>NC_141701.1:108117245-109385701 GCF_971803275.1 Cyanistes caeruleus
GTATAGTGAGATAGGCAGTTGTAGCTCAGCTGACCTGTTTGGAATATCTATTTTAAGACAAATTGAAGCACAGTTAGAGAGCCAATTTCTCTGCCATACATGGGCTCTCCAGAGCTCAGATGTATGTGTGCATTCAATTATGAATCCCACCCAGTTCACCCTTCACGATAAATATAACGGAAAATAGTGGGTGGTACATTAAAAGTAATAGGAATCTTCACAAGATAATATCCTGCAGAATTATCTCTCTGATGAAATTGTTCGTACATTCTTTGTCAGAGCCTCTGGGACTCAGATTTCCATTTAAAATGCATTACTTCATTTGGTTTCCTTTATTTAATAATTATTTTAACAGCATATCGTTTCTTGCTCTTCAAAGAAAAAAAACAGTCTAAAATTGTATGAGGATGTAAAGTTTTAATGTTATTAATTAAATTAATAGGTAAAGAAACGATTCGCTATTACCTCAGACATAATGAATTTCTATGCTGAGTGACAGTAGAGATGTCAGCTTGCATTTTGTGGTGATATTTTTTAAATATGTTGCAAAAGGTAAAATGCTCAAAATTTACAATTTATAAATCTTGACAGAGATTTTCTAGGGCTGGTATAATTAATTCTTTTACATAAGGTACTTTACAGAGTTTATTTTTGGTGGCAGTAGATGGAAATAGATAATAAAATGTCATACTCTATTTGAATCACTGGCGTTAACTAACATTACAATAAATTGGAACTTCTATAAATAACTACTACACTATGGTTTTTTGCATATATTTTCAATTATAATATTTTATAATATGCATGACACTTGTCACCTTACTTGGCCTTAACAAAGTATATTGTGTAGGTGGAACAGGGGAAGAGCTAGCCCTGTACTTCAGCAGGAAAATAGCTATTTTCATAGCAGACTTGAATAGAACCAGTGATAAAGAGGAAAAGCTGAAACTTTCCTATCTTACTAAGAAAGATA
This sequence comes from Cyanistes caeruleus, assembly GCF_971803275.1. NCBI lineage: Eukaryota > Metazoa > Chordata > Aves > Passeriformes > Paridae > Cyanistes > Cyanistes caeruleus. The sequence continues at coordinate 108,118,219 of NC_141701.1, forward strand.
ATAGTATAAAAGTTTAGTTTCATCTAAGTGTTTTTTAATAGAAAAAAAATGCATTCTTAAAAATCTTGCATGCAGCTGGGGTGAAAAAAGTTAATACTAAACCCCCACAAACTACCAAACAAGTAAACAAAAAGAGAAGAATATATCCATAGAAATTTTTATGAAGATGCTTGTTCCCTGCTTCTCTCTAAGTGCAATATTTTTCTAATGAACAATGCTTTCTAGAGAAATCCAGGCTGACTTTAGAGCAAATTATTTTTCCTGTGGTTTCTTCCATTACTTGTTTATTTCTACCTCAGCAGTTTATAACAATGCATGAGTTCAGTTGCCTACAATTCCAGATGATTTTGTGAATGTGCAATTGGGCTTTCCTCCTCCTTTCGTTGGCGCTGAGTTTTTGCAATTTCTTGTGGAGGAAATGGTGTCTTTCCCTTTCTTCCCCTGCCAGACCCACAGTGTGCCTGGTTTGTTACACATGCTAAACCTTCTAACCACTTTTATGTTTGCCTGAGCCACTCCATCTTGTTCTAGCATCCCTTCCTGTATTTATTTCCCACTCAGGTTGAAACATTTTTACCACCTGTTAAGTTTGCAGTTATTGTTTAGAGCTTCTCTCCTGTGTTCTGTTTTCCACTCCAGTGATACAATTATCAGCAAGCTCACTAACATTCTTTTTAACAATACTAGACAATGTTATTGCTTGTTCTGCTTGATCTCTTATGGGTGATTACTTATTGCCTTGCTCATGTTAGCGTGGTGACCCATCATCTCCCTCATACATTGGTCCCTTTTCTGTCCATCCCTGTGGACAGAGAAACCCTGGTGTTTCTCTGAATCTTAGTGGATGCTGGCACTGGGTATATTACTGAAATCTGGGAGAATCTTACAAATGCTTTTAACATGCAGTTTCTGAAACAGCTCTTGCTCTGTAGGTATGCAGCTAAAATGCTCATTCAGACTGATCTCATTGTGTTCTCATGTCTTTTATCTCTGTACATGATAAATATAGTTGAACCTTGTTTATATTCATGCAATTGTTGATATAATTTTCCCATTTTTCTCCTTTTTGCCATGCCACTTCTTTCTCTTTACTCCTCCTTCCTTGACTCTATACTCTCTATCAAGTCGCATAAAACACATAAGGCAGCACATATTGCAGCACAGAGATATTTTTTTTAAATTCTGTTCCATATCCAGATAAGTGTTTTCCCATCCATTCCATTTCTTTCCCTTTCTGCAAGAGTAACATGCTGTCCTTTTGGTTGAATGACAGAATATATTTTGTGGGGGATTTTGAAATAGTGGGAAGCATGAAACTTGTAAAAATTTGAACAAACTAATTTTGCTTGAACTGTGCATATTAAGAGGAAGCATACATTCCATAACCAGTTTATCTCCCTCCCTGAAGAGCCCACCCCAAAATACACACATTTCTTTGTCAGCATGTTTAAATCCAAGTGCTGCCATTTCATCTGCTGTTTTTAGACTTGTTGGTTTACAGAGAATCTCTTTGTTCTAGAAGCAGCATTGTTAGTAACAGTTAATTGTGCAGAAGTTAGATATTTTTATTGATAAGAGAAAGTTAAAATGATTTGACTGCGTTGGAGTTCCTTGGAAATAATGAGTCAGGATATGAGGGTTTGTTTGTATTGTGTCCAGCCTCACCCTTCTTCAGGCCAACTCCCAGTTTGTGTGTTTCCCGTTTCATGGCAGAGCTGCTGAATATACTCTGTACCTCAGTGCAGCCGTTGTACTGGCAGCGTGCTTGGAGCACTGCAAGCCCCTTAACGAGCTTCCTGACATGAGGTAAAGTTCTTCAGCTGCTCATTCAGACTGGGGATAAACTTCCCAGTGGTAACCCATAAAAAACAAATCTTCATTCTAGTATACTCTTAAAGTCCCTGAGTGTGTGTTTACAGAAAATATTAAAAATCTCTTTTGTATCTTTCCAGATTAGATTGTATATTTTCAGAATGGAATACAATGTAGCTTTTTTTCTTTGTATCCATAGCTGCTTATTGTTTGGTGTTTGTTGGAAACCTGGCTCCTAATCTTTAGCAAGTAAATGTTCCTGCACTGTTAAGGGGGTGTAATGCAGAATACATGAAAAATGAGCTGATAGTGTGAGGGTGAGGCATACATTCCTTCTCTACCCATTATAAATTTGCTCTGGCATTTATCATATGCTGATATCAAAATAGGAATTGCAACACGTTCTCTTAGCTTTTGAACGTCAGAGTCCTTCTGTGTGGCATGAGTTGATATAAGTCCCAGTTCAGAAGCCAACTTGTGGAAATGTTCAATTACTCTCCATATATTGACATGTGTTTTGGACAGCAACATACCTCCTTTCAGTGTGTCCTTCATAAATTAGGTGGTTAGCTGCAGTTGACTGCTTGTTAGGAGTATTAAAACTACAGCATGTTTGATGGGGTGGACTTTTCTGTCCCTAGGCTTTGAAAAGTGCTTCTTGCATTCTTTTAATATGTTTTATTGTTTTGGTTACTCTGTCAATTTCCATTTTCTAGCTACTGAAATGTGATAAATGGTCACTGAATGGCAAGTAGGTATTTATGACCTTTACTGTTGGATTGCAAGTATTTTTTAAAGACTTGATTCACTATTACAGGGAAGAACTGAAGACACAAAAGCTCTGAGCTTCAGAAACTAGAAGTAATCCTCATTATTAATAAAATTACATATTTTAAAGTTATGATATGGGGGAGAAGGAGACAATCCTATTTTTTTCCCCAGGTTTTTGAGGTTATTGCTGCTGCTGAATATTACACTAAATTTTGGCAGTCAAAGATCAAGTTGCTTTGAGTGGCAAAATCTTTCTTAATTCAGAAATTAGTGTTTCTTCCCTCAGCAACCACTTACATATGTGTCATATCCTTTGGCTGTTATTTATATACACATTGTTGCATTGTTTGCATATAAATATCAAGAGTTTAAGACATAGAACAGAATCATTCATCATTATTGTGTAAAAGTAGTTGCTTCCTTCCCATTTCATCCTACCCTCTTTTTCTTTACCACTAGAGAAATGGTGATAGTGAAATTGTTCATACATGACCCAAACTGTTAAGTTCTGCTGGACTGTAATGTTTGTCTGTCTGTTCCTAGCAGTTCTGTCCCCTCAGAGGAGGATGAGGTGCCTTTGCCTTGCAGTGCCCCCAATTTGCCTGCAAATGCTTTGCCCCATGATGTGGACAGAAATGCTTTAGCAGCAAAGGGCACCTGCTTGCTTACTTGCCATGGCAAGTAAGGGAGGCAACTTAGCAAACATTAAATATCTATGGCTACAAAAAGTTAAATAAGAAAGTTAGCTTGCCCTATGTGCATTATCAAGATTAGCAAGTAGAGCCTCTTGGAAACCAAGAGGTTAGAGCACAGGAGATTAGTTTCTTGTTGAACAGAGATGCATGCACCCTTGTAAATTCACTTGGGTGTCACATGTGGACTTGTGAGATATTTCTTTTCCCACAGTAGACTGAAGAGAAAATTGGCTATGGAAAACACGGTATTTGACAGATAATGGGATATGTCATTTAAGCTCTTTGTACCAGTGTAATCTCTCCTTTGTAGAAGCAATAAAAAAGCTCCTTTCCTCAGCCTAATTCTTCACTTAATGCTTCTAGCGTGTGGTGCATCCTGCAGTCAGACTGTACTGCACAATAGCCCTGGGTATCAAGATATCTCTGCTAGGTGGGACTGACAAGCTCAGGCTGTTCACAGCTCCAGTGTGGTCTTGCTGCATTGGGCAATGGGAGAGGTGATTTATGACTCTGTGCTGGTGCACACCCTTCCCCAGGTGTGACAGTCAGAGGCTGGGTCAGACTTCCGTGTTGAGACACCTGCGGGGAGCTACCACTTCACTCATAAGAGCAGGGGTAGAAGAGAGGGAGCCTTGTTGATGTGAGGAGTGTCAGAGAAGGTCTTTCAGTCCGCTGACTTTGTGTGAAATATATTAGTGGGGCTTTTGAGCAAAAACTGGTTACTGTCAGAGTGGGTCTGAGGAGCAACATAAACCTTCTAGTAATTATTAGACAGATGGTCTCTTCCCTCCTCCAGCCCATCTGTACAAGTCAAAGCTATTGCACTAAGGACAAGTGCTCAGTCTCTCCGGAGTTCCCCGGCTGAGCATGTAAGTGAGGAAAGATGGTATCCTGCTTTGTGGAGACCTTGCTCTGCTCTCCCCAAAGATACAGCCTCCGAGGGAATGACTTCCTATCGCCTGTGAAACTAAGGCATCGTTTCGTGTCTATCTGGGATAACTGCAGCAATGTCAGTAAACGAAGAGGAAAGCTATGAATATGACTATGAAAAGGAAAATGAGAGGAAACGCACTTCTAACAGGCAGAGCCTTGATATCTTGGAAGAAGGTACTTTTCACCTTTTATTTTTAATCTTTCATGGTGATAGCATGTGGCAACATACAAGTGATTTGAGTGATATTTGTGATTAAATAGACAAAATTTTGTCTTTTACATGTGTAGCCAGTATTTTGGATGATGTATTCATCTAATATCTAAAGATAAATCTTAATTTATGTATACTTCTTTAAAGAAGAAAGGCATGATCAACAGATAGAGGCTGTGCAATACCTATTTTATTTTAATGAAACAGAAATTGGGAAATGTTCTCTCTCTGGAATTGCAGTGCATTTTTTATATGTGCACAATGTGTGTGTCTTATGAAACTGTATATTTTAGGTTGTCGTTCCCAGCAGGTGCTTCTAGAACAGAGCAGCAATTTTGTGCTTATCCATGAATTTGAAAGCGCATAGACAGAAATAATCCAAGTGTGGGGTCTTGTGATTTAAATTTGCAATATAAAAACCAACCCCAAAATGTACTTTCGTAATTTCTGGAAATAATGGGCAACTGGCCTGTTCAGAGGGAAGTGAGAATGTATGTGCATTGAAAATCCTCCTGTGCACCTGCTGTATAGAGAGGGAACCCATTCTAGGGCTGCTTTGAGCCAATTTGGTAACCCTTTTTAGGGTTTCAGGTAGCAAAAGCTGGATGCCCCATTCCTGTTATTTCAGGTGCTGTAAATTTTGCTCTGAAGCAGTAGTTTTATGGTAGAGAATTGTTACTTCCAAATAAGCTATTGTAAAGCTAATGTTGTAAGGATGCTTTGAAGGATTGTTAGCACAGAAAATGCAATGTGCTATGCATTTACATCCTTGTTCACCTCATGGCTAACAGCTCCTGTGTCCAGAGTTCCTGGTGAGTGAACCATGCTCTTTGAATGCCATTGCATAGAATTATCCTGTAAAAAATCCCTCACCATCAAATATCTAACCTGGTTTTCAGATTTGTGTGTCTTTGCAAAAAAGAAAGGTACTGAAGAAAATACTGGTAAAAAGAAAATTTAAAACTGGAGATGGGAATGGAAAGGAGGCTTATCAAGAGAGGCCAGCTGACATGTTTTTATATTTTATTCCTATTTTTTTAGCAATTGAATTATTGCTGAAGCATGCATCATGCTGTTCTTATTCTTTCTGCTGACTTTACCTTTCATCCAGATCTAACAGTCTGAAGATGTTCTTGTTGATTTTGAGAGGGGGAAAAGAAAAAGTTGAATTCTATCTGGGATAAATTTAGCCCTGTCTTTCTACAGAGTCTTCCCCTCAAAAGCTCAGTATGTGTTTGAAATGTCTTCTAAAGATGCCTTTTCTTCTCCACTTATGCGTTCATGTCACCTACACACTCAGTGTAGCAGAGATACAGATACACAAAACCTATATATGGTATTTCTATGTATCTTTGCACGTGGGAGTGCTTGCAAAGGGTAGTATTTCTCTAGGAGATTGGGTGAGTCAGTCCATTCTGTAAGTAAAGCAGATGGAAACACCAGCATGCAGCCTTTTCATCCTGAACAAAGAAATGTCTTAGCTATATCTGGCTGTAAATCTGGTACCAGAAATGGGAAATCAGAGGATATGCTTCACTTCAACCATTTATAATTACTGAAAAGAAGAAAATCAAAATTGTATGATTAAGACTCCTTAACTGTTTGACCTATTCCATGTGCAGGATGTGTACTTGACTGTTATTTGCATAGTCATTTTGATGTAGTGAGGTTTTTCTCTGTCCTGACGTTTAGATGCTGTAACTCCTCTCAGTCCTTTTTCTGGAGCCTGTCACAGAACTAAAGTTATGCCTGGCAGCATTACAGTCAGCTCTCTCGAGGAGAGTGGAAAGCACCTTCATAAGGATCTGGGCAGAACAGTCCTTTAAAAGTTGACAGCAATATGTTTACTTTTCATTTGATAAGCTGGCCTTGGGGTTCACTGCCGTGAAACTTTGCTCAGGGATATCTGTTGATAGTGTCTACTCAGATTTTCTTCATAAAGGAACGTGAGCTGTGAAAGGACAACCCATCAGCTTCCTTTGATTAGTGATTTGTTGGGTCAGCTGTTTCTGAAAGGGAGCTATGTTTTGATTCTTGCTTTTGCAGCTGGGATAGGAAAAGACACCTAGGACCTATGATGGCAGCCATTTCCATTTACTAATGTAGTAGTTTAAAAGTCCTAGCTATCTAAAGTACTTAGTAAATGCAGGCAAAGAATCTGTCTCAAGTTCAATTAAAAAGAAAAAAATAAGTAATCGGATCACTATTAAAATCTTACATCAGGGGTCTGCCTTTCAGAAAATGTAAAATACAGTAGGATGGAGGCCATTCAGGGCTCTGAACTCTGTGAATGCTAGGGCAAAAAAGATGGGGAGGAGTCATTCTTGAAAGCTTTGGCACAACCATTCCCTCCCAAAGAGTTGGAATAGGAAAAGATCACATATTTAAGAAAGGAAACACCTGACAATGTGTGGCTTACAGGCTTGCATTTTCATTTTAGGATTTTTAAAGATGTACAGTCCAGATTCTGGTTTAAATTTTTCATCCATATATTAGTTACATTGACTCCAGTCTAAACATTTTTTGATGAGAAATGAATGGAAGAGAATGTCAAGACAGTAACTCAGTTGCTAGTAGTAAAAAATCCTGCAAAAAATTTAACTTTGAAGAGAAGAGCTATCCTGAGGTGTATCTGTAAATGATGTATGCATTAAGGCAGTTAAGAGAACTAAGGTGTTCTGTCCAGAGACTTTTTCTTATTTTCTTAATTTCACTTTGTGTCTGTATTTTCCAAGTTACCACATTTGATCTATTTATGCTAATAGAAGGAACAAGTGTCTGATGCTCTTTTTGAAATTTCTTTTAACTTGATTTTTCATTCATCACTAGAAAATTTGATGCAGTTCATGTCCTACTTAGAGGAAGTACTTTGAAATTACTCCCTGCCTGAGGTTTCAGGCAGAGGCTTTAGAAAAGAAGTAAAAGCAGTGGTTTGTTGGTTTCTGGGGATTTTTTGCGAACCTGAGTTTAAGTAATAACAAAGGCTTGTATGTGAGGCTTTAATATTGGGTTTACTAAGCTATTTGAATACCCTATGAGAGAAATGACAGTAAACAAACACTCCTTGAACCACAGCCTTAAACAGCAAGATAAACTATCTTCTTCCAGAAGAATCAGTACCTGCAGCTTAATATTAAAAGATTATTTTGCAAACTGTGCCACTGAAATTACAGTAAGCCATGCTGTAGGATTTGAAGAAGACAAAAACCAAATCTATTGGATTGTCTGTTGAACTTCCTGACTATGTATCTTTCACACCATTATGTTCTTCCAGACTCCTGCACAGAGCTCACCCAGGTCACAGTGTGACCTGACAGTTGTGAAGCAGTTGGCGTGCTGTGACCACTCCTTATCCCTCTAACCAGGGTCATGCCACCGCTGACCTCCCTGTCTGCCTTCTGGAGTGACCGGCCTGCTCCCTGCATGCTGGGGGAGGCTGGGGGAACTGCTGGGCTCTTTTGTTAGGATTTGGATTTCTAGCAAGTTGTGACTCAGAAGCACATTCTTCAAGCTCTGGTGACACGAGTGTGTTAAAATTTTTAAGCTCTTTAGATGGATGTGGATGTATACTCTTAGGGTTGTCTCAAATGTGGCAGGCAGCAGCAGCAGACCTGAAGCCTCTGCCCCAGTTTAGCCAGGGCTGCCAAAAACACGTCTGCGTTGGAGGAGAAGCTACCATGTTTATCCTTAACTGTGGAAAATCAGTAACAGCTGACAGAACATTTGAGGTATAATTTTCCCAAGTTTATTTGGAAGATGATGTACCTAATGTGGCACAGTTTCAGAATTCCACATGTGCTTGGCTCAAGCTAATGTAGTGTTCACCTGTGCCAGAGCATAACTATCAGTGGCTCTGGAACTGAAGCTGTAATTTTTAGTGGGTGCTTTATCCTTGGTGTGTAAAAATAGCCTTTGAGGGATGAATCCATCAAGAGCCGAGGAGTCTGAATCTGCCAGGGTCTTTGGATGGCTAACATTTGCCAAGTGGCAGCAGGGAGCACGGCTGCTCAGTCAGGTTTGCCGTGTGTGTTCTGTGTGGCTCCATGAGCAGCCTTCAGGATGCAATGCCCTTGCCATTGTATCTTTGGTGTTTGGACAGAGCTGTGAGCAGAGGGCAGCAGGACAGAAGCTGTTTGTGAGGCAGGGCTTGTCATGACTGAGCAAGAATATAGCAGACCTTGCCATAGTTAAAGGCTTTGGGTAGGGAGCTGCTTTGACAAAACACACTGTCCCCTCCCACCACCTTGCCAGTAAGAAGCACAAGTGTTTAAATGGCAAGAGATCTGTATTCCATGAGTATCAGTATTCATTTCCTCTAATGGAATTTCTGATGAAGTAAATTTTGGTAGTAGGAAAAATCCTCATGACTGCTGGCACTAGTGATATGTTATTTTTCTTCCTTCTACTTGAATCCTTTGTTAGGTAGGTGGTGGCTCATTGAAGAAGCTTCCAATAGTGGTATTTTTGATCCCCTTCACTTCCATGGCTGTCTGCTGTTCCTGAAAGCATCCTTTACTCTAAGTAGCATACTTGTTGAATAGGTGACTTTCAGGGAGCAATCCAGAAAATTGCCTGTGTTCCTCCATGTCCTGGCACATCTTCAGCTTGGGAATCAGTGTTCCATTAACTAGATGGCAAGAAATAAATGCAGGGTACATCCTTTCAGCTGTACTTACTTTGGGAAACACAGGAATGTGGTTACTAGTAAATTTGCAGGCTTTAGGATAACATAAAGAGATGGTGCTAGGTACTAGGAAATGCTTGATTTGTGTAGCGTTTGTCCATTTGCATGTTTGGCTTTAAAAAAAAACAAACAACCAAATACTTTGAACTGCAATTTGTGTCTCCAGTACCATGTATTTAGTGCTGTCATGAAAATAATGTGATGGAAGCTTTCTCTGTTCTTTGTTTCCTGTTTTGGATCTGTGACATTAGCTTCAAAGCACTTACCAAAATTTGTGAGTTTTTAAATTTTTTTTTTTCTTTCTGTATTGTCTATCAGCCTTCTCCATAAGCCGAGAAGTGCAAAGTATATTTGATTTGGCTGTTTGCATGCATCCACGCACTTAGACACAGTGCTCCCTATCACCCTCAAGCATAAAACTGCTGATGTGTGAGTGAACAAAAAGAGGTCAGTAATTTGGCACTGTAGGTTTTACATTACAAGGCACTGTCCTTCATTTGCTCTTGTTTTATCTTTACAGCAGTGTTACCAGGCTCTCATCAGAAACCTCCAGCAGGCTAGAAACCTACTATGCAGGATCCATTACATATGTTGTGTGTGAGGGGTATTTTGCTGCTGAATACTTCACTGATCACACCTCTAAATGGTTTTTCAAAATAGTGTATCTTTTTCAAGGATAGATTTTTTGATCACTAAAGAAATAAAAACTTCTGTACTAGGAATTGGCCAAATGTTATCTTGTAGTCTGTGTAGGCTGAATAACTAGATATTTAGACAGTTTTTAGGATTTTTTTAAAATTATGTTTCTGAATTCTACTCTCCCCTTACTTTTCACCTTCTCTTCCCTGCAAGCCTTGATTTCTGAGTAATTGAAAGCAGCATCTGTTTACAAGTTTTCCCTCCTTGCAGAAGGAAATCCTTCCTTTTAGTTAGTAGCTCCGTGTTTCCACAGTATTGTATGTAGTAGTAGAGTGGACAGTAGTTGACTGACAGATTTTATTATATGCAGCCTACTGGAATTTATTTCTAGTTGTATGAAGAGGATACATAAAAGGACACATCTGCTTTGAAACCCTTTTACACTTGCAGAGTAGTGTACAAAGATCTCTGTTTTGACAATCACCAACAGAACTTGGATGGAAATTTCTAGATGTAAAAGCTATTGGTGACCAGATTCTACTTTGTTGCTGATAATGTCTGTTGTTATGATGCTGTGGTATTGCCTCTCCAGGTTAAAGTTTAAATGGCAAGTTCTGAAGGAATAACCAAGGGAGTATCCACACAAATCAACCTTTATCACTCTCCCAGCTGAGTGACTTAATTTTGTCTGTGGGAACACCATCCTTTTATCAGGCTGGCTGTTAGGAAGGTTATACATTTACCTGAATTAAGATGTGAGGTTGCCATAGTCCTGCTCATTGGTGATTATTAGTGCTAGGTACAGAGTTGAAATGAGCTTGCTAATGACAATGTCAAAGATTATTTTATAGTAGTGATGGAATGTTGTAACCAAGGGAACTATTTAGTGTGCAGTTGTATTGGAAACCTGCTGGCGTCAGGGTTTCTGATAGAAGTTTTATGGCATGAGTTATGAACTGACTATATTTAAAAGAAATTTGAGTTTATGATGATGTCAGTTTGTGTGTGTATGAATAGTCTTCTGAGCATTACACCTTCTGTCTTTATGTGAAGTTTTCTATAAAACTTCTGTTAACCCCCTTTTTTAATTATAGCCAATGCTCTCTGTAAGTTACTGTATCTTTTTCTTTGGAATCCTTATTAGTCTGCTTTTGGAAAATATAGTTTGTAGTTTACAGATGTACTGTATTTTTACTTCTGCAGTGGTAGAGTTATTCTTTCTATTGAAGTGCCATGTTTGTCAGGTTGTTACTTTGAAGCATAAACTTTTTACTATTACCACTTTCAGACTTATTATTTGGATAAGTGCAATCATATTTTGAATACTTTTGTATAGCATTCTTTGGAGTTCACTGACACTACTCATGTCAATAAATATTATAAATGTTTTTAGGATGTGATCTGCAAAAATAGAATTGGAGAAATGGGAAAATAAAAGAAGACATTTAATTTCTTGCCGTAATTTCAGCAATTTTCTGATGTTTAGGTAGGGAAAAATATCCTCCAACATTTCAACAGATATCTAAGTACTGTTGCATTATCAATGTGCCTTAGTTGTGATCAGCTGTATATTTATATATATGCAGTATGTATATTTATGAATTAGGTAATGTTGTTTCCTTAGTGTGACAGACTGTCTCCTGCTAATATTACTGTACAGTTCTGCTTTTTTTTTCTCCTTGCTATATAAATCCTATTAGGCCTGATCTGTCTCTTCCCCCGCCTTGGTGTGCACTAGAACAACATTAGCTTATCTGCCAGACAGAGCCTTAAGTGACATTGCCAAGGGTAAATCCCCTGAAGAACAGTTCAGGCTACAGCAGCCTGATAGCTCATATTCTCTGTGATCCACTGAATTTCAGTAACAGTCCTTTTTTTTTTTGCCAGAATTAAAGGGTTTGAGGGAAAAGTGTAGTTGAAAAATTAGAATAGAAGGGTAGAGCAGAAAGTGCTGTTGTTTCCTGTGATTGTTGGTGAATTTTTCAAAAAACTTGTTGACTTCTAGATAAGTCAGTGTAGCTTCTTAAGGGATCACCTATGGTGGTAGACTGAACTTCTGCATAATTTCTTCAGTCTGACAAAGCTCCTGGATCCACCTTAGTGATTAACAATCTCAACTAGTCTGAGTAAATATTTTTAATGGGTGGTACTGTGGTCACTGTGGTGTGGCTGGGTATTACAAAAACCATTTCTTATTTTGCATACATATTTTGCTGTCTTGTGCTGTAAAACCCTGTTCTTATCAACTTAATATGACATAGTCTCTTTCTAATGAATGGTGCCTCTAACAGTGTTGGAGTTGCTTATTCATGAAGTAATGCATATCATACATTGAGCAGGTGACATGATGGAATCCTAATTATGTATCTAGGAACACCTGCTTTCTTGATTATTTTTTTTAATAAACTCAAGATATTGTTCTTCAGTGAAGAAAGTTTTAACATTTTAAGTTTGTTCTGCCACTGACAAATTGTTACAAGAGGGGCATTTGCATTACCGGTGTCACATTCATCTTAGATTTTTTGAGAGTGGGGGTGGGGGGTGGGAGTTGAGGTTTGTTGTTTTGTTAGTTTTGAGGTTTTAGCTGTTGATGTGCTCATCCAAAGGTTGATATAAGCAGTTTTTTAGATGAAAACTTATGCACATCTCAACTTAGAAAGGTATTTCTTGCAAAGGATGGGAGTTGAACTTCAGTGACCCTTGTGCATGTCTTCCAGCTCAGAATATTTTGTGATCCTCCTCAAGGACTACTGCCTATCTGATTAATGTTTTGCTTTATTTTTTTGCAGTTTTATGTGCTGAAAGAGTGGGCCAGATGACTAAAACATACAATGACATAGATGCTGTTACACGTCTTCTTGAAGAGGCAAGTATTACATTTGTTTAAGGACCCGTATACAGCATGACAAAGTAGTACTGAAAGTATGTGGTACCACTACTAAACGTTGCTGGTAGATTGTCCTCCATTGTGGAGGAATAAGGCCTCTAAGTGTATGTACATTTTATCTCATTGGTAAGGTAAATATTCTTTCTAAATAGAGATCATTTCTTTATCTCGGTCAAATAGATTCATTACTTCTGGTTATTTTTCAGTTGAGGCCATGTAACTTGTTCTTGGCCAAATGTTTGCCCTAATGAAGGAGGAGGAATCATCTTAAAATGACACATTTTTACAGTACATGTAAAACTAAGAGTATCATTATTGATTGATATATTCTTTTCAGAAAATAATAAAAGAAAAGCTCACAGGCTTGTTTTCATAATAATTTTCGCAGTTAATTTCTTTCCAGAGAAGTACATAGACACAAAATTAGAAAATATCTAGTATTCTGTTTATCTTCTTTCCTTCTTTTCCTTATGTTTGGTTGATTTAGTTGTTGTTTGTGAGTTTTTAATACCATTATTATGAAAATGGGTGTTCTTGTAATCTTTAGCACTCAAGAAATGTCAAAAAGCAACTGTCATGGTACTATGCTTATGTTCAATAAATATCATGATAAACTGTTTGTCTAAAATTAGCTATTTTTCTGCAGTAAACTTGAGCAATGATTTTCCAAAGAATGTTTATGAGTAATTCTTTAGGTGAAAACTGTTACAATTGTATTAGTTCATGGCTGACTGGAATTTAGTCCTTTATACTCAATTGCTTGCTTATTGCAATAGCAATGTCAAAAATGGGGTCTTTCCAGCCAATTGGGTGATCTGTTATTACCCTAATTCCACAAGGAAACAAGCATGGGAATGAATGCTAATGTCTCCCACCTGTTCTGGATACCACTCAATGCAACAGAGTCTTACATTTTATGCTTTGAGCCAGACCCATTCAAACACCTCTGTACAAATTACCTGTTAAAACTGATGTATTACCCAAAAGACTTCTCCTGAAATAATTCATCACCTTGTAGTAACAGTCTGTTAACTTGTTTGTCCCATTCCCTTTGACTTGTTTGGCTGAGATTTACTGCATTTGGTTCATGGCTCCTTCTAGTAATGATGGCAGCATTCTGCCAAACTGTTTTCTCCCCTGAGTTTTTCAGTCCCTGTAGCCAAATGTCTATAGATCCAGGCATTACACTCACGGGAACAATGCTTGAAGGACTTGCTGAGCCAGTGTTTTAAAGCTTCTTGTGTACTTTCCTGTCTGGATGTTTGGAATGGAAAAATAAGGGAGTGTATAATGTGTCAAACTTTTTTAAAACAAATACTTTCAGTGAGCCTTTTTGTTTTATTTGACCATCATTTCTGATGAAATTACTCTGTTCATAGGAATAGGTGCACTTACAGCACTTTTCTCTGATCTCCATATGATGGTTATCATAAGAGATTGCATCCATTTGCAGAATTTAACTCCTCTTGCTTTCACATGTATGAGTGAGAGAAAAAACAAAAGCTATCCCCTGTCTTTCCTTCATGTTTGCAAGCTTCAGGTGCTTGTATTACAATGTTGATAGAGTGAAAGGTGCAGCATTTGGGAAGATAGGAAAGAGAAGATTTTGAAACAGCATGTGTGCAGATATTTCAGAAATATGTGCCTATAGCCCTGAAATTGAGGAGAGGAAGTGGCACTGCCTGGGTATGTGGTAAGAATTGGAGCAGATTTCTTTATGAATCTGCTTTCTCATCTTTGTCTAATAATAGTATAAATGTGTCTTGTTTCTCAGTATTATTTTTTTACACATTGCTGTAATAAATCAGTTCCTTATCATTGTGTGAGTAAGAGGCCTGTCCCCAAACATAAATTTAGAGCTGAATTGTTAAAAATTGTGTAGGAAGTCTGGGGATGTTATTTGAAGAGCCTGGACATGCACTTACATTCTTGAAATTGGAAGTTAAAAAACATTGCTGCTAGAGAGCTCCTCCTTTGCATAGTCATAATCTCAGCAATATATTTTTTCCACACAGTATTTATGAAGTGATCCAAATTAGTGAACAATAAGTTGGTTTAAAATATATCCAAACATATTTTAGTTTACTTTGTGGCACCTATTGTTCTGAAAGATTGTACTTAAGATTACTAACAGATTTTAGGGCTAGATAATGCCATTAGCTTTCAATGCAAATATAAGTCTGACCTTTAGAAACCATTTGGAAAATGCTATTTGCAGCATTGATCAGTAATCTCTCTTTTTATTTACTGGTTATTATATAACTTTTTTCCATTATGAAAGCCTCTTCATTCAAATTCATTGGCTTCAGATCTGTGTGAATAGTAGCTGTAGGTTTTGTAGGCTTTGTCATTAATGTATGCATGACATAAAGTAGTATTTAGTCATAAAATCTGGTGGTAGTCAGGGGCAGTAAGCAATCTCCTAACAGTGTTTTCAGTGACAGGGAGAAAATTCTTCCTCAAATAGTGTTGAACTAAGGGTATGTTAGGGAGTTAACCATAGCACCATTTTACCACTATTTAAAAAAATCTAGTAGGTAAATAAGAAAATGATAGATAAAAATGCTTTATGAATAGTGCAAAATGTTATGCAGCTCATCATCCTCTCCCAGGCAGATTAGAATCCCATGTACCAGCTTCTGCAAGGCTGAGACATCCATATGTACATGTCATCAACAGAATAATCTTCTAGTTTTTATTGGTACCTGTCATGAACTATAAAAACAGGTGATTTCCAGTACTGTGGTCATGGAGGAAGAGGCCATGACATGAGAGTAACCACTTAATGTAGTATGGGGCATCTGCAAAAAGGAAAGATTTAGGATCTGTTTTTAGACAAAAGCACTAATGGATGGCATACACGAAAATAGGAGCTGAACATTCATTGTGGTGGAACTGGCTTCTACTCCTGCACAGCTTATGGTCTTTTATTTGTAAGTGGAGCAAGTGGAAACTGAAAAATTATTTGAGGGAGGGTCAGTCTTTTCTGAATATTGCTGTTTCAAGATATGCAGGAGTGGAAAAGGAAAATCGGTAAAAACTACTGAACAAATAAACCCTCACAGAAGGAAAAAAATCGTTTTATTGTTGAAATGTTTGCTCCATCCCTTTCAAGGCTATTTTACCCTCCCTCTGATCCTTTGGTGATTAAAAAAAAAAAAAAAAAAAAAATTGAAATTGCCTTTCTATTCTTAATGCTTACAGAAAGAACGAGACTTAGAATTAGCTGCTCGGATTGGCCAGTCACTGTTAAAGAAGAATAAATCACTGACAGAAAGAAATGATTTCCTGGAGGAGCAAGTAGAACACATCAGAGAAGAGGTAAGATTTTTTATGTCTGAATGCTGTATATGCAATGATAGGGGGGAATTTCCTTCTGACTTCACCTTGTCCATAGATTTGGCTGTGGGCAACCTGCTTCCGTGTCTGACCACTGTCACTGCTAAAAATGTCTTCCTTATATATAGCCTAAATCTGTTCTTCTTTGGTTTAAAACCATTACCCTTTATCCTATCACAGCAGACCCTGCTAAAAGGTCTGTCCCATCTTCCTTATAAACACCCTTTAAGTACTGAAAGGCTGCAGTAAGGTCTCCCCAGAGTATTACCTTTTCCATGCTGAACAATCCCAACACTCTCAGCCTTCCCTTACAGGAAAAGGAATATTTTTGTGGCCCTCCTCTGGACCTGCTTGAACAGGTCCATGTCTGTCTTGTCCAGAGGACTTCAGAGCTGGGTGCTCACCAGAGAACAGTTGAGGAGAAAAATCACCTCCCTCAGCCTATTGGCCACACTTCTTTTGATGCATCCCAGGGTATATGGTTGACTTACAGGGCTGGGAGTGCACACATTGGTGTGATCAATAAAACACACCAGAAAGCTTATATCATTTCAAGTAGCACCTGTGCTTTGAAAGAGCTCTTTATCTAATTACCACTGTCACTAAACTCCAGCCTAATAAATGAGCTAGGAGCCAGTGTTGTTACTCCTATTCTGAGGCAGTGACTTTGCTTTTTGAATCTCACCCATGTGTGGTTTTGAGCAAGACAGAGAGCAAAAGAACAATGAACCACAGTGGAGTAAAAACTTTAAAAATGGTTCATAATTAACACTGCTCAGGGGTGTGAGATGTTGCATTATAAACATCTCACATAAAGGATAAAGTATGGATGGAGCGATCGATGATGTGTGATAAATGGTGGTGGAGCACCCACTATAAAATAATATCCTTTGATGTGGCCTACCCTTTTCGGCATGGAAAACTATTTCTGTTCTCTCCCAAAGGAGTGCTGTTGCTTGCTGCCAAGTCTCATCACGAGGCAGACCAATTTATTTGTATATTGGTCAATATGACATGTACTAGGTATGTGCAAGGTGACTGAGCAGGACTGTGCATTCCTATCACCCATCCAGAGTGGAAAATTTGATTGAGAAAGGTGGAGGACAGGGACAAGCTGCCTCTGTCCACATCTGTTTTTATTTAGTGGGACTGAGGAGCAGCATTAGGAAAAATGCCACCAGAAATAAACCCCTTTCCAGGTGGCTTGGTATGTTGGGCCATATGTTCTGTCAACACCCCTCTTTCACACTGTTATTTTGACTCCTTCAGAAACTGATGCTTTTGAAGCAGAGCTCATCAGACTTTAGTCATGACACTTTCGTGTATTGAAAATCTGCCTTTTGTAGGTTGCAGATTTTCTATTAAAATTGAATTTTGAATTTTTGAACAGAACAGTAACAAGACAACTGTCGTCAAGGGCAAGAGATAAAGGAATTTATTTGGTACTTCTAAAATTCTATAAAAATTGCCTAAAAATGGTTTGTCTTGGAGAGATGTGTTTTCTGTAATACAGGGACAAATTCTTTCTGCTTTTTGGTGTAAAATTAAGGTTTTACTGGTATATGTATCAGGGCATGAATAATTTAGCTTTATATCTCTTTGACCTTTGTCGTGACAAAACCTTCTGTCCACTCCATTGAGAAGACTGAGTTTTTTCCTGTGTGCTGGTAACATGCCATGTCAATAGGTACATATCAAAGTTATAAAGACCTGTGCAAAGTGCATCACTTTGTGCATGGGTTTGCCTTTTGAGTTTGTGTTGTTAGGCGCTGCTAAGTTTAAGAAGGGGCTGTAATCATGTTCAGTAAAAACTGATATAACTGAGATTTTTGCTGTACTAAAGAACACAAGACTGAGTGGACTGAAGCAAGCACTTTAGTGTGTGCACAGACACTTTAATCTCAGCTTACTGTTTCACTATTATATTCTAGAAGCATAAACATTATACTGAGGAAATGTTCTTAATTTTAAAGTATTTTGCATACAGAGATGGATGTCTGCCTTTTCAGCAGCAGAGTGTAGTTCCCAGGTATAGTGTGTCTATCTGCTGTTCAGTACAAATGCTGCAGCTCCATGTTCCTTTTCTCTGGGATGGTGCTGCCTACACTTTGATATTGTCTCCTTTGGCACTAGAGCTCAGTATCAAAGAAATGTAAACCATAAATCTGCACGATTTTAATTGTATTTGGAATGGAGTAGCTAAGTTTTAGCTTCTAATCTTTCTAAATTTCCCAGTTTATGCTTCTTTTTCCTCTATGTATTTTGTCCTATGATACTGAAGCTAAAATGGCAGCACTTAAAATGCAGTGTCAGTCCTCAAATAACACCATCTCAAACCTGTGTTAACTTCTGGGTAATACAGCCTTCTAGACCTGTTATTTGAGTTCCAGGTCACCTGTCAGAGTTTGTGTTTTGATGATAGCAGGTTTCAAAGTCCAGGTTTGATTTTGTTCTGTGTAAAGTGAGAGGAAAGGAAAAAGTTGAATTATAATCTGGAATGGTGGTTTAAGAAAAGGAACATTGCTTTTGGTCTATTAAGAGTAGAAAGTAATATTGGAAATACAGAAATGCTCTTTGACTTGGTACTTGTGTGTGTGCTCTTTATATACAGTGTAACAGGGTGTCTTCCTTTTGAGTAATTCTAACCTGTTAAGCACTTAGTTACTGTCAGGAAAACAAATGAGCTCTACTCTTGAGACAGTTGTTCATGATTCAGTAAAGAGTGATCCTTTGAATTAGGTCCCAAATCTTTGAACTGTTGTTCTCTATATGAGGATACTTTTATCTTCTACTTATATAGTTTTAAGATAGGTGCAGCTATTTCATGAGTTAGTTCTGAAGCTGAGTAAAGCTGTCAGCCCAGCAGAGGCAATTAAAAGCCTGAGGAAATGAGTTACCACCGTGCTTGGTTTGTGGGGTGTTGTGGGCCTTGTCCCATGCTCAGCAAGGCTCAGTCTCTATTGTTCAATAACAGTACCAAGGTAGTGCAACACTAACGTGGCAGTGTTTGCTCCGAAGGGCACATGTTGCAGTGGCTTGTGAGAATATAGAACAGGCTGTTTCTGGTCATAAAACAAGTCCAGTGTTTTGCAGTGTGCAAATGTGTACTCGGTCTGTCTGGGATGCTGATAATATTCTTCACCAGCCTACCTGGTGCTGTGCTTTGGGTTTAGGACTAAATCAGTGTTGATAACAATGTTTTTGCTATTGCCAAGCAGTGCTTGCACAGCATCCACCAGGCTCTTTTCTTTTTCCCTCATGCCCCTCCCAGCCTCCTCAGCCTGTTTTGTTTTTTTTTTTTTTCTTCCTCTCTTCACTCTGTCCACCATCTGCACAAGATGCTGGCAAGGTGCACAGCTCTGGTAGCTGACCCAAACTGACCAAAGGGATGTTCTACACCATATGTTATGTTCAACAATACAAGGTCAGGGAAAGGAGGAAGAATCTGGGACATTTGTTGTTACGGTGTTTGTCTTCACAAGTGACAATTCTATGTGCCAAGGTTCCACTTTCTAGTAAGTGGCTGAATACACATAGAAAACAGTGAATAAATTCCTTATTTTGCTTGGCTTGCATGGGAAGCTTTTCTTCACTCATTAAACTGTCTCAGGAAGAAGCTTTTCTTGCTCTTGAGCTTCCGAGTCTCTCCTTCATCCTATGGGGATTGTGGGGCAGACTGTGTGCTCAGGTGGTGGGTGCCTAGCTGCTCACCAAAGTTAACAGACCACAAAATGTTGCATCAAAGGCAGGTGTTGCTGGAAGTTACTGCAGTGAGTGTTTCATCGTTTCACAGCTTGATTGAGATGAGGAATGAGCTCTGGAGGTCCTCTTGTCCAAACGCTCCTATCAAGCAGGGCCCCCTACAGTCCATTGCTGAGGACCATGTCCAGACGGTGTTTGACTACATCCAAGGATGGAGAACCCCGCAGGCTCTCTGGGCAAGCTGTGCCAGTGCTCAGTCACCCTCACAATTTAAATGTTGCCCCCGATGTTTAGGAGGGACCACCCATGTTTCAGTTTGTGCTTATTGTTTCAGGTCCTATTCCATTAAAAGATCAACCTTTCTGACTGTTCATCCTCTTTTGGAGGATTGAAATGCTCGGAAATGGCAGTAAAAATAGTATCCTCAGTCTTTTTAATTCATAGAAAAAAAACAGTAGCAAGAGCTGAAGATGATCTAGTGTCCACCCACAGACAGTATCTGAATTCTTGCTTCTTAAAGAGGCTGAGTTATAATGTGCTGAAGGGAAGTAAATTGTTACTTTTGGTTCAGCATTTTCGCTCTTCCTGAAAAGGAGAAAGTAAGCCTCCAAAAATCAATGCACAGATTTCATTTAATAGTTTTCTAAAATGTGGTTGGATGGGGATGGCTTTTTTTCCCCTTGCTGTTTAGAACCCATGTCTCAGGAGGACTTGGTGCCTTAGCACTTCTCATTATGCAGAACTGTCTTAAGTAAATGACCTTGTTTGCTTCAAATTCCGAACAATTCAAGTGCTTTTTTGGATTATGTCTGCTCTTTTGTTCAATGAAAATGGAGTTCAAATCTATGTCATTGATATTCTCTGTTTTTTTTTTCTAATAATAATAACAAAGAAAAGTATGCTTACAATATGAAAAGCAGAAGTTTAATAAAAAGAAAGGTACTGTGCATTTTTTATGTGGGAAAGTGCAAACTGTGAACCAAGTCTTGCAGTGCAAATGGTAGGGAATGGATATGTCTGATTAGTAATGCTGTCTATAGTTGTGCAAGGCAAATAAAAGTAATCTCCTGCTGCTGGCATCTTTAATCACAGCTGTGAAGTTGTGTACATCCTGCTGTCTAATTGGGCTTTTAACCTTTTTTTTGGAGAACAGCAATATAAAGTAACAATGATTACGTTTGTGGAGCTCACAATTACAGGGGACCTTAATCACCTACTTTTGATATTTTGTTAATTTTTGATCTAAGTATGGGAATCCCACTACTTTGCCAGACTAAAAAAAACCCAGAAACTGACTGCAGCCTCCACTGTTGGAACAGCCTCAGAACAGCAGCCTCCCACTGTGTGGTGGTGTTCTGCAGCTCAACAGGCACTTGAATCGCAATTGTAACCTTACTACACAAGCATTTCAGTAATTTAATGTCAAGTCTCTTGGAGAAGAAGAAATGTCTGCATCTGAGGCCTGTGAGTCGGAATCCAAGCCAGGAGGCAACAGTCATCACACAAAATGGATAAAAGCAATGTTTGACTTGATGGTGCCACATTAATTTCGTGCTGTATCACTGCAATATATCCATTACCGTGCATGTGAATCTAGACTAATGCCAGAGTGAGTCAGGAAGAAAAATAAATTAGTGGCTACTTTAAAAGATACACTTTCCCTTCTTTCTAAGAAGTAAAAGAAATGGTTCTGGTCTGTTTCCATCTTGGACTCTTGATTTAGTTCAAGATGATGCCTGGAGGGTGAATAATGAGCTAATTTGTGGTGGGTTTGCTTTAAAATGTGTCTGGAAAATCAGCTTACTGATCTGTGAGCTCTTTCTTTGTGCAGGTTTCTCAGTTGCGACATGAGCTGTCCATGAAAGATGAACTGCTCCAGTTCTATACCAGTGCTGCTGAGGAAAGTGAACCGGAGTCTGTCTGTTCCACCCCGTAAGTCAGTCGATCTGCAATGTTGAACTGTCATCTCTTGGATGATTTAATAACTTTGAAAAGTGGTAAAATTGCCCCTGTATTGGCTGGAACTATAAATGGGACTCAGAACTTGGTGCAAGGCTCCAGCTGTAAGGATTTGCACTGAGCCAGCTGGCTATCCAGGTGCCTACATGAGATAGGAGAGTACATACGGAAGCTGCTGACACGATACTGCAACTTTCAGAGGAACTGAGTCACTGTTGTGGTGGGGCAGCCATGGGTCACACTGACAGCAGCCCAGTACTTCACATACATCTGCATGTGCTAGGATGTACTGCACTTGTGCTTGAAGGACCTCTAAAGCCAATATGGAAAAAATCCAAGCCGAGGGAAAGAAATAAAGCATGGCTTATAGCCTGGGTTCCAGGCAGCTAGCTGGCTGAACAGCATTCCAGGCTCTCAGGGGCTCTCTGACCTTGCAGAGTTATTGCTGCATTCTGATGAAGCATGTGCAGCATTAATCAGGAGCTATTGGATTGCTCCCTCTAGTAATGTGCTTTCTTTTCTCATAGCCTTGGCTGAATAACTTTTTCATAGGTAATATGTGGAAAAATAAATAAAATTTTTAAATGTTCTCTTTTGAAATTCACTGCAAATTTATTGCTGCCCAAAAGTATTGGCATGAATAAGCTGTATTTCATGTGTCTCTGTTTGCTTTTGAGACCAGTGTTCAGTCTATGCTTCTGCGAGATTGGCCATAATACATGTAAAAATTATTTTATATTGTTGCTTTTTCCTACAAGGCTGAAGAGGAATGAATCTTCTTCCTCTGTCCAGAACTACTTTCATTTGGACTCCCTTCAAAAGAAACTCAAGGACCTTGAAGAGGAAAATGTTGTGCTTAGATCTGAGGTGAAATTGCTCCCTTTATTTTACTTAATATAGTTGTTCATCTAAATGCCAGAACACAGGTATTGAGAAGCTTGTATTAAAAGCTGAGGGTCTAAGTTAGAATATTACACCTATTGCCGATCTCTCTATAGTTGTTTAATCACCATATTTTATCTTTTTAAATGAAGGAATGGCTGAAATGTGGAAGCTACATAGAATCACAGAATTGTTTAGGTTGGAAAAGACCTCTAAAGCCATCGAGGCCAACCTTTGGCCAATCAATACCTTACAACTAGACCGGAGTCCTGAGTATGATGTCCAGTCCTTTCTTGAACACCTCCTGGGATGGTCATTCCAGCCCATTCCAATGTCTGGTCACCCTTTCTGTGAAGAAATTCTTCCCAAATTAAGCTATGTGCAAAGCAGTGAGTGTGCAGCAGAATGGGCAGAATTTGGAGTCCAGGATTGCACTTTGAAACAGGTTTTAAAGGGCTGACCTGGCAGATAGGTGTGACTTGAGCTGCAGATCTCAAGTTCTTAGGCTGGCATGGCTCTGATACCAATTCAGTGTTTGTCAAAATAATAATTGTTAGCCTAAATTTGCATTACATTTCTTCATTTTGTTTTTCAAGTCAGGCAGTTAACATTTTAAATAGAATGTACTGCTCTTTATTTCTGTTTGTTTCACAGATTACACAGTTTTTTAATATTTAATAATAGAATACAAAGTGAAAAATTTTAATTTTCAACCCAACTTTTAAACATTGGGAGCATATTACCACTTTGCAAACATGCAGCAGAGTATATCAGAAGAGATACTTTCGGTCTAAGAGTGAATATATGAAAACAGAATGTTGCTTCCGTTTTCCGCTGCAAATGCAGGGCCCATAGTAAATAGGTAGTGCCATACCTCTGCACAAGACACCAGGTAATGGAGACTGCTGTGCTCTTAACTGAGAAGTTGCACAAGGAAGATGAGCAATAGGTGGTCTGAGAGTAATGAACGTTTGAACTGAGAGAGCCACTGCATGAGGAGCTGGTAGGAAACCCCATGCAGCACTGCCTTCCCATCTAGGGAGATTTAGTCTGTGCCAGCAAAGCACAGGATGAAGCCAAATGTGAAACCTGTGAGCTGTGTGGTTCTCTACAGATGCAGTCATTGGGTGTCTGTGCATATCCCTAGCTTTGGGAATAGATTACAGACCCACCGAGGTGGTGCCAGACAGCACCAGCTGGCCCCAGCCATGCTGCTCTTGGCACTCCCAGAGTCAGAGTGGAAAAGACAAAGCAGGGAAAGAGGTAGCACTAAGGTTTTTTGTGGGATATATTTATAGTGCCAGAACTTTTCAAATAGGATCAAATAGCATGTTTTTTAAATACTTGAATTTTCAACTCAGTTATTTAAACCAAGCATTTATGTAGTTTTTGATGATACCTAGCTTTGCTTAGGTGAGCAGATCAAGTTCTGCATGACAGCATTTTGTATGTCCAAGCCTTTCTTTTTCTTTTTATTTTTAGTGCAAAATACACAAGTGACATCTAGTGGGGATATGGTGCTAGTGATGCAAGTTTCTCCATACAGTAACATCTCTGCTGAATGTTCACCTGGCCTCTTTTTCAGAACATGTGGGAGGGCAGGCAAAAACTGTAGTTTCTCACTGTCTTCCTGAAGGAGTGATTAGAATAGCTTGTCTCTCTGAAGCAGATGGAAGTGCATCAACAGGATGGTAAAAACCAAATGTGCTAATGTAGCATATTTGATGTGGATTTCTTGAACAGGCCTGTCAGCTGAAGACTGAAACAATTACTTATGAAGAGAAAGAACAACAACTTGTCAATGACTGTGTAAAAGAGCTAAGTATGTCCCTACTTCTTTATAGTTTTTTGAGATAGTTCAGTAAAAAAAACAAAACAGATCAGTCAGTCATGTTTTTCTGTGGTACTTATTTTCCTTTCACAAATGGCTATGAGGAGAAAATGCCTGGCTGAAATTTCACAGCAGAAGATGTTGGCTGAAAGCTAAATCTTTCTCATTCAAAAATAGTTTTGCATAGAAAATGTTCTGCAGCATGTGCACTTGATGCCTGTCTGGTTTTGTGTCCTGCTGCATTTTTCAAAAATACATTACTGTGAACTGGGGTAGGATTCTGCTGAAGCAAGTGATGTTCCAAAAGAACATCTTTATGCTTACTTTTCTGATTTTGGGTTTGTGATGTTAATTGTAATTACTTATCTTACAGGGGATGCAAACATCCAGATTGCCAATATCTCTGAAGAGTTAGCAAAGAAAACTGAAGATGCTGCCCGGCAGCAAGAAGAAATCACTCATCTTCTCTCTCAGATAGTCGACCTGCAGAAAAAGGCAAAAGCTGTAAGCAATCCAGTTGAGAGACTACTGTTGTTATTTGCTACTAATGTAACTGGAGGGCAGATTAAAATTCTCTCTGTACTAGAGCCTAAAGGAAATATTCCACCTTCCTTATGTGGATGACCTTGTTTGGTGTTTAATATCTGGTGTACTTGACTAGAAAACATCAATTTATTATAAGATGCATATATGGTTTATGAAATGCAACATTCAGTAAATTAATTAATTAAATTATCAATTTAATTAATTTATTAATTAAATTAATAAATTAATGAAACAAATAAATAAGATTTAATTAACTTTATTATTAATTTATTTAATAGAATAAATTTATTTTAAAAATTAATTAATTAATTAAAATATTTATTTTAATGATTTTAAATATTAGATACAAAATTCTGCTCTGAGTGGTGTTGGTGAGACAAGAGTGTCGGTGCAGGTACTTCAGTGGGCACATACCTGTTTGGAGGTTCATTTAGCAAGGTGCATTCTAATGTTGTGTGTTCTTGTGTTAACATTTTAAACATTTTTAAGCTAATGTGTAGATTAATATTGCTGCAGAGGAGAGGTGAGAAAAGTTAGAATGTTCCTACTTACTTGTAGTATAGGATATGAATATCACAGGACAAAACATCACAGTATTTCTAACATTTTTTGGCATATTTTAGTGTGCAGTTGAAAATGAGGAACTTGTCCAGCATCTGGGAGCAGCTAAAGATGCCCAGAGACAGCTCACAGCAGAGGTGAGTACATTACTTAGTAATACAATAATTTAGTAGCAGAGCAATGGCTGTTCACTTTGCTATAAGAGGTTTAGTCTGAGCTGGATCAGAAATATTAAATATTTTTACCTTTGTATATGGAATGAAGGAATATTTATATTCCTAGTAGAGTTCAAACCCTTTTCTTTCCTATTCTCTGCTCCTTCAAATGACACACATTTTGAAACACAGAGACTTATGGGCTGTACAGGAATGCCTTTAAAGGTTGACTTCTCTAGGCTAGTAATTTCAGCCTATTTTGACTAGTGACATAACATGGAAGAGCTCATTTTTTCTCTGTTTGTTCAATGTATGAACATAAGGTAATCCAGTATTTCTGGTTGTCTTATGGGTGCTACATTTGCATGAAAAAAAATGGACATGATGGAATGAATAGAGCTTGATCCCTTTAGGATGTCTCTTACACTTGTACTACTTGGTGATGAAGGTGAGAATGGCCAGAGAAGCTTTTCCAATGGGTGGACCTTTTGTATTTGTGTTGCTCAACAGAGACTGAGCTCATACCATTGCTTTCTTAGGAAAGAAAATGAACCAGATCTTTTTTTCTAAACCAAATAGCTGATTTTTATGAAAGGTGTAGGAATGTGGTGTTCCAGACTTCTGCCCCTTTGCCAAACTTAGTTGAAGTGGCTGATGACCCCAACATCTGAGGGTACACAGACATCTGTAGAATGATTACATAAGATATGTTTCCTGAGAAAGCTAAAAATAAGTCATGGTCTTAGGCTGTTGAAAGCTATATGTGTATATGCATGTATGCATGAAAGTCCTGGCTTTAAAATTCCTAAGTTCTTTAGACCATTGTGGAAAGTCTTGTCCTCAGACCATGGTGTTTGCAACTGTGGTCATCATGAGTGATTAAGCACTAAGCCTGATCAGACTAAAGATACTTTTTTAGCTCTGTGTCTTTTCCTTGACAATTGCTTCATGTAGGGAAGGAAATTGAGCAAACAGTTCCTTCCTTCCACATTGTGACCCTCCCTGCTTGCCTCCCCATTCCTAATCCATGTTATTAATGATCCTCCAGTGATACTCAATTGTTGGAGATCAATTCCTTTAAAGTGGGATATTCTTCCCTTCCCCATTATTCTTTACCAGTGTTAAAAGAATTTGCAGGATTTTTATGGTAATAGTGCATCCCATAAGGTCTTGGACTGTTTTCTCTATGTTACAGTTGCGAGAGCTGGAAGACAAGTATGCAGAGTGCATGGAAATGCTTCATGAGGCTCAAGAAGAGCTGAAAAACCTTAGAAACAAGACAATGCCAAATGCTATATCACGTCGGTACCACTCTCTTGGTCTCTTCCCTATGGTAAGCAGATTTAAGGACAAAACCAGCACACACCAAGCAAAGAAGTGTATTTGCATTTAACTTAAAGCTTCAGGGATAGGATGCTAGGTCTGACATAAGCATGGATGAAATGTGTATTTGTATGGTGTTAAAGGATATCTGAGTGATCAGTTTTGCATATCTGGTTGTTTGCAGTGGTGAAGGCAAACAGTGGTGCTGTGTAGCTCTGCTGCAGTGTTACATGCCACCTACAGCTGTCTGTGCATACTCTGTGAAACCTGGGTGGCATTACCAGGTTCTTACACAGTTCTATACATCTCTGTTAAGCATCTCCTGTACTGTTGTGGCTGATGTTCATTAGGAGCTTCTTGTTTATCTTCAATATCCTTGGAGATACAACTTCCCAATAATGTAACAATAGTTTCCAGACATAGCATCTTTCTAGTAATTTATGATATACATTCTAGTTTTTCAGTCTAAACCTTTGAACAGGGTTAAAAGCATTCATTCTTGTTTTATGGTGACTGAAAATTTAGTGGTTCATTATAAGAATGTTAGTTGCTAATCTGTATTATGGCAGCAAATTATGGTGGTTTCACTGGCGTTTTCAACTTTCTTTACCTGTTTTCATGTGACTATGACATTTAAAGCTCAGGGAGTATGCAGTACCCCCAATGAAACAAGAAAAAAAGAGTGGATAAGCGTGTTTCCAGTGACTTGCTCTGCTTGCCTGTGTATCTCTAGAGTACTTAGATTACTTCTGAAGGCAATGGTATCGGTGGCTTCTTTTGCAATACTTTAATGTAATCAAGCCGCAAAATCTGCCCTGCCTTGTCTTGTCTTATTGCTGAAGAAGAACACATTTTATTTGTGCTCACAAGAAGTAAATTGCCAACAAAGGCTTAGCTTGCCTTTTTGTGCTCCCTTCTGAGACTGAACACTGGCCAAATTAAAGTGCAGATGTTTAATAATATAAGTTGTGCTTGCAAAAATAATACAAATTGTGCTTGCACAAATACGGCTGAAAGCTGTGGAGAGTATGCTTGTGCTGAGATAGGTTTATGTCTTTTCTGTTAAAATGATTTTCAAATGTTGAATCATGGGACAAAAGATCATTTAGATTTGTTACTGTTTGATACTTAGACCCTGCACCCAGCAGTAAAACTTAGCAACCAGCTATGGAGAGTTAATGGCCTGTTACATCTAACCTTATGGAGAAAGTGTATAGTGCTTTATGCCAGGATTCATGTCAGTTTTGTTGATGGGTGGAAAATGCTGTGGGTTTTATGTTTATTTTAAATGAGAACATAAAGAACAAAACTTTATGCATGAAAGGTGAGTGTTACTGAGTATGGGATTCAGTCTGGGAAGCTGGATCATGTTGTTGCCTACAATGCTTTTTTAAGGTTCTTTGGCAGATATTATGCATAATCAGGTGGTACATACTGTAGGAAAATTAAGCCATATTTTGTCAGTACTTTAAATATCTACATTAGTTTTCCTGTCATTTTTCATGTTTAAACCTTTTTTTCTTCTAGAAATACTCTTCATCACTTATTATTTTGTATAAGTAATTTATTATTTTCTGTCATACCAACCTATTAATACTATGATATTTGTTTCTCTTTTGTGCTTATTTTTAACAGGATTCTTTGGCAGCAGAGATAGAAGGGTCAATGAGGAAGGAGCTGCATTTAGATGAACCCGACTCTCCTGACTTGGCGTATGAATGAAAAGAATTGGTTCCTAAATTGATTGGTTATATCTGAAGTTAATTATTTGAAAAAAAAAGAAAAAAAAAAGGAAATAGTTGAGATAGATATTTAGAAAGAAATATTTCTATCTGAATATGAATGAGAGAGAAAAAGGAAAAGAAATTGCCTAGATTTTGGGGTGTTTTTATTTTCTCCTAAAGCTGCCAAAAGAAAACATCAATATTTTGGCTTTGCCGTGTCTTGTAAACTTTTTTCCTCAATGGTGAGTGATGAGAATGAGAAAAGGTTTGTTTTCTTGTGTGTTACCATGCTAGATTTGTCCAGTTACCAGTTAGGGGAGGAGTTCAAATTAGTGGGTTTTCTCTCTCTTGGTGAGTTTTACAACATAAGTTACCAGGTAACTACTGATCTAATCCAGTTTCTACAGGAAGAACATCAGGGCAGTAAGGGATTTGGAATGGTACTTAGTGTGATGCCCATTATATGCCTGTGCTGAAGTTCTGTTTAATTCAACAAGAGAGTAGTTTGAAACAAGTTAAGTGCTTGCGACAGCCCCAAACCTATAGATAGATACAGCTTGGCAGAAATGGTCTCACTGATGCCAGTTGCACGTGTACTCCAATAGGTTTATCTCACAGATTTGTACAAAGCATGGATTGTTTAATTTGAAATAAGTTAATCCAGTTGACAGGGTCTGTTACAGAAACAAGTTTACAAAACAGGACAGTCAGGGAAGGTACAGTAGGCACTTCCCAGAAACCTTCTAATTGCATTACCAAAATGCCTGACGCATACACTGACCTTTTCTGAGCCTGAGCCAAGAACTGTAAATGAGGCTTTGACAGAGTGAAATGTTGATTAGAAAAATGTAAGATCAGAAAGTTGTGAGCATGTTCAAACCCCATAGGATCCTTTCATCCTTCCAGTATAGTCTAACTTAAAGCTAGTTTAACTTCTTTTGAATGCCTTATTGACTTTGCCTGTACCAGAGGAGGATACTTTTTGGTTTTTTGTTGTGTGATTTGGCTTGGTTTTATTTATTTGTGCAGTGGTAGTAACTGCAAGCTCCATGGGACTGTTTATTGATAAATACTCTTAGATTCAGCCTCATAAAGATGTACAACTGTAGACCTGGAGCCTCCACACAAAGGGTGCAACTGTTGAGCACCCATGGACAGAGGGAAATAAATTTAAATTACATTAAATAGCCTAAGGCATGCAGTCACTGTTAAAACCTGACAGTGTTACCTTTGAGATAGAAGGAATGTGCTATTCTTAGGTCCAGCCACTGTTGAACTGTAAAACAAAGCAGTAGTACTTTTGCAGAATGATGTAGGATAATTTTATTTTGGCAAGAAGTTTCTGCTGAAATGTCATCTGATGTCAGTCTTTGAAGCAGGTGAACAGTGTTTGTTGTGGTATAAAGACAATAGTGATGAAGAATGAACTGTAGAAGTAGGTTAAAAATTTGGTTTCCAGCCTTGACAGCCTCTCTCAAGTCTTGGTCCATTATATTTCTGGGATTTTTTTTCCTTTTTTTTAAAGTACTATTGAAGGGGGTTGGAAATTGGTCTCAAAGAGAAAAGACACAAGACTTGCTTGCATGGAGACACTCAGGAGAGTAAATTCAAACTCTCTTTTAAAATGGATTAGCCAGTTTATAGTTAAGAGTTGAATGGAGATAAAGTCTGTTTTTTAAAAACTCATTTTTACATAAGGGCTTTATTGTGCTTTTAGCTTGTATACGGAAATGCTCTTTCACTTATTTTTTATTAATATTTGAAAGAGTCCATGCACATAATTGTCAAATGTTCTGTCAAAAATATTCTAGGGTGATGGAAGAATTATGTTGATGTAGTGAATGTAATGACCAGACTGTAGCTAGTATGAGACCCTACGCATACTACTTTACAGAACTATATACAAAACCAAAGTGTGTGTTAGATCTGTGAATAGGAAGGGCTGTTAGTAAGCTGTTACCTGTTTCCTCTGTTCCTTCTCATGGTAATAAGTTACTGAGTGATTAACTGTGTGTGTTTACAGCCATCAGAAGCGAGTCTTCGAGACGGTGAGAAATGTCAATCAAGTTGTCAAGCAGAGGTCCATGACTCCGTCACCAATGAATATCCCAGGCTCTAACCAGTCCTCTGCTATGAACTCAGTCATTTCTAGCTGTGTCAGCACTCCACGTTCCAGTTTCTATGGGGGAGACATCTCTAACATTGTAATAGACAACAAGACCAATAGCATCATCTTAGAGACAGAGTCCTCGGACAATGGGTCAGTACCGTAGCGCTGGAATTTGCTTTTGCTTTGTTCCTTACATAAAGGCAAAGTGTTTCTGTTTTCTTCCTTTTGTCTTACATAGTGCAGTTACCACAATGGCATACATCTTCAAAATCTAGTTTGTGCTTGTAGTTTCTGAGCACTCAAGTTTATTTAAAGAAAGAAAGCTTTTAGAAAGCACTGTGTATCAGTCAGTGTCTGCAACTCAGACCTGCTCTGAGATGCAACATCACCAGATGGTGTAAAACCACCCTTTATTTTTGTGGGTCATCACTTAAAAATAATGAATTTTTCACCATTTTGCATAACTGCCAGAGAGTTCTGATCCCAGATGCAGCTACAGTTAATATTTTGATCCTAAAAATAAATAAAGTGTGCATCTGTAGGTTTCCTAATATGAAAACTTGTGAATTAAACCAGTCAGAACTTTGCTTTTCTAGCTACTTGTCTCTTCCCCCAGTACAGTTCCATATTATGCTGTATATACTTTCCAGTAAAAATGGCTTAATACCTCAAAATTATGTATGTTTGTCAGTATAATATACTCTTGTGATTCACTGTGGTGTTTGTACAGCATTGGCCCTTTACCATGGGGCCTGCTTACCTGAGTTTGTATGACTGTGAAAGACACACAGTGAGTAGACAAAGACAATTCTCACCTCTTTTTAGGAGGAAGCTCCTAAGTAAAGTGCAGGTTTCCAACCAGGAGTTTCCAGGCAAAACTTTTACAAAAGTTTTGGTGTTTGCCTTTGAGCTCTCCAGATGAGTAGCAAGTTGTTCCCAGACATATAAAGGTGTTGGTGAATGTCTCAAAACTGTCATGTGGGAGTTTTAAACTTTTTTAAGAATGTGTTTTTTTCCCTCCCACACTTTTTTTAAAATTTTTTTTCTGTGTCCCACTTTATGTTTTAGAAATGAAGACAGGATGAAGAAGCCTGGAACTCCAGGGACTCCAGGCTCCAGTGACCTAGAGACTGCCCTTCGTAGGCTCTCTCTCAGGCGGGAGAATTACCTCTCGGAACGCAAATTCTTTGAGGAAGAGCAGGAAAGGAAGTTGCGGGAACTGGCAGAAAAGGGAGAACTCCACAGTGGTTCCGTTACCCCCACAGAGAGCATCATGTCACTGGGAACTCACTCCAGATTTTCAGAATTCACTGGATATTCAGGAATGTCTATCAGCAGTCGCTCCTACCTGCCAGAAAAGCTTCAGATTGTGAAACCGCTAGAAGGTGATAACAAAGGGCCTCGGCCTTTATCTGTTGTTATTAGTGACTCTTTGTGGTCTCTAATCCATCACCGGAAAGCAGGAAATCTTTGCAATACATATTCTTTTTACTTTAGAGACAGTACTCCACGCTGTTGGTTTGAGATCTTCTAACTACTATGCTCTTCCACAAGCCTTAAAAGTGTTAGGAAACAATCCCGGCCAAGGCAGTAAAATGAGTATTGCAGGCCACATGTGCACATCAGCAGTGCAGTTTTACATCTGACCTAAATATTACCATATCATAATTGGAATAGGAGGGTGGATAAGTCTATGAAATTTAAACAAACAGAGTTTTGTAAATTAGTATATCTGGAAAGGCCTTTACTTACTTGGGTTAGTCCAGCCGGTCTAATAAGACTATTACAGTGATTCAAAATTATCTCTGGACTTAATGGGTTGTTTGAGTGGTCACACGTGAGTCACTATGGCTTTGTGTTTCACATGTGAAATAGGTGGAGTTTTTTTAAGTCAAGTTTCCTTCATACATTGTCTCAGAAAAAGGTAAGATAGAGATAGATGGTAGTGAGGGCTAGAGCTGTATTTCAAAGTTCCTTTCAGTAGACTATTTAAAAAAAACTGTCAAAGCACATGTAGTATATAGTCTGCCTGGCTTTCTTTAGTTCTTTCAGGTTGTAGCTGGAAGTTAGTTGAGTCAATTCCTCCAGGTTTTCAACCAAATGAGGTTTTCCTGTAGTACTTTACAGATACACTAGGTAACATCATTTAGCTTTGGCTTCTCTCTCTCTCTCTCTCTCCCTCTCTCTCTACCTCTCTCCCCCCCACCCCCTCCTATTACATTGCATTGTGTGTGTTTTAATTGCAGAAGTTGCTTTTTAGAAAAAATTTATTTCATCTATAAGGAGCATATAGCATGACATGTACTCAGAAGCAACAATCAGCATTCTTATGTCCTGAAGAAAGTGATGTACTGTATCTACCTATTGAACTGAAATCATAGCCATAGCACACTGTCAAGCAGATTTTAATAGTTTGTTTTCATGGTTGCTTTTAAATGGTCATAAAAGTTCTTGTATCACATGAGGGAAAGGATGATCCCACTTTGTTTCAGTTTCCAGTTGCTACCACTGTAACAGATTTCTGTCACCATCCCATTATATCTGCTTTTGTCTTCCAATAAACTCTTGAAGTCTTTATCATCTTTCTATCTGTCTGGGTTTTGTTTTTTTTTCCCCGGTTTTGTTCAATGTTTTCACTGGGTCATTTCTCTCTTGAAATTATTGCATCTTTTAAAGTACTTCTCATGTTTGGTTTTAGATCTCATTTGTAGCATGTTTGTGTCTGCCTGTTTCATAAGTTTTATGTTTGTTAATTTTTATTAACTAAATATCTTTATGATTTTGTTCTTCATTTCATCTTAGCTTCTTTTCCAAATATTTTTCACAAGCCTTAATTTTTTTTTCAACTTCAGGGATGCCTTCAGACTACTGGGGAAAAATAGTCTGCTGTACCTACAGACTGCTATGAGTAGTTGTGTCTTTGGTTTATTATTGTTTTGGGTGCTCATGTCATGAAACATAAGAAATAAAAATTAGTTCTATAATAAATTTACTATAGGTTAATGACTTCTGCTCCTTTAAAGCAATCTTTTAAATCCCTCAGAAAAAAAGTGACAGAAGCACTTGACAGAAGAGAAGAAATTAATTTTCTTTTGCACCTTTAAAAAACAACACATGCTTTCTTTTAGTCAAACAGAAGGATTGCTTGATGTGACTTGTTTTAGTTATAGTCCAGTGGGATTTTTTTTTTGTTTTGCTTTTAATTTTTTAAACTATGCACCTGTGACTTCTAGAGTCATAAGCATGAAATAACACTATCTGTAGGAAAACTGAAAACTTGGACTCATTATGTCTTCATCCACTTGATTGCAAATTCTGAATTTCTAAGGTTTCTCTGATCCTCAAAACCTATGTGCAATCATGCAAAGATATCAGGAATATAGGGAAAAAAAATTACTCCATTCATATACTTATTTTGTTCTTATATTCCTTCTTCCTTCAGTGGCATGCCCCACTGTTACACAGTAATTCCCTCATGCCAGCTGTTTCTGGTAATTTACAAAACCATCTGCTAGGAGCCTGGGACTGAATGTAGGCCAAAGAAGTGTTGTACTTCCCTCTTCTTTTGACTTCTGCAACTTTCTCTTTTTTCTTTTTATTGGGGATTTATAATTGTTGTATTCCCTTGTACATTTGTGTTCATTTTCTGTTTAGGAAATTAAAGCTCCCTTACATGCATTTTATGAGATCAAGATTAGGCTTAGATATACTCCTGTTTGTGATGGAGTTTAGGCCATTTTGATTTCTGTAGTTTCAATAGAAATGTTAAAGCTCAAAATGCAGATATTTTGGTATATATATTTTCTATGGAAAAATATGAGGTATATATATGAAAATATATTTTTTATGAAGTGCTTGTATTCTACTGAGTTTATTTTAAGTATAAGTTTTGGTGTGCTTTAAGGTGAAAAAGATTACATCTTCAGAAGCTAGTATGTAGAAGTTAATTAACTTCTTATGCTTGCATATAGTGCAGAAAGCAATTTTGATTTCCTTTGTTCTTTAATTGTTGGAGTAGACTGACAGAAAACCTCTACTCCTAGGTTAAGGCTTGACAATATCTGTCACTTCTTCACATTTTGAGGTATTTTGTTTATTTGAAAGCAAAAACTTGGCCTTTGTGACAATTCAGAAGCAAATACAAATTATAAGGATGTCTCTTCTCTCATTTTGGGGTTGTAATGCTTTCTATTTCTTGAGCCTCAAGGGTGCAAATTTTCTCTAATCCCTCTAGACTTACTTTAAATAAAAGGAAAGAAAAAATAGGGCAATTAGCCAAAGCAATCTAGCAGACCAATTTATTCTGAGCTAAAAAATTACAAATGCTAAAAAGTGAGGCTTAATTAAAATGCCACCCATTGTTCCCAGTCATTCTAGAGAAAGAGTTTTCCCCTGTTCACTTCCTATTAACAGTAAGCTTCTTCAAGTGAAATATGTGAAATGACAGTTTTCTCCTATCACAGGATTTTTCTCAGATTGAAAATGTATATGAGAGCCACTCCTTGTCTAGTTATTACAGTTGTTTAGGTTTTTATGTACATCGTGCAACAAATTGAACATTCTTGGTCTTTGAATATAGGTGAGACATTTGTGTTCCAGCTTGTTGAATGAGTGGGTATTCTGCTTTGCAGAGAAGGAACAGGAATAAGGCTTCAAAAACTGCTCTGATTTGATCTGGCAGAGGTGAAGAGAAAGATGTTTTGTTTGTGTCATAGGACATGTGTGATTTTAAGTCACATTTTTCAACACAGTGATGGTGGGCACACAGGAAAATTCAGGCCCTTGCAAGCAGTGTTTAATTGCTTCTTGAGGAATCAAATAAATACTCCCGTGATTTCACTGGGCCCATCTTGGTGTATATATCAGTTTTTCCTGATCCATTGCTGTTTCTAACTGTCTCCTATTAATCCTTGAATATTGAATACTTTTCTCTGTAAAATGCACCTCCTTTTTCAAAACATTTCTCTGCCAAGGATAAAGCTACAGGTACAGTAGCACTTAGTTATGTAGTAGTTGAATTCCTGTAGCATAGGGCCCACTCAGGTATTTAGACTTGATGTGTAGCTCCGAGTTGTGTATCTGCTTACATGAGCCTGAAGTTGATGGGGTTTTCTAACATATGGTACAAAGCTAAAATTGCTGTGCAATCTGTGTGACTACTTGTCCTCCTGCTAGCCACCGGTAGAAAATTCTGGCATGTTTTCAGCACTTGTCTTAGTTTGAGCTTAATGTGGGAATATGTGGTATATGTTCCTCTTAGAGCTTTCTGTGATGGCGCTCAGATCGACTTTTAAAAAGTAAATTCTCTCTACTCCTGCTTAATCCTGTGAGTTGAAGCAGATGAGGATATTTACAGGGAGGGGATGTGCATGTGCACAAGTGTGCTGCTTCTCACTACCAGGCTTTGCATAAGTGCTGATGTGATCAGTTTGTTTCACACTGGTGTGGAAATGCTGAAGCATAGGTGAAGCAGTTTTGTGCTGTAGCATATCTCCCCAGAAACATTAAAGGTTTGGAGCTCCCAAACCTTTGGTCTTCTGGATAAATGAAATGAGACTTTGTCTTTTAGGTCCTGGATTGCTAACTAATTGATTTTGGTTGTCTTTCTGTTCCGTTTCAAGGTTCTGCCACTTTGCACCACTGGCAGCAGCTGGCTCAGCCGCACTTGGGTGGGATCCTGGACCCGAGGCCCGGGGTTGTCACTAAAGGCTTCAGGACTCTAGACCTGGACCTGGATGAAGTGTACTGCCTTAATGACTATGAGGAAGATGAGACAGGTGACATTTCTTACAAGGGCCTAACTACCTCGACGCCAGTTCAGCACACAGAGACCTCAGGTGAGAGGTCACAAGCACAAGTGACTGTTTCAGAGAACAAGAATAACCCCCGCCAATCTCAGGCTTTCACAGAGGAGATGCAGGAGTCCGCGACTGACGATGATGAGGGGTCTGGTGAGGGAAACTCATTAAGTCCAGTAAAACTGACATCTTTACAGGATTTTGATTACTGGGCCATTCTCACGTCTCTTCAGAACAGCATCCATAATATTGCTTTGTGTGTAGCATCTGCACGATAAGTGCGTGCAGTGGTTAGAACATAACCATTCTAACATTGGCTCAAAAATCATTTCTTTGATAATCTTTTAATTTGTTTTTCAGTAACAGCATCTGTGGTCAATATTTTACTCTATTTTGATAAGAGAAGGCTGCTAAAAGGAAGTGGTTCATTAACAAACCTTTGTGTGGCATGTATTCAACTTGTGTGTGTATTTTAGTGCACGCTGTTAAGTGTGTGTAATGTACAGATTACATATATTTTGTATTACTGTAGTGCAGATACTCTTCTGACAGTTCATAAGAGGTGATGCCATGTCTTAGATTTTTTTACTTTGGGAAAAAAAGAAGACTAAATGATTGGTGCACTAAAGGTGCCTCTATCTTGCCTTTTCTGAAACAAATGGAGTGCCTTGAAAATCACCAAAGAAATTCTGAAAGTTTAATTCACTTACCTCAGGTACAGTTACCTGTTTTTAAAGTCCTTCTGAGAAAGAACTAAGGGGATGTTTTCATGCAGTGACTAATAACATTTCCCTTATTCTTTCTCCACCACACTACTAAACCCTGTCCTTCCTATTTATACCGTATTAAGACATAAACATTTTTAAGTGACACAGTACTGCATGAGTTGTTAGATATTCTGAACTGACACTAGCAGTCTATTATTGCACAGGATTACAGATTCTCAAGACAATAGATGTGTTTTGAGTTTGTGTGGTTTCTCTCTTGTTCTTGGGATTTGAGGGGGTTTTGTTTTAATAAGCTATATAGTCTTCATTAAGATTTGCCTCTGGTAAAGAATTATATTTAGTCCAGAATCAGAAAATTGCCAGAACTCCTTTTTTTTCCAGACTTCTTGTTTTTATATAACTACTTTAAATGAACACACTTCCTTCCCTCTCCTTTTTCTGGGATAAATCGTAATTTAATATTTGGCTGGTCTTTGGAAGATTAGATTGTCTCAGGGCTAAACAATAATATTTCTGTTATTATCATGACATACAGAGTATCTTCAGCTCTCACTGCGATGGCAGTTCAGTGCTTTCAGCTACTGAATATAAGCTGCTTTCTACAGTCAGTTGTACTAATGTTAAACTTCGAATCACAGAATCATTAAGGCTGGAAAAGGCCTCTAAGATCATTGAGTCCAGGCATTAACCCAGCACTGCCAAGTCCATCACTAAACCATGTCCCTAAGTGCCATATCTTCAGATCTTTTAAATACCTCCTGGGGCAGTGACCCAGCTACTTCCCTGGGAAGCCTGTTCCAGTGCTTCAACATCCAGACCCTTCAACTTTCCATTGGCAAAAGTTGTCCTCCTTCTATGAGATCCCAGAAAGAAAATTTATATTTTTTTTAAAATTAATATGAAAATAAATAATGCCTCTTCAGGCAGTTGTATACCATTTTGGCTATTATCCAGGTTTTTATAATTTTGAAGAGTCTGAGTAGCAACAACAAGAAAAGTTGGAGATAACTGAAATAATCAAAGACTGAAATAACTGGCTTTTTTAGGAGTTAGGGAATAAAAGATTCAACAAAAGATATGTTTAATTTTAAAATGTGTTGCTGTAGAGAGGAAGGGAACAAACAGTTCTTCATGTACTCAGGGTACAATAAATGTGCAAAAAAATGTTGCTTGGGTTACATTTTTAAGAATTTTCTAAGCATGTTCAACACAGGAACATGTCAAAAGAGTAAAAGACTCATTGTCATGGCTAAACATAGATAAGGATATAGTTTAGTTCCTTGGTTTTGTTTTTTTTTAAAAAGAACAAATTAGTCTAACATTTCTGGGTACTAATTTGAAAGACTTCTTTCTTTGTAGTAGAGCAATAAATGTAGGCCTTCTCTATGATTACAAACTGGTAAGAAAGTTTAGTATTTCCTTCCATTTTCTATCTCCGTTATGATTTGAAATAAGGTCACTGTTTATGAACTTGTTACTGCTGACTTTTTCTGGGAAAAGTCTATATCTCAGACAGGGTGTTTAAGCAAATTCCCTACCTTATAAACTGATTAAGTAAGATAAAAATCAATTAAATTGCTCTAGCACCTTGTATTATTTGCTGAGTCATTTTAATACATTACAGAAATAAATGGGTCAAAATCAATAACTTTGTTTAGAGTGAACAAGTGCACTGAAAACTTTAATTTCCCATTCTTTTGCCTTCTTTCAAATTGTCCTGGTGCATAGGATTTAGGAGTATCCATGAACTACCATATCATTATTGGTTGTGTTGCTCAAATGGTGTAAAGACACTGTATCTGCTTTTTGTTGAAACAATTTGTCAGGCATTGTACAAGGAGGAGATTGTGGATTTTGGTGCTTTCTAATGGAGCAGTACTTCTTAGGATCCACAATCTGCCCACTGAAGAATTATCTTTTGGGAGGAGGAGGTGCATGCTTAGCTTATGAATTTATTTTGTATTTAAATATTGTGCAGCCATTGCTTCTCATTGCTTCTCCTCAGCATTCTTTCTTCTAGATCTCTCTGTAGGAAATGCAAGGCAGGTAGGGGTGTGTATGGACATGTGGCACCTCATCATGACCCCATCATGAGTACAAGGTTATGACATCATTGCTTGCATGATTCCAGTTGGGAATTGGTTCCAGTCAGAAACATACAGAATAAATTCTTGCTAGAGAATGTGGAAGTAAAATAAAAAGGGAAGGAAAGAAAAAATTTGTACACAGTCTCTAGCAATAGTGCCTTTGTTTATAAGCCAGGATAGCTCCATTGTGGAAAAATCTCATTCAAGAGGCCTGTAAAAGCCAGCAGGTATCTCACAGTTGCTGTTGGCAGGCCATAAAATGTGTCAGTGAAGCTACAAGTCTTCTAGCCTCAGATCAAAAGGTCTTTAGTAATACAGTGCCTACAAAGACCTTCCCAGCCAGCTGCAGGTCATCTTAGTCTGTTGGGCACGTTTCTGCTTCAGTTGATTGTATGCTCTGAGGTTTGTATCTTGCCTTTTTTGCACTGTATCGGTTCTCTGTCACAGTACTTACAAGTACTATTCATATTGCCATTTTGTGTGTGCAGAGTGCTGCACAAAATGAGCCTGGGAGCTTATTTAACTTCCAGGCTCAGGAGAGCAAACACTGCTGGTGCCAAAAATACCTTGTAGCCAAAACAAATGTTTTCAGAGCAATTGTGATAGATATTCTGGTCTTGGGATAGCTAGAGTCAGAAACCATTCTGATTGAAAAAGGAAAAGTTACATTCCTTGTGTTTTCTTGTCTCTATGTTGAAACCTGTAGAACCTATTGATCTATAAAATAGCTTCTTCACCATAAATGCATATTCTATCCCAGCTGTGGCACTGAACATTTCAGGAGAAGTTAGTATACATGCTTTATGGTCTGCAGTTAGTCTGTTGGAGTTACATACTGTGTGTGGGTAGCATTAACTTTATGGAGGATTGTAAATTCCATAGTTACAGTTCTAGCCTAATACACAGGAGTAGGTTGAGATTTGTGCATCACTTGTGTAGTCTTTCAGCATAAGTGGAATTATAGAGAAGTTACAGGACACAGCGTTCTTAAAATCATCTAGGACAAGTAATTTTTGCAGCACAAATTTTTAGTAACCTCAATATATTTTTTGTTTGTTTTGTGAAAGAAACTAGTATATTATAAAACTGTACAGAATCTGTTTTGGAGGGAGGGGCTGTTTGGGTTGGTTTTTTGTTTGGTTTGTTGTGGTTTTTTAATTCACTGACTTTCATGTTTCCCTTAAAGAAACAAATGAAACACCAGCCACTCAAAGCACTTAATAATGTTATGAATGTTCTAATTTTGACTTTGGAAGGGTTGCACTTGATGCAGTGTATGCCTAATTGCCTGCTAGTACTGGGTGCATAAACTGGTCTTTCAGTATTTGTGTTTGTTAGTTCCACTGATTGATTGCTTTGAATAGACATGTGCACAGCATTACGGGATCAGCACTCTTGTACTTCATGCTTAGACCTTAACTATGACATGGAGGACTTTCCAAATAGAGGCCTAAAATCACAAGAACACATAATGAATGTATTATGTTTGAGTTGTTTTTAGCAGGATTACTATACATGCTTCTAAAAGGTTATCATTGTACAAAAAAGCAATAAATTTTGTAACTCTTCTTAGAACTAAGGTATTGATGCATATTTAAATGTATTTTATTTTCAAATGCCATGAATATTTCACAGTAATTATTTCTTTAAGAGAAGACTGTCAGCAGTTGCTTTCTATGGTGTTAAAACGCTTGAATTTTAATTTGGGGATCCTAGCCTGCATAAACTTATGTTGAAGCCACGTTAAATACTTTTTTTCCATCTATGCTCAATGGTTATAGACATAAGAGAAAGTGATCTTAGACAGAAGAACACCCTGTCCAAAGAATACCTGCCTTTGTTCAGTTTTTCCTCTTTCTGTTTCCAAAGGCAAAATAAATGAGAATTTTGGAAAATCAGGTATTCAAAAAATAATTTTGTTGTATAAGGAACATAACAAAAGTCATGCTCCTGGTGCAGACATACGAATTTTGAGTATTCACAATTACAGCTTTATATACATAATTACAGTTCATATTCACAGTTACAGCTTTAGCAGAGCACCATGTTAACATTTTACAGCTGTTTTATCACTTATCTCCTTTTTTGTTGTAGTGGTTCACCCAGGCATCAGATCCAGCCTACTTCACATTCCTCCTATTCTGTCAGCCAGGCATTTTCAGTACAGGTAGCACTGGATATCAGAGCTCTCACCTTTAGCCACCTGGAGGGGATGAACTCTGCTAAATCTAGACACTACATGAAACCACTGAATTGTCCTATAGATCCTAGTGGGGTTTTGTGACCTAGTTTCCAGTAATTTCACCTCACCTAAGAATTGAATTAGTGGCACACACTGGCAAAAGTGAAGTCCGCAGTCTGTATTCTTGATGATCACACTGGAGAAAGTAAAAAAAGTCTCCTGATGTTCCTTCATTATTCTCCTTTAAAGCAGGCAGAATTTTTCTATTCAGCAATAAACTTCTAATTCTTTAGAACACCCTCTGTTGCTCTTAGGATGCCTCAGTCTGATTGTCATTCCATCCCTGTTTCTACAGCCTGTGCTAAAGAAATTCCAGTGTAATCCCTGCTCAAATAGCAGGGAGCTGGGTTCCCCCCTTTTCTTGAAACATGCCAGAAAAATGATGGAGCAGAGTGGCTTGCTTCACTGTTGGACTAAAGTGTTAACTTTGTGCCAGTCTGGATCAAATCATACTCTAAAGATTTCCCAACTTTTTTGAGATTAATTTCCTAATAAATCTGTATGTGCCAGAATAGGTGTTTGTAAAAAATGCAAAGATATACTGGTCACCTTAAGCTCTCTAACTCCTCACTGTTATTTCAGCATAACAACAAATTTGAATTTTGATCCAATGGTACAAAAGTTAAGGGTGTTTTAGTGTAACTACCTCTTACAAA
The DNA here is from genome assembly GCF_971803275.1 of Cyanistes caeruleus. Lineage (NCBI taxonomy): Eukaryota > Metazoa > Chordata > Aves > Passeriformes > Paridae > Cyanistes > Cyanistes caeruleus. Next base: position 108,160,494 of record NC_141701.1, read on the forward strand.
TCTTGTTCAAACTTAATTTGCCTTGACATCTTCTTGAGGGTGGGGCAGGCCACAGGTTTACCTGCTGTGTAACTTTGTAACTTCCTCTGCACAAGCTGGTTGAAAATCCAGATAAAATGGTCTATTGAGAGTTCCCTGGGCAGAAGGTCATGTCCTAAACATTTCTATTTTGCTGTTTACGCCTAGCACAATGGCCCACAGGCTCTGAGTCCTGAAGCTGGATCTGAGACAGCTCTGAGATACATAAAATCAACTTGGTGATTTATGAGGAAAGCCCTGTTTGTTTTGCCAGAAGATGGAGCTCTCTGTGCTCAGTTTGACTGGAACCTGCTTTTTTTTTTTTTTTTTCCCCTCAGTAATTTAAAAGGTGTTTTTACAATAGTGTTTGTGCTTACAGAAGAGTCCCTTTCAGCTATGATGGTTTGCATTTTCCATAATGCCTATGAATTGTTTGAGAGAACTTAATAAGGTGAAGAATCATTAATTCCTAAGTGCTAAAACATGATACAAGACAAATCTTAGTTTAGATTTAATTTTCATTTAGGGGGAAAATGCACTAACAGTTTGCACAGGGTTCCTGATGGATGACGTTACATGATATTTCTGTAAATTTTGTTAAGCTCTGAATTATGTATAGATTCTTTTTCATACAGATATGGAGCCTTGTTGTTAAACTATGACTACTTTGGAAAAGAGGGTATAAGTAAAACATTTGGTCTCAGTTACATGGAGCAGATATTTATATTCAAGAGAATACTTTGATAAATGTAAATGTGAAGATAGTTTTTCTTAACAGAAAAATGTATTACTTCTTCATGAACTTATACCAACTCAGGAGATGGCCATTCATATGTAAAATTAACAAGTTAGAAATTAATAATTTTGTTTCTATTTGATAAACTTTGTTCATTTACAGCAACAGGTTCTCACTCTTTTACTGTGTCCAAAGGATGGAAAATGCTACAGCAATATGATACAACCCATTGTTGACTGATGAAGGATGAAGCTGGTACAGGACTTTCTTAGTGGTATTTGAGGGTGAAATACATCCTTGGAAATTGATAGATTTTTTTCATAATTTCACTTTGTCTCCTCTGATTAGAGTTAGTGATTTCTCTACTTTTAGCAGCCTTCTCCTATCTTTGACTCATTAATATCAATGAGTCTTGCTTTTGCTAATGCAGCTATGTTTCTTCAATGTGCCTGTCTCCAATCTGAGGGGATGCCCAGTGGATATTACAAATGGGGAAAATGCTCTGATTGTATTACAGCTATGTGCTTTGGGTTGAGCTTGCAATCTCAAACCAGCATTGCTTTATTCTGTTCTCTATTCATCATCCAGGGATAATTGCTTTGTTCTAATTGATTTATGTTAAAAGTCCTGTGTTTCTCTAAATAACCAATTTTTTCATGTCCAGTTATTTGAGTTCTTTCTCCAGATTTTCTTATAACTCTCTACAATATGGAGAGAATCATGATTGCTAGGCTGTGCTCCCTTGTAATAGCTTTTGTAGTGCTCACACTAATCTCTAAAGCAACTGGATTCCTGAAGCAACCTAATTACCATCTCTGGAGGTGAAGTAGAGCTTGTTGTTATGTTATGCCGTGCTAACATTTGAGTGTGTTAACATGACACTCCAGTGGGTCCTTGGAAATATCCTTCTCTAATGTACAGCCGTACATTACATTCCAGCGCTGACTAGAAGTTACCTCACACTGTATGCTCAGCCACTTCTGCTTCCACTGTTCACACTGCCCATGCTCTACCCTTCACACACTGCTTATATGTGTTCTTAAAGGGCTACCTAACCACACACACTGTTTTGGAGCTGTGATACTTGTGAACTGTGAAAAAGGGAACACAGCCACAATTAAGACTTGCCTTGCTTCTGCTGAGCTGCTCTGGGAGTTCAGAATGGTGTCTGGTCTAACTGGTCGGTCTGTCTGTCTTTTGCAATGTGTTGAATAGTTGTGTACTGTGGTATTAAAATGTGGCTTAATCAGGGAACGGCTCAGAGGGATGGGTAGGACTGGTGGGGAGGGAGCTGCACATGGTTTTTATTGTGCATGTGTTTTGACCACTGCTAAGTTTGGTTACTAAGTAAGAGAACCTATGCAATCATGATATCTTTGATGTAATATTTAACTCTGGGTGTTTTCCAACCAGCTTTTCAGATGCATGGCTCTTGAATTCTGTAGTTATTTTGCAGTGACCACAGCTGCATTATATAGCAGGTTATACAGCCACAGAAGTATTTCTACTAAGAAGAAAGAAGTTGGCCTAAGTCCTTTATTTTTAAAACTGAGCTATATTGCTTCTTTCCCCAATCACTGATCTATCACAGAGTGGCAGTTTTACAGCCACATTTGTTATGAAATTTACTTGCTACCCTGTCTACAAACACTCAAAAACTGCTATACTGTGCAGCTGGGGACATACATTTTTAAAGAACCTAATCACATGCACAAGAGAAGTATCACAGATGTACAGTAGTGGATCCAAAAAACTACCACTTTCCATATTGTGGATATGAAAAGTCAGAGAAACAGTAATTAATCTGTGTCCTTCCCCTCACCACCCCAACAATCTGTATTCCTGTAGCATTAGTCAGATGGATCCATTACTGAGAAGTAATGGGGATACCTTATTGTGGATCAATCTGAAAGCTGAAAGGCACAAGCATTTAGAAAATCCTGGTGCTCCTCAGCTGGTACTAGAAAATTTTGCTTGTGATTTCCCATTGATTCTAGTTGCTAGTTTAGATTTGGGCTAGCATTTCAAGCACTGTCTGGCCTAAATTTGGGTTGAACAAGATTTAATCTGCAGTGTTTGTGATCATGGGCAAGTTTCAGCAGACCTTTTTAGCACTGGCCTTGGAGTCCTAGAGGTGTTTCTTTTGGAGAAGGAGTGTCTGTTTAACACTGTAGTACTTGGGCATTTCACTTTTCTTGCATTGATCCCATCAAGGTGCCTCATCACTTTTTGCATCTGTCTTATCAGCACACAGAAGTTTGGTTTTTCCCTTTTCTGTGTAAAATGCAAAGAATTTGCTTTTTTTTAATTTAGTACCTCATCCTGGGAAGTGCATGTCACAAACCAACTCCACCTTCACCTTCACCACCTGCCGCATTCTGCACCCCTCCGATGAACTCACACGAGTCACGCCAAGGTAAGGGATTCTCATGATGGCAAAGCCTCCAGCTCTGTCAGAGTTTCCACTCTAAGCAAATGCAAAATAATAGCATAAGCGTAGGCATTGACTGCATTGGTGAATTACAACACACCCACCAATTATTCCTTCCATTTTGAGTTACCTCAGCCTGAATTTGAGAGGCATATGTGATGTTTTAAAAAGCCAAAGTTTCTTAAATTTTGTTTTCTCTAGTTAAGATACTGCAGTGTCAAACATAACTATATTGGCTTCTGATATCCAAGCCTGACTACTCTTCATCTTAGAATAATTGTAGTCCTCATATGTGAATGCACAGGATGTAATCTCTTAGCAAAAGAGATGAGAGGTTTTTCCAGGGAGGAAGTCTAAATCCTTCCTCTCAGCACAAAAAGGGATGTGCAGGTAAGGAAATCCAGGAGCTATGTGAGGAATGGAGGAGGATATATTCCTTAACTGGAAACAGGGAGATGTCTACTTTGTTTCTTGCTATAAATGTTGGAAATTAAATCATAGTTGCCAGACCGAAAGTAATGAGTTGGTGATGCAATAGCAATTGGCAGTGTAGACACTGCATGCCAACAGAAGGCAGTTCTGTGCCCTTATGGAAGGTGAAGATCTGAGTACCAGAGGGGGTGTGTGTGTCAATTTCATACCTAAAGAGGGAGCTTTCTTCCCTTAGAAAATCGGGATTTACAGAATGTTCTATTCTGTTTATAAGGACAATGTCTCATTGCTTTCTCTGCCCCTTCCAGCTCCTCTGTGGGAGTGTACCAATGTGTAGGTTCCCGTGCAGAGGTGTTGTGTCTACATTTGTTTAGACATGAGATAGGCACTGACTGCCTATGAAGGGCATGAAAAGTAAGGGTATTGAATATGAAAACCTGTCAAATGGAAAGAAAATATATGATGTTTAAATGTAACTTTCTTGCTTCCCTTTCTGAACTAAGTTAGTTAATAGTGGCCTGGCTATTTTTTTCTTTACTCTTTTCTGTCTTTTCCCTCAGCACAATTACCGAAGAGATTCTCTTACATGGCTGCAGTTCTATTTTAATTTTCTTGTTATTGTTGAATTGCTGTCAGTTGTGATCATAATAAACTCTTTGGGTACTAAATCTAACAAATCAGTCAGAAAAGATAGCAAAATTTGGTGCATTTTCAACTGCCTCAGTTAAATGGAAGTTCATCATTCGTTCAGGAGAAAAAAGAGAGAAGAAAAAATTATGTTTTCAGCAGATGTTTAAGGAGCTCCTCCTTACCAACTATAAATGATTCTTCACAGGTCATGTGAGGAGGACGAGAAACTGCGTTATGTCTCGTTGTGATGAGAGGAGGTATAGGGCAGACACTGTGACCCAGCGTGGTCGGGGGTGAGCAGCACTGCCAGCAGCATCTGTGTTGGCAGGGTCATGTACAAGGAATGCTAGTGTGTGTGGCACCAGCTAACCCCAAGAGGTTTGGCATTTACCAACCTGGTTGCATTTTAACCTGTGCTACCCCAGGTGTTGCTCTAACCTGACTAAATTTCATCCAGCTAAATGAAATGCTCCTTTATTTGTTTCTTTTCTCAATCTAACTCTGAGACTGTCACTGGGCTGAGTTGCTGAGGCCACTTTGAGTCTGTTTCTGCAGTTGTGTCCAGGGTGCCCTGTGGTGTTGGTCAGTTTGATGGGAAATATATTTCCCAGTCAAAGCAGTTCCAAAATGATCAAATGGAAAAAAAGGCAACACCTACAACTGCTTTCTTGCAGGGATGGCTTGTTTTTTTAATTGTGCTGCAGTGTATAACTGTGCTGGAAAACTCGTAGAAATACTAATCTACCTGTCTATGCAACTGAAACCTGTATCTGGAAAGAGTGAAGATGTTGGAGTTAATAAACCATTGGTGTGCTTTAGTTTTCATCTTGTGATTAGGATATCTTGGAAGCCTGGTAATTTACACCATATGTCTGTATTTCTGAAATGTATATGGTCATACCTTGTAGAAAGTCAGTTCATGCAGTAACTTCTTTCTCTTTTCTCTCCCTCATGCTTTTCAAGACTTCTGTGTTCTGTATTTAGCTGTATGAGAGATGCACCACAGTGGCTGCTACTGCTCTTTAGTTCCACTGGAATCAGAACTATGAAGGTCCAGATTTAATCAGTGCTTAAGAGAAGAATTGTGAACTAATTTCCACTTAACCTTGCCTTCAGAGTGTGTGTGCTGCTGCAGTGTGTGTGGCCTTCTCAGCTCTGCTGGGAGAGATCCTTCTCCCCTGCTGCTGCCTCAGCCCAGGCAGAAGGGACAGGACATCAGGATGTGCCTTAGCACATCTGCCACATGCACTGACAGCCCTAGCACACACGGGGGTGCAAGCAGACTGAGTCCAGAGACACTTAGCAAGGCTGCATTTCTAATTACATCTGCTGGTTCTCTCAAATAAGTGTTCCACTACAGTATACAAGGAGGAATATATGGGATTCCTCTTGTTGAATTGCAGCTGCAGTTCAGCTTCCTCAATTTAAACTGCTTATGGCAGAGGTTGGTACAGTTCCAAATCATGGAACATGTTAGAGATCATGTTGTTCAGATCTTATTTAGCCTTGGAAAGAAGACTTGAGATTTCATAGCATCAGGCTAATATTTTCTTAATTAAGAAGTGCCTTAAAGATATGCTGATTTTTAGGGGATAGAGTTTCCAGCGTTGCGTGAATTCACATCACCTGTTCATTGTAAACCAAGGATCTAGATGATGTTCTAAGCTCATTGGAAGCTGCAGCTCAAAGCATTCCAGGGTGTTTAACCTGATATGCACAGTAGTGCTGGCTACACAGAGTTCATTAATATAAAGTGAGATGAGACTGATAATTCTAGCCAAGACACCATCTCAGCCCCTTTTGTCCATATGTACAAAAGAGCTGCAATTTAGTCACTGGCCAGAGTCTTCTCTTGGAAATCTGATCAGATTGTCTCAAAGGGCTCTTTGAGAGGCTTTTCTTGGTGCAGAGAATCCCTCTTAACTTAAAGTTGCACGTTATGGCTAAGCCAATCCAGCAGCATGGCTCTGCTGAAAAGGGAAATTCCTTTTCTGGAAAAGTCCCTTTTCTGCTGAAAAGGGAAGTTACCCTGTTCCTTCCCCTCCCAGCTACTTAGTTTTCCCATTGTTTGGCACTGTCTTTACTTTCTGTCTGACTCTGCCAAGTGTCTTCTACTTGCTGACCTGGCAAGGTGAGGGAGTATATTTCCTTCTTTGAACAGTGGTGAGCTCACATCAGTGAATCCTTTGTTAGCATCAAGTGTTGCATTGCTCAAGACCCTTTGAATGCCATTAGAGGGGATGAATCCATGCTTAAGAAATACTACTGTGGAATTATTTTTTTTTCTTTTTTTTTTTTTCTTTTTTTTTGGTTTTTTTTGGTTTGTGTGTGTGTACTTGTGGCAAAGACCATAATTTGTGCATGGTTAGCAAAAGTTGGATTTCTCTTTTTCCTGAAGGTGCATGTAGCTCTTGGGATTCTCTCAAAAAGACATGAATTTGGAGTGTGATAGATATCCCACATGCCTTGTTTCTGGAATAACTAAGTACATCATGCCTTAGTGAATGAGTGTTCAGTTCTGCGTGCTCAGAAGTGACACTAAAATGTAGATGTCTTGCTTATACCATTGGTCCAGTCTTCTGCATTTGCTTGTCTCTTAGAAGCAACTGGGAGTTCTGACAGACAGTTGATCAGGAAGAAAAAGTCAAGGTGTTGATCACAAACCTGTATATAGTTTATCAGGGAAATGTTGTGCTGGGTGTTGGCAGTGGCATTAATCCTATGAAACTGGGCTCTGAAGTGTGCAAAATGGAGATGTGTTTTGTAAGATTTGGTGGTTTTGAATTTGTAATCACATTTGTGGGGGGATGGGAACTGTCAGTGTCCTGTGCACTCTCCAAACGGATAAAAAGCCCTGCTCAGGGTTAAAAATCTTACCTGTGGTAAATTTTAATTTTCTAGTGGAGAGAATAATTTGACTGCTCCTTTGCTTTCAGCCTTAATGCAGCACCTACTCCAGCTTGTGGCAGCATTAGCAATTTGAAAGGCACCCCGGTGGCTACTCCCTGCACCCCTCGGCGTCTGAGTTTGGCCGAATCCTTCACCAACCTCCGGGAATCCACGACGACAATGAGCACATCCCTGGGGCTGGTGTGGCTGCTGAAGGAAAGGGGCATCTCAGCAGCAGTGTACAATCCACAGAGCTGGGACAGAGCCAGCAGGAGCACCCTGCTGAACACGTACTCCCCGAAAATGGCGATCATTCCTTCCACTCCACCAAATTCACCCATGCAGACACCTTCTTCTTCCCCTCCATCTTTTGAGTTCAAGTGCACCAGCCCACCTTATGACAACTTCTTGGCTTCAAAGCCTGCTAGTTCAATCTTGAAGGAGGTGAGGAATAAAAAGAACATCAGGAACAGTGAGAGCCAAACTGACGTGTCTGTTTCCAACCTTAATCTCGTGGACAAAGTCAGGAGGTTTGGTATTGCCAAAGTTGTGAGTTCAGGGCAGACGTCAGCTCCTCCTTTAACGGATGACCAGGGACCTCTTCTCTGTGGGGCACAGGGACCAGTGAGGGCCCTTGTTCCTGGAGGCCTGGCACCTGACGGTCTCCCCTTGGGCTGCCCTGCCGTGACCAGTGCCATCGGGGGCATCCAGCTGAACACTGGCATCCGAAGGAATCGGAGCTTCCCCACCATGGTGGGTTCCAGCATGCAGATGAAAGGCCCAACGTCCCTCACTTCAGGGATCCTCATGGGAACCAAGCTCCCGAAGCAAACTAGCTTACGATGAAGGACTTTATTTTTACAGCTAGTCTTTTTAAATTAAAATACTCAGATTCTTTCTCCAATCTCCTTTTCCTTTCCCTACCACCCCTTCATTGCCTCTTGAGTTTGACAAATCAACTTCGTGCCTAATGGGAGAAATGTGTAAACTTTGTATAAAATGTGTAAATATGTACCAGATCTATTGTAACTAATTGGATTATTTTACTGTTCAATCAAGTGCAAAAGGCTCTATGTTATGTTTGCTGTATTAAGGTTAACTTGCTAACCTTTTGAAAAGGTTTTTTTTTTTTAAGATGCACTGAAAAAAAAAACAAAAGAGCAAAACCAACAAAAAATAACTTGACTAGAAAAAACGTGAATTCTGTAGCTAGCCTAACTTGAGTCAAAGGTGCATGGGAAGCTATTGAATGTGTTATGTGAGACCTCTCTTTACATCACTTGAAGCATGGGAGCATTTGTGCTTCATTAAATACTGAAAAAAGCACTCAGTTTAACATGTGGTAGTTTTAATTTTGCCTCTGTAGATGAGTTGAGCTGAGTTATTGGAGTGCCTGGCTATTATGCCTGAATGGATGAAACCTTTTTTTTTTCCCCCTGTTCTGTATTTGCCTCCTCCCCAAGATTATAAACCTGAACTAATACTGTGTTGAGGTCAGCAGGCCTACTGGGTACCTGGGATATTGACATATTCCTACCACTGCTGTTTCCTTTGGCACACTTACACTTTGTGCAACTCCTTGCTTTGTTGTTTTTTTTGTTTTGTTTTGTTCTTCAATGCTGCACTGGGCTGTGGAAGGGAAAATGCTTTACTGTGTGTTGCTGCCACTGAAACATGCTTTGTCAGTGCGCCCAAAGAAAACAGTTTTCACAACTCGTGAGGCAAACATGGCAGTGACTTCCTAGAAGTCCACGTTGCGGAACAGATTGACAGATAAGAATGTTATAAAAGAACATGTAGCAAAACCAGTATTAGGAAAAGGTGAGTCCTTGAAACCTCAGCAGAGAACCACAGAAAACATTTAGTAACGGAATGGTACAGGCAGGAAAGAGCAGCTTGCAGCCCTCATGCTGATCTTTGTGTTTCATGCATGTCAGAGACTGTGGCCTTGTAAACAGGGTGACAATATTCTCCACCCATTTTCTGTTTTCTTTTTTCAGAGAAACCTTTTTCATCTAAAGTCAAGCCCTACCATAGGTAAAAATAGGGGAAATGCTTTATTTTCACAGTGTTTTTAAAATGAGGAAAATACCTGCCATACAAACATAAAACCCTCTGCTTTTTCAGAAAGGAAATATAAGACCTCACGCGACCTTTAGTTGCCAGGCAATTCTAATTATATAGCAATTTTTTCTCTGTTTCTTCCAACCTTCTGCTGGGTGTTTGTAGAAGGAATTGAAATACCTTGGAACTTGAACAGACTGGAGGGCGTTTCTAGAGCAGAGCTGAGACATAAATATTTTTTGGAAGAGGGGTTGGAGAAGAGTAAAGCAGGGAAGGTTTAGCATCCACTTTCTTTTCCTTGCACTTGTGGCATCTAAAATCAAGCTCCCCGTTTATTACCATTGTCACACTACATGTAATTGCCGTGAATTGCCATTTGTACCAGACTGTTACTAAATTATTAGCACTGATAATTTCTTGTATAAATGAAGCTGTCTTTTATTTAGTCTTTGTGACGAGAGATAGGTGGGTGGTTTGTTTTTTTCTGAATGAAGTAGTTATTGCGGTAGTGCTATGGACACTAAGGATATTTTTTGAGAAAGAAAACAAAAACACATCAGTCAGTTACAGCATGTGTTTGAAGACTTCTATTTATTCTATGAACTTACAATGTTTTAGTAAAATGCCATCAGCTCTGTTTGCTGTTGTATGTGTGCACTTATTGCAAGTAAATTTAAGTATCTTTTTATTTGAATGTATCTTAAACCAGTAGATAGAATAACAGTTGATTCTGAAAAAAAGTCATGGACTTAATGGACCATTTTATATACCCACAGGAAGAAAGCAATACCATAAGAGAACTTAAAGTGTAGAAGTTAATCATGCAATTGGGAAGTATTATTTAGCCTTTAAATAAGCTGTAGGAGCTGTCCACCCACCAGAGAAAGCAATTGTAACACATCAGAATGACGAAATTTAATTTTTTCTTCACTAATATCAATAAAATAACAGAAAAGTTGCATTGTTGTGTGTTATTCAACTTTTTCCTATTCTTTTAAGGTGATAAATCTTCCACCTTGATCCTTTGCTCTCATCTCTTAGTTAAAGCAAAATAATAGGCCTTCCTTTGTTTTTTTTTTTAATTCTTAGAACTGGTTGGAAATTTTTCAGATTTTGTTTGCTGAAATCAGTGAAACCTGAGTCAGAAGAAAAAAGAGAAGCAAGTATACTTTTTTATTTTTTAAATTTGAATTGAGAATGCAGAATTGTATGTTGTATGGTTTCTGTATTTTGAGGAATTTTCACTCTCCTGCCTAATGCAGTGCAAAACCTTTAGTAACAAAATGTGAAAGTACAGAATAAGGAGGAAACATCCTGTGTTTTTCAACAGAGACAGGACTGAGGTCTGCTGTTAGCCAATATCTTCATTACTGAGGGAGGGAACATTACAGTGATGAAACATCAGGTAGTGAGGAGCTCAAAATACCTGCACATGTGGTAAAGGCTAAGTAATGGAAAAAGCTCCCTGGGGGAGGGAATAATCAGGCAGTAACCCATAGAAAGATTAGACAGATTCATTGAGAAAGATGTGTGTGTGTGTTTCTGTGTGAGGTGGAGAGGGAAATAATAACATTTATATGACATACTTGCTACAGAGAGAAAATGGGACAGGAATAATGCCAAAATAAACTCATGGAGGGCTTGCACCAGTGTGACGCAGTGGCCTACGCCAGCTGCAAGAGGGGCTGGTGCCAGGGGCACAGCCAGGGACTGCCAATGAGTACAGACACTCATCCTTCCCCTCTGCACAGCTCTGGGGCTGAGGGGAGCTCATGGTCAGAAAGCTAATGGTTAATGGGAGGGATCCAGGGAGGAGAAGCACTGTGCACCCAGCCCTCCTTGCCTGGGAACAGGATGAGTTAAGAAAGTGCCAGACTGGGGAAGGTGAGAGCTGAGATGTACAGAAGAGAGAGTGTTGAAATTGTCCTCCACCTTTGCAGTGTTCAAGTATCTCAGGAGCTTTGCTGGATGTATCTTTGTTTCTGGTAATTCTCCTCTGAAAGCTGGGTTGGAGGTGAGAGGAAGATGAGGTGCTGAGGACTGTGTCTAAGACTGGGCTGTAGATGGATCCTGGAACACAGGATATTCTTTGGAGAGCCAGGACTGGCTAAAAATGCCTTTTGAGACTCTTCCCCTCCTCCTTTTACACGTATCCTAAGCACTGGATGGCCCCACAACAAACTGCTATTGTGCACAGAGGTTTAAGAGTTCCTCCATCTCCCTGAACACATTTACTGGCAGTTCTCTACATTGAATTGAAAAGTCCAGCAATGCTGGTGAGATGTGTCCCGCCTTCCTTTGGTACAGACAGCACCTGCTGCCTGTGGCTTGCATTCACGGTAAAGAATTAGCCTCATCCAGCTGTGCTACCACATCTCACTGGGTGCTGCTCAGACCTGCCTTAATTCACTTAACAAGCCAACTGAACCACAGAATGGTAAGGAAAATAAAAGGCCTGAAAGTTACCGGTGCTAAGCAATGTCCTTGGCTCTAATGTAGGCAGTGGGCTTTCATGTGGGAACTGCATACACTTGAGAAGCCGGTAATGTTTGTATTTGAAAGATTACAGAGATTTCTGTCCTGCTAAAATAGGTTTCAAGCTGTGCAGAATCCAATTGCTGTTCAATTGACACAGGTACTTAGAAAAGATTAAAGCTTTAACAAGCACACAGACAGTTTTTTCTTACTTTAAGGGAATTTTAATGAACTTAGGGAATACAAAAATTGAACACGCAGAGAAGCCTTTCTCTGCTCTGCTGGGACATTGAAACGTTCATCTTGTTTGACTTGCAAATACCTCTGCTCAGGCCTTGGAGAGGGGACTGCCTGGTCTGCTGTCAGGCTTGCTGGAATGTGCACAGCTGGGCTGCAGCTGGGAACATCTGGCTGGGGCATGTTGCCAGCCCATACACAGCAAGGATGGAGCAGCTGGGGATGCATCAAAGCCGGGGAGAGGAGAGCAGGATCCACACGTGATCTTGTATGAGATACCAGGGGAGATGAGACTGTTCAGGGTCAGGTGCACCAGTGCAGCTGAGGTTTCCCTCACATGCTGCCCCAGTTCCCAGGGAGTGTTTCCCCCTCACCAGGCATGGGTACTCCCTCTCTTGCCTGGGTTTCCCTTCATTCCCACAAGGAGCACTTGGTGTTCGCACCATTTTCACAGCTGTTGCATGCACAACTCTGCAAAAGCAGAACCACAAGCTTCTCCCAAATAATTTATGTGGAGTTTGCAGCAAGCTGTTCCATTCATGGAGATTTGCCCAGCACCTCTTTTGAAATAAAGTTAATAAAGCTGGAACAGAAATAACTGAATCAAGCTCATAGAGAAAACAAAATGCAATTAAACACAAAAAGGTATTGATTTGCTATTTTGCCAGTGTAAATTTAGCACCTATGCACATGCTTTCATAAAGATAAATTTGAATCAAGCTAAATTAAATGTTGAGAGAGTTCTTCAAATCTCACTTCCCAGACAGCACCAGGAGGTTGTGTCAATGCACTGCTGCATGTACAGGAATCTGTGGGGCTCTTCTCAGCCCAAAGCCTTTGCTGGATGCAAGGGGCTCCTACCCAGCTGCAGAGCCTCCATTCCTCAGGTGCTGCTCCCCTTGGGTTAAAACAGGGCAGCCTGGAGAGTGGCTTCACTAATGCCATGGGATAAGGGTTGCAGCTACCAGGGCTGTGTGACTTTACCAGGTTTGCTGTCTCCCCCCTTTAGCTCAGTTTAGCACCTCCAGGTCATCTGGGAGCTGAATGGTGTCTCAGCAACCTTTCCCATCTCAGTGATTTCCTCTGTTCCCAGAGGAGCAGGTGATGGATATTTTTATGATAATAAGGATAATGTTGCTGAGCTGCCAATAGCCAGCTGCTAACAGCCAGCTCCCCCTTGCCTCAAGGAACAGCACTCTGTCCCAGAGTCACAGTCCTTCTTCATAACTACTGCAGAGACCTTCAGAAGAGAGGAATGGGAAAGAACCTCTTTGTCTCTCCATCCGTCTGCCTATAGGAAATGAAACAAAGGAGAAAAAGAAAAGGTTTGGTTTTTTCCTGATGTCAACATTCTGCAGTAGTAAGGCTTGATTTGTAACATCACTCAAGCCCAGCCTCCCTGCAATATTATAATGTTACATCCTTCATCAATATAAGCCAGGAATGGAAAAATTTAAAAATATTGCTTGAATGTTCCTGACATTAATTTAAAAGAAAGCAAAGCAGAAATGGAGTTTTCTCCCCAGTTACTTTTAAAGACACATCACTTTGGTGGTAAATGTATAAATATATGCATTTTTAGATTTATTTGTATTTACCTCAGTTAAAAAAAATAGATTAATTTATTTTAGTCCCTTGTTTCAATGTCTTGGAGAAAATGGGCACTTTGCACTATTTTGCTGTGAGCAATAACCAAAACCAAGAAGAGAGTTCAGGTGATTTAAGACTCATTATGCTTGGAAAGGAACCTAAAAAAGCCAGGCTAAGTGGCTTGGAAACTGGTAGACTGGGAAGAGCTTGAGAGGAAGAAATGCAGAAAAGCATTTCCATGTTTTCAGAATGAGATCCACAAACAAAAAACCCACCCAAAAAAACCCACCCAAAACAAAAAAAAAAAAACAAACCAAAAAACCAACAATAAAAATATATTTGGTGTTCCTAGAGAAGAAAACTCCCCCCATACTGTTTGCTGAACTCTCACTGCAGATTCTGCAGTGCTGTTTGCGCTCCCAGTTGCTGCTGGGAGTAGCTCCTCAAAGGATTTTTGTGCTTGGCCCTTGGCACACCGATTTTGGTTTGTTTCCCAACGTTGTTTTTAGTAGAATTTTGGTTTAGTGCAAGTATTTTCTATGCACTGTTTTCTACACTTCATTTGCCTATCAACTTTTGTAGAAATTACTGCCTCTTTTCTTTGGCAAGCATCTACTTTCCTGCATGGGACAAATATTTTCCTTTTTGTATTAGTGCACACATTTGGGAGAAACTGAATTATGCAATGCAAAAAATCACCTCTTTTACAATTTAGGGCATCCCTTAAATGTGAGAACCAGCTGCTGAAGGAGACCCAGGAGCTGCAGGGAGGTTGGTTACCTGTGATGGAGGAGGAGCATGCAGGTAAAACTTTTTTTTGCAGCCTGCCCACCATGGGGGTGGCAGATGGGAATGACTGCAGGAACTGCGGGGTGCTGGTTTTGCACAAGCTGGGATCACTGCCCAGCTCTGAACTTGGGGCCCTCTGCCCTGCTCTGAGCCAGGTAAGAGCTCGGCAGAACCCCCCTCCTTCTCTCCTCATTGGTGGGCAATAGCCAGCTCAACCTCTGTGATAGTTGGGAGCCACCTCTTTTCTGAAAGGATGCTGTGACTTGACTGCTCCAATCCCTCTCCCTCTTAGGATCACCTTCTGCTCTGTTCAGGAGCCTGTTCTCACCCCCTCCCAAATGAATGCTTGGCTCACCACACAGCAGGGAATGCTCTGTTTATTCTGTGATTTGTAGCCATCAGCAGAACTTTCACATTGAATTCACAACATAAAACAAATAAGCCAGGATGATGAAATATTTTGGTGTCATTCCTCTTTTTCACTGTTTTAGCACTGTTGGCTGTTCACTGCAAACATATGGGCTCAATGTATAACTCAGTCCTTTGCAAACAATGTGACCATGAAAATAGCTGGTCTTCTCTGGCATCATTGTGCTGCTGTGTTTATATTTGGACAAGTCCCCTAGAGTTCAAAGCTATTGGGACTGACACAAGATCTCTCTGAAAAGTGGATAATCTGACTATTCAACCCATGGAATATATTTACAGTGCCAAATAAAGGCATTATGCTGCCTCTCTTTATAGTAAGACACCCAGCAACATGCAGTGACAGGACAAGAAGGGATAAGTGAAATCATTTTAATATAGGATCAATGTATGAGAAACCACAAAAGAAAGAAAACATTTTCTGTAAAATTCTGCATATGTATATATTGCATTGTATAGTCTTACAGATAAACTTATGCCAAATACATGATTTTAAATACTGTAAAACACTGATTTGAAGAGGACAACAAATTGATTTATCTCTTTCTGTACAGACATGGGAGTGTGATATTTTTTTTAGCTCGTTGCTATAGTTTGGTGCTCTTCAGGAAGAATACTCGTATTCTTCAGCACTGCGGCGTCCAAAATCCATCCAGCCCATGTAGTCTCTGTCATTTATCCTGTGAGTAGGATCAATGCTCTGTACCCTGTTTCCCATAACTGAGAATCTTCCAGTGGAACCTAAGGAAAAAGCATTTGGGAGAGCAGAGAGTTAAGAGGACACATTTTCCAGGTTCACCCGTGTTCTGATCTGGCTTGTGCTCATTAGCAGATGTGTGCAATAGTTGAGATGGACCTAATACAGGCCATGTAACACCACTGTCATTTCACTGGGGAAAACAATAGAAACCTTATAAGTAATGTCCTGGAAGCAGCTTGGATTTTTTCAGCACAAAATAAACAGATCATTTGCTAACTCCTGCTGCAGGAACATTCTGCTCCTGTCTGACAGGAAAGAATACAGTTAGATTTTTCCTTTTTCCTTCCTATTTTACTAGACAGAGAGAGAGAGAGAGTCCAAGCTATTTCTAACTATTCCTATAAAGTCCCATGTTTGCCTGCTCATATTGGGAAAGCTGCTCTACATGCAAAATAACTCTTGAGAGAAGGCTCAAGCCTGAGACACCACAGCCCTGTGCTGCTTAAAAAGACATAAACGTAAGTACAGGAGCTCTTACAGTGCAAATTTGGTAACAAGCAGGGTAGAGTTATGAATCTTAGGTTTTGTGGAAAAGTGGGAATAGTCCTGAAATGGAGAGAGTTGTGTCTGGAATTCACAGTTGGAGACACCTATTGCTAGAATTATGGAGGGTTTTTTTACAATGTCAGGGATCTTTTCATTGCTTATCCAAAGCCTTCATAATTCTTTTCACAGCAGGGTCAGATGCTGATTTCTGAACTTGTCTTATCCTTTTGTATGCCTTGTTTAAGGCATCAAAGAGACACAAACCTTTTGCAAGGAGAATTTATACTTTAAAAAATGGGCCGCAATCCTGTTTCCACAGCATCACATGATGTAAGTAAAAAATACAGGGGAAGGCAAATTACGTCTCTCTGTACTCCCTGAAAACAGACAAAATTGATATATAACTGATATAATTGATTAGATGGAGTTAAGTTTTGAGTGAGGAAGGGACAGATTAAATATATTAGTATTCAATGCAGACTGAGGAATACTTAAATTGATCAGAAAGGAAAAGGATCCCAAATGAAATTCCATATATCCAAATCTATACAATTGCTTTACTTTCAGTTTCCTGTGTTTTGAAGAAACCTCTGTTGACTCTGTGCTTTTATATTTCAAGGTCTTCCTCATGTAATGCTTTATAATGAACATGACCCAGTAATACAAAAATCAACTGCATTGCTTTGTTAGTGGGTGCAGGGAGTTGAAGGTACACACATTAAAAAAGCCATGTTTAAGACATTTACCTATTACAAAATGACAAAAAAATTAATTTTCCCTAGAATAGAATGTCTATCATTAAATGCTCAAACTCCATGAAGTTCACATTCATAATCCAAAAAGTGTAATTAAGGTAATGACAATGGCTCCTTAGCACAATAATCAGGCAGGGCTCAGGCAGCACAAAACCATCACTCAGATGTTGGTGCTTAAGAGACTTCTGAGCCTGCCGTGACCTGAGGGCTGTAAAGGCTCCCCTGGTGGCTCTCTGGCCAGTCAAGGGCTCCTTAGAGGACATTAAATGTGCTTGTCACTGGCTTGAGAGCTACAACATCTCTTCTACATGGTGCCAGATTCAAGCTGAAAGCCTGCAGATGAACATAATTGAAAGCCTGGGTCACAAATTTCCTAACAGCACCTTAATTACCTTTCCTCAACCCACTAGAGATGTCATGTGGGAACTGCAGAATCAGTGTATGACAAACATATTCAAATTTGTAGCAGTTCAGCTACAGGGCTGCCATCAATCCCTAAGCCCTTGAGAGCACTTAGCTCTTGTGCTGTTTTAACTAGAAATACTTTGAAAACCAGCCTTTCTATTAATCAGGAGGGCAAGCACCACTACAGGTGACTGCCAACACTAACAAAAGCCCAGCTTCTCCTTCCCCCCACATGGAATTTTCCAGTGGTTATTATGGTTTAGACAGGTGACTAATACAGTAGTTGTGAGTGTTCTGCAGAGATTTCTGAAGTACTGCCCAGAGTCTTTACATTAAATGAGAATATAATATTTTGACAGGAACACTGTGTATATGTTATAAAGAAGGTAAGTACTGTTTTTCCTGTGATTTTTCTCTCCTGTAATCAGCAACTACATCTAGAAACTAGAGTCCAACTAGCCTAGTCACATCACCAGAATCTCACAATTTGCTTCCAGAATCTTTTAAAAGTAATTATATATGTCAATAACACATATGCAGGAAATTGTCCCTCATATTAATATTTACAGAAAAAGACAATCTAAAATTTTTCTTTATCTGGTTAATCTATTTGGAAATATCAGCCACATATTTAAGAGAATATAATGGATACATAAACTATAAGGAATTCAGTTTCCATGTGGATGGGCAACAATGACTGTGCTGGGGAAAGGTAATGTGGATTCTGCTTTGCAGACTCCAGCAGTGACATTGTTCTTTAACAGCCTTAAGTGTAGCACTGAATTGTGGAATTTCGTATCTTTATTATCTTTTCATTAAATTGCAAGAACAATTCCTTAGAATTGCTGCTAGAAGTTCCTTAATGGACATTGTGCAAATTGCTAACATGAGATGAAATCCTTCAGGCACTATTGACAGTGATTCATTTTTCTGTTGTTTCTGGTTTGGCTGTGCTCTGAGTACACAGAGGAGTGTGTATGGCTGCATATATAATGCACAAAGCCAGATGTGGCATCTCTTAATTGCAGACCACCATCACAGATAAGCACAGGACTTTGCCTAGCACAGAGGTCAGCAAGGAAGCTGTCAAGAGGGGAGGGTTAAATGATCTGTATTATGTGGAGAAAGTTCTTACTTATATAAAGTGAACTTTATCCTAAGCACAGTCTGGGGCTGGGTGTGAATTTATTTCTCAATGTCTGTATAGCCAGGTAATCCTAATCCTAATTACTGGCTTCTCTTGAAACCCTCTTTCCTTCTTAGATGTCTTTTCCGTGTAGAACAAGGCAAAGGCTGGACTGAAGCTCTCATGAGTAAACAAAATTTCTCTGGTGGCTCTCGTTGAGGTTGGCAGCCAAAAGGCCACAGCAATTAGGCTGCCCATGGTGTTACTCCATTGAGACACAGAGCAATAGAGAGATGAGACAGCTCAAAAGGGAAAATGTCTTCCTGGGGAAGTTGCAGTGGTCAGTGATTTTAAGCCATCATTTTTACTGGTAGCATTGATGGCATGTTTTTCTGCCTATGTAAAATATATTCTGTAAGAGTAAAGCTATCCCAGCTGACACCTTTCTCTTATGTAATACAATTGCTTCCTTGAGTGACTAATAAATCTCATTATAAGGATGCCCTGTAATCCCATTGCTCTACTGCATCTTCATGTCCTTATTACACAGTGCCATGGGGGTTTTAGATAACTGCAAGGTTGTGCTCCCAGGCTGCCTGAGACCAATAATCTACCAGGAATCTATGTGTGTTGAAGATTTTACTTCTCATTGCTTTTAATTATTGCACTAATAAATACGAATTCTGTGTTTTGAAAGCTTTCATGCTATTGCAATTTCCTCTGGGAACAAATATATAAAAAATCCAATACTCAGAATATTTCCCTGGTAGAGGGATTTCTGCCTGAGGTAAGACTAGCTTTGGTCTGCATTTATCCTCAGAAAAGTTTTCCTGCTCTTCTAGCTTTAATAGAGGGAGGGAGAGAGGATTTTAACTAAATTAAAAACTTTAAAGAAAACATAGCTCTTTATCTGAGATACAGCATACTGAAAATACCACCAATATAAGAAGGCAATGAAAATAGTTAAAAATAAAAGCTGGACTATAACCCAAGAGGTGGGTGACATTTTCTCCACTTATCTTTATATGACTCTCAGTCAGAGGCTGCTACAAATAAATCCTTTTTTTGGGAGGGATTTTGGAGAGAGCATTAGGAATGCTGTCTCCTTCAAGGATAACCAAGCAAAATCTAAATCCTGTCTTCTCTAGGAATTCACATGAGATGATGACAGGGTTATCTCAACTCCTAGGAACCCCTGCAGGAAATCCCAGTGGCACAGAAGCAGGCTGTAACCAGTACCTTTTCTGGCTTGCTGGAGATACTTGGCCAGCAAGGCGCCGATGCTGGCTCTTTGGTCGCCGCTCGCATCCAGCCGCGGCAGGGATTTCAGTGGCCCGGCAGACGACGGAGCGCGGGAGTGCCGCTGATGTTCTGTCAGGCTCTGCTCCAGCTCAGCAGGCAGAGGATTGCCATCGTGTGAGCCCCGAGTTTGCTGTCCAAAGGAGCTCAGCGAGAGCACAGCGAGGAACACGCAGATGCATAGCCCGCTGTACATTGCTGGGGAGAAAAGGGACAGCGGGCTGTTACGTGACCAGATTTACTACACTTTGTGCAATCCCTAAACCCATCTTCCATTGGGGATGCTGGCTTTGGAGCAAACCAGGGCTTGTGCTGGGTGTTTTTAACTGTGAGATCTGTCTTAAGTTGGAAAACACATATGTGGATAGCTAAATATCCTTGCTAAAGAGGAAGGTACAGGTAATTAACTTTGTTTCTTCCAGCCTAGTATGTGCTGTATCTCCCTGATCTACCCAATTCTTACTTCTTTTCTTTCTTTGGAAGCTGTATTTCATAAAAAAGCTTGAGGGACTTGTATACATCTCTGTAAAGAAACTCATGATTCAAACATTCCAGTATTTTGCTATTGCATTAAAACCCCGCTGTTATTACAGATAATCAGTTTTGACAAGTTCTATGAAGAGTCTTTATTCTACCAACCTTCATTGATTTGAACTTTAGCATTCAAGAGGTTTCATCTCATCATACACAAAAGGAAGAAAAAACCAAAAACTTGCCCCAGTGAAAGAAAAAAAAATCTAATACTCCTGCTGCCCCAAAGCATTTGATCTAATAGCTGGAGTGGTAAAAGCTGTATAGTTAAAAGCTGTAAGAAAAAAAGTGAAACTAATAATCTTCTTCATATTAAACAGAGAATTTAGATTTCTACTGCTTTCTTAAATGGGTACTAAACAAAACAATGATGGTTTACTGAATCGTTTTATCACATAAGCTGTAATGATATTTTTTCCTGGAAACAGTGAAATTACTCTCAATTCTTACAGGAAACAAACTACCTAATATTTCATGCTGCGGGGGTAATTTTAATTTATATATACACATGGATTATCTCAGCTAGGTGAGATTTTTTGAGCTGCTTCAGTTCTTTAACAGTACACTTAACACAACCTTTAAATTTTAAAGGGGATAAAATTAAGTTTATTTGCTCAACACATACACTAGATCGAAATAATTCACAGTAAATAAGACATGGGGGTTTTAAAATATTCTCAGGAGATGAGTGAAGAAAGTTGAAATGTCACTCCAACGTGGTTATTAGTGATGTACCCATCTAGGTCTGGGTACTTAGAAACCCAAGGTACATTGCACCCTTTCAGCTGTCCCGAGTCCTGTATTTTTTACACACATCCATATAAATAAATATACACACATCTAAGCATTCACGTCCTTGCTAGGGTCTCCAAAGCCCACTTCTCCCCGCTGCTGGCCGGTTCCCTTCCCAGCCTCCCAGCGGTTCCCTTCCCTGCTCACCGCTCCCCGCGCTGGGCTCGGCGCTCATCGGGAGGGAGCGGCTGGAATTCTCCTCCCCGCCGGGAAGCGTTTCCCCCGGCACAGAGCACAGGCTCTCGGAGCTGCCGCACAGCTAAGCGCCAGGCATCCCCATCCCCTTTGCCTCCCCACCCTCAGCAGTGGTGCCGTCAGAAGAGGCGCTCCCTACCTTTCCGCTGCGCTTTTCCAAGGTCCCGCTCGAGCTGGGAGCAGCGAGTCCTCGGCTGTGTGCCCAAGCAGGGAAGTCGGGGGAGACTCAGCTTCGGCCCCTTAAATAGCGGCGGGCACCGCTGCGGTGTTTACACATCTCTGACGCAGCCGGGGCCCCCGCCCGCTCAGCCCCCCGCTGCCGCCTCCCCCGCCCGGGGCCCGGCAGCGGGGCTGTGTGCGCTGCACGGGGGGAGCGCGGCTCCTTCCCTCCCCATGGCCGGCCGGCGCCGCGGGGTGCGGGGGAGTGCGGGCTCCGCGGGGCTCCCCTTCCCCCGACGGCCGCTCCCGGCTCCCTCCGGAGGGAAGCGCTCGCCTGGGCACGAAGGAGCTGGAAACCCCGGCTGGCTTGCAGCTGGGCAAGTAAAATGCTCCTGACCGGGGCTATGCCCGCACCTCCCGCCCCGGCCAGAGGCTCCAGGTGGAGCCCCCAGCACCGGCAGCCCCGGCCGTCGGGAGCCGCCCGCAGGCGGGAGGGCTCGGCCTGGCCGCGCTTTCACCGGCGGCGGCAGGAGCGGGGTCTGCGGCGCTGGGTTCCCTTCTCCTGCGACCTGATCCCGGAGGCACAAATTCCTCCATCCTCCCTTTCCGCTCCTAGGCTCTTCCAAACATCTGCTCGGGAAGACGGGACACCAATTTTGTTTAAAAAGAAAAGAAAAATAGAAAGCCACGGACGATCACCGCAGAAAGCCATGGATGGAGATGCTTTTGGCGTGGTTTTCCGTCCCTGAGAACAGAAATACCCCAGAGTCTCCCCCGGCCGCTGCAGGGACCGCCGTCCCTTCCCGCGCCCTCGGCCGGGCCGCTGCTGCCCTGAGGCGATGCTCGCCAGGTGTCCCGGCCACTCTCCCTCCCTGCCTCCTCCTGCTGCTCGGGGGATGGAGGAAGCGCCCTCCAGCCCGGGCTGCCCCGCCGAGGCCGCGGAGGGACGGGCAGGGCGGGCTGGGGCCACCCAAACCCTGCGCAGCTCATCCCCCGGGAGCAGCCGCTCCTCGGACCCAGCGCTGGGCCCAGGCGGCTTGGTGCCGAATCTGTGCCTTAAAGTTTACAGTTTGGAGGGAAGCGAGTGGGTAGGTTTCTTCTCCCTGTCCGGGACGGGAGCGGGGCAGCCCCGAGGCTCGGCTGGGAGCCGCCTGTGCTGCGCGGACCGTGCGGGGCTTCGGAGCATCGGCCTGGCCGTGCCCAAGCGCCAGCCGAGAGGGCTCCGACCCACCTAGGCAGGGCACAGGGGTGGTGTGGGCTCTCAACCCCTTAACCCAGGGCTCCTGGGCGGGAAATGCGCGGCTCCCGTCCTTCCGCAGCGCACGGCCTCACATCGCCCTTCCCGGTGCGGCCCGCAGAGGGCGCCGCGGCCCGGGGAGATCCAGCGGCGCCGGGGACGGAGATCCACGGAAAAGGCACCAAATCCCGCGGCGGGACGTGGGAAAAGACACCCTGCCGCCACCTCCTCAGCCCCGGCAGCCCTGGCTGCCCACGGCCAGCGGTGCCCGAGCTGAGGAGCCGGAGCTGACGGGGCGGGACGGGCGGCAGAGGGATGGAGCGGCTCCCGGGTCCCCGGGCGGTGGGAGGCTCGGAGGTGGCGGGGGGAGCAGCTCTCTCACCGCCTCCCAGCGGCTGGCACGGGGCTGCCGAGCGGGATAAGGCACCTGAGCTGCCGGCTGCCTTTCATCTCCCACATCGGCGCTGGCATCGGGCAGAGCCGCCATCCCGAAGTGTTTAAAAGAAAAAAAAAAGCGAAATGAAAACCTCTTTTGAAAAGGGAAAAGTTAATCGAAGCAGGTTGCCAGGGAAAGGAACAGCCCTGAAATTATTCCAGCAGTATCTGTCCAATGGCTCTGTCTGTCTCTGGAAAAAAAAAAAAAAAGCCGGTAATATTCCAGATAATTCAATTTCACTACTTTGGCTCAGTGAGAAAAATACTCACTGCTATTAGACAATTGAATAGTCGACTCTGAATTGAACTGTAGGTGTCTGGGAAGAGTATCACAGGCTTTCTGGGAAGGTATAATAACAATTCTGGTAGAGTCACATCAAGCCCTTGTGAAACCCACTGTAGATAATGAGTTCCCAAGGGACCAGCTCAAAGCTTAACAGAAGAGAGAGCGCGCTTGCTAATATATGCTCATGCATAATTCATATCAGACAGATATAAATGCAGGCATTTAAGTCTGACATATTAGCCTGGTTGAACAAATACACACTACGTTTACATTGAGCTGATTTGGAGTATCAGTTCACTTATAAATACATCCAGGATTGGGCAAATGGAGTGAGAGGGAGTGTGTATGTGTGTGCATATGTGTGACAACCTGTGCTGGTTTACAACCAAGCTCCCTAACTGTGCTCATGAACAGACAGAAGGGCAATACCATATGAAATGTAATACGGAAAACAAGAATGATGTCAAGTTGCTGAAGTTAGCAGTGCTGCACAATCTATAGCCTGGGTAATTGACTTTTGAACACTGGATTTTCCTGATTGAGTTCCTCAATACCTGCATGTACAGTCTTTGGTGATTATTTTCTGACTTACTCATTTTTTCTTCAGTGACAGTTTGAAGTTGTAGGAAAGTTTCAGTCCTCAGTAAATATATGTTAATTAATGGCATTTTAGAATTGTTTTGAGCAGAGATAGAAGACCAGAAATTCTGCTCAGTATGAGCAAATACGACAGCAGGACTCTGAGGTGAGTTGCCTACAGAAACTCAGACTGTATAATACTTTACTTTTTGATGTGGCACAAAAGGAAAGAATTGGGATTTAGTTTGCAGTGACCTCTAGGTTCCAGGTGCGGTGTTTCTGTCAGGTGCTGGGCCCAGGTGTGTGCCATGGATTGTAGAGTGTCAGCCACAGCAGGGCCTTGTGCCACCATCACAGCTGGGGTGACACAGAGGCTGCCCTAACACAAGCCTTGAGCCTTAGATCTCCAGGAAGGAAAGTGCTTTGACTGCACCAAAGCTTGAGTGATATTGCAAGAATCCAATAATATATGCAAAACAAATTTAAACCTGAGGTGAACCCTGCAATGCAGTAAATGCTAACATAGATACCTCCCTGAGGAGGAAGCTGAAAGATGCCATAGTTTAGGTACTGCAGGCTTTTAAAAATTTGTTTTCTGGCAAGAGTGTGTTTAAAAAATTTGAGTTTCTGTAACCTTTCCCCCTGACAATCAAGACACCTCTATCCTGAATTGCTTTCTCTATTTATCTGCCAAAGGTTTTCTCCTGTTTAGCTGAGGTGGCAGAAGAGTGTGTATGGTTAAGCCTACATTTTGTGCTATGCCAGCACAAAGCTGGGAGTTTTGAAGCAGGAAGGCAGGATGAGAACAGAGGGATGGAGAGATTTCCTTATGTCTGTCCTGCCATGAAAATGGCTGGCACCAATAGTTAGAGCACAAGCCATGGTGCTCAGGTCCCTGTCCCTCTGCTGAGAGCTGGAGCAGAGCCTGCAGGTGAGTGGCAGTGGCAGCAAGCTTGGAGACACAGCCTTGGAGACACCCTGTGGGACCAGGTGGCTTCATGTCCAGGTGCATGACTAGAAATACATTCTTTTGTTCCTAAGTATTACATTTTTTTCTGATTATCACTATGCAGGACATTTTTACTCCCATCTGGACCCTGACACTAATAGGTAATATTCTGTGTTATGTTCAGTGTTATGTTCAGTCAAATTAATGTTTTTGGTTCTTTGTTGTTTGGTTTTTTTTTTAATGTGAAGATGATGGAGTGTCACTCTGGAGGATTAAAATGAGTAGGAATAATTGGCAGAGGATAGCAAGGAAGGGAACAGTATGGTTTTCTGGAATTAACAGACAAATTAGTGAACAGATTATTAGGACCAAATGCATGAATTGTAGATGTAAAATAGAGAATATATTGTAAGACAACATGTCATTCTGCTATTTTTGTGGGTATTGATTCAGAGGTTAAATTTTTGGTATTTTGTTTTTCCAAATATTTTTAATTTTAATTCAGTAATTTCTGTGTAAATGCTTTAATGGCAGTCTCTTTACTCCCACTTGAGAGGAACGTGAATTCTGCTTAGAGCCAACACAAAAACTAAGTGAGAAATTTTGGTTTTGGGCAAATGACCACCAGTAAGGGATCTGGGTCCTCTGCCTGAAGAGTTCTGACCTCCTTTCACAGAGCAGTACCTCAGACCAATATATTAGTCCCTGACTAATATACCTAAAGAAGGGTCCCATAGAAGCAGATCAGCAGAGCTGGTGCTGAGGATGTTTGAGCACTCACAGACTGCTCTGCAATGGAAACAACAGAGCATCAAGTGAGAATAATCATAGTAAAATAAACTGGCTTGGGTTGGAAGGGAGCTTGAAGATCATCTTGTTCCAACTCCCCTGCCATGGGCAAGGACACCTCCCACTAGACCAGGTTCTCACCTGTGCCAGTGCCTCACCAGTCCCACAGTAAAGAAGTCTGTTCCAAAAAGGTACTCCTGGTGTGAACTATGTGCACTAATGTAAATTCACGGATTGTAGTTATAATTACCCACTATCCTGCAGTTGTGTAAAGAAGGAAAATAAGAGGAACGATCCCTTTTCCAAGGAGAAGGGCTGGATTTTTTAGAAAATCAGATTTTGACCCATGTCCCATGATAATCAGGCAGCTTGGTATGCAAGCTCCTTATAGATCAATTGGAAAACTTGTGTGATGTCTCCAGATTTTGTTCCCTGTTGTTTCCAGAAGGCATGGCAAAGTGTAACAGAAAAAAACGCAGTCACTTTCTGTGAGACCACCCAATCCCAAATCACTTGCTTTTTTGCATCTTTTTCATGTGTTTGTTTGTTTTCCTCTCTGAAAGACCAACCTGATTTTCTGTGGGAACTTGCAGTTTGTATCTTCCAAATGGACTGCAGCATAGGGGCTTTTGTGCAAGCTGAAAATGGAAATCATTGTGCTAGATAAAAGTAATAGAGATACGCGAAGTGCCTGCTGCTGGCAAATTCTCTGTGCTTTCGGCAGCACTCTAAGAGTTATGCTGGAGCTTCTCTTGCTTGTTGTTACCTCAGATATATGTCATGCATCCCAGGAGAGTCCTTGGCCTTCTCCAGAGAAGTTTCTAACAGACCTTGAGTCCCCTGCTATTCAGACTTGAAGTACCTGCTTCATCAGATATTTTTTTTGGGCAAGGAGCTGTGATAGTGCTATATACTGTCAAACTAAAATACTTATTCACAGATACTGGAATCTGATGGCATTGTTTATGGTTTAGACAATTACACTTTATTCCATAATTAATCTTTCCTTTTATAATTATGTAGGAGAAGCCAGTCCAGCACACTTTAATATATGTATTAATTAATTTATTATGAAAATAGACTACTACAGAAAGGAAATTTATTGTACCTTTCAAAATACTTTGTGCTTTTCATATGTGCTCCCCACCTCTCTGCCTGGACCTGGACAAAATTGTCTTTTCCACCATGTGGAATTAACAGAATGCTGTAGGAGACACTGTTTGTTCAACACTACTCTCTTTGGAAAGGTGAATATTTCAGTAATCAAGTTTGTCAAACAATTTAAAACCTAAAAAAGGAAGTTCTATAAATAGCAAGTATAACATTTTAGCATTTTGTCTTCAAATATTTGCACGTTTTCATCTATGCTAAAACTAGAATCAGGATGTAAGAATAGCAAAGTAATTTGACACTTGACAGACCTGACAGCCAATAAGGGCTTTTTTAGTGTCCTTCACAAGAAACAGTATTTTTGTTTGATGTGTAAGTAGATAGGACAGCTAAAGTCTTGTTATTTCACTTCTGCTGTTAAATTATTCTTCGTAATATGGAAGCAAATTCGATTAACCTGGATGCAAAATATGAATTGTTATTCTGACAATTCCTATTTAAATAGAAATGCCAGAAACATCCATGGAAGGTGTAAGTGCCACACAGTTGTTTTGATTGGTTAGAATGGAATTAAAAAATAACAGTGTTCTTTGGATACCAACTCTGATTGCCTTGCAGTGAGCTGAAGAAAGGAACTTGATACAAGACACTTAGAAGACACTTAGAAGTCCTAGAAATTGCCCACTGGATGAAGCCAACATTCCCCACTTTTGACAAGGCTGCTCTAACACTGATTGCCCAGCAATATCTCCTGGATGTAGTGAGGGAGGGTTATGTGTTGTGTGCCATGTCCAGCGCTTTCTTATTTGTGCCCTAGTATTACCATGTTCAGAAACACCTTACCTCTGTGACCACCATATCATTATCATAACCATAACCTCCAGGAGGTCAAATTGTTTCAAACTGTCCGACATCTTCAAACTCTGGGGAAAAGGAAACAGTTAACTCAGAGCTCTTAAAAAATCTCCCTTCTGTCCCTTAGTGAGTGAGCCTTCCCTTAAAAAAAAGAGACAAAACTCTTCTAAACTGAGATTTATTTTTTTTCTGAATTATTAGGTATAAATGTATTCTGAAAGCACTGGGGACTAAGAACACATATTGATGTACATCTTGATCTTAAAGGTCTTTTTCAACCTTAATGATTCTATGAATCCACAACAGACAAGAATCATCACCCAGACAGGACAACTAAAGCTAAGGGGAGTGATTCTTTGGAAGCAGACAAGCCTTGATATACACTGCTTACTGTCAGGAGCAGCCTGCTGGAGTTGAGCTGAGCTAGGGGAGTCAGGCACCTGCCCCAATTTGTGTTTGAGAGGAGCAGACTGGGTGTCCCCTAGTGCAGCCATCACACTTTTGTCCTGATCTGATTAATGGTGGTGGTTGCCTGCATGGTGACATACATTTCGTATTTTTGGGGATTCAGTGACATGACCTAGCTGCTCACATGATTGCTGGGGTTCTGTGTGAGGACACAGTTCTTTGGGAGATAATGCCAGTGGGAGGACAGCAATGCAGGTGCTTTATAGCCATCAGCCTCATAAAGGCTGTACATATTGTCCTCTTGTTCTGGCAGTACAGCCCAGC
This sequence comes from Cyanistes caeruleus, assembly GCF_971803275.1. Classification (NCBI taxonomy): domain Eukaryota; kingdom Metazoa; phylum Chordata; class Aves; order Passeriformes; family Paridae; genus Cyanistes; species Cyanistes caeruleus. The sequence goes on from NC_141701.1 coordinate 108,188,691, forward strand.
ATCCACTGTTTGGATGCAGGGAGGCTCTGTTACGTGGTTGTTGGCTACTTGGTCAGGATGGCCCATGCTGAAGTGCTCATCCATGCCAGTGTCGTGCTGGATCTGATGGTACTCTTGTGGAACATGCCACCAGCTGGCATTGTTGGGCTGCCAATGTGTGACATCCTCATGAAAGAGTTCAGGTCATGAACAACGTGCTCTCAGATCCTTATTTCCAGGAAAACTCTGTCAAATCTCTTCAGGCTTGAGGGGCAAAGATTTCAAGTGGGTTACCAGTCTATCAGAATGCACTGTATCATCTCCAGCCATAAATAATACAATGATAAACTGTTTGGTCAAAACATTTTGAAGTGGAATTGGTCACCAGATCATAGGACACTATTGAATATAAAGCCCATGCTTCACAATGTATATGTATATGTAATGCATATGTATATGAATGTATAATGCTTCAGATATATTTTAACATATCAGAGAGATAAGCTCAGGTTGGTTTGTTGGTTTTGCCTAAAAAAACTCTTTACTTTTATGAGTTTGAGTCACTATCCTAAATTGTTTCAAAGACAATCCTTTAATCATTAAAAAATGCTATTATTATAATTACTACAACTGCACAATAAAATGGAAATGTAGATCTCAATCTATTTATTTTTTTGTATTTGTAAGCAGGAATAATTCCTGAATACTTATTTATCTGGTGAATTTTTATTCACCTGTTTATATTTTCATTGCTAGCTAAAACAAAGAGCTAAGAACTTTCTGTAAGACTAACAAAAATTAAATTGATCATTTTTTTATGACAATTATGCTCTTGCTGGAAAGACAAAATTTGGATTTATTTTTTTTTTGGTACAAATTAATTATTTATTATTTACCTTGATTTTCATTATTTTTATACTGCTTTCCTTGACTGTGATATTCAACAGTGAACAGTGTTTCTGTCCAAGCCCCCAAGCATGGCTCAGACAGAGTACAGCTCTTCAGTGATGCTACACTTCAGGTGAGTATACTTTTCTTTTCTCTGTGAAATATGTTCACAAGAGATTTCCACCAAGAGAGGAAAAAGAGACGGGCAAAAATCTGTGTGCTGTTCCTTGATGGAGTTGATGACCAGAGCAGCATGACAGACGTCTTGTCAGGATAGTAGCAACCACAGATCCTTCCAGACTGTGCTGTGGAGCATGGGAGTAGCCATGTTTCATGCTACATTCTTTTTTTTTTATATATTTCTAATATAATTTGTGGATAAGATTTGACCAGATTTTGATTAAGGGTCAAATCCTGCTCCTTTAGAACACTGTCAAAAGCCAATTGCTCATTAAGGCTAAGTTATATATATATGTGTGTGTGGGTGGGTGTGAGTGTGTGAGGTCAGAAAGGTGATAATGGAGGTTCCCTTGGCACAATTTTTTTCTTTCCAGTCCATGTCAGCATTCTTGTCACTGATTCTTTCCTCATCCTTTTCTTTTTTCATCTTAAGCTGAACACTGGTATGCATGTTTTTTCCATGCCAAAATTGATTTTAACTTTCACAGAGAGTACAAGATATTTCATATTAAAATGCACTGGGAAGGGTTATAGAATTGAGAGCTTTGCAAGAGCTTTTATTGCTATTTCACAGAATTGGTAGGGTTGGAAGGGACCTCTGCAGATATCTGGTCCAACCCCCTGTCAAGCAGGTGACACAGGAACACATCCAGGAGGGTTTAGAGTGTCTCCAGAGAGTGAGATCCCATGCCCTCCCTGGACAGACATGTTCGGTGCTGTGCCTCCCTCAATGTAAAGAAGTTTTTCCTCATGCTGAGGTGGAACTTACTGTGGTTTAGTTCATGTCTACTGTTCCTTGTCCTGTTGTGGGACACCGCTGAAAAAAGTCAGACACCATCTTCTTGGCACTTACCTTTAAGATATTTATATACATGAACGAGATCTCTTCTCAGTCTGCTCTTCTCCAGACTGAACAGGCCCAGCCCCTGCAGTCTCTCATCATAAGAGATGCTTCAGCCCCCTAATTATCCTTGTGGACATCCACTGGACCCTCTCCAGTAGCTCCTTGTCTTTCTTATACTGAGGAGCCCAGAACTGACACTACTCCAGATGAGGCCTCACTAAGGCCAAGTAGAGAGCCTATAGCACTGTCTGGCAGTTAATATTTTATTCAAAACAAAATGGAAAGAAAAATCCCCAACTGGACTTTATTGCTGATAATAGTTTGTCTTGTTGAGGCCTGCTGCAATGTGCCTAGAGTAAGTTGTTATAAAGAATGACCTGGTGAAGTAGGGGCCCACAAGCCATTTGTTGCAGTGATGTAGACATGTTGAAGCTTTGTCACTGATGGTTAAGTGCAGATGGATTGGAGGCTTCTGAATCTTCATTCTTGAAAATTTCTGCCTGATTTGCTTTATCAAATTGTAAAAAAATTACAGATAGATCTAACATAAATCACTACGTTTGCTGGCATTCTTAAATGTGGAGATGCTTTAAATGCTGACAAGGTTTCAGCATGCTTTATGAGAAGCTGCACACAAACCTTGAGTGTGAATAACAGGTATTCCAAAACTGAGTAAGATTTTTGCAGCATGGTTACATTGTCTCTGACGAATGGTTTACACAGGGGAATGATAGTTTTAGTGGTGAGAATAGTGTTGGCTCTTCATTATGCCTCAGCCAGAAAACCAGAACACCAGCAAAAGTGGAGGACATTATTAACCTTGTTGTCTACTTATGTTAGAGATAATACTGCAGTTCATCAGTGCTTGCAATTGTAAAAGTTTTGCTGGGCTTTTAGCTGTATCTGTTCTTCCCTGTCCCTGGGGACACTTACTGTTAGGATGGATTTAGGGTGTTTTCTTCCAAGTGTAATATTGTTCAGGGAAACAAACATTCAATATTCATGAGACAGACCCATAGATTAAAGAAACTGAAAAACACCCTCGTAACAATAAAAACTCCTTGGGAAGACAGATACAGTATGCATAGCATCATGCATTATACATTTTGTCCAATGTACTGCTCAGTAAAGGGGCAGAGAATCAATGGGTGTTTTGGTTATGCCCTTTTAGGGTCAAACAGAATCATATGTCCTAGCCAACTGCTTGTCTCACACTGCAAGGCATATCCACTCTTATGCACTTCTCATAAGGCCACTGAAAGCTGTAACTCTTGCAGGAATACCTGAAAAGATTTGAGCACCTCTAAATATTGTTGTGAGCCACAGGAGAGAATCTCTGAATTGTCCATGCTCACAGTGGCTCTAGTGCATTTTCACACACCCCTTTGCTGGAGAGCTCTTATTTTCCCCTTTGCTTTTCTAAAATCAAATGTAATGTTTTGTTTTTTAAAAATGTTTTTCATAGTTCTTTGACTTGCTTCTTAACTTCATTAAAACCAGGCTAATTAAAGGGAAAATGTCACATGCATTGATAAAATTACCTAACACAGTGAAATGAACTAAGTGGAGAGAAATGGAAGGAAGATCTTTATAGATGAGTTTGGTATTTCTTGCTAGCCCAAGGATGATGAAGCTCATCTTTTTCTCACCGAAAAGGAATGAATTTTCTTCTTTTGATCTTGCATAGTTACTTTCTGTCAATCACGAGTAATCTGCTTTGTCCCTGGTACAGACTGCTGAACATAATGTACTCCACATCCTTAGCTTAATATGTCTGGAATTACTTGTTAGTCAAAGCTTAAGAAGAATGGGTATCACTGCCACATCCAGGCTGTACACAACTTCTGCACGTATAAATTTGCACAAAATGGCTCAATTTGCCATTTGAGTTTCCACCTCCTACTCTGCTACAAAATGTCATCTTGGCTTCTTGCCTTTGAGATGAAGTCCATAGATAGGAGCTGGGTAAGGACTGTAGATGCCAAGCTACAGAAGTCAATGTCTGCCACTTCTGAGAAGTAAAAAAATTTAAAAGGCACCCTTTTCCTTTTGCATTATGTTGTTCATATGTTCAAAAGAATACAATGCTGACTTTGCACGGCTCTCTACTCTTTCTGGTTGCTGCAGACTGCTTCCTTTGCAATCTCCAAATGGAAGATAGCCATCTCACTGAGAATTTTAGGTTCTTCTCTAGAAATCGTATGTCCTGTTTTATCAAGCAATATTCTGAGGCATCATTTTGAGTTACTAAGTCAGTAGTTACTGGATCAAACATTCTGTACTAGGCTGGAGTCAACAGTTGATACCAGGGTAAGTTTAAAGTTCAGCAAAAACAAAAATTGTTGCTCTCCCTTCTGCACAGGAATTTTGCTCTGTTTAATTTGGGATTTGCATGGATTAGATAGCAAAATTATTCTTTTGTCTGTAACAGGATATGAATGATTGGACATGATAAATAATGAAATCTCTTGTAATTGTATCTACATGAATATTTCATATTCTTAGAATTTATGGCATGTCTGAGAATGCTCTGACAAAATTGTTTGCATTTTCTCTGTCCCCCTCGTACTGATGGCACAAGTCCTTGGCTGCTGGAGATTGCTCCGTTTTTCAGAAGTTCAGTGTGACTACAAGCACATGGGAAGCTGAGGAAGAGGATGTGAATCTTCACCACTTCCTTGCAAATTCTGTAGCAGTGGAAGGAAGTGAGGTAAATTGGTCTTGTCTTTCACTTTGGAAGTCTGCTTTCCTCTTTTACAGTATTTATATAGGGATCAGAGGGGCTAAAGGTAAATCCTGGCAGGTGAGCAATGTGCCAGGAGTTTCACAGTGTAGACATACTCTGAGACTGAGAGACAAGGAGTTAGTGCTAGGTGTGTTTTCAACCCAAAATGGGTAAAAGCACTTTTTCAGCAGGTACTTTTTGAGTAACTGGAAATTCATATATAGATCAAATGTATGGATTTGGTCATGAAGTGACAGTATTTCTCATCTTCCAGGAAGGGATAAAGGAGAAACAGGAAAATCAAGAAGTTGTTTGAGAAGGTGGGTTTCAGTTATCTTTGGGAATTCATGGGGTGTTTTGTGAGGCTCAGATCTGAAAGAAAAGCAAGATGAAGTTAGTTCACAGCTCTTTGGTGGATTAATTTTAAGGGCACAGTGGTAAAATAAATGTGTAAATAAACTAACTTGGCTAAATTGTAAGTTCTTCATTGAACTTTAACACAAGGAATAAAAATACAGAAGTTGGAGGGAAGGTCAGAGAGCTGGGACAAGTCTCAAAGTACAGCGTGGGTAGGCAGAGATAAAGGTATCAGAAGGGTTAGTGAACAGAATGTGATGCATTTAATGAGGGACATGAAAAATAACTGGAAATCACTGGAAAAGTACATTAATGATAAGACAAAGAGGAAGAAAAGCTTGTGCACTGCTGACTCTGAGGATAAATACGTTAAAAGATTAAGTAAAAATGTTTCTTTTATATCAGTCTTCACTTGTATCTCAATAGCAATCTTTCACAGTTAGTACTAATGACCGCTGAAGGCAATCTAGGCCTTTTTTAACACCAGGCCAGATTATCTTAGATGTGCCCTGATATTTTAAGACTGATGGAAAGATTTGCCTCTGTTGGACAGCTGACCAAAGTTATTTAAGTAATCTTGCAGGTTCATGAGTGACAGAGGACATACCAAATGACAGAAACAAAACTAAATGTAGTGCTTCCCCTGCTGGAGGACAAGAAGAGTTGGGGATTTATTACTTAACTTTAATTTTCAGAACAAGAACTACTTCTGATAAAGTTTTGTTAAAACCTAGACAGTAATGAGGAAAATAAAAGCCTCCCCTCTCTTGCCATCCCTTTCTAGCAGAATTACAATTCTGTAAGCATCAGGGAAAGTTTCTGTATTTCAGATGTGGAAATTACTAGCATCTTATCCAACAGGAATACCCAGCTGGCACTTCAAACAAACATCCTGGACTGTCTTGTGTAAGACCACGGTAGTAGTTTCTTGCTGGAGAACGTCTTCCTTTCTTTGATTTTTATGTCTATTTCATATTAAGTATTGACAGCTTGGTTTTAAATGCAGGAAGAGTTCCACACCCAGGAGCACATATTCAGGTTTCTGTGTGTGTGTGTGTGTGTGTGTGTGTGTGCAAAGAATACTGAAGCATGTATAAAGAGGAAATCTGCATTCAGGTATTATCTGCTATTGAACAGAGGATGTGCCACCAAGCCTATAATTGATGTTTATTGAAGGAAAGAATAAATATTGCCTGATGTTCCAGTCATTGATAGAGCTGTCTCATTCTATTTAATAAGCAGAGGAGGTTTATAGTGTTTTCCCAGCCATTTCCCAAGATACCTTTTTTTTTACTGGCCTTTGGCACAATGTTACTTTATTGCTTCTTGCTGTGTTAAGGTCCTACCTTGCCTTGTCTATTATCTGACTGGAATACATTCATCAGAAGATCAACTGCTATGAATCAATGGACCTGCAGGGAAACTGCTGCAGGAACATTGATTTACAACAGCTGAATATTGGCTCTTATTCCTCACAAATTGCCGATGTCATAAACTATTAAGAAGTCAAGTTTAAAAAAAATGTATCTACGACACAGACTGGAAAATCACCCAACCACGCTAATTTTATTTAATAGAAAATGAAAAAAAAAATGAAATAAAAAAAATTAGCATTAAATAAAGGCAATACATATAAAAGGGGACAGGATGATTATTTTAGGAGAGTGAATATTCCAAATTATAAGCATAGTGAGCAATGCCATGATTTGGTCATTTACATGAGATTTGAGAAACCTCTGGTTTTCGGCTTGTGTTTCAAATCAAATGCAATGGGTTTGGAACTTTCTATCCATTCCCACAGAATGACCCAGCTGCAGAGTTATTTTGTTACTTTGTCCTTCTCCAGATTCTACCCTGGATCTTGAGCCTTTTAATTAAACACAATGTTTCCATACGCATCATTTTTGACTGAACAGCATTTTTCAGTGGGAAGCAACTAACTTAGAAAGTGGGAAGTAATTATCTCTACAGTGTAGTCATTATTTTTTTGTGAGCTCTAATTGTATCCAAATCAGAGCTCATGTAAATCTGTTTTGAAGCAGTGTATTTTTGCTCCACAGCAAAGGAAAAATTTGCACAAATCTCCAAGACTCCTTGTTAGACTCCAGTCTCTTACCCAAATATCAAAATTAGTTTTAAAAGGATTGATTACATCTTTGTGTGCTGAACCCTTTTTGTCTACCATGAAAAAATAAAGTAGGATTTGTATCCTTCCTGTGTTGATATGAATACAGATCTTCCCCTAGCCTGGTTTAATAAATATAGCTGTGAAAGGAATTTTCAAGGACATCTTTCCAGATTGTGTCTCAACTCAGTATTTTTCTTCTCCCTTTTTTTTTTTTTTTTTTTTTGCAAGTAAAACCAAAGGTAACCTGAAAAATTTTATGTTGCATTTCTTTAATAGGTGAGAAGATGCCACTGGAGTACCAGATAAGTGAAGGACAACAGAGGGGGGCATCTGGTGTTCTCTGAAGGCTGCAGTTTGTGGGTACTTTTCACTGGACTGATGTAGTGCAGAAATGGGAATGAATTCCCCTTTACCTGTAATGAGAGGTAAGTGGAACTTGCTTTCTCACTCTCTTATTGAATGAAACTCTATTGAAAGAAGCTGCTTAGCTTATCAATCCTGATCTAAAGTGCCAGTCTTTGCCTGTTGGTTTAATTTCCTATTTGCTTTTCAATTCATTCACAATCAAGATGAAAGTCAGGATTAAAAAAACACAGTCCTACCCTTTTCATGGCTTCTAACTATTTTAAATCTGTTGCCACACATTTTTTGTCTTTCTTTCCTGGGGAAGTTAGAATTTGGTTCCTACATAGTCAAATGATAAAGAAAAGCACCTCTGTTTGGGTTTTTTGGGGGTTTTTAAAAGACTTTATAAATTGGAGTATTTATCAGAAAAATCAATGTTACACAGAAGAGGTCTCCCTTTCTTAGTTAATAACACATCTTTTAGGGTTGACTGTGGGCCCAATATGTTTGTAAGCAAGAACAAAAACACATACATGCACACACAGAACTTCCTTTGAAATAAAATGAGATGATGAAGGTGGAGAATTTGGGAATGAGATAGATAAAAGGTTCATAGACTTTTGATGGGTGGAATGAACTCTGGTCCTGTTTGAATGCTGAAGGTTTAGTTTATTTGCCCAATAAAATGCTGATAGTATTAGGTGGGTAACTAGAGACCCCTTGCTGAGATTAGAGTGCTCTTTTGTTAAAATATGGTAAAACACATGCAAGAGAGAAAATAAATGTCCTAGGGAGATCACAACAAGACTGTGAAGAAAATACATGTTACTTCAGGGGTCAGGAATTGAACAGAGAGCTGGATAATATGTAAAGTTCACATGCTGAATGAGATAGGTTCTATGAGATAAAACAAAAAACAATCAGTGAGCAGAAAAAGGAAAATAGTTTTTAAAAGATTTAAAAGAAATCAGAAAGTGAAAAAAATCTACCATTAGTAAAAACAAATATTTTAAGATCATGAAGCTGAAGAAAAACCCATGTTGTTAGCTTAAACTCTGCCTCTAGCCCTAACTGCAAATACCCTAGCCTCTCCCCTCTCCCCACCACTTCTCTGCCCTTGTGATGGTGGTGACCACATTAGTCTAAAGTCCTCCATTGGAAACCAGGTTTTGGGAAGAAAGATGGAGGGTTCTTTCCGTGCCTTGAGATGAAACAAGCTAGAAACAGTTCCTGACAAAACTCCCGCTGGGGCAATTTCTGTTCTCATTGCTGTCTGTTTTATTTTTTTCACCTTGGAGATATGACTGGGAAATAAAAAACCAGACAGATTTGATGCCATTGAAAGGGATGACTGTACACCTTAAAGTGAGGCCTATCCTCACATGTTGTTTGGTGTATATTGTTATTTTGCCTCATTAATACTCTACAGTGCTGTAGATTGCAGACCACAATGGGACAGTGTGTGAGTAGTTTTAAAAGCCAAAGGTATTCCTGCAGAAGTGGATATCTACTAGTCCTAGTGGATATCTACTAGTACTAGTAAGACAGTGTATGATCTTCCAGTAACTGTAAGCCAAAGCCCAAATATTTCAATGACTTTAGTTCTGTATCACTACATTCCTTTACAGGATTTACAGGATTATCCCAGTTTACTGGTTAATTATTGTGGTATTTCAGTACTAATCCTGCTATAACTATTTCTGGAACATTGGAGTAGTCCTGCTCTTGGAATCACTGAGCGTATAATTAATTCCATGGTGTGGTAAGTATGTTTTAATTACTGTGTACCATACTGCACCCAAGAAAAAGACAAGTGTTTTGAAATGTAGCATGTGTAGAGAATGTAAAAATGTTATTAATCCTGTTTTCTTCATGTGCTAAACTGTATGTTTTATATACTGAATTCTATACTCTAAGTATAAAGGCATGCAAGCAAAACAGATGCTGATTTCTGTGTCTACAGCCTGATCTATCCCCTGATGGCATGAAGAAAAGGTTAGTTTTCAACGTTACTTTATTGTAGTACTGGTCGGAGTTTTACATTCCACCCATCTTAAAGGAGAAAGACTGGATGCCACAGTGGGGTGCATACCCTTGATTACCTGCTCCCTTACCATCTTTCGTTAGCTTTGTCTCCATGGCTCCAGATGCAATACCAGAACACAAGGCCAGAGCTCTTTTCTGTATGATGTTGTATGATACCCACCATTTATCACTATAAATTCACTGTTTTCTGAGTAACAAAACAAATGTTTAACTTCACCTATATTTTTATTTCCCTTAGAAGTTTGCCTTTAAGTATTCTACACATTATACTTTATAGACATGACCTGTTTCGAAGTTGCTGTCTTAACACAAGCTTGACCTAGTAGCTTCTGTTGCCCTGTTGCCCAGGGAATTCTGAGTGCCATACTGATACTACTTTTTTTTTTTTCTTCCTCTTAGATACCCTGGAATATCCTAGGAGAAAAAGCATTTGTATTTTCCAGTCTTATCACACCAGTACAGTGTTGCAGCTGAAGTGCAGCTGCATCTTCTGAGTGGCAGCAGCCCCATGTTGGTGTGGGGACTGCTGGAAAACCCAAGCCCCCTTTTAGGAATGTTATTGTTTGACAATGCTATCATAATTGCCTGGGGTTCTTGTTATGCATCTCTGCTGGCCCAGCTGGCTGCAAAATTACTTCCAAAGATACCAGGGTTGTATGATGATAGAAAGCTGCTCTTGGACTTCACCTCTCATGAATTACTGGGCCTTGTCCTGGAGGATCTTTGCTAATTGAAGATTTTGATTAGTGGTCTGTAGTATTGCAAATGTTGTGTATCTCTCATCGAAACAGATTCTTTGTTTTGGATCTTATGTGTGAATTAAGGGCAGGATTTGGAAGGTTCCTTTTTTGGGGCAATTGCTGATCCTCTACAAGTGAAATTGTCCCAGGTGAGCTCCCCCACCACCATCCTGTCCTCCCTTTTATTTTTGTATAGGCCCTCAAAGGAGAAAAAAATTCTTTTTAAATATTAGTGAAGAATAATCAGGAAGAGACAGTAACCTCTAAAACTTTATAAAATCTGATATGATAAAAACATTAAAGAATGGTGAAAGAGGTGTCTGTCTTGACAGAAAACTACATAGTGACAGAGTTTTCCATTAGTTAACAGCTTATAGCACTAAATGCCTTAAATCAGCTTTTAAAGTAGCAAATAGTTGAGTGCTTTTTAAAATTTAACTTTAATCACTGGATCTTGGCTCTATTCCCAGCAAAGAAACAAACAAAATAACTTGTTTGTGGGCTCTAAAAAAATTCAAATTTGCTCTCTGATGCTTGATTTCTACTTGGGGAAAAATAATAATTCCTCAAGTCATCAGTTTCATTCTGAGATTAAATGGAATAAAGGCTCTGGATCCACTCTGGGCCTAATGGGATGCTTCTCTGCCCCTGCTCTTTCTTGTTTTCTGCAGGGTGTGTGGATATTGGAGATGTGGTCTGGAAGTCCTCACAGTGGTGTTTCTAAGCATGAAACCAAGGATTTGTTTCATGTGCCTGTAAAGCAGCACAAAGGCTGAGGATGGTGAATAGTATCAGAGTCTGGGAGAACTGGGTAGGGCACAAGGCTAGACTGGTGCAATCTTGCCCCTTGTGCCTATTGGTTGGGCTAAGGAATGAAGAAATTTTTATACTACATATCCATGTACCAGTACATGGTGGCCTGCCAGCTGGATTTCCAGGACGAGATGGACACACTGGAGATGGTCCATTGAAGGGTGGCTGAGAGGATTAGGAGACCAGAGCATCTCTCCTAAGAAAAAGGTCTGAGAGACCTGGGATGGTTCAGGCTGAAGAGATGGCTTGAGGGGGGGTTTAATAAACAATGAGTACCTGAAAGGAGGGCACACAGAGAACAGAGACAGGCTCTTTTCAGTGGTGCCCAGCAGCAGGATCAGTGGCAGCGGGCACAAACTGAAACATTCTTTCTGCTGCTGGGGTGACTGGGCACAGGTTGCCTGGAGATCTTGTCAAGTTTTCAGTCTTGAACATAATCAGAAGTCTTCTGGACATGGACCTGGGCAGCTGGCTCTAGGTAGCCTTGCTTGAGCAGGGAGATTGGGCCATTTGACCTCCAGAGATCCCTTCCAACGTCAACTCTTCTGTAATTCTGGGATTTATATTAGTAAATAAAAAGATCCATGGCAGTTCTTTGGCTCTTAGGCAAGTGGGATGTCATAGGTCATGCCCATACCTGCTGAATTCTCTTTCCCCTGCTGAACACAGTGCCTTCATCTGTGCTGTGTCCTGGAGCAATCTCTGGTGTACACTCCCTTCTGAGAGGTCAGGGTGGCTGATTTGTGGCCAGAGCCAAAACTTTGCCTGGCAGTGAACTAATGAGCTGGACTGTATCCATGACTATGGGGCTGTGTTGAGTCTGTGGACAATGTATGTTCAATTTGCTAATAACAACACAGCCTATTAAACCTATTCTCCAAAGCCCAACCACATTAAAGGGAATCGTCACAATCACCAAGAGATTTTATGTACAGGTTTCTTCCCTCTGCATTTGCGACTCATTCAGAGATATTAAAAGCATCCTGCACTCTGCTTTGTCTCACAGCTTTCTTGACTCCCACTCTAGCCTGGGCTTCCTGGTGCTTTCCTGATCCTGACCCTGCCCAGGGATTTCACAAATCATCATTTGGTTCAAAAGATTTTGCTGGAAGTTTGGTGCAGAGTCACCTCATTTCTTTAGCGGGCACCTGAGGCTGTGTAGCTCTACCCCAGGACTGAGTAGATGGTTTTTACAGTGTGGGGAATTGGTTGCAAAGGTGTGAAGCAAGCCAATTATATTCCTAATGGGTGCTCACTGTGGAGGCTTATGCTGGCACAGCTTCCTAGGTACTGCCTCCACCGTGGGGAGAGGGGAGGGGAGAAATTCAGGAAGAGAAAGGCAATGAAGAGAAACCATGGGAAAATGAGACAAATAAAAAAGCAGGAGGAGCACAAGAAAGAATAAAAAGAAGAAAGAAATATTATCAAAAAGAAAGTAATTCTAGAAAGAAACCTGTGTCTAGCAGAACAGAGAAAAGAAACAGAGCAATGTGGTGGAATGAACAGAAAAATAGAAGGAAAAGGGGGAAAAAAAAAGTGTCCTTTCTTGACGTTCTTTTTCATGCTAGCACTGCTCTAAGAACTGTGTGAATAGCCACATCCCTAGATTTGTGTTTTGCAGTAGTTCTTCTACATATTTAATATCTTTCCACAGTATTTCAGCTGAAGCAGAAGGAGCTTGTGGCATTTTTCTCCCTTTATGTCCCCCAGTGCCCTCTCAGCATTTCCTAAGTTCAGCTGACAGAAGGCATAAGGGTTACTTGGCACCATTCACCCACTAGATTAAGTGCAAATACATTTTGGCAGTGATTCCTGGTAAACTGCATATGTTTTGCACATGGCCTCTTCCCTGTAAAGTTTTGGGTAATATTCTGCTAGTTTTTTCTCTCGTTTATGTTTCCTTTTCCTCTGCAGCTGGAATGTGTGAGCATGAGCATTGGTACTGTGTTTATCTTTTGCTAGTTTACTGACTGTTTAAAGCTCACCCACGCTGATAAGTATTTTTACCTCCCTCTTCTTTGCCTTATTTGCAGAATCTTTCTTTCCTGTGTTACATACAAATATAGGCTAGAAGCTTCTGCACAAGGCATCATGTTTTGCCAGGCACCAATAAAGCACTGAGAAGATGACAGTTTATTGAGTGCACCTATTCTGCATATTTGCACCAAGGCTGTGTACAGTTTTCATCATTTTTGAAGAGTGTGTGAGGTTTTGTTTCTTTCAAGAAAGGGGGAAACAGAGATTATGTGAATTGCTTACAATTCAAAACCTCTCATGCAGCCTGTGTTTTGCACAAGCTCTTCTTTCAGTGCTGATCCAGTTTGTTTCTGGAGCTTGTTTTTCATTCTGCATTTATCTCCTTCTCCATTTTTCACTGCTTGCTTGGCCAAAAACCAATCAACTCAACTCCTGTGCACACAAAATTCAAATCCAGAGGATCTACAGATAAGAAAGGCCTTCAGAGAATATCTTCCCTGTACCATTTCAAACACTTTTACTGTGGTGAAAAAATGTTATGAGCTACAAAATGATGTCTTTTAGTTCTGAGGGATGTAGGCAAGGCATTCTGACTGATACTCTGTCCTTTAAGCAAAAATCTCTTCTCTATGTATCTCACTTTTTGTACAAAGATTTTAGGAATCCATGTTTTGATAAGATGCTTCACGTCTTTATCGTTCATTTGAACTTTGAGTGGTACAGCAGCACAAAAAAAATGTTAAAAAGTTAAAGCTTCCCACTTCCCAAGGCAGCTATTCTTTACGTAAAAATATCTAAGAGTACTAAATGAATATCAGGTAGCTCTTCATATCTGAGTTTTTATTGAAGGAAGGGGACTATTTCATTAATTGTCTTGCTCTAAGATTTCTTGATAGCATTGTTAGGCCAAAACTGTTGCACTAAACCTTCCATGTAGTTGTTCTTCCTGAAGACTCTTCAAGTGCCTAACAGGATTATTTTCTTGTGTGCATGCTTGTTTGAAGGGATTGCCAGCTGTCCTGGAAATGCAGTCACCTCCAGTGTGGTGAATAGCCATGCACAGGTTTCTGCTCTTTTTCTGTCCTGGTTTTGTTAATTGGGAAATGTAACAACAGCTTGGGAATATGGGAAATCTGCCGAGATGCAAAGGTGCTTATACTGCACAGCCTGAAAATATGTGTGGGATGGAATGCTTGTGTGGGACAGCTCTTCCTGCCCAAGTAGTTGGAAGGGAAGGAGATGGCCAGGACACCTCTGGTCTTACTTGGAGCTGTGGATGCTGTGGCCTGTTCTGCTGATGTAGCTAAAGACAATGTGGGAGTGACTTGGCAGGTGGGAACACACTCCAGACCTTCTCCAAGAGGTGCTGAGCTGTAGTCAGAGGGTCACAAATGCCACAGAGTACCTTTGAGAGTTTGGGTTTTATTTGTCTTTGGACCATATTATATTTATTAGTTTTATTAAATAAATAGTAGCCCAGTGGAAAAATATATGTATTTGGATAGGAAAGGGTTGTCAAAAGCACATGAACATTTTAACCTCACTCCCTTTGGGACAAAATTGGACCCCCAGCTCCTGCATTTTTTAACTCTCCTACTCAAAACTTGACAGTGGCTGTTCCTGCTGTGTTTAAATATGAAGGAATGAGAATTCATACAGAATATGGTTGCTGCTGCCAATAATTTCCCTTGAATCTTTCCACTATTCTCAGTGGGAATTATACCAAGCCTTTTTAAGGCACATAGCAGATTGTGGGACCTATCACTTTTGAATATTTGAATTTATCACTTACCACTTTTGATATTTGAATTTATTTATTTTGCTTCTATTTATTTATTTTGTTTCTATCAAGTACATATGTTGCTATGAAAAACTATCTGTTAGTTGTGTCCTTCCCAGAAAGTGCAGTTCTGATGAGACCTGTAGCTAGTTCTTGGCTGTATTACTTTCTAAGTCAACACCTTTATGGAAATAGCACTTTGAAGATTTGCAATAAATAGATGTCCTAGACAAGGAAGCAGTTAGAAATGTGGTGTTGTGACCAGCCATGAATGTATTGTAGATCTCTGGGTAAATTTGATGCTACAGGCTGACTGCAATAGCTGTATCACTTTGTTTTCAAATGAGAGTCCTCTTCTGTACTGTTTGGGTTCATTCTCCTTTGCTTGTTAGTTGGTGTTTTGGGATTTTTTTTAACAGAAACAATTTACATTGCTAGTGTACTGAAAATTACTTGTAGCTAAGTAACAAGCGTATTATGGCTTTTTTTTTTTTTTTGTATTTACTTTCACAGCATTAACAACATAAGGATATGACTGAATAATTAATATTTGTTTTACTGAGGCATTCTCACAAGCAATCAAAAGCTTTCTTAATGGTTTGCCTAGACAGTGATTGGATTGCCTAGACAGTCTCTGCTTGGAACCTTTGATTTGCAGTGCCCTACCAATGTGCTAATGTGGTTTTCTTTCTAGCTCTCTCTGGCATACAAAATCATTTCCCTACCTACAAACTCATAAATACTTTTTTCTTTTTTGGCTCTGTGAATGAATGAATATTTCTTGCTGCTGCAAGTTGATCTGCATGGTTGTATTTGTGAACATCCTTTTCTCTTTGACTTTGCCATTGATATTCAATCATTGAAATAAAAGCTCCACTTAATTTGCATGTGTTTCTCTGCTGGAGACAAGACACATCTATATGATATTATGCATCTTATTCTAGCTGTAATCTTCCTACCTGCATTGTCTGACCATACTGGATTTATGAGGGAAGATTTTGGTATCAGGGTGGCTACAGGGTTGAAATCTGTGAGAAGGGACCAGGGCTGCCCCTATATTGTAGAGAGACAGTTCCAGCCAGCCCTTAATTGGACACACTGCTGCCCAAAGGTGGGCCCATCACTGGAAGCACCAGTGTGGTACACCTTCAAAAAAGGGTAAAAAACATTGTACAGCAGCTGTGAGAGAGGAGTGAGTTAAATGGAAGAGCAATAGTCCTGCAGCATCAAGATCAAGTATGGAGATGGAGGAGGTGTTCCAGCCACCAGAGCAGAAGTTTCTATGCTGCCTGATGCTGCCTGTGGCAGGACCATAGTGAAGCAGGTTGTGTCCCTGCACCCACAGAGTAGGTGGATGTGTCCTGAAGAAAGCTGCAGCCTGTGCAGAGCCCACACTCCCATGCAGGAGGTGAAACCCATGCAGAGGAACACACGCAGGGCCTGTGACCCACAGGGGACCCAGGCTGGAGCACTCTGCTCCTGAGATACCGTATCCCATAAAAACCACCCATGATGAACCAGTTCCTGAAGAGCTGAAGGTCATGAGAAAGATCCACATTGGAGCTCTTAGGGAAGGACTGTATACTGTGGGAGGGATCCCACGCTGGAGTAGGGAACAGTGTGAGGAGGAAAACGCAACAGAAATGAAATATTATTGACTGACTGTAACTCCCACTCTCCATTCCCTGGCATCTCTCAGGACAGGCTGAGTGGAGAAGGGTTAGTGAAGTTGAAGTCAGTGAAGTTAGTGAAGTAAGAAGTCAGTGAAGCTGAGCCTGGGAGTGGAAGGAAAATGGGTTTTATTTTGTTCTAGTTTATTTTTTGGGGGAGGGGGGAGTGTGTGGAGTGGTATTATTTTCACCATCCTACTCTATTTTTAATTATCGATGACTCAAATTAATCTTCCCAAGCCAAGTCTGCTTTGGCTTTGATGCTAACTGACAACTGATCTCCCTCTTCTTAACTCATAAGGTTTTTCATCTTGTTTTCTCCCGCTAAGGTGAGGGTGTGAGTGGTTTGGTGGACACCTGTCATTCAACCAAGGTCAACCAATCACCTTTACCTGAAATTGTCCCTTGTGGTCTTTTGGGCGGATCCTAATTAGGGTTTTATTTTACTGACTATTTACAAATAAATGTAACCAGATGTCAAGAGAATATGAATTCTTTCTCACTCCCTAGTTTGCATTCTGTATTTGAATACACAGAGAAGAGGAACAAAAGTTCATGGGTTCTGGCACCTGATTTGAACTTGTCTAAAATCTGACAACCCCCTCCTAACTTCCAGCTGTTTTCTTGAGCAACAAGCAGAACAATGTGGCTATGAAGGGGATTCTTCCTAAGGCATTTAGATCTGTTTCAGGCAGAAGTCTACCTTGGTCTACTGGAACTAACAGTCTGTGCTGGAATCTCAACTTTTTCTGATGCATTTCTTACATCCTCCATCTCAGGCCCTCAATGACTGATGTCCTTTTCACTTTCTTTGACATTCTCTTGCAGAGCAATGAGCAGTGGTGGTGCAATGTTTGCTGACACATTAGCTGCTAATATCTACTTTAGGCTGAGACAGCCATGTAATTTCTTAGATAAGATGAGAAAAGATGAAATGAAAACCATATTTTAAAAGGGGTCTCTGTTCCCAATAAGCTATATTTTCTTCCAGTGAAGGCAGTGTGCCAAAATACTGTCTGAAACAAAACTATTCTGGTATTGCTTGGTGGGAGAAGAGTTGCTATTCCAGGCAAACAAATTGCTAATGTTGAGTATCTGAATCACAGCCTTTTTCTGCTGAAAAATAAACTTTGTAGATGTATGTAATTAATGGAACCTGAAAAGTCTGCTTCTTCCATTGCAAGTCTTGGAATGGAATGAGAGGATATGCACTGCCTTTTTCCTATTCCCATTAGCTCAACCAAAAAAGCCAAACATCTCCATTTGCCACCCAAATTGCAGAGCAAGGGATTCCGTCCATTGGACAGTCTGAGCAGCAGAGACAAAAAACATCTAAATGTCTGTGTCTCTAGTTTGGTGTGAATTCTCAGGTGCCTAGTAAAGGCTGGGCCAAACAACGTTTTCAAAAAGAAGAGCTAAAAATCAGGCTCAAATGAACCTGCAAAACAGGTCTGCACCTGGCTTCTTCCCCTCAGCAAAAGCCAGTCCCTCAATGACATGTCCATGGTCTTTACAGGGTGTCAAGGTACAGTGAAGTGCTTTAGCTTCAAAGCCACAATGTAGACTAGCTGCTGTTGCCTGTTATCAAATGCTGAAAACAGAGGCTCCTTTTTGAAGCCTTTTCCTTTTTGGAATGGAAATATCTTATTCCAGCGCACTAGCAAGTATTTCCATTTCTGAAAGCTACCAGCAGGAAATTAGTGCTGCTGCTAAATGGAGGAAGAATGAGCATATGGCAGGTAAAGCAGTTTGTTCCAGGGATCTGCCTAATTTAATTGCACAACTACATGCAAGAATGAGGCATTAAATCTGAGGTCTAACATAATCAAAGAACTTGTGATGCCAGTGTGAGATAAGGCTTCAGACTCTTGAAACTGAGCACATTTTGATAAAAAGTGAAGGAATGTGGGGAAGGTAAACTGAACTGTCTTGCATAAAAGAACTAATATGCTCCAGAAGTCATGGTGGAGACTTTTAAATCTCCAGTTCACTCCCAAGTGACTTGATTTTAATAGCCTGTCCAAACCAAATTGATATTCTTTTCAGGTCCTTCAGAGTATTCAGATTCCACAAGCATTTTTTATGAAGCCTAATTAATATGGCTGTACTTAATCCGAAGAATAAATTGATGAAGTTTTACAAAGGCTGATATTTGATTGCAAAGCCATTGGTGTTTCAAATAAAACAAGCAGAGAAATTTGCAAATACATTAATTTTCTAAGAGAATCATTGCAAAAGACATGAGCAGTGCTTTTATATTATATACAAATATATTATATTTTCTATTATATCAGACTGTTGTTTTAGAGTAGAAACTGTTTGCGTTTATTCATTCTCAGTATGGTGCAGGCACCAGTCTCCTGTCTAACTTTCTCAGGCAAATCTCGCAGAAGAGCAAGGGAGCTGAATTCCCTTTCCCAATTAGTACTACCCTATGCAGCTTGGGAAAGCTCCCCACACAACTTTCTGTCTCAGCCAGCAGGTGTGGAGTGACTCCATCAGTAGATAAGGAAGAGCTAAGGGTATCATCTATCTGCACTCGTATAAAGCCTTTGACACAGTCTCACACAACATCCTTCTCGCTGGAGAGGTGGATTTGATGGGTGGACTGTTCAGTGGGTAAGGAATTGGCTGGATGGATGCACACAGAGAGTAGTGATCAGTGGCCCAATGCCTGGATGGAGACCAGGGATCAGTCGTGTTGCCCAGGGGTCCATATTTGGACCAGTACAATTTAATGTCTACATCAATGACAAACTGGGATCCAGTGTATCCTTGGCAAGTTTCCCAATGACCCCAAGCTGTGCAATGTGGCTGACATACCTGAGGAGTGGGAGGCCATTCAGAGGAACCTGGACAAGCTTGAGGATTGGGGTTCTGTGAGTCTTATGATGTTCAACAAGACCAGGTGCAAGGTGGTGCACCACAGTCCAGGCAGCCCCTGGTATCAGCACATGCTGGGGGATGAACAGATTGAGAGCAGCCCTGGGGAAAAGCACTTGGGGGTGCTGGTGGGTGAGAGGCTGGACATGAGATGGCAGTGTGAACTTGGGAGCCTGAAAGTCCTGGGCTGCATCCAAAGCAGCATGGCCAGAAGGGCAAAGGACAGGATTCTGCCCCTCTGCTCTGCTGAGACCTCAGCTGTAGAGCTGCATCCAGCTCTGGGGTCCTCAGTACAGGAAAGATCTGGACTAGCTGGAGAGAATCTAGAAGAGGACAACAAAAATTAACAGGATAGAACACCTCTCCTATGAGAAAAGTCTGAGAGCATTGGGGTTGTTCAGCCTGGAGAAGAGAAGGCATTGGGGAGCCATTATTGCGGCTTTTCAGTACTTAGATGGGGACAAACTTCTTACTTGGGCCTGTTGCAATACCCGAGGTAGTGGTTTCAAAGTATCAGAGGGTAGATTTAGAGTAGATATAAGAATACTTCCATGATGAGTGTGGTGAAAATGCAACAGGTTGCCCAGAGACATGGTAGATGCTCTGAGAACATTTAAGATCAGATTGGGTGAAGCTGAGCAACCTGATCTAGTTGAAGATGTCCCTGTTCAATGCAGAGAAGCTGGACTAAATGCCATCCCAAGTGATTCTGTGACTCTGCTCTATATTTTATCTTTGACTATGTCTGGAGTCTTTTCTCTAAACAGTTACTTGAGCATTTTACTAGCTTGGAGTGTTCACTGTGGCTTGTCTCAGTGGTCCTACATCATCTGTGGAGCATTATATTTTGTGGGGCGCTGTTCTGCACCCCACTCTCACGTGAGAGACATGGTAGAGGGCATCACACAGCTTCCTTCTGCTGTCTGCCTCTTTAAATTGTGAATGCAGAAAGAGAAGGGGATATGGTGTCCACTTGGGTCTCAGCCCACATAAGATCAAGGGCTACTTAAATCCTGAAGATGGGGAGCATGGCCATGCTCTGCAATTTAGCCATAATCTGTGAGAACTGTATATTTTCCAGCGAAACACTCTTCAGATTCCATGGCACAATGTCTGTGGCACTTACTGGGAAAGCAATACAATAACAAGAATTGAGTTGGCCTTGAGTTGCTCCTAGGACATGTTCATGGTAGACTGGGATTTTTGCCTGCGAGCAGCAATATGTCCATAAGGGAGAAAAAATGGGAGCAAGCACAACTGCAGTGCAGGCAGTGGCAGGAGCCTTGAGATAAAGCTCAGCAGAGCTTCTACTCAACTCCTTGAAGCTAAGCTCCAAGGATGACCAAGGCTTCTCAAAAGCTCTGTCTTCTCAAAATTATGAACTTCAGTGCAGGCAGCTCAGCTCCCAGAATGAGTAACGTGTGTGCTTCAGACACTGGACTTTACAAACAGATGCTCACAACCTCAGACTGGTCGAGGGACTAGTACACACCCAAACTGTTTTGAAATATTTTCTGAGGCTGTATCTTGTTGCATGTTTTAAGTTGTTGGGAAAGATACTGAATATTAACACCAGTGATAATCTGGCACTGAACAATGGATGGGACGTGAGGGCACTTATTCCTTAGTGACCCTGACCAGCTTCACCTGGGTCTCCACCCATGCCTTCTGCCTGTAATCCCAGGAGCTCCATTTAAACCGAGGCTTGGGCACTCACTCTTGCTCTGAGCTATCTAACAGGTACATCCAGCTCTAGTCTTGTCTCTGGTCTTACTTCTTAGAGCATTTTTGGGTCAGTATTCTAGGTGCCTTTGTCCCTAGTCCTTTTGTTTGGATGGGTATTGGACCCATTGTGCAGCATTATCTCTAGCCCTTTTTGGCCTGATCTGCTGTATGGGTTCCCAGGTCATACCCTGGCCCTGGCTCATTACCTTGCTTTGCCTGAGACTGTAAATAGACTCTGTTATTATCACCATGGCTGCCTGCTATGTTCAAACCCTCTGGGAACACGCCCTGATGAGTGAGGGTATTTCCAGTGTTGTGGTCACCTTCGGTTCCGGGCTTATTATGCCTTGTGGCACTGCTCTTCTCTTTCTGCTCTCATACAAATAAAATGAAACTGTAAGGTTGTCAGTTTTATTCTGGTTTTTTTCTATCAGTGAGTACGCAGTCCAAATAATTTAGGATGTCTTTTTATATAAAAAGAAAAACTACAGTGACTCTAAATGAAGCATAAAGAACACTAAAAAGGAGTAATGAACAGCTTCAATTGTTACATACATGCCACTCTGAATATAGTCTGATATTCATATCTGAATATATGTTTTTATGTACCTATCAAAATTCTTTGGCAGTAGGCTTTTGACAGCACTGTGTAGCCCAACAGTCCCTTTCAAATATTTTTTCTGTTTTTCTATTCAGGTGTGAAGATTTCCTGCAAGAAGCCTCTCTGAGCTACGTAGCTATGGTCCAGGAGGAAAAAGAGCCTTGCAAGAATAAAGTAATGGATGAGATACTTAATTCTATTTCTGTAGAAGGTAATGATAATTATTATGGAAAGAACTTGTACTATACTGAAGGAGATGAGGGTTTTTTAATTAAAAGAGAAAAAAAGGCAGATCCTGAATCCTGCAAGGTGAGGAGGATAAGGATGAGTCTGTGGTGTAAGGCTCACAGGGGAAGCTGACAATACAGTAGATCATACTGTGAGCATGCAGTACATACTTCCTTCATTTCTGGCTTTTGTGTTTGTTTGTTTTATTTTTTAATGCTGAAAATTTTCAAATGATTTTTCAAATGGTTGTCTACTGTGCAAAACTTGCTTATATCTCAGTCATTCAAAGCAGCAACCCAATTTATGCCTTCAGCTTTGAGCTTTGACTGCAGGCTGTGATGGACAGAATAATGGTGGTAAGCCTTGTTTCTGAAGTAACCTCTAGTCCTCAACTGGTAAAACAGAAGCAAGAATATATACCAAAGAATCTTAAGTGCTGTTTTCATGACATTAAGCTCAAGTAGAACTATCTTGAAAACTGCAAAAAATAATGGCCACATGCTGCACAAGAATGTGCTTAGAAGCGCAGTTGCTTTGTACCAAAAATTGCCCTGAGAGGTTTGCAAAGATAATTAGCATTAGCCTAATTGCCTTACTGAAGTCGAGGGGTAAAGCAGAGTTGGGCTATGTGCAGCTTATCACACGAAAGAACTTGTAGTGATACAGGAATGTTGTTTTCCACTATAAAAGGTTTATACTGGACTTTGAGATTCTGACAATGATTGTACTCTGTATCAGTACAGCTTAAGCGCTGCAACCCAATCCCTGCGAATTTCGCCAGTAAAACCGACATTGTGTGAGGAAATTGTGCAGCTCATCGTGTCTCTAGGCTAATGTCTATTGCTTCTCTACTGCAAATTTTCAGAGAGTGATTGGTGTCCAACAAATTTGCTTTGCAGAAAAAGGGGGGGAAATCAAGTGATGATGAAGGACCCAGGTGTGTTCTAAACCTTTGCTTTAGCGACCTCAAATATACTTTAATTCTCCAAACAGAGAAGCAAAGAGCCAGGAGCACTGCAGAAATTCAGAACCTTAACTTAAAGTGTGTGACAAGGAATCCTTGGTGAGGCTGGGTATGGAGCCCTCACAGGGCCTTCTCTTGGGCAGGAGAATAACTTGTGTGGAATGCAAGGGGAAAGGGCAGTTATGGAAAGGACATAAAGAATGGCAGAGCAAAGATGGGTTTGGGGAATACTGGGGGACTTTGAAGTGAGAAATTCCCAAAGTTCTGTGAGTGTGATCTTTATGTGGGAAAGATTTAGAGTTTCTGAGAGAGACTTGGGGGTAGAACTGGTGAAGGGGAGAAGCTGGTACATAGCAAATGGACTTCCACATGGGCATCCTTCCACAAGAGGCAGGAGGGGAAGGTAAGGGAATCTTGGTGGGGAGAGGTAGAAAAAAGATTTGTTACAGGAGAGGACTGAGGCATAAGCAAGGCTTTTTCTGGGAAAGAGAGTGGGAGCAAATTCTCTCTCTAGCTTGGGGGACCAAAAATGATTTTGGCATGAAGTGCATGACCACAGGGACTCTTGATTTTGGAGGCTGAATTTTGAAACAGGAGTCTGGTCTGGTCATCCTGCTCCACTGCTGAGGACACAACTGGAGTGGTATACCACAGTTCTGGGTTCTGTGGCCCAAGAGACAAAAAGCCATAATGAAACAAGTCCAGTGAAGGTCCATGGGTATGAATCAGGGCTTGGAGCACCTGTCATACAAGGAGAGGCTGAGAGCTGGAGCTGTTTAACCTGGGGAAAAGGAGGCTCAAGGGTAACTTATCAAGTTTTTTATAAACATTTGATGGGAGAAGGAAATATGGAGGCAGATTCTTTCCAGTGGCTTGAAGGACAAGAAAACAAGACAAGGGGAAAGGGCTGAGAAATGAAATAGAGAAAATTGCATTTGACTGTAAGAATAGACTGTTTTGCTTTTAAATTGTAATCAAACACTGAAATAAATCACTCAGAGGTTGTAGAGTCTCTGTCCTTAGAGATCCTCAAAGCCTGAGCAACCAACTGTAGTCCACCCTGCTTTGTGTAGGTTGTTTGGAGCTTCTAACCTCAGCTGTGCTCTGACTCTGCAAGTGTGTCCTGCATATCTGTTTTCTACATTTGAACATTTTAAAGCCTCTTGAGAAGGACCTAGATAAAATACATTGTACAAGAAGACAACCTCAAACTTTATCAATACAAATGGGAGCTTTCCCCCTGAATGAATACATTTATTTCCTTCATTAATAAAATCATACTTAAATTATAGATAAATAAATGGTAGCATCTAGCCCTGATAGGGAATGGAAAATGTTTTGGGAAATGGGTATTACTGTGTTCTTATGAATCCTTTATTCATGTAAGGGAATTTGTGAGTGTTACTCCCAGTAAATTGCTTATGAGCAAATTTGATATAGTTAAGTCAGTGTCTGCAGAATCTGGGAATTGAAAGACAAATTCCTGCCTCTGATTTACTCATCAACCTCCCTTGGGCTTAGCAGGGGTGGCATTTGAGTCATGATTTTTCTGATTAATGGCACACTTTAAGGAATACACTGAACAAATTAATACATTATACAAAAGTAATTCAAAGTTCAGTTTGCCCTCATGGTCACTAAGGAATCACATCTGGACTTGGATAAACAAAGGAAATGCACTTTTTTTGAGGGAGGAGAATGAGAATTTTTCTGTTTAGGAGCTGGTCTACTCCATATTTATGAATATCATAGAACTGCTGAAAACACAGGAATTAAGAATGGTGCAATGGTGGAGGTGAAGCCCTTCGGTGGGACAGTTCAGATGACACAGATTACACAGATTTTAAACAAGTCCAGTGTTCTCTGGGCCCTAAATTTTATTTGATTGATTTGAACAGAGCCTAATTGCTTGGGATTTTTAGGAGCTTCTTCTTTATCTGTTCACCTACCTACAGATTCTGCTTTAATGTTATGCAATTAGAAGTGCACACAGCATGAATAAAATGTATTCTGATTTACAAAATCCCTATGTTTGCTATTGCTTAAGAGTCTTGATGAACTGTAGCAAGCCAGCTTTTTGATGGATGGCAGCAGTAGTGAAAAAGAACTAATTGGCAAGATAGAAAAATTCTTACTCCAAAATTAGTAGAATTTTGGAGTAAGAACAAGTAGAGTTCTCCACCAGCAGGGGTTTTTAGCTTTGTTTCTTTATATGAAAACATAAATATTAAAGTGCTTCAATAAAGAAATATTTCAGTGGATTTATTTTTTCTGCTTAATTCCAAGGTCCTTGAATGCCAAAGGTGCTCATAACAGCTGGGTCACTTGAAAAAAAAAAAAAAGTGAAAGCATTGGAAAACAAATGTGTTTGTATTGATACATGTGGTTCATATGTCCCCACTTACTGCTCACATGAACCTTTAAAGCAGTGCATTGCCTATCCTATACCCATTGTATAGCATCCTTTCCATAGGATTCTCAAATTCTTGGTTTCCATTTATATCACCCAAAGATAAGAATGGCTGAATATGATACCCAGCTGGTATTTCTAGAGATGAGTCTTTCCTAAAGCTCCAAAGTTGGTTTTTTTTTTCCCCATTAAAACTCACCTAAATTTGGTGAATTGGTAATTCCATGCTTTCCAGATGTGCAGCTCTTCATAAAAGCACTATTCAGCCTCTGTGTCAATGGCAGCTTGTGGCCAGATGTGAAAGTTGTTGAATTTTTGGGATTCTGTGATTGTCACCATACATGGATCTGTCAGAAGGGACAGTGAACACAACCCTGAGCACACAGTGCAAAGGCCTGGACTAAGAGGAATCTTCTTTCCAAACATCCATCTTGACAAATAATTCAATTCAATAATGGCCCTTGTCTTTCTTAACTCTCCTGGAGTATTTTGCTCAAGAAACTTTTAAGGAGGAAAGGCTGATTTTCCTGTCCTTGAGATGTAATGCCTTCACACAAAGTTAAAAGCAAGGCAAACTCTCTGTAGGGTGTTTAAAGTGTTCTTGCTATGCAAGCTTTACTGACAGTGTTTGGCCTAATTTTAAATGATGAGTTTTGTAAAAGTGGATCTATCAGCTCTTATAGGACTTCAGTCTTAAAGCATTTTAATATTACTTTAATATCCATGTCATTTTGCTACTGTGTGAATGAGAGTTGCAGAAACTGGACTATAGGAAGATTGAAGCATTTAAAAAAAAAAAAATTAGGCCCCATAACTATATTTAATCTTTTTTCTGTGGTTGGCTTCCTGTCCCAATTACTTGTGTTCCACTTAAAGACTAATATGAGCATGAAGCTGACATCCGTGTGTATTCCAACCTACAAATCTCACAAAGATCAAGCAATTTTCAAAGTCATGCATTAAAGAACTGAAATGAAGACTGGAAACAACAGTTGTTTAATCAAAATTTGAGTTCCAGAAGAATAATTAGAGACATTAATCCACAGATATTTAAAGCAACTGAACAAAAAACTTAAATGTATTTTTCATTTGATTTTCAATAGAAATATCTGATATTTTTGAATATTGCTATTTTCTCCTTGCTGTCTCTCTTTTTATTGTTGTTGTTTGGGTTTCTGTGGGTTTTGTTCTTGTTACTGTTGAGTTTGTTTTTATTCATCAGTGAAAGGAATAGAAAATATTATTTAAGTAACGTTTTAAACTTTTTGTGCTTTTTTTTCCTCTTTTTTTTTTTACTTAGGAGTAAAAAAATTTTTCCACTTAGGAGGTGGAAAATGGAGGTAAATTAAAACCTTAGCAAAAGAAACTGTCGGTTAACAGGGGCGCACTAGGCTAAGTACTTGTCTAAGCCATTGTATTAATGTATAAAGAAGTGTCTTCAATATCCTGTCCTGTTTGTTTGACAACTGGGAGTGAAAATTCCTTTATTTTCTGTCATTATAACTGCCAGGAAAACTGGCACTGTTAATCTAATGTGGAAGCTTCTATCATTAGTGTGCTCTAAATTGTGAGAAATCTCATAATTACTCAAAAGACTCTGATGGGATCCATGACTGTATCTTCCACTCAGCTTCAGGCACTTCAGAAATGCAGTTCTTGGAACCTTTGCAGAGCACTGTTGCTGAAATTTAAATGCCCAGGCTGAGTCTATTTGTTTCAGTGTTGTACACTGTCCATCTTCAGGACTGCAGAGCATTCAGGACCTCACAGCATGGAGCTCCAGGAGTGTGGGGTCATAGTATACATCCCTCTGGAGAACCTGAAATGGTATGTTTGGTTTGTGAAAGCACAATCCTTAAAAGTGAAAATGCATCTGAATCAGTGCTGGAGTGCTGCCTGCTAGAAGGGTGTTTTCCTGCCTTGAGCCCAAATATATCTTCCATTAATGTAGGGAAGCCTCACAGCTTCCTGTGACTGCCTTCATCTAATCTTGCACAAGTGGGGAAAGCAGCTGAAACATTTTTCTCTTTTCTCTTCATTATATCAAGAGAGAGGCAGTTTATTCCTCTGACAGATTAAGACTTACTGCAGATATGAGGAGTTAGAGATGAGGCCATATATCCTTGTACAAATAAGTAAGGACTGTGACAGTCTTATCCACTGGCATTTTAATCTTTGAAACCATTCTTCTTGCTCTAAAAAAGAATGTGAAGGATTCAAGGTGAGATGGAACCATTTGATTATTTATTCTACCCTCCTCAGTATATTAGTCCATAAAACATCACCAATTGAACTGAGTTGAAGTGCTTACCAATAATGTATCATCTGAGCAGCATCTTTTTTTAGTCAAAATGACTTCTGAAATATAGAGTCTGACTCTTTTAGTTTATTCCATGTGTTAATACTCTTCACAGAGAGAGATTTGGCCTTAAGCTTAATTTTGTATTAATTTCTGTCAGAGCCAACCACTGTGTAGTTGAAAAAATAATACAAAAACACAGAATATTCTTTATACAACAGGGTTTTCACTGCAAGGTATTCCCCTCAATTTATGAATAGATTTCTGAAGTTGCTCTATAATTTTATTATTTTTTACATCCTACAAGAAAATAAAAGGGAAAAGAACACAATAATCACCACACTGATATTGTACAGGAAGACAAGACAGTTACTTGGAGCCCAGGGTGACCCTTAATGGTCACAATAAGCCCTTTTTGCCCACAAGCGCAGTAGGAGCTCTGCTCACTTACTTGTCTGGGTCTCTCCACTCAGTCCAGCACTTTATGGAACTCTTAAACTTTTTCATCTGCATGGTTTTAGCATATGTGGTTTTTAGATCTGTACTTAAGACCCAGTCAGATCCTCACCTCTGTTGGCTTGGTGGCTGTCTTCCTCATTTTTCTTCTCCATTAACCAGTTCATTCTTCAATTAACACAGGCTTCGTATTGCTGATATTTTTTTTGTTTGTATTTAATGAGGCTGTTATACAATATTACCAATTCTTCATAATGGCCATCGTATCTGTGTACCAACTTTTATAATCTGTTTTATTTTTTTGTGATTTTTGAGTGTTTAACTACCAGAGGTGAGGCTTGGCCAAAGTCCCAGACTGAAGTGTCACTATTACCTTTTTCTACGATGAGGAAGTTAAGAGGAATAAACTTATCACGCCTATCATAAAAAATTCAGACTTGCCAACTGTTTTAGCTTTTATGTAAACATCAGTTTCCCAGTGGGACCAGTGTCTGCACATGTTCTGTCAGAATCCATCTCATGCTTAAGCATAGTGTTGTGTAGCAACAGATCACGGTGTTCTAAGGACAGCACTTCGGCCTTGATGTGGATTTCCACATGCATAAAAGTGATAAGGAGAAGATTGATAAAGAAAGAGAAAATGTTTCTCTCTTAAATGATCTTTAAGGTTTGCATGAGAGAAAATGAATAAATTTTTATTGAAAACCAAAATGCTGTACTGATCAACATTCTTCCCTAGGAAGGGAGAGACAGAGAAGGCAATATGAGGCATGAAATGGTAGGACTTTGATAGCGGTGTAAGAAAGATGTGGTAGAGGAAATTCTTTAGACTAGAACAGTTTCCCAGTTTTAATATTGTATCAGTTTCATTTCTAAATGCTTTACCAATGACAATCACACAAATAATAGCTATTACAAACCTGAGTACTGCACATTGTGTCAGTTGTAAGTATAGCAGAACAAAACTATAACAAAGCTATAGACTTTTTGTACCTTAATAACCCAAAAAATTATTGATCATTAAATTGTATATTAAACATTTATCAACACTTTAGAAGTATTTATAATTGCAACAATATGATGAAGCCTGTTTCCTTTTTAATGTAGCACTGTGTGTCCGTTGTAGAAGGCATACAGTTTTAATGAGTTATTTACTCTTCAATAAGTTCAGTGAACCTGTCTGAAACAGCAGTGTCATTGTATATGATATGGACAGAAAACACTGATATGAAGTTTTTTTATATCTGAGGATGTTCAAGTCTAGGGTCAGATACAGATAAGCCTTTTTTAAGCACAGGTGGAACTAAACTGAGTTCTGAGTTGGCAACAATGCTGGCAGTCAAGACTGATTCTTTTCCACAGTGAAGTTCAGAGGGTGGATAATTATTCTGTATATATGTTCCTGGAGCTATGTAAGACTCTTCAGGCTCATTTAGAGTGATCTTTTTTGTAACAGAACAAAAATTACTTAATCCAAAAGCAGACATGACCTCAACATAGATAGAAAAGGAGACATATAGACAGCAGCATTGTTACTTAGTGACAATAGGGCTCCAGCATATCCTCATTCCAGATTCCAGTAAATTTCTGGAAAACCAACATAATCACTATCATTAAAACAGAAATAACAGCACTCATCATTTAAGTCCTAAACACCTCATTAGAGATTTCAAGCATAAATGTTTCTTGCTGGCAAGATTCAAATGCACAGTCAAATCCTAAAAAAGCAGAGGACCCATTTTATTTTGAAGCGCAGGGATCCTCGTTTGCAGAACGTTACCAAAGTAGGAAAAAAATTATAACCACAAGATTTAAACTGTAGCTAATTTAATGGCAGATGATCTGTAGTTTCACAATTGCTCTACAGTGGAGAAAAGATACCCTTTATCATTAGACTGTGGTAGTTTTCTAAAGAGAAAACAGCACCAGTAATAACAACTCAGCACCAATGTGTGTAGGAGACAGGTTCGGGAATCAAGAGACGACTCAATATGAGTTAGCTGCTTGTTCTAAATTTATTACAATCTTAGCTACATTTTTATAGTATTTTGAAAAGGTAACATGCATAACAGATCTAGAAATAGATCTGTATTCTATTATGATTGGATAATTGCTATTTTTCATGTGTTAACTTCTACATTTCTATTGGTACACCTTATAACACTCGGGTTCTATAAGATACTTTTGAGTGAAACTTATTAAGATACATTAAGCAGTTATATAGGATACATTCTGCAGAATTCACATCCTGACAAACTTCATAAGATACATTCACAAGATACATTTAGCAGATTTCTCATTTTAAATTCTTGTTCTTCGTTGTCATATTAACAATTAGTCTTCTTCATTTCTTTGATACAATATTTTGCCAAGGACTCATGCTAGCTCAAAGTCAGGCTTGTGCAGGCCTTCTAAGGAGCTATGGCCTCGAGAAGCAAGCCATTCTTCAACAAATGTGGTGTGCTGCAATTGGATGCTGGTTTGCTATACAATGTTTTATTTAATCTCAGCTGTGAGTATTCTGGCTACCATAAAATGCTCCCTCCTGGTCCTAGGAATGTAGGAACTGATAGATTGAAACATTGCACAGAAAGGAGCAGCAGGAGTAAGGAGCCACCTTTGCCCTGAGAAGTGACCAGGGCCAGCATTCTTTAACAGGTCTGGCTGTGTGCAAACTGGGTTAGCAGTGAAATTACCGAAAGGGAAATGCTGTGCATAGTGCTGAGCATTTTCTCAGCCAAAAGAGACAACTCCCCAGCGTGAGATTTAGTAGAACCGCTATATAAAACTGCACATGAATGAACACTATCAAATGTGCTTAACACTCCTCATATTATGTGTGAATTTGACCAAAATGAGACTAAAATCTCTCCTATTAAAAGATTAGAAAAAAACTCCAGGAAGCCATTTGCTGCTGCTGTAGTAAATTGTCATTATTACACCACTTTGTGAACTAAGAAGAGTTATTTCACTGGTAGGACAACCCTGCTGTGGGTAGCTCTGAAGAACATTTATGATAACCTGCAGCAACTTTGCTACTCCTTCCAATTAACGCTTGGGAATAGAAATAGTTGCTTTTCGTACTATTTGTTTGAGGATACTGACTGAGTCATTGAGCCTAGTAAGAGCACTACAAGCAATGCTTTATTCCTTGTCTAGTTCAGACCACCTTATGACCAAAAGCAGGTTTCTTTACTATCTTTGTTGCAGCCCTGTGAGAAATCTGATATGCTTCAAAGAGCTGCTTGATAGCACCATAAGGGTGGCAAGAGCATCATGTAAAATAAAGCCTACTGATAAAGGACTTCACATATTTATGTGGATCCTTTTACTGCTACATGAACTCACATGAGTTTGCATTAGTCCTCACTGAGCCTTTCCTGAGGTCTGGAATGTTCATTCATTTGATGATGGAGGTTCAGGAGGTGAGACCACTTTCTTGGTCTCTGCAGTTAACACTGGGTTCTTCTGTAATTTGCCTGGAAAATGTCAACAAAATTTGAAATAGCTCTCTGTCTGGTAGTCATATTGACTCTGTAATGGATAAATCAAGTAGTGGGCTGTATACAATCACCAAATCAGACAAGCTGTTTTATGAAGAGGGGATTGAAGGAAACCTGGTTTCTTGTGGGTGTTATCTGTGCAGTGGTATAGGCTGTGTATTTAATGTTAGATTGACAGCTGTCTAATGAAAAGGGAGTTCATGCTACTTTTTTTTTTTTTTCATAATGAGGACTCTAAGAATATGTTTTCTTTTGCTACCCCTCCATGAGGTGAGGTGATGAATTTTTGAGATTTGCACTATACTGTGAGTTTTGATCAGAACTACAAAATTTGTGCAGGAAGAGAGAAATAGACACACACAGACATATATCAATGTAAATAAGCCCTGAGTATTAGTTATTTGTCACTCTAAGAGAATCTCTGCTTCATTCAGCTAAAAAGTTTGTGTCGCCATGAGAGAATGAAGGGACCTGGTCAGGGATCCAGTCTGTCAGAATTAAAATTTATTGGATGTTGTCTGTCTGCTGACACTTATCCTTTATTGAAACTGGAATTCTTATCTTAGAAGGCACCTCTCCTGCTTTTATTGCCTGAGAGGCCTCATGTGCCTTCTTCTCATTCTGAGAAATAGAGAAGCATTTTAATCTACATTGACAAGAACTAGTCTTGTTATTATATAGAAGGCTCTTGTTCATGCAGGATTTTGCTTTTTTGTTTCTAGTTATTAGGTGTAACACATCATAAGGTCTCATAAGGAATTATGGATTCCTATTCTCTTCATGACTAACATTTCTTGATTTAAATATTTAAATTATTCTGCCAATCCTGGCTTGAGTCTGGCTTCACAGTCATTGTCAGACATTGCAGTAAGCTTTAAAACTATATGTCCAAAAAATAACAGACATGCACAATCTCACTTTAATTTCTCTGAGTGACACATAGTGACCCTATGGCATTATGTGAGTGTGACAAAATATGTATTTTTGATTGGGATGCCTTGAATCTATCTCATAACTTCTTATATCTAGAGAAATCCCTTTTGCTGTTTCCCTGACCCAAAATACAGCTTCCCCCTCAATGGTTGTATCAACACAACATACCTTTTTCTCAGAACAATTTTGCCAACAGATTATGGCAGAACATTAGTGTGACAGAATAATAATAGTGTTGATGGGAATCAGCTTCTTTTTCCCAAACAATTTTAGAAATTACTAGAGGAAAACAAAGCACTTATCTTTCCTGAACCAGCCTTTGACATAGAAGCTGATGACTTGTCTTGGAAATTCAAAAGTAACACACAAGGCTCGTTATGTGCAAGAGATTTAAAGTGTATTAAAAGCAGCCTCATTTTAGTGGCACATAGTGATGATAATTTGAATTATTTGACAGCAAAAATACTTATAATACATTGTTTATATTGCTCAAAGTTAATAAGATAATGTATGTCAGTTTAGTGGAAAATTAGGCAGGATATCTTAAGACCCTATAATTAGTGAAAAAGCCCATATAATCCCTTTTATAGGGTATATGATGAATTATTATGACTAGAAGGTGAAGGCGCATCATACATGTGCACATAAGGACATCAGAAAGCTTGCCTGGACATCGGCTTGTGTGCACAGAAAAGGTGCTGAGGCAGAGGCCTATGCAATGAACTTCCCAGGCTTCATGCACCCCTTTAGGAAACCTCTGGAGAGGAGGGGGAACGAGCCACAGCTCAAATCTCACAACAGTTGGCAGGTGGAGTTTAGAGACAAGCATTGTCTGCCCATCAAAGATAATAAGAACTATTCCATTGGTTTCTTTGGGATGTCAGTTCTTTGTAAAATACGGTTTTGTTCTGGGTTCTGAAGTCCAATTTTGCCTTGGCTTCACTGTCAGAAGGTTCTAAAAATGTGTTATTTGGAATGTTCTGCTAGATTTGCCTTTTCATGTATTTTTCTAGAAGATACAAAATGACAATGCCATTGCTGATGATACACCTGATTGAGATTTTTTCATGTCTACCTCATCATTGTTAGTCAGGAGCTGCATAACCTGGGTGCTCTGGAGTTTGTTTCACTAATTTCTAGCTGACAACTCAAGAAAAAAGGGCTGTGATATTCTGTTGACACCCAGAAGAAATTTATTCATTCTGTCACATAAATTGTGTTCTGAATAGGTTAAAATTGCATTATTTTACTTCAATGTGGGATTGTTTCTATAATGAGAAGCCTGTGTGTGTTTTGTCTTGAAATAGGACTACGGGTTGGTGAGAAGGCACTCCTGATCTTAATCTTCCAGCAGAATACTGTTCTGGCCAGTACCTTGAACAACCTTTCAGCAGGGAATTTTGTCTCCATATGAGGGCTAACAGACTCCTTAGATGTTGGTGGAAGTGCATCAGAATGCAGTCTCAGGACGAATATGCCCAGATTACCAGCAGCAGAGCAACACATAGATATGTAAGATTTTCTTCACTGTTTTGCTCACCTCTGCCTACAGTGGGCAGTTCTGTGTAGCCTCAGTCCTCTCAGAAAAGTGTAAGTGTATTTTGGATGCGTAAGCAGATGGATGGCACTTTCATATAGATGGATGCTTTCTGGATATCCTTCCAACCTCAACTATTCTGCAAGTCTGTACACATCAATATTGGCCACTCACCTTGCAAGGAGGGCAATGTCTTCCAGCCAGTTGCTTCTTTCATGTATCAGTTTTATAATTGGAGATGTTAGCACCTTTCACTTGTAGAGTTTTTGGAAATTTCCCATGTCTTCAGTTTCTCTTGGTTTGCTAAAATTGACCTTGTAGCTGCTGCCTATGGAAACAATAGTAAATGTCTGAATACAAGTTTAATATTGCTTCTCAGTCATACGGAGCTCTTCAGATTCTCCAGTGAGATCTTGGCTGGAGAATGAGACTGTCTCTATAATCTCATCTGTCACAATGAGTAACAATGTGCTATCAAAAGGCTGAGGAAGAAAAAGTATTTATTTTATTTGTCTCAGAAAGACACTGGCCTGCTAAGGAGGTGTGGTCCTGTGGGTCCTCCCAGTCTTTCATTTGCCTTTGCTCTTATTCATGGCAGAGTAGCTGTGGATGCCCCATCCCTAGAAGTGTTCAGGAATGGGTTGGATGGAGCTCTGAGTCACCTGGTCTAGTGAAAAGTGTTCCCACCCATGGCAGGGAGATCAAAACTAGATAATCTTTAAGGTTGCTTCCAGCCTCCACTGTGGTTCTATGACTTCATCCTTCTTCCCTCTTTTATTTTTCTACCAGACACACAGCATTCTTGACTGATGAATAAAAGAAAACAGCCTACAATGCTTGTGAATAGCTCATGCGTGAGAAGACTTAAATATGGCCAAAATGGTAAAACTACAATATATTCTGATAATTTGTATTTTTATTCCATACATTGTGAATCATACTATCTATTTGAACAATCTGTTTAATTACTTAGTACTTTATTATGTACATTATGGTCAGACTTGTTCCAATGGTTAGCACATTGCCTGAAGAACCAGGCTACACGGAAGGAACTTGACTGATGATTCTCTGTAATTGTTTCAACGGTGTTCTAAAGAATCACACACTGCTACCTGTGAAATAGTTGTATTGAAATCAAACAAGCTTGCATTTTACTTGGTGTCTGCCTGGGCTCAAAGGCAGTGTAGGCACCCTATAGCTGAGTGTGCTATAGACGATGCAGGCTGGAATCTGATTTACTCTTGCTGCACTCCAATAAGCAGCCCTTTAAACTAGTACAAGGACAGCATTGTTGGTGCTCTCAAAAGAGCAAGTACCTGTCTCATAACTAGCACTGTAACTGGCTTCTACAACTTAAAGTGCAAAATGCCATAAAAGTGTCTTTTCCCTTTAATTAAAGTTTGAACAGAAGAATAAGCTGTCTGGCTTGTTCTTGCCCCAGTTTAACTAAAGTATTCCATTAGCAGGTACTGTTGGAGAGTTTGGTAACTAAAAAGGACACAGAGATTTTTCTAATTTTCTGAAGAAATGATCTAAAAATAAGAATGTATTCACTGTCTATCTGCCTATTTCATTTCAAATGCATCAAAGAGCTGGGAGTTCATATCTGCATCTGTTGGCTTCAAAGGCAAGGCTTTGGTACAGCTGAACCAATTTAAGAACAGTTTTCTCCTTGAAAGAGTATGGAACCTACCAGCCCATTTTTCAACTAGGATTATTTCTCCCTGTCTTTACAGCACATTTGTTATTGTGGGAATATTTGTTCAAGAACAGGGCAGAAGAAGGCAACCTCATTACCTGACTTCCATGAGACATTAGATAAATCTTTCCTGCCTTTATCTATAGCAGAAATTCCTCCAGATAGAATTTTCTCATGAAAGACTCTTTATTTTGATTACCCAGAAAACTGAGTAAATGGGTAACTATGCGTAGGTGTTTGAGAAAAGCACAGTTTGCATGTCTGGCAGACTGTCTCTCTGGGGTGCAGAGAGAGCAGTTGGCTTTGCTTTTTATTGATCAAGGCGAGATTCTGGCTCAAAATGCCAAGGGTCAATTTTTCCTTAGGAGCAGCCTTAGTGTTGAAGTCTATGCTGGAAGCAATGAGAGTGTAGCCACTGAAAGGTCCCAGTACTACAATATCTTATTCTGAAGAGAGAAACAACAGTTTAGCAAGGCAGAGACACGTTTACTTGGCAGATGCTTCTGGTGGCTAAATATGTAATACTCATCCAAATAATTTTAAAGCTGTCCTTTTACTGGAATTTTTTGTCTCTTTTGACCTATCAACAGAAGAGAATTTCCAAGTCTTCCTTGTGTGATTCAGTGTACACTTAGCCAGTTTATTTTAGGTCGTTGTGAGAGATGATTTAAGTTAAGCTCTGATACTTGCATGGCTTAAGCTGCTGTGAACATTTGCTGACCAAATATCTACCTGCATCTAACTTAGTGAGGCTTAAGAATATGAGTGGTGCCAATCACAACCTCTTCTAAGGCACTCTGTGTTTAAATACAAATTTAACCCTCAAAATTCCTGGAAATGTATTTATTCCGCAAGAAACTTCAGCTTGAACTCTCTGTTCATGTATTCATCTTAAATATAGAGTTCTCTTTCAGAATGTTAAAAAATTGCTCTCTTGAAGGTAGCTTAGGTGAGAAGGTGTAGGAAGCAGAGTGTAGAAAGGCAGTTGTCTCATTCCAAATGGTCCTTTGAAGATAAAAAGAAATTTGTTAAAAAGAGACTGTTGAGGAAGTTTGGAGATATTTGGTGCTTCTAGTACTATAACTAGGGAAAGAATAATGATACATCACTGAAAATATTCTTTCCTGTCTCCAGACAAATTTCTGCACATTATTATTATTGAGGCATTGAAGCTGTAATCTCTCTAAATTAAGCTCTTATAGGAAAGTGCTCAGCTGAGCTGAATTTCTGTTGTAATAGTTCAGCCAAGAAGTGTCAAAAGTGGGAGCCTGTAGTTGCACAAATTCTTTGTGTTGAGCATCCAGTAGAATCCTTTGAAGAAAATGGAAACAGACTCTCATAGCTTTAAAAATCATTTACGTGTATGTCTGTTTTGGGAGTCACCATTGCATTAAAAAGTCACACTTCTCACAGTTTTGATCTAAATTCTGAAGCCCTGTTTGTGACCCTTATTTTGTGGATGCCTCCATAAACTATTTCTAACTTTTCCCAGAAAATCTCTGCAAAAAGACACTTTTATGGCATTTTGCACTATGTCAAAGACGTAATCTGTATTGGTTTTACATACTCACTGATGACCCCTCAGAATGTGTGCATAAAGTCCAACTCAAGAATAATAAACCCCATCTGTATTCTAAATGTGAATGTACACGACAGAAGGCAACCAACACAAGAACATATTGCTGGCTGTTGATTCTGACACTCTTCCCACACAGTGATTTAGTGAGAAGAGCAACCTTGTAAGACTATGTCACTGTCAATCTGCTCACATGGTGGAAAGACAAGTAACCAATCATAAAGGGTCTAAGGCAGAGACATTTATCATCTCCAAAGCAAGTAAATGT
Organism: Cyanistes caeruleus; assembly: GCF_971803275.1. Taxonomy (NCBI): domain Eukaryota; kingdom Metazoa; phylum Chordata; class Aves; order Passeriformes; family Paridae; genus Cyanistes; species Cyanistes caeruleus. The sequence continues at coordinate 108,226,245 of NC_141701.1, forward strand.
CATGACAAAAGGTATAGGACTTCCCAGTAAATTAAAAAAAACCCCAAACATTCATCTTAGTATACAATGTAGTACAAACCACAAAAGAGGGAGGAATCATTCTCACTGTGCTGACTGTACTTGCAAAGATAAACAAGGAGAATCTTGAAACTTTGGCTTGTAGGCATTTTAATCCAATTTTATTGATCTACCGTACAGGAAAGGGCCAAGAGTCCCTGTGCTTTAAATGTTGTCTAACCACCAGCCTTATCAGATGTTAACTGAATCAGTTTTGTCTATTTCAAGCACAAAATTTTTATAGACTCAATTAGATTGGCCTCCAGGAGAATAAAGTCCAACTTAACAATGCCAAGTCCATCCCTAGAGCATGTATAAATACCACATCTACATGTCTTTTGAGGGATGATGTCTCAACCACTTCCTTGAACAGCCTGTTTCAATACTTGACAACCCTGTTGGTGAACAATTTTTTCCTTGTATTAGATCCAAACCTTCCCTAGCACAAGTTGAGGCCATTTTTTTTTGTCCTGTTGATTGTTACTTGGGAGAAGAGACTGACCCCCACCTCACTACACCCTCCTTTCAGGTGGTTGATAAGGCCTTCCTTCAGCCTCCTTCCCTCTAAGCTAAACACACCCAGCTCCCTCAAATGCTCATTTGCTCAGACATGTGCTTCAGACTCTTCCCCAGCTCTGTTGCCCTTCTCTGGACATGCTCCAGCACCTCAACCTCTTTCTTTTCAGGAGGAGCCCAAAACTGACCACACCACTCACCAGTGCTGAGTACAGTGGGACAATCACTGCCCTGGTCCTGCTGGCCACGCTGTTGCTGATCCAGCCCAGGATGCCATTGTCCTTCTTGGCTTCCTGGGCACACCCTGGCTCATGTTCAGTGGCCGTTGAGCAGCACCCCCAGGTCCTTTTCTGCCAGGCCACTCTGCCCCCAGCCTGTAATACTGCATGGGGTTGTTGTGACCCAAGTGCAGAACCTGGCACTTCACCTTGTTGAAGTTCATGTAACTGGCTTCAGCCCACTGAACCAGCCTGTTCTGATCTCTCTGTAGACCCTTCCTACCCTCCAGCTGATCAACACTCCCACCAACTTAATGTGTTGCCTGCAAAGTGACTCACAGTGCACTTGATCACCTTGCCCAGATCATGGATAAAGCCCTGGGAACAGGCCATCAACAGTTACTCCATTCACCATCCATTCTAGGCTTGGTCATTCATCTGCTTGTTTTTCTGCCCAGCAAAAAGTGGACTTGACCAGGCCATAAGCAGACAGTTTCTCTAGGATAATTCTGTAGGAAATGCTGTTAAAGGCTTTTCTGAAGTTTAGATAAACAACATCTACAATCTGTCCTTTGTCCACTAAGCTGGTCACCTCATCATAGAAGGAGATCAGGTTGCCCAGACAGAACCTTCCCTTCATAAATCCCTGCTGGCTGGGTCTGATCCCCTGGTTGTCTTGTACATGCTTCATGATGGCACTCGAGATGATATGCTCCTTGACTTTCCCTGGTACTGAGGTCAGGCTGAATGATCTATAGGTCTCCGGATCCTCTTTCCAACACTTCTTACAGATGGATGTCACATTTGCTAACTGCCAGTCAAACTGGGAGCTCCCTGGTCAGCCAGGACTGATGGTAATTGTTTCCTGAGCACTTCTATTGGTAACCTTAGGTGGATCGAGCCCCATCTGACTTGCAATCTTTGGAAAATAAAAATAGCTAGAAATAACAGTTCAGTGCCATGGAAACAGAGAAATTTGCATATTTTGTTTCATCCTATTATAGAGCGAAATTAAATTTTTTAAAAACTTTTCCCTCTCCTGTGTTTTTCTGAGAATCCACATATGCAGTAATCACGGTGATTTGGGCTGATATTTGTGTGTGGAAGGCTCATGTTCTCCTGAGTTCAGTAAGTTCTCTCAAAACATTACATAAGATATCTTCCTTTCTTGGCAAAGTGGAATGAGAATTGAGGCTGTTTAGTTGTCACTCAACCAAATTGCTTGAGCCTGCAGTACACAGTGTGTGCACAGTGGTCGGAGGTCTTGTTGTGGGGAGAAGGCTGCTGTTGAACAGAAATCACACCATGGACCACAGAAACCATCCTAACAACACTGTCAGTAGCTTTAGCGCACCTCTTCATAACATTTCTGCAAAAGGTAAATGTGTCAGGAGCACTGTTTTTTCTGGTTTTGACTTGATGGAAGGTTATGCTGTAGATCAAATTTTTTTTCTCACTTGTATGTCTTAGTAGTTCTGAATGATAAAAAATGGCAACTATAAGTAGCACCCTGTACTTGCCTGTGCCTTCCATATGCTGAAGTTACAATTGCTTCTAATCTTGTATTTGAAAACAGCTCCCAAATGCAAATTTGGCTAAGTGCAGATGCATTGCTAAAGTGTTTTTGAAGTATGAGGTCAATGGTGTTTAGGAAAAACCAGAATGAGACTGATAATCACCTCTGTTAAGGACTTAATTTATTCTAGTGCTAAAATGTGTTCCTATCCATCATTTGTCACAGCCATTGCCAGCTTCAAAAGCTAAGTGCAGTGCAACTGCTTATGTTATTGGATGCAACTTTCTCTCACAAAGGAAGAGCCTGTATAAAGCAGACAAAACCACTGAAGGCAAAATGTAGGTCTGTGGAGTAAGAATCACTATGTTCTCAATGAAACCAGCATTAGATGTAGGCTTCAACACATGATGGTGCTGCCAGCTGTTTTGATATGGGTCACTTTATCTTTCTCTGTCTAAGATGCAGTCTGCAATTTGTAATAGTGATAGTGTCATGAGTTTTTCTGCAGGGAATAGCCATATTTTCAATGTTACAATGGTACAAACTGACAAAAACTGCTTTTATTTCCTTTACTGTGCCTGCTTCATACTCCTTTAACAATCAGCATAACCTCACATTTTGAATGGTCTGGATATAGCATCATGAAAAGTTGTTTAGAGTTGTCAGAGGAAGCAGATGTTAAAAGGTGTTGGTGGTGGTTAATGCATTTATTTTCATGATTAAACTGCTGGTGGCACTGAAACCAAGACTGAAGGGTGTGATGCTGAGAAGTGACACTTCCATCACTATCTCTGTTAACAAGCTAAAATCTGAGCTGATATCGCAACACATTAAGGAAATGATCACTGGAAATTTCAGACTATATTTCCCTAAATCTTGTAATGGTTGAGGATGAAAGGGACCTCTGGAGGTCATCTTTAGGTGAGCATCTCTAGGAGCAACTTCCCTGCTCAATTAAAGTTGCTGGGAACCAGTTGTTGATGGCCATGTTCAAACAGGCTTATGAATGTTTCTGGGGAAACATTCATACCATTCATTCCACCATTTCTATGGGCAACCTGTGTCAGTACTCGGTTACCCCTGCAGTGAAAAAGTGCTTTCTGCTGTTCTGGGGAAACTTTCTATGTTTAAGCTTGTGCCTATCACCTGGGCACCTCTTGTCACCACATCCCACTGAGTATCCCTCTGACAGAGCCTGCCCTTGTGTATTCCTTGCACATCCCTTCATGGGTTTATACATGATAAGATGCCTTTGAGCCTTCTCCAGGCTGAGCAGTGCCATCTGTCTCAGCCTTTCTTTCTAGGAAAGATTCTCCAGTGTTCATTCATCTCCTTAGTAACAGCCCCTTTGCTGGACTCTGTCCAGTATGTTCATCTCTCTCTTGTGCTGAGGGGCCCAGAACTGGACACAGCACACCAAGTGTGGCCTCACCAGTGCTGAGAAGAGAGGATCTGCTTTATCTATTACTTTATCTAATGCTTTATCTGTATACTTTATCTAATGTAGCCTGGGATACTGTTCACCTTTGTAGCAAGAGCACATTGCAGGACCCTCAAGTCCTTTTCTGCAAAGAAGAAAAATACCAACTCTACATGAGTTTTGTTTTGCTGTTACTTTGATGTGAGGTTGTCAGGTGTAATTTTTGAGGCCTTGTTATTGTTAGTAAAGAAAATGTTTTCCTGTTTTTTACCCCAAGTCATTAGATGAGCTAGCCCAAAAGACAAAGGCCAGCACTATATTCATTCTGTGGCAGACAACAGAATATTTATATAGTGGAAAATCTTAGGTGCTTTGACTTCTCTGTGTTTACCCTGTGTTCATTGGTCATCCTGTGATTAGAGCATGTTCTCTTGCCATGAACAAAGGCCTGGCCTTAGTATTGGCCCCTCTCTAAGTGGTGACCTTAGAGGCATAAAGGCCTCAGTAGCCATTGGCCTGCATGCCCACAGTCATGTGGAATAAATGGTTTCTTTTAGTAATTGGTATGGCACAAGGTTAGTACCAGCACTTTGTGTCATGGTAACATACTAGAGATATTGGAATTTTTAAAAATTCCATATCATAATTGGTCTCAGAAATGTTTCAGGTGTCTTATACATAAAAAAAGAAAACCTACCCCAAAATTGAAAGTTAAAGCTATATGATTGTAATTTCATATTTTTATTTTTCTGTGTCACAGTGCATGGTTCATTAGCATTTGTATTCCCTTTCAGTCAGGATGATAAAAGACAAAGCACTGTAAAACAAAAAAGCATAACTAAGCCAAAATGCCCTTCTTCAGGGCATATTTTGAAATGCTTCAAAATAAGCATTATTTTGGTAAGGTCTTACCAGGGCAAAAATGAGGATGTGAATTAATGATGAGAAATCCTCATGTAATTTTCTAGCCCAAGAAAATCTTTAGGAAGAACAAAACCAAAATATGGACCAGAAGCATAGCTGCCATGTTGTTTGATATCATCAGCCCTCACCTGATTTCTTGTAGTAATGCTTTCTATTAAGAAAAACCCAGCTGTCTCTGTCACCTGTTACTCTGGTGGATCTGGGGAAAAAAAGTTCCATAGCTCAGGGAATCACCTCAGTTCAAACGTCCAATCTCAGACAAAAAGGAAATAATTAAGATGTGGGGAATGACAAATTTCTATCTCTTAACTTTGGCAAAAAAAGCATATAAATAATGCTAATGGAGCACTGAAGAAACATCTGAATTTAGTTTCTTCTTAGAGCAAGTTCTACAGGACTACGTAGTGGTTAAGCAGAAGGGGGAAAACTATTAGAAATTGGTTTTGGTTGAACAATGGAAAATTGTTCATTCAAATACATTCAATAGGAAAGTGGCTATCATGGACATTTGATGGGCTAGTAATGAGGAAATGCATTATGTGATGGACTTGTGAGAGTGCAGAGGAAATGGAGATAAAGCTCACTGGACTTAAGGTCAGAGATAAAGCACTAATTTAAATCTATGTGGATTTTTGAGCGTGTTCAGGTATAATATAGCTTCTGCGGGAGTTCAGGAGGTCTTGACATGCAGAAAATCGATATATTCTTAGTGTTGAATGGGGAGATCAACTCTGCACAGAGAAAAAGCTCAATTCTGAGTGAAGATAAACTGATGAAGTGCTATTCATAACTTGACATAGTCTGTTTGGTGTTGCATGTGAAAGGGTCTGTTGTAATCCAATTTGCTTAGGTTATTTGTGTCAAAGGTAATTGCTTCATTTGTGCCAGTGAAGCATTTAGAGAACCAGCTGCTTGGATTATGTTCTAATGCTAAGTTAAGATATATTTAGGGAAGTATGAAGACAGTACTATTTACAGACTCAAGGTTTGTGTTCAATTAAGGTCAATGCAAGTTGCATTGACCTCAGTTGTTCTCAAGATTGGGTCCTTACCCATCACAATCAACCAGCATATTGCTTAAATTCCGCCTCAGTGCTGGCACTTTTTCTACATCCTTCTTAAATGTTGTTCCTGTGCAACATTTCTGTGAAAAGTATTAATCCCTAAAGGAATGAATTAGATAAAGGATAAAAGAGACAGGCTGAGTCACATCCTTTCATAGAATGTCCTTTCTTAAAATTTGCAGAAAGAAATAAAAAAAAAAAAAAAGAAGGAGAGTGGAAATAAAATAGATTTTATTTTAGTATGTCCTAGGGGACATACTAAAAATGTTATAGTCACTTCTGGTGTAGGCACAGTAAATAAATTGTGGCTTGTTGCCAATATTTTCTTCTCCCTGAGATTAAATCAGAGCAACTGTGAAATTATTCTAATATGATCATGCAGTCAGAAGCCATCCCTTTTAATTTTTTATATATATGATTTCTGTGTACAATGAAATATAGTTCCAACTAAACACTTCTATTTCCCTATTTTTGCAGAGTAGCAAATGCGTCAGGCAGAGTTCTAAGCATCTAAATTATTTTCTGGATCATTAGTAGACAAGTAGATACAACATATTTCCTTGTAGTTTTACACTGAATCATAATGAAAAGTACTTGGACTAAAGATGCAGCACTGTGGTTCTGAAGATTCCACTGGGTTGTGACTTAGCAACAGTGAAAATAAATTGAAAGACTTTGTCTTGTGGTGAAGTAGCCATGGCACAAAACTGTAAAGAAAATGCAGCAATGAAAAAATTTTCACCAATTATTTTATCATGCAAAATGTATTTCTTCTTCATGTTATTTATCAGCAGAAATCTCTTGATTTACATGCTTCTGTGCTGTTTAGGGCAAGGTAATATGTCCTTTAAGGGTAGACAGAAAGAAGATCCATGTGAGCCTTAGGCAGAGATAGTACTGCTTGTTTCACAGGTGGTATCTGAGCAGAGGATAGTCCACAAATAACCTGTGAATGTCCAGTTTGGAAGAGTGGACATCCACATCTTCTTGTAATCCTTGTAATTTTATTCCAGTATCCACAACAGTAATTGAGATCTGCTATTCAGTGTTTGTTTTTATTTTTAAATAGTATTTGTCTAATGAATTCTAAAGTCATGGCAGCAAAAAGAAAAATCTCATAAAAAAAAAAAAAATGCACAAATGAGCAGTGAATCAAATTATCTTTAGCTTATTCCTGGAGTTACTTTTCCAGCAACCTTTCTGGGATCCTGTTTCCTTGCAAGTACTTACTTCTAAAATTCTATATAATTTCATTTAGTGTTCAAAATATTCAAACCTTATATGAGGTTTGTAAGATCCAAAGTCAGGCTCTGTGAATATGAAGAAAGAAAAGACCCAATGGGCCCAATTCTCATTTACTGCAAAGAAAAAACTTCAGGGTAGAAATAAGGTTAATTTACATCAGCTTTACAGTCCCTTTAAGCCATCTGAGTGGAGTAAAAGGATAATGGTGAGCAGTGTGAAGCTGACTGATAGAATAAATGAGGCCATGACAGCAGGAGGTTTGGTCTTATAAAAGGACACTCCTTTAGCTAAAAGAAGTTAAATGCTTGTCTGTTCCGATAAATACATGCGTGGTAAATTAGCATACATAATTGACCTATATGACATATATCGAAATAGGGTAATGCACTGATCCAGTGCATTACCAGAAAGACATTATTGCCTTTGTGTTAAACTGCATGACAGTCAGACTAGGAAAGCCTTGAAGAAAACTTTAAGGGAGTTAAAGTTGGGTGGTGGGAGAATCTACACAAGCCTCGTGCTCCCTAGCATTACACACCACTCAATGAGGAGTCTTGCTAAAGTCCTCATGGATTGAGGTACTGCCTACAGCAGTAGTAAACTATTTCACAGTGTCATCATCAGTCTGTAGGCATCACAAGAGGAAACATATTGTGTACAATAAAGAAAAAATCAGCTCAGCTTGTAGCCCCAGGAGTCAGAATTTGGAAAGGTCCTGCACAGAATTTCAACCTTACGTATCGTCTTGTGATTCTTGCATGTAGATGAATGTTGTTTGATGGATGATTGATGCTTGTGACAGACAAAATATGATCAGAGAAGTGCTGAAATTTACTCTCGGTAACAGCTTTTGGTTGATTTTCATTTGAGATTTCAAGTGACCTGATGCTTTTCTATCTTGTTGAGCGTAAGTATCAGAGCAATCCATTTCCTAATCTTTCTCCTGAAAAAATGGTAATGTACTGCACATAGAAATAAAAATAGGGTTTTCATATATTTTTAATAAGATTACTATCTTGCTGATAATGTTCATATTCCTTGCTGAGAAGTACTCAGAAACTGTGTTACCTCAGAGAGATTTTTGTGCTCCAGTCAGATCATGTATTTGTGAGTAGTACTTCAGCTTCCTGTAAATTAATATCATTTTCTACGAATGTGAAGTACAAATGCTAATCTGATGTAATGCTAAAAGAGGAAACTGCAGTGTTATGATGTTACCTTTAATGGATGTAAAATGTTCCTAGCACTAACAGTGTTTCTGGACAAATCCAGCTTAAACTATTTGAGGACAGATACTAATCTAAAGTTTTATTCATTTCTGCCTATAAGCCAGGCTATTATCTTTGACGGTTTGTTCCTCTGCTGCCCTTGGACAACCCCATCCTATTGAAATCAACAGGAGTTTGCAATTAACTTGGACAGAGAGAGAGAGGATAGGCAGCACTCTGAATCTTTTTACCCATTTTCCTTGGGTTTCAAGCCCTGATCAAGAGATTTTTCAGTATATCCTGCCGTAGTACATCTACTTTTCATTTTCCTTTAGCTATAAAATCCACAACTACTTTAAGACTGTTCTTGGTGTGGATATCTACTGAGCAAGCAGATGGTTCATCCCCCATGTTGCCTATTTTTTTCTAGAAAGTCCCAGCCTGCAGGGCTTTTCCTGGCCTAATATTATGCTTTTCTAGTAACAGCCCATCACACAGAATAAAGTAAAATTGAAAATTTCTTAAACCTGTACAAGGTGGATGTACTGGGATCCATTAGTCCTCTCTCACTGCAGCATGGATTTATCTGAATACAGTACAAACTATGGCTGTCTTTTTTCATTTAGGATTTTTTAATTTCGGATGCATCTTACACATCTTACACACACACACACACCCACACCCACCCACCCACACACACACACACCCACACACACAGACACTTGCTTTTTGGCCAAAGTCAACTTTGTCTCAATCAGTTTGAAAACTAAGACAGATGCATAGTTCTGTCACACTTGTATTGGTGAAGGTTTGTCTCAGCTCTCCTGGTAAAAGTGAGCTTTCAAAGGAAAATGACACTGAAGAAGTCAAGCTGATTGCTTCTAGCTTTTGGTACAGTGGGCTTTGTCCACGAGAGGATTAAAGGCTGTTTGGTAATGATGTAACAATGAGCTCAAGAAGGAAAGAGACTAAGCAGTTCTGGCAGCTGATCAGTAATATTGACTGGAAAATACTAAGTGAACTGCATGAAGTAGGCATATCATGGATAGCTGGCATTGTCACAGATAAATTTGCCTTTGTAATTTAAAAACCACAAGTAACTTAAGATGCCTTTGCTTTGACATGAAGTAAGAGTACTTTTGACCTATTTATCTGCTGGTGATGCATAAGAACTGTCAAATTTTCATCTCAGTCTGAAAAAGGCTTTCTTTGAAACATGTTCAAAAGCTAATGCTATGTTTAGTGCAATGTGGAGAAGTGGTACACTTCCTTTCCAACCTTTCTCCTGGTAAGGACCAAAACTGTCTAGAAGTTTTGATAATGCTATAATTCCTTTACTTGTGAATCTGAATGGGGAAGTAATAAAAAGACCTTGCCTAAGACTGTCCCTATACAATGCAGTTTAGATGTAGCATGTCTCAAACCAGGTCTCTAGGATCCATGTCACTTGTTGGATCTAGGGTGATTTGCTTGCTATAAATTAGGATCACCTCTACATGAACTGCTTATATAGCAATATTAAATGTAAAGAAGATAAATAAAGACTCTACTATTTGTACAACATGATATCTTTTTGATACATCTGTGTGCATGAACGGACAGCCTCAATTGAAGCCTTTTTCCCTAAAGTGTTTTAAATAAATACCTCAAGCTGACTTTGTAAGACTAGCACAATATGTTTACCAATAAACAGCATGAGCAAATGGAACTATAATTTCTTTTTTCCCTAAGGAACAGTATTTAAATTATTAATCAGAGAGCAAGTGATTAACTAAAGGGCAAAGGCACTGTATGGTAGATCAAATTTAAACAAAAGATTAACCGTATCTAGGAAGTTACTTTCATGTCACTTAAGATAGCAGGGATAGCACTAGTGTATTTGTGCACTCCAAAACATTTGAATATTGAAAGAACAGCTGATTGGTCTTTGATAGTGTTGAGAAATCTGAGTTTCCATGTGTTTATCTTATTGGTTGGAGCCTTTTTTTGGTTTCCGATCAAGACACATAATTTTTGCAACATTTGCCCTGTGTTTATGTTCATGTGACTAATATCTATAAAGAAATTCGATCTTTAATTCCTACTATTGGGGATATTCACATGACAAAATTCATAGTGCACACCAGAACCTTGTAAGAATAATTTTTTAGATCATACCCTTGCCTTGAACCAAATTAGGAATTTCTCTGTGTTTTATCAGAAATACACAACCATTCACTTGTAGTCTCTATGTTTACATCCTCTCCTGAAGTTACCTGGTAAAAATAAATATTTGTCAACTCTAGCAAGGGATGAAATATACATTTCCTTTATACAGGAGAGGACTATTCACACTGGGGAATCTTGTATCCACAGTTCTAACTACCTGAGGCATCTGTGTCCCTAAGGCTTTAAGCTTTGTTCTATGGCTGTACCTCGATCTTCTACACTCCTGTTTTTCCTAGTGTGTTCTGTCTCCTTCTTCTTGTCCCATCTCTTTGCTTACATAGATTAGATTCTGTTCTTTAAAATTCTAATGCCAGATTGATTTTTGTAGTCTAATTGCATAATTAGACTTCCTCTCAGAGGACTTCTGAGGTTGATTCCTATCAACCTATTTTCAGCTCACTCATTCAGCTCATTGTAGTCTGCTTCTCAAATTTTGTTTCTCATCCCATTTTTTTTTTCTTTGCTTTGATCCCATAGTCTCTTGCAAGGCGTCCCAGAGAAATTTTCTTTGACCACTCATTTGTTCTCAAACACATCTCATCTGAAGCCTGATGTAGGGCCTTTTCACCACATAGTCTAGGATCAATATTCCTTCTGTTCCTTATGTCTTCTGTTTCCCTGTTTTTTCTGTTCTCTCTTTTTCCACAGGTCTATTTTCAGGCATCTCTCTCCATCAGCTTCTTCCCCATTTCCCTCCTGCCCTGTTGTCTCAGATCACTGAAAATGTGTATATAATGAAGTTGTATATTAGAACACAAAGGCCTTAGGATGGTGAAGCCAGAGGGAGTGGAAGACAAAGAAAAGTTCAACAAGATGGACCAACACTGGATTCACTTGTTTGATGTGACAGAGGCCTGAAAACTTACTCTTCTTTTGGGTTTTCACAGTGCAAATTCTGCAGCGATCAAAAGCTCATGGCTGCAGGCTAATCATTACTATTACTTCTGCCTTCCAGAACAGTGCTTCCATTTGCAACTGTTCCTTGTTCTCTTCCTTTGGTGTTGCTTCCTCTGCACCATTTCCTCTGCTCCTTGCAGTTTCAACTTACCACAACCTTTCCTTTGTCCTTGCAATCTGTAAGAGTGTCAAATGGTTTGGGATGAAGTCTAGGACTGAATGAGTAAGGGAAGCAGTAGTGACAGTAGGAACTCTGAGCTTATAATACTGTTTTTCCATATAAAGGAGGAAATGCCTAGAGCAAGCAAGAGCTTGGGAAATCATAAAAGAAAATGTTACAGGGAATAGTATTCATGATCATAATGGATTAGATCAGGGCCAGTAGTGAGATTTGTTTCCCATATTAGTTTTGTTTTCTATACTAGAACTGTGGATGTTGGTAGAGGAGATTGTTGCTATCATCAGGAGAAGTTGTTTACCAGAGAGGTAAAACATAGCTTGCCTTCTGGGATATTTTTTTTTTTTCTTCCAGGTGCTTCTCACGGTGTTTTGTGGGCTTTAGGTTGGCACAAAAGAAATCTCATCTCACTCAGGTGCTGGGAGCTTGATTCTCACTTTCACTCACCATTTAAAAAGCTGACAAAATTCAGAGGAACTATCAGGAATTTGATTGATTGCTGGACTCTGTAACCACCAAAGGTTTCCCTCTAATCAACACAAGTGTCACTACACAGCACGATGTTGCCTGATCTCAAAGCAGAGCTAAGAAGTGCCATTGCCCAGTTTCATCTGCTTTCTTATGAACTGAGAGGAAGTTTTAACTTGCTTCAAGCAAAGGAGATAATTTTTGGGCAGTTGCTCTAATCATTAGAGGATAAAACAGCTGTCCCATTCAGCCTGCACATGATTTGCACAAGGAACTTGGGGACCAAAGAATTACCCCTTTAAAATACATATCTTAAAACTCTGCTAGTACTGAATGTTGCCATCTGTGGAATTAAGATGTAATTTATATTTCCCTCAAGAAACTGTAGTTTTAAATGTGAAAACTGTCTCAAGGGAGTTGCATTTTCCTCCTTCTTCTCCTCATACCTTTCTACCTCCATAAACATTTGTCCTTTTCCAGACATCTCTGTTTATGAAGCATGTATCTTTTTCTTGCCATTACACAGAGGGTACCTGGCTTGAATTCTGACTTCTGCATCAAATTTTTGAGTACTTTTTTTTGATACATTGGCAAATGTTAGAGAGCAACATGAAGAATTTTATTCTCCACTACACAGGTGTGTTGGATTAGCATTTAGGTAAAACAAAGAGAAACACCTAAAGAAGTTTGGGCTGCTGGAGGTTGATGGGAGTTTTTCTTCTAGCCAATCACTGGCCATTTCTGAGAATTGACAGTAATTTTGACCATTGAAAAATGGGATCAATCTGTGAACACCACCTTAAGACCTAAGCCAGGGAATTTCTTTGTCTTTTTGTTTCTGGCTGTAAAAGGCAGCAGAAGTCCAGCTGGCTCCTGGCTCCTGCCCAGGCCATGAGGCCTGGGCGGGGGCTGGGCCAGGCCTGCTGCAGTTCCTGAAGCAGCAGATGGGGCCTGCAGAGCTTCTCCCCGGCACAGGCCGGGCCCAGCTCTGCTGCAGCTTCTCGGGAAGCCTCCGGGTGTCCAAAGTTTTTACCAGGGAAGTCCCTGGCTCTAAGCGCTGTTGAGCTGAAACCTGGCACCATAAACACCTGCAGCTTGAGCAAAACTCTTTTACTATCCAGATGAGACTTGCAGATTTAATCCTTTTTCCCAGAGAGAGGGGGAGAGAGTGATCAACATGTAAAGAGACACCATAAACTATCAAAGACAGTGAAGAAAGGGATTAAACTCAAGATGGAGAGAGAAATAAGGAGATGCTTTAATAAGCTGAAATATTTTTCTGTTAAAGCTATGGAGATGGACGATAGTGTTCTGAAAAAACTCCTTTAATTTATGACAAAGTATATTGGGGGGAATGGAGTGTTTCAAAGTGTGGATTTAAGCAAATGGTGAAGTAGTTGTGATATTCTGAGATGCTGGAACAGAAAAAGAGTTGAAGATTCATAGCCCTTAAGAGGCAAAGAGAAAATTTCTGTTTCCAGAAATGCTCACAGAGACAGATAAAGAGAACTTTTGCCTTTAAATAACTCATCCTTAAAATGACACCCCTTGACTTCATGGCCCAAAAAAACCACCTCAGAGTGGTGTGAAATGGGAGGAGAGAATTGATGGCAGAGTTTCCAGGCAGCTGACATCAGAGAAATAGAAAGCCATGAAGAAAATGGTTTTCTTGTGGAAAAACTCCATAGATTGGCAGAAGATAACTTCTTTTTCTCTACAAAGACTGATAAAAAAGACTATAGCCAAATTGAGATTGTTTTAACCACCAGGTTTTTTTTATCTCTTTGTTATCAAATATGAACAAGGGAGTGGTTGGATGGTGGGGGAAAAGGGTTTCTGGAAGTTTTAATCTGGTTTCTTGTAGTTTTTGTTAATAAACTTTCTTTGTTTCTTTTAAGTTTTAAACCTGTTTTGCTCTTTTTCTAATCTGTATCTCACAGCAAGAAATGAGTAAGTTTTCTAATAATTTTTGTTTCAGCAAATGCTTTAAACCCACGACAACAGGATAGAAGGATTCCAGCTTTCACTTCTTTTTGATAGTCTCCAATGGTTTGTGTGCAGGTGATCAAATTGAAAGTAAATGGAAAGATTTCTTTCTTTGTGAAGACAGTAGCCAGAATTAGTGTAGGCTATATGAAAGTTCTGACCTAATCTCATTGCCACTGGTGTCCTCTGCATTCTGTATACAATCTGTTTATAGTGTTGTGTGTGTGTCCATAGAATAGGAATGATCTTTGAACAATCTTTTTGCAACCTGTTTTAAAAAGAAGTCCTTTCATGGTTGCCAGATTGAAAATTTTAATTATATGGGGAGTAGTAGTCTTTAAAGTTGAATCAAAATGTGGAGTCTACTACAGGAGCAGTATTTATTGAATTCTATTTAATTTGTTTTCCTGATTTAAGTAGTTTTTATTTTTTGATTTAAACGCTTTTTTCCCCCCATAAACTTCCAAGACTGGTATGATTGCCGGGGATTGAATTCTCCATTAACTCAGTCATTCTTGTGGTCAGGGCTAGGATTGAGAGAAAAAGCAGCAATTTACAGTGTTACTTGCTCTGTGAAAGAATCTAGAAAAGATATTCTCAAATTCAGTGTCACAAAACCAGAATTGTAAATGATGTAATAAAATCATGCATTAGGGGAGGAGAGTCCTTTCCTCAGTATCAGTATCAGTAAGTTTTCAACCTAATAAAAATTACAGTAGTAGAGTAATGCAGAAACTGCTGGAATGTCTCTCATACTTGCCTGGTTCTTGTGTTTCTCCCTGGATGTTTAAAGTTAGCCTGTGTTGGAGACCATGTATTAGGCTCAGGCTTTGAACAAATATGAAATGGCTGTTCTTATATTCTTTTCTTCTGGACAGTTCCTTTGTTGTATGGTCAATCATTTGGGTTACTTACAAAGCTGCCTTTGGCCTTAGAGTCTCTGAGTTCTGCAGTGCTGACACATACATCATCCCTAGTGAGGAGAGCAGTTCTACCAACTGTCATGTTACTGTTTGGCTCTTTATACATATAAGAATTTTAATTTAGAAAGTGAAGAAGAGCTAAGGCAGCTGAATAAGGTGTCAGAGAGTCAGTCAGCAAGAAATGACAGTGCACAATGTGAGATAGATAAAAATGTAAATTAATAATCCAAATATAAATATGGGGTTTTTCCTCAGGAAGGAGGCTCATGTAGGAGGCTGAGGGCAGATGCCAGAACTTGGGCAGAGTTTGCAAACGTGGCAGCAGAAGATGCTAACCTGCTATAGAATATCAGGCACAGGGTAGCATTGGTGATCAAGAAATATGAACATGTGACGACTGAACTGATTTAAGTGGAAATTTTGCTGTAAATTGGAAAATATACAAAAGATTGAAGGATGTATTTTGCAGTTTTATTTGATGTCTCTTTTAAAAGACAATTGATGTCTCATAAAATCGTGTTCTGTGACTGTGAAGAAACTTGTGTAGGAGAGTTTTTAAGAACAGATATAGAAATAATCCGAAAGGTTGTATAGTGAAGAAGTTAGCTTTATGGCTAGAAAATTAGTAATGACAGAAATGAGCCACAGGAAAGATGATGATTCTTTTAAAGTTCTGGACTCAGACACTAATGTCTGACAAGCTACAGGCTTCACTCCCTCCACGTTCAAGCCAGCAGAATTGTCTAAGCTCCAGTCCTCTGTCAGTCATCCATCAGGACAATGTGAATCTTTGGCAGAGTCCAGTCCTGTGGTGTGCAGCTAATGCTGTGGATCAGCCCTGTGGCAATATAATTTTGAAAGTGCCCTTAGATTTGAAGGATGGGAGGCACAAGCTAGAAGAGACCCAAGGCTGGGAGGATGCCTTAACTTTGTGATAGTACATTACACTTGAGTTTAGGGGAGCCCCTCAGGAGATACTGCCACAAGCGTATAATGGATTTACTTCATGATGTCCCTTGCTGCTTTTTCTCTGATCAGCTTCCCAATGAGATCACAGCACTGTCACCTAGAGTAATAGTGCCTTGAGTTATTTTCTGCTTAAAACTACTTTGTTGTTCATTTATCTGCTTCTTTTCATAGCTGCCCTGATTGTTTTTGTTTGTTTTAAATTCCTGTATTTAAATAGGAATTTATAATTTTGGTTTCTATGATGCTCAGGTCATCCATTCAGGAAAATAAATTGCCCCCCTCCTTAGCTGACTTATTTTGTTAATATGAATAATTCATTTAGTCTTATAATCTACTATCTGAGGATGCCATTAAACTGAAAGGTTACTCTCTTAGATAGTAATGATCTAATTGGCCTTTTAATGTTGTACTATAGATAGTGTGATTATTCCATTTGATTAGCAGAGCAGGGATCTGCTCTGTTACCAGAGGGACCACTTTTATTTTTCCTAAGGGGTCATGGAGGGGCAAAACAGGCAGAACAAAGTGACAAGGAAAACTTAAAAGAAGTAGATAACCTGAAGATGGGACTCTCCTGCCTGAATTAAATTAGTTTCTACATAAGTTTTTTTTTGTACCCTGGGGTAATTAAAACCAATGACTCAGTGCTTGCCTTGATGTTCAGTAGAGTATGGTAATTCAGCTGTTACTTGGAAGGTAACAGCAAGAGAGGAGAGAATGGGAGGGGAAAACACATCAATATTTTGCTGCTATTGGCACAAAAGGCAAGAAAGCAAGGAATTGAATTTCCTTTGGAACCAGAAGTCAGAAGAGTTGCTGAAAAACTGATCAAATTATACCAAATTATATGTGAAAAGTAGAAGAAAAACCCCAACAGGCAAGTCACAGAAGGGAGTGAAGAGTCCCTATTTTGAAAGTTGCAGTTCTGTTTATAAAATAAGACTCCACCACAGATTACACACAGCCCGTTCTTTGTTCTTGCTTTGTGTAATACCTTATATCAGCACTCATTTACACTTCAGTCAAGAGGAAAGAATCCTAGAATCACCTTATTTTATGGCATTATAGGCTGTGAGTAGCTTGAGTGCAGGTAGACTCTGAGTCAACAAATTGGGAAAATAGTTTATATGAAGTTACAGGCAAGTGGTAAGATAAAAGTCTGTATTTTTAAAGCTATATTGGAAACATATGATAGGAACAAGTCAAATACTAAGAAGTCTGTGTACTTTTTTTTTTTTAATTTCTCCTGTGCATATTTTTCACCATGTGTTACAAAATAGTTGTATTATCATTACTGGGAACTCTAGGGAAGGTTTTGGACATATAAACTTAAAATATACATTCTGGAGGTGCCTGGGACTGTGAAATTCCACTATGTGTATCTCATCACAGTAGTGAAAGCTAGAGCAGTTCTGTGGCTGCTTAGAGAGGCCTGAGCTGACAACTGTTAATACACTTGAAATTTATTGTCATTCAAACAAATCTAATATTGTTCAAGCTGGTGTTTTTTGATGAGGCAGATGTATATGTTCACCATCTCTAAATGTTACTATGGCCTGGCTCTGTAACAACAAATAGATATGGGAGCACATCCATTGATTTTACTAAGAGCTAAATCATGCCTTGCAGCAAGGCTGCTGAACTTAGCACAGCCTGGGAGTGAAGAGGCACTAACAAACACCTTGCTTCTGAAAGAGGAAGAAAAACTTATCTGTAACCAGACAAAATTCTAATTAAAATAGTAACAAAGTGAGTTGCAGCTTTTTCAGACATCTTTAAGCGACAAGATGTTAAACTCTCTATTTGTCAGTATGGAATACAAATCAAAATTAAATGCCCTTATGGCAGGACAGTGTGCACTGACAAACAGCTAGGCTGGAATTCAATTTTCAGTGAGGTATTGCCAAGGGAAAAAAAAAAATAGAGATGCTATTTCAGGCAGGAATTTAGCCAGTATATTTAAGTTAGCAGCCTCAAGGCTTAGAAAAATCATGTTAGGCTGGTGAAATATGGCCTAAAAATTTGCTTATACAGTTAACCATAGTTGTCTTAAATGCAATATGACCTGCAAAGAAAATTTTTAGCTGTGAAAGACATCAAGTGGTATAACTTCCTCCAGATGCAAATTTTAAAGTGTAATGAGAACAAATTGGGATTTGGTGAGCTGGCAATCTGTGCTCCAAGCCCAGGAAGCCACCCATATCCTAGGCTGCATGGAAATGAGTGAAGATCAGCACGTCAAGGGAGGTGATTCTGTCCCTCTACTCCATTTTTGTGAGACACCACCTGGAACACTACACCCATAGCAGGAAGGATGGAGACCAGTTAGAATGAGCACAGGGGAGAGTGCTGGAGATCCTCAGGGAGCTGCAGCACCTCTGCTATGATGGCAGGCTGGATAGAGAACGTATAATGATCTGATGAGGAAGAGGTGCCCCTGCCTGAATTAAGGTGCAAAAGAGATAATACGATGACAACATAAAAATTTTAATTTATGAGAAATGTGATGTACAGATATGAAAAGAAATAGAAAAGAGGTCCCAGAGAGACAACAAGAGAGCACAAGGCAATCAGATGGAGAACTAGATGATCTTTAAAGCCTGTTGTGGTGTCTTTTCTTCTAATAAGTTTGAAGTCCTTATAGAAGTAGTTTGTTCTGTTACCCCTCTGCTTTGTTGGTTTAACCCAAAGTTATCTCCTCCCTTACACTGCCCATCATTGTATCCCAACCCCTTTTTCCAGTACCTTCCCTATCAATCTTATAAAGCCTGTCCCTTGTTCCCGAATGTTCCCTGTCAGTCCTCCCTTATGCCAACCCCCTGCTTGGACATCCTCTTTGAAAATCCCCTAATCCTTAATGCCCCATTGGTCCACGTGACCTATTCCCCTCCCCATGTTTTTCCCATTGGTTGATTCATTGTAAGATCCCACCTTGTACTCATCCCAAAGATAGCCCTGATTGGTTTTGTATCCTCCCCTTGATCCTCCCCCGTACAGAAGTCAATGTACCGTTGTATTCTGTGTCTTTTGTCCCTGGGCCCTTCAGAGATTAATCTTTTCCCTGAAACCCGTACAGAGGACCTTCCCCTCATTCTTGCCTCCACACTGTGCCTGACAGCTATAAAATGCTGTAGAGCATTGTTCCAAGCTGCACCTCGGGTCATCCTGCTCCCAAGGTGTGTCCCACTCGCGGTGTGGAGCTGAGGAAGAGCTAGCTGGCTCCTACACTGCGTCAAAAGCCGTTACAGAGCCAAAAAATTCCATGATTCTGGTGTATGTGTGGATGTGTACATTAAATCGATATTACTATTTATATTATTATCATTAAAATTATTTATTCACGACTATTATTATTTCATCTTCTTATCATCTACTTCTTCTTCTTCTTCTTCCTATTCCTAGACTTACTATTTACTACTACTATGACAATTTCTTCCTCTAACTCTTCCTACTCTTCTTATTCTTATTTTTCTTACTCTTCTTATTTTCCTTAATCTGCTTACTCTTCTTACTCTTCTAACTCTACTAACTCGACTAACTCTTCTAATTCTTCTTGCTCTTCTTACTCTACTTCTTGCTAGACTTATGCTTATTTACTACTGCTACAGTTTCTTCTTTTATATTCTTCATATTCTTCTTAATCTTTCTAACTGCTCCTACTAAATCTTCTTCTCCTCTTCTTCTTTACTTTTCTTTTCTAAATCTTCTACTTTATCCTCTTCCTCTTCCCAGGGCCAGCCGGCATCCATGGGGCCTGTCGTGGTGCCAGCAGCGGGCACTAATCCTCAGCTGTGGTGCCCGGCAGGGCCAGCGGAACAGGCTGTGCAGTGCCCGCAGTGTCCGTCTGAAGAGGGAGGGACGTTTCTTGTGGGGGCCCAGCTGCCAGCCCAGGGCCTGAGCTTCCACATGGGGAGGCGAGGCACCCAGTGGCCCTTGAGGGCACAGCTCAAGTGGCTGGTTCTCAACCCAGGCCTCCCGAGGGACGGGCACTGGCAGCCCGTGTCCTACAAAACCTCCCAGTATTTGCTCTCTGACTTCTTCTAAGAGCTCAAAGAGGCTCACTCTATCTCACTCCTCATCCTCGCGCAGCAGGGACTTGTCCCCGCTGCTGTGGCTGCTCACACTTTGCCAGCTGTCCTCTTCCAGCTCTTTGTCACTGGCATCTTCCCAGTGTGACTGCAAGGGGGGTCAGTTACCATTCCCTTTAGGCACGGCCTGCCGATGGAGTCTTCCTCGTGGGAAAGTTCTTGGCCAATGGACTCTTCCCAGTCGGACGCTTCGTGGAAAGTACCGACTTCCTGGTGCCACAGCTCTTGCTCGCTGTATTCTTCCCAGTCAGAGAGTGTTGGGGACCTAGCGACTTCTCTGTGGGAAAGCCTTTGCTCCAAGCATTCTTCCCAGTCAGAACATTCTTCATAGCTCCAGGCTGCTGGCAGGGACAGCTGTTCCTCCTTGCATTCGTCCCAGTCGGAGAGCTCTTGCTCACTGCAGGCTTCCCCTTGGGACAGGTCCTCGTAGCTACGGGCATCTGCTTGGAGCAGCTGTGTGACTTCCTCATCTTTGCACTGGGAAAACTTAAGCTTCCAAGTCAATAGTCCCTCCTCACTCTCTTGCTGTGCCGGGACTGACACCCTCTCTGTCTCCTCCTCCAGCTGTTGTCTGAGGGGCTGGGATGGCAGTGGGCTGGCTAAGGGGCTGGGAGGGCAGCTTGGACTGCGTGGGACAGCGATTGGGACCAATTCCCTTTCTCCTGGAGCTGCTGCTAGTAATTCCACAGCCATGCTTTGCTCCATATCCCTCTGCTCCTCTGGCTGCTGGCCGGATTCCTGGCCCTCAAGGAAAGCCTGGCTCATGATTTCAGAGCTCATGTGTTGGTCTAAGTCCATGTGAGCCTGGCTGCAGCTTGGGCTGGAAGCAGGGGCAGAGATCGGGGCTCACCTTGTCCTTCTGTGTCTGGCACGTCCTCTAGCGCACAGATCCCAGGAGCTGCTTCCTTCTGACACAGCGTCTCTCACGGGACTGGGCACCCCAGGCTTCTGTATCCCCTGGCTACCACCTGGTAGGCAGGGTGTGGCTCTGCCGTGTCACAACGGCCTCGGGGCACCACCACTGTTCTGTATCCCTGAGGGCCCTGACACATCACGCCTGTGTCACAGAGCGCCACGCCTGCACCCCTGCAACAGCTGAACCCTCTGAAAGTGTCACAGAGCCACTCTTGGACTTGTGGGCTTCTAGCCCCTTGTTATAATTTGGTCACTAAAATGATCCAAAATGCCTCTGCCCAAATTAAGGTGCAAATGACATCATACACCCGAGACAATAGTGTGTCGCCCTGAAAACTAGAGCCCACTGATAATGTTTTCATAGTTTTAGTTACTTTCCCATGAAAGTTCTATAGACATCAATTGTTTATGGCATTCCTTCTAAGGAACGTCTTTTGATGGATGTTTTGCATGACCAGTGTGTTTGGAAATGTGTTAACTTAGTTATCCAATCCCTGGTCATTGTCGAGAATCTATAAATACTGGAGTCAGAGAATAAAGTTTCTTCTTTCCTGTTCTAACACTGAGAGGCGTTTGTGTGAATCATTTAGTGTCCTTTACCAGCAACAGTATGGGTTTTCATGAACAGGAAATGATTGAGAAACACAGACAGAGAGAGACAGTGATAGAGACAGATTAAGTGGAAAACCTCACCACTCTGTGAATGCCAGTGGCATCCCGTTGATGCTGTCCATCACGCCTTCTTGGTGGTGAGGGTTCCCTGCAAAGCTAGAGTTGAGTGACTGACGTACATTGGGGTCAGGCGGGAATGCCCAGGTACCTCCCATGGCAGGGGCCAAGGCTGACCCAGCCTCTTGCAACAGCCTCTGGATCTGTTGCATCCCTTTGCATCCCGTGCAAAGAAATGTGAGGTAGAGAGTAAGAAAGAAATAGGAGAGAGGTCTCAGAGAGACAGCAAGAGAGCAGAAGGTAATCAGATGGAGAACTAGATGATCTTTTTGGCCGTTTCAAAGCCAAACGATTCTGTGATTGTAGATGGTGTGCGGATGTGTATCTTTACATGATATTACTATTAATATTATTGTCATTAAAATTATTTTATTTAATAACTACTTCTACTATTTCATCTTCTTTGTCTTCTTGTTCTTCTTCTTCTTATTCCTAGGCTTATTATTATTTACTACTATTACAATTTCTTCTTATCCTTCTTATCCTTCTTATCGTTCTTCTTTTTATCCTTCTATTGTTCTTATTCTTCATATTCATCTTTTTCTTTGACTTGTAATTTTTATTTACTACTACTACTACTATCTTCTTACTCTTCTTATATTTCTTAGACTTCTTATGTTTCCTATTCTGCTTCTCCTTCTTCGTCTCTTCCTCCTCTGGACTCTTCCCAGTGTGAAGCTTCTTGGTGGCTCTAGGGTAGGGAAGTAAGCCCTCTTCGTAGAAAACTAATTTTTCATCAAGCCATCCTGTACTCCATTTCATATTTCATGGTTTTTTTTTCATTTTAGATTCACAGCTACTGAAATAGAAAACTAGCTCTAAGAAAGCCTTTCCAATCTGTTGCTCCTTTGTAGATCTAAAAATTAAATAAGTGATAGTACTTTGACTTTTTAATTTTTTCAAGAAACAGCTTAGAGCCAACATCTCTAATCACATGGAGTGAGACTGTGGCTCACCTTAGAAAAAATTCCACTGCATCTTATCCTGGTGTTGCTGGCCTAGACTGAATCATGTAATTTCATCAAAGCCTAGTTTGTCATGGCTATGAGGTGTCATAATCTGGAGCATAAATTAACAGGTTTTGTATTTTTAATTTTTCCTTAGTTTTCTACAGCATCTCCTTTCTTCAGCACGTTATGCATCATCCTGCATAAGGATATGTTATTCTTAGGGGCTGGACAATTCATTGATGGAAAAGCAGTTTTTATTTAGAACTTGGAAATCAGCAGTTTCTTGCCCTGTATCAGGTAAAATGCTCTTTCATGAAGAACAGATTAAAAAAGCTCTGTGAATTTTGTCTCGTGTTTTGCATATAAAGCCAAAACTCAGCTTCACAGAACAGCTGTTCTCAAAGCTCTGTACAGGGCTTCATGGCAATGCAAATTCCTGTAAAATTGACTGTTATTTTCACTCCACAAATACAAAACACTGGCCTCCATTAACACAGCAGTTTGCAAGTAGGTCAGCCACATTATGCAAAAGCCACATAAGTTTAAAGAATGAAAAAGCCGTAACCAAACTTAATTGATTTATCATTTAAGTCCGTATCGTTGTAGCATATAAACACATCTTGAAAATACTAATACACAGGAAAATATTACTTCTATAATCCAAACTGTTTGATCTAGGGACTTATTCCACTGACAGTGCTGATGTACCATCCAATGGGTTTCTCCTAAATATTTACTGGTAAGATCTGTTCACTTAGCCCTCTGCACTGCTATATGCTCTCTTCTGGTTCTGTAAGACAGCTTTGGATTGGTTTGCCTAGGTGTAAAAATAAAAATTTCTGGTTTAAACATTCTTCAGTTTCATCTTCACAAATTATCTGAAAAACTCTATGAAAATTCTACATTTCTCAGTGAACTGATGCCTCAGAGAGCAAGACAGGTCAGTCATTCAGGGAAATGTTATGGTTGAAGCTATTGCTGTAGAGTTAAGTAAATTGTTTGCTGCCCTTTTGCTTTCATTCATAACCCTTTTTGCTGTAGTATTTTTAGCTCATCTAATTTCTATATTTAGATGTGTTTATGAAAATGGAGATTTAATGTGATAAACCTCAGAAATTCTACTGTCATCTGCCTGGTAAAAATAGGTCTCTAGGGAGTATCAAATCTGTTACTGACCTTCAGTCTAATTGCATCTGTCAGGCTTTCAATCTGCGGAAAGTGCTTGGAGCAAGATTTTAACTATTATGTTTTTTCCTTGTCTGTGCTGAGTTTTGTCTTTTTTTGGAGTTCCCCAAAAGGGCTACATAGAAAAGAGATAGGAACCTGATGGGAATGGTGTTGGATCTCATGAAAACCAATACTGGTGAAGAAAATCAGTTTCTTAAATCTGTTGTGCTTAAGTTTTTGAGCGAGCATAAAACTTCAGCACTCTTAAAGAGGCAGCTGAAGGCCAAGCTGTGCAGCTTTGGGAAGCGAGCAGAGTGTAAGTTGCTGGTTAGACTGGAAAGTTTTTTCAGCTGTATCTATATAGAGAAAGTGGGTAACCCCCTCCTGCCTTTTCCTAGTGTTAAGGATCCCATGAAACACTAGAACTAGTGACCTCCAACTTTTATCTTGTGCAAGATAAGCAATGTCAGCAGTACTCTCTGCATCAGCCACCAGCTCTTCTTCAGTCTGTAGTACATCTGCAAAGACAGCTGGACACATCTTAAGGTAATCTCTAGATCCCCAAGTAAATTAATCCAATGGATAATTACCATCATAGTCCAGAGTCCATAAATGCCAATTCACTTCGGCTCAGATGCAACCAGTTGATCTTGTATCTTTTTTTTTTTCCTGACACTGATCTATGCTCAAAAATCTTTTCTATAGGTAAGCAATTTAGACCATTGTTTCATGTTCCAATTGAGATTTTAAAACTTTCTCTGGTTTTCTGTACTTTTTAATGTTCAGTCAATTAATTTTCCACTGCCTTCACAGCTACTTTTGAACCCTTGGAAATCTTAAAACTAATGTTATTTTCCACTTTTTAATAAAAGTTCAAGTGCAGAAGACTCTCTTAGACTATACTTTAGCTGACTGCATTTCAACTGCCTCTAAACTAGCTATATGCAAAAAGATTGAGAAATAAAAATATTTGCTACATGTGCTTTTGTTCCCAGATATTTCAAGTAAGAGCAAGGTTCTTGCGAAGGTGTTTTACTAAAAATTATAAAGGACATCCTTCATGCTGTGCTGTCTACTTCTGCTGCTTGTGTTTTGCTTTTTCTTTTCCTGACTCCCTACTTTTATGGTGCTTCTGTGAAAAAAAAATTTGGGGTTTTTGCTTCAGACTTTTGTGGATCAGAGTAAATTCTGGACAACCTCGGGAGATGGCAAGAATAAATTCGACCCATGAATGAAATTGTATTCTGATTACTCTTGCTGTTTCCCCCTTTAATTTTAGATTTGCTCCAAAGTCTTTCACTGTACAGATGAAAAAAGATCCTGCTCCTTATTTATACTGCAGTAAAAGTTAATTCAATTAATGCACCATGTTACAAAACTTTATTTTATTTAGTTTGAAGTATGAAACACTCCTTAGATCCATGCAGGTGCACCCCACTGTGGTCACAGAACAAAGCAGAAATGGGAGACTCAAAGAAAAGAACCCAAGAAGCAACAGGATGGAACTAGGCAAAGATGGTGTTCTGACATGGCAGGAAGTCGAGTCTGGAAGAAGACTGGCTGTGTGGCTATGACTGACATGGCTTTTTTCACTTATCTTAGCTCTAGCTGTCTCCAGGGACGAAGGATATAATTTCTCTGCTTGTGTCAGCTGTGTCCTGTGATGAATATGTTGACATTGGCTGGAAATGGCTGTGTCTGGCACAGGGTAACCCTGGTCTTTTCTCCAAGAAGCCACCCCTACAGCCCTCCCACTGCCAGCATCAGGCCATCTACACCCATTGCCTAGACTAAATCAAAGGAAAAAGATCATCAGGGCTTCAAAGCCCAGTGCCTGAATAGAATCAGGAAATCATAAAATGGCTTGGGTTGGAAGGGATCTTAAAGATCATCCAGTTCCAAACCCCTGACCTGGGCAGGGATACCTTCCACCAGATCTGGTTGCTCAGAGTCCCATCCAACCTGGCCTTGAACACTGCCGGGGATGTGGCATCTACAACTTCTCTAGGCAACCTGTTCCAGTGCCTCACCACCCACACAGTGAAGAATTTTTTCCTAATATCTAATCTAAACCTACTCTCTTTCAGTTTGAAGCCATTCCACCTTGACCCATCACTACATGCCCTTGTGCTTAGATCCTCTTCATTTTCCTTGTAGGCTCCCTTTGGATGCTGGAAGGCTGCAATGAGGTCACTCCTAAGTCTTCTCTTTTCCAGCTTAAACAAACACAAGTTTCTCAGCCTTTCTGCATGGGAGAGGTGCTCCACCCCTCTGACCATCTTGGTGGCTTCCTCTGGACTCACTCCATGCTGGTGTTCCTCCTGTGCTGGGGACTGAAGAGCTGGATACAGCACTCCAGGTGGGTCTAAGCCTTCTTGTGATACCAGGTTCAAAAAACCTGTTTTATGTTCTCCCTTTGTAGTAAAAACTCCAGTAGCAACTCAGTGCAACTGTTCCATCGGCCTCAAGACTGAATTTGTTTGAGATATAATGTCCATCAAACTATGGGCACTGTCCTCAAGGTGTTTTATCTAGAGAGGCTTCTTTTTGACATTTTGTTGATTTGGTAGAAGAGTGCATGGGGAGAAGGGAAAGATCAGTTGTGATGTATCAGGCTACTTCACCAGAGTGTTTGGCAGAGTATTTGTCTTAGAAACATTTACAATCTGTTTAGCTTTGAAAGGAAGGCAGAGGAAAATAACCTTCTGAAAGTTTTGCCCTTGTAAATGTTCCAAAGTGCCCTTCAGAAAGTTTTTACTGAACATATACCAAGTTTCTAGCTGATATCAGCTACTCATTAGTACCCAGGAGAGATGGCAAATGCTTTGCACCCTCTCAGATCTTGTAGCAGTTTGAACACTGTTATGCTTACCATACACACCCTTCTCAGTGTCATTCTTGATGGGAACAGAGTTGATGTCTGATTCACCAATCAGAACTGCTTTGCTAAATGGTCTGCCTTTGTGGTAGAGAATTGTATAAAAGAGAACTCTCAGTGTTTGCTATCAATAACGCAGTCTCTTCTAAGGGATTCAGTGTCTCTGAGTTTTGAATCTTCTTGTTTTTCAGTTTTTTCTCCAATTTCAATTCTCTATTTGGAGTAAAATGCAGAACCTTTCTAATATTTTTCATAGGTATTGCTATCTGAGTTAACTGAGTATTCCAAATCTAGTTATAGTTATAAATGTGGTTTAATTAAAATTTTCTTCCTTTTAGACATTTTCTCTTTGACTACAGGTAGAAAGTAAATGCAGTAGATGCCTTTGCAGCTGGATTTAATTTGAGGAATTTTGAACTGACCCATCTGCCACCTTCTGTTTTATTGCTGTTACTGTTTGGTGCTCAGCAATCAATTAGCTGTCAACAAAAGACCTGCTTCAGTCTCTCTTTTTTCCCCAGAGCCATGCACAGCAACAAGACCTTCTCTGTGTCAAACCTGGGCAGTTTGAGAATTCATCTCAGCTATATTTATCCACAGATTAGCTAGGAGTAGTACCACTGTGCAGAAGGTAATCCATTTGATGTCCTTTTAATGATAGGAGAAATCAGTCATTAGAAGTGTTCATTTCTCTTCTATGGATGACAAATGAGTTTCTAAAAGGGTCATCAGCTTCAGGCTCAGCCCTTCAATACCTGAAAGTGGGTGAAATGAACCCACACTTGGGAATTTCTCTCTTCTCACCTTTGAGAAGGTGAATCCAAAATGGCACAAGCTACAATGGCACAGCAGGTTGCATAGCAGAATCTGAAGAGAGAAATGGTGAAGGCAGGATTGATGAAGGAGAGGCAGACTAGAGAAAATAAATGAAAAGTCATAATGCGAGCATGGGAAGAAAAAAAATTGAAATGAAAGTGGGTTTTTTACTATATTAAGGAAAATAGAAAAGAGGAAAAAAATTTATGAGAACAGAATTGAATAGTTAATTTGCTTTAGAAACTTTTGAGATGCAGTAATTACTTCCAAAATACACCTGGAGGGAAAAAAAAATTAAAACTGTAGTGCCTTTAGCTTGAAGAGTTGCTGCTTTACAGGAACTTGTTCTTTAGTATAATTCAACCTAATGAGATAGCGCCAAGTGTAGCTTCAAGTAGAATTTGGTTTATTATTTCCCTAGTTATTGGCTAAGAAAATTGAATGTGGGGAAAGAATCCCATTCATCACCATCCTTATGATTTGTACGACAAATTGCCAATTAAAGTGTGGCAGGGGAATAAAGAACATTTCCATGCTTTCCAAAGAATGTCCATTCTACTTATATTCAGTGACTCAAATTCAGCAACACAGTTTATTCCTGTTGGTGGCACTGCATAGGATGCAAATCAACATGGAATTTGACTTTTACTAATCTTCAGGTTCTGTGACAGGCTATAGCAAGTGTGCCTATACTGCCTATACCAAGGATGGCTTAAAAGCAGCTGGTTTGATACAGCTTGGAGTTGTACCAGCATGAAGTTCTGCTCTGCCTGACCACAGCATCACGTCAGGTGAGCTGAGCAGTCTGTGAGCTCTCTGCTGCTGCTATTGCACTGCTAGTGAAGATGTGAGTTAAAACTAGCTCATGTGAGAGATCAAGACAGAGCAATGACAAGTCTGTGCTGACATCAGCTGGGGGCAAGGCAGGGAAAGGTTCTGTTTAAGTGGGCAGTGGAGAAACAAATTCTGATTTCACTTTAGAGCTTCCCTGGCAAATTTCAGTAACACTATTGTTTCCAAAATGTAGTGTCATTTTCAACTAGCTAAAATCCAAACTCTCCAGTATAGTATCAGACCTCTCACAGTCATGAAAACATTTTTTCTCCTGTATCTTCCTGTAAATTAGTTTAGTGCTAGTATTCCTGTACTAAATATTAGACAGGGAGTGGAGAAAGGCCACATAAAAGAAGAGGAATACATAATTAAGTTCAGCTTTCACCAAGGAGTGGCCTAAGTCCACATTCCTGTGAGTTTAGTAGAAGTATGAAAGGCAGCATGGAGTTCCTCAAGGATGAAAAGTCAGAAAACATGATTTTTACCACCCAAACTCTAACTAACTGGGGTATCTTCATCTTGAACAGTATAAATATACACCTTAGTGACTCAAGTAATCAGACAGTTTTTCTGTATTAAAAATAATAACCTGAGTTGAAGAATCCTCTTATTTGAACATAATTTTCCCTTTATAGTGAGAAACCACTTTTCTTTTTCATGCAAACTACTCCTTCAGTTTAAAGGAGTTTAAAAGAGACAATAGCTGTTTAATTATGATTGTCTCACTCATTCCATACAGCTGGTAGGACCCAGTTCCACAGGTCACAGGCTATCCCTGCTCCTGGGGAACTTTTTCTATTCATTAATGGCATATATTTTTCCAGAGCTCCCCCCCTCTCAAGACCTCTTGATAAGACAGAGGAAGTAGTAGATAAGGTATTTGTGATCCTTCTTTTCTGTCAGGACTATCCCGTTTTCTAAGTATTCATATTACAGATTGCAACATTACCACTGAAAATTTGAAACTAATTTTTACAGGAAAATTATCAGGTTCAGCCTCATCTTAAAACACGTATATTCACACCACTATCCCACAACAAAAATATTTTCTTCCACCAAATGCCTGCAGAAGACATCAGCAAAATGAAATCTGTGTCTGTCAGTTCTTTCTTTTTACCCAGATTTAAGCAACAGCAAAACCAGACAAATATTATTCATTGTAGTGTATCTGTACCGCTACAGTCTTTAAAAGCTGAGTTCTGGATTTTAGTCCACTACCTTAAGGATCAGAATCCTGTATCTGTTCCATTCACAGGTAAGAATGCATTTTCTAATGTCTAATCAAGTCTCTTCCTCATAAAAACTGTATCCATGTATCTCATTATCCAGAGAGAGATGAGCCCCACAGCAGAACAGGCAGAAGAGGATTGCTCATACCCTTGAGTTTGTGAAATAAATTATGTTCAGTAAAATGATTTCTCATCCATCTGCTGCAAAGTGTAATACAGTGCAGCAGGAATTTGTTTAAAATTGTGCTCTCCTACTCAAACCATTCTGTTTGCCATAGTGCTGTTGTTATCCTTGCAGAAGGGATAGGGACGGGAGAATCTTGGTCTTCAGAAACAGTGTGGCTGGAGTAGTTAATAATCCCTTTACAATACAGAATATTACAAGTTATTTTAGATCAGCAAGTGAGAGCAAAGATAAGGCTGACCAAATACAAGAGCATTCAAAGAATGTGTGTGTGCTCTGTTCCTAATGCTTCTGAATTTGAATTGTGAAAAAAGGAGCTCTACACATTCAATCAAGGAGCTCACTCAAGATTTGTCAGGGAAGCTGCCAGGTGTAATCTTTTCCCTTGTTTTCAGAACCACTCTCATAAATTTTAGGCCTTGGCACTGTAACGTCTGGTTGGGTAAATTAGCAGTTCTTTTTCTCATTTAAGCCATTGGACCATTGTACATTCTAGTGGGATGCTTTTCTAAACAGATTTTACTGATTCATGCCATGAAGACAGAAATACTTGATTTTGCATCTGTGTGGCAGTGACCCCATTAGGTTTGCTGTAGATGGATGTTGGGACAAGGAACAGCCGGACAGCCTCACCAAGATTTTGAATAGGCTTGTCCCTGCACTCATCATCTGGTAATTCCAAGTTTTTGTCCAGAAAAACAGATGACTTGTGAGCTCCTGACACTTGGGTTGTTTCACTCTTCAGCCCTTTGTAATTTGCAGGCTCCAAAAATAATGTGAAAGGAGCAAATTCTTTGCTGCATTTAGGCTTAACTGAGTATAGCTGACAAAGGGACTTTCTGACACTTGGTTACCTCTTCCCAGTCCTGGTCCTTGTTCTGTTATTGTCCCTTCTCCTTTTTAAGCTCATGATAGAGAAGGACACATTCATAAACTGAGTGCAGATTTCTACCTTGCAGCTTTCTGAAGGAATTGCTTGATCTCTGCATCTTACTAAGGCAGTAGCTTGTATTTTGAAAAGCCTTTTCTGAGTACCCAAAAAGTCTTGTTTAATATGTCCAAGAGAGGCAGGTTGTAGAAAGCAGACTTTGAGAGAAAGGTCAAGGAGAAAATTATTTTGGTCTAAATCTAACTGAACTAAAAAATTTCTTGCATTTCTAAACTAGGGAAGAGAAACCAATGTCCAGCCCCCGAGGGAATTTCCCAATTTTTTTTTTGTTTGAGCACACTGCTTTTCTGTTCATATTACACAATCTGTCAGAAGTGACAGTGATTTTCTAGTGTTATTAACAACTTAGGAGGAAATTGAGGAGCTCAGTTTCAGGTTAAGCCCTGAAGAACAGTCATGTCTCTTCAAAGAAGAAGCAAAAACCAGTCAGTGATTTCATCAATATTCTAGCCACTTCAAGGATTTAGTTCTAGTGAACTCTTTGATTAATTTACCATGTAATGCACCTCTCTTCCTATTTACTAGTTACACCCAGTCAGTAATATTTCTAGAATGTTCTTTACACTGGAATATTTATGATGGTAACAGCTCCTGTTTCTGGAGTTATCCTCAGGGAATTTAGATGCCAGTGTAATGAGAAGGAGGAGCTCACTCTTGTTCATTGGCAGAGATATTTCATGTCTTTGATGCAGAAACTTCTGAAAGCACATAACCATTTCATGTTTTATTCCAGCTTCAGTAGGAAAGCAAGGAAAAAGTGGTTATGAATAGATGTAAAGTTAGGGATTGGCAGGTAAAAAAAAGAGCCTCAGAGCCCTAAGTCTGAAGCAAAGAAGAACATCTGAATAGCATTTGTAGATGAGGGTTTTCTTTGCCTATAGCTATCAAGTCTGGTACTTTCTACAACTATCTCCCTTAAAACACTTTTTCAAATGATGTGAAAAGGAGAAACCATAGCACTGGTTACTGCATACCTTAATAAAATCCTAAAGCTTCCAGCTCCTTAATGCTCAGTTTTATTTTTTGTGTAATTAATCTTTGGCAGCATTTCTTGGAAATGGGCACTGGAATAGCTATGCAACATATGCAAGTTACTTTAATTTAATTTCCAATTTTTGACATGTGCATTCATATTTAGTTATGTTAATTATAAGTTAGCATTCATTTCCTTTGATGACACGGAATGAGTTGAACTACTTTAAATTAGCACAACCTCTCAGAGTTCAGGGACACTACCCCTGAATTTTAGCACTATCTTCTCCAATGTTAATTGATGTAATCTCATTTAATTCAGGCCTCTATTAGAACTGATGCTGTCCTGTCCTGCATGATCTCTCTGTGCTGTTAGTAAAGTAAGATTTCTAGGGCACTTTCTTCAGAACAAACTGGAGAAGCTTAATCCTTGCAGGGAAAATGGAAATAGAGAAGGAAGTTGGGGCACCAGCAATTTATAATTTTTTGGTCTGTTTGTGGGTTTTTTATTTGTTTTCTGAGCTGTTTTAGGCTTTTTTTTTCCTTTTACTTTGTTTCCCCTGAGAACAACTTTGATTTTTTTTTTTTTATTTTTAAAGTAAATGGAAAGATTTTGTCCTGTTGAGAATGTATTAATTATCTTTCTCCATGAAATATTCCTGCCAGAACAAAGCTCCTGTTTTTTTAGGATGACATACAGTGGCTACTAAACATCCTACGTAATGTCCATCTGCTCTGGAATCAGTGTTTTTTTCTTTACTATATTCAGTAAATATCTAATTCTTTCTTACAGATATGGCATTGCCAGCTTTGTGAGTCCTGTTGTAGTTTTTACACATAAACAGGGGCATAGTTTATTTATGGGCAGTGGCTGATTTCAAAGTCTGTACATTACCAGTGCTGGGGAATTTAATGTATTTTGCAGGTGAAGGATGTTACTGAGCAGGTATACAGTGTAAGGTGGTTTTCATCAGCTCAGAGGCTGGGACATACTGATATCCAGGTGTTTGTAAGATAGATTACCTGTTGGTAGAATTGCCTGGTTAAGGTTTAGGGCTTAATGTGCCTCAGTGATCTCAGACCTAGGGGGAGGCTGACAAAGACTGACGAGAAGGATGAACCACTGCTGGTGGACACAAAAAATGCAGAACTCATGGGCCACAAGGACATTTGGCTGAACACCCAAGATAAGGAAGAAACCATTAAAGCCAACTCAGCAGCTGTGCTGAAATCAGCTCCAGCTGAAAAGGCAGGGGAGATTACAACCACTGCCTCACAAACCCCTGACTCAAGAAACCCACCAACCCAAGAGAAACACTGAACATGTGGCTTAATTAGCATGAGAAGAGATCATTTAACCTATAGAATATAGAATACTAGTTACTAAGAGAACTATGTAACTTCTAGCCAAGGAAACATTATTGTCTTTGTTTGCTAAAATATTTAAGTAGTGAAAGTTTTGATAATTGTGGTGCTGGCTTTGTGAATTTGGCATACAGCATTCCTTTCTGTGCAGAACTGTAAATAAATCAAATACCTCATCTCTGCATGGGGACTGGCCTTTTGCACACTGGCTGAAAGAACCCATTTTGGGACAACAATACTTGGGATATTCTGATTTTATTTTTTTTTTTCCCTATAAATTAAATAGACTACTTATGGTCATGAAAACTGCTCATGTTATTTGTCAATGTGTGCTATTAGAGCAATGGCCACTATTTCTGATGTGTAGCCTCTGGAGGCTTCTGGGTAGGTTCTAAATTGTAACTATTTTTCCTTTAAATTTTGGACCCATCTACACTGAGTTCAAGACCTTTTTCTAATGTATCATTTATGTTTCTTCTAAAATGATTTTGTTTTACCAAGATGTCACCAGCCTTTCAACATCATGAGTTTCTGCCATCATTTTTAACATCCTGGATACTTTTGTCCAGTACTAAATGATCCTATATCACTATTTACTCTAGGACTGCTTAATTTTCTGATCATCATGGATCAAAGCATTGGTGCCATTGACAACCTCTTCCATTTTAAAAATTTGTCATAAATTTCTATCATTGTCTAAAAGTTATGATTGTCATTTCATAGACTCTCAATCTGGCAATATAAATCTCTAATCTAAATTCTTAGTCAACTTTAATTCCATGAAAACAGGGTGTTGAAAAGCACTCAGTAAGCAACCTTCTCAAGGCATTATAAACTATAATAACAAAAACAACTTTGGTCATAGTACTCAAGTTATTCCTGATATAAAGCTGTATTCTATAAAGGATTTTGCTTTACTTCAAATATTTCCCTTGTGTCTACTGAACTGATTCTTTTTTATAATTTCCACCTGCTTGCCTAATGTGGAAATCAGATTCCTGATTGGTCTGGTTTTCCAGATCACACAGCAAGCTTTTTTTTTCTTTTTGAGATGGGTGTCCATCTATGAATGGCCTCTTCCCTTTTAATTAATTAAACTTGTCAAACATGTTAAACTTGGTTAAAAAACTGTGATTAATCTTATCCACACATCAATTTATTTTGTCTACAAAATTTGAGCAATGTACAGGAAAATGACAGCTCATCAGGCTGATGAGCATTAGAGGAGAAACTTAAAATTTTAATATATTCTGATTCAGTTTTGTGGGTTTGCCATATTTCCCCTTGGAATAAATCAGATATTTATGCAGCCACTTTTCTCCAGATGCTGCCCTTTGTTATTAATTTATTTTGCAATCTGTTTTTCACTGCTTTGGCAGAAATAACATGTTATTCTCATCTGTCTATTTAGGAATCCTTCTCTAACAAGCCTTTGATACATTTTTCTCTTTCCCTCCCTCCCTCCTTATTGACCTCTCAGTTCTCCCCTGTTTTATTGGATCATGTTTTTTTGTGTCTGGATTCCCAGAGATGGAAAAATGCAGATAATGCCTGAAAATACGAGTAGCCCCTTTGATCTCTTCTCTGGTTTGTTTAGAGCAAGGAACAGGTTGAAAATGAATATATTTGAGAGACATTACCAGCCTCTAAGACTCAAATCTTCCTTTTAAAATGGGCCCAAACCAAGAATTCAGGCTACTTCTTCAAAGCTGATTTGTCACTGGGCCAAAACAGAGCAGCAATTAAAATCTCATACAGATATGAGGAAGCTAGAGTAGACATTTTCATGTTCAGGGTTTGTACCTGCATGTTCAAAGCAAGGTGTGCAGTGTGTTGCTGTGCTCTTCCAGCACCTCACAGGCACCTCCCAGCTTTCCTCCCAGCTTCCTTACCCCTGAGGAAGGGAGCTTTGCGTGTTGCACGTTCCATCCCAGCCATGGAAGTGACAATGCTCAGATGAGCGTGTTGAGACACCTGCTAAAGGTGCTGCTGGCATCAGTGGGGTCGAGGATGTGTCCAGCTCCACCTTCAGACACATTCTGTCCAGAGCTGATGGCAGGACCCTGCTGTCCCTCATGCCAACAGGAACTGGCAGGGTGCTCACTGGAGCCAGGGCAGCTCCAGGGCATCTCTAGGAGAGCCAGGCCCTGAGCAAGCATGAGCTGTACACAGCAGCTGCCAAGGAGAGCAAATCCTCTCCAGTCTGCTTCAGTCCAACAACAGCAAGATTAATTAGGAGAAAAAAATCTGTATGAAATATTAAAGGGAGAGATAACTGTTATTGCAAAGCCAAAAGAATTTTTTACATTACTTTAAAAACAGTATTCACAGGTGTAAAACCCAATTTCTTTCCCTATGCATTAGAGCTATTTTATGCATGTAGCAATACACCTTCCATGACCACAGCTCATCCATTTTGTGCAATAAACTGCCCTCCTAAAGTGATGCAATCAGAACTGATTCTTTTTCCATAGGATACAACCAGTATTTGCAAGTCAGTACCACTAATTCATTCCTTCCACAGATGGTAATGGGGAAGCAGATCATAAAACACATCAGAGAATCCTTCCTCAAGAGAAGATAAAGCTTTGTAAAAACAGAACCTTTTATTCTGGGCTGTGGTGAGTGACAATTTTGAGGTGACATTAGGCTGCAGGCTGTGACCCTTTAGCCTTTAGATACTGTGTTCATGATGAATTGATATATTTCAAGTAATATCCTTCTTCCCTAAACCCAGACATAATAAACTATTTAAAGCAGGCCAGCACCTTTGAAAATCTTGCTTCCCTTTTGAAAACATACAGCCTTGTTTTCAAACTTTGTAAAAAGCCCCAAGAACTGAGGAATCTCCTGAGTTATTGCAGAATATCTGCAGAAATATTGTTCAAAGACTAATGCACACAGGAAATCACTAATTGCTGGGTAGCCTTTTGCTAGAAGCACCTAAAAGCTTCTAGACCTCTAAGAATGGCTAGAATCTCTCCGCTGTGCTCCAGCGAGTTTCCCCTTGAGCCTCTCCTGCACCTTTGCAAGTGCATTCATGCACAGAAAATTGACTACACTGAAAGATCTCTTTCCTAATATTTATCTTCTCAGGAAACAATTTGAGGTGTGCTAATGAGATAAGACCTGACAAACATGGATTTTTAATAGCGTCTTCAAAGAAAAATGGAAGTGTGTGCTAGAGCTCCTGAGAAATATAAGACAGGTATCACTGTGCATAGTTTGAGAGACGGAAACTGGGCAAGCACGTTATGGTCTGTACCTTCTGCCTCATGGAGAAGCATCTAGGACAGACTGTCCTCTGGGAACAGATGCCATTGTCACCTAACACCCTGAGCTCTGTTACCAGTGAAAAACTAAATGGAATCAAAAAAGGGATTAGTTCTTTCTAATGTCTATAAAGAGCTCTATCAAGTTTATGAGGTGTTACTACAGACAACAAAATTCATTGAGATACATCATCTCTTCATTTCCCTTTCAAGAAAAAGCTTTTTGATAAAAACCTTTCAGTTCAGTCATTAAATTGTTTCAAATGGCATACCTTAATCCTGCACCAGATATAATTGATCAGAAAGTACACAGAAAGCAAAGCTGTGCCAGCCTGTTTAAAAAAAAAAAAAAAAATTCCTGTCACAATATTGAAGAAATATTGTGCCACTCACAATATTGAAGAAAGTATTAAATTGAATCCTGAGCTTCCCATATCAATAAGGCAGCCACAATGCAGTACCATTGATCAACCTGTAATCCAGAATGAGGATTAAATTTACAACATGGCCTTCTCTTCCCGGCCCATTAATTCCACAATCATCAACTGTTTATGGCAGCCTAATGTCAACATGCATCTTGTGCAAGACAGCAAAGCAAATGGTCGAATGTCAATGAAGATTAGGGCAAGGACATACACTGCCTGGTGTTTACAAACATCTCATCAGGACATCTTTAAAAAAACAAAGCCAAACCCCACATTTTCAAATATAGATGTACACAGAATTACGGCTCTTGACGTCAGCAATCCATTCACAAGATAAAAATTCAGCTTTAAACTGCTCATTAAAAGCAAACAGTGTCATTCAGGGTTGCTGAAGGGACTTGAGCCAAACTGTCCAAAGCCATTAAGAAGTAAATACTGGCATATATTTTCTTTCCTTTTCAGACACTAAGATCTACAAATTGAATTATTTTATTTTGGCACTAGTCTTTAGCTTTATTATCTTCAAGTCCACCTGTGTGAAACAAGACTAAATTTTCTATGGATTTTCCAGTCTTCTATGTGTCCTGACAATCCTAGATAAAGTCTTTAGAGATAAACCAGAAAAAATCCCCAACAAACTTTTCTGCAGAGCAGATCTTCATGTGAATTGTCATATGGACAAAGAGGCTGACTATAAATCTAAGCACTGATGGTGCTGGAGTGTGTCTGTGTGTTGGTGTGCAAGTGTGCATAAGATGGCATTGTTACACAGAATGTACTGCTAAACTGAGGCCAAAAGGTCCAGGCTCTCCTGATACGTCATACCTTTGTACCTAATTAATGAGCACATGTAGGAATAAATAAGGATCGAAGTCAGGCTAGAATTACCATTAAAATGAAAAATTTTAAAAAGAGGGAGAATAGTTCTTTCAGTAAAGTATTAGAAATCTAAAGCTGTCCCTAAAGTTGTTAGCAGTTCTTTTTAAGGTCTGTAACTTTTGGTTCTCTGAACACTTTTAAGAAGTAGTGTGAGTTTTCTACATTTCCCATGTGTAACTTACCTTAGAAAATGTGTTTTCTAGAAAACCTGAGTTTGCTTTCCTCTTTGTGACTTATCTTTAGCCAGCCTTGTTTGCTGTATCTGTAATTATTTTTCTACTGGACCTTTTTGGTAAATTGGGTAATCAAAACTAGATAATGTATTAAAATATGGGGAAAAATATTTACCCTGTGGTATGCAACATTTTTTTCTTCTTGGTTCCTAACTCTGCATAGTCTACTTGCTTTTTGAACACCACAGAGAGTTTTTAAGATTAGTATTTTCTATCATTTCTTCGAAAGAGCTAATGCTTGTCCAGTAGAATTATAAAAGTAGTAAATTCAAAACAACTCAGAGAAATATGTTTAAACTAGAAGAATTTACACCTCTTTGACTGGGTCATTATTCAGAGTACAAAAGGAGAGAAAACATACCAGAATTAGAAATTCTTTTAATGAAAAAAAAAAAAAAAAAAAAAAAAAGGAATGACAAACATGAATGTTACAATAAAATTTTCCCCAAAAGAGAAATTCCCCCAGAGCAACAGCTCTCTGTAACTTCTTATGTTCTGTTGAATAAGATCCATTCTATTTCTGACATCCAGGTTTCCTGGAATTAAGAGGTATCTTTGTGTCAGCAGGGATGTAGTTGGAAGTGAAGTGATGTAGAAGAACAAAGTGTGAATGGTGATAGGTATTTTCCATTTCATTCCCTTTCAGCAGAAAAACACCCATGAAATCTGGAGGTCAAGTACAAGATAACAAGAAGTTTCTGAATGGAGCACCATGGGATATTTGCAGCAAATCATTCTAATCTCTGCTATAATCTAATTCATCATGGACAAGTAGTGTAGATAATAAAGAGGTAAAATTCAGTACAGACAGTACAATATAGAGACTTTGTACAGCAACTCTACAGTCATTATATAGTGCACTTTTTTTAAATATCTGTGTAATGTACGAAAAGATCCTTCTCAAGGCCAAGATTTTCTGTGGTCTGGAGGCTTATTTTGTGTGGAATGTGGGAATTGCAATCTGCACCCCTAAGGAAGTTGCATTTTTCTCCTGCAAAGAGTCCTTGTAACGTTCTCAGCACAGTCAGTGAGAGTTTCTTGGTGTCCTTGATCACATTCTGCAGTGATCCACCTTGCTCTCTGCCCATGGGGTGCCTACCCAGTTACTCCCCTGTTGTGTCAGTGCCTCAGTCACGTGCTGCTCTGTAGATGAGATGAATGTAGCTGTACACAGCTGTGCTTTCAGGAAGCTTGCAGATAAGAATGAACAATCAAAATCAGCAGCAAAATAAATGGATTGTAGTAGAAGCACATAGGCCTTGCTGAAATCTCATTGAAGTTTTTTTCAGAATTGGCTTCTCTTTCAAAGCAGGCTCCCAACCCATTCATTTTTATTATATTCTCCTGCTTGGTTTATTCACCCTTAAATAAAATTAAAAAGTATAAGAAAGAAATAATGTTAGCAACACTGTAGATCTTTCTGCTAGGTAAGTCTAATAAGAATCATGTTTGCAATTTTCCCCAAAGCCAAAGAAATCTGTTTGACAGCGGTATTATCAGCAGTTAGGGACAGCAATATCTCTGTCAAATGCTTGTGGGTTGTTTTTTTTTAATATTTAAACAGACTGCAGATTCCAAAAGAATGAAAATGAACTGCATCTGTGCCCAGGGTGCATAGACAGGTTCTGGGACTGGCACTCCACCTCTGTGGAGTGTCTGCAGTTTCAGATGGATTTATATTTGGCCATGAGTATTGCTTGACAGGCACATGAGTATAAATGAAAAAAAAAAAAGGGAGTTCTCTCTCTGCAGGGCCAGCAAAGGATTTGCCACCTGAAAGCATTGTTATTTTCTCAAGCTGTTTGTTTTGGGGGAGGTTTGGAAACCTGCAGTGTTTCAGCAGTGCTGCTTCCTCTCGAGAGGCTGCTAACAAATGACCCAAAGCAGAAACTGTTAGAATTCCTGAGTTGTTTCTGCTTTCCTGGACAGATACTGAAGTGGATCTAATCCCACCGTGTGCTGTTTGTATAAGCAGTGCCATTGATGCAAACAGAGCATGTGCAAGAGCAGAGGTGAGCAGAGGTCCAGAAGAACGTGTCTCTCCTGCCAGATCACAGGCTAGTGGCTGAGGCTCTGGAATTACTGAGGTTGTAGCCTCTTTCCTTCCCAGCTTTGGTTTCTTTATTCAGTTTGTTTGACAGAAGAATAAACACGAGGGCTGTTTCTGGCAACGGTCCAAGAACATGAGGTGGATGCAGAGGGAGTTTCTGTTCTCCCAAAATGTCTGCTGAATGTAAGAGCAATTCCTCAGTATGATGATTTAATCATGAGTTGATTGCTGTTATTAATCTCCATTAAGGTAATAATTTCCAAAGGGATCAATTGGTGATAAATCTCCATTGACTTCAAAGACAGCAGAGTAGTCATTCTCTTGAAAATCTAGACCTCACCTAAGAGGTTAAAAATGGTCAAATTAGCAATTTGATGTTGTCTTTTCTGAAAAACTGATTTCAGATTAACCTAATTTCAATGAGATTGAACTCTTTCTCCAGGAAAGACCTCCATTATGACGGGACATACATTCACATACAGATACTCATACACACAGGTGTATGCTCTGCATTCAGAAGCCGCAGTTGCCTATAATACAGGAATGATTCCAGTGAGACAGTGAGGTCCAAGAAGAAGACCTAGGAAGAAAAGTGTCCTCACATGGAGCAGGTCACCTAAGATGCAGGATAAGAAAAGCTGTGGGAGGAGAAGCATGGAAAATAGATGTGGTAGAAAAGCATCTTGGAGAGAATGCAAGGGCAGTAAGGAACAGGTGGTTAATATGAGGTTTCAAAGCTGCAAGCCAAGGCAGAAATTGCCCTAGATTCTACTGTTGTTTTCTTCTTTGTTGTGGTTTTGTTTGTTTGTTGGTTGGTTGGTTGGTTTGTTGGGGGGGGGGTTGAGAAAAAAAAAAAATCTTGTCATTTTTTATTAAAGCATTCCCAAATCTCAGTCTGTAGTTTCTGAAGTGTGCCCTAGAGAGGGATGTTTCCTTCCCTGTGTAATCACAGCTGGTCGTGGAGGCACCACAAGCCCTGCTCACTGCTGAGCTCTTATATCAGGGTCTCCTGTGCACG
Organism: Cyanistes caeruleus; assembly: GCF_971803275.1. Lineage (NCBI taxonomy): Eukaryota > Metazoa > Chordata > Aves > Passeriformes > Paridae > Cyanistes > Cyanistes caeruleus. Next base: position 108,266,995 of record NC_141701.1, read on the forward strand.
GCGCTGTGTGCTTGGATGGGGGCAGCAGGAAAAGAGCCTTCTCATGGTGCCAAACATGAGCTAGAAACTGTTCACGATCTCACAGCCTGTCTGAGATCACAGAGACCTCTGGAAATCAGCTGGTGCAACACACCTGCTCAGAGCAGGGTCAGCTAGAGCAGGTTTCTCAGGACCATAGCCACTCAGGTTTTGAATATCTCCAAGAATGGAGACTCTACAACTTCTGTGGGTAACCTGTGACAGTGTTGGTGACTCTCACTGTCAAAATGTTTTTTTTCCCTCATGTTTAGGCTTATTTTCCTGTCTGATTCAATGATATGGGGGGCCCCACTGGACTGATTGGTTGCTAAACAGGTCCCTGGCCATTGTAAAAGGCCAAGGTAATAATATCTGCCTATCAGATGGCAAATTCTGTCTGAGATGGTGTAACAGAGGCAAAAGCAAATTTTCCTCAAGGGTGCATGCTCTCATGACAGGCTTGACAAATACAAATATTTTAAAATAAATGAGCTGTCCATACCCATTAAATTGAATGCTATGTGGCACTTGTGAATTAAATAATTTTCACATGGTATTTAATGATTCTCACCTTGTGGAAGATCTAATTTTGCTGTGCTGTTCCTGAATTCATGTTGTAGACAAAGCAAATATGTCACTGTGCAATAACTCTTCTGCTCCAAGATGGACATGGATCCCTAAGTGGAATATGAATTGAAAGATTTACAGCCATGCTAATTCTCAATGACTTGTACTAAGACAGAACTAATTCAGTTCTCTGAGGCGATGAATACAGTTTTTGTGAATTACTTATTGTATCCTTATTACAAATTTATCAACATTTGATTCCTCAGTGATCACTTGACATCTTCCAAAGTTGTACTGCTTTACACAGAAAGAGATGAAAGTCATGTCTGGTAGCAGATGTAAAGGAAGATTTAAAGCATCATTAATAACTTTTTTTTTTTTTAATCCTTATTAATAATTTTTCTTTTAAGCTTTCAGCTTTACTGCTTATGATTTGGGCTTGAGGATTTTTCCCATTTTCTTCTCTGCCTTGTTAAATCTAACTGCACTTAAATTACAGTTCTGTGTTTTCTGTGGTTTGGAACAGAGTTGATGCAAGTGCAATATATTGACATTTTCTGACTTTATTTCTTTTCATATTGGATAGAGAAAACACTAGCTTAAGATGACCCAGCTGGTCAAATATGTTTGTTGAACTACTGAGACTGAATTAACTGTGTCTGAGCAGCTACTTTCTCTTAACAGGTGGCAAATTTCACAGTTTCTGTCAGAGAAAAGAGCATTCATGTCTTTCCATGGAATGATAAATCTGTGAATCTCCACAGAATAGAAGTTGATATAAATCTTGTCCAAAGTTCCCCAAGTCTTTGAGGTGGGACCAGTTTCCAGTGCTGCCACTTCTTGACACCTTACCACAAGCCTCACAAGAGACCACAAGATGTCTGATACTCATTATTTTAATGACTGCACTGTCAACAGCACTGCTTATTGCAATGTTTCTAGCATTTTTCCATATCAGAGTAGTCCACCTTCGGGGTTGTGTCCAGTTCCCTTTTTAGACTTCCTGTGGATCCCAGTAGGCATTAAATCAAATTCTTTCTATCAAAATTCAGAAAGGGGGTGAGGAAAACAGTCTGGGCCTGTAAGGCATTTAATAGATACTCCTCTATTAGTATCAGTAAGAGCTGGATGCAGACATATCATGATTTGTAGCAAAAGACACATCATTGAAGGAAGAAAGATATTTCTGTCTCAGTCTCATTTTCACTTGCTGAGCAATTCAGGGTACACATTAATTTACTCAAACTATTTTTCTGGTTTTTACAGTTCAGAGTATAGTATTGGCCTTGCCATGAAAAAATGATGGAGTTGCACTGCCAAATGGAAACAGGAGCAGCTGTGCTACCTCTGGTCTCCTGAGTACACGAAGAAAGCAAACAGCATTCTTTTATTGTCCTGGCCTGAAACTGCAATACAGCAAAGACAAAACTCTTATTTCTTAAGATTTTCTTAAGGTACATTTAAGAATGCCTTTTTTAAAGTCTCATGCAGAGCTGGTGCACATTGCTTAAAGGAAGACTGCACATGCTTGCTTAATGTGTACACATAAGACCTCACTGCAATCTTTAATCCCTAATATCTTTGAACAACTCAGCTGCCTCAAGTAAAATATGCTAATTACATTTTACATACCTACCTCGAGGTCTTTTGCTGGGTAATTAAGCTAAATAACTCTGAGCTAAAATAAAAGCTACTGGGTTCTCTTTGGTAATAGTAACCAGGGATTGTGTGCAATTAAAAGATCAGCAACTCTAGCTAGAAACAGATCTTGGGAATGGTCTGGCCCTTTTCTTTATACAGCCTTCGCTGCTATGCTTGGAGTGATTCCAGGTCACTCCTGGAAATGCAGTAGCTCTTAGTCTTAAATGTTCCCTTTTGATTATGGTTGATTCAGTTCAGGGATGGGTCTGTTGAAGTGGTGAGAAACACATAAAGATGCTAATATATTTCCAGCAAGATTAGGGGTGTAATAAACAGCACTGTGCCAGTGAGACAAAGGGTGGTAGTGTGAGTGGTGATGAAGGTTAGTGGGCTAAGTGCTGTTTGAGGTCTTATGTGCAGAAGTGTCCTGTGTTAAACCTGTCATAAAACTGGAACATGGGCTGTTGTAAACCTGAATGGATATATGGAGCTGAAAGGTCTACTTTGGGCTTGTTGGTTATCCTCCACTCTTCTGGGAGAAGGGATGATTCTGCCTCTTGTACACACAGTCTAAGCAGGACCAATTTAATTTCTATGAGTCTTGTTAAGAGCACTAGGTCCAATGTTGCTATGGTAACACTGCAACTATTTTACCTAGCCCAGGGCTTGGTGGCCCTGGGGTTTGATGGTGAAGGAGATCAGGTTCTCTGGACAGGGCTGTAGCTCTTCCCTTGCTTATGGGCAGTCACAGTTTGTACTGCTTTGTCTGTGTCCTACACCAGTGGGAATGCATGTAACCATTAAAATAAATTAACAACTCCCTTTGTGGCAGGAAGTAGTCAGAATTCCCATAAAGAAATCTATAGATGCAAATATTTATAACAGACAGGTAGCATAGGGGAAACTGATATGCTGGAGCAGATACATTGATTTATCTCAGGAATAGTATAGCTAAAGGCAGGGGTTTGTTCTTTTGTGAACTGAGATGGTTTATTTTTTCTCAGATGAAATTAAAATAAGCGGCAAGGGTGGTGTGGACAGGCAAGTCCAAAAGTTGCTGGAGGCCTAAGGGCAGAAAAAGGAGATGAAGCACAAGTTACGTTTGTTTTCTGGGAGAGAGTGTCAAACAATTGTGTCTTTCTCACCTGGAAAAACCTTTCAAATGAATGTTTTAAAAGTACCCTTGAAACTCAACTGAATATTTCAGCAAGTGAGGTGAGTCTCTTTTATATTTTCCTAGTAAATATTTTATTTTGCTCACATGGATTCATCAAGTGAGAAAGGTTCCTATATTTTTTTGCACCTGTCTTATTGCTTGTATAAGCTGCCCCAGCTTTAATGTTTTGTCAACACCGTGAAAGGGTAAATTCTCCTGGGCTTCTCTTCATGTCACCATTGAGGAGCTAGGGAACTCCACCAGACTGCTAGGTCTTGTTCCTCCAAGTATCAGCTTCAGAAACATCTCTGTTCGTGGGATTTAGCTACTGCCCATGGAATGTTGTCCCAACCTGGCCTACTCTTTTAGCCTGTCACTATGAGGAAGGAAAGTCCTCCTTAAAAAATTCCACTGTGTCTTTTCAGGTGAAATGCAACTTTTTTTCTCCCAGGAAGTTTCAATTAACGTCTATAAATTCTACTTAATCTAAGATGTTTAATCTGGATCTCCAGTGAGCAGATCTAGACACAAACTGAAGAAACTGATGATGCTGTGATGTCTTCTTGTCATGTTCTCCCATGCCTGCCTCTCACTTTGGGAGAGCTTTGATGTAGTTACTAGTTGCCATGTGGAGGTTGCTCTGATCTTGGCCATGCATGTCCTTAGAGCACTTTTCCTTTGCATCCTTCCTTTCTTAATGTTGGCTGGTTTTCCCCAGTAACTGCCAGCCCTGTGAAAAGGTGGAAGTTTTGCCATGCTCACTCTCCAAGTATTAGGCAACAGCTGCTTACAGGAATCCACAGGTGCAAATCAGCCCCTTGAATGCTTTTATTTCATGTAGGGAAGACTAGGTACAAAAATGGTCTGCCAGGGATCCTTAACAGGCAGCTGAGGAGCAAATGAAGAGCAAAACCAAACCTAAGCATCCTATTCCTCTCCTCTAAACATGTTCTGCCTCTACAGGGACCTGCACATAGTATGTCCTGCAAAGGTCTCTGCCTCTTCTACCTCATCAGGTTATTTAGGCAGGGAAATATCCAGTTTCTTTCCCTGAGTGACCTAGGTTTGTGAATGCTCAGGGATTGGGGGATGTCCACACCTGAGCAGGAGCAGATCACACTGCTGCCCATGACAGGGAATCCCTGTGGAGCTCTTGAAAGAAGGCGGGAGAGGAGACCTAAGTTACACTCAAGAAACAAAGTTAGATGTTCAGGCAGGATTTGGGGCTGTATTTTACAAGTGGCAGGACAGCAGACACTTTAAAATTTTACTTACCTCCATGTTTTGTGCGTGTGTACATGTCAAGTTGAAAGAAAAAAGGGAAAACAGGTTAATATTTTAGCACATTCCTCTGCCTAATACTCCTTCAGCATTTTCAGACACCAGCATACACAGAGGGCTGTTAATAAAGCATTTAGCTGCAATAATATATTGGTTTGCACAAGTGTGATGCCCTATTTTCTTTTAATGATGTGAACTAAGTTTCTCTCTCAGGATGAGAAAACCTAAAAAAAGAATAAAAATTGTTTTAGAATTTATGGATTGTTTAAAAAAAGTGAAAATAATAATAATAAATGCTTTGGAAGATTTTAAACAGCTTTTTAAAGTCAGATCTATAGAAAAAAAAATTAAATCCTACTGTTAATTTTTCCCCCCCAGGTCCCTGGAGGAAACTAATTTTATATAAAAAATGTCAAGTTTATTCTATTGATTATGTTAGATTATAGTGTTAAGCATCATCCAGCAGAAGTGGAAGAAAAACACTTCTTCTATTTGCTACTTATCTCTATGTAAAGTTTTGCTTCAATCATTTATTATTCAGGTTTCCATTTTTGCAGAAAATTCAAATACAATTGAATAAAATTTCAAAATAGTTATGTACAGAACATATGAAAAATGAGCCCAACTATACTGTAAAAGAAAAACTTTTTCCCTTTTTACAGCAGGAAGTATCAATAGGAATTATTTTAATAGTTACAATAGGAATTGGAATTATTTCAATTTCTGCTTGACTGACTGAGCTCTGCACAATGCATGCTGCCATGCAAAGAGACAGCTAGCTCCTCCAAGTTCTGACATGAAGAATACTAGCAGCTTTCTTTCTTCTTTCTATTTTTTAAAGAGGGATTAAAGCAAACAATTGGTATATCATCTGAGACTCTTATGCATTTTCTCCTTCGCTTTCCTTACCTCACAACTTCTGACAGTTCCTGACTGATAAATGTGCAGTTTTTCAGATATTTTATTTTTTTTACCAGCTTTTCTAGCAGTGTGTTTCAAATCTTCCCTTGTTTTTTAGCAACCATATGCCAAATACCATGTCATGAACTGAGCTTGTGAGAAAGAAATCATCTGATCAAGCAACATATATTTTTTTATGGTGGTGTTTGGCTAAGGGATCATTTTAATGTCACTATAAAGGTTCCTTCCTCTGTGTTTCCACCTTCAAATACCCTGCTTGTAAATTTATGGTGCCAGTGGAGGTTTAGTGATAATTGTTCAGAAGCAGAGCATGGCAAGAAATAGATGAGCAACATTAATGTTCTCCATTTAGGGCATAAAAATATTGCAATCATTAAGTCCAAATGAAAGGTTTAGTGTAAAAAGATGTCAAAACCCAGCAAAGGTAAATGTTCTGTGTTTCTGAAGTTAATATGAAGTGCTGAATTATTCCATACCCTTGGCATCCCAGGTTTGTTGCCCCAAACTATACAAAAGAGAGTTAATGGAGCCAGAGCATTCCATACAGGGTTACTGTTTTTAAAAAGGCTTTTAAAATGTGAATGAATGCAAGTCCCTTTAGCTATATGAAAATAGATGGAAATATATTCAGTGCATTTATGGCGTATGAAAGGTTGTATTTAATGTTCTCTGGTCTTGACCTTTAGACTGTAATTTGCATTTGATTTTCAATGCCTCTGAGAACATTTTACTTCCTGCACTAATTCCCTTTCTAAACTGTGAGGACTGCAGACTCTGTTGCAATATTGATCATTTTTCACTGCTGCTGGTACACTTGTCAAGGCTTTATAGAGTTAACTATTGTTTTGAAGTGAAACTATGAATTTTTAAATCCAATGGGATTATACAGGCAATAGATTTGTTCAAAATTAAAACATTCCTTGTGCTCTAAACTATCTGTGCAACTGTGACTGCTCCTAGAGAAGGTTTATTATTGTGTCATGTCTGTGCTTGGGTTCACACCAAGACAGAGCCTAAAAAAGAAAATCTTACAAGAAGACATAGCCTTAGACTACAGTGAAGTGCTTGAAGTGTCATTTTATAATCCCTTGTAAAAACTCAGTCACTTAGACTTTGTAGTCACACTGCATTTATGTCACACATTTTATGTCACACTGCATTTCCTGTGTGTCTGTGCACAATTTCATGTTTCATAAGCATGCATTCATTCATTCATTCATTCATTCTTTCTTTCTTTCTTTCTTTCTTTCTTTTTTTAATATTTTGTGTGTCAGTCCTGTCTCTTTCTCTTCTGTAGAGTATAGTAAATTTATTGCCGCCTTCATCTTACCAGCACCTCACTCAACTGGTCTGACATACTCAAACTCAGAATGATCATTCTCCACCCTTATTTAGCATTAAATCCAGTAAATTCACTTCACATCTGAAGAAAGGCTTTTACTTCCTAAATTTTTTTTCTGCTTTTTCCCCCCCAGTCACGTCAGTAGCAATATCTTTTGACAGACGGTACCATCTCCTTTATTAATTCTTGACATTAAAAAGTGACACTTGAAGATCAGGACCTCAAAGGGACACAAGGCAGTGCATTTGTTCATACACATAATTAACATGCTGTATAACTTGACATATCTATATGTCATGTTCCTCTGCTCACTTTAGAATTAGCAAATTGATGTCTGGTGTCATTAACACAGTGAGGTCAGTGGGCTGTTGTGTTAGACAATAGACTGCATCATCTACATTACACTTGAGTTCACTTGCAGCCCATGGAAGGAAAAGGGATGCTCTCAGGGGCTTGTGTGGAGGTGTTACTTCAGATCAGATCTCAGTTCAGAATGCACCAGAAATTAAAAATAATGTTATATGAAAATAACTTGAAATGAGGTATTGTGCCAATAAGCTCAACAGAGTAGCATGCAAACAATTGAATTATGACTAATGCAGGTCAAGCAACGAGGGGAAATGACCTGTATTTAATAAATTTAATTTTTGATTACACAATACTGATAGCCCTAATTGAATAACTTATTCAATACATATTCCTAGTACTCATCAGATGTATTCTCTCAGGAACACTAGCAGTATAGAGCTTAAAATTCCAGAAAAGCTATTTACAAGATCTATTACTTGTCATGGCAGTCATATTTGCTGAGTAGTGTAACTATAATACAACATAACTATTCCAAGCAGAAAAAGGTAATCTGGCTGAAACTCTTACACTACCTTTATTTAGAGGCACAGTAACATGCAGACTTGTCATTAATATCATCAACAGGAACTTGGCTGAGAAGTCATATTTAAATCACAATGTTTAAGGCTCCCCTCCTTGGCACTGTGCAAGTCCAAGCCTGCTCCACAGAAGCATGATGTAATGTAGTGCAACCAACAAGACCTAGGATTTTTTTCTTATTTTGGAAATTGTTTCCTTCCCTGTCTTTTACTTAAAATAACAGTATGGGACCTGCCCATGAGAGATGTTACAGTCATCAGCATAGTGGTAGCCAGTATTTTGTGTTAGGGGGTAGGATTTACAAAGCTGAGCTAGAAATTCTCTGCCTGTTGAGGATGCAGGTGTCAGGATGGTTTTTTTTGTATGAATATAGTGCATAAATATGGTGACACAAACCAGAGAATAAGGAGGAGAAGGTGTGGCATATGGTAGGATACTTGCTTTTTACACTACTCCCACCCAAGGTCAGAGCACTCTCTCAGGGAGTGAAGGAAGGTGGGTTTCCAGCCTGCTGTGTTCACAGAGGCTTTGGCTACCCACACTCCTACCCAAAGATATGCCCAGCCTACCTGGCTATAGGTACTGGGCTGGAACTGGGCAAACAGGGCCAAAATGGAAGGGGTGGCGGTGTCAGGCTGTCGATGAGAGGAGATCTGGGGAGTTTTCTTCCTGGAGACTGTCAGTCTTTTACTAAGTGAAGCCATAATGAACTCCATCAAAATCTTATGCATGACACGAGTCTGAAAGGAACTTGTACCTTCCTCATCTCAAGTTTTTTATTTTCTTCTGGAAAAGACCCACAACCCAACCCCCTGCCAAATCCCCAAACAGTGCTGCATTTCCTCTGAGCTGTTTCCTGTTCTAATGCAGTATCTTTCTATTCCTATATGAAGGATTATCAGACACTATCCTCCCTTCTCCCTTGTGTTTTGCACCCTTTTCCTGGTAGCAGTGATATATTCTTGGCCTCGCATTCTCTGGCAATTGACCTGTGAGTTCCTCATTTTCTCTTATGAATCGTCTCATGTCTGTTCTGCCTTCTGCTCTCTATCACAAATGCTGCCTTCTGTTCTCAGTCACTGTTGGGTTTTTTGTTTAGTTTTGTTGGGGGTTTTTGGTTTTGTTTTTTGTTTTTTGTTTTTTAAATTTTTAGTTCCTTATCTCTCTTCTTGGTGCTGTTTCTGTGTTGCTTTTCTGCTAGAGAAAAATAAAACAAAACCACAGAACCAAAATCACTAAAAAAATAAAAATAATAAAAAATATACAAACCAACTGAAAAACCTCAAACAACCTCCCATGAAAGTTCATACTTGCACTGCCTTCCTTTCACTGTGCTTCAACATACAGACACCGCTGACGTGACTGTATGATTACAACTCACTGCGTCCTTGCCTGACTCCACCTTTCTTGTCTGATGTGCCCCCTTTCCTGCAGATCCTACAAGCTCTGTAACATCAAACATAAACTATCAGAGAAAAAGTGTTGTTGCATCAATAGGTGCTGTTCTCTTTTCAGCTGTTCAGGATATGGCAAAAAAACTCCACCTCCTGAAGCAGAGCATCCTGCTGGTCTGGAAAAGTACTCACTTTCATTATCAATCTTCTGCTGTTTGAAAAGCAACAGTGTTACTCTTGAGTGAGACTAGTCTGTGATTTGTGGTGATTTGACTGTGTTAGAACCAGCCCTGCTTGTAGCTTAAAGCTGTGGGGCAAAAATTGCTTGATAGGAGTGAAAAAACGAAACAATCCCCTCTCCCCAGACTGGCACATTTTTCCCTGTTAAAGCTCAGAAGAGCTCTGCTAGTCATGGCACTACCTCACAAAATAAGGTAGCATTCCTAATGAAAAACCTGAGCACTTAACTGAGATAAACAGATGTTTGCAACCCTGTACAAATATTTTAAATTCCCTGGTGACAAGTTAACCCTGACTGAATGCCAGTTGTTGTTCTATTGCTCTCCTCCTCAGCTAGATGGGGGGGAAAGAAAATATAATGAAAGGCAAACCAGGCATGACTTGGGGAAATAGGTTTTATTTATCAAATCAGATCAGGATAGCATGATGAGAAATAAACCCAAACCTTAAAACTGCCTTCTGCCCCTAATCTCCTCCATTCTTCTTCCCAGGCTGAATTTCACTTCCAATTTTCTTTCCCTCCTCCCCTACAGGGGTGCAGCAGGATGGGAACGGGGGATTACCATCAGTTCATCACACACTGTCTCTGCCACTCCTTCCTCCTTGTACTCTTCCTCTGCTCCAGAGTGGGACTTTTCCCATGGGAGGCAAACACAAACTTCTCCAGCATGGGTCCCCCGTGGGATCACAAGTCCTGCCAGCAAAACTGCTCCAGGGCACGCTTCCTACAGGAAATCCCCCTGCCCCATCATGGGTCTCTCCGTGAGCTGCAGGTGGATCTCTGCCCCACTGTGCACCCACACAGGCTCCCCCTCCACAGGGGACAGCCTGACTTACTATGGTCTGTACCACGGTCTGCAGGGGAACTTCTGCTCCTTCCCCTCCTCCGTTGGCCTCGGTGCCTGAGGAGTTCTTCTCTCACACATTCTCACTTCTCTCTTCTCTGGATACAGTTGCTGTTGTCCTTTTTTTTCCCTTTCATGAATAGACTCACAGAATATTCTGAGTTGGAAGGGACCCACAAGGATCATCAAATCCAGTTCTTAAGTGAATGACCCATACAGGGATCAAACACACAAAAAAAATACATTCTCCCAGAGGCACTGCCACTATCCCTGATGGTTTCAGCTTTTATCAGCAGTGGGTCTGTCTTGGAGCTGGCTGGCATTGGCTCTGCCAGACACAGGGAAGCTTCCAGCAGCTTCTCGCAGAATCCACTCCTGTAGCTCCTTACACCACTACCAAATTTTTGCCATGCAAACCCCAAAGGGGATGGACTTGCATCCTTCCAAAAACCTGTGAATTAAGATACCCATCTCTGACAATGGGAACCATTTTCCCATGCTGAAGGTTCTTGGAAGAAAAAGAGCTAAAGAGTGCCAGTACGTGTTACAATAAGAGACAGGATACTATTAAACAGCTGTACCTCATTCACTCTGCATGCAGTTTTCCCTCATTTAGAGTCACTGCAGAAGAGATAACTGGATAGTGACTCATTTACAGGGGAAACCATGGTTAGTATATTTGACATTATATTCAGAAAAAAGATGAGTGTATCAATCAAAGAAGTTATTTTCATTTGCTCCTTTTATCTCCTCCCGACCTTCTTCTCCCTCAGGAACCTGATTGCTACAAATACTTAAAATTGCATGGAGGTTTTTCTAATGGCAGCACAGTATGGACTTTGCCATTTGCTGATTCATGTATTATAGCAGAGCATCACTTGCAGAGAAGAAAACAACTGCAGTAATAAAAGGCCTTCACTCTTCCTGCCTGTTAGGATTTCTTTCTCTCTTCCTCTGTTTCATTCCTACTTAATTTATTTTTATGTCAATATACTGTGTTGATAAAGAAGCCCTTCACAGCCCAAATGAATCCAAAGATGAATGGATCTTCATCACCAAAGACTGGCTTTTCTACAGTCCCTCAGTTTTTCATCCTAAAGAGGTTAGGATTATCTGGTGCTTTTTCCCCTGTTACATCTCGAAAAGCACACAACATCTTGAAACTCATTTTTACCTTTTCTATGTGCTACCTTTCTCCCTCTATCACACTTCAGGTATTCTCTCGCTCCCTACACTCTTGGTAGACTTTTTCCTGAAAGCTCATTCCGGAGCTTAGATGGAAGTGTTGTGAGATGACTGCATACCATAAAAAGCAGTGAAAGGTGTTGGGCCTGTATCCCTTACCTCAGGTGGACCAAGAGGTGACCAAGGGAGCCTTACAGAAGGAGATGGTCAGAATCTGCCACACCCACCCTTAAAGAAAATGCAGGAAACGTATTTTCTAGATCCTGAAGTCTATTGTCTGAGCTGAGAACTACCCAGGGTGATATATGGAGCAGAATGGTGAATGTCCTCCGGGATACCTGGGGTTCCATCATGACCTCATACTGCAAAGAGAACAGGCAGTGTCCATACATGTTTAGCCAGTCAGGATGGCTGTTAATCAAGAAACCCACCCTCCTTTCACTGGCAATGACATTGAGAGAAATTTCTGCTTCCTCATGTGCTCTGCTATTTTCACAAGTTTGGAAGAAATATGTTGTAAAAATGCATTCACTCCTTGTACAGGAAAATTCACATGAAAAAGACACTTCTGCATTGCTGGGATATAGAAATAGTGTCAGGGATCTCTCTTTCAGATTTTTACCTTGCACTGAATGCTGCCATCGCACTTTTGAGTATCTGAATTAATCAGGACTATGAAACCTAAAGAGAATTATAAGTCTCTATGGGAAAATTCCATTTCTGCTGCAACTTGTTAGCAGCTGCAGTACAGCAGTGTTGCTGCACTGTCAGGGGGTGAATTTATACAGGCACTCTACTGTGTGCTGGTGGGCTTGTTTTCTAAGCTCTGTAAAGCAAAGCAAGTGCTGCATATCAACAAATTTACCTTCCTTCACCTCACTACCTCTCTGAACTCATATCCCCACTTCTGGGGAAAGCCCAGCAGAGCCTCCTTCTTATCAACCATAGCAAAGCTGGTGGCAATATCTGGGTCTTGCTCAGAGGCAGATGGCAGCTAATGCCTGGCTGGAGGGGACCCAGGGAGTGGAAGCTGCTGGTGGCATGACCAGAAACATGTTCGTGCTGGCAGCAGTCATGGTGTCATTTGCTGGTGCCTGGAGTTTCTTTCTGGCTGATTCTCAGCACAAATGTGGCACCACTTGTACCCCCTGTGTGAGCTGAGCCTGTTTGAACAGGGCTTCCCTGCTCTCACCTACCTTCATCTGCTGTAGATTTGCTTTGTGATTGCTGTGCTCAAAACAGTACATTTCAAAAGGCTTCATTAAAAGCACGTGTCCTGTAAGAGCCATAGTTATTACCCTGGAGACATACTAGAAATGGGGTTATGTATCAAGAGGCAATTGTTTAGGTCAGTTGAAGTAGGCACAGCCATTCCCTTCTTTATTTACCCTGCCTCTGACTGGACTGTTTAGTTCTTCCCCAAAATGTTGCTGAAGTCTCTCTGTGCCACATAGGTTTATAAATTTTCCTTTCATTGTGACTTGTAAACACATAGTAATAGTGGGCAATTTTGATCACATAGTTTAAATTTTGTATCTTGTGCTTCCATGATTTCACCAGTTGGCTCATGCAGCTGAAATGGCCATAGGCTGCACCTGAATCTCTGCGTGTCCCAGTGCTGGTGTATTTCTGCTTCCCATTGCAGAATTTGGAAGATTCCCTTCCTTCTGGACCTGGTAGGGACTGAGACCTACAGTACTTGAAGTATGGTGCTAAGGGTTTCCTCTTATTAACCAGACCACAAACCATCTGTCAGGCCCTTTCCATTGCTAATTTAAAGGACAGATGGATCACCATGAAAATAGTTCCAGCTAATTGAACTTGTCAAATACAACTGTCTAAACCCTATCAGATATTGCTGGAAAATATGCTCTAAACAATTCCTGAAAAAATAGTCTTTGGAATAGCGAGGATGTTTAAAAACAAATTAAAGCTATCCCACGTGAAATCGCAAGATTGCTCCTTAAATTCTCAGGTAGAACTATTTTGCTGGTCTTGGAGCTTTAAAAAACTGTTAAAAAGGATCTTTTTTGAATCTTACTTGATGATGCCTTGCTCATGTCCTGGCATCCAGGAAGTAATGGCTCTCTTATATCCAAATGAGATATTTCCTGCAGTTAAAGCACACCGTGAAGGAAATGCCAATTAGGTATTGAATCCAGCAGATGCAATACCTGTGTGTAAAAGTTAGTCATGCTGTTGCTGTGAAAATTCTTCCCTTACTAATTTTTAAAATATGAGTCTTTCCACAATCTCATAAATATTTAGCAAGACTTCATTTCCTGTGAATTGCTTGATGTAGCACAACAGTGATTTATACATGTGTAGGCATGCATGTATCATTTTCTGTGTGTGACTTCATGGCTACTGAACCAAAAGTGTTGTGGGAATCAATTACTCATGAGAGTATATGTACTTCAAATGCTGCACTCTTAAATAGATAGCTTCCTACTTTTTCATCTTTGACCACTAATTGCATAGGGCAGTTCTGAGTTAAATAACCTGCAGGGCAAGAATTATTTATAGCAGATTACACACATAGGACTTTGATACATTTTTTAATGCTGTGGATGAGAACACTAAACCCTAGAGGAGGCGGTTGCGTCTGTAATCGCAGCTTGAAATGCACTAGCTGTAACAGGTGACACCACGTACCACAAATATCAAATGTGTAATATTCTTTTTGTACTTGGCTGAGAGTAATGAAATCTTTGAAAATGCTGCAAGGCACATCCATGCAGAAATACGTTTGCCCTGGAACTGCAAGTCTGTAGAGCTTTCCTGCACACGTCTCGTGTGAGTGAGGCCCTTCTGCTATGAAAAGCGAGTCCCGGCGTCTGTGCGTAAGCAAGAGCGTGTGTCTGTGTGCTTGTGCTGGAGGAAAACGTCAGCTCAGACTTTCTCCTACTTTTTTCATTGACTGAGATAAACTCTTGTGATTTCCCGCTGTTTCCTGTTAGTAGACTGTCAGAAGAAAGATATTTATTCAACGTCAAATATAATTTAATTTTTAAGTCTTAAGGATGCGTTTGTTGTTAAATTTAAGGAGGGGCTTTATGGTCTAGCAGTGCTAGAATTTTAACTAGTGTAAATTAGCTTAGAGCTGTGCAATAGATCCTCATCTCTTTTGTGTGTGGATGCAATGAGAAAAAGTTTACATTACACTGTATAAAAAGAGAAAGGGCAAGAGAGGGGAAGAGAGAAGTGAGAAAGAGGAAGTTTTTTTTCCTAAGAGGCAAAAATTAATTTCTCCAGTGTTCAAGATTTTGGGGAATAAGGAAATATTGGCATAATACTGAACTTCCTTATTGAAAAAAATATAGTTGAGGGAGCTCATCCTTGTTAGGTAACTGGCTGAGAAGAACAGAGGCACAGCATTTGGAGCTGAAGGGAACTTTCCCTTCAGATTAGTCAGAGTGGAAACAAAGCTCATTCTCCAGATGTGCCATCAGTTGCGGATCTTATTAGAATCCCTCTCAATACCGAGTAACCTGTCACTCAGAAACCAGAAACAGTCAAGTTTTGTTACAGGGTGCAGCAGCAGGCACCACCAGGATGCTTCTCTGGACTTCAGTATTCCCATCACTTACCTGGAAACCAAATTTTCAGGTGTATCTAAACAAATGTAGGTGTTTTAGAAGAGTTATACAAAACTCAGTTTAATGTTGCTTCCTTCTAAAACTAGGCACTTGTGATGAATTCTGTTTTGATATTTTATGTAGAGATGAGAAAAATTTTTATGATATTTTGTTTGGAAGGGCCAACCTAGAGTAAACAAAACCTACTATAAGGAGGCATCAACTGAAATAAATTTCAGCTTTAAAACCCAATGAGATTCAACACCCTTGTATGTCTCACTGCATCATCAGTAAAATGCAAACAATGCTGTTTTCCAAAGCAAAAAGTTTTCATCTTGACAAATAGGATACTTCAAAAAGTATCTAGAACTTGAAATTTAAAAAATTGAAATTTTTATCTGTTTCCCTATACTGTAATTTTCTTTGGGTTTTAAGTTCATTAGAAAATTTTAAGAGTTTAAGTTTCACCTGATTTTTGTCAAAAACATTTTTGTTCACCTAGAAGCTTCTGTGGTAAGCTTGGGCTTACTTCTTCCCCAGTTGCTGTAATGATTACAGACAATAAACTCATCTGTTCAAGTGAAGTCAGGACTTGCTTCATCAATTGGAAATTGATGCCTGAAGAAGCTCTCCAAATACTTTTTATGCATCTATCTTCCCTCCCAGTGGATCAGCGAAAAGTGAGAAGGCTCTGTTATAACTACAACCAACATGTATCTTAAGCACTGAAGAAAAGGAAAAAGATTTAGGGTTGTTGGGCTGGTTTCACTCTTAGCTTGCCCCTTTAGCTCTGTCAATGATCAGAGTAGCAAGTGGCACTGGTAATATGGGCTCTTTGTATGCTTTACCATAAACTGGACCCAGCAGAGCAATAGTTATATTTCTGAGCATTTAGCCTTGATCTGTCCCACATCTGTTCCCAGTTAATAATTTTGTAAGTAATTACAAGGGGATGGTATTTAGCCTTGAGTTCATTTTAGAAGAAGCAACCTCCCCTTTCCTGTGATGATGTGGCCAGTATTTGTACCCTTGGTTCCAAGCAATCGTATTGTTACCATGCCCTGATGAGCCTTTCCTGTTGCCACTGTAGCCTTGAAAGCTGGAAATTGCAAGTGCTGCAGGTGGTGAGCAGCAGGGTTTGATTAATCCAGATTCCATTTTCTCATTGTTGAAAAAGAATGGGGGAAAAGGGATGCTCTACAGTTGAGTGTCAAACCTAGCCAGAAATAGTGCAGCTATTGGGGGTGATGATATGGGTCACACAGTAATTATTTT
Source organism: Cyanistes caeruleus (assembly GCF_971803275.1). Lineage (NCBI taxonomy): Eukaryota > Metazoa > Chordata > Aves > Passeriformes > Paridae > Cyanistes > Cyanistes caeruleus. Next base: position 108,283,326 of record NC_141701.1, read on the forward strand.
GAGCCAGGAAGATATAGTGAGACCATACCAGAAAATTGGCAGAGAGCATTGCTTTCACTTGTGGTTATATAAGAGCTCAGTGAGAAGGCCAGACTGCAAGACAAGTACCTTTTCTTCCATTGTTATATTAAAAATGTGATTTTTACCAAAGCTAGGCTGAGCTATAGGCTGACAGTATGAGACATAGGAATGGCATGAATTTGGTGCACAGATCTGTATCAGAGATCATGCAGTCTTCATGCAATCAGGAAAACACTAAACTGCTGACCATGAAGTGAAAATAATAATAATACCCAGAAATGATGATTAGTTTCATAAATACAGAGGCAGCTTCATCACTTTCCTGATTCCCATTTGCTACAGATTCACTGGTGTTTGGGGTGTTTTTTTGTGGTTTTTTGCAACATCATGCTACAACATTAATCCTGTTCTTCTAGATCATTCTCTCTTGCCAGTACTGTAGCATCACACAGCTTTCCCATGCTCATGAAAAATGAGGAGGCTTTTTGGTGCCATGTGGCTTCATAAAGCAGGGGGAGAAGGAAAGGGGTCATGTTTGGAGTGATGACTTTTGTCTTCCCAAGTAACTCTTACTTGTGATGGAACTCTGCTTTCTTGTGTTCAGGCTGAACACCTGCCTGCCATACAAAGTGGGGAATAAATTTCTTGCTCTACTTAGCTTGTATATGCAGCTATTACTTTACCTGTTAAACTGACTTTAATTCAACCAAAAATATTTTCTCACTTTTACCCTTCTGATTCCCACTCCCATCCCAGCAGGGGTGTGGTATTTAGCTGCCAGCTGGGGTTAAACCACAACAGCTCTTCTTGGTGTCAAGTGTGGGGCTCAAAGGGTTCAAGATAATGACAGATTGGATTGGCACGTGCTAGATTGAATTTATAGCTGTTATTACTGTGTAGCTATTAATCTGCAGGCTCTGTGCTTGCCATGGCACTTGCTTGCCTTACTGCTACCATCTGCATTGACTGGGGCACGGGATGGCACCGGCTGAGTGCAGTTATTTACTATAGGGATTGTGTTGGGTTGCAGCTGCCCATCAGCTAAGTCAGACATTATCTTGTGTGCAATCACAGCACAGGGCTGCACCCAGCTTGTGTCTCTTTATAAGCAGGGGTTTTAAGCAGCTTATTTTCATGCTGTTGGTAGCTCCTTCTACCGTTAATTGGTTTTAGAGGCACATACTTCTCTTGGATCTGTACTGCAAGAAGGGGAATGAAGAAGCTTTTAATAGGCTCTGCTATCCTTCCTGTGTAGTGTATTTTATGCACTGGCAATCCCTTCTTATCCTTCAGCCTGGGTCCAGTATTAAATCAGCTGCTTGTGTAGGACAGGAATGCTGCAGAGCAATCACTGACAAACAGAATATTCAAGTTCACATTGCTGTGCATGTGCTCAGAAGGATCCTGTCACATTTCTTCAGAGTAACATAATGTCAGAGTTTCTAGATGTTTGCATGTAGATCTCTCAGTAACCCTAATGTTCCTCTAACATGATCCACTGCCTGCCTTTTTATCTCCTCAGATGTGGCACTTCCTCAAGTCCTTAAAATCAAAACCAGTGTCAGCTCTGTGGGGACTGCAAGCACACACCTGCATCCATGAGCGTTCTCAACCTCCCTGTGGCTGGACCAGTGGGACATGGTGCCTATCCATCCCAGCTGATACTCTGCATCTCCATCACTGCCACAGTGCATCCCTTCCCTGGTCATTTGCTAAGTCTGAGCTGCTCCCTTTCCATCCAAACATTTTTATCTGTCAGTGTTTGGTGGTTTGCAATGACTCCTGGGAGATAGGGTGAGATCGTGTGAATTGTTACTGGCAGGAAGGAAAAGACAAGTAGGCTAAGGAGGAGTAATCTCTAAGAGTTGTAACTGAGAGAGGAAGATAAATCAGACCTCGGACAGTAGGTGTCATGGAGCAAACCAGGGCTCTTAATTCCCACACCTGGTCATGCATCAAATAGGAGTCCTGCCCATCTTCACATGTGGCTTTCCCACAGAATATGGAAGGAGGGCAAGAATCAATGAATAATGAATGATCTTGGCAAACTGCTGCATTAAAAGTGAATACCTCCACTTCCCTGTCTTACAGAAACTGGTATAAGCCTGGAAGAGTACTATGAAAGCTCCCATTCAGTGGAATTTTCCACTTGGTTAATATACATATGCATGCTGTGTGCTGCTGGGATGCTGGCAGAGGGGATGCAGGGACTACAGAGTGAGTGGCTTCTTTGGTGCTTCAAGTACAGGAAAAATATAAGTGGATAATGATAAGAAATGGCTTATAAAAGCCAGCTTTTGAAAGTGTTGTAAAATAGCACTTATTCAGGAAGTGAATGGCAGGGTGTCACAGAAGACTACTTATCAGAGACCCCACACATCAAGCTGAAATGGTGATTTTTGTATTTCTATTTATTTCAAGGTTTGCATGCATTAGGATCAATATAAGGTTAAGAAAAAGCCCCAACAATTCTGACAGGGCCAGCAAGGAATGCCACTTGCACCTTTTAATTTTCTCTGTGCTGAATCTCTGCAGATCTGGAACCTAGGGGAAGAGAAGGCACCTGCACTTATCTGAACATGTTGGAATACAATGTGCTCTGTGGAAGGTGCTGATCCCAGGTTCCCCACTAACCTGGCTGAACTGGGTCACTTCAAATGCTGAGCACCTAGAGAGGAAAAATAGGCTGGTGCATCTTCTTCTTATTGTTTTGGTTGTGCTTTATGAATCAGAACTGGCTGTGGGTTCCTGCCATCATGGAGGTGTAAAGAGCTGTGAAATCCAGGTATTCAAGCATCTCCTTGATGCAGATGCACACCAGATGGGGTAAGACAGTACAGCACCAGTCCTTGATTTTTGCCTGAATAAAATTTCTTCCTGATTACATGCTGGCTCTGATAATCACCATTTACATTTTATCTTAGGCATAATCTGGAACATGAATTTTCAGTGAGAAAATAGGCATATCTTGGAATACTGCAGAAGATATATTGTTTCTCCAGGCCCAGGACTTTCAGAATAAGAAGGTAAATTGAAATTAACGAAGAAATTATTTTTATGAACATATGGTGCATGTACATCTTTGTATTTTTTCCTCAGCTCCATGCAAGGTTCTCCACAGTTTGTTGTATGATTAGGGCCCCACATAACAGGCCCTCATTTGTGAAATGATGTATGTGCTTTCTTGAATCTAAAATTTGGCACAGGAAGGCAATTTAAAACTTAAGTTTCTTAAGAGGAGCCTCTAAATGTACCTTGCACACAGGAAAGAAAGATGAAAAAAGGGATCTCAATCCTCCTACCTCCTACTGATGTCAACATCATCTCTGAAGAAAGTTCCACCTTCCTTCCAAAGGTCAGATTACCCAGGAAAAGTGAAGTTTCAGTTTCTTAAAGGAAGTTTCCAAGCAGAGCACTTCAAATAGTGTATTTTTCTGTTCTAGTCTGTGTCTCTGAGCACCAGCACTCCTTCCACTTTGCTCTAGATAAAAAAGCATGTTGTGCTTCTTCCTGTTTCAGTTATCAGCATTATAATGCTTACTTTGAGTTTGTTCTTTGCTACAAGCTGTAGAGATGACACATAGTAAACAACTACATCTCTGCTGTGGAGACCAGTTTTGCATACTGAGTTTTGTATTTACAAAGACTTAAAGAAAGTGAGATCAATTTATGGATTATGAAATAAGAAAAGAAAGAAATTTTGTTCTTTTATTTGCATTCTACTTTCCCTTTTTTTTAAGAAAAAAAAAAAGGGAAAGTAAAAACGGAAGAGGAAGAACGTGATCTCGTGGACCATGAATATTTTTGATACTAAAACTGAGATGTTCACACAAATCTCAGATGCCAAAATAGGGCTTTAAGTAATACGTATAACTACTATCTATGCATATTTTTGTGAAATTTCTATGCAGTCTCCAAACAAATAAAATAGATATGAATTTTTTTTTATGCATCTAGCTAGTTAGCTAGATAGCTATCTCTCTGTCTCATAAGACAGACTGTGAAAATGTTATTAATTGGCAGCACTTGTTATTTTTGCACTACTTAGAAAGATTAAAAAAATCAAACCCAAAACTCCACAGATATTATTCTGGTCTACCAGAATCAGCCTGTTGCTAGTGCAGGACTCCCTACATTAATTACTTTGAAGAGCCTCTCAAACCATTTCTTTCAGCAGTTCTTTAATTAATCTTTTTGTATAATGAATGACAATAGAGCCTTCATCCCCTTTACAAAGGGCCTGTAATTCTATGCCACTTTCAAAGTTTATTGCTTGTATAGATAATATGTGTTAGACAAGTATAATACATAATAGTACCAAAATGCAAGTAATACCACAGGTATTTTAGAAGCACAGATGAACCGAAGGAAGATTAATGGGATTTGGCAACACGACAAAAATGCCACTGCACAAGGACATCCATCTCTAGAGTCTTAGTTCTGTATTACTTTGAGGGGAACAATCAGTGGAGTAAAATACCCCTTTGATGAGTGTAATTTGGCGACAATTTGCAAACATGATAATGTGCCTTGCTAATTCAAGGGCATTTGACATAGCTATCTTGACGTTTTCATTGCAGGAGCTGTCAAGAATAATCTGGAAGAGTAAAAGAGTCTTATTGGAAAGTGCCTCCTTATCTTCAGTAATCTAATAATCTGTAGTGGTAAGGTCAAGTAATTTTTAATGATATAGCCTTTAATCCTCTATCAATTACTACTTTTAATTACAGCTGAGCTGCTGAGAAGTATAGAGGTCTTCCTGAAGTTAAAATGAACAGATGTAACTCTGCCCTGAATAGTCATCTATTGACAAAGAGACAGCAGTTCCCTTTCTCCATCACCACTTCCCTGGAAATCAACTGGCTGCAAAAGCAAAAGGTGCTGAGCCCACTAAACTTCATGCCAAAGATCTGGTTGTGTCATAACCCATATCCATGACAAATTGAGCCAAGATTACTGAAGAAGTTTTTTGTGTTTTTTTTCTAATCTATACCTACTTGACTTTGCCTTTCCATGTTTCTAACTAGCTAGCTGCACTAACAGCTGTGAATATATTTTCTAGATAATTGTGAACATCTCTATGGGCCATGACTTAAAATACCAATCAGTCTGCCACTAAGTCCCTTCCCAGGGAGAAGGGAACACTTTGCCTGGGAGCCATGAAGGCCTGCTCAGAGCAGGGTGATCCCAGTACTGAGCAGCACAGTCCAGGCTGTAATATGTGTACTGATCACTTGAAGTGTTTTGGGTAAATTAATAAAAGTACACCACATTATTAAAGCCAAAGTACAAATTTCGCAGCTCACCAGCCACCCTGAAAAGTTGCAGCTCTCCCTTGATTTCATGTAACAAATTTTGCTGAGTTACCTGAAGACCTCACGACTCCACTTTCCCATGGATGGTGTGGCTTCAGAGGATTTTTTTTTGGCAATGGCACAGTGATAGATTTACTGATCCTGCAAGGTAGTACTGCAAGGGTCCAGCTGTTTATTAAAAAACAGGTAAATCAAAACTTCACATCAAATGAAGACTGTATTTTACTCCTTTCTCTATGTGTAGGACTCTCCAGAATTCTTAAACAAAGATGCATATAATGACCTTGCAAATTAGATCAGTGTAATTCAGAGAATGAAATTAATTCTTCAAGCCCTGGCTTTGTTTGTCACTTACCATCACTGTAGTTTCTTTTCATCCTTAATTTTTGCTCCTCTCCAGTATTTCCAATAAAGAGTTTTATTTAGAGGAAGAAATAAAAAGAGGGGTTTATGCATCCATTATTTAATGATGGACTTCTATCCTGAGGGAAAGTAGGCAAGAAGGATTCTGATGGCAGAGTGAAGTGAATTAAAGATCAAAAAATTTCCTAAATTTGGCTGAGAGTTTATGGCTTAATTTGCATAACTCTGGTTTTAATGCCAGTGACTTCTTTCCTGATTCATTGTTGGGATTTTTTTGTTTTCAAATTTAATTGCTTGTGTATTAATTTTCACAATTCTGGAGCCAGCATCTCTGTGAGATCTAATTTAAGGACTGTATTTCCTCTTTGAAAAAAAAAGAGACAATTTCACATAGAGCAGGAAAACTCAAGAACAATGCCATTTTTTATATAACATACTTTTATTTCTTTCCAGAACAGCATTTCTTTTCTAGGGGTTCTTAGGAGTGGTTGTTGTCTTTGCATACTTGCCTGCATGCAGTTTTCAGACTCTCCTCACCATCACAGAAGGCCAGAAGAGACACCACAGGCTGCTCAAACTTGCCTAAGTGGGCCAGATACTCAAGGGGTACCCTTGGGCTGGGCAAAGGGAATTCTAGCCTGCTGTACCTCCCTGCTGGCTGATGCTTCCTGGAAAGAGCAAAATAGCCTGCACATCACTCTGCCGTAGGAGCAACTAAATTATACCTCATCAGAGGTGTCCTAACACAGTGCATATACAAGGTATGTGCAGAACTTTATTTTCCAAAGTAGAATCATTATAGGGATAAGAATTGGGTGCCAAAAGTTGTCTAACCTGCCCTCTGTGGTTTACTTTGTGCTCCGCTTCCCAGGGCTGATGGTGTGGCCCCACAAAACCTGTGCAGTCAGCAAAGCTGCTGAGCACCACGTGAAAGTGAGCCTGAGGGGACACAGGGTCATGTCCCACAGGAGGCAGCTGCTTTAATTTCCCTCTAAACCAACATGGGCATCCACAACTGGTGAGCAGCAGGGCAAACCACAGGACTAGGGTACTTGTTGCCAAACCTTTGCCTCCTTGGTGCAGGATGGCGAGTGGGATGGACAAGCTGAGGGGCTCAGCTGAAGGATAAACATCCTCTTGCTTTCACCACGGAACAAGACAACAGTTTTTACACCACAGTTAACACCACATCCAAAATAGTCTCAACAATGCCTTCCCCATCATCCTTCTCATTTCTCATCATTTTTACTGATAAGGTTATGCCAAACATACCTGCTAAAGGGCTCTTGTGAATCTCTGCCTTTATTTTCTCTCCTTCCTTCCCTCTTCTGGAAGAAAAAAGAAGGCAACAAATATCTTCCTAAACAGAGTATTTAAAAAGTCTTATTACTATAAGATTAAGCACAAGGTAGGACAAAGAATTGTAGAAAATGCACACTGAAGATGTAATGAATGTTTAATGAAATTATGAGAAGCTTATGGATGCTCAGGTGCTGGAGCTTGTGGTTGTCTAGGACATCCCAGAGAACACACAGAGGTATCTGAAATGGCAATAGTTTTGTGTGATGATCCTCCCCAAGGATAGCAAACATTGTGTAGATCTGATATAATGGAATATGGAGTCTTCTGATTTCCAGTTAAACTGGAAAGAGCAAAGAGCCTCCACATAAAAAGAGCTCTAAACCAGACTGTGTTACTGGCAAAACAGGAGCGATTACCTCCCACATGTCTTTTCCTAAGTCTGCTTTGTCCTTGGTTTGTAATTTCTTTACTGATATAAAACAGCCTGGCTCCATCACAGGTAACAAAGTGAGGCCCATTTTTATTGCAGCCGGAAATTTTCTTTAGCCCAAAACTGGTATTTTTTTGGAGGGCACACTTGTCTCCATCCATGGCACTGACAGGTAGCCTTGAAGTGCTGCCCACCCTAAGCACAAGGTGCTCACACCATTGGAAAGCCTGCACGTACAGAGAGAGCAGTACAGGCCATAGGAGCTGAAAGCCTAAAATATATTGTACCTGAATCTGAGGAGCAAAAAAATCATGATTCACAGCTATAACTTCCATTAGTGATGCCTATTCTGCTCTGCAGAGAAGAAGCCTCAAAGAAATCACTTGTCTGTGCTCTTTGAAATTAAAGAACTAATGTACGCTTCTGAAAAGTGAAAACACTACATCTCTGGAAAGAGAATGAAAGCAAATAAACTTTCAGTCATGGCCTCTGTCAGACTTACAGGAGCTCCTGTTCTACCCCGTAAAAACCTATCTGTGTGATTCTGGATTAAGGCTCCTCCTTAATCAAGACAGGAAAACATTCTGTCAAAATAGTCAAGAAACTCACTGCAGAATCATACTCTTGCAAGGTCCTTTCTGGCAAGCAAGAAAGCCACTAACAAAGACTTTTCTGACCTTCATGGGCACATTAGACTTCGGATGCTCCTGCTTCCATTTCTACCTCTATCTGTCCTGCTGGTTGGATTAAAAGCCCTGAGGTTTTTGGCTCTGCTCTGTCACAGCTCTCCTTGCAGTATTGTAAACCCCAGAAAGATGTAGGAGACTGCAGACCATATGTGTGCGTGGGGATAGGTTGAGAGATGATTTATTTTAAGGCCAATGCATTATTTCCCGACAGTAACTAACAGGAGAGTTACACTCAAAAGATATTCTGGAAGGACTGACTTTTGCAGAGTTGGGAACACTGACTCACTCCTGACATCCTCTTAATTTCCAGTGCATGATGCAGAGGTGAAGGAGGAGAAGGATGGGAGTGATGTCTTCCTTTTGCTGTGATAGAAATAAGGGCTGGTTTCTGACTTGGCTCCCTTCCTGAAATTTGCCAGCATGAGATGGGAGACTGCAAATAGCAAGTCACAGATAGGTGGCTTCTGGTGCATAGAACAGATAGACAAATTTTTTAGTTGTCTCACTTTCAGACAATTGCCTAAAATACACCAAGACCATATATTCCCCAAGAAAGAGAAAGAAAGACAAGATTAACTGGCTTTCATATGATCTTCTTATACTAAATCTAGAATAGGTAGAATTACAAATGTCACCAGAGATAAATTAAAACACGCTTAAAACACACATACAAAGATACACCTTCTCCAAAGAAGAGATCTGTTTAAATTTCCTGTAAATGCCACATTTCACATCTGCTGCTAAATGAGTGCATTTGCTGATGGAAATGCTCCCATTTTTGCCTCATGTCTCACACAGTGCAAGTGCTGTCCTGTCACTGGGTTGCATCACATCAGAGTAATGCAGCTGAAATGAATGCAGTAACATTTGAGTGCAGGTCTATTTACAGCAACGAAAATCTGAGGAATTGCATTATTTGGGCGATGGAAGAAGGAAAATTGATTTAAAAGAGCTATTTGGAATGGTTGGTGCTTTCTTCTTGCTTAGATAAATTATTATTTTTGTATCTGCACAAAAAAGCAGTTTTACTCTTTCTATGACTACAGGAAGTGCATTTGAAGGCAGTATTTGGAAATACTTTAGATAACATGGGACATAAAGAAAAAGCATTCTAACACAAATGAATAAGGTGCTAAATCTGTAACAGTAGTGAATTCCTCACAAATACCTTTGCTGATGCCTTATAAACAAAAACTGATCTCCTGGAAAAATTTCATTGAAAAAGTTGTTTAAAGTACAATCCAATTATTCACAAAGGTTGTTATGTAGTGCAAGGTTTTCATAAGGTGTAGTCTGTAAGAAGTTATGATCTCCTCCTTGAAAAACAAAATTTAGCTGGGACATACTTTTGTGTATTTGTCTGAAAACTAAGATACTGCATTTGGAAGCTGTACATTTAAGGCTGAATATTCCAATTTGGCATTCTGAGCTGGGTCACATCACCAGATTAATTCTTATATTTAGAGTCCCTCAGGAGATAAGGTGGGAATGCAGGGAAGCTTAGCAAAGCTGCCCCAGAAAAGAAGCAAGTCAATGTTGTCAGGATGTTTTTCTCTTCCTTAAGAAATTAAATGAGTCCTAAGCATGGAAACAGTTAAGTAACACAATGAGCAACACAAGAAATGATACTAAAAGACAAGTGATTGTATCTTCCAATACTTCACACTACAAACTCAAGAAAAGGCAACCTCAGCCTTTACTACAGAGTGGCCAGCCTAGGCAGGACTCACCTGAGTTTCAAAACACAAACTTCAAAGAGAATTTGGATATATCTCCAGATGGGAACCTCAGCATAAACAAGTATTCACTTCTCTGATGATTGGAGCAAAGTCAACACAGAAGGAGGCTGTTACATCTCGGTACTAAAAATATTGCTCAGTGTAGAAAAATATATGTTAATCAATTTCCACGGGAAAAATGTCAGCTACATCCCAGTGGAAGGGAAAACACTAACAGCAAGTGCTATTAGAAATAAATCAAGTGTAAACTGTCTGGCTGCAGACTTCAAGAGAAGAAAATAATACACATTATGAGTTTAGTTTTTCTGCTGCTGCAAGGTCCTAGTAAGACAACCCCTAGGGTTTTAGGACATTTTATCAGTTTCAGCTGTTAAGCCCAAGGTTGGAGTGGCTGACAGATTTAAAAGGACTGATGATGATGATGATGATTATGATGATGATGATGATGAGTAAAAAGCCAGAGGAAATAGAGGCTGACTTCTTATTTGCAAAACTAAAAAAGGTAACAAAAAAAAAAAGCCCCCAGAATTAGTGGCGACCCATGCAGAAAATTATTATATTCTCAGGAATTCCCCTTCACTAGCAAATGAGTGCAAAAAGGCAAATGTCTCCATCTTCTTTACAGTGTTAGTAAATCATCTCAGCCCTACAGGTGCAGGTGTCCTGGGCAACTGGTGCAAGGGTCACTCTGGCTTTAGCAGCCAGGCTCTTTCATAGGGCTGTGGAACAGACCTTTGCTGCCCCTACTGCCTCCTGAAAAAAATACTTTCTTTAATGGTAATAATATTTTGCCTTCATATTATACTTCTTGAGCTAAGCTAAATCATGTTCTATGTCTTTTGTCCAAAGAATGTTTAAAGAGAGGTTTCAAAATGCAAACAAAATCTAATAAAATCTAATAACCACTGTTCAGGGGTGTGGCCCAAAAACGTTGAATAAGAGAGAGAGAGACCCCATGGCCAGTGGAGAAATACTGTGAAAAATACCATCTGCATTATGCATTTAAAATCAGATGTTGATAATGTACTGTATGATATGGTCCTAGGTGGGAAAAGAAATAGAAGCCTTCACTCTCACAGTGCCAAGCTGCTTACTTACAAAAATAAGAAACTATGGGAAAAAAAGTGGAGAAAGAAAACATTCAGTTTGTTTTCCTATTGACAATACACGGCCTTTCCAAAAAGTCTGAGCAAGTGGCCTGAATGAAATTAATAATCACTTTTGGTGGGAGGACCTTGCTGTATTATCTATTTATTTATTTGTGTATCTGTGCACACTCACAACTGCAATTAGATGAGAGTCAATGTCTTTATTTCTAATGTGATGTATTTTTTCCAGGTCATGAAATGCAGGTTAATCTTCTATCAAAAAATCTCCCTATACTAAACATATAAAAGTTACTCCTGGAAAACACAACCTGGCATAGCCATAAACTTACTGTGATAGTTTGTAGCATGAAGAGATCACTGATTGTCTGGAGATTTTCACTGCAATCATGTGAATATACTGATGCCAATCCCTGTTACAGTTATTGTCACAGGAGATGTTACAGATCAGTATTTGAAATATTTTACTTAGGAATTTAATATGATCTTCTCTGGACTCTGTTTCACCATCATAGTAGCTGAATGGCATTGATTTCTTCTGTCTCCCCTGCTTATCTCAAGCTATTTTATTTTGCTTGTCTTATTGATTTTCATGTTCGCTTCATACATTATCTTACTGGAAGCTGGTAATGAATCAGTGTGGCCACCTAAATTCATTCTGTTCTGTTGTAACCCTGGGAAAGAGCCACTCACAACTATCTATATAGAAATGTACTGAGTAGTTACTGTGCACATCCAAACAAGGGAAGACATATTTGTCTCAACACAGCTCACAGAGGGAAGGCCTCTGCCGTCTTTCTGTTGTGTGCTTGTATTTTTAAATGCCTGCTGTGATAATATGGACATAAAAGGAAAACACTGGAGCAAGTCAAAGAGACCTCAGTGTGAGCCCTTCATCCTAAGTAGATCAGATATTCGTGGCTCATTTCACAATCTTCTGCCTCTGAATCCCCTCTTTTCCTATCTTCAGATCAGCTCTTACTCTTTGCTTTCATTGCTCTCAATGTGCAGCTGTTATCAGAAGGGCCCCATTAGCAGGAAAGGGACACCCAAAGTATTGATAAAAGTAGTATTAATTGTGCAAAATATTGCCAGGACAGCTATGATAACAAATTGTCATTATTTTTGCTTCCTGCTGTTCTTTTAGTAACATTAAAATTTAATGGTTACTTCATTCCCATAGATGCAGTCGTTTATCCAGCTGGCCTGCTGCAGTACATAAGAATATTGATGCAGCTTTCTGCTGTACAGGAACAGGTCTGGATGAGAAAAGAAGATTTGTAGTTGAAACTGCTGCTTGAAACTATTAACACAGAAAACTAATTTCTACTTAAAGATGCTTTAAATGCATACTTGAGGGAAAAAATATAACAACACAAACACCTTAAACTGACCATCAGCTTAGTGACAGATTTAAGGATTTCTCCTAAGAGATTTCATGTGAGCTAGAAGTCTGCTTGGCTGAATAAAATTAGAAGACACATATGCTCATTTTAGAGCTCTCCAACATGAGAGCAAACACTTGATATCTGTATATATAATGTTGACTGATTACTGACAGTGATTGCATGCCTCATTAATATGTAGACTCACACAAACCTCATCGTGACCCTCGCTGAAATAAGGTTCAAGCAGACAATTTGCAGAGTCCTCCAGAGCCCCACAGCATGGGGCAGTGGAGCCTGCAGGTTCCTGTTTTGTGTTGTCCACCTCTGTCTCCCATGGGACATTGCACCAACTGTGTCACATCTGGTTCACTTCTGGTTGTTCTGGCTACCCAGTACAGGACTTCTCAGATGGAATAAAAGTGAGTTTCCATGACTGCATCATCTGAGCAGCCTCCTGTGAAAAGCCAGGCTCAGAGTGTTTGGGAAAACTTCAAGGTTTGTTTTGCAGAGATTGAGAGTTCTCTCATTTCCATCTAATTCACTAAGGGGCAGACAGCTAAAGGCTTTTCTCAGCCCTGAACAGATCATGAACACACTGGCAACAAACTTCCAGGGCTTACTTTGCTAGAAAACACCAGCTCCTCAGTGTTCCACTGCCTTTTCCACTTGTGCTGTTTACCAGCAAATGCTCCCCTAAATATGGGCAGACAGGTTGAAACTCATGCGAAGAATTACAAAAAGCAACCTGCCAGAGGTGAATGAATGCAAAAAAACCCCAGTATGCAACCCCTTTGAACACAAAGAGTAGTGTAACCCTTCTGTCAGGGGATGTTTCTGAGAGTGAAAAGGGTTCAGACATATGATGTGCCTTTAAACATTCCATCCCCAACCACAATCCTTAAATTAGACTGCCCTGAGATCCCCATCAGGTACCTCAGAGAGCAGATTACATTGGCTTGCCTACAAAACCTTGTCCAACTCTGTCTTTCAAATACACTTTGCCAGGTTCTTGGGTAAGGAATTTACATTCATTCAAGAATTCATTCATTCAAGCAGAAGGAGTAAACCACTTATTTAAAAGCAAAACAAGGTAAACAAAAGAATCAAAATCTACTTGATTACCTTTACAAGCTGTTTTGACTTCAAAATAGATCAAACAAACCTGTTACCAATAAGTAAAACTTTAAAAAAGGAAGGCCTTTTAAAATCATGGTTCAGGCCTATTACTTAGGCTAAGTAGAAGAGGACTATGGGAAAGTGACTCAGCTGAATTAGAGACAGAAAAACAAGTTACATAACCATTGCATGTTCACATCGGGGTGTATGAAGGTTGGTTAAATTATGTTTGTTATGACTTAAAACTGTGTAACTGATAATGGACTAACTGCTGAAAAAGGCCTGCTTTTTGCAATAAAGCAGCTCTCTTTTGTCCAAACCAAACCCTAAGAGCTACCACAAGGCTTACCAGCATTGCAATTAAACTGTGAGTTGACAACATTTGGTTTTGTTAGCTCTGACATGGCTAAGTGAATAAATGGCTTATATGATATTAAAAGATCTGCTTTATCTGCTGAGAAGCCCTTCCTCATTTTCAAGCAAAGCATGCAATGCATATACCCTGCTCTTGGTTGAGTGTTTCTGTTTTCAAGCTCTCACTTAACACTCCCAGTTTCACTCTCAGTGGGACCCACAATAATGTCTCTGAACCAGCTATCATCATGATTTACAACTGTGAGAGCAATTCAATAAGCATCTTTTTTATTCAGTGCCACAGGGACATTTCAAAACCCCTATAGTTCCAGAGGTGCCTGCAACAGGAGCCCTGCAATGTAAAGTCTGAAGATATTCACAAGCTGCACCTTGCATCTGCAGCAATTTACCACCAGTGGTCAGTGACCACTTGAAAATACTTTCACAGATTTTCCAGTTAGTGGCCTAATGAAAATGAACTTGTTTGAGCAAATAGACTGTGAAGGTGTCTTAGGTAATTGTTTTTCAGGCTGTGCTTATAGTTTTCAGTTGTACAGGGTGCTTCCCAGTGACCTGCAAGCAGTGGCAGGTCATAATCCTATTTCTGCTTGAACGAGCTCCTGAAAAGTGCAGTTTTTATTGCCATATAATGTCTGCCCAGACTGCATAACCTCCTGCTGGTACAGTGTATTAGACTAATTCCATTAGAGCACAGACTCTCCTGGACCTGCTGATCCACAGCAGGACTCCCTGTTCATTACCAGTTGCCTGCCTCATTGCTAAGTCCTCCTTCCCAGCTCAGCTCAGCTCAGCTCAGCTCAGCTCAGCTCAGCTCAGCATTGCCCCACAGTCTGAGGGTCCCACAAGTGCAGTGTCCCCTGTGGCTGCTGGCTAGTGGTGCAGAGGCAAAAGGTCAAAACTACCAACAGTGTTTTCTCAGACACTGGGGCCAGCAGTCAGTTCTAATGCTTTCTGGATCCAGCGGCTGACACTTGCCGTGGCACCCAGGAGCATCCAGGAGAGGGGCTGGGAGAAGCTCAGCTCTAGGCTGAGTGGATGTGAGTAACTTTTTTGGGGGTCCAGCTGGTAGCAGCAAACTAAATCTGCTGCATTTTCCCAGCCCCTTGGAGAGGTCTCATGCCAAAGGTCCTGCAGGAGAAGGTTGAGGGCTATTGCCATGGCTGTGTGGTACCTATTCCTTGATGGCTTGTGGGTTACACAATCCGTGACACAACATCAAGGAGTGATCCTGGCCTCCTCTCACCAGCCAGATTTGGAGTGACAGGAGAAAAGTCCACCTGGTACAGCCATCAACGACAGTGGACCACAAATCCCTGGTCTTTGGCAAAAGGGAGAAATGGACTCAGGTATCCCCATCCTGGCAAACAGCAGGGAAGGTCTTTGTCTACATTATATATATGCAGAATTCAAATTTCCTGGAGAGCACTGCACAGGCACAGCAGTGTCCTTTCACTTGAGATTCCAAGTTTTTCTTTCAGTATTGCTTTTTACCATAAGAGATTTGCACAATACTTAACTGCATTCTAATTGACCAGAACTGCTAATTGTGTTATAAGTGAATTGCAATCTAATTTTACTTAGCTATAACTGATAGAACACAAAGCTACAGAAATTAAACTACATCAAAAGGAAACAGCAGTAAACACTGGTGAGAATATTAGACTGAACAAATGTGGCAACAGACCAATACCACAGCCAACACTATTTATAAAAATTAATATTTGGGGCCCAAGTGAATCTAAAATAGCTTTTTAGTGTGTGTTTTCCCCACATCCATCACTCTAAAATAGAATTTGGATTTCAGTTAAATGGAAAAAAAGCTGAGGTTGTCAGATGACACTCATTTCAGGTATGTTGACTGGAGATTTACTGTTGGGTTTACTGGGGGAGCTGAAGCTCATACTTATACTAGCCATTTTTCTACTGTCATATTTTTTCCCTCTTGCCAGACCAACTATTTTATTTAGTGTGTTGTAGAAAAGTCTGCCTATTGTGCAGATAAAAGACCAAGGGTGTTCATTGTGAAGGCCTAGAACTAGGTCATTCAGTTCCCCTTCCAGATTTAATCTTCTTTCTCTTTTGTACTAATGAACCTGCAATGGAGGTGGCTTTTTACATTCTCTGGGCATTGAAATGAAAGCTGCCAGCACTTCAGCCCAAGCAAAAGTATGAGAAAAAGCTCTATTTAATGCTGGAGAGAAAACATTTGGAGGTCCCCGTTGTCATGCCAGGTTCTTTGCAGAGATTTTGCTTTTCTAAAGCAATTGTTCATTCACATATTTCCAAGAGCTATATTTCAGGAGGGTAGCTGAAAATTATATCAGCCTCTCTCTATACATAACAGGGACCACATACTGCACCAACAGCATTAATATCAGGGAATACTCCTTTTGTGTCCATCCCTTCTGCCATCTCCCCTGTTAGCCAGTAAATCAAATACTATCTCGGGGTGTAAACTTTTACACTCACCAATTCCTGATTTTATTTTCCTTGTGGTGCTGTAGGGGTGACAAGGCACTATGGCTTTTACCTGGAAATAACCCCATAGTGGTAACTTCATCAGCTTCAGCCACTGCTGAGTTTATGCTGTGGTAAAATGCCTCTAGTCACCTCCAGGATTTTGCTCTAAAGCACAGGATAACCTCATAAACCCTTGTTTTCCCTGTGATTAAACATATAATTTTCAACAATGAAGCTAAAATCCCAGGTATGCAGTAACTTCCATGGCTAGACATTCTGAGGAAAGATAAAAAGCTGAGTAATGCTTTAGTGCTCAAACAGAGAACCCACTGAGAAGGAACTTGGTTTTGTTATTAGCCTGACAGACCCAGGCAATATTTCTCTGAGAGCCTGGCTTAGCTATGGTAGAAATGACTTCAGCCCAGGATCTGAAGACTGAAAGCTGCAGGTCCATGCCATAACATATTTTCTTTTCTCACTAACCAGCTCATGAGGTTAATATGCAGGGAGCTACTACTCCTCCTACAAGCAGATAATTTCTCAGTTCATTAAACATTATTGCTAAACTACCAGTAGCTTTTCAATTACTCACCTCTGGGAAAAGTGGCTTACAACAAAGTAAGAGCAGAAATAGATATTAAACAATTTATTCCAAGGAAATTTCATGCTCTGCAAGATGATTTCAGTTATTTGGTTTCTTTGATGGGGGTGTACAGAGAGACTGGGTTTGTCTAGAATGAAGGATTTTGTTAATGCTGAAGAGGGGTGCATTTAATGGTTCACCAAGCACTCATTTTGTTTCCAGAATTTGTATAATGGACAGAGCTGACTAGACCCTTCCCTCCCACCTCTTCCATCACCTTGCTTGATGCTCTCCCTCCAGCAATATGAAAATGTCAGCCCTGCACTTTTTTTCCCAGCTCCATGGTTCCTTAGGAGTGATCTGCAGACACCTGGGGTCATCCCTTTTCCC
The DNA here is from genome assembly GCF_971803275.1 of Cyanistes caeruleus. Classification (NCBI taxonomy): domain Eukaryota; kingdom Metazoa; phylum Chordata; class Aves; order Passeriformes; family Paridae; genus Cyanistes; species Cyanistes caeruleus. The sequence continues at coordinate 108,300,603 of NC_141701.1, forward strand.
GAACCCATAAGTCTGAATTTCCAGTCTTGGCACAGCACCAAGGAACTATCAGGAAGTTGCTTTTGAGCTCTGCCTTTCCAGCTGAAAGGAGGTTGGAGGGGCAGGATCGAGGTTTGAGGAAGACAACAAGGAGTCAGAGGAGCTGAAAAAGATGACCAGATAAACACTGTATTTCAGCAGGAAAAATCCCCAATAAAAACTGCTGGTTTTGGTAAGAAGACAGGACATTGGCAACATGCTGGGGAGGGATACTTGCTTCTGGTAAAGGAAGGAGCAGAATCTTGGAAGTTTGAAAAAATGCAAAGGTGCCTTTAAAATAACTCTAGGCCTTGCCTATCTGGGTTATTAAAAGTATCCAGTTTTACTTGTAAAAGGTATTTTCTTATATATATGAACAATTTATGACTTTCAGATCTAACCTCCAGCAGAACTCCATTCCATGCCTCCAGAACAGTTATCAATCCCATGAAACCTCCATTTTTCATCCAAACAACAGCCAGACCTAATTTCTTTTCTTAAAATAGAACTGATCAGGGAATCAATTTCCAGCTGGGTCTCAATCATCAAAATTTAATTAAAAGCAATGCCACAAGTCTTCAGAACAACCCCTCTATAACGCAATACAAATCAGTCCAATTCTTCAGTTGGAGCAAACAGCTTTAGTGCTACCTTTTTCCCAGTTGTCAAAATTGTTGTATAACTGCCAATTTGGAGACAGAAATAACACTGATTTAGATCTGTGTTCCCAGCTGTGAATCCAAACCTGAAATCTTTACTATTTTGCATTCAAAAGAAATGACTGTAAAATTATGGATTACATCTTCCAGAATTCAGTGGATAGACTCCAAAAGACCAATTGAGCCAGGTATCTATGTTTTCCAGCATTATAACTTCTCCTAGAGACAAACTTCTTTTCAGGATACCTGCTCACCAGGTCTACTGGCCTCAATGTCAGCCATGGGCTGGGTTCTATCATGCAGCTCCTGACCTCGGGAGAGACTTACAGCTGGTCTCTGGTGGGAATCTCTGTAATAAAGTTGAAACCAGCCAGATCTTACCCAGGAGATCCACACTTTCGGTGCATGACCAAGCTCACCTTTTATAGAAAGAATTAAAGTATCTTTCTGTCTTTAGCAAGGAGAGAGAAAGCTTACATAAAATGTTTATATTGATAAAGTAACACTGAGACCACACAACATTTGAAAGGGCAATACTTAATTAAACTGACCCAAAACAATCTGCTTAAATGTAATTCCAAATGGTTTTCTGATATCTAGACCGATGGACTTGGTCTCTGTCAAGTTGCTGCTTGCAGCAGTTACAATGCTCAAGTTATATTTACAGTTTTAATCTAGACTAGGAATGAAATTGTTAAGGATTATATTCTAATCTATCTGACCTGAAAACTATTTGGCTTGGGATTCTGTATCTTGTAATGAATATGTTCCAGAATTGGATAACATGTCTGCATGTCCTTTCTTCCTAGGGACCCTCTCTGCTTCCCAAAAAAACAAGCTGGTTCCACTCATTCAGTTTCCTGAAAGGGAAGGCAGTGAGAGGATTAGGAAAATTTTGGGTCAAATAGAGACATATATTTAGTTGCCTGCAGTCCCACAGGAATCAATGGGCACTCAGGCACCTAAAAGTCTCACTGGAACCTGTTCTTAATACTGGTAGTTTCCCAAGGTGGTGCAGCAGCAGCTGGCTGGACATGTGGGCTGTATCCATGCCTGGGTGTGCATAGCCACTAGTGAAGTCAGTGCGAGAAGACTGACTCCTGAATCAGGATTTTGTGCCTGCTTACTTTGTCATCTCTCAATTCACATTTGGAGGCAGCTGGGAATCATGTAAGGCCTATACCATCAAGCCTGGGGTTCTGAAATTCTGTTTCTACACCCACAAACGATGATGATTGTTCAAGTCATTCAGAGAGGAGCACTATCTTGTAATATCACACAGTGTTGACTGCCATAGGCTCCTGGCCTGATGGCAATTCCTAGTATTGTAACTAGCATGTTTACTCTTAGTAGAAGCAACTCACTTTAATTTAAAGCAACTTCAGTTTCAGTGGTATGATCATTAGCAGATCCTCTTCAGTCACAAATTCATAGCCTATTTCCCAGCATTGTTGATAGACCACCTTTTTTCCCTATGAAGTAGCTCAGCCAGACTCTTCCTCATGTACATCTTTGTGGGAAACAGATAAACATAAAGCTTTCTCTTCATGTGTTTTCATACAGAAAATTAGAAAACCCCTTTAGGCTTTGTCTGAGCTCTGTCTGAGTGAGAGGAGTCTCAGCTGCAGATTTGCAGCACTTGGAACACAAGCCCTGTGAGGAATGGCTGAGGGAGCTGGGGCTGTTCAGTCTGGAGAAAAGGAGACTCAGAGGTGACCTTATCACTCTCTACAACTCCCTGAAAGGTGTTTGTGGTCAGGTGGGAGTTGGTCTCTTTCTTCAGGCAGCAACTGACAGAACCAGAGGATACAGTCTCAAGCTGCACCATGGGAAATACAGGTTGGATATTAGGAAAATGTTTTTTATGGGGAGAGTGACAAGGTATTGGAATGGTCTGCACAGGGAGGTGGTGGAGTCACCATTCTTGGATGTGTTTAAAGAAAAGATTGGATGTAGCACTTTGTGCCATGGTTTCGTTGAGGTGTTGGGGCATGGGTTGGACTTAATGATCTTGAAGGACTCTTCCAACCTAGTCATTCTGTGAATCTGTGATTTACATGTCTGAGCCTGCCGTGCCTATACAGCAAGGTATGTGGACTGGACCACCATAGATCACATAAGACCACCTGACTCTTAAATCTCTTTCATGCCTGACATACTTCAATTAATGTATATGAAGGTTAAATACTACTGTGAAGCACTCACCTGAAATGACCACTGTTCCTCAAGACCAAGCTGAATGCAACTGGGAACAGTATCTGTCTCAGTGGTGTGAACTCAGTGACAGTTTTCTGCTGCTGGCTGCTTTGCTCTCCTTTTCCTCTTTTCAAGTCATAGGTTATAGCACTTTGTGCTAGAAAGATCACTGCTCCTGTCCCAGAAACAATGAGGTGCTGCCTGCTGGCTGCAGCAGCTGTCATTATTCCAGAGAACTAAGTGTCCATAGGATCACAGCATGCAGTAGGCTGCAGTTGCCATATCTGACAGTGACAATGCAGAATGACCTGGCCTACTCTACAAGCCTCAAAAGAAAGAGGCAATAAGGCATCTCAACAAGTCCCCTTACTTCAGGGCTAATATTTCCATCAGCAGCTAGAACTTTCCATATAGCTGTCCTTAACAGAACCAGTATATCACAATACCAGGAAAAAAAAATAAAAATCTTTCAGTACCTTCTTACATTGCAGGAAATCCTATGTATATTTATTTATTTATTTATGTGGAAGATTTCCTGCAGAGTATCAGCAAGTCCCTCCACATGTGAATTGAGGATGTTAGGCTACATTTTGGATTAGAGCTTGTTCTGTAATACAGCTGCAAGGATGCCAGCAGGGAGGCTGCAAGACCCAAGCTATTTATGCATGCTCCTTGAGGTTTGAGGTCTTACCAACAATGAGATCAGGCAGGGGCAGGAATCATCATTCTTGGGCAGGAATGAGCCCTTACAGCTGCATGGTAGGGAATTACTCTCATGGAATGCACCCTCAGTTCTGTGGGGGTGGAAAAAACCAAGTTATTCCAGCAGGTGCTGGTGAAAGGCCAATTAGTTTCCTTCCATCACTGAGCCTGGCTTACACTCCTGTACACTCTCTGCAAAGACAGGGAACACATCCCTGCTTTAATCAGAAAGACATACATCATTTTAGGAAAACAGGTTCCAATTACCAACACATTTCTCTGGAGCTGTGTCTTGGTATTGACTGCAATCACATGCCCATGAACCAGGTTCTCACTCAACGCAAGTCAACTCCAGTCGTATATAACTTGGCTCCAGAGTTTCAGAAATTCTGGCCCCGTGGGCACAGCATACTTTATAATCACAGAATCTTGTAAAGTCATTGTACTGATTCTTCAGTACAATTGATTGTAGCTGATTCTTCACTCCTAATAATGATAAGAATAATAAAAAAGGTTAAAGTACAAAAGGAAGGTTCAGTTTTACAAAGCTCCCTTTATCTACCTGAATCCTGCTAAGGTCAAGAGAAAGTCTGCTTCTGACTCATAACAACATTTGAATCAAGTGCTGAATAGACTTCACACTTTGTACAATTTCAGCTCAGGAAGGAATAGACTTCCTTAAAGATCATGTGGTAACAACTTTTATCCTTTCTTAGCAAAAGTCCTAGGAGTATTCACCAAATCATAGCATTTTTCTCTTCTATAAGAGTTTTAATAAAAGTCAGTTATAGTTTTGATTCCATAGATGTTAAAAACTGGTTTCAGCCTCCTTTCAAGAAAAAAAAAAATTCCACTGAAATTAAAATGGCTGAGAGCACTTGAGGAGCCCATCTCTAATGGGCTGCCTCAAACTCTTACAGCTGTAGGAAGGGAGCAGGTTCCCAGACATTGTCCATACCCAGATCCACACAAACACCCTTATGGGACCAGCCAGCCTGAAGTAGCACTGGAGGGGGCCATCATGTACAAATTTCTGATTCCTAAAGGTTCTTTATTTAATTCTGCCATGTTTTTTGAATGGCTTTGAATGGCTGGATCATCACAACTCTTTCCTGTATACAGCTGGGTCTGGCACATGGTCACTCTTCTTGCCTTCATGCACACAAGCACTGAGCTCCTTTCCACTCATTCCATCAGACCCAAGACCATTCCTTCTCTCAGCCAGCAGAGAATTGGGTGGAGAAGGAGTGACTGTTCAAGCCCCAAAAGCAGATAATTTACTGATGATTCATCCCCTAGCACTGGCTTGCTGTCTGAGGATGGGCAGCACTAGTTGGTGGAAAATGTGGAGATGCACTAATGCAGGTCTGCCTCTTTCTGGGACACTTTGCCATGAGCTGACTTTCCCCTGTTTTGAAGCTGTAGCTGTCATCCCCTGCTTCTCCCAGTGTATTTCTTTCTTCTCTCTGAACTGATGCACTGGGACTCTTCCACACATCTCTTGCACAGGGCTCTGTGGTAGTCCTGCACAGCTAGGAGTCATCCATGAGGTGCAGCCTCTGTATAGAAGGTATCTAAGAACAAGTTTTTGGATCCTCTACCTTGCATACAGAGGTTGGGAAACAGCTGCACATGGGTAATGCCTGCAACCACCTGGGAATTTTACCAAATCCAGACTTCCACTTTCCCCTATCTAAACTCTAGTTGTATCTCCTGGCTTCACTATTTTCAGCATATGCTGTCTTCCAGTGACATCTAGGGATAGGGACTGGAAATCACAAGCTGGACGCTTACATAGGCATTGCTTAAAACATCTTTCAAACTGATAAAACTTGCTTGTTTGATAAGCCAAAAGACTTAAGGAACAATTGTAATTAATATCAGGTGAAAAGAATCTTCCATGTTTTGCAGGATTGAATTGATGCTCTGGGGCCCATCCCTTGACTCATGTGCATCATCATTAATTGCATGAAGTGTCTACAGAGACATGGCATTAACTGGCATAACATTTTGCCCTGGTACAAAGAATACAAGCAAGGTGAAGGTACTTTGGTACTAATGACAAAACACATGAAAAGGAAAATGTCATCAGGAGGACAAAAACACTTTTGAGGTCAAAAGATCAAACAAGTTTCTTTAGTAGCTGGATCCATTATTTACTTAGTGCTATCACTACTAAATTACTCATTACATTTATGTATCAGTCCCCTGATCGCAGAGAGTCCCTGTGCTCAGTGATTCACCTACACAGGGCTAAGATATGGCCCCTGATCTGGAGATCTTACCTGCAGGACAAGGCAGAACTGAAGGATGGAGGCAGTAGAGCAGAGGGAGTGGTGGCCCAATCTACACTGCTTTGCAACCTGGCTTTGTGTTAGACTTCAATTCACAGTGTTCAACAGCTTATCCATGCAAGATCAAAGCAGAAGCAGCAGCAAGTTTTCCCACTGTACCTTCATTTCTTTATGGAACACAGGCAGACTTCCTCCAGAGCATAACCAGGGACAGCCAAGCAGGATTAGACAGAAACCCACTTTACGCCTGTGTAATATATCACATGAAAGATGCAGAAATGTATAAGGTGACTCTTTCAAAACAGGCTTTGTATGTTTTGAAACACATACATAACATACATATTGTATGTATGTATGTATGTTATAGTCTACATCTGCTCTGGATTTTCCCTGAAAATCTATATTTCCTAGGTATTTCCAGCCCAACAGCAAAAAGAATTCTGAGCTAATTCATGCCTGGACCTTTGCAGAACCTAAAAAAAATACACCTCTTTGATGGCAGAAGGAAATGTAGAACATATCAGAAAAATGACATCAAGAGAAGTGTTTATACATGCATAAGAGGTCTGCATGTCCAAAATCAAAATATTTAAATATGCTCACATGGGCAAAAATGTGTGGAAAGAGTGGGGACAGAGGCTAGCTGCTGGTTTTCTAAGAACTTTTGGTCTGAGCAAATGAAACTGTGCCACCCATGGCCCAAATACAGTGAATAGAAAAAATTCAGCTCAAAAGTAGAGGTCAAGTTAAATTTTTAAAAATAAAAGTCAGTGGATGCGTTGCCAGTATCAGCACCACAAGACATAATCCTGAGAAGAGGGTCTATCAAATGCTATTAAATCCAGGGCAATTTCTCTTGGTAAGTGTATGCAAAATAACTGAGGAAAAAACCCATCCCTTTGCCCCCAGCAATCACTTTGTCAGACCACTACACCACTAGAGAAAGCACCAACCCTTTTGTTTCTGGTTTTGCCGTGGCTGTTGTTTCTATCCGACAGCCGTGTTGCTCAGCAGCCAGAGCTGGTGGCCTGTCCTGGGGCAGTCACAGGCAATTTGCATTTTCCTAGTGCCCATCAGAACACCACCAGTTGCAGCAGGGTCTCAAAAAGCTTCCAGATGAGGACTTGGGAGAAAGCACTGAAAAGGAACTGAAATGAATGCAGTATGAACTCTTGTGGGCAGGAAATGCCTCTTAGGGGAATATAAGATAGGCATCAATTTTAAAAGCCTCATTGCAGAAATATAACAACTAACTCATTAACTTGGAAGATACTTATGTTGTCTCTTTATAATCAGTTGTTTAAGCTAAGCTTTCCTTTAAAGCTCTCCTAAGGTCTTCCTCCTGAAAACATACCACAATGTGAATATTATTAGTCTGAAATAAAATTGAGACAGCCAAGAAAATACTAGAAACTAATAGGAGACTAAAGACCACCTCCTGTGATTTAGGTGAATGTTGGCCTTGACGATTTGTGGTTTTATTCCTGTAATCTCTACAGCAAACAAATTACAATTTTCCCCCTTAAGAGGGTACTGCCCTGAAGTTAGAATGTTACTTTCATCAAACAGAAAAAAAGTAATTTAATTACTAGAGGGACACAATAATGTCTGTTTCTGCGTGGCCAGGTCACATCCCATGACCAGAACACTCTGATACTTTGAATTTACCACCAGAGGCTCAGCTGAGTATCAATCTGAACCACTAGAAGCAGCAGCCAAGACTCGGAAATAGCACTGGTGCTTTTGCACAGTGTAAACACAAGGCAGCAGATGCTGCCACGTTCAGGCTTGGCTTCAGGTGGCAGCAACTTGAAGGGCTCTGCCTTGCTTTGCATGGAAGCAGGGTGCAAACACCGCCTTCCCTCAAACTCTCCAGATCTGATTTTAATCTTCCATAGGGTTACCAAAGGATGATCTAGCTGTAAGCTGATTTAAATCACTACTGGAACTGACTTCTATTACTAGGACAACTGAAACAATTTGATGACCCCAAGAGATGACTCTCCCCTCAGTATCCTCAAACACAACTTAGCACAAATGGCAGTGATGGGTGATGACTCCAGGTCCAGCTGCTTTCAAACAGAACAAAGTTCACAATATTTTTAATGAAGCAAGACCATTACTAGACAATCAGAAAGTTTCTCCATGTCACTGCAACAATCTTACTGAAAAGAAAGGCATTTAAGCACAGAAAATACTCTTTGCTCAATATTGCATGTAAGCAATTCATACTGAATTCTCACTCACATAATTTATTTTAACTAATGTATGGATTAATTTATGGGTTACTATTTACTAAAGGAACCTGGACAGTGTTTTTGTTCTGTACCTTGAAATTCATCTCCAGATGTGCACTCTTGGTTGCAGGTGTAGGTCACAGACACAGTGTCAGAAAGTGACAAGTATCAGTTTGCAGGGCCATCTTTCTCTGGAGTGACCGAGCACAGGTGTGCTCAGACCGATGTCTGCTCACTGGGGTGTAGCCAGGAGCCATCCCTTCACAGAAATTTCTCTGGCAGAGAGTAGCTAAAGGCTGCTTCCTCTATGACAGGGGCTGCCCCTCAATAAAGCTTTCCAGCAGGATCCTTGGGAATAGACAATTTTAACCCTTCTTACCCCCAAATTATTGTCCAATTATACATCAGTGCATTTATGTAATTTGCTGGCTCTACCTAAAAGGGCAACCTTCCATTTGTGGGAGAACCATTTAAACAGCTCTAGTACAACCCCTTCCCTAGGGTCAGCAGTCCTGTGATAGCCAGGGCTTGTCTGAGAGTACTGTGGGAACAGAGCTGTGTCCATGCCTGATGGTGAGAGGGATCACAAACACTGCTGACAGCTAAATCCTCTCAGTGAGGAGCAGGACCATTCCACTTGGAACCACATCTGCTGAATTCAGCTACTCAGAAGCCAGAGAGCTGAGCCTAGATCATGTATTGTGTGGGTTTTCTGATTTGGGGATTTTAATTTATTTTTTTTTGGTTTTTTGTCATAATCCCAGCAAAGATGGGTTGTAAATAAAATAAAGAGAAAAATAAAAATAACCCCATTTATTGTATACACAAGTCCTTTTAATCAGGCCCCAAATTTATTTCAGAAATGTGCTGTCACATTTCACAGATGCAAGATATTCTGAAAGAGCTGAAACCAAACTTGAGCACATTTCTGATTTTATCCTAAAATACCATACATTCTGTTTATTCAAGAAATCAGATGATCCTTTTCTACCCAAAGTTTTACACCTCAAGCCAATACAAGCAAATCATCTTGTTTTAGAGCCACAACATTCTAGGACAAGTCAAAGTATTTTTAAGTTGGTTAATACAGATTATGTTAGAATTTTAAGGGAGGAGATATGAAATCAAAGCTGATTTTACAAGAGGATCACACACATTTCTAATAAATTGTTACTTTTATCTTCCACAAAAAAAAAAAAGACAATTTCTCCTTAACAATAGCATAAAATTTCATTTGCTTTAGAAAAGCATACATAAAATAACACTGGCACACTTTATTTTAAAAGACTTTTTTTGTCTCAGCTTTGTAGCAATACTTCAATACAGGTTGTTCATTAAGAGATCAATGACAGGCACGTAGCAAATTTAAAAAAGGCAAGCCAAGTACAAATCCTCTTTTGAGATTATTTTTGTATTTTTAATCTAAATGGGAAACAGTAGGCATGAAACATCTATACAGCAAACATGAAACAGCTATGCCATTTTTCCCTTAATGATCTCAAGAGCTTTTAATCTGGCAACTGGAAAACAACCTTCATGTTGCCATGCCCAGGGGACAGATTCCTGACTGAGTATGGATGTAGAAAGTCATAGGTACTTAAATACACAAAACCCTCTAAGCCCTTCCAATTTCCAACTCCCCAGTGTCAGCAGCACATTAGTTAAAAGAATGCTCAGTGATACTGATCAACACTGAACAGATACAAGGGACAGTAACTCCTACAGCATCTTAGGGTGAGCTGTAAAAAACACCTCCCTCCTGTTTTAACAGCTTAAATATCAATCCTGTACACATATTTACAGAGTGTGAGGAAATATTCAGCCACTTAAAGATGTAACACATAGATTCCATACACTAGAGCCTTGCAGAAGGATTAAGGAATTAATTTCTGACTGGAACTCAAGGTACATCTGGCCTATACTGCAAAATTAGAGTACTACAGCCTGTAAGAGTGCAGCACATCAGATAAAATTAAAAAAGCCTACAAACAGGGTATGGCATTACAGCAGGGGATATCTGATTACTGCCTGACTGTAAATAACACATGCATCTTCAGGGCAACTGAAGATGTACCAACTATAAGCAGGATGGCAGTATAGGAAAAAAATGAGGAGTTCTGTCTAATTGTATTTCAAATATTTGAAACTTAAGTTCAATGACTTAGTATTTTACAGTTTTATAACGGCTTTGGATGTACATAGAGCCTTAAATGCCAAACTTTCAAGATATCTAACTAAGATTTTTAAAGATACAGAGAGAAACAATGATGTTACGGAGGTCTTCAGTCCAGGGATCTAAGTTAATGGAAACAAACTTCAGATATAAACTTATTTCCTAAGACTATTTACTAGTTCCCTCCTTCCCCTCCAGAGAAGCTCTCCAGAACAAAATCTTATTCATTTTGGCTGTGCAAAAATGGAGTTCAGGAATAAAGGTTCAAGCAAAGCCACCGAAGCAATGATTAGCATGCACACACAGCCCAGGCACTCCTTTTCAGAGGTTACACCACTCGAGAATTATCTGGCCATAATCGTGCTCCTCATGCTCATCTCTGAGACACAGAGTCAGATTTAGCAGACCATGGGTGACAGTCAAGGGCCTGATAGCTCAGACAGTAAGAAGTAGGCATCTTACAGACTTAAATTATTAAATCTCATATTCTACAAACAAGAACTGCCAGAAGCATTTGGGAAGCGAGGGTTGCATTGCTCCTAGCTGCATTAAGTAGATGTAGACTCAGAACAGACAATTTAGTGAATTTATTTATGCAACACCTTACTCCAAGGTATCAGCTCAGAGTCAGCTAGAACAGTCTAATAAAACTATGCACAAGGCTGTGAATTCAAAACAAGTTTCTACATCCAATAACACCTTGAGATTAAGCCTAAGTATCACTAAGAAGGAAATCTTGATTGGTAGGTCTGAAGGACCCAGACTTCACAACAGTCCACCAAAAAAACACCATTTTTTGCAGTCTGAGCCTGGCCAGCCTCAAGTCCTACTAGTGGACTTCAAAAGAGTTTCTATTATAAGCTCCTTTTTACTGCCTTGACAATTATGGGCCACATCCTTCAACATTTTTTAACGTATTTTGGAATAGATAAAAAGATTGAAACCTGCCTTCATTCTGAAAACAGATTTCTGTGGCAGCACTTTAAACAGTTATTTTCCAAAGCCTTCATTTTCAGCATTTTTAAAACATAGATATGTATTCCAAGGAAGTTTAGCTTTGACAAAGAAGTTTCAGAATAAGATGACAAAACATGATATTCTTGAAGCCTTTCATCTACAACATACAAAAAGATTTGGGCTTGTAACAAAGCTAATTACAATCTTAGAAACACTGTTTTAGTTTAAAACACTCATGGTCAAAAATTTCTGCTTTCCTTCTAGAAAGATTAAAAACTTCAAATGTGTTACGTCTTACTCCATCTCCCTATACTTTTGCCTTTCAAAGGTCAAAACATAAGCATCTTCACCCAAGGCACCCATGAATTGCGAGGTTCTTCTTATTATAAAGGATTTTTAAATGAGGAGGAAGAAAAACAAATATTTTTCTTACTTATTCCAAGCAGAATGACTATGGAGAAATGACTCAAGCTTAGGTAGTAAAAGTTAATGGGATGCCATATGAAATGAAGACTGACTCAGTAACATGAGACCTGCTAGTCATTAATCTTCAATTCAAAGCCCACTAGAAGTACTTGTATAATACCAGCAAAATAGAAGGTACTGCTTGCTTTTCCTCTTGGGCAGGAGAACAAGCTTTAAATAAGAGCATCAGTTTTTCTGCCATGTGATAAAAAGATAATCACTAATTTCTATGTACCCCCAAAAGACTGATTACTTTAGTAGTTAAGAATCAGGACTAGGTAAACTTGCAGTAGAATGACTTTATTCTGCTCATCTGCAAGACTTGCATAAGATTTATTTTTGGATTTCCATTTGGTATGTGGGTATTTTGAGCTTTGCATGAGGCATTTCCTCCTCCTGAACGTATTGCACCTTAACTGTATACAATCTTCTGGAGCATCCTTTCTCTGGAACAGATAAGATCTGTAACATCAGGCAGAATTTGTGGAGATTGAGTGACTGGAATTTTACAAGTGGAATTGTCTAGACCAGGCGGAGAAAGGAATCGTCATATAATGCTCCCCTAATTGTTGCTAGTGCCTTAAGGGTTCATTTCTGAACTCAAAAATCTAAAAAAAAAGAAAAAAAACCCAGTTCAAATAAGTTAAATTTGAAACATTTCTGTTTAGAAAGGCAAATATGAATAGGAAATAAAGTACAGATACATGTGATATTATATAATAAGTTTTGCATAATTCTTTACTACTTTAGGTAGTAAACAATTATTTTAGCAATTTAATCATTTTCCTTTTCTGGCTAAGTTATTACTAAGCCTTAGCAGTAAAGAAATATCTCTTTCTTTCTTTCCAGAGAATACATGATATGACATGAAGTTTTTTAAACATTTCCCACTATTGTAATGGTTTTGCAACTCAGCATGGTCTGAATTGTTTCAGAAAAAAAATTCCATGTCTACCTCAAAAGGAAGACAACATCTGCTTGTTTCACCAAGTGAATTAATTTCATTCTTCATGAGACACATCCTACAAGCAGAACAGGAAATGCCTACAGCTAACTAAAGCTAGCTGAAAGGCATGGTGGAACAAACCTAATGTAACCTCCAGTAATGCTGAAATAATTGCCTTCTAGAAAAATCAGCCTTTTGTAGCAACACCTAAACTCTATTACAAAACCCTCCATGTCAACCATCAGTCCTAGGAGGACTTTTCATAACAGGGAAGAGGTTAGTGTAGGTCCTGCTCCCTTCCCTGCTCCTGCAGCTAGCACTACCAGCTCAGTCAAGCGCTCTGCTTGCCATGGCACAGTCATGGCAGAAGCCAACACATTGCCTTTTCCCTGTACTCAGTGACAGAGGGGATACAACAACCCATCCACTTCCTTTAAATGTTTTGGGACTTTTGTCCAAATGTTTTGCTTTGAGGAGCTCAGCTTGTTTTACCCCCACTTTGTTTCACATTAATTCCTCATAATCACTGCAATAAATTTTAGAGAAGATCCAGTTACTTACACAGCAAACAACTGATGTCTTATTATGCTGCTACTAAGGTACACCTACAGAACAGGCTTTTAAAACACTAGTCTTACAGCTACAGGGTAAGATCACATCAAGCTAATCTACTGATTAATCAGCTAGTACTTAATCATGTAAATTTTCCAATTTCTTCAATCAGCAGTGAATTAACACTTGCCACAAAACAGTTTAGCCATTCCTCAGCAAGGCTACAGTGCTAGTTTAAAACTTAAGCTAAAGCATTTCAAATATCCCAGAAATTATATGAATAAACTTTTATTTTTAAGCAACAACACACACTATTTGAATAAAACTCACACATTTAACTCAGGTGGAGAGTACTAAACTGAACAATCATTGCTAATACATTTCCATTGGAAATGTGTTAAAGTTCTCAAGGGTCTTCATTACCATCTTACTGAAGTTTTCTTATGTGTCTCTAGCCTACACACCACCTGTTTCATGCAGTCATGCAAATCAAATTGTAAATGTTCAGGTAGCAGGGAAGTCCATTCACTGCAAAGACTCATTCTTCACTGAAGAGCCAGGATAGGCAAGACCAATACTGCAGGATTCTTCATAAGAGTACAGGTTAGAAACCATGAACTTTCAGTTGTTCTTCCTTGACAATGCCAATCTAAAGGAGAGAAACAACACATTTTAGTAAAGCTTATATATTTAGGCTCTTATAGCGAAATCAAGTTACCCTAATCTTACACTTTGATTAAAGAAACTGCTATACAATGTATACACTCAATGAAACATTTTTTTAGTTTACAGAATGTTTCTGGGCCAAGAGGGAGAATTGACCGAACAAAAAGAAAATCTTATCAGACATCCGTTATTCTTTGACGGTGTAACAACTCTGCATCATCATTTGCATCAGAGTAAGCCTCTTTCCTCCACAGTGTTTTCAGTCTCACGATTATGGTTTGCATTGAACGCTTGATTTTACAAGCACAGAGCTCAAGTTGCACTGTCAGAGAACAAGAGGCGTGTTGTAACAGTGCAAAGGCATTCTACAGTGCTTTGATTCTTACCAGAGGCTTACTCTCATTCTGCAAGTATCATTTTACTTTCTGGCTGAAAATACAAAAGAACTACAGTGGTCATCTTTAGCTGGTTAATTAGCATCAGTACCACCTGTCACCCTAGTGCTTCCAGAGAGGTTCAGATATTTATCTGCAGTCCCTCACCTCCAAGAGGAATTGGCAAATGTTTTTCCTCTGGTCACCTTGCAGCTGGATAACTTCACCGTACTCAGGATGTTCAATCACAGTACCATTACAAGCGAATTTCTAAGAGAGAAACATCCATATTATAAGACATCTGATGTAAGTCATGATTTTGCTTAGTCAGTCTTTTCAGAAGAACTTTGTCTCAGAAGCTGCTTACTATTTTGATACCAAGCCAGGCAAAGGTTAAATCAATTTTACTGGCTCTGAGAGGAAATGGAATATATCTGCTGATACAAACATACACAAACGAAACTGCTGATGGTAAATTCAGCAGTGACAGGATTAGCTACTGTGCAGAAGGAAATGGTCAACAATTATGGCAATAATGAAAAACGAAGTCATAAGATACAGCCTCTCAACTTCACACTATTTAAAAATAATTATTGTTATCTTGGCAAAACTAAAGGCCTCTATTTTCAGCAACAACCCAGCTGTAACAGAGGCAGGAATAAAAACCAGCTCTACTTTAAACTGATTTTATTTTTCACATCAAAAAAGCCAAGTATCTGTGAAAATTTAAACACTCAAAATATATTTTATTTGCTTCTTTTTAAGATAGAAACGTTCAACCCTTTAGCAAAATCAGTGTCACTGGACACTGATAAATGTTTTCAGAAAGAGAAAGGACTTGAATATGAAAGTGGTGTACACTGGAGAGAACGAAGCGACATAAAGATTTTGTTACTTGTTATTAAAAGCTATCTTACTCCTTTATATATAATCATTATAAAATCAAATCAGCAACTTTACCTTTTTGAAAGCTTTCACAAGTTTCTTCTTGTCATAATCATCTGCAATGCCCTGAACAGTTGTTAGTGTCTTTCTTCCGTTTCGTTGCTGGATCCTTATATGAATGTAATCCTCAGTCCCCGCCGGGAGTAAGTCGTCGCCCTTTGTTGCATCAGCAAAGGGGTCTGCAGCAGGAAAAAGATTCATGTAATTCCCACAAAAGAAAACACCCAAGCTCAAAACCAAGAAGAAAGATTCTCACTTCTCAAAAAAAATTATTATTATATTCAGAGTATCATCTTGATGTTTAATCACTGTTTAAAAACACACTGTTAAAACCAAAGTGCTATTTCTACAGCTGCATAAAGCGATATTGCACTACATACTTAGGACAGCCCTCTCAACTACCATGCACCATTTCTGCCATGCCTTCCTAGGTATGAATGATTTTCTGCTACAGTATTAGTTTACTTCATTGTTTCTTGCAAACTGTAAATCCTGAACCTGAAAACAGGTTTCTGAGAGAACATCAAACGTACATAAGTTTTAGACAGCTGCATACATTAAAGTGAAATAAAACAACTGTATCTCTTTTCAGATCAACTGATAAGAACAGAGAAACAGAAAAGCTCTAGAACAGACACCTCCTTACAGGTACAGAGCAGAAGTCTTAAACTGTGGCAACTACTACACTTCCAGCATGTTAAGTCATGGATGTAACGCTCGGCTATTAACAGAAATAAAAGAGAAATACACTCTAACAGATGTCAGAGGCTGCCTGTAAACCAGAACTCCTCCAGTCAGCAGCTTTAGTCAAGAAATGTAACAAAATTAATTTAGGCTTAGACCAAAGAAAGGTCAGTTCTCAAATTCTTCCAAGCTTAGCATTTATCTAGCACAGATAGAAAAGAAAAGCCTTTAGAAAGAAGGGGGCTTCTGCATTAACACTTCTTATACTCTGTACTTCACAAAAACATACTTAATACTCAAGAAATTTTACATCTCTACAAATCTCCAGTAGCTCCAAATAAACCTTGAAGCATCAAGTACTTTATTACTTTTTAAAAATAATTATAAGTAATTTTTGGTACTAATCAGAACAATATTTAAGAGCCTATGTAGGTTCAACACCCATGCAAGCCACAGTTTCCCCAACTTCAGTTCAAAACTCCGATCTAAAAACACTGGTCAAGTTTTGCTATCCACTAGAAAGAAATGCCCCAAATGAGTAAAACTTCAGCAGAAACACACAAAAAGTAGTTCAGCTGCAGTCTGACAGATCCTTGTGGAAACAAGAGCATTAAAGGCACGGAAAGCATAATGAGGATTCAAGCACCACAGGAAACAAATACGGCATTGGGAATCTTGACCAACTCAACTTCTACTACAGAATTTGTAAAACCCTGCTGAATTTGACTGTCTCCCACAGTTTGTGGCTCAAACAATAACAGAAAATCTTAGTCAAAGAAAAAGTGGAAGAAGAAGAGGACTTGGGCATAAGGATCACTTGGCAGAGTTTAGGACTCTAGGTCGCAGATAAGGCAAGACAGCTTGGCAGAGTTTAGGGCTCTAGGCTGGAAATAAGACAGCACTGTAGATGTCAACACTGGACCCCTTCAAACCAATCCTCTGGGCGGCACCTTCCTTAAGTACAGGGTGAGCTCCCAAATCATGACTGAACGTAACCTTCTCACATGACTTATACATGCAGAAGATCAGAGTCAAAACTGTGACCAAAAACCTGAGACTATTGTATAAAGTTCTAACTGGCTTACTTCTGCTGCTTATAGATAAGGCAAGAGGAGAACGCTGGCCCAGCACGGTTAAACTTCCCTGCTGATAGGGGAGAGATGATCTGCCAACTGCGTAGCTCACTCTACAGAAACAATAACCTTTGAAGGGCTTTTATAGCGTTTTGGGACATGGCTGAGGATAAGATGCTGCTGCAAACCAACCGTAACTGATGAAATTATTTCCTCAGCAGAGGATACGAGCCCTTGATCCGGGGTGTCAGAGCTGAGAACATGGCAGCACCTCCTACGGGAGCAGCGAAGGGCTGAGCCTCCCGCCCGAGGTCTCCTCGCCGCACACACCGAGCACGCCCCGAGGCCGGCGACGCGGGAGGACAAGGACGAGCCGCCGGCGCTGCCTCACGGAGCACCGCAGCGACGGCGACACCGCTCAATGTCACCGCGGGGGCGGGGGGCCCGCGGCCCTCAGGAAGGCGGAGGCAGGACGGCGGAGCCGGGGGCGATGGGTGGGTTTGCCGAGGGGGTGGCTGCGGGGTGCCGGCGACTCTTACCGAAGGATTGGAGGTTCTGGATCGAGGACATGCGACTCTGCGGCGAGAGGCTGGAGCTGCGGGGAAGCGAGTCCGCTCGGGTCACGTCTCCGGCTCCGCAGTGCCACGCGGGGGCGGGGAGCGGGAGGGAGCGAGGGGAGGGGTAACAAAAGCAGAGGGACGCGGGGAGCGAACCCGAGACGCAAAGCGAGAGCAAAAGGAAGGAATAAAGAGAGGAGGAAGCGCAAAGGGAAATAAAATGTGGAGGGAGGGAGGGACCCCCCGCCCCTTGGCCGCACCGCCCCACGGCACCGCCAACGGGCACCGCCCGCCGCGCTCCGCACAAAATGGCGTCCCGCGCGTGACGGCCCCTCAGCAGCCCGGTGCACAGAATCACGGAATCGGTTAGTTTGGAAAAGACCTCTCAGGTGCTCGAGTCCAACCCCTGACCGAGCATCAGCATGTCAACCAGACCGTGTCACTGAGTGCCACGTCCAGACGGGGACCCCAACACCGCCTTGTGCAGCCCATTCCAATGTGTAATCACAGTTTCTGTAAAGAAATTCCTCCTGATGTCCAGCTTGAACCTCCCCTGCTGCAGGCTGAGGCTACATCCTCTTGTCCTGTTGCTGGTTGCCTGGGAGAAGAGACTGACCCCCACCTGGCAGCTGTAGAGAGTGATAAGGTCACCCCGAGCCTCTTCTTTCCAGGCTAAAACCCCCAGCTCCCTCAGCTGCTCCTCATATGGCTTGTGTGCAAAAGCTTTCACCAGCTTCATTGCCCTTCTCTGGACCTGCTCCAGCACCACAACGCCCTGTCTCATTGCAATGTTCTCCTCAGTGGATCCCCAACAGCAGTGCTGGCGTGTTGCTGGAGCCCCTTGTTCTCCGTGTTGCTGGCCCTCAGGCACCCAGCAAGGGTGACCCCCATGGAGGCCCTTCCATACTCACATCCCTTTGGCATGGATAGTTTTCCAGCTAATCTGAAATTGGGAGAGCGCTTCTCCCTTCCCCATTAAAATCTATTGGAAATCCCATTCCTTCAGGCCCTCCTCTCTGGACAAAATGCTGCTTTAAATGTTGAATGTGGTGAGAGAGGCAGTCAGCAGCCCACAAACTGCCTGTCTCCACTTTGGGCATGACTTGGAGACGCAAGAAGTTCCACCTCAGCATGAGGAAGAACTTCTTATTGAGGGAGGCAAAGCACTGGAACAGGCTACCTAGGATGGTCATGGAGTTTCTACCTCTGGAGACATTCCAAACCCACATGGACATGTTCCTGTGTCACCTGCTTGAGGTCAGAATGCCTTGGCAGGGGGGTTGGACCAGATGCTCTTGAGAGTTCAGTCCAGCCTTAACTATCCTGTGATTCTGAGAACTTTGCACTCTTTCAGGCAGGTGCAGCTGCTGTTCCCGAGTCCTTAGGGGCCCCATGGATGGCTGGCATGTGGCCTCACAGGACTCCTTGGTGACAGCCACTCACTGTACATCCCTGTTTTGGGAGGATATCAGCAGTGCAGGGGCTGCAATAGGAAAAGTTTGCCTTTAAAATGGTGTGCAGGTGTTACAAGTCTTGCTAGTCCTCATGAGGCGATTAATGGCTTTGTAGATGTACAATAAGCTAATTCTGCTGGCAGAAGTGGAAGAACCTGTGTTTCTCTTTTATTTTTTTCCTCTTTTTGGCTTTTATGCTAAATTTTAGTCCTTTTATATTAATGGGATATTTATTTTCTGTGATCCAAGGTCTGGATCAGCACTGCAGCAGTTTTATGAATGCCAGTCTGCAATGGTCTAAGGTTTCTAGTCCTGGCACTTTGCAAAGAAGCTTTTCTTTCTTCCATAGGGAAAACAAAGCCATTGGCCATGGTGCAGAACCTTTGTTTTCCCTTTGCTACTATCATTGATTAAACCTTTCACTGCTGTAAAGTGGGGTGTTTAACTCATTCCCAAGCAGCTGCAAAAGGCACTATTGAGGCAGTAATGGGAGGATGGGGCAAGAGCTTGAGGCAACAATTTGGAGAATATCTGTGGATTAAGGATGCAGAACTAAACACTGAAAAACCTTCTGGGAAGGTTGAGAAAGCTTAGGACACCCATCCTCAGGGACATGACCCCAGGATATCAATAGCACCTCTCTCAGAAAACTTAAATTACTACTAATGTGAAGAAATTTTGCCTCTGATATATTTTTGCTAATCCTATGTCTCTCTGCAAGATTTTGTTGTTTCTTTTGCTCTCTCATCATCATCCCATGAAATTTTTCCCCAGTGGCAAAGCAGGTCCATTGCCCTTTTCTTTTTCCAGACACTGTTTTTTGTTACCTTGACTGCACCAGTACCAGTATCAGTGGGGCACTGGGATGAGCCAGATCAGCCAACTAATTTTAGTTACAAAATAAACTGAAAGGTTAAAGCCTCAGATCCACTCCACTTGCATAATCCTGCAACAGTTGTGCTGAGACAACCGAGGAGGACAAAGCTGGCCATGGATGAGAGTAACAGTGCATCTTCAGGCACAAGCCCCAAGTCTGAGCCTGCAGGTTTAGCTGAGTATACCAGTCTTTGTGTCAGTTCTTCTGCTTACTCTGAATCCATTTAAAACTATTTAAAATAGTTTTACAGTTTTACAGTTCTAATTCTCACTGTTAATTGAGTCCTATGGGCTCATTGGGCATCGGTGGAATTCATCCTACAGTTTACAGACAAATGAGATTGGATGTCTGGGAAGCAACAAAGCTCCTTTTATAAGCCAAGAAGATGTGACCTTGTTATCCTTAAAATGAAGCAACAATGAATAGTTCTGGCAACTGCAGAGGGAATGGAAACAACCCCCAACTGCACAGCTTGGCATGCACTGTGCAGCAATTAAAATAAAAGTGGTGGCCAGCACCCTCATTGTTCTCTTGGCAGCCTTCTGCAATGTCCATGTGAATTGGCAGGGCCTCTGTGGGGCTGTGGCAATTCAAAGAGCTCTCCCTTTGCTGTCCTCCTCAGAGGGAGCTGAAGGTCTCGATGTCACATCTGTCACTAAGATCTGACACAAATCCTGTCTGTGCCAGCACATTGCACCAAACTTTGGTGTCTGTGCTCAGAAGCAGGTGGCATCCTGCTGGTGATGTGCTGCTCCTTCTATTGCCCCTCAACAGGACAATTGTCCTGAGTTCCTTTGACCCGAGTCCTTCCCATTGCTCTTGAGCAGTCACTTGTGGCAATAGACCTGTGAAAGTCCTGGTTGTGAGGGTCTTCCAGTCACACCAGACTGAAGAAAGGTGGGCAAAGCAGACATGGACCTGCAGCAACCAAAAGAGGTAGAAGCAATTGAAATAGGTTTAAAACCTAAGTGAATGTAAGAGGTGTTGTTGCCCAACTGTTGAATTTCAGATTTTGAAAACCGTTAAATTTCAGATTTCAAAACCTGCTCAATTTCAGATCATCCTAGAGCCGAGGTTGTAGTTAATTTCATTCACTAATATTAGACATCAGGGTTTAAGCAATATTTTGGGAATGAGACTCCTGTCTTTCCATGACTAATGTATAACCTGCCAACTACAGTGCCAGAAAAGAACATTATCTCTAATTAATTTGATCACGGCTTCAAGCTATTTAAATGTAATCGTTGCAAGACCTGGTTATGAATAGCAATTAGAGATCCCCTTGCTCGCCTTTTACTGTATTTCAGTTCATCTGTCAAGCTGTATGTGAATCCTTACAGGTTATTTATGACTGGATAAACCTGAGGAATTAAAATCAGGGGCTCACTGGCATACAGGTGATAAATATGACATACTGAAGCCATAAAGTATACTTTTGTAGAAAATGTCACCCTAGTGCAGAACCTTACCTTCACTGGGTATTCTCAGAAGCACTTCAGATGTGCTTGAGCAGCAATGGGTAACCCAGACCAGTGGGAGAAACTTTGTTCTTCCAGAGAATTGCTGTGTTAGAAAAACGGGCTGGAAATGGCACAAGAAAGCCTTGCATCAGGCAAAAAAAGTCAGCCATGCAGTAGGGTTAAAACTGTGCTTTAGTTTAGGACTCTGTATGACATCTCTCTTTGGTTATGTGCATGTAAAAGGCCACCCTTGTCTGCACCTGCCCCTTTGTAATAACCAGAGCGAACAACACTGTTTTTCACTTTCTGCAGACACAGTTCTAGTATATACTACTATTATTTTCAGGTACAGCACAGCAATATTTTGAGTTTATACCTTAGGAGCTTTTACAAAGCCAAAATTTAATTTAATTAGGGATTGCTCCAGTAGGCAGCTCTCCCATACCTGACCCTGCAGCCTGCCTTACCAGAAAATGTCAGACTTGCATGCTGACCTGTCCTCTGCAACAGCCTGGAAACCCAATTACTGCTTGAAGCACATGGTGTTTAAAGAGAAGTTTAAGTTGCCTAACAAAGCAACTGTGCATGAAACATGCAAATGGAATGCAGCTGCACTAATTTCCATCCTGCATGCCAGCAGTACAATTGCTCTATACACAAATTCTGCTCTACTCCAGCGCCAGAAGCTGGCAGTTGCTGGCCTAATGTTGGCGTTCTGAAAATAATGTCAGAGTGCTGGTTCCCTGAGAGATATGCAAAAAATATTTCCAACCTTGATTCTTTTTATTCAATATTAATCTTCTCTGTTCTTGCTATATGACTCTACCTAAAATATCCAGCTCCATTTGGAATCTGCACATCCCAAACCTCTGTGCAGAAAGCTTCCCATTAGCTTTCTATCAGGGAAGAAGAATAGCAAAAGTGCCAGAAGAAATTTTCCCTCTTCCACCAGCAGAATAGTTTTGAAGGTGGCTGTAACCATGCCAAGCCTGATTTGTATTTTTTTCATCCAAGCTCTGGTGCAAAACCTCCACGGTGTGCTAAGGAAGGGCTTGTGGAGAGTGGCTGAAGTCCTGAGCTGTAGCCTATCCTTGAGCTGCCCAACTACTAACAAGTTGTCCCAATATGCACGTGCTACCTGGGAGACTGGGCTAACTGGAAATTGTGCTGATGATAAACACCAGGATATCCAGCCCAGCTCCAGAGATACTGGGTTATGTGTAGTTCGGCTGAGCTTGCATACAGGCTCAGATTTCAAGATGCACATTCATTTGAAATGTGGGGGGTTTATTCCCTGCTCAATAATGATTGCAAACAAGATGATAATTTTGGCATTAACCACTAGATGGTCCTCTTTCTCAAATTAAAAAAAAAAGTATCTCCAAAATAAAGCTAGTTCTGGCTTTTCTCTGAACCTGAATGTTAGTAGAGAACAGTTTCTTTGTAAAGGTAAATGTTATTAGATATTATTCATCTAGCTGAGTAAATTGACATGGTTTTCTGAATAGGTTCAAATGCAACTTTTCATAAGCTCTCCAAACCCATTTAGTGCAACAGGACTTCCACCCCACTACAGAAGGCTGGACAGATTTGTAAGTCAGGCAGTAGTTCAAGGTATTTGCAAACTTTTCCCAGACTGGTATGTAAAACAATAAGAGTGGTGGGCTGGGTTTTCCATCCAGCTGCATCAAATGTCTTTTGTTTTTCACCTTCTGTTTGTAGAGAGCTCTGACCAGCAAAAGAATTACAGAAAAAAATAAGTTTTGGATTAGTTTTTGAGAAAACTAAATGTGAAGATTTGTCATCAAAACTGTAGTTTACTGTTGGCCTCTGGTCTGGTACTGTGTTGTCAAAGAATATTTCTCTGCATCAGGCTTGCTGGACCTCATTCCCTTGGGTCACTCCAGCCTCCAGGCAATACTTTCCTATCATCTCCATTCATTCCCCTCAGCATTTCCTGCTCAGAAGCCTGACCTCTCCTTACCTTGGGAAGTTGCTTTCCTTCTCACTGCCCTTCACACCTGTATATCTACTACTGCCTTTTGATTTAGTTGCATCCTGGTGCATCCCTGGTCAGCCTTCCCACTGAGACACTCCAGCTAGCAGCTGTCTCTGTTCCTGCTCATTACTTATGCAGGAATTTTATGTGCAGGAGTCTTTAATTGTGTGAGGCAGGACTCGAATTTTTCTCAAGGATCTTCTACAAAGAAGACAGCATATGCCCAGCCTCTCCCTCAGAAACAAGAAAAGAAGGGAAGTTCTAACACACAAACCTCTGCATCTTCACTACTGACCAAGCTGTCCTCTAGATATCTTTCCAGATTGATCTTTCACAACCCTGGTTCCTCTGAGAGCTCTTTCCTAGCTCCTCCCAAGTCTGAGTGGCTTTCACATTGCTGTGCTGCATGAGCTGACATTGCTTTTCTCAGCCAAAGCATAAGCCCTGCTATAGATGAGGTAACAAAATAAAATAAAATCACAACTGCCTGAAAAGACCTGAGAAGCCAGAATGGTTTCTGTGAAAGCTTGTAGGTACTGTATATGGTACTGTGGTGATTCAGTTGTGGTCTGGTGGATAGAAATGATGATGCCCAGCGAATGAGAATGGAGTAAAATTTACTTTGCTAAGAGAAATGCCTGCTGAGGCTCATTTAAACAGACTGTCACATAATTTATTACTCTTCATTGCTGAGAACATTTTACACCAGCCTTTCATGAAGTCAGAATGATTGAAAGCGAAAATAAAAATACCTGAATGAAAGAGAGAATGAAAGCTCTTGAAACTGGCAAGTAGTGTGTCCAGAATGGATGCACAGCTGTGATCCTTCTTGTAGCAGAGAAAGAGCTTTGAAGTCCTTGGCACACAATTTTGTGGATGCTCAGAATTTATATGGGTTCAGGAAGCAACAGTGGAAGAGAAGAAACCTGTCAGGGGCTACCTACCACAAAGAAACATTTGGTTTGGGAAGTCTCTGGATCACGTGGCTTGAGGGTCTATGAGAAGAGTATAGTGGGGAATGTGAAAATATGCTACCCTGTTTTTAGACGTTTCCATGAATGTCCTTTGTTGTCCACTGTCAAAATCAAGATACGGCACTAGATCAACTTTGGGCCAGAATGAAGACAAATGATCATATTAGAGCATTTGAAATGCTGGCTCTCCTAATAATGATTTTTTTTGTGAGTGGCTGGGGTTTCTTTTTATTTTATTCTTGTATGGCATATTATTTTGCAAGCAGCCTTTACCAATAAGGAAGCATTCTTAACATGAAGACATTGCATAATTTTGTTTTACGTGGTAACTTCCGTGTAGCTGACAATCGGTGAAAATGATCTGTGCTATGGAAAGGCTCACGCTGGAGTGTCAGCGGGACTAGAAAAAGTAAATGGGATGAAAAAATCTTTTGCTTCTATTTTAAGGTGACAGGATCACTAACAAAACAACAAAGCAAGAAAGGGTCCTGTATATCCTGGAGAAAAGAAACCTTTACTCCAGCAATTGCCCACTAGAGATCATGAAAGGATACTCGCATTTTCTGATCAAAATGAATGTGAAAAACAGTAAGGGAAAAGATCTACAATGAGAAGCCATGAAGACTTTTACTTACTAAGAAGATACCCTCTGCACACATGCACACAAAATTAGCATGGCAGAAGCACAGCCACTGCCTGGTTCTTGGATGCTGATTGATTTTTAGGTAGGGAGTGTTTCCAAGGTTCAAAGGGAACACGCTAAAAGGAGGTTTCTGAGAAAAGCATGTATATCTATTATTGATTGTGATAGCTGTAGGAAGACCTTTTGTGCTACCATGGACTTGAAGTGCTCTTCATATTTTGAAGTTGTGATTCTGAACAGTCTGAGTAAACTCTTGAAAACTTGGATGAGGAGGACACTTTTAGCTGCTTTTGGGCAGAAATTGGAGAACGGAGAGGTATTTCTCAGGCTTCTTTACAATTTTCATTTATACATGTACCCATAAAGCGAACTATTATACAGAAATGAAAAATCCCTGCAATTAGTGACCATACTGTCCCAGCAGTACTTGATGCTTGGATGGTGAGTAAGGGCAGGGCCAGGCAACATTTCACCATGCTTCCTCATAGAAGTGCCTTAAAAATTGCCCATAGCAAATAAAATAATTTAATTTCTTTTGAGAGGTGCCTACAGTGAAATAGCATTATTTGTGCTTTGAGGTTTTCCCAGCTTGAAGTGCCTTTATAGAAAAACCGAACATATTTGCTATTGAACTTCACTTTCATCCTAGTAGGACTGCAGCATTTCCTATGCAGTCTCAGTTTACAGATGGGGTCAGGCCTTAGAGCCCCCTTTCAAAGCACAGCTTTAAAATTATTCCTTTGGGTACCTCACCAGGAGTGGAGCATGAGCGTGGGTCTGTGAAGAGAGGGCCTGTTCCTCCCGGTCAGAGCAGTAACACTTCACATCTCCGCCTCTCTGCAGCATGGTGCCCAAGGAGTGAAGCACTTGCCATTTCAGCTGCTCTCCCCCACAAACCTCCAGAGTAAACAAGGTCTTAGGTTCCAGAGCAGCAAGATCCCCTAGCAGCAAGGTGACACATTAGTCAAGAGACAGAGTTAAAAATAGCCACTCAGAAGAGACACCTATTGTGGAAATACAATATTATTTGAGATGTTGGCCTCATGCACATGAAATTTTCTCTGCCACAAAACTGGTAAGGGCCCTCTTAAGCACTGAATCACTACTTACCAGCTATTTGTGTGCTGTGTTGCAGTGTGACTTAAAACTTACGAACGGGTGGGTTGATCTCAGCTGTGGGCTGGGGCTGCATGAAACAAAAGCTGCCATCAAGATCCTAGGACAACAGCAAGGGGAGCAAGGGCTGGGAAAGGAGTGTTTGGACTGACTGTTCCAGCTTGCTGGCTCTGATAGCTGCCCACTGTCCAGCTGTTCTTTCTCCCCACAACTCGTCCTCAGCTATGAGAGCTGCCCTCTGCAGACATGCTCTTCAGATAGAGCATCGGCTCAGCAGCACAGAGAGCTTGGCTCTCCTTTGCAGAAGGTGTAGCTGCTCCCGTCTGTTTGTGCCCTCCCCCACCCATGGGGACATGGCAGCAGCCCCCTTCCCTCTTCCTGGCGGGCCTGGGGGCCTCAGTCATGTGTCCTGCCATGCCCCCCTAAAATCCCCTGGCGCCGCCCTCAACTCCTGCTCCCTGCCCTGATCAATGGCTTTCTAATAGAGCCTCCGTTCTCCTACCCCTCCTTTTGTAAATTTAAATCCTGCTCACCAGTACTGCTGACGTCCTGCAGGCCCACCTCTTGACTCCCCCTCCCTGCTTCAAGTCCACTTCCCTCCAGTATAAAAGGCACATGCCCCCATCAGCTGCCCTGCTTCTGCTTGGAGCAGCAACTACCAGAGAAGCAGCTTTGGTGCACACAGGTGAGTGCCTTCCCCTGTCTGCTTCAGCGCTTGTCCAGGCTCGCTCTTGCTGAATTTCCTTTTTTTCTTTTTAGGTTTTAGCTTACCACGGTCAGCATACACACCTGTGCCCTGTGCTCAGTAAGTTTTGGCCAGTTTTTGTTAGCGAAGCAGCCCGTGCCGAGGCAGGGAGGCGGTCCCCGCGGGCAGCGCTGTGCCCTGCAGGGAGAGCCGGGCAGGACGCGGCAGCGCAGCCCTGAAACCAGCCTGGGTCCAGCTCACCAGGGGTCTGAGCCCTCGGGGGTGCTTCCAGCGCTGCTTTAGAACAGGGTGTACACAGCCGCTGATCTCAAGAAAGATGCTGGTTTAGACTGTAAAGACTTAATAGCACCTTGTCTTCCGAGGACTACCGTGGTAGGGGTACATCTGATGGGTCTGCAGTAGAGCTTGAGTTTGGTACGATAAGAGCCCCTGTGTGCCCAGAGGGAGAGCCAGGCTGGTCTCCGACTCCTTGTGAAACAGACCCGTGGCAAGCTGTGATACTGCTGCTACACTGTAACTTTGTTTGTGGCTTTAATTTTCCTCTCTCATGCCAGTGAAAGTTGCCAAACCTCTGTCGCAGATGTTGCTCAGCCAAAATTTAAAAGCTCTGCTTGGACACCAAGCAGAAGTGGCAAATTTATCAAATGACTGTGGCACTGAATTTTGCTGAGCTCCAGGAACAAAATTTTTCCTGAAACTTTTAATTGTGTCAAGTTTTGTTGCAACTAGTCAGTTTAAATTTTTTTGTGATTATTTAGTAGTTTAAAATGTTAGTACACAGCTTGATTGTGTGAGGTCTTGTTATTTTTCAATTTTTCTTTTGGAAGAAAGCTGCAGGTCTGGACCTGAAGAGATCACAGACCTGCTCAGGGCCAAGTCTGTGGCAGTACCTCTGTCTCTGTTTCTTCTCATAGAAACAGTGGTGCGATAATTAGGTATGGGAAAAATTAGGGAGGATTAGAGATGCTGAGCACCCTGATTATTTAGGGTGGTATGTTACTTACTGAGGAGCAGTGGGAATGATGTGCTTCACAGAAACCCTAGCCAGGATAAGGGTATGAACAAAAAGTTCAATACGTATCAGTGCTGTAGGAATTGGCTGCAGTGGCACAGGACCAGCTGGTGGGGACTGAAAAACAGAAGTTCTTAGGAAGTTCTTAGGAAAAGTGTGTGCTAAAAGCTTTTCCCTTTATTTTTGTCTTGAGTCCAAGGCAAGCTCTTCTTTCTGTAACTTAGTGCCCAATAAAAAAAAACAAAACAAGACACAAAACCAGGGAGCAAGTAACCTGGAAAACCTGTCAGCAGCCCTGTAAACACATCACAGAGATGCCTCAAAACACCTTTTTGTCTCACTGAACCTAAAGTTTTAGTAAAAATGGAGCAACAGGAGAGGTGCCCCAGCTGAAACTGAAGGCAGAATTGACCCTATGTCAGTGAATTCTAGATGATGAGATAATTTAGTCTTGATTGTCATGAGATATTCAAGTTAGAAAAAGCTAATTTACAGTTCTGAAATCATGACTTAAAATCACTTTCCTCTAAACTGCCTGGTAAGAAACTATCAATGTGGGAAAAAGCCCTTGAAAAACCTTCACTGAGTACTAGGGGTGAAGAAGCTTTTGACTGCATTTTAGTGAAAGACACAGCCAACTTCTTCATGTGTTTTTGCTGTGTTGCCTGTTTGGTGTGTTTGGGAGTATCTTGCATCAAAGATTTTCATTCCTGCTCTGCCTATACTGAAAGCAGGCTAAGATTTTGGCAGCAACAGGGGAAAAATTCCACCTATATACAAAGAGAAGCCGCTGTATAGGCACAGCTGAGAGGTTTTCCTACAGCCTCTGTGCCTGTATATCTATATCACTTACATGATGCTTAAGCAAATAGGCTCCTGCCCTATAGGCAGAGGTTCCAGGATGTCAAATGTAGAGGCAGACCTTTCATGTCCTTGCATGGACAACAGACTGTCCAGCTGGGAGAGCTGCTGTGAGGAAGCTTGTACAGAATTGTGAAATAGAGACAGTGATAACCAGAACCTGGCTCCCTCCCCTTCCTGGATGCAATTTTCCCAGCTCAGCACCTTCTGTTCTCCCCAGCCCATCCTTTGGAAGCTGGGAGGGATTTCTCTTTCTGTTGCATCTGGGTGCACTTACAGGACTGGGACATCTACCAGTGGAAACCATAACTAGAAAATGTAATTTTGCATGCTAGCAAAAAAAAGCATTGCCATTCATACTGAAATGCATTTAGTAGTAAAAAGAGTGTGTAAAACACAAGTGTTAGACACACTTCACAAGCAAGGAAAAGATGCTGGTGGTAGTGGCTAAAATACACTTTGGTGGCCAATGCCCATGGTCATACAGAGAGCCATACAGAGCCAGAAGTGAGCTCAGGGTCAGGACTCGAGTGTCCTGTGAAAGCTTTCCCTGCTGGAGAGAAAAACTCTCTAGTTTTTACCTCAATAGATGGCCCACTTCATAGCCTTTGCCTTTGAACAAAAATGCCCAGGACATCCCAAGCATGAGTGTTCCGCAGAACTTAAGAGTCATGAAATGGCTCTAATGGATGGGAACATACTGTTAAAATTGACACGTTCCTTCACCTTGAGAGTTTTAACTCATATGTGTTCCCCGTGTTCATTCTTCTCCTTACAGCCTTCCCACCACTGCTCCATCATGTGGCATCCAATCTCCTGGACACCACGTGCCCAGTGGTCACCAAACCACTTAAAGCTAGTCACTGTCTATGTCCTGATGCTCTTGGTGTCACTCAGCTTTGCTTCGGGACAGAGCAGGCCATTTAAACATCAGATAGACAACAGAAGTAAGTATGAGTCTCACCTGACACGGTGACCCCACAGTCTCTGCTGCACTGAGGGATCAGGGCTGGGCTGTCAGGCAAAGTTCAACAGCAAAGCACGCAGGTGTTTCTGTGGTGTCACCTTGGTGTGAGGCCCAGGGCTTCCATTTGCATTTGTTAGTGCATATACGGAACCTCACGTCTTTCTCACAGCCCTTAATTAGCCAAGGCAAATACCATTATTTTTGATAGATATCAGAAAACACACAAATGTGCAAAGGACTGACAAGAAAATGTAAAGTGGTATACATCAAATATTTCAGCACCAAATTTTCAGCTGTGGTCTGTAGACCTACAAAACTACTTCTATATAATAAAAAGAAAGTAATGGCCTAGAAGCTTAAGTTCACTTTATAGACATCTTCAGTTCTGTGTGGTACTGTGAGTTCTCTGAAAGTCCAAATACAAGTGGTTGAAGTATCTCCATTCAGAGATGCTGGGAAGAACTGAGAGTATCCAGGTCAGGGATGATACTGTGTATCTGAAGTTTAAACTAGCACACAATCCAAAAGATCTTTGAGAAAATCACCAAGAAATATCATCTTCCCCCATGGAGCATAGGCTGATAATGGTAAAGAGAGGGGTTGTGGAGAGTAAGATGTGTGGACTCAGTGCCACACCTCTCCCCATTAAAGAGGACAGAGATGTTTGGAACCTCAAGTTTTAGGTACACAGGTGAAAGTTTATTGGGTTTTGTGTAGTAGGAAGGCTGTTAAACATTGTGCTGAAAGTCTTAAAAGATGTATTTATGGAGAAATTTAAAGGAAGGAACCCCTTCTGCAATCCAGTGGATTTGTTAGCCTGGTACCTACTGCAGAAAATTTGGATGGACCCTTTGGCTCATGTTAGAAATGCAGGTTGCAGCCCAGATGGACGAAAATTAATTTTGCAACTGAATTCTCTTCCTTTGGGCTCTACATATGGAAAGTAACCCTCAAAGGCACCAGTAAGCTGTGTGTCTGGCTGTGGCCTTCCCCTTCTTTTTTTTTTTTTTCTGGGTTCCAAGTAAGCTGTCTTACATTCTCAAGATATTCAGGAAACACTGCCTCCAAGTGCAGTGGTCCATCTTCACTGAATGTTTTGAATTCCAGGTCCTGAGATTGACCCTTTTTGGTACGTAGGCCGTGGTGTTCGCCCCATCGGTCGCTTTGGGAAGAGACAGCTGAGAAGCAGCCGTGGCAGCCTGAGGCCTGTGAACAAACACCTGGATTTCATCTTGAATACTTTGTGGGAGCAAAAATCATTGGACACAGAGGACAGTGACTGGTGATCTCTATTGCCCAGGGTGGCAACCCAACCTCTGTTCTTTGAATTGTGCCCTCCCCTGCAACTCAGACCTACAGTTCTGCTTTTGCCTAGCAATCTCACGCTGCTCTTCTTTCTGCTCCTTGTGCAAGTACCTTCAAAAAGAAACATGTTTAGGGTGCCAGTAAAAGACAATGCATGGACACCAGCACTGAGTGGCACCACTGGTTATAAAAATGTTTCTTCACTGTGCATCCCCATCAATCTCCTGATCCTGTTCACTGCTAGGATCACTGTTAAGTTTATCCAAAGCCCACACAGCTTTTGGGCTGGAATTGAAACTCTGCAGTGTTAAATGTATCATAAAACCTTCATGTCCGATTTCAAAGTCAATGGCTGTTGATATGTAAAAATAAAAAGCAATGGTTGGAAGAAAGAAAAAAGGCTCTTACCAATTTTTAATGTACCTGCATTAATGGCATGAAAGGCTGGTTCTTTGTGTGTAGCTTTTATAAAGATTGCTAACATCCACTCTTAAGAATGTCTCCCTGAAGTACCCACTGGACCTTCATAATTCTTCTTACACAGATGGAGAGATATATTAATGAACAAAGAGGCACTCCTATTGAAGATAAGTATTTTCTCCCTGCTGAAGGAAAAAAAAAATGGCTAATTGAACTCTTTGGAGTAGTTTTGTGCCTACTGCATATAACCATGCACCATAATCCAAAAGGAGCAAGGGCCTGAATGAGCTGATTCCCTTTAAAACAATGTCATTATTTCCAAGTACATTGTCTGAGCAAGTTAGAGTCACTCTTTGAGGATCACAAGCCATGTACTATCTACTCCATTAGTCCAAATCAATAAGCCTGGAGATGCAGCTCAATACCCCTATTTACTCATGTTAATATAACTTTGTTACATTACTTCTATAAAAAGTGTTACTTACAATGTGTTTCATCTTGATTAATAACTATTAGCAGGAATAATACAGTTTAATCTATGGCTTATATCCAAAAAAGATAGTTTACAATTTAGGTAATAACTGATGGTTAAATCCAGGCCATGAATGGACTTCCACTTCTAGTTGTGCTTTGTGAGAATTATTACTAAAATTGAATAATAATGGTTGAATTAACCATTGCAGACATTTTAACCCTTCTTTCTCTTTTTGCAAATGGCCTGTCAGCAAGGGATGGGTATTTATTATAATAAGGTAATAATAAATGACTTCCATTTATAATGAAACAAAGCTGCTGACCCAAAGTGTTACTTAAAGCACATTAATTTTACTGAATGCTTTCATGGTGGAGAAGATATGCTGATAAATATTTTGATCTGCATTCATTGCAAGGAACTTTGTAAGTGCAAAACCAAGATTATTGGCAGGGTTCTTGCTCAGTTTTTGTAGCAATCTCAGAGACAGATCAAAAAATTCCACCTGAGAAGCTATGCTTGAGTATTTCAGCCAACAGACTTGATGGTTTGGAGAAGACTCACCAGCAAATGTTCCTAACAGGATTCCTCCCACCCCAGCCATAGAGTAGGAGGAGGAGGAGGAGGAGGAGGAGGAGGAGGAAGTGTGAATCGAGCGTGTGCCTTTGCTCTTAGCAAACCCTGGCATCCCTGTGGAGACGCCCATGTCCCGGGTGTGACGGTGTGGCTGTGGGTTCTGCATGCTTCCAGGCCAAAGTGCACATAAATCCAAACAACAGAGAAGAACTTTTTGGTTTTCTTTATGAATCAAGTCATTGAAAAGGCATTCTTTTCATAAATCGCTTTTACTCTTTTATAATTTCTCTTGACAATAATTCTTGGTGAGTATGCAGATAACAACAACAAGGCAAGCTTAATATTCACTCAGACTTAATCAAATAGGTCATATAGTCTTCATTTTACCCATTAAAATATTTTCATTTATAAAAATTAATCTAAATATAAATATTAACACTAAAGATTGAAATCACTTGATGACAAAATAATTCTTTGTGTGCTATAACATATGCTTTTATGATTTTTTTAAAACAGTAAATTATATCTTTGCACGTATTTGGCACGATAAACATTTGTAAAAATTCAAATGCCTTAGAGCATGTGGGATTTTTTTTAAAGGTTGTTTTTTTGTTTTTTGTTTTTTTTTTTGCAATGCCTACACAGTACACATTTGTCTGTCAAAGAAGACTGAATATTTTAACATTGTAACACGGTAATAGTTGCTTTTCATGCCTCTTAAGGAAAACAACCTACTCCAAACTTTGTTGGCTTGTTTAAATCACACTAACAGAACAAAAGCCAAAGAGTTATTCTATTAAAATTAGTCATTTCTGTATTGATATTACATACACAATATTAATTATTATTTATTAGACGAATATGCAGACCAACCACCATTAATGACATTTCATAACACGCATACCTGCATAAACCAGAACCTGGGAATGTATTGTATACATACACAAGAACAGTGAATGGAGGATGAGATTGAATAACAAAAAAATTACTAGGCATCCTACTCTGTTTAATCTCCTTTACTGGATTGCATATATAAATAAAATCTATTTGTTTTATATATATATTTATATATTAAACAGAGTGGGCCAAATTCTTCTCTCACATCTGTGCAAACCAATTTCAGAGAACTAGTATTGTGTGAGAGTAAAAGAAGGCCTAATTTTACCCAGAACAAACACATTGGGTCAGATCTTGGGCAGATGGAAATTCCCTGAAGGGATGGAATGACACTTACGTATTTTAAGTGGGAAGGTGGATGTATTTATTCCAAGGTTCCTCACATGCAGCTGGACATCAGAGTACTGACAAGCTAGATGTCAAATGTGGATGGCAGATTTGCAACTGGCACTGTTTTTCCAATCAACCCATCCAGCCATTCCTTGTCTTCCCCACTCACTCCCCTATACCCAACCTAGTCAGGAAATTTTCCCAGTTTTGCTTCTATTTTCCCAACTACAGACATTGCACAGCTTGGTGTCCCAGGGAACTGCTTCCCTGCTGCATGGCAGGTAACAGGTGGCACTCTGCTAGTGGGTGTTCACTGGGAGCCCAGAGAACAAAAGAGCTCTCCTCCTTCCTGGTACCCACAGCTCTTGGGAGAGCTCACCACTCCTTAATGCTGAGGGAAACTTGCCAGCTCATGCCTTCCCTCTTAGCACGTTTCACATCAACTCTATCTGCACTTGGGTACCTGCTCTGCAACTGGTGTGGAAGGTAAGGGATTCACTGGCTCATCACCTCCTCCGACTACCTTCTTTGTATTCTTCAGAGCAAAAAAATAATCACAAATTGGCAATGTTCTCCTGCAAAAAGGCAAGAAGGATTGTAAGCAGCATCCTCCTTCCTGGGCATCTGCCAAAGGGCCTTCCAGTTTGACTCACCTGTTAAGGGTCTCAAGAAATGAAAGAAGGAATATCACAATTCACAATCCAATTCAGAGCAGTCCAGTAGTAGTGGGGTGCATGTGGCACCAGTAACAGGCCTCAGCTACTCTCTGGTGGCTCCAGACTAGTATAGGAACTGATGTCTGGGCTACATTTGCCTCCTCAGAAACACCAGTGAATATCTGTAAGGAATCTCTTGCAAGCTGCAGCCACCCCACAACCACTAGTCAGTCAGCAGAGAGCTCAACCCCAACTCTTTAACAACCTTTTTCCAATCTTAAAGGTTTGGACAGAATTTATTCTGAACTACAGCATGGTTGGCCACTATCAAGTGGACAATGCTGCCAAGAACAAGACATATGGAGGTGTTGGTGTCTCTAACAGTGTTCAGGTGTTCCCAGACACTGGGATCATAACTCAGCAGATACCTGGTCCACATGTGTGGCCACCAGTTCCTGGTTCAGCATGACACCCCTGCTGCCTAGAGCACTATCCCTAGCTCTGGAGCTGGAACATTCAACCTGCGAGATGTACTCTCAGAGAACAGAGAAGTCTTCCTCCTCCTACCAATCCTCCCAAGACTTCCACTTACTCACTGGGAGCAGAGCGATGTACACAGATTCTCCTCTCCCTCCACGCAGCTGAAAAGCAGCACACACTGCAAAGAGTTGTTCTTATTGCTCGACAAGACAGATGCCCACATGAATAGTAAGAGGCCAGCAAATATGGATCACAGGTCTGCTTTGGCAGATTAATTGGCCTATAATTATGACTGATTGAGTGTACAAAAACATACTGCAGTTTAAAGACGACATACTTAATACAATCGATAGGGAGAAAAAGTGCATCTTAAAATGTGGAGCCTTGCTTTTGAAACATAGCATCCTGTCTAGAGTCCTCTGAGAACTTTAAGGCAGAGTTTCCTGTAGCAGACCACAATGCTGAAGACTTGGACAGCTTTCTCAGTGAGGTATCCAAATGAAGCCCTATAACTGAGGCTCTGTGGGTTCTTGAGGGTCCATTTTCAGCTGGACATACACAATGGCTGTTAAGAAAAGGCACTCTAGTGGACAGCCTTAGGCAGTGTGTTATTGGCAGTAGGGAAGTGTAAGTTTAGTACATCACAGCAGATCCTACAGCAGGTTCCTAGAACAGAGAGGGACAGGAAAGAAAGAAACATGAGTGAAGGACTAAACAAACCTGCTGAAGAACACAGCTGGGTCCTTTCCCTTCTCACCTCCCCACGTATGCATGTTCATACATACGTTAAATGTATATATACATATGTTCAGCTGTGGCAGACTGCGTTGGGACAGTCAGCTTTTTCCCTTATCCTTCTATGGCTGCTGTAGAAGAAATGACTGACAACTGTCCTGGGTGTCTTGAGTGAAGCCTCTTTGTTCAAACCCTGCAGACCCAATGTGTCACCTGTCTGTCCCTTAAATTCCACTTAGATAATCTTTAAACATTTATCAACAATTAGTGAAATTCAAGGTCACTCTCATCTGCCTAATTTACAAAGCACAGCTGGTTCTGTGAGGGTCTGGTTCATAAGTCTGAAATGCAGGGGATGATTAATTTATTTATTCTTTAAAAAATATGGGTAGCAGATTCCTGGAGACCTGGCAGCCAGGCTACATTATCACAGGCTGACTTTCAGGAGCTGCTATTCTTTGGTATATAGTCCAGGACACTGGTCATATTTGTTCAAGAGTTGCCTCAGCAGTCTCTATTATTTTTTCCTCAGACTATCAAAAGAAGATTTCTGAAGATGCTGAAATACAGCTGCCTACACAGATACTGCTATCTCTCTATTTGACTGCTTTTAACAGAGTTTTAAATATTTTTTTTTACCATTAAGTCCTTGGCAGTGCTTTTCCTTTCTTTAGTTCTTTGTGTTAGAGATCCTTGAAGCATGAAGTTTCTGTTAAACGTTCTGACAGTAGTAACTGGAGAACCATCTATTTTTTCACCTGGGAAAAATACAAAAGGGGAGATTTTTCACATAAGAGATTGAAGCAGATATAAAAATACTTCTGAAGAGTCACAGCTTATAGACTGATAAAGCTTTCCCTAAGATGTCTGAGGAAAGCTGGATTTAATTTGAATTAAAAACATCAGGTTGTGGTATTCCAAATAAATTAAAGATTGAGGCCATGTCAATCAGTGGAATTACAAAAGAATAGTGCAGTGAACAAAGCCCTAGAATTTTCAGATAGTGCACTGCAGAGTAAAAGAAAAAGACCCAAAACCAAAAATCCACAAAAAATCATGAAAGAAAAAACACACTTGATTTTATAAAGACATTTCTCAGCCATTCTCTGACATAGCAAGAACATTGCTAAACCATTTCATACAGACTGAAATCAGCAAATATAAACTAAGGAAGCGGTGGGTTGTGGAGGGTAGCAGCCATGCTGCAGCAGCAGCATCACCCCCTCATGCAGGGCAAGTATTCAGCATTCCTCATTTGCTTTTTCCAGCCTTCTGCCTCTGGTCCTGTTTGCTTGTCACTGTTACAACTTTCACAGAAGAGAAAGTGGTGATGCTTTTAAATGTGACAAAGGGGTATTTTACATAATGTGAGTACAAGGAAAATGAGGAGGATGGGACAGTCTATTAGGCTTTCTCTGTTCATTTTGTAACTTAAACTTTTCCCCACCTGGCTGACCTGTGTATTATATTGAATCTTACAAAGAGAGTGTCTCTCTCTCTCTCTCTCTCTCTCATTTACATAACACTTTAGGGTGTACCTTTTATTGGTGGAGCTGGAAGTTTTCTCCTCTGCTGTCTTGATGTGTCTATTGTATGCATCTGTAAACAACATAAATGCATTACTCAACTCCATTATAGAGAAAGAGGCAAGATTTCCCCAATGTATTTTTGAATACTACATAATGTTCTGGCACCTGGTTTGTTTGCTTTTGATCCCGTTTCCTTGTCAGGCGAACACAGGGAGCCACGTTCAAGCCTGCAACAGTGAGAGCTGATATTCTGCTCTCAATATCTGAAATCTTCAAAGAAAATAAAAGAGAGAGACAGACAGATGGGGAGGGGGGAAAAGAAGTTTTAAAATTACTGTGGATGCCACTACTGAAATATAACCCTCCCCCAGTAAAATCCTCTTTAATAAGAAAATATAAACAGATGGCTAACTTCTTCAGCAATTCTGACACTTTTCCTGCATTCTTTAGTCCTGACATTAAAAGGGACTTAATTTGTTAGTAAAGATGGAGTAAAAGAACAATTCAACCTACCTCATGACTCCAAGAAGAAGCATTTTACTCCTTTTGAGGAAAAAAAAGAAAGGAGGAGAAAAAACCTGCATCTGCTATCCCAATTACCTTTAGCTGCATAATCCCAATTTTATTCAAGCAGTGTTTTGAAAAGGCTACATTCAAAGAATGACTTTGTGGGCACACATTTCCTAACTCAAAATTAATTTCATACATGTGCAAAGTACATCCTCTGTCACAAAATCTAAACATTTGATCTTAAATATTTATAGTTCAAATGTATATGCATATTAAATACAAGCATGCATAAATGCAGGCACACACTATATAAAAATACTGAATGGAAAACGAATTGCCAGGGGAAAGTAGTCTGATTTTGAGAGTAGTGGAGACAAATGTTGACAAAAGAGAAAGAAGAGTCAGAGAAGTCAGACATATAACCCAACTCCTGATTCATAATGACATCTGAAGCCACAGTTGGCTTCACTCTGCAGAAGATCTTCCATTGAACTCCTTGCATAGCTTAGGCCTCTCTCTTCCTCTGTTTCACCCCCATTAACAGATTTACCCTAAAATAATGACCAAAGCCAACAAAACACCACTGCCAGTTTGCCAAGTAGTACAGCAATGCCCTTCTGACATTAGAGACATGTCAGGCTCTCAGATATTTGCTCAGTCCTGAATTGAGCATGATTCCACTGAGTAAAATCACCAGGTAATTCCCATTAAACCTTGACACAGTCAGGTCAGGGCATCTTGCTGGGTACAGACTGGGAAGTGAGCTGCAAGCACTGTCAGCCCCTTGAGGTCTGGCAGCATTATCTTGTTCAGCTTTTAGCACCAGATCCCAACATGTTTTGAGCCCTGGATTTTCTGGAGCCTGCTAGAGTGGTGCTAGATCACAATGCACAAGAGCTCTTGCCTTTGGCTGAGATGTGTGCTGCTTAGCACCTAAATCCCATGGCAGGCATACAAGCCCAAGGCTCTGTCCTTGCCTCAGCCTCTGGCTGCCTTTGCTGGTAGAAAGCTGCCAACAGTGGCATCTTTTGAAAAGTGCTTGACAAGTTGCTGATTAGATAAACTGCCTCAGACTGTAGTTGTTGTCTGACTGGGGCCATGCACATGACACAGAGCGCACCATGGGAGCTGCCTGGCAGCAAGGAGCAGTCCAGCACTAGTACTGCAGTAAGAGGCTGCTGCAGTGCCACGTCCAAAACCAAGGTGAGGGAAGAAACAAAGGGAGTATGTCTGTCTGGGCTGACTTACACAGCTCAGTTACGCTCTGCTCTGCTTGTGTGATGCAGTCAGCATCCTTGGGATCATCAGACTTCAGCAATACAAAAGAATATTCAAAGTGTGTTCAGTGAGGTGGGTAAGACAAGGCAGAGTGAAACATGCAGATGGGGAGGAGTTTCTGTCCTCACCTGAAGCTCTGCATGATGAACCTGGGCAGCTGCTGTGGCCACCTGATCCTCCAGATCGGCCAGCTCAGATTCCTCAGTGACACTGTTGATCTTGCGTGCGGCATCTTCCAGGTTGGTCAGCTGCCCCTCCAGTCCATACACCGTGCTGGCTGTCAGGTACACCTGCAGGGCCAAGGTGGGGACAGGGGTCAGTGATTCCTGGTTTGTGGGCACCCAGATTTGAGCAGACTGCATTTTCCATCATACCTGCAAGCTTCCCTGCTTGCTAGCCCACTACAGGGAGATTTACCTGGCAGAGAAAAGTCATGGGGAAATAATCTGAAAAACACATCCACAAAGAGAAGGGATGAATGAGATGGCTGCATTACAGATTTCATAGGTGCTGCAATGGTATTCCAAACCAGATTTGTTCCAGATTGATCAGCAAAGAAAAATGTTGAAAAGTTTGCTCTTTTATTATTGATATTCCATTGCATAACACCCTAAGTCCAAAAAGGGAAGAAGTCAACAGATCATGCCTCATATGTAGCTGTGTTTCTTTAAACCCACTTGATGCCTTCTGGCAGTAAAAACTGCATGAATAACTGTTCAGCAGCAAATAGTTATTAACTTCCTATGGAGTAAATGTACTTATATGTATAACAATTTTCCATCCCATCCTCCTCTCTCCCAAATATACAGCAGGCAAAGCCTTCTCACCTCCTGGGCCTTTGAGTGAATCTGTGGAGGATCAACAGACTTATTTGGGCCACACAAAAGAGAATTACTGATTTTATAATTCAGAGTTCTTCCCTAAAAATTAACAATTCTTACTATTTTGGCCCACCTCTAGTATCTATAACTACAGCTAAAGGTTTCATTTCCCATTCAGTCCCTCAGAACAGTAATTAGTGATACACCGTGTTTTACTGTTTTATTTCACAAACCCCCTAAGATACATGGAGGTCACTGGTTTATAGAAAAGGGTCATTTTCA
The DNA here is from genome assembly GCF_971803275.1 of Cyanistes caeruleus. Classification (NCBI taxonomy): domain Eukaryota; kingdom Metazoa; phylum Chordata; class Aves; order Passeriformes; family Paridae; genus Cyanistes; species Cyanistes caeruleus. Next base: position 108,340,461 of record NC_141701.1, read on the forward strand.
AGCACTGGCTTTTGACATCTGTGCTTAAAATTGTGCAGAACCACATGAAAATACTGCACTTTCTGCCCATTTACTCCTTAGCCAAGAGACTTGCTTCCATGAGGCTGGTAACAGCACAGCAGAAATTAAATATATAAATATGAAATATTTCTATATTTTCATATAGAAATAAAATATATTCTGATTTTCCCCGTTGCAATATTAGTAAAGACCATGTTGTTACAAACCCAGCATGAATTAAACACAGCTGTGGCTAACTTCAGGGTTCAAGGGGCAAGCAAACAAGATCTGAAGCAGATCCTTGAGTCAATACCTTCATTTCATACATCTTCCACTCCAGTCATTATATCTGCCCACAATTCTTGGATCATTCAGTCCTTTGACATAAGAGGTACTGAAATAATTTATAGCAATGCTGTGACTTTATGGATCAAAATGTTGGCAAATGACCAGATTGAATTTGTTTACTATTTATTCTTTTTCAAATTGTTTCTTAATTGCTTGAAATAGCTTTCTTTTTTCTTTGTGTCAGTTATAGATAGCAAAGTCACATGCATGAAAAAAACCTAACCCAAAATTACTACATCTGTACAAACTGCATCTTGTAAGAACACTTTCTAACTGTAGGCATTAAATATTTGAAAAACAAACCTGAAAGAAATATGTGATCTGATGTAACACCTTTGCTGAAGTACCTGGGGCCACAGGTGGTCCATAAAGTTAATACAATTATTTAAATAGAAATGCTTCTGGTTTTGTGGGGTTTAATTATTCTTACTGTTCATTTAAATGATACATCTTTTAAGTATGACATACCTCAGCCAGTTCAGATTAAAAGATGAATTTTCAGATTTCCCTGTCATATCTAAAAGCTTAGAGAAAGAAGAAATAGAACATTTTGAACAGCAGCATCTTTAGAAAGTTGAAGAAAAGATGCATTTAAGTGCTGTGGCAAAAATCTCTGCACAGTAAGATGTCCTTTTCAAGAGGGGGGCAAAAAATCTAAAGAAAATGTGACTGAGAGAAAAATGTGTGAAAGAAAGGTCATCTTGAATTGATCAGGATGATATAATGGGACAGTGCAAATTCCTATGAAATCTTTAAGAGCTCCTAATGAAGGGAAAGAGCACTGAAATGCTATCACTTAAGTGTGGGAAGAAAAGAAAATCGAAAGTTGAAAGTGTACCAACTCCATTAAGTGGATTCACAAAAATTTCCAATGAGTAGGGACTTCCTTTGATTTGGCGTTGTACTTTCCCCTGCAGATGACAGATATTAATGAAAAAGGATGGATGATTTGGACATGGCCAAACGAATCTTTGTTTAATTCAGATTCTCCAGCCTGCTCTTTCTAAAAGTGCAGGAGGCAGCTCTAGCTCTCTGGATGCTCAGCACGATGTGCTAGGGATGTAGGGGGAGGAAGGGCTTCTCCACTTCTCTGTGTGACTGGGAACATGCTTTACCCCACCTGTCCTTGTAGTGATGAGGTTGTGCTGAGACTGGGAGATGTGTGGTTTCAGCCAGGTGTGGCATAGCCATACTGCAATAGAGGAGTGGAGGGCATAAGTGAGCTTTTGAGATACAATTTCTCAATGTAGTTCTAAACCCCAAAGCTCAACTTCCCCTCTCCTCAATATTTTAAACTACATATAAAAAAAAAAACCAGGCACAGTTAAGCACTGTTGAAACATATTTTTTTTCCTATTTGTGTATTTGTTTAAAAAAAACCATATTAATTTTTAATATCCACTGATGGTGTCCATGTGCTTTCCCTTTCGAGTTGGTGCACACAAACAGGTGCACTCACACATGTGACTCTTTCAATACTGATTCATCTTCTTACATTTTCTTCCAGTGTGGTGAGCTGCTCGTCGAGTCTGACGGGATCTGTGCCCAGCGGGAGGGTTCCTCTTCCTCTGTCCTGAATGTCATCTGGGAAATCACAGGGACTGGTGGATTCTGCTATCAGTTCTTCAGTGGCATTGATGACTTTCAGGACTTCTGTAGATATGTTGCAGAGAGAGACAGCAGAGTACTTCTATTTTGTTACAAGAACAGACAGAGAAAACAACAGCAATAAATTAGCATAGAGGGGTAAGATACAAATCACCTTCTACTAGCCACAGCTTTAGCCATGCTAAAACCATATCCATGGCTCTCTGCTGCAAACAGACACAAGAACCGTGTAATGGAATTGGAATTTGTTTACCTTTTCCTCCTTCTCACATACTCACACTGCTACAGCATGCCAAGTAATATACACATGCAATTCTTCTACAACACAATTCTCCTGGAGGGATGGTCCAAACCTTATTCCAAAGGAGCACACAAATATCCAGCTTTAAACTCTAAGCAAGCTACATAAAGCTGGTTTTGCAAAAGTGTTTTAAACATGTTTTAAAACACAATTTTCCATTTTGGATACTGGCAAAGAGATGTGCAATCATCTATGTCTGTATCCACAGAAGCCATTTCATTGCAGATGCAAACATGGGAAAGCAATCTTCAGCAGCCCTGTAAGGACAGCATTTTATTAAAATGCTTACTATGAATTAAACAATCATCCCAAATAAACAAAGACTGAGATATAAGTGTGGAAACACTTGTATCCTTTTATTTTTTAAAAATTTCAATTAACCTATTTTTTTAATATGGAATAAATTATATCAGATACCAAGGAAAAACACACAGTTTTGTAGATTTTTAAAAAACAACTGAAAACCTTTTTATCAGTGTTCCTTCCTTGTAATTTGTAATTAACTGTCCTGGATTCTTATGATTCTCACATAGCTTTAAGCTTCAGGACAGCTCCTCTGATGAAGGAATAAAATTTCACCTGATGTATCATTAAGCACAAAGCTCAACATCCAAACTATACAGCTTGGAGACTGAGACAAAACTTGTTGAAGCCAATAAAAATACTGTCACTGAATATATGTGCAGTACCTTTAGTGTTGTTTTGCCTAAAAGAAAGTGTGGAAAAATTTAAACCAAAATTTAATTCATTCCTCAAACCTTCACATACTTATGCTTGTGAATTAGGGGCTCACCTGTCTGTTAATCTGCTCACAAACAAAGTATCTGTGGATCACTACTGAGGAAATGGACAGTCTTTGCATTCTATTCAGTAAATTCAATGGTACAGGAGAGTATAACTGATTACAAATGTTTATAGGCAGGATACAGGAGAAATAATGTTCTTTTGATTCCCACAATTTCTGATGAGTTAAACTGGAAACCCACTTTCATTACCTCTTTCCTTTAATCAGCTGTCCATTCTTATGTTAGATAAGACTTTTACTGAAAAGATACATTTTTAGCAGTACATGCTCAATTGTTGTGTATCAATACATTAAGGCATCTTTAGCACTATTACTCATCTGAATTACAAGAAATAATTAGAATGAGAGATTAAAGAGAAAAGAACAAAGCAAATACCGTATGCTACAGCACTCGATCTTTGGCTTCTTAGGACAGCCAGCACAGCCCCAAACAAGCAGGCCTGGGACTCTTACTGAGAACAAATACTTGAACCCCATGAATAGCCTGCTGGTTTCTTCCATTTATTTTCACAAGTGCCAATTAGGTTAAAAACAGATCAATAATTTTATAGGAAAGAAAGGAAAAAATCAATGCTACTTTCTTTTATTATTTACTTCCACAAGTACCTAGCTCTTATATTCTGTGAGTAGTGAACAAAAAGGATGAAGGCCAGACACTACATATTCTTCATCATATTTACTGATGTATGTTCTCCATTTCAAGAACTGTAGCCTCACTTTAGTGTTCATTATTTCTTAAATGTATTATCCTTTATAGTTAATGATGAATTTCAAAAGAAGATTAAATTAAATTAGAAAAAGTTATTTTTATATCACAATATCAGAATCCATATTGGCATTCTTCACAGAACAATTACAATAAAATATTTTTTCTGTTTTCCAAGCAAAGTTGTCTGTGATGGGAATCTTTGTGAAATCAAGATTTTGAGTAAAAAATAGCCTAGCATAGAATTGAAGAGAATATCTTTTCATTTGGAAGATGATGAATGATCACCTAGTCCAGCTACACCTGACTGCTTCAGGGCTGACCAAAAGTTAAAGCATGTCCTTAAAGACATTGTCCAAATGCCTCTTATACACTGACAGGGTTGGGCAATGAGAATCTCTCTAGGAAGCCAATGTTTGAGCAACCTCACAGTGAAGAAATGCTTCCTAATGTCCAGTCTAACCCTCCTTGTAAAAATATGGATACTCAGTTAATGTTTTTCCATATGTTTTATCCTCCTTTTGAGCAACTGTTAAAACAGCTCATGTTCCAAAGTGGTAAGTTTGCAAATATAGTGAGGTACTCTAGACATAATTATTCAATGTGTAATGGGAAAAACCCAAAATAAATTTTAAAAAATAAAATAGAAAAAGAAAGTGTGTTGCAGGGTTTTAGTAGTTCACAAATTCTCCCTTCCCTGACCACCCATGTCAAACTCAGGATTTACAAGAACATACAAAAATCACCTCAAATTCACAGACACACACACACACAAGATCATCCTGGTAGGTGGATTTCAAATTGCTCCAAACACCTTTTGGTTGTCTAATTTATCTTGCCCTTGTAGAAAAGGTCATTGTTTACACCTCTAAGTGACTCACAGAGACAGCTGTCATGCCATGATGCAGGCTCTGTCTTGTCAAGCAAGTCAGAGAACTAATATGCATGTGGTAGATGCAGAAAGCAATCTCTGGTAGAAATATCCAGCACAGGGAAGCTAAGTGCAACCATTCTTCTCAAAACTCTGGGATGCATTTGGATTTCAGCTGTGCTACCCTACTTCTGAATTAATACCACCACTCCCAAACCAAATCCATCCAGAAGACCAAGTATGAACGTTTCTACTAGTTATGAGAATTATTTTTTTTAACTGAATCTGAGACTAAGCATCTAATGGAATGAGGAAGACATGCATTTATCCTTTTTATGATAATTAACATCCATGGTCACCAACATGTTAAGGACACAGCCAGAAGAACATTCTCAGTTTCTCTGAGTTTGTTCTTTGTGGTTGAGTCTTAAAACCAATGAATGGTAAAAATGTGTATGTATGCAAGCATACATACATGTTTGCACTGAATATAATAAATATCTTGTAAAACTTCTTTACTGTCATTTCTGTTTGTCAGATGGAAAGTGTTCCTGTTTTGAGAAGATTATGTTTCAGTGGTCTAAAGATAAAGTGGTCTTGATGACTGTTAGCCACTTCCCTTTCCTTCTGCTGTCTCTCCTTTCCCTGTTGATGCTGACAATATTTCCTGTGCTGTTTAACTTAAGCATGCTACACTGGAAGGTGATTTATAGACCATTATTTGTATTCTTGCACAAGTAACAGAAGGAAAACAGGATGATAAAACTGAAGCAATATTAAGTACCCAAACTGCTAAGAGCAGGTGAGCTTCAAGTGTTTGTATGCATTTCAGCAGCCTGTGACATTTTCACATCCTTTCCATGAACATTATGGCTTTTATTTTTGATTCTCTTGAAATAGTTAAGTTCTCTATCACTAGCAGCATTTATTTCTGCCCATTGTACTCAGCCATTAGCGTTTTCCTTTTTTCTGCCACTAAAATGTCATCATTAGGCTCTTTTAAAGAGCATGGGAGGGGGTGACATGCAATTCAACAGAGAACAGTGACATCAACAGCTAGAGCAAGAACACCTTTCCATCACTAGCAGTCCTGGCAGTATTGACCACATCCCTGATGACTTGTGGTACAATCATTTTTAGCTCCAGTGTCAAGGCGTTATATCATGCACTGAGTCACAGTCAATATCCCTCTTTTTATGTAAGGAGCTATGGGGAGCTGGGGAGAAGGTAAGTTTTGCTTTGCCACTGATTAATGTATCCTTTTAGAGTAGCCTGACACTGAATCCAAGCTGGGTGAACACAAAAGCAAACCCCAAACCTGTCTTGCTCATCTCCCCAGCCTATGGGAATTCATTTTAGAGTTTTGAGAAGGCCCCGAAAAAGCCCAATGAAAGTCCTTCACACGGAAGCAAAATCTGTGACACAAGTCACAGTGTGGGAAGAAAAGAGACATCAATGCCCAGCTATCTGTGGCAGCTGTCAATCCTGACCTTTAAAAGATCTTTGGCCCAAAGTGAGTCCTAACCACCCATTACCATGAAAACTGTGAGGAAAAAAAAAAGGCTAAATTTTGCCTGGCTGTTTTATGGCAGACAAGTATACCATGATAAACTGTGATATCAAGGAATTACTCTTCTGTTCAAGTTTAAGACTTCCTGCCTTGACCTTTAACATCAACATCTTCATTTATGGGCATTCGTTTAGAAAAAGAAAGTAAAATTACCTAATTACCTTACAGGCTGAGAGCTATTATACTTATATTCTCCAAAGTATAAAACAGAGAAATTAAGTCTGTCTTTCTGACTGTGCTCGGTAATTCTGAATATTACATTTTACTAATTCAATCCACTGTCCTAATATAGTTACAGATGTTACACCTATCAACTTTTAATGCCTTATTTCTAGAGACAATCGTGAGAAAGGAAGTGATTTTCCAAGAGGTGAAATATTATAGGCTAAGCTGGAAATTAAAATATTTACATCAATATTTACATAAAATCCACACAAGAATATAATCTACAATGGACACAGACTGATGACATTACACAAATGGAAAAACACTTTTTCTTTAATGTCACCATTGCTATTTTTACTAAATAAAATCAAGATAATTAAAAGATGATTAAAAATCATAAGTCAAAAATTAAGAGCAAGGAAAAAAAGAAAAAAATGTGAGAAGTGTCTTCCTAAATTAAGCATCAACTTCTAACACCAAAAAAAGGAATTCTTATTTTATGACTGAGAGAAATAAGTATGACATACTAGTAATGGCAGGTAGTTTAAAACAGAAGATAAGTATATATTTGCTCAGGGAATATAACAAAAATATTTTTTAATATGTGATCCTCATAAGCTGAGGTTCAAATAGCACAGAATATGAAACCTCTTTCCACCTAAAAGAATGATAAGCAACAGCCACTAGCAGCAAAGTGGGAAAATATCTACTTACTGTACAAACTCTACAATGAATTAAGGGTTTTGATTATTTTTTTTTAATTGAGAGCTTAGAAAGATTTTTGAAGGCCACTATGGTCAGAAAACTGCCTTCCAAATTTCTTAATATAGGTGAGTACATGAGAATAGAAAGTTCATACACCTTATCTTTGTCTTCTGTTCTTTACTGATAAAACCAAATTTTCATCACAAGGCCAAACAAGGGTGCCAGTCTGCTTCACATATTAACTGTGATTATAAAATAATTTTTTGCAGTGATTATTGGCTGTGGCCAAAAGGTATGATTTTTCAGGCCTGATATTTCCAGGAAAACATTCTGAGTTTGAGAATGTTGATTGGGAAATGCGGAAACCCTCAATATCATGTTATGGCATCTCTTACTACATAAGAGATGTAAAAAGACACAAACAAAACAAAGCTTTCTCACCTGCTGCAATACAGTGGATAAAAACTGCAGCTTTAAATGAAGATCAAAAGCCTTTTGTTTTTCCTAGATAGTGGGAAAGCAGTTAAATGAAAAGGCAGAAAAGTTATATTAACAGCTACAGAGGTTAACAACTATGTAGGTTCAGACTTACAGGGAAGTTTGGGATAAACAGCAAGGATAAAGAAACTACTAAGATTAAAATAGCATAAAATTTAGATTTTACATATATGACTAAAATATTTAAAATAAAGCAATGCCTAATTTAATTTTATTTGTGAGATTTAGACTAACAGACTTCATTGGAACAGAAATTGCAAATTACACACAATTGTTTATAAAATGAAACAGAGGGAAAATACTATTTCTACCATCACAAAAAGTGTCACTAGGACTGGAAAAATACTTTTGCAGCAGTGTTAAGAAGAAGAAGAAAAGCCAGCTATCTTCCCTTTTGGAGTGTACACGGCAGCAATTTGGACAGCAGTCACTGAAGAATCTGTACCCCACTTATGCCACAGTCAGATGCCCATCTGGGAAACACCTTGGCTAAGTTATGTCTTGTGCCAAATCACTTCATACTGTTTGCTGCTCTCCCTCTCCTGCCCTCACTGTCACAAAACAGACAAGTAAAACCCTCCACATTACAAGTCTCCAGTGATCAGCAAGGAGGTTTACAGTAATCTCCCTCATTTCCTTAGGTCTTTTTAAACGGAACTGACTGGTTTTGCCTTGAAATAATGACACAACCACAGTTGCCCTGATGGCTGTGCTGTGACACAAGTATTTTCCAGCTGAAGAGCAGCATTTCCTTGAAACTCTTCCAGCTATATCTGAAAGAGCTCAGTTTTCACTGCCAAGTCTCAGGGTAGCTTACAAAAGAAGACAAAATAGTAGTAAAAAATAGTCTATTTTCCCACCATTTTGTTCCAGCAGCTTACACTAATGTTCACTGATTTTCTGCAACTGTATCTGTAGAATGGCTTGGACATTTTCTCCCTAAGTAAATAAATCTTTGGCAAGGAGAGAACTGAAGGAGATTCCCCTTGCAGGCACACTGGACAGAGCTGGCTTGGGAGTGCATGCACGCAAGTGTCAAAACTGAGACTGTGAGAAAAAAGCTGTTTACAAATTCCCCATGTGAAGGCAGCAGAAGTGTCACCTCTTCTGCCCTTCACCAGTAGATCCAACAGGGCTTTGATTCAGTTGCTTAAACACAGGTAGACAAAGTGTGATTTGAAACAGCTTGAAGTATGTGAGGATTTTGAAACAACGCTGTCAGATATGACACTGACCAGGGAGATTCACATTTCTTCTGGACTAGCAGCTTAAGGTGCTGTGGGACACTCTAAGATATCTCAGATGGTCTATCTACATCCATAATTATGCAACTGCATTGAGCCCAGAAAGCATCAGAATTGGAGGTACACAAACATCACTGCTTGCTTTTGAAAACTTTGAAAAATAAATGTTCGTGGTTTTAATGCTAGAAGTGGAAGACTCATATTTTGACAAAATAAACTTAGAATCAGCTTGGTATTTCAAGCTAAAGACTGATTAATAGCAAATACATGGGATAAATACCTTGAATGGTAATTCTGTCCAGCAAACCACTTAAACCTCAGTTTAAAACTGAACATATACTCGACTGCTTTGTTAAATTCAGAACTTAAAACTTTGGATCCATTAGCCCAATGTGAAGATTCTTGTCTCATACCTCTTTTCACCTTCCCTAACCAAAATAATTTTTTTCTCTGCTGTCATTCAAAATCCTGTGCATAGGTTATCTGCTGTTCATAAACCTTACAGATCACTTTTTACAATGCTGCCCACATTCAGTTTTCAATCGTGGACTTTGGGAGACTGCCCAGATAATTAACATAACCTTAACCTTAAAACTAATGATCCATGAAAACACAAGAATTAGCCTGAGCATCTTGCACACAGAAATGTGAAACAACAGACACTCAAATACCTTCCAAGCTGTCAACCCAGGAAGATATCATGGTACTACACTGTTCACCATTACTACCAAAATAGCAGCAATGTAGTAAAGCTAATGTGCTTACCCTGCTGTGTTTCCTGGCCAAAAGTGATCCATGTGATTCTCCTTTAGAAATTTTTACTCAGAGACTTCTAAAGCTTTTAGGCATATAAAGCCGGATGGCAGTTTCCTATAAACTCCTGCCTGAACCAACACATCAGTCAAAATACCCAGGAATTCAGGCAGTTGCAGGATAATGTTCACATAAACATCTTCTGTGAGGGCAGGGCCTGCACAAATGCCTAAAGAAGCCCAGCCACCATGAGACACAGGCTGGCTCACCCTCGGTGTAACAGCACTGCTGTTTCAGCATCCCAGACATCCCTGCCACAATGCTTCAACAGGTCTGTGGAACACAGGAGGGGTTCACTGGCATGTGCATGTCCAGTGCTGCTCTCCAGCTCTATCCAGGCTGTGAGTAGATGTCTCTCCAGAAACCAAGTTCAGTGAGCCCCACACTTGCCTGACCTCCCTTACTGAGCCCTGGCCACCCCCTGCAAGGCCAGCCCTGAGCACAGCCACCAGCATACACACGAGGGAGCTGGCCCTTTCTTCTGCAGTAATGTGCACCCACATGCACAGCTACTGGCTATTCTTGCTAAACAGAGTGAGCCCAGGCAGATTTTCTGAAAAGTGTCAATCTCACTATATCAGTAGTCGAATAGTGTTAATTTACCTAGTGAAAAAAATTAAGATGTACTCTCCTGAAACAAAGGAAATAGGTCTCTGGCAAAAACCAACATGAAAATGTTAATCATAGTTCATACTTTCCCCAAATAAAGCTTTTTAAAACCTAGGAAGAATAAAATGTTTCCAGAGAATGGAAGTATTAATATTTAATGAAAAGATTATTTATGCTGTTATTCATACTGTCAAGAGACTCAGGAGTTTTCCCTTTGGAAACGGGATCTCGCTGTGCTACCTAGCAAACTCACTTAGAGGCTGTCACTCAGAAAAGAGCTACTGTGTTATGTAGTAGTGTCAACAGACAACGCTAGAATTTGAACAGTTACTAAGCATTGGTTATAAGGTTCTCTGAGCAGAAGTAAAAGCACAAAGGGAATTAAGGAAATTCCTTAAGCACACAGCACATTGCATCAAGCTAACTTCCCCGTTACATGGAAGTTTAACTCGCTAATATGTGTATCTTGAGCAAGTTGTAGTACTAAGTAGAAGGAGAAAAAATACCAAGAGTAAGGTGTTAACAACTATTTCAGTTTTTATGCTATGTGGGCAATTAAAAAAAAAATGGCAGAGGCTAACCTGTTTTTTAACATAATCTCTATAGTTTCTGATAAAGTGGTCACAGACATAGACTGCATTTAAAATGTAGACTGACAAAATCACCTTCTAGAATGTAATTCTGGCATATACCATGAAATAAAGATCCAGTCAATTTATCTTCATGAAAGTATTAAAAGAGAAGGAGAATGGATGGAGGAGAGTACAGACTAAATACATTTCATTTATCATGCTTGCCACTCTCAGGATCAGTACCATTAAGATATTTCAATGAGAATTTACATTTTGCTTTTCTCTTTAGGCATTCATTTAAGGTTTAGTGGAGTAAAGCAAAAAATAACCAACCAATAAAAAAAAAAACACAACAAAAAAACCCCACAAGAGTAAGACAGAAATAATTGTGCAAATTATTGTGCTAGTACACGATGCTTCACTAAGACAGCAGTTGCACAATTTGAATTTTGATTTGTTCATGCCTGAAGTTTAGTGGGGATGAAGGGAAACTCTACCCTAAGCATGGCTTTTGGTGAAAACCATGGCCTTTCACAGCACAACTAAGACAAATGGACTTTTCAGGGCTCTGCATACACCAGAAAGACCATGAGATACTTCTGTAGCTTAATAAGCACAAACTATTTCCCATAAAAACAAGTCTGCTTCAGGATTATGTTTGTTTTAAAATGAGAGCTGTGAATCTCCACAAGGCCATTTTAGGCAATCACAAACTGAAGGATAATGAAAATGAGGGTGCTGAAAATCTAAGAAGATTTAAGTCTAAGTCCCAAAATTAACTTCTGTTAATTAATACCAACCGAAATCCTCAGGTATCCCAGATGAACTAAATCATTAACTCAAAGGTCATCATATTCAAATTTGCATCTTAAAGGCAGACATATTGGATCTTAATTTATCAATAACAGGATGGGGCTGCAGGTAGGCACTCCTTGAGCTTTTTATTTAGCATCAGTCTCATCAGTCCAAGGTGAGAGATGAAAGATGTTGAAAGCTCATGCTATTACAACAACTTCCAAATTCTCTTGGTTAAAGTGCCTTTTTAAAAACTTTCTAGCTAATAGCATAATGTTAAAAGATTATGAGTGTTTGCTTAAGCCAGTCATTAAAACTACATGTACACTTTGCTTCTAAAAATGCTTGCTTGTTATAATTTAAAAACAACGTATAAAGCTTCATTATTAAACTTATATTTTTCTATTATCTTGTTTATTATATTTTCTAAGGCCTATCTCTACGCAGTCTTATTGTTTCCTGTCTTTGCATATCTGCATTCTTGCATTCTTCTGTTCTCAGATCTGCTTTCACACAGCTTCTGAGAGTCTTTTACCTTTTCTATTTCCCACAATGACATACAACTCAAAAGCTCAATTTGAAGTGAGAACTAAGAATCCATAAATGCCAAACAACTTGAGCTAAACTCTCCATTAAACTAACTCTCCATTAAAGATAATTTTTACCACTGCTTCAGCTCATAATATGCTGAATACTCTTTTAAAAGCATCAGCTCAATGTGTGATTCCATGAGATTCCCAGTTTCCATTAAAACAGAAGTCCAGGGTTTTAAAGGTGCTGACAAGTGAAGGTCAGATAAGCACCAGGTACTTAATTTCCAGTGATTCAAAAACAGTATGTGTTTTTAAGTCTTATCCTATTGTCAGGAATACGAGAACTAAAAAATCCCAGCCATTTAAAGTTGCTGAAGTGTTCCAGAATAAATTTATGAGAACATAAGATTAAAGGCTAACAAAGACAAGCAGCATGGCTAAAATATAAGTAAGATGGCTGAAGTACAGTATTTATGTTCAAGAACAGAAAGCCAGAATCTAGGTACTCGAGGTCTCATTTTAATGGTGCAGAACTAATGCTTCTGTATATTTAATTTGAAACCTGATGCACAGGTCAGAAGGCTGTCTCTGACCTATAATGTCGAGTGCTAGCCTGAAAGATCTGTAAATCCCTACAAGTGTGTTCTCCAACAATCAGGCTTTTTCAAGAGACTCTGGAACTTCTGGCTTTGAAGGCATCTAAAATTACTGGTTGCCTAAAAATAGGTTTCCTATGCTTGTCTTTCACATGGCTTCTACTCATCCTAATGTTATTGCATCTTTTATGAGTTGAGGTATGTCTGTATTTTAGACTGCCACCACAGCCCCACCTGGTATTATACATTGTCATCATCAGTATTTCTTTGTAAGACATTGGCCAGCCAACTTTCCAGAGAGAAGGCACATGTCAGAAGATTTTAAAGTATCTTTAAGGACAACTGTCAAGAATAAGAATGAAAGCAGTGTGCTTGTTTCTCTACACGTGGAAAAGGTTCCCCTGCTGAATTCCAGACCATGAAGAGTACTGGAGTATTCTGGTTTCTTTATTATAGACAAAAAGAGTATATACTATGACCATTAATGATGAGAACGTTTTTAACCAAATCAAATAAAGGATTAGGAACTCCAAGCATTCCTTTTTTTGCTGAACATGGTAAGCCCTTCCTTATTAAAACTTAAGAAAATTTTATTGAGGAAAACTATATTAATCTTTGCTTCATTTTAAATAACTGACATACAAATTTTACAGCCTTTAATTCTGGATTTAATTTGCATCATGTTATAACCCCAGCTAGCCCATATATGCTGTTGTGATATTGTTGTTTTGTCTTTGCAAACCAAATAAAAACAAATTAAATGCTGCTAACAAGCTCTGACAATAAAACCTTTATGCAATTTCTTTGGAAAGGTTGTGTGTACGTTAAAGAGGCATTTGCACACATGATAACAAAGGTATTTACACTCCTGTGTACTCCATGGCTAAATAACTCAGAATCAGAGAGTCAAACACTCCTTACATTTGGAATGTAAAGGGATCACCTAATACAACTCTTCTGCTCAAAGAACATGCCCAGGGCCATGCCCAGCCAGATTTTGATTATATCCAAGGTCACAGACTCTACAATCTTTCTGGGAAACCTATTCCAGTATTTAAATACCATCACAGTGAAAAAGTTTTTTATTTGGATGGGATTTTCTTATATTCAAGTTTGTGCCCACTGCTTCCATTCCTGTCAGTGGAAAGAGTTCCATTTCCACTTCATTTCCCACAACAAACACTCCTCACTCTTCCCTATCAGGTATTTAAACACATTGAAGAGATTCTCCCAAGCCTTCTCTTCTTTTTTTGGATAGACAATGTCAGCTCTCTCAGCCCCTCCTCATATGTCAGATGCCCCAGTTTTTTAATCATCTCTGTGGCCCTTCACAGGACTCATTTCAGTGTGTCCATGTGTACCTTGTGCCTTTTGAAACCCAAAACAGAACACAGCACTCCAGAAATGGCCTCACCAATACTGAAGAGAGGTGCATAATCTAATCACTTGCCAGGTGCAGGACTTGCATTTTCCTTTGCATTTGATTGCTGAAAGTCTTGTTAAAGCCAAAATAAACAATATTCATAGCTCCGAATGTCTCAGATTGCCATGATATTTTGAAGATGAACTCACAATGACATGGGCCAGTTCCCTCAGGTCTTGGAAGTTCAGACACCATGTACATGTGCACATCCCAATTTTTGAAATATTTGCTAACCTGATCCTCCTCTACCAAGGATAAGTCTTCACTGCTCCAGGCTTTCCCATAGGTCTCAGGGGCCTGGGATTCTTGAGGGAAAATCTTACCTGTAAACTGAGGTGAAAACAATGTTGTGCAGCAGCCTTTTCCACACTCTGTGTCACCAGATCACTGCAGTAGTGAGCCCAACTTTCCCTCATCTGCCTTTTGCTGCTGCTGGACCTATAGAAGACTTTTTTTTCCCTTTGTGTCTCTTGGCAGATTCAGCTCCAGATGGGCACTGGCTTATGTGATAGCATTCCTGCACACTTCGACTGCATCTCTATTGTCTGCCTGGATGACTCGATCCAGTATTGAGTACACCTCCCAGTGTATTAGCTCTTCATATAATTTGAACAAAACACCTTTCAAATTATGACAAATAGATTTCCTTTAGAGAATTGTCCACATCCCTTGTCAAAGCTCAGCTGCTGTGCACACGATGCCCCAAAAGGAAGTCAAGATATGCAGCAGACTAGAATAAGCCTAAGTAGATCTAAGGAATAAGAGTGCTTGACTGGTAAGGGGCAGCACTGGGCTCCTATAGCACCAAATTCAAGCATACCAAAAGATCTGAAAAGAAATTCAGAGGTAGAAACAGAAGAGAGGAGGTGGTAAATCCTGTGAGTGACACTGAAATCTGGTATCTCACTGTAAGGGTGAAATGGTACAAATGGAGGATTCTCAGGCATTATCAGAACTGACACTGAATTTCAGTTTCATTAGGAAATGTTACTGTTCTCAGAATCCTATTAGCTGACAAGGTAACAGGGTTGGAAATCTTTAAATAAACACTAATTATTTTGGTAGAGACACAAAAGAAGAATCTATGCCATCAATATGAACAAGATGATACTACGAAGAGAGGAGCAACTAAAAGGATGGAAAAAAAGCACTTAAACTGTCTGGTTAGCAAGGATAAAAAAATTACATAATTCCATTAATATTACCCAGTTAACAGTTTTGTTGCTCAAGCTAAGTTCCCTGTTTGGAACTGATGCTGTAGGTTGTCTGTTCCTCACAGAGGAAAACACAACTGAACTTTTATCTGCAGAAGCAGTTCAGGCTCAGACTGGTATAAAGGACCTCAGGTTTTTTTAAGCAACTGTGTTCAGTTTTCTAGCCAGAATTTTCTCTTTTTGCATTATAACTCTTTCAGTACTATTCCCACTCCTTTACAACTACCACTTACCTTCTTTAACTCTTCTTGAATACTTCTGCCATTTTCCTCTGAGGACAAACTCTCCTTCTGGTTTTCCACATCTATTCCAGGTTCTGATTCTTGTTCTTCACCAGATGATGTTTCCTTGTCACTCATTTTAGCAGCAAGCTGAAATAACCTGGATTTAAGCTCATCCTCCATAAGTTCAGGCTTGACATCATGGTGCTGATCTTCATTGCTTATATCAGTTTCTGATAAATCATCAAAATCCTACAAAGACATTAGAGAAAAATATATAATTCCTGTGTAGGCACAGAAAGAAAAAACAAACAGCTTTCTAGAAAACTATAGGTATGATCACTCTGCAGGGAAGCTAGAAAGAAAACACACGAAGTGTTCTGATAAAAAAGGAATGCCAGTAAACCAACACTTGCTGGATTATATTCATCATTCCTGCTTACTTTCATGTTACCTAAAAAGGAACTATCTAAATCATTGTGTATATGTGTGCAACTAATAAAACATGCCTGTATTTCCCATTCTCAGCACTGCCATCCCTTGCAGGCACAGTGCAGATAAAAATGCAGTGTGGGAATGAAATAACCTGTAACCTGGCAGTCGTGTTCAGCTTTCAGTTGAAACTGTCCTCACATTCCCTGACTGCTTGGTCTTGAGCATTATCCATGTTCTTCTTAAAGACTGCTGGAAAGAAGTTTTGAAAAACTTCTCTTTTGTTACATGATGTTGCTTAAGACTGTCAGCTTTCCCAGTGATTATTTGCATAGGTAGGTCCTCTGCAGAGATGATTTTTTTCCAAACGACAACCTCCTTGGAACAAGTTCAGTCTTCAGGAGCCCCTCTATTCTGACTCTTGGATCCTTAAAGCTGGGAAACACTTAAAGGGTCAGTTAAATACAGTGGGTGCTATAGACTCGGCCACAAGTCCCTTCGGAAGCTGAAGAGAAGCAAAATCAGGGTGCCTGTCCAGCATTTAGTAAGGTGGAAAAGGGGTCAGTTTTGTCAGCCCTGCTGACAAAATTTGAGAGTATCTCATAGTTGTTCTAAAAACTAATCCCTAGGTATCAATTTATTTTCTGGATCTGTTCTGTCTGATTAGAACCTAATTTGCCCTGATTTCCACTACATTCCCTGGAGAGACAGGCACCTCCCAATGGAACCTTCTCCACCTATAGTATTTGCTGCCCTCTGGAAATGTTCTCTCTCTGCTGACTGCTGAGAGAAAGTTTTGAATCATTAGCTTGTTTGGTGCTTCAGCCAAGCCCATGAAATAAGATAGTATTAGGTGGGTTTAAAAGTGACAGATATTTTGAAATGAAGCATAATTGTGCAAAACCACCCAGAAGGAGGCTATGAAGAATTCAGCCTGGAACCAGAGTGGTAGGCACATCTCAGCAGGTCTAGAAGGATGATTTGGAGCAATTCTCAGAGATGAAATTATTCCTATCTGCCTTAGGATCTCATACTGTGACAAGACCAGACACTGCTGGAGAGACTAAAATCTGTGTTCTCTCTTCCATTCATTTGGAAATGTATAAACAGGAGCAGCTGCAGCAGCACTGCTCAGGGGTGAACCAATTGCCTCCAGTTCTCACAGGAAATGTTAACTCTGCCCACTCCCTCACAAACCCTACCCACCAAACTGCTTTTAATGGATTGACACATGGTATTCATAATGTCAGTTCTCATCTTTCATACAGTAAACTGTACGGGAGTGCTCAGCACTTTCACAGTGTTCTGGACAATTTCTGTCTGCAGTTATTTGCAATTCAATCAATTACACAACTAAATTATTGCTTTATAGCAATATTCATCCTTTAGGATGCAGAAGACCCTTTTATTGAGAGCTACAATAGAAGGGCAACCATGGATTTATGCTGAAATTCTTTTCCCAAACAATCAGCTTTTGCAGAATAAAGAGCTTTTTCTGCTAAAAAGCTGTTCAATGATCAAAAACAGTATTTCAAACCAGCATGTTTTTGCTTCAGTTTTATAATATGACATGCTTTTATATACATGCAAAAGACTGGTGTATTTCACCTTTTAAATTAAAAATGTCTATCATAATGGTCTTTCCTCAAACTACAAGAGAAGTTTTCTTGAGATATTTCTTGCACATCACTCCACAACTCATTATAAATATCAGTGTTACACCCCAACCAACAATTTGTCAATGGCCAGTACTCACAAATCACTAAACTACTATTAAAAAATCCCTGAAACCTGTTGCTAAATCAATCAGTCCATCAATTTGTACCCAGGAAAGAAACAATCATAACTTACGTGATATACAGGATAGAAAGCACAGCTAAACTGTGCACTTGTATTTTATGAGAATACAGTTTAGTGAAGATATAGCTCATTAAACCTGAGCTATTTACAGCTAGGTATCTAGTCTAAGCTAATTACTGGAACCCCTCTTTACTTGTATTACCTCCATTTATTTAATTGGTACCTCCAAAAACCTGCTCTCATCTACCTAAACACTTTGTTTAGGATTACAGCTCTGCCCTAGGGATGTGGGCTTACTCTAGCAGTGCTGATGAAGATTGAGCACAGTTTACCTTGAGGTTAAGTCTGCAAGGAAAGAAGAAAATCCCATTCTATGCAGACATTTGAGCAGATCACGCTTGTTAAGATAATAATTTGGCAATTTTTGTTTAATGAGCTTACAGATACATATATAAAATCTAGTGGGAACAAAGAGGGAGACTGGCAGTCCAGAGTGGTGGATTTTCCCACACTTCCTCCTCACAGCTGTACTGACAGACTTCACTGTGCAGCAGGACATGTGTGAGTCCTCTGGGGGCTTCTTAAATAGATCTGCTCAACTTTAGATGCTTAGCAGCTTCATTGGAGCAGCAATGCACTTATACACCCATGGAAAGCACCACTGGTTAATCTAAAGAATCTGTATTAACAACAGCAATATGACAACTTCTCTTGATCCTGAGAAAATACCAGTCTTCGTAGGATCACACATGGCAGCAACTTAAAGATCTTTTTGTTAAGTCTGCCAGCACAGATGAAATTCATGAGATGCCTTGGAAACCCCAGGGTCTCATTCAGCATTAGCTAAATCTGTGTTTTGAATACACATTATTTCTTGGGGGAGGACTCATCTTGAGAGTATTGACTGTATTATAACTGGGCTCAGGTATGTCTATTGCTCCTTTTTTAGCTTTCTAACCTCCTTTAAATGAGCAGATTATCCATATTGGCTAGAGCTGTTAATTCCTGTGCACATGCAGAGATAATGGTACCTTACACTGCTGCACTTTGTGGTCTCTGTTAATAGCAGGCTGCTTGACTTGTGTGTTGGGCTTTTCAGAGAGTGGCAGCAAATTATTTGTGAGGAGATTATACCTCTTTCATGGACTGACAAGTTAAAAAATGCATTAGCAGCCATGAAAACAATAAAATAAATAAACTGAAAAGTACTATTATTATTTAGTAGATGGTGCATTAAATTTTGTTATTCTTTACTGTTCATGTTTTTACTCTTTCTGGTAAGTTTAATGACATTTTTGTGTCATACAAATCAATGTGTAAATTCCCATTTTCATCTATCAGCAGTATATAATGCTAAGAACTGCAAACAAGAATAAAAGGCTACCATTTTATCTGAAAACTGAGCTTCTGTGAGAGCTTGACAGACTGACACAGTCACAAACCCAGTTTCACTAAAAGAAAATCAAGTGTTTCTATGCAAACATAAGTCTTTTAGGAGACAATGAAAACAAGAAATATACTTTTACTCATAAGCAGTGTCCAAATCCTTGCACACAAATTACTGATAACACAATCAGAGTGGACAAACACCAAATACAAAAAAGGATGTTCCAGAACAAAATCCATGTTAAACTATAAATTCCTGAGAGAAAGTTCCCTTCGTATAGAAAACAAAAAATTGGAAACTAAAATTTTTAGGAGAATACACAAATTGTGAGGTTTGCAGGCAGTTTCTCAACAAGAGCCAGAGTGATTTCAGGGAACTGTTTTCAAAGAATACATCCCAAGCGCCATCCCGTGGGAACAGGCAGTCTGACAGTGCTCACCCCTTACCTGGCTGCAGGGCAGGAGGGCTGTAATTAACACATGAGGTCTCCTGATCAAAGGAACAAACTCTTAATGAGGGCACTTCTTTCACTTGAAGCAATTAAGCCCCTCCACTTTGCATCAGAAGCGTAAGAACTTCAGCTACATTAAGCAGCAATCATATCCTTCTCTCAAAAAAATAATGAGAGCCAATATATCAATATTATCATTACTAAAAGTATCAACTATTTTTATAATTATTAATAATAAGAGCAGATAACAGTTGGTTGCTTGAGTGTCCATTTTTTGTAAAAAGTTACCATTTTAAAAATTGTCATAAAAAGCAAAGTTGCATTTTCCAGTTCAGTTGCCACAGAAATACATGACTTTTGTGGTACATAGGCAATCAGATATTTTTTATAGCAGGACTTTGGTTTTATCAGGACAGTTTTCATATCTTGCTTCATGACTGTTTATGGCATCTCTACAGACAGATCAGTAAAGGAGCTTGTTCTTTTACTTATCATTAAGCAAAAAATTCCACATATACAGCACATCTTGGTTTCTGTTCTCAGGTTTCGCCTTCTAAGTCACTGAAGACTTTGAACAAAAAATTCTCTCTCAGCCACAAAGTTGGCATTCCACTGTTGTGTCAAAAATATATTAAAAAAAACAAACAAAACATGCCACAGCATTGTCCTAATCTAGGAACTGTATCCTTATCTAAAAATACCTGATTTTAAATTGAAATTCGGTTGTGAGTTATGAACTGACTGCAGTTTTTCCAGAACATAACTGCCTACAGCTCTCTAGACTCAGAGCAAAGAAGAAAAAGGGCTTGTTTCCATCTCACTGAGAAACATGGACAGTAGAAAACAAAGCAACCTTCACTGTTTGAAAATTAAAAATGAAACCCTAACTTTTAGACTGATAAACTGAGATCCTATTCTACAATGCTGATGAAAACATAATGGTTAACAAATTATCATTTTATTATTACAATGCAGTAAAATAAGATTATATTCCAATGCAGTAAAGTATTGAAGTTTCTTCACTGCAGTTGACATAACAGTTATATAGCATCTAATATCTTGGTTCAACAAAAGTTTAGAAGAGTTTGTATGATCTCTGCAAACTTTGCATAATCTCATCATGTGAAAAGCTATGCCTGGTTTAAGACCTGCAGTCAATCTTTCTTAAGTCTATGCTGTCTGCAGTTCTTCACACACCTATACTATAATTTTGTAGAACTGTTTATATGCAGGGCTCTCCCTGCTGCAGCCTCAATCATTTTACCAAGATCAATACATTATTCTGGGGAATATATGAACCTGTGACATCCCTTTAATCTCATTTTCCTGAGCAATGTAAATGATGTCTGGCTAATTAATTTTCAAGCATTAAATCAGGTTCCTTACACACATGACAATTTTACTTGCTTCCTAGAATTGTTCAACCATGCAGCATCCTTGCTCTAAACTGTGGTAGTCACTCCATTCCTGGTGCCAGCAGTGCATGTTTGCCAGAGGCTGGAGTAAAAGTTCTACAAATGTGAGAACCAGCTTTCAAATCAGCCACCCCTGTGTGTGTGTATGTCCAAACACAAAGTAAACGCAGGCAAACCCAACCATACAGAAACTTCCTAGAGAGAATTTAACTGCTTTTTAAACAGTGGCATGATCTGGAGACAGTGTGCCTCTGCTTGCCCCACTGAGGCTGAGGGAGCAGGGGAGCAAGAACAGTCTCTTTTAGTTTCAAGGGTAAAATGAAGGGGAGAGAGGGTTAGAATCCTGCATCTCGCACTTTCAGCACAACAGAGAGGTTACACAAGATAAAGCAACTCACAAAAGACTTGGAAAGAAGAATAATTTCCCATACCAGCTTGCACTTTGAAGCGCACACTGAGTTGCTAAAGGATGCCATCATGGATGTTTGTGAAGCACCCTGCCTTTCTGACCTCACCTGGATGAGCATGGGGGTTGTTTAGATTAGATATTACCAAAAATTTCTTCACAGAAAGGATTATCCAGCACTGGAACAGGCTTCCCAGGGAATAGTTGATTCACCATACCTGGAGGTATTTAAAAGATGTGTAGTCTTGGCACTTAGGGACAATGTTTAGTGGTCAACCCTTCAGAGCAGGGTTAACTGCTGGCCTTGATTAAAAGCGTTTCCAATCTAAATGATTCTATAATATCTTCAGGACATTTTCTGTGAACTCTGATCTTCCATGCTCTGCATAATGTCTATTGTGACTAGGAAGACACAGTATGAATACAGACACATAGAGATCATGCACATATACACAAAGCCAGAAAGCTAAATGCAAAAGTCTGTGTATAGGATATGGTCTTTGTGCAGTCCCTGTAAAGCCCTGTAAATCTTCCTGATGTACTAAGAAGTCAATAATGGCCACGGATGTGTCATCAGATCACATTATAATACATCATACTCCCCTTCAACAACTGTTGATTTTAAATATATGAGGACACGAGTATAAATGAATCAGTACAGAACACCCCAAACACCCACACTCTATCCCAAAAGCAGATGGAATGGGTAAGAATTAATGACATCCAGCATTAAAGGCCTGCTGAAATCCTAGAATTCTAATACTGACTTACAATCAGCTGTACTGATGTTTTTCTACAGGAAATACAGGCTAGTTTCACAAGGAAAGAGGAACTAAAGGAACTAAATTTTCCAGGCTAAATTTGGTCAGATAGCTTTAAAACTGAATCAGGCTGCCCATAATCAGAGGCACAAGGAGAAGACACCCCTCTGATCTGTGCTTCAGGCTTACTAGAACTCTGCTGCAGCAATGATGCAGCTTCAGGATTTAAGAGGGGTAGGATGTGGGAAATGGAACTGGACAAGGGGTCAATATTCTCCTGAGCTTGTGTGCTTGCACTGCTAACAAAATTCTGAGGGACAAATGGATCCCTCAATATCAGTCCCAGGTCTGGACAAACTCCAAATAGAGGAGACTTCCTGGCTTCTGGTTATCCATTATCTGTAATTTAAAAGAAATGTTTGCTGTCTTCAAGCTGTGTGAACAGCTTGAGAACTGTATGAACTGTTTGAGGTATTACAGTCTGGGTTTTTTGCTTGCTTGTTTGGGTTTTGTTTGTTTTCTTAATGAATTGACAAATGATTTAAATGGAAGTAGTTTGCAAACACTCACCCTAACACATCAGAACTCACCTTAAGGTGATCAATTAAAAACAGACATCACTTGGATTGGATTTTGCAAAAAGACCTTTTTAAATTTCTGCTGCTCATTAGCTTTAACCCTTACCAGAATATTTGTAGACACTGAAGAGCAGATTGTCAGGCAAATGAGTTATTTCTTATACCAAGAAAACAGAAGTAAAAAAAAAAAAAAAAACAGCACAACAAAACAAGTTATTAATTAACATTTCTTAGCTGTTAACAAATCCTGAGGGTTTTTTTCTTAAGAGCACAGTATTTTATAACATTAACAATGTCTTTGATTGGATGAAAGTGGCCTATCTGAGAAAAAAGTAAAGCCTGTCTAACACCCTACTTTTTCTTCTTATTTAGGAGACATGATGAAGATAAAGCTTGCAAGAACACTCCACCTCCCACTCATGATTCACATGATATTGCCAGCATAGCTTAGTTTTGCCTAGTTCTTCTTGAGAATACATTCGGTAAGCTCAAACACAATTACCTGACTTAAATTCATCTTGCTGGCTTTTGTCTGATTCTTTTCTTCACACAAGTCTTCAGAGATGGCTTTGTTCTTCTTCCACCTTCTTGATCTCTTTTCTAAATCATAATGGACTTCTTCAGTCTCACTGCTGTCTGAATACTCCAAGCTAGTTGCCTGTGGGTTGAAATTTACATCTAGTTCTCCATGGAAGTGCTTCTTTTCCATTCTGGGCATATCACTTTGAGTTCTGCTTTGCAACCAGAGAAGTTTGCTAGGTCCTTTAGCTTCCTGGGAAGAGTTTACTGAAGATGTTTCCGAATCGGAGAACAGGGTCTCGGTGTTGGTGTATAACCCAGAGGAGGGGGAGGTCACTGCCTGGTACTGATCGTTGCCGTAAGCCCACTCGGTGCCATACTGGGAATTGGAGTAATAGAAGTCGTCTGGCAATTGTCGAGGTCTCCGCCGCAGCTTGTTCAAGGCCACGTTCCAGTCATAGTCATCCTCGCTGTCCGAGCCCATCTCGTCATAGGCAGACACAATGCTGGACTCGTTCTCCAAAGCTCTGAACACCTGGCTCTTTGGTTTGGCGAGCATCCGAGGACGAGGCAGAGCGACATTCTGCAAAGCCACCCAGTTTCCATCGGTGCTTTGGAAAACAGGAGGCGGACCTATGAAAAGGAAACAAGAACAACCGTGATCACACTGTGGATGGCTGCTTTTACTTGCCACAGATTGAAAGTTTCAACAAAACTAACAAACAAATGCAAGTGCTGCTGCCACATGAACTCCCCCATGCTGACAGCCAAGCTGCCCTCCTGCTGAGAAGCCACCACTTTAAGTCATGGTGATGACTAAAATGGGAGAGTACTTGCACCAAAGTTTTTTTCTAAAAGAATGATTACGGAGGACTGATGGAACATAAGCACACAGACATGTATAAGTCCTGAGTTTTACAAATGTCTTTGATGCTGTGTGCAGTTCTGGTACCCCACGCTGAAAAGCAAAGAAGGAAAAAGAATCAGAGAAGAGCAGCAAAGGTTGCACCAGGTTCTGAAATGGTGTCCATTCAAGGAATGATTAAGTAAGCCAGAGCTCTGCCATCTGGAGGACAGAAGACCGAGAAAATACATGATAAAAGAGATGGGGGAATCTCTTCCAACCTAACTACTAGAGGGCATGAAGTGAAGCTAGAGAAATCAAGATTCTAAACAAACAAAAGAAAGAAGTGGGATGCAATGGATACCAGACCTAGGGAGCTTCTTGCCTAAGGTTGTTCCGGATGCTTGAAATTATCTGTGATAAAGCTGAGATTCTCCTCATGAATACTGAGGAGAAATCCACTAAAATTTACTAAGTACAGAAAAAACACTTCTAGCTGAGATAGTCATTAAATTGAAAGTTCAAGAGGTTTAGAGCCTACTTGGAGGCAGTATGAAAAATACTTGCTTTGTCCTAATCTCTCCTAGACTCTTGCTCATGGCTGCTGTTGCTGTACATCAGACCAAATACCAAATGAGCTTTCTGACACAAGCACTGCTGCTTGTGTCCTTCTACTTTTTCAGAGTATGTTTCACAACTCCAACATAAAAACCAAAAAAGTCACAAAAATGGTCAGAAAGTGCTCTTTAACTCTCATAACTCTGAGAACTGCATTTCTTCTAAATTTAGATTTAATTTCCAAACAAAACTGAAAATTCTCCTCATGGGAAATATGGATGTGTGATGACTGCCTTCTGCAGCACTTGAAAAATATATAATGCCATGGATTTACACAGTAATCCAGCCTACTGAATGAACTTTTTAGACTTAAGGATTCTTCCCATGGATTTTAATTTGTTATTTTCAGAAACCTATAGAAATACTTAATATAAACCATTTGTTTTCTCAAAATGTAAGCAGAACATCACTATTTTTAAATGCAAACAGCAATATCTTGGTCTGTTGTAGAATATAATTAGATATTATATTCTTTATATTCTAATATTTTCATATTAGGATGAAAAGATTACTTTTTCCCTGGAACTGTTCATAAAGAACATTAGTATGCAGTAAGCTATGCTTAGTTAAAAAAAAAAAAAGTCTGATGTGCACTACCAACACCAAAACACCCCTCCCCCCAAAAAACCAAAAATTAAATGGTAATTAAACTTAGGAGCTATAAGAGTTTTATGACAATTTTTGCATTCTTTACTCATTTGAATCCTTTTGGCTTGTTTTGGCTTCGTAAGTTGCAAGTCACTTCAGAGAACCTGAGAAAATACAGTTCTTACGCCTGTTTAAAAGAAAATCAAAATAATACTAGTTCTCTTGTATCCGTGACCAACCAAGGATATAACTGAAGTGTGCAAGGAGAACTAATAATTCTTTATTGTAATCCTAGATTTTGGAGAACAAAAACCAAACTAACTATCAAGCATAAGAAACTTCTGCTTGCTTACTTTTCCCAAGTATACTAACTAATCTAAGTATAGGGTTCTCCTGAGAGCTCAAAACATCATTCCTTCAAACAATGCCAACAGCTCTGCAGGATATAAATCTCCAACAGGAATTGAATTCAGCTGCGTAATGGGGAGCCACAAACTTCTTTTCTCCCCCAGACCATATCCCCTTATTCTAATTAACAACACCACGTGAGAATTGGTTATTCAACCTCAGTTAACTGAAGAAAGGACAGGATAGTAGTTGATTACATCTTAGAGGACAGAGTAGAAAGCCAATGAGAACTCTATATTCAGAAAGTTCACTCAGTTTTATCCCAGTTTTATCCTACAATGTCAAGTGTTCCCTTCCTGATTTTTCAAAATGAAGTCACTTTTTCACACAATTCTTGGGGCTTAAGCTGTAACATCCATATGAAAAGGAAAAAAATATTTAAGAAGTTTCATTGTAAGACTATTGATAAAGGGGGAAGAAAAGGATAGTATCCTAATTTGGCTCTTGAGCCACCATTTAAACCAATATGAACTGTAACCACAATGAATTGTGAACTACTTTTAGGCTACGTGCCTAAAAAGTCCATTGATGTTACCATATCAAACTCTTGGTTGAGATTTCTCTTGTTTTCTGTATCATAATGCAAAGCTGCTTATTACTGCATAGGTGAGACCATATTTACAGATATTAGCACAATCAGCTTTTTACTATTATCTCAATAGGCACCAGAATTTCATCACAAATGTGGTTTTTAGATAAAAGAAGCAGAATAAATCCTCTCTGTAGAGCAGCTGAAAAGAAACTGGGTCAATTTGTCAGTCTGCTATGGCTAAGCAATTGTTAAATACTAAATTGCTCAACAGTTGAATGCAATGGGATTCAAGTAGGTTCTTAAATTTAAGCACCAAATTAACTGCTTTACTGAAAATAGGCCTTCCACTAAAATGCCCAGGAGAAAAACAGTCCTGACAGTGGGTTAATTAAGAAATTCACAGAGTAATGCAGACTTGGTTAAGTCAGATTTTAGTAGTACTTCAATATTAATTTCTCTCACAGGGGAGGAGTAGTATTGAAATTGTCTAAATTTCAGTCTCCCCAGTTATCAACTGGTGTTACAGATAAATAAATTGAACAGATGGGCAGCCCCAGTCCCTGATCCCTACCAAACCTAAACACACTGCTTGCCCAAACCCAAAACTGCTTCTGCTTGCCAGCACTTAGTGAGGCAGCTGTGGGAGTTACAGCACCAGCAAACTCACCCTACAAAAGAGAAGTTTTCTGCTTGTACAGCTTCATGAACCAATATGCTACAGGAGTCAGATGGGTTCTACAGCTGCTACAAGAGAAGATGTAAGAACGGATTCTGCCATGGGATGGCAACACTTGGAGCCAGGGAATGCTGCTGCAATGAATTCAGCTCTTGCTCTTGTGCAGCTGTAGGGGTAAAAACTAACCAACTTTATGGTAAGGGAGTTGCCTGGTGCTACACTCTTGTGGCCTCACAAATGCTTCAGCCAGAACAAGAGAGGCAATGGCAATGGGATACCCCAGGAGCAAGAGCCACAACTGCAGAAGAACAGAAAGGGTTAGGTTGGAAGGGACCACAGTGGGTCAGCTGGTCCAACCAACCTGCACATGGCACAGGATTGCCTCCAGGTTCTTGAACATCTTCAGTGAAAGGGACTCCACAGCATCTCTGGGCAACCTGTTCCAGCGCTTGGTCACCTGCATAGTGAAGAAGTTCTTTCTCATATCCAGGTGCAGCTTCCTGTGCATCAGTTTCTGCCTCTTGTCTCCTGTCATATTGTTTGGCACCACTGAGCAGAGCCTAGCTCCATCCTCTGACACCCTCCGTTTAGATATTTATTTACATTGATATCTTCTTCCATTACAACCTGTCTTAATGTCATCTTGAAGTAAGCAGGGAATTCTATCCCAGGGTGTTGATTCAGGAATGGAGCTGACTTGGAAAGCTGCTCACCATCCATCATCCATATTTACATCCATACCCAATGCATGCTGATAGAGGTCAGATCTGGGGAAACTGCTGGTGTGTGAAGTTCCTACTCACACAGCCTCCTCAAACTAGTCTGGAAGCACCAGTGAGTAGGGCTGCACAGAGAATTTGTCAGTTCATCAGGGCTGAAAATAAAGTTGTTAGGAGTCCTTCAACTGGAGGACAGATTGCCTCCTTGAGCTCTTGTGTCTTAGAAGCTCTGAAATGTATCCAAACTACTTGTCTAAATTTTGTAACAGTACAAAATTTACTTCACAAATATACAAATTTTGAATATTTTTTTTTAAAAGAAAGTTAAGATAAGCAATGACATAGCCCAATGAAACTGTGACATGGAAACATCAAATATACATTTTACATGTGACCTCTGAAAGCACAGAGGTCAGCAGAAACGCCCTTGAGAAAGTCTTTGCTTTAAGTTGTACTTTTTCCACATGTCAAAAGAACCAAAAAAAGAACCAAAAACCAAAGAACCAAAAAAGAATCTTATTCGTACTAGAAATATTTACTTGTTTCATTTAGCCTGTCTACACTCTTCCAGCTGGGTAAAGCAGAGCGTTTGCGTTCCTTCTGCTTCCTGGACTGTCCCTTTTGCTGCCTCCGAAGAGCCTCAGTCACAGATGATGCAGGGTCTTGTCCTTTACTGGCCAAATCTTCACTAGCCAGGGAGAATGCAGACTGAGACCTCTGTGGGATTAAAAATCAAAGAGTGCAATTTAAAAATAGAAGTAGTTAATTATCCAACTCTTTACTATAATTAATATTCACTTACCCATAGAAGCGTGGGATCTGCTAACATCACAAATGGGATTTAATGTATTCAAAAGAATTCAGCATTAGATTGCTTATTTATGTGCATTTCTGATGTTATGCAAAGAGGCAGGAAGTTGTTGATACGATCATGGACCAGATGGAGAGAAATAATTAAGGTGAAGTTGTTAGGAATGTACTTGGTGAGTTCTGATATCAAACTGCTTTGACTCAAGTTAGCCAGAAAGGGATCCCATAGTGGTGAGATATGATGATCTATTGTTGGCTCAACAGGCCATCTGGTGTAACAATTTGCAGAAGTTAAAAATTAAAAAAAAAGCAAACAAACAGCCTGTTCCCCAGAAACAGATATGAAACTCAACCGATTTTAATGCAGAATTCTGTTTGCTAGGACATACATACATAACACCCAATATGCTGAGCAGTTTTATGCCGTCTTACTAATGAACTCAACTTAGCCTACAATTGCACATCTATTTAGTTCTCGGAGGGTTACATTTCAAGGCATAATAAGGTAAAATACTGTTGTGATTGTTAATCAGCCTGACTGCTGCTGAGGAGAAAGGACTTCCCTTTGGTTCCACATTAATAGATCAGACATAATAGTTTTCACCTAGGCACAGAGAAGTCAGTCAGTTACAGAAGACACTTTTAAATTTGGCCCATTTTAAAAAGCTTTGAGTGCTGATCTTGTCCAGCTGATTTCAGTGGAACTCACACTCGAATATCAAATCACATATGTAGTTCTAGAAACAAGGCTTTCTGAGCTCGAGTCAAGTTGCCTTCCCAGCAGAGTCAGTAGAAGACTGGATATGCCAGGTTTTCAAATGGCTCAGCTGCTTTGCACAGGCCAAGTTAGCACTCTCAAATCTTTGTACATTTGTAGTGATGTTCAAATTACAAATATTTAACAAAATCTATTACTCTCAAAAGGTCCAGTCTTTGCCTGTATCAGAGGTCTGCTTTGCACTGGTGCAGGTGAGGTAAAGGAGAACCTGACTTTCAGTTATTTTCGAGTCCATTCAATTCCCAGGGCAGCATAAGCATTGCTGGGAGTCCTGCTGGCTCGAAAGCCACGCTTATACCATTTTCTGGCTGCATCTCCTCCCATCTGAAATGCTCCTCTGTGGGACCCATGTACCATGCCAGAAGATTTAATTAACTGCAAATCTTCCTGTATCCTTGGCTCAGCAGTCAAAGGAAACACAATTATGCACCAGGGTTTAGTTTGGCTTCTGAATTCATAAAGAAAAGCCAGAGTTATTGCACTAGAATAAAATATTTTCTATAATGACAATGACTGCACAACTTTGGTAATCTTGTCCATACAAAGACACAGGTGATGCACTGGAGTGTTTCCTTTAATATTTAGTGATATAAACTATTCACAACATGCTCAAAGTAATTTTATTATAGGGAATCTTTCAGGTGCATCACTTTTACAAGTTAGCTATGTTCAAGTGTGTATTTAGTCTGCTCCAAACCTTGAACTAGGTCTTTCATTGGTCAAGATTATCTGAATCCTTCTTACCCCTGAGAAAGTAATAAAATAAAATAATTTAATGCAATGCATACAGATATATAAATTGTTTCATTATAGGAAATTTGTTCATGGACTTTGATTTCATCCTGTCAGGATATGTGGACAGTATAAACAATTCTTCAACAAATTTGCCACCTGAACTGTGCCAAGTTTTAACTGTGCTGTGGCTCATTTCACTTCATTGTAAAGCTGGAACTACCAAACTTGCCATGCTTTCAATAAATTAGGTCTGGTGTCTGCTGCATCTTTTGAAATCTTAAAGTTGTCATATACTGGAAGCAGCCAGTTGTTGTGGCTGTCCGTGAACATTCTCTCAGGGCACGTTCTTTTTCCATGTACATATAGCAAACATGAGAGATCAGAGACAAGAAGACAAGACCCAGAAGAAGGAGTAGCCTACAGTTCAATCAGTACTATCTATTTTCCTTTATTACTCAAAGAACTGGATCTTTGAGAAGCAGAATACCAGGAAGAACTTAAGTAATCTGCAAAAGGGTATCTGGGACTCCAATAATGAGAGCTACCTGCATGTTTGACAGCTTTCTTGTTTTGTTTAAATGGCAGCTTCTTGTGTGCCTACTCATTGTTTCATAAACCTCAGAGTGAAGTGATGCCATCGCAGTGATGGCAGCATCTGCTCTTTGCTCTCAACTCACCTAAGACCTGCCAGCAGCTTAACCCTGACAACACAAAACTTGGCATGGGCTGTGAAACCTCCTGAAGGAGCTGAGCACTTCTGCCCCCAGGCTGACACTTGGCAGCAAAGCTGTGGCCAGCAGTGCCCGGGGAATTTCAAGCCAGCTTAGGTGCATCCACACTATAGAGCAGATAAAGCTTTCAGAAGGACTAGGAGAGACATACCAGCTTGAAGAATTTAAAAAGGAGAAGATGAACAGCCTGAAGGATGAAAGGAGATGAAAAACAAGGCAACACAGAAAAGAAGGTGGACACGGTCCCATGTGGTGTAGTAGCCTAGGATCTGACATAAGCTCAACCAAACAAACTTATCTAGCAAAAAGCTGATTTTTAAAAATGCTGTGTTGCTGTTGGGCATGAAATAAGAAGTGTGGATTTAATACAGCAGCAGAGGAAGATCATTAAAAGGGATTTTACTTTCACTTTTTGGTTCTTTTTTATAAGGTGTTCCAATACAGGTTTAACATGATTGGTAAAGGGAACAAGACCTCCCTAGTCCCATTGGTGGAACAAGAGAAAACACACTTAACACAGCTGTACAGTGTTTTGAGAACCATAAACTATTTACAAAAATAGTACTTGAGAGAAAAACTTTCTCAAGAGACCTTCCCTTGGGAAGAGGAATTTTCACTGACAGGCTGAAAACTCTTTCAGACTCAGAAAATCAGGTCCACAATTGTGTGCTATAACTTTTGGGTCAGATCAGAGGGAATCTCTCTCCACAGTTTTTGCAAGGTCTCTGTGGAGCAGGAAATTGGTACTAAGCAGGAACTACTGCAAAGAAATTTCCCAGGAAATCCAGTTGAAATACAGCAAGGGGTAAAGCTTTTGGTGCCTCCAAAGCTTGGCTTTAGGCCGTCCTCATTACTTTTCTACACTTTATGTGAATTTTTGATAAAATCTGTCTTGAACTGCTCTGAAGAAGTACCAGCTCATCTCACTGAGGATGGTTCAATGTCACAGTAGGCTCAAGGAGAGAAAAGTAATGGCATGATAAAACAACTTGGCTGCAGCCCTACATTTAGATCCTGAAAAAAGGAAGACACTATTGAACTTCCACTCTTCACTACTTCATTTGCAGTTCTGTGTAGTTCTTGTATCTGGAGAGATTGAAATGCTCAACAAGTACCAGTGTTCTAATAAGCTCCAATTCAGAAGAATACATAACTGTACAGGATTAAGTTATTTCTTGTTCTGGAAGGAAAAGGATGGAGAGAGAGATAGTAGAATTGTGTTTTACTCAGACAAGCAGGGGTGGAAAGAAAGCATAAACATTCATCCCTGAACAGTTAAAATCACTGGTAGCACTGATAATGACACAAAACAGGAGTGTCAATAGCCAAGCTTGGTGTAGGAACAGGACAGAAGCACATCCTGGCAGGAGAACAAACCAGTCTAAATTGACTCTGTTTTTCAGAGCACAAAAGCAAATGTTTGCCTACAAGTTAATCTCCAATCAATTAGCAGCCCGACACATGACTCTATCTGAAATGCAAATGACCTCAAGACCTCCTTTTGTTGTTTTTTTGCAAGTAAAGAGCAAACTAGAAAGTTAGTTATTTGGTGTGAGACAACACAGCAAAAGCCCTAATCCTGGCTGGCACATTTCCATCAACCTAAACTCAGCCAGCACCACTAACTCCACAGCCCTACATGTGGCCCAGCTGCAGCATGGGCCACATCCCACTTCCCTGTGAGCTGATTTCACTGCTTGCACACACTTGTGCAGGCAGCAGAAGCACACATTACTGTGCTGCATCAGTGCCTCTCCTTCACAGAGGTAACAGCCCATCTGTAGATCCACAGGGGATATCTTTCCCTTGGGGACATCTTTCCCTTGGGGACATTTGTATGGGAAGCAAAACACTGAAAATAAAGGAGCAGGCTTGAGAAGCCTGCTGGGGGTTGATGCTTCATATGGTTTCCCTGTGAAATGTGCATCCCCTGGATGCACGGAAGTATTGGAGGTAAGGCAGGCTACCCTGATAGGCTCTTGGGTCAGTTTGCTTTGGAACAAGGGATTTTTACTGACTAGATGAAGGAACCATGTCTCTCAAGCTTTATCAACTGCTTACATGCCTGGACTGCAATAAGATCTCAGAGCAGAAGAATCAAAAGTATATATATATAAAAAAGAAATACAGGAGCCTAGAAACAATTTTCAAAAGAAGGCAGGAATGTAGGAACTTTGGTTTTGATTTATAAAGACATCAGATGACAAGAAAGGAGCTAAAGATACTTGGCATATTTCCTACCCAGAAATTCTGCTTCCTCAGCAAACAAAAACCCCAGCCCATCCACCAAGTGCTATTTTAGGTGTATTTATGTGTTCTAAATGCCCTGTAGATCTGCAGTCGGACACTGCTGGTTTCGGCAGTAAATTGGAGCATCAGCAGATGGCACTGCAGCCCCGCTGATGGTTGCTGTGCTCTGCACACACCCCACAGAGGCAGGTGCTGCATGCTGGAGCGCTGGGCAGTGCAGCACAGCTCACAAAATACAGCTGGGGCATTGACAGGCATTTCCAGATACTTGAGTTAGATGAGTTCCCCACCTAATCCTGCCTAGTGGCACCTCCTGTGACGTGTTTGTTTCAATTATAGATTTCTATTGTGTAGTTTATAATGTCTGGATTGAGAACCTTCATTTTTCACTGAATTAGAACTAAAAGGAATCATCTAATTAATTGATGGCCTTCAGTAAAAAAATAAAAAAGGAGACAAAGTGATTTCTGAAGATTATAGAAGGAGTGAATAAAAACTAATCCCATCTTCTATTACTTACAAAATATTTAATTTTCTATCAGTAACAATTTTCAAGCTCACTCTCCTGAACACCGAGTAAAAAGCAAAACAAGTAACCAAAATCAAAAATAAAGTTATAAACTAATATCAACAATATTGATAATCTAATGTTGATAATCTATAGATTCTTTACCTTGAACAACTGCCTAATATGTGTGCATATTGTTTAGAGAGACAACATGAAGATTTTGCATTAAAAGATGAAAATGTGTGAGTTTTCACCAAAAGATGAAAAAATAAAAATCCTCTTTCTCCTAAAGAAAAGCCAAAAAGGTAAATAAAAATAGGTCCCAAAAGGATGTCTCATCTGATGGGACTTCACAGCTGGATCACGCATGTTTTTTCTCTCCTATTTCAGCCTGTTTCCACCCTTACATTATGCTTCAGTCTGGTATACCTAGTGAAAAAGTAATTTATTCTGCAATTATTTGGAGTAGATCAAGGACTCTCTCAGGTTCAGGAGAAACTGGGAACCCCAGGTCCCACAAGGCAGCTGCAGGGTGACCACAGCAGGAGCCCTTGCAGACACAGGGACCTCAACACCCATGCTGAGGGCAGGTACCTCTGGATTTGGGCGGTATAATCCTGTGCTGGGCAAGCTCTGACCTGAGCTACCAAGACTGGCTTTAAGTGAAAGAAATTGGACTACCTTGTTTATTCAGGGAATCAACCTAGAACTGACACATAAACTCAGACGACTTAAATGCTACCTTATTGATCCCCTCTCCACCCCTGCAAATTCTGCAGCTATGCCTGCCAGTGGTGCAGCAAATCCTCTTCTCAGCTGCACTCCATGAATACAATCAATGCACAGACAGAACCATCAGGTCTGGTAGCAAATACTGTAGCAATCCCTAGGCATTAACAGCTTATGCATCCTTTGGTAAGAAAACTCCCACACCAGGAAGGAGACAGTATGAGCTTGCAAATGGTGCCACTCTGCCACAGCCTATTTATCCTGGAAGGGATTTTTGCTCTGCTCAAATGTATGCAGTCCAGACATCTAGCAGTGGGAGTGAAATACCAAGGGTTTTGAGCATCTGTTCCTTAGTTAATCTTGTATGTGGCAAAGGATCTGTTAACAACCTTCTGAAAAAGGGCAAGAACAAGCAGATGAATAGAAGATTTTCACACTCAATTGAAAGAAAATTCCCTCCTAACCACCCCTTGTGGACATCCCAGCCACCAGGGCAAACCCCCTAACAGCAGGCTGGGAGAAAGCAAAGATGACTGGTCCCTCTCCTGCAAAAGCCTTAGAACATATGTCTTTCTAGGGTCTATCCAGGCCAGCTTTTTGTTCACTAGTGACAGACATATCCTGGCTGCAATGGATTGTTTCTGTCCTTCTACTGGCCTCTTAGACATCTGATTCCCTTAAAAACACTGTTCCTTTAAAAAGACTACAAAAATAATGATTAGCTAATCAGGAATGGGTCTGTCAGCAGGATGAATTGCACAGCTGTGTAGTAATATGTAGAGGCACATTTGGGTGCACATTTATTTTGGTTCAGTTCGTTTTAGCTGACCTTGATTAATCAGATGGAGAGGAGGGTTGTAAGGGAGAGAGACAAGAGGTTATTCATCCACAAACCCATTGCTGGTGGGCATGCCAGTAGCTCTACACCATCACCTATAGTGTAAAAATAAGGAAAAAAAAAGCTGTCCCCACATGTGAAAGTGCTACTGCTTTGTTTGCAAGGAGTTTGTAAGCTAGTAATAATGGATATTTCATATTGATCCCAGAATATGAGTAGAAACATTCTTTTATTGTACTTACGGGGTTAACAATTTAGGAAAGTGCCATGAGCATAAAATACCATAGTTTGATCGATGTAATGGATTTATGTGAACAAGTCTACTGAAGTTTGTGGAACAGAGGCTAGATACACCAATGCAACTGTAATTCACACAATGCCTTTACAAGGTACCCTTATGCAATTAGCCATTCCTGCTCCTCACATGTTCACCACAGTCCATTCTTCTTCCCTCCTCCCACACTTTGAATGTTGTGTGACATGTCCTGAAATAACCTAAATATATGAAAACAAGAAAAAACAGGGAAGACACTTCCCAGTTTGAAGACACTGAGAGCTCAATTGATATCCTGTGGTGGCAGTATGGCCATTTTACTTGCCATTTTACTTTCACATTTTTGTCTTTAGAAGACAGAGAGGAACAGCAAAAGCCAGATCCCTGGTTCTGGTGTAGGACAGGAGGATTTTGCTTTGCTACTAGCACACCTCTCTGGAAGAGTGCTTATGTATAAGAGGGTAGGAGGAGGTGAGTTGGCACCCACATTTCAGGTCTAACTGCAGCCTTACACATAAACACACCATTTTTTTCAAGTGAATGCTCTTCACTAAACACAACTGTTCTTTTTTTATCCATCTCTAGGTGTCTCAGTTCCCTGTGTAACCTTTCATGTCCTGTTCTGACCCTCATCTACAAAGCTGTGCTCAGCACAGCACTAGCCCATCAGAGAGAATCACTCTATCTCCTACTCAAACACCAGAGGAAGCTTTTAGTGTTCTGGGTATTTATTTCTTCCTCTGGCAATATGCACCCTGATTTAATCTAAGAATAAAGTAGGGTTTGTCAGGCAGTCTAGCTCTGAGCATCACAGGTTTTAAGTTACACCTGAAAATTCTGCAAAAGTCAGGAATGTATTACAATAGCATCTTTAAAACAAAATAAAGCTGAAAGAACAATATATGAGCTTAATTATTTGGAAAATGACATTATACAATGATCACCTTTCTCTGTCCTTTCTCCTACTCCCTTTATGCCTTAAAACCTATCTTGGTTTGCTGGCAGTAAGTGCAATGCAGCTGAATGTAGGCCTGCATGGGCCCAATCATGTACCTAGCATCCAAAACTGTCTTGGAAGTTTACCAAGTGCATGGACTGTGAAACCAGAATTCAGAAATCTTATGCTAGAGATACATCTCAAGAAGAATTACAAACTCAAGCAACACAAACAACTTTAAAAGGACAATCCTGTCATGATTAGCCTTGCACTGATTATTTAGAGGCCTGAGCCTTAAAATCTGGCACTAGTTGCTGAGTCATAATTACAGATTTGTTGTATGCTATCCTTCAGCAGCAGTGGAAGGAGGGAAATCAACCAGACTACCATGACAGAGCCTTCTTAATCTGAAATCCTGATTTTTTTTTGCAGTGAGATTAGAATGTTAGTTTCACCTGAGGAGTCAGCAGATGCCAGTATTATCTGTAACCCGGAAAGCATTTAGAGAAAGTTGGATCTTCAAATAATAAATATTAATGAAAAAGACACATTATTTTTAGAGCACCAAATGCTTTTCCATCTCAAAATACGCTGTTCTTTCCTATTCTGTGCAAAGAAGATGGTGCTGCAGTTGGCTTCTTTCAAAGGAAACAATACAGCAAATAACCCATTGGGATCCAGCTGACAGGCTTTTAGATGAATGCACACTTGCCTCATTGGAAGTGGGTCCCATCAATACATGCCATGCAACCTTCTGATGCCTGCTATCGTATAAAAGTTAAAAGCTCCATCTTCCCTCTGACATGACACATTTATTTATTTATTAGATATAAATATGATGTTTCTGATGCAGTCATTGACAGGTAGGAACTGATGTCAGCCGGTACCTACAGTGCTATGCCTCCCTCATCTGAAATCACTCTCCCACTGTGCTGCATGGCTGCTAAACAGGATTCCTCCTCAAAAAGGTTTTCTTCAAGCACTTTTGTTTGAGACAAACCTAAAAAGGTACAGAGCACCTGCAAAACCTCCAGCGACTGCCAAAGCAGTGCTAGACCTCAAACTTGTGGAAACTTCCTCCTCTTTAAAACAAATCAAATGGAGAAAAAAAAAAAAAAAAGGAAAAAAATAAACAACTGTCAGTACACTGTGGACCTTATAATTAGCTTAACCAGTATATTTCTGCTTCCCCTGAGGTGCATCATAATGTGTATTTAATGAAATCCTCCTTTTCTCTATATCCCTAGCTGTTTTATATACTATAAATTATGGATGAGCTTCTGTTTATATATGCAATCTTTATGCTATAAAATAAAGACCACTAATACAGCACTTAAAACACACCAGGGTGCCTTCACTCCATCAATGTTTAAATGCCATACAATTTGCCAACTGGTCTTTTGCTCTCTGGCTGGCAGTGATGTATGGCAGGTGAACTGGAGTGGGAGAGAAGAGAAGCATCCACCCACTGCTCTGCACTCCTCCTATCCCAACACTGCACAGCCTTTGCTTATTGGTAATGAGAAACAGATGGTGCCATCCATCTCTTTTTATGAGATGAAGAAATAAAATATTCAGCCCTGTTTCACTATTTTTAGCCTGGGCAAGGGATCTCAAAGAAATCTTAGAGGAGAAAAAAAGAAGAAATGTCTATAGCTACTAGCACACTGTAGTACTGCAGTTAAACAATCAATACTATAGCCTGGAGGGGGGAAGTGAGGAACTTTAACTTATTTAATTACTTTTTCAAAGCAAGTGGTTTTGGATGAGCAGGGAGGTAATGCAGGGCTTCCAGAGACCACTGGAAGTTTCTGGCTGATATGGATGAGCTGCACACAACTAGCTGTGATAAAAAGAAAAATTGCTTGGCAGGTGAAACCACAAGGTGATATCTGGGATTATTACAGTGCTCCTGACTCTGTAAGAAGTGATTTTGGTAATAAAAAGCAATGCAACAATAAACATGGGTTTCTGAAGGCCAGTGTTACAGCATGAAATTGTTCTGTGTTATATATTATTAGTTTCATTGTTCTAGCAAAAGCATATATATTATCTTCTGCACAGAAGACAAGAAAAATATTTCCTGTAAGATAAATTTTAAGTTTTAAATGATGAGATTCCGACTGCCTTAAAATTTGCTATCCTTGGCTCCCTTCCCCCTTCATGTCTGTCTTTCTGTTAATCATGTTTCTTCTTTCCTTTTATTTAATCTATCCTGCCTCTGCTAATTTGTTAGCCTGGTACCAAAGAAATACTTGGACAGGGTAAATTTTAGTGAAATAACCTTTAATATTTATTATGTAAACACGTTCACATATGTAACTCTGACACAGTAATAGTCTCCTTGGATAGCTTTTCTAGAAAAAAAAAAAGAAAACTTGTTTTTCTTCTTCCTTCCATTGGGATTGTTGTGGCCACTGTGTCTGTCTACAAAACCCTTGGTTAAACTAGGAACACCAGTGCTAATAAATCTATTGCAGCAGATTAGCCCTTGTTAGCTGTGGCATGTACTAATATTAAAAGGTTTTAATCATTACAGGCAGATCTCTGCCTAAACCAAGCCATCACACACAGATCAATGCTAGGGTGTATATACACAGATCAAGAGTTTGGGGTTTTTTTGTCAACATAATGTCATCAGTTAGGAACTAAGAAAACTTCACTTATTGTAGTGGAATCCAAGATTTGCTGTTACAGACTTGGACTCAAGAGTTCCTGGGAGGCAGTAAGGAGATTTTCCTGGAATGGGCATAGCCCTCTCTGCCAGCTTCTGTAGAAGCTAGGTTTCATTTTGGGAAGAAAAAAAATTGCAATTCTTTTGGCAGAAAGGATAACTTTCTCACACGATATACAGAAAAGAAAGTGATGTGGTTTAGTCCTGCAAATCTACTGACAGATGCACGCTTCCCGTTTGTCGCTGAATGAAAACAAAGTGGAATGGAAAGCAAGTTCAGGAGAAGGAATTTGAGTTGTTTCAGCACTGCTGATGCAAATCAAGCAGGCTCTGAGTGCTCTGCATTTGCTCTGCACAAATTGCCTTTCAGTAGACTTTCCAGCAGGCCAAGGTTCTGTGACTTTAATCGTGCTATCTAACAGCCTAACACAAGTGCAACTATCTTAGCTATGGGAATGACTAGAGCAATACTTCCTTTACAAGGGTGTCTGGTCATACTAATCAAATACTCCTCTATTCAGAGCAAAGCAAAAATAAATATATACACACTTCAGAGGAGAAGAGGGTTAGATTAAACAACCCTAGCAAAGCAAAATGAAGGAACTAAATTTATGGGAGAGATGAAACAAGTCACAGCAGATGGCCAAATTTATTCATGCTCCTTAAAGCACTGTGGGAAGATAATTGGAACAAATGGTGAAAAATGTGGCAAAACACCCTGTACAGAGGTAGTGTCCTTATAAAATACTGTACACATCTGGATCTCCAGT
Organism: Cyanistes caeruleus; assembly: GCF_971803275.1. NCBI lineage: Eukaryota > Metazoa > Chordata > Aves > Passeriformes > Paridae > Cyanistes > Cyanistes caeruleus. The sequence goes on from NC_141701.1 coordinate 108,380,226, forward strand.
TCCGACTGATGGCTACAGAGGTTTTGAAGTTGTTTGTACCTTAGTGTGACATTTCTGCTTCTCCTGTGTTTTTCAAAAAGTCTACTATTACTAAAACCAGTGAGCCTCCTTCTGGCAAAAAAATCAGGACTAAATTGTTACTTCAGAAGAGAATTTCAAAATGTGTTGAGGTCAAAGTTAACTGTTCAAATGCAGAACAGACTTCTGATATAATGACTGAGGATTTGAACTGCATATTTATCTGAGTCCTGTCCTTAAGAAAGAAAACTCGTTTGAGTCAGAGACAGAATTAACTCTCTCTCTCTCCTGGCTTTTATATCCACAAACAACTTGCCTAGGAGCGACAGAGCAAAGTGCTTAAATCATGCTCACCCTAAATCTGGTCACTTATTAACAGTGGCACATTACATCAGTACCCCTTCATTTTGTTAATAGGTAGAAGACTTGGATGCGAGTCTGTATCTCAGCAACTCTGGCCCACAGTCAATATTCTGGCATAAATCTGTTCTCACTGGGAGTGTAAGTGAGCAAACTTAGCTGGGAACTAGGACATAGCCCACATTCAGTTCTGGTGGTTCTGCTTAGCAGGGGAGAGGTGGTTACTTGGGAGCAGCAGCTTAAACCACAGTGTCAAAATGCACTGGAACTAACTCATCTGTCACCGCCTTCCCTCTCTGATTGTCAAAATGCTTGTCCAAGCCTACAGCTTATTTTCACTTCTTTTTACTTGCTGTTCTTTTAAAACTCTTGCTAATGCAGCTTGTCAGATTTTCTTCATCTTTATAGCAGGAGATAAAGACATTGTGCTGAGAAATAAGTAGAAGGAGGAAACACTCCTTAGTGTAAGACATAAATGGTGCTCTGCAGCTGAGTTTACTTTTTTTGTTGCTGGTGGTGGCTGTTATTTGTAAGATGGTTAAGGAGAAAAAGAAACATTACAGAAACCTAACTTTATACAAAAGAAAACATAGCACTCAGCAAAGACCTACATTAAAGTTAAGTGAGCAGAAAAACAGTTCTGAGGAATAAACACTAACACATAAGGCATTGAGTCCTGTTAGCATTCAAATCAAGCAGTGAGACTGCTCCTATCACAAACTTAGTCCTCCCCGACACAGTCAACCGAAAGAACACCATGTCTGTGACGTGCCTCCATGGCCCATGGGATGTTAGGAAAGCATGCAACTGAGTGACAGCTTGTTCAGACACAGAATTAATGCTCCTTCTCTGCAAGTCTCTACGTACCAACCCAGGCAGCAAGTACACTTATCCATGACTGCAAGCTGCTGCTTCTGTGCAGCAGAAAACACGGATGATTGTGCTGTGGCACTCACCCACAAGGTGTAGGACCCCCTGCGGCTCCCTGGGAATGTCAGCATGCTCTGGTCCGAGACAGCGCCGGACGCCAGGCCGCTGCTCCGCGACGGAGGCCATTCCAAGTCGGCCTCGGCCTGCTCGGGTTTGCTTTTCTGCTTCTTTATAATCTGCAGGGGAGGGGAGAAACGGGGTGGGAGAGGACAGAAAAATGCTGCTTGGGAAATACTGTCTGAGCCATATGGAGGAGATCTAGGTGAACCCCGTCTCGAGGCAAGCTCCCCAGGAAAAAACATTGGACTTTCCCTTTGCTCTAGCTCCAGCTCATGTAATTACTTCTCATCTGAAGTCCTACCTCTTGCAAGCACATAAGCATCGATGCAATATATAACAGTGCCTGTAGGAATACCAGAGGTGAATTACATAAACATAGAAACCTGTTGCTACAGTAACACTTCAGCAGCATCTAAGTGTCAAGTATTTTCTCAGACACGACTTTTTGCCAAGAGACATAAAATACTAGATAGAAGGGGAATTTCAAAGGCTCCCACGACATGCAGACACATTCTAGTGAGAACAATGAGGTCTAAGGTCTCTAGGCACTATTTTTATTTTTGAAAATCTTCACCATCTTGAGAGAGCTCATGTCTCCCTACACTGACAGATTATATCCTGTTACATTTCATTTCCACAACTGAAAAATAAAATACCTACAGAATGTTATTCTATGGCATAAAAGATCTTGTTAGGCAGCTCTTGACAAAAGCAGCAATTCAAGCTTGGCTGAGAGAGGCTCTGGACTATGAAAGACCTGATAAACAGACTTTATAGTCTAACATCACCATTAAAAAAGAAGGCAGATTATTTTCCAGTGATCTGCTGCTTTTCTGGCTTGTCTTCATAGCCTTATGAACAACATGTTCCTCCTCTGCTGTGTGATCCGTACACTGCTAAATGCCACAGCCTATGCAAAGATGTGGCACCTAGCTTATTTCACATGGAAGGAGACTAACTTAGCAGAGTGGTTACTTTATTGACCGCAGGACCTTAACAGTGCACTCTTCATGCTCATCTTGCCTTACTCCAAACTGTCCAGACAAATTCAAAGGGTATTTTTTCCCACTAGCCCTCCACTTTCATTCTGCCAACCATGAGCTTTGCAATGAGAAGAATGAGCTTTATGTAAGAAGCCACAGAATTCAGACATGCCAAATGTTCTGTGATTTTTTTGAGTGTCTCTCACTTCATTAACAGCTAACAGCTGTTAACACTAACAGCTTCATTAAGAGAATTCTGTGTTATTGATTGATATTGTTTTCTTTGAACATGTTGCAGATGGAGGGCTCAGTAGAGGGTATGGTCAGAAGTCATACTTCTTTACACTGGCAAAGTTTATCTTTTGGGAAGTGATGTGTATGGTTGAGAGCCATACCTCTTGACATTAGGAAACTTTATGCCTGTGCGGAAGTGAAACACAGATGTAAAATTCCATCAAGCAAGGACATTCCCTTACAAGAAAGGACATCACAAACCTCAGGGAGTGGTACCTCCCAGCACTGAACATGTAGGACATCAGGGTAGGCATTGGGTTGATCTTATAAACTGATCTCTGTCAGACATAGCTGATGAAGCCTACACGGTCATAGTTCATTTACTTTGCTTTCTACATTGGTGTCATATTTTTGTTGTTAGCAGTGTTTGAGCTCTAAACCACTGTCTTCTGGCTATTAAACATAGGGGGAAAAACCATACCTTCTGCACAATGGTTGTGGCCAGCTCTTCTATGAGGTCCTCCTTGTGCTCCTGCAAGTAACAAGCTTCATTCTGCTTGTCCTGCATGAAAAGGGATATCTGTATTTGCTAGACTCACATAAAAACAGCCTTCCCACAGAAAATGTATAGATTGGGAAATGGGTAATATGCCCAATTGGCACTGTGGGAAGAAATTACAGACATTTAAAGTGCACGTCACCTTCTGAAATGCAAATGTGCATCTTCGATACCAGTTCATAAAAACCATGCCCAACTCTTTAGATATATCATGAGATAGTCACTACTTCATCATGTTTTCATCTACTTGGTTTGTACCACTACTCAGATTAAAAGAAACATGATTGTTCTAGTTAAATTAATTATTTTTTTTGTTGTTGTTGAAAGTGTTACCAGGCTGTCACTGTAGGTCTCTGCCTTAGAAATAGCTTCTTCCACTGCTTCCTCTGCAACACGTAAGGCCACAGCAAGGGTATCCATCATGCTGTGTCCTAGATGAAGAATAAGATAAAACCACCATGTTCTCCATATACACATGGGCATTTTGCATCATGAGCTTCAAAATTTAGACTCATATTCTGGACACAAATTAAAATCTTAAATTGTTCATGAAAAAGTTATTTCCTCAATCCATAAATATGCACAGTAAAATAAAAAACTTAGGACAGAGAAATTTGTTGCAATCTCTAAGTTTCCACTTAAATGTAAATCTTAGATACCATAAAACATAGTATTTTTTATGTTGCTTATTTTAAACTGTAACAAAATAGTTTGGTGAAAATAATTGAAAGAAAATTTGTGATGTTCCTATAAGCAGGAACAACAAAATTTAAGAAAGATAATGGAAAAAAAAAAAGCATAGGAAAGAAAATGGGACAGAAGCAACAAAAACTGAACATTAAGAAAGTCACACTAGAATTGGCAGGTAGTTGGTGCAATGCTGGAGCAAGATGTCCCAGCATGGTACACAAAATACCTCTTGCTGAGGGGTTCACCCAAAATATTGCTGGATCTCTGGACAAGACTTACCAGCACTCTAAACTACTTGTCCAGTAATTCAAAGTGTAAGGAATGCTTTTTAATCAAACGAGATTTTAGCAGCATACCTTCTGTCTGCTGGTAGAAGGTAGAGTCACTGCCACAAATGCTTCCTTCATTCTCAAAGCTTCCTTCATACAAACTTCCTTCTGCTAAAAATAAAGACAGAATCATGTGTTTCTATGAGAAGAACATTAACAACAGAGGCATTATTAGATTAGAATATTCACTCAAGATATGGCGGCACTGCACACAATGAAGGATAACTGGAAAATTCCTCCTAGCTGTTGCTGTTTGATAAATCATGACTGCAGCAGTTTTTCTACAAAACATGACTTCTTTTATATCAAAGACTTCTCATTCATTTTGAATAGGAAAAAAAATATTACTACAGTAAAAAAAAGATGAAGAAGCTACTAGGCATAAAACATACATGACAGAAGTTAAGTACACGGAATTTGACTTAACTATGACATTTGGGGTAGAAATAGATTCAGTTTTTTAAAGGGCAATGCTGTATAAATAAAGCAAAACCCAGACACCTATACTAGTATTTATCTTCAAAGGGAACAAAAGGTTTACCTAACAGTCCCAGGGATAGCAGAAGAAAGTTAGCAATGACATTTAGACTCAAAGGCCTTCCTTAGAAAGGTCTCACCAAGAGTGCACATGCCACCGCAACTCATCATTGCATCATTCACACTTCCATTCAAGTACCCATTCACTGAGACTGTGGTTAAAAAAAGACAACACATAATATAAAAAGTTCAGAAGCATCCCTGGCCACCGTTTTTACTTCCACTGTCCCACTTCTGTCCTAACTGAAACAAGATCTGCTTGTCCTCATATGTATTTGGTCTCAGTTGTTAAGGAATCTTCTCATGAAATATGAAAATGATAGCCAAAAAGGAAAAACACTAATAAATCACAATTTAGTAAATAGGTTGCTTGTTCCTGAAACCTTTATGTCAATTTTCATAATAAAAACCTAAAATTTCCTCTCAGAACTAGAAAGTCTACTTATCATCCCATATATTTTCAGAGAAAGACAAAGGACTGTAGACTGTAGTCTCCATACAAATTTTGAAAGAATTATAGGAGTAAATTATCTGGTCCAATGAATCCAGTGAAATGTCAAATATTCAGCTACTTGTTTTCTAAGTAATTTGCTGAAGTTACCAGTATGACACCAAGCTCCACTTCTTCAAAGACATATTCTGACTGCAATCACTCTTCTTATGGGGTGGGGCATTAGGACAGGATAGTTAGGGGTGAACTGTGTCTTTGCTAAAAAGGTTGATGCCAATACTTTATCAGTATCTTTTACCTATTTACAAACATTGATACAAAAATAAAATGTGGCCAGTTCCAGACCCTTAAGCATGCAAAACTCTAAGTAAGGAAATGTCAGTTTTGGTCAACTTGGATACTGAATGTATCTCATGTTCATCAAGTTTTGCTTCAAACACCACAGAAATATGCCAATGGTCAAAGGTTGAATGCCAAATTATTTTCTCATTCTTTGACTACTCAGAACTGTGATAAATTTGGGGACACAAGCTAGAATACAAACTGCAATTTACTTTATAGACACTTCTTCTGAATCAGTGGCATATTTAAGATTAAACATAGTTTGAATTTTTAAACAGCTCTCTATACACTTCATCCTTTTCTCTCTCCACTGAGGTATTTCTTCTGCAAACAAGAAAATTGCATTAAAAAAACTTTCTTGAAATAATCTCAGAATTTCCATTGTCTCAGCTTCTGTGTTAAAATAGATAAGAATAAATATTATAAGAGATCAACACAGCTGTTCTTACCTATTGCATCAGGACAAAGTCCGCTCTCCAGTCTATGCTTCTTGTACAAGTTCTTCAGGACCTTGGCACTTCCAAAACACTTAAAGCGGCTTTTGACATTATTATAGTACCAATCCAGAGACTGGGTCCTTAGAAGCCTAAAACAGAAAAATAAACTACATATTTGGAATGATTCTACAACAAATAAATGGGGGAAAAAAAATCTTTTAGGCCTCAGGTAACAAACATTAATTTCTGAATACTTCTTTATCGTTTGTACTTTACAAGGGTCTGGTACACTAAGGAAAGAAAAACCCAACAGGTTAAGCCATAAGTAAATATCTTCTTCACATTACTCAAGTGTTTATTTGGTTTTGGCACTATCAGATGAGGTGGTCTCCCCTTCAACATGATAATGCTCATGCTGCAGCCTCTTAAAAAATACAAACAAGCATCTGAACAGCACAGGACTTAAAATTAGCCTTCATTTACACAGATTTACAGATACAATGAGATACTTGTAAGAACAAGCCCATCAATGTGCCACAAAAACCCTCCATTTACATAAAAATACATCACTGCTTTTATCTGGGGAAAACAATAGAGTAGACAAAGCCTAATAGAGAACCTCAAAGCAGAATGAGTCCCAGTTTGCTTTCTCACTTTCCACAGGAAGCATCACTGACAACAGTAATTCATCTTAACAGACTTGTCCCCAGAGCTCAGGTACTTTATAAAGCCATGAAATATGGGAAAGCTCCGTATTCTTTCCAGTGTGGCATGTGGCAACTTGCTTCACCTGTTCCTTCAGCAGTGCATGGAGAGAACCTGTGCCACATTCCCAGGCAAAAACAACCTCAGGGTAACCCACCACAGACCTGGACATTTCCTACTGAGGATGTCACTGGGGGGGGATCCTAGGGGTCCACCTATAAATTAAAGCTGATCTTTTCTTAACAGCAGATTTAGGAGAACAAAAGGCTAATGTCAGTGCCCAGCGTCAATATATGAGCCCCTAAAGAAATGATGTCACCACCAGGAGGGCCGGACTCTCAGCATTTCCAGGCATCAATATATTTAAATGATTTAGCACCACTGAAAAACAAAATGAAATGACAGTCTCACTGTCACCTTTAAATTTTCCTTCAGGGACTCTGGACTTCTCTTTGTAAAGGGCAAGGCAAGTGACAATGTACAATGCACAATTTTTGTTTTGTTTTCTCACCTACTGACAGACTAGAAATGTAGTTCTTACTCAGCGCCAAACCTCAGGAGATACTCAGTAACAAACATGTTGAGCCTGGGGGTTCAACTATCTGTTTCCAGTCTGAATCCAGACTTTTTAAATTTCAGTATACTGATAAAAGGGAACATTCACTTCATGAAAAGCAGAACATCACGATAGAGTCTACTTGTCTGTCATCACTGGAAAGTGCTTAGTAGCAAACACCAGCAGTGGGAAATTAAAAATAAAAATCAATGAAGCCTATCGTATTCAAACTGTGAATCCTTAAAGTTACATTAACTGCTCTACAGAAGAAAACTGAAGAAAAAGCTTATCATGGAACAGAAGTCTATTTTTTCGGCATTCTGTCTCAGCAAATAGATGCAGGAGAGATTTTTACACATAATGTAAGAATATTAGCCCTTTAATATCTATTTGCACAGTAATATCCCAAGCCTAACTATGGTTCCCAGGAGCACAGGAGGCTGATTATTTCCAATATTCACCATTCTACAAATATCACTAGCATGTGACAAGGGCAAAAATCCTTTTTTGTTTTTTGTTTTTTTTTTTTAAACATCCTTCCATGTGGTACACAGATGACTCTGATGAAACACAAGTGTCCAGAGCACAAACAATGGGAAGGATGCCTTGGTCTGTCTGTGAAGTACAGGGTTTCTGAATTCCCATAATGTTGCCACCAAGAGTTCTGCTATGATGCCTGTCCAAGACCTGACCCTCTGGCCAGACCTTCACTGCTGGCACAGTGATGAATCTGAATGGAGGAGAATTTCTCTCCCAAACCTGCAATTCTTTGTCATTTTAAGAGCCTGGGTTCTTTGTGGGCAGGAAACACTTGCTCTCATGTAAACTGCATCAGAATATTAAGTCTTCTGCTTGCTGAATTTCATTCACTTTTGTCCACTGAGTTTCTACAGAATCTGACAGGGTAGGATTTCAGTCAATAGTACAGAGTCACAGTCACTATGAAGGACAAAACTGCATGGCTGGGTTGGAACTGGCTTAAAAGGAGGTGTTGACCAAAAAGGATGCTCTCCTGCCCAGTAAATTCAGTGTTCTCCAAGCTGTTCACAAAAAAATATTGCAGCACCATCACCACTAGGGGACTCACAGCACTGGGAGTCCTTAAATACATTGTTCTAGGGCTTTGAAGATCCTCACTAGCTACCTCAGCTGCACTAGCTCAAAATGCTAAACTTGTCATCTTGGAAGCCAAGTAAACCCAGTTCTTAATATTCAGACAGAGTTAAAAAAAAAAGAGAGTCACCTATCTTTGAATGCTCTGTGTGAGTTAAGATAGCCAGCTATGAATGATGACCTGGCAGCTTGGGGAAACAAAAGATGTGATTCACTGCAAGCTTGCTTCCTCATATTTTTCCCTGTGTCACCATGCTTTAGCAGAAAGCTAACAGCACTGGTTTCTTGACGAGGTGAGAAAGCTTTGCAACTAAAACAGGTTTTTTATTTGTAATGATAACATTTTCCGTATGTGAATTTCGGCAGAGTCAAAAGGATAGAGATTATACATCTCAAAGCAACTGTGAAGGAGATGCCTGCCCCTTTGTACTAGTTAATCTGGTGTAAACAGAAGGATTTTTTATTTTTTTTTATTTTTTTTTTTTTTAGGTTTCCTCGTTGCTGCAGGATTAACACTTTGTAAGTAATCTAATCATCTCATGCTTCCCTCCTATGAGCTGGAGAGCTACCAACGCTCCAAATCTATGCCTAGGTCCTGAACATGTTTTATAACAGATTACAATGCCTTCTCTAAAGCTTTTCAGCCTCTTAACTTTCAAATAAGTCACAATGTCCCTGCTGATTCCTCCTACGGAGAAAGGATTTGGAGAAGAGAGAACTTCTTTTATAGATACTAAAATAAAGGACTCACTCAAAAGAGAAATAAGAGCATTTTCACCTCATTTCAAAATCCTTTAATCCTTTTCTACAAAAGCAGTCCATGAGTCCAGAATAATGAACGACTTTGACAGTACTAACATTAAATTGTTGGAATGAAACACTTCCCTTATTAGCTTTAACAGAAAGCATGCAAGTTCTCCCTGTGAAATTAAAGTTCACATTTAAAGGATATTATTTGTCTGCATTTTAAAGAAGCAGGACTGGTTGACAAGCCATTTCTTGCTCTTTCTGTGCAACAAAGAGTGTTATGTCTTTACTGATAAATAGCTTTAAACACATTATTGATGCTATATAATATTGCCATGGATTTGAGTTGCATTTTGATGTGATTTTGGCAGAGGCCAATATTGTGATTTTAAAATTCTGTCTTTCTAGAAAGAGTGAAAGCCAGGAAGATGCTTTTGATATAACATTAAAACTTGAATTATAAAGCCCTAGTCCTTTTTTTAGTGCCACAATGTTTTTGTCGTAATCAAGCAGCACCATGAGAAAGAATAAGCCAATTAAAACCTTTACAATTTGTTTTCAGTACACTTCTCATCCAAAGCACCCAAATAGTAAAGTTCTAGCATTTCCTTCAGGAAAAAAAAAAGTACACCAGTGGTGTTGGGAAGTGGGGACATGAACCACCTGCCTCATTATTAGTGATGACCAGAAGACAATCAAATGAAAGACATCACTCACACATCACTCAAAACGGGAGATTCTTTAGTAACTGATTTATCATTTTAATTATTTTTTCTTCTAAAAAATTGAGAGGTTTTACTTGGTCTAAAGGCAATATGGAGCTTCTGCAAGAACTTTTCTCAAAAAGGTAGTACCAATCTAATATGTATGACCTTAATCTCTATTCACAATACAAGCTGAACTGTGAAGAAATGTTTTATAACAACATTTTTCTGTTTTTTCATTTTTCCATGAATTTTGTGAGAAGTTTCCCCTCCACAAGATGAACTAGTCACTTACTGAGCTGCAGTCTAGTTTCTATAAGTCAGGAGGTGCTTCCAGAAATCTTCAAAATGCTTACATCATTTGTCAGGGTGAACACATAATCGCTTGATTTTCCTTGCTACTGACTTTCACTGGATAATGAAGATTCTTTTTTTAGCTTTTTTTACCTGTCTTAAGGTATCTTCCATAGTTTTATGCTGACACTCAGGCCAGTAAACTATTTTAGTCTCTCAAATGCCATCCTGTGCTTCTCCTGCTGTGCCCATGACCCATTACCCAGCCTGAGGTCACTCAGGATCTGCATTCATCAAGTGATTAGTTTCACTTAGGAATGGAGCTGCTTTACAATTCTTAGACCTTTTTACTTTTGCAGATGTGACAATTTTTTTAAATTAAGAAAATTTAAAAGGCAAATAAAACCCATCTCTGAAATACAGGACTATGCACAGGTCAAAACTGCTGCTCTGTGGGGAGGCTCCAAAGCACAACACAACCACATCAAACTTGAGAAATATTAGAAATGCAAATTGCCAGTGGAAAAACAACATCAATGTTTAGTTTTCACTCTTGGAAAGCATTCCCTGAGCTCACTGAACTGCCTGGAGGTTGAGCCAGGAGTGAAGTGATGGAGGGGGTGGGAGCCAGAAGACTGACTACTGAGCTCTGTCAGAGCTGGGAGATGGTGGACATGACTCCCCCAGAGCAGACCTGTTCGGCCAGATGCTGGGCTGGGGACAGAGCCATGCTGCACTTCAACATTCCTGCCCTTAACCCTGATGTTCCCCCACAGACAGGTGACTGCTGCTGTGGGACTGACATCCTCGAAGCCTTGGTCCCTCCTGGGGAGCTGCACATCCATCTCCCTCTGGCTGCATTAGTGCCATGTTATGCATCAGTGGTTGGGAAACTCCAGCTAATACAGAACTAAGCCGTGACAGGCACGCTGCCCCCCACGGGCTCTCTCCCCGTACTGACTCACACGCAATATGAAGCTCAAGGCCTTTGTTTCCATTTCCCAGCACAAAGTGGCCTCAACCTGGTGCCCAAAGAAACAATTAAGATTTAACCTGTCACTTCTTATTTACTAGTTTTGGAGTAAAATTGCTTCAAACTCAATACCCTGAACTATTGTTTCTCTGCCAATAGCAATATTTGCTTTTTCCTTTGGGCTGATGCCTTAGAGCTTGTAACATACTGCTTGTTATAAATTGTTGAATTAAAGGTTTTCAGCTCCTTTCAGTTTCAGTGAAATCAAACCTACTTCCAGGATCACCTTCATTCCCCTCAGGATGAATCATTATAACATAAAACCACTACACACATGAATATCCTACCAATGCTCAGTTCTCTAAAAATCAGACTTAAGAAACTATATATATTGAGAAAGTTCAGCACCCTGAAGCCCTGAACAGGAACTTTGGTCAAGCTCACGTAATTTCAAGAGGGCACTTCGCTGATTGTTTTGCATCTATTCCCTGCTTATTTCATGCTTATAAAAGGTTATTCACACAAGAAAAACAGCTTCTAACCATTTATGCCAGCAGACCATTGTTAACTCTTTATGACACTTCCTTCCCAAGCCATAAGCTGAACCAATTTATTTTCTTCTTGATGACATTCTTCAGGTAACCTATCTCTCAAGAAGCACTGTGCCAGAAAATTTCTTCCTCCAATTATCCACAGCAGAGGGCTGCACGCAGATTACACTGTGACAGGTCAAACCACAGCACGCTGAGCCACGCAGGTGTGTCACAGGAAAGGCCACAGCAGGGCACGATGAATTCACCGCTCTGCAGTCAGCAAAATCCAAGTGAGAGCAGAGGAGAGACTCTTGAATCAAAGCATCTACCCCAGAAAGAAAACTGTCTACCCCACTGAAAACACCGTCTGTCTTTCCCACAAGTGGAATAAAACATCTGTCCATGTCTCTCACAGTGAAATCATGACATTCCTGTGCAGCAGATGTGAACCTGGCCCAGGAACTGCACTGCAGGCTACAGTGGGTTATTTATTCAGAGAGCTCAACCAACAGGATGGTACCACACAGGGCATTTCCTAAAAAAACACATTCTCCTAACCATTGACTGAGAATTTCGCTGCTCCAGTTTGGGTTTTTAAATTTCAGCATTGAGCAACACACAAGAAATAACAAATTAAGGTTAGCAGAGAGGAAACAAAGATTTGTTTACAAAAGACAGCAGTATGTGCAATCCTCAAATTTGGTTACAGTCTCTTTTACCTTTGAAATCACCAGGCAAGAAGTTGTATGAGGGAGACAGAGTAGGTTTTACACAGAAAACCTACATACACTTTGTGAATGGAAGAAAGAAAAACTTGTAACAGGTTCACCTAATGCTGGTTATTGAGGGAAATATTACAACCTCTACCACCCTGGCCCTTTAAACCAAATCTCAGTGCCTTTCCAAAGGGACATGACAAGGACTGCTCACAACAGCATGTGCCAAAGTGCGGGAATCACTTCCTGTGTAATGATGCAGACCACAGTAAGGGATTGCTGTCATAAAAATCAGATAATGAGTCACACTAGCTCAAATAAAAGGCTCACCTAGCCTTGTACTCCGTGTCTGGCCATTGGAAATGACATGGAAGAGATGACAGGAAAGCTCCAAGTAAGCAGAGACTCTACCTTCAGCATACTCAGCACTGGCCAGTTCGGGATTCTGTGCTTGGCATTACAACAAACCAGCCTCAAAAGACACATATGGATGGACTTACATTCCATAAACTTGGCTATACCTCCTTATTCTCTGGATGCCCCATACATGCCCTGACATGAGAGGCTGCAGCAAAAGTGTAACACCAGCAGGCAAAACTGGGAAAAAAGCTTTAGTGAAAATACAGGCATTGTAAAACAGCTGAGGAAAACCAGCAAGTAATGTGCTGGTTTCAAAATGAGTTAAAGTTTGTGTAGAATCACATTTCCCTCTACTGGGTAACATTTCAAAATTCACTAAAAAAGGACAAATATCTTAAATATGTGATATGCAAAATCCACTAAAAACCCTTTTTCCATTCATAGACATTTCTCTGTACCACAGGTTTTTGACTCATATGCCCAGTGGTAGATTGATCTAATTTAGTCTATGTTAAAATAAACCATGAGATTGCTGATCCTTAAACATACCATTCAATTATTGGACAGTAATCAGTATGTAAAAATCAGAAGTAAAGCATGTTCCTCTAATAGCCCTTTTGAATACTAGAATGGAGAAGATACAGTGCCCCTCTTCTAAGAAAATCACAGACTTAGCCCATGTTTTATTAAATAAAAGAAAAAAAGGGAAAGCTTGATTGATATTTGTAATCTTTGTGCTAGTCTTTCCTCCAGCAGGAAAACAGACACAAGAGTAGAACCTGTTAGCATTTTACTGACCTATTTTGCCCTACATTTTCCCTGTGAGGCTGTAGGTCAGGATTCCCTGGCTCACAAATAAATGTATATTTGACATATTAACATGACCTGCTGCTCACAGAAAGCGTGTTTTGTTTTAGGGCAACCTAAATGAAATACAGATTTTGCAGCAGTTATTAAATTCAACTTTTAAAAATAAGAGGGTTTTCAAACCCAGTGCTTCACTGTAATTTAGCTGACTACAAACTCTAGGGGTGACAACATGATTGTGGAGAGTTAACATCAGTTACAGCAGTGACCTAAGAAGGGGCAGGACCTCTCTTCAGGCATCAACCAGCAGTAAAAGATGTAAGCGGCCACATCCAATACAGCTCCTGACATTATCTCAGCACGAGCTAATAAAATTTCGCCATAACAACATGCCTATAAGGATGTTTGCCATGTCTTGCAGTCATTAGTGAATGTTCTTTCCCTATTTTTGCCTCGTAAAGTGAGCCTCAGCTAACTGCTATTTATTTATTCAGAGCTGACTTGTGAACTGTAAAGTTCAAAAGGCTGCATTGCAGGGGAGCTTGCAGAGAGCTTGCAGTACAAGTTACTGCTGCTTTCCAGCCACTCTGGCAGAGCCCTAGGCCATAAAAGAAATGGAATCACATTGGTGTTCCCTTTGCCCCCAAACATTATGAGTTATACCTCAATCACTCCCAGCAGAGACGCAGGCAGCCTGTTCTCAATGACTGCTGATGCAGCAGAGCTCCCTAACCATCCACCGATGTTTTCCTATCCTAATGTTGAAAGATTTTCTTAACATTTAAGCTGAACCTTCCTTGTTTCTATTTAAACAAGACAGTTTAAGATGTTTGCTCTTTTCCTTTTGACTTTTTTTTTTTTTTAAAAAAAATGGCTAACAAATCCTGTTTCATCCCAGATCGTGTTTTCTAGTCATCTAATCATTCCCACTGTTTCTTCCTCTGGGATGAGTAAGAAAATACCCAAGTGGTCTGTATGGTTCTTTAAACACAGACCCAGAATGGATAATCTGAAGCCATATCAGCACTCTGATGAACACCAAAAGTAACTGTGGGGCTGTGACTCTGCACAGTGCAGTCCCAGGGGATGACACCCCACACTGAGAGCACCACATACGCCACACTGATGCTGAATCTGGGATACGCAATCCCTGAGTCACACATCCCTCAAAGCCTTGCTGACACCTGTGCCACAGGAACTGCCAACTCTTTAGAAAGAAAGAACTAGTCAAACTAAGTGAAGGCTATCTTCAATCCACCTTTTCTCTAAAAAGGTAATTACATGGATGACACTTCCATAAATGAGGTTTAAAGTGTCTCTCTCTGGCCTTTAGCTGTTACACCTTGTGTTTTAGCAAATAACCCTGTCACATAAGAAAACCACGAAGCCTGTCCTTCACAAGAAACCTTTTGGTCATATCCATAATGCTACCAACTCCACCTGCACAAAACAGAACTGCCCAGTTCTCTTTGACTCTTGCTTTCACTTCTGGGTTGGTGTGTAATAATCCTCAGATGTTACTGCAGCCACTGTAGATCATTCAGTGGCCAAAACTGGTCTGTAGTCCTCATCACCACAGGTATAAATGGGAAGAGAGAACTTTTCTTTTCTCAGCCGTTCTACATGTTTCATTCAATGACTGGAAATTTCTTCCTCATCACATTGCCAAGTATTTCCCTCTTAAGCCTTTCATTAAAATGTGGATCTTTACACAGCCCATTAATACTACCTGTCAACCCAGGTGAAAATTAAGAAACCACTGGATACTTGAAACTAGATGGAAACAAGTCCAAATCCCTCAAACAAGTCCAGTAAAAGCTGGAAGACTCAGATACTACACAAATGAAACATTCCATATATTTGCTTCAAAGTGCTTTTTTCAGGATACATTCCTGACATTTCTATATGATCCATGGAATTTATTTCATGACATAAAAATCCTAAAAATAAAAAATATTACCTCTGAAACAAATCTTCCCCCTTAATTAATTTCACCCAGATGTTTCATTTCATATAAAATTTTTGTTTTCTTTCTTCTTTTTTTCCATCTTAATTTGCAATAAAATACATTTTCAATATCAGAGTATTTTTCAAAAGAAAGGAATTTTATATCCTGGCCATCTGGTACCAGATACTTTTCTAGGCAAACAGTAAGAATTCATCAATACTGCATTATTCCTAAATTTATGACACTCGCAGGCACACAACATGCTAAAGCAAAATGCAAATAAACATGAATCAAAACAAGTTATTACAGCTACACTGAACACACATATATTGGCTGTCCCTGTCATATTTGCTTCTACTTGCTACAGTGGATCAGTCTAATTTTTATTTCAGATTTCTGAAAGAAAACACACAAAAAGAACAAAAATTCCACACTGACAGTACCTCAAAATGAATGCATCCTGCTGCTTTTCTTAAGAAACAACAACAGATACTCATAAATTCTCAATTGGAGAGACATTCGTTTCCTGCTGTGCTATTACTACAGATTTATCCTTTGCACCTACCCATTGAAGTGAAGGAAAATTCATATGGAAACCTTATGTAAATAAACTTTCAAATACAGAGAACAACATCAAAACACCCTCAGGAACATTTGCTCATTGAACTTTACATTCATGTTACTGAAATAAAAGTTATTTATAGTCAAAATACAACTGAATATAAATGGACACGAATAAATGCACCATTCACCCACATGAGAAATGTTTTCCATAACCACAGCAGATACCAAGTGAAACTACAGAGCATAAAGGCAGTTTGATTAGTTACTGAAATTACCTAAGTGAAGGCTTTTCTTTCTGTAAACTTCATTTATAATCCACAGATTCTTGAAAAACTGCTGAAGAACAACAAATGGAAGGTCAATGAAGCATAAAAATTTTCACAAAAGAGATACAAACTCTGCTCCATCAGAAAAAAATACCAGAGGATAAACCATGCAAATTAATTCTGTAATCCTGATTAGAAAAATACGCAGGGCTTTTAATATAGAGCTCAAGAACACCAAAAAGACAACAATCCTCTGCTTGAAGGTCTGTTTTTTCCTTATATTTGGAGAAAGCTGTGAACAAACAGCTGTGAAATGCCAGCAAAGATGAGAAGATTCACCACCACGCAAAATCAAAGAGAAAGCCGGGCTCATTGCAGGATTATTTAGGATAGAAAGAAAGAAAAAGAAAGTGAAAAAAAAAATTTGGAAATATTTTGCTGGGGAGCAAAGATATGCAATTTCAGTTCCTATCTTTTGTACTGGTTTCCTCACCCCACAAGCCCAACTTCTGCTGGAGTAGGCTGCTCTGCTTTTTTCCAGGAGCTGTGTACACACACCCCTTTGTGAGATGACATACTTGTTGCTTTGCAGCTCCACAAGCCACAGAATAGCTTAAGGAACACACTGGAGGCACTGCTGTGTTATCCAGCAGGAGCATGACACCTCCAAATCCTCCCATGCAGGTCCCTAGCTGGGAGGTGTAAGGAAAGTATTTCCTTGCTATCCACCCACCCCTTGTAGGAGGAAGAATTAGATGGAGTAGTGTGGCACTCAGTGGAGAGCAAACTACCCAGGCAAGGTTCAGGTGCTTCTCCAGCAGGTCAAGCAAGGACATTTCCTTGAATCACAGTGAAAAATGGACTAGAATAGTTGGCCAGCCCCAGGGGGTGGGCTCAGTCAGTTGCTGGACCTCAGCAGCTCTTCCCAAATGGACCAAGGGCAACCCATCAGAAAGGATCTGATGCTGTGCAAGCGTACTTCACTGCTGTGTGCACATGAGCATCCCGAGCATCCCGTATGTGCCTCCTAGGTTACATCCCACTCTATTCCTGCTTTTCTATCTGTTGTGCTGCTTATGCATGGAGCTCACTGATTAAGCCTTTAAAACATACAGGGCATGACTGCTGGGGTTTTTTTATTTTCTAATAATTTGTTTTTTCAAACCTACTCCACAGTCACTGCATTTAAAATGGTAAGGTTTTCCGGGTTACATAGAAAATATTTTTAGTTAGAAGCTTTATTGTGCAAGCTGTCTAGCAGTCTGACAAAAGCTAAATTCCAGCTTACGGATGAAAACTGTAGGAAAAATTCCAAAGCCTTTATAAATTATACAAATGAGACTTTAATCCCAGCTGGCCTCACTAACAGGGGCTCTGCATCTGGGCACAGATACAAATGTACTTTCATATGGATTTTCTGTTATTTGAATAATGAAAAATATATAAAAAAACCCAAACCAACCCCAAATCTCTGTTTTTATAAACGCTTGTATCAGAGTAATAAATAACCAAGCATAGATTAGCCAGACTGTCAGAGAAACACAGCTGTTTCTCAAAACTGTTCCTGCTTCTGGGTAAAACTGATCAGCTGTCCAGAGGATTCACTTCCCTAACAGCAGAAATATTCAAAGCCACACAGTCATCCAGTCCTCTCCACAGCAAGCTTATTCTCATCTGCTCAAGGCAGTGGGTATCCTCATAGGGCCACCCAGTTGTGGTAAGATGCATGTGTGCATGATATCAGCAAGTTTGATCAACCAAGAAAGATGGGAGGAACTAGAAGAATCAGTGGATGAACAGAAGGGATGGAAACAAGAGGAGCTGCAAAGCTACCCTGGTCATGCACCAGGTGTTGATGCAGTGTGCCTTTGAGGCCCTTGGTGCCCACCTTCAGCCACTGGCAGTGAATGGAGCGCTAACATCAAAGCCCTCCTCGGCTACATCCACAAGGCTCAGCTGAGAAGAGCCCCTGCTTCACTCACAGAAGAAATGCACACTGAGAATTTCTGAGTTCTCAACAAGTTGCAATTAAAACCTGGTAGATAAAAGATTTTTGTTACTTGGCCTAGATGTCTCTCCTTGCTTTAACTGCAAAAGGTATCAGTACTACAGCTTTTCATGTTTGAGTAAACCCACAGAGGTCATTTTGAAGAATAAGGAAATCAAGTTCTTTCTAACATTTTTCCAAACATCTTGCTTAAGCCCATAATGAATAAAGGGACTCAGTGCAGAAATGCTGCATAGAGACACTCATGTAGTTTCACCTGGTAGTGACAGAAGAGGTCCCACTGCAATAACAGGAGGTATCTTGGGCATCCCTTCCGTGTATGGTGACCACAGAGAAAGATGGGGCCAACAGAAGCCATTTGTC
This sequence comes from Cyanistes caeruleus, assembly GCF_971803275.1. NCBI lineage: Eukaryota > Metazoa > Chordata > Aves > Passeriformes > Paridae > Cyanistes > Cyanistes caeruleus. The sequence continues at coordinate 108,398,813 of NC_141701.1, forward strand.
ATTTCTGAGATATCGTTTACTCTCACCTCTCTTCAAAGGAGACAGAATTTGAGCCAATTCTCAAACAACTCCTCTCACAGAGAAGAGAAACTTGACAGCACTATTTTGGGGAAGCAATTCTAACTACTAGGATCACCCACTGAGCAGGTTGATTGTAGTCTGAATTACCAGCTGCTAATATGGCTCATAATACAGGCTGCCAAATGGCTGCTGAGCCCCAGTGGGTTGGAGACAGAGGGAGGAGGATGTCTGTCTATCCTCTACAGCTAAGGTAGATGGCTTAAAAACATGAAAATCTTCCTTCTCTCTCTTCTGCATACTTGAGGTATTTTTGTGAGTTACCATAGGTAACTCATGCTGTTCCTGCCCCTTTCTCTTGTCATTCTTTTTTCCTCATTCTTCTTCCTTTCTTTAGGACAATGTGAAGGAAGGATAAATGATTTACTTGCATAACTGAAGACAAATTTGCAGAGTACTGGGGCAGGCAGGCAGAAGGCAATACATTAAGAATGTTCCCAGTGTATATGTTGGTTCGTTAACACACTGACCTTCTTTTAGGAGGTCAGACTGCAAGAACTCACCAGGCCAGGAGAACCAGCCAGAATATATGAAATGTTCAGTATATATAAAGCTTAAATTTTATCCCACAGAGGATGCAATTCTGCATTTGCCCTGTCACAAGGAGAGTGCAGGTGCTAAGTAATTTCTGTTACACAAATACCCATGAAAAAGGTAATGAAATAACCATTTTTAAAGGATGTTTTTTATGGATTGGGCACACATATTTTCAACCAAAACAAGTTAAAAATTATTTTGGACACAGCAAAACATTAAAAGAATCATACAGTTGAGACTAAGAACAGATTAATCTTTAAGATGACGGATTAATCTATATGGAGTCAGATGGATACCTTAAATCTGGTAACTGTGTAAAGGAAAGTGAAAAGCTAAAACAAATTATCTCTTATAGATATGAAACAAACAAATAAATACCAACTACTCAAGGGCGTTTACCCTCCACTTTTCCTTTAGTTATGATAAACTTTCATTAAAAAAATGCTCTTTCTCATTTCCTTCATAAATTCAGTTTTGAAAAGGAGTACAGACCTCAGGAGTAGAAACACCAAGGAAGGAGTGAAAACACAAAAATCAGAAAAAAAACCCCACCTGACTTTGAGTTGCAAGATGGTAAAAAAGGTCATTCTTCTTCACCAGTCCCCAAAACTAAGAGGCTGTATTAATATAAAGTATCAAGAGCATCTAGTTACTTTCAGCATATTAAGGAAAATAATAAAAGGATCTACAAGGACATTTGACTCCTAGAATGAATCATACCTTGAATAATGACATGTTAGTAGTGCTGCTTTAAAATATTTGGGTATTATACATCTAATCCATCTCAATACTATTAAATAACACAATCTGAGATAATAATAACAAATACTCTGCAAGCTGCAACAATGGGATTACTTATTAAGTATACTGAAAACAAAAACATGGGTAGTGAAAAGAGATTTTCCAGAAAATGTCTAGAAACAGAGTTAAAACCAAGCACTTCTTTAATAAATAGTAACCAAAGTATTTTTGCAGATCAGAGCCAGCTGCTAATCCTGTGATACAACCTATGATCCAGCTCCTAATATTCTTAGAGATGAACTCTGTAAGAGAAAAAGTGCAACAATTCTATGGTAGATGAAGCACCTAGTAAAATTATTTTACACACATCATATTTTTATGTGTCATTTTATATGTTTTTTAATACTTTTTACAATCAATAAGTATATACAATATACCACAGTTATTTGAAACTTACTACCTCATTGACAATAATGACATTATTTTAAAGCAACTAAAATCTTCAAAAGGCAGCCAACTAAAATCTCAAGTAGTAAATAAAATAAAGGGCCAAATATCCTTTAAACTCACTGAGGGACCAAAAGACTCGCTTCCAGTTACTTTGGAAATCAATATTGAGAAAGGAACTCAGACATCTTGACTCTAAGACTTGTGTTTTCCATCAAATTGACCCCTCTCCAATTCTGAGCCAATAAATATTTGTCTTAAAGCTCCATTTTCATATCTGCAATTTGCTCAAATTAGATATTTAAGATTAGATGCTTGTGTTGAAGAAAAAAGGAACCAACACTCTCAAAATCTTTACACATGAAGAACTGTGAGATCAAAGGGTTGAATAAGGCAGTGTGACAATGCATGCAATCCTCTTCCAAATCCACTAGACAAGCAGCACATCTGAACTTGGAAACAGCCTACAGCCAAGGATTTTGCAGATTGTTTTGTTAAGATATACAGCAAGAATTATTAATGACTGAATATATGGTGCAGATGTAAATCTTGAAGAGTCATCATCTGCATTAAGCCTACGTAGCACTGCTTCTGTTCCAACAGGTTCACTGCTGTGCTCTGAAACTTATCGGAGCAATAACACATTCCTATTTTACAGCCAAGGAGCCACAAACACATACCATGTGTCCCAGCAAACTCCTGCCATACAAATCCCTTCCTGTAAGCCTGTGTGCCCTGTGGCCCAAATACTGCCTTTATTCTCAGAGGATTTGGGATGACAGAAAAACCTCCATGCCCACACCTACAGGCTTCTGTAAGGTTTCTCATTCTGCCTCATTCAGAAAAGACCATCATTCCTCAAGACAACAATTATCAATGGAGAAACATATCCTAGAAATAGTTTTAATTAGTATGATCAAAAAGGCTCCATTTCCCAAGACACCACAGTAGCAGGAGTCAGGTCAGCCTAGCTGAATGCTTTTAGTCATTTTCCCTTTTTATAAACAAGACCATCACTCCAAGTTTGGGCTCATTGAAAATTACTGAATCCTAGGCTAATTGAAAGCTCCATAACATAGGAGATTTCAGAAGAAAAGGGAATTGTCTTTCCTTCTGATACCACCCTTGGATCCAATGTCACCTCTCAACCCACCTGTAGCATTTACTTTTAGGAAAAGCTTTCATAATCGTCGTTGATCCTGTTGGAAAATAATACTTGCAGAAATTTCTGTGTGTATCTTTGATATCCAAATGTGTCTGCCACTGTGCCAGTAAAAAAATACTTGGAAAATTAACATCAGTACTCTTCTTTAACCTTTGTATTACCATGTGAATTCAGAACAAATCAGCCACAGTAAGTCACTGTCAAATACTTGGGGATATGAGGATAGCAAATCACCATGAAAAACCAAGTGATGGTACTGACACTGTCATTTCAGACCAGTACAGAAAAGAATTGGAATATCCAGCTCCACTCTGAACAGTCTTTTCCAGACATCCATGTGTGAGCTGTGAGGCACAGGGAGGGAGCACACGGACACACAGCACAACACACATGCATGTGTTGTGCAGCACCACAGGACTGCAGCAGCTCTACACACACTACTCTGCAGCTACAGGAGACACATTCAGGACTTGCCAAGCCAAACTACTGCAGCCATTATCACAACACTTCAGCTGGGTTATGTTCAAGTTGCCCATCTTGCAGTCAAGGCCTGCACTTAGTGGTTATTTAGCATAACTGTGAAATTTAATTGGTAGAGGACCAAAGTTTTTCACAGGGGATTTAATTTCTGCCAACCAAACCTCTGACAAGAAAGGAGCAGTATGTTGCTGCCTTTGAAATTGAGTCACTTCAGTAGGAGGACAGGGAGGATGAAGAGAATATGGAAAGATTTTTCCAACATTAAGTCTTCAAACACATCATCACCCAATTTGTATGAATGCCAGCCACTGTTTTTGGCAGACTACATGATGTCTTGTTGTATTCTACAGCCCATTTGTTGACTCTAATTAGCAATTTGGGAATAGAGTAACAAGAAAAGAGAAATAAAAAATTAGAGTGCAGAGTGCCAGTTACTATAGTGAGACACACACTCTTTCATTATCATTTTTTTATTGTAGCTGTACATAGGTTGCATCCAGCTGTTTCCTTAAAACCAGATATAAGTAGTTCCACAGAGCAGAATAGCATTGTTTATATTGGAAAAGACCTCTAAGATCATTGAGACAAGCTGTTAACGTAAAACTGCCATGTACATCACTAAAACATACCCTTAAATGCCCCATACCTTCAGGGATGGTGATTCACCCACATCCCGGGCAACCTCCTTTCAGGAACTCCTAGAGAATGATAAAGTTTCCCTTCAGCTTCCTTTTCTCCAGGGCAAGCAACCCCAGCTCCTTCAGCTGCTCTTCATTGTGCTCCAGACCCTTCCCCAGCTCTGCTGCACATCTCCAGACACACTCTAACACCTCAAAGACTTGAGACTGTGATGATTAAACAAGGAAAAGACAAGAGGCACATCTGTCTAGTTTTTGTTTTTCTCTGGTGTACCCAAGCTTCTTTCAGGGATATTTAAACACAAAGTTCCAGCAGATGGAATCTTTTCTGGGGTTTGGTATACACTGCTCATAGTCCTTTCCTCCACAAACAGGTCTTTTGTGGCCTTATGCCAAATTTCTCCTATTTGAGAGAAAATAATTTCTGTCACAGCCAGAAAACTAATAGTTCATCACCTCTATTCATCCACAGAGCTGGACATAGGGACTCACACTGCCTACAAATGGGCTGCTTTGGCTGGAGGGGAAGAAGCAGTTGACCTCACATAATATCCTCAGCTGGCCATTCCTTCAATGAATGAACTATCAGCTGGCAGCTATGACTCTCCCGAGGCTTTCCCAAAGCCCCTCCTGCCTGAGCTGAAACAGCATTTGACTAAGCAGGAGCAGCAGCCAGCTCCATGATCTCTCATGGCTCCAGGGAGGCTTCTGAGTCTCAGGTGCAAGACCTGGGTGCCATTTACTTTTTGTGATTGAAGAAAAGCAGGCTCCTCCCTGCTTTATGTATCACAGGTAGCAGATGCCTCATGCTGTAGAAACGCAAAAGCAAGTCTTAGTCTTAGCCTTCCTTCAGGTGTTTTTTGAAGAGCATTTTGCAACCTCTGTTCCCTTTACAGATGAAGGGGGCATGGGAAGATAATCACAGAAGTATGAATCAGTGCACCTAAAAAAGATGGATGGATGAATGTGTGAATGTCCACCCCAAAAGTTTCTGACCAACTTAACCACAGTCAATACTGACATTTAGACCTTCCCCGATGTCCTGCAATATTTCCTCTTCACTGTCTTCATTGTCTAACACCAAAATACTCTGACAAATGCAAAACTATAAAAGGAACAACCCTCTCTGCTTCCACCACTGCCTTTTCTCTACTCTTAAAACTCAAGTTTTTTGTTTTTGGTAAAGACAGCTGCTATCACAGCTTTTGCTGCTGTGAGTGCAAAGAACTTGAAGTGACACAGGTGGCTCTAAGACACCCATCGTTGCCGAAACAATTTTTCCTAATTTCCTTCTGAACCAAAGCAAATATACCTTAAACAGCTGCCTTTTACAGAAAATGAGAGTGAGCCAAAATCTTGCAATGTCTTTGGTAAGAGCTGCCATTAAAATGTCACACATAGAGGCTAAAGTGCTTACATGGCATTGATGAGCACATTAAAAACCACATAGAATGCACAAGTAATAAGGTATTCAATCATATTTTTATAGGAATATTTCAAATTTGTATTTTGAAAATACTGTATCTTCCTAGTGAAAGATTATGTTTGATTTTGAAACTAACTCAGGATGGTTAACCCTAGATATTGACTGCTACGATATTCATACCTCTTTCAGGAGGAGAGTTTCCAAGGGGCGTATTTCACAGAAACATAGAATTGTTGAGGTTAGAAAAGACCTCTAAGATCATTGAATCCAACCATTATAACAAAATGTTAAAACTTGCATGACCAGAGTAGGATTAGATACAGAACAGTCACAAACCTTGAGCAGTTAAAGAGGCCATATAATTACTGCGTGCAGAGCTTTTTTCTCTTCTCCTAAACTTCCCCTTCATGCTCTCCCCATAACTCTGTTAGCACAGCAGCCTCGCTGGCAAGAGCACTTCAGCCAGGGGCAGGCTAGCACATCCACTGGTAGTTGCAGCCCATGGGTGAGCTCACAGATTTTTGGCATAGCTGGCAGGTTGTCCAGCAGGTGACTGGCAGTGGCTGTGTACAGCAAGTAGGCAGTGATCAGATGGTCTGTCTGAACAGGTAGTCTGCATATTTTGGATGTCAAACCTGCACTCCAGTCCAACATGTGCAACAACCCTCGCTGAGGCTGCCAGCCAGACTGGTTACCAACACAGCAGGAGCTGTGGTCTTGAGCTGGGTAAAAGAGAGGGGGCACGAAGCAGTACTGGGGTGTCAACACAGGTAAGAGTAATAGAAGCAACCCCAACAAGCATGTGCTTGTTGTGCATCCTTATTCTAAAAGATCTAGGGCAAACCATAAAAGCCATAAGTTTTCACTATTTGTCACTGTCACCACAAGCTATTGTAATGTATTAGAGCTATTGCAAAAGGTGGGGAATACAACAAGCATCCATCCCCCTAAGGAGTAAACAAAGTGAGTGCCACAAACAAATCATCTGAGCCTTGAGAAAATTCTGCATGTCTTTATATGCCTGTTCTAAAAGATCTGGTATTATGTAAATCCCTTGCTTTTTTTGAGAGATGACAAAGAAAATATATTCCTTGTGTAAACAAGATCTAGAAGTTTTATTCAAGGGGTGAAGAAACACGTTTTGAAAGATCTGCACTACCTTCTGCACATCTTGGGATTCCCTTGAACTCCTGACTCATGTTAATGCTTCTGTCTGGACCTATTTTCAGCCCTCACAGCAGGAATAACATGGTCTAAGTGATGGGCAGGTGTTGTGGTAAAAGTCTAACACAGATTCTGAAGGTGCAGTGTCAGAATGGTGAGAAAAGGAGGTTGGGTTTACCTGTGCTCAATTTCTTCCATCACTCCCTCCCTCTCTTTGCTCTAATTCTTTTGCAGTCCATCTCAGGAAGGAGTGCCCAAAAATCCCTAATCCACCCTCAAAACAAAATGCCTGTTTGAAGTTTTACTTCTGTGCATTACACTTATTATGCCAAATTCACATCAACACTTTAGCCAACTAGCACCCCAAGCCTAGCAAACCCAGCTATAATTAAACGCCGCCTCCCGCCTTGGCTTCAACAGCTGATTCTTCTGTGTCTGCCAATTCTTCTGGCTCACATTTACTGATATACTCTTTACCTATCAAAAAACAAAGAAAATTTAAAAATGCAGATTATCTGATTTTAAAACTTTTCTTCATTTTAGGATAACTTAAATCTTTTGACCTAAGACTTAAGGTCTTGGGCAGTCATCAGCAGCTTGCTGGTGACTCCTGGTGTGCTGGTGTGAGAAGTAACTGGGGGTGGCCAAGGAAACCTGCCACCCACCACCCACATCAGACTGCCTAACTCGCCTGCTGGAACAGAATCCCCCCCACTGCCTGTATGTTGGTAGTGGTCTTAAGAAATGCGGGACAAAAAAATCTGCAGGTAGCAGGCAGCAAAGAACAAAAGAGATTTTATGTAAGTGTAGTCCAAGCTGAAAGGATAAAATGCCACCAGTAATTTCTTCCTCACTCTTTTGAGAGAAAGGTGGATTGACTGCACTTGGCACAGCACACTAACTTGAATCTGCACACTGACATGTTCAAAATATTACACAACCTGCAATTTTATGTATTTCAGAAGGTTACATACAATTAGTGTATTTGACAAGCTTGTTACACATCCATTTGCTATGAGTACTTGCTGGAAGAGAACTGTCATGGGAAACAATGTGCACATCTATTTGGTTAAACAAGAGGTCAGAGAGGAGTATCACAGAGACAGATAGGTTAATGATTGCCTCAGTTCATTAAATATCATTTCTGTTCTCTCCCTCAAAGTTCAGCCAGACAGTTCAGAGTAGTATTAGGATATTTGATAGGAAGTGATTTGTAGTAGCAGCTTCTGAAAATAATTTCTAAATTATCAGCTGACTCACTTGTATAGTTTGTCAGGTGCTTGTGGTTTCAATAGTCATGAATAGATAAACCAAAGGTACAATGGCTGGACTTTAAAGATAAAGATAAAAAGATGGACTTTAAAGATAAAAACTTGTTTATATGTGCAGACCCAAGAAAGGTTATTGAGTCATAAATATACAGTATGTAAAACAAATGTTCTGTGTTACAGACAACTGCTGTAACACTACCTAGTTGTTACAGACAACTAGACACTAAATGACACAAAACGCATAATATTAAAGGGGTTTATTCCTAACACATGCTTTAGGATTAAGAAACATGACCACAAGATTGCACACACCTTCATCTTCCATATTTTAGTTAGTCTTAGAATGCTTTTGCAGACTAATTTGATATCAGATAAAGGGAAAGATGAAGGATTAACTAAATTTTTGCAAGAGGAGTATAACAGACAACATCAAGTAGTCTTTTTTTCTATTCCATTTACTGCATTTTCATTGCAATCAGAATTTAAGAGCGTGCTAGTTTACAGAACTTATATATAGGTAAAAAGGAAATATTGAATTTCAAGTAAGGATAATTGCTCTACTGAAGAAAAATTTCAAAGCATTTATTCTAAAAATCCTTCTTATATCAGGTAAATCTCTGCAATGTAGGAGGGGAGACATTTAGAATAAACCTACAAGATTTCTGTAGAATAGAAATCATATATTTACAGTCCTACAGATTAAAAGATATTTCTAATACCAAAGTTGTTAATGCCTTGTTATTCCCAAAGCTTGGCTGTTTGAAATAGATAGGTCAGCTTTAATTTTGGATATAGTTGGTTTCTAGAACACTCAGGATTATGTCCAAAAAGAACAGATATATTTCTTCATTAAAAAGTACCATATAATCTCAGAATTAAAAAATACTCCAATTAAAAAAAAACTACATATAGGCTTATCCTCTGTATTCTACATCAACGTCTTTGTTAGCATTCACACTATTTCATATTTATCTTGGTGTCACTATGATCAGAATTGTATTCCTGAAATTGCATATATTCCTCTGCCTCAGTGGCTGTGAGAAGACACTGCCATGGGTGTAAAATTCACTAAAAACTTTTACTGGAGCCTTTGATGAGTAATAATGAATGAAAAGCTCTTGCATAGGAATGGAAAGGTGCTAAAATTCCTAAAGCTGCCAGTAATGCAAATCCCAGAGAGGGACATTGTCGAGAAAACATGTTGAAATCTATGTTAGGAGGCAGAAACTATTTAGAAAGGCACTTAGACCTGCAATGGAGGTACAAGGCTATTAGCACTCTGTAGCAGTATCAGTAACCCAGAAAGAGCGGTGGCTATCCTTAGCTTTCAGTACAACAAGCTCTAATGAATTCTTTATCACTCATCACAACACATCCATTTACTAATCTTCACTAACAGTAACACTGTTTTTCATCTTAGGAACAAGATAGACAAAACACACACTGGTGTTTGATCCTGGGTTTTCTGTTTCGAACCAAGTTGCTTTTGTACCAAAATGATGTTGCTTGTCCTCCCTTGGTCTCAGGTGCACTGCTTCTCCTCCACTGTCATTTCAGACTTGCTCCCTTTCATTTTACTGCCATTAGACCCGAGTTCCCCTGAGAACTGCAGTTACCAACTCAGCTCAACACAGATGGAGCTGCTGCCTCTGTACCAGGGCTCTTCACTGTGAGAAGCCAACTAGTCCAGGGCCTGCAGAATCAGTGGCATCTCTGACTTCTGGAAAACTCACCTACTACACACCATTGATGCACAGCCCCTGGAAGCCCAGGATCATGGATGGTGAGGCACCCTCAGTGCTTCCGATGGATCAGCAGTCCCAAACCAGGGAAAAACACAAGCACGTCCACCAGAAACAAAACAAAGAACTCCAGCAGATACTTTCTGTCTCTTAACACTCTCCAGACCTGGAGTACCATGCAGTGACAACATATTCTTACTTTTTACTGTGCTCCTGCTGTCCACTGAGAGGGCGTAACTTAAGCATGAGTGTGTTATTTCAGATACAAAATCTGGTGGCTCACCTTGGCCAGCAAGCTTTCAGCTGTAGTACTTCAACACTGGTATTGTTGTTTGTGGCCTTTCTACAGAAACAAAAAATATGAATGCACACACAGAGCAGAGAGATAAATTTTGTGCTAAAGGACTTCAGGCAGAAGCTGAATTCTCCAAGAACCAGAGTTCCCATAAAGTCATAAGAATGGAGAGATATTAGGTTACAAATGATGCTGCACTGAGCACAGTGGAGTACAGCATAGGTACACCACCCAATTTCTAGGTAAAGCATCAACTGCATGCTTTTCTTTCAGCCTCCAAAACAGAGTCCTTCAGCAGCATCATCAACATAAGCAGTCCCAGACAGCCTGATCATTTAGGACTTGCATTTAAATCCTATAGAAATACTTAAGGGAAGAGAGGTTAAAAGGAAAGGAAATATTTGAGTTTAAATTAGTATCCTCAAACAATGATGCACAAAAAGGGAAATCCCATCTCAGTTTCTTGACCAGTGGGTTAACAGGCACAAGTACATTCTCCCTCATGCTGCTGATTTATAAGTGTGTGGTGATGAAGCTGAAAGGGGCAGAGATCCATTGCTTACATCCACGCATCTGCACCAAACAGAACAACACATCACCAACTGCAGCAGCACTGAAAACCATTTTGACACAGGGAGAAGGAAATCCACACTTCTTCCATATATTACTCCTTCTTCCACCTATAACCCAAGTACCTGGCACTCACCAAAAAACATGTCCCAGCAGATGCTAACAGAGGGATTAAACAGAGAAGCTTGTACCAGCATGAGACCCTCTGGCTCATACACATTGTGGTGCCTCTACAGAAGACTAGACAAGTAATTCACCAGTTCTGTATTACTGTTGGTGGAACAGGGGAAAGGATGAGCAGACAAGAAAATCCACTACAAATGATTAGGCAGAGTTTTTATCAAATGACTCAGAGTAAAAAGTGAATAACAGGGACTACAGAAATACAGACACCATTGCATGAGGCCATTCTTACGACTTGTGCTCCCCAGTGATACAAGAAGTAAATGAACTGAGAACTATTGACAGTGTACAATTCCTATTTTGCTTCCTGCAATACAATTTAGAGGAAGATTCCAGAGACAGGCTGAGCCAGAGATAAAAAGTGACATGAGGCAGCTGGAAAGAAAGAAAAACAGACTCAGTTGATATTTTTTTGTACTTCTTCACCCCCTAAGAAATGGAAACAAACTGATTGCTAAAGGCTTATCAAATGGGACTTATTCTTCCAGTGGTACTGCTTATTTCCCTGGAGAAGCAGAGAAGTTTTCTACACGACTAAGGCCGTCTGGAAGCCCAGCTCCTTATAGCCACACATGAAACACTTGACACTAAGAAGCATCGTTCTCCACCAGCATGAACATCAACTGAAAGCCTGGCAGGACTTTTCAGAGACCCCAAGGTAACTACACAAGCCTGAATTGCTGCTATTTCTCCTAATACTCCAACAATTAAATGGGATGAAGTCCTAGGCTCCTTCACCAGGATTTAGGGGCTAGCATGCCAGAACATCATTCAGTTTGTATACCAAGAGGACACCAATGTTGACAAAACCCAAGGCTTTTGCAGCACTTTTGATCTGCAGATCCAGAAGTTTTCTGTGTGAATGTCCAAGTCTTACCTCCATTTCACAGATGGAATAAAAGTGCTAAGCACAGGGAGGAGTGGTTCAGTAGTAGTTTAAATCTCTTTTGCATGGGCCACACAAGTGAAATGGTCACTCACTGATCATATCAATGGTGCAAATCACCACAAACCCCCAGGATTTCAATACATGTCTGCTGTCAGTCCACTTGACTTGCATTTCTCATCTCTGATGAAACCAAGTTCCTTCAGCTTCAAAATACTTTATAGTCAAGTGATAAATACATTGAGTAACAAGAGGCAGTAAATAATGATAAACAGCTCAAATTAAAAGATGATCCAGTGAGCAAAGGGGCAGTGATACCATCTTCCAGCATGGAATAGATCCAGCCCTGCAAAGCAGCACAATTTGTGTCACTGGCATACATAAAACCTGTGGCCCCTACTTGGCCTCTGGATTAAAACCTCTTCAGGAATGGATGGTGCTACTTTCACTGACCTCGATTCTCCATCAGAAGTCAGGAAGTATGGGAGGATTTTAAGTCCGTAGATTCTCCTAGCTTATTTTGCACAAACTTAATGGGACAAACCCAGGAAGAACCATGCCTTGAATAGAAGAATTCCACTGAACTGTATGTTACACTGGTAAATTCAGTATTTTCTAGTATGAGCCAACAATAAATGAATGCCTTAATCTTTTCCCAAAAAAGTAACTTATTTGATAAAGTTCATGAGCACTTTCAGCCACTAGGGATCTTTTGGTCATTGCTAAAAGCCTACTTTATTAACTCTATTTTATCTAGCCAAACACCTCCTGTAACTTAGACATTCTTAATCTCTTAATAGTACTCCAGGTAACAGTAAGGAAACCTAAGACCCAACAGACTATTTACCAAAATGTTGCTCTCATCTGGCATCATAGTTTTTGATGGAGACTGATTTTTATAAAACATATGTGATTAATTTATTTAACGAGTCTAAAGAGAGGAAATACCAGTTTTCTAAGCAACTCCTCCCCAGAAGAGGTGTTACTTCTCCTTTCATCAAGAAATGATGACAGCCAAAGTAGAGCCAAAGCTATAGCACCAGCTTGAATGATACAGAAAAAGCAATAAGTATGCCAAGTTCATTAGAAACGTTAGAGTAAGAAAGTTAAAAATAATTCTTTTTCTGCCCTAATGACAGAATCATGGCTGCTCACAAGTTAAAAATCTTAGTAATATATTAATACCACTTTATGTGGTATTAAAACGAGCAATACTCCTCCCTCTCAAAAAAAACCACCCATAGGCTTATGACTGACTCAGCAGATGAAGTTTCTAGACAATGTCCTTTCTTTTAACTGGGGCTTATTTAAACAACAACACCACCAACACCCCTTTCTTACATTAATTACATAAACGATTATGAAATACTGTAATACAGAGGCCACACAAATATCTGAAACAGAATCTTTGTTCATTCCTGTTTCTCTTTAAATCTTCTTACTGGGATTTCCTTTTGTATCTACTACGATTAGTAGCTAGAAAATCTCAGCCTCAGCTTTCTCCCTGAACCCACTTGTTTGCTACAGAATTTGCCTCAGCTCTGTCTTACTGCTCCCGTAATGCTTCCAGTCTGGTCAAGTTAGTAGGCTATTGAAACGCTGTGGATCAAGTAGGATCATTATGGAAACAGGGCAGGAAAACACCAATTCCCAGGCATGTTTTAAAGTCAATGGATGTGTCATAGGCTTCCCACGCTGGATGTGTTCAGGAGTTACAAATATGCCTCCTGAAGTCAGAAGCGCCACACAGCAGGTCAGGATTTCTCCCGAATCACCCGCACTCCACGTAGAAGCACTTCCAAACACCTCAAGGATCTGCTCAAGAGCACTTCAAAACTTCACTTAACTTGAGTGAGTTTGAAGCAAGGTTCCTGATGCAAAAGGGCAGGACTAGCTTTAAGCTGTATTTGCTTCACATCACATTTGCTTCATTCCTCACTTGCCTTTGTGTCTCTTTACAAAGATTTATTCTTGGGCATATTTAAAGGGTATTAACCTATGCTTCCAGAAAGCAAATGTGCTCATAAATTGTTTCACAGAAGAAAAATCATTTTTGTCAGTTACCAACTCTTCCCTCTCTGATTTATGCTGAAGAGTTTACTGGCCTCTGCAAGCAGCCAGCAAAATTGGAACCTTGCTAAAGGAATTTTTAAAATCACTTCCTCTAACAAAGTGTTAAAAAAAAGAAATCCCACCAAAACACCAAAGCCCCAACCTTCTGCTCCTGAGCTATTACCAAAGAAGACCACTGAAGTCATCCCATGCTGACACAGTACTGCAGAAAATCACGGAAGAATACCAACAAATGTAATAGACTATTTCCTTATCAGAACTGTGTTATTGGTTCTTAAACTTAAGAAAAGACTGTGAATCCATAAACGAAATCCCAGAGCCCTTCAGATCACACTCACTCATCTCTCTCCATATGATGAGCTCAATATTCAGAATTGAAATGCCTACAGACATTATTAATGTGAAAATCTATAGAAAAGTATATGCTGATAAGGGGAATGTAGAAACAACCTTCAAATAACTTTTCTTTGATCAAATTCTACTTATTTGAAATTATTAAGTTATTTCATTCCCAGACTTCTGAAATGGTCATCTTATATTTCAATTCAGCTAGCACAGGTTTTATAGTTATTATTTTTTAAAATGAAAAAAAAAAATATCATCTCTAGAAAAAGAAAAATATGTCATTACTGTCCAGTGCTTTGGGATTTTTCCATTTGTTCCAGATTTTTCATTCTGAACTTTTCCACTCCAACCATTTCTTCTGATGCCCTACTTTTACCATGTTATTCCCATGCTGTCAGAAAACTAAGGAAGGAATGATTTAAAATAAAATTGTTCATGAGGGGCAATGCCTTTCTAAATCTGTGTTCTGACAGTTCTCTTTGTTGTCCAGTTTTCTGCAGTTAGGTTTTAACTTTAAAAACACAACTGTGATTTCTTCTGCATGAAATGTATATAACTGTCCAGTTGTAGTCATAAATATGTTTTGGATAGAGATGAAGTAGCAATACCATTTCCTAGTATAGCTTCTCACATTGCTTTTAACTTTGCAGTTGAAGAAATGCATTTAGCCTTTCAAAATTCTACTTTTTTATTTTTTAACTTTGAGCAGAAGGTAAACAAACGATATGTTATGATCAAATAGTGTCAGAAAAAATTCTTTGTGTTCCTTTCAACGAAACAAGGGACTTTCCAGTAGTTACTGACTGCTCACACTTGGAGCATTTGGCTGTCAGAGACAATCTTGCCTGGCTTCATAGCAGGCTAGTAGATCTTAATTGCTGTAGCCTTCCCTTTGAAATCTAAACCCTACTTGTAAGTTCTATTTAAGACTTAGTATTTCAACGTTTTTTTAGGACCAAGTAGAATCATATACTTTCTTCTACTTTTTGTATGAAAAGTCTGGTGATTTTGCACTACCCTGCACAGGAACTAGAAGTAAAACTTTAGGAGGACCTGAACACAACTGTTTCATAGTCAACCTTTTTCCTAGTTAATTTTGCTTCCATTATGAGATCAGACTACTTTTCAATACCCCAATAGCCTGCACTAACACAATTAGGATCACTTTAAGCAAGTGCCTTTATTACAAACTAGATGGGACCCTAAAGAGGGACAGCAGCGGCAGCAGCTCATGGATTAACCATTTAGGAGGCAACTGGAGACTTTTTGTCACTCCCAGGGTAGGTAACTCAGTGACAGCAGCACTGAGAAACACTAGTCTGAGCATCTCCTTTCAAATGTTGGCCAGTGCAGACCATTCTTCAGGGTGATGGATCAGAAATGAACACATGGGGCAGTGTGACAGCTTTATGGCTGCCAAAGGAAAGATGACACACTGAAAGAAATAATTTTAAATTGCTCATACAGATAACCAAGCTGTGAATTAAATTTGTCCAAATTACGTCTCCCCTCCCCGCAAAAAAAAATGAAACAAGAAACAACAACAAAAAAACCAAACAAAAAACAGAACAAAAATGTAAATGAATGAATGAAGCATGCATAACATGCACACAAGTAATACCTTCATACATACACTTGATATAGATCAGAAACATATTTAGAAACCAAAGAGATCTAATCTGGGTGTCTTAAGCAATCTAAGTTGCAAGAGACCTATAAAGGCAGTGAGAAGTAGACCAGTTCTTACCTTGAAATGAGAGATAATGAGACCTACTAAAAAGGGAGAGTTATACATTGCAGAAGAACAGGGCTGAAAAAAGCTACAGACAAATCCAGACATAAGATTATCTGTGAAACAGATCTTTTAAAAAAAAAAAAAGTGTCAGACTGAAGGGTTTTTTTGATGAAAAACACAATTGGCATATGGAAGAATTTTTTTGCCACAAAGCATGAGCTGCAGCTAGAAGTTCATAAAAGGAACTGCACAGATAATGCTTGCATGACAGACCTGGACTTCAACCAGCCCATGGTCTAGAACCTATCATGTTTCACAACCAGCTCATAACAAGCAAGCAAGCCAGCAAGGAAGGAGCAAGGTGCCTTGTCAAAAGGCAAAAACCACTTGTCAAGACATGGCCTGATGCCTTTTGCATCGCCAGTGTAGAAAGGGAATGGGAGGTTTTTAGATTAGGCTATAAAACATAAAAACACTGATCAACTGCATAGGTCAGTTTGTTCCCAGTAGTGTAGACTGGCCCTGGGCAGGGTATGATCTGAGAAACACAGACAAGAGTTTAGCTGCTGGATTTAGTCTGCTTAAAAAAAGATAATTTTATTTTTTTTAGCTTTCTGCAGAGTTGGCACATTGATCAAATCTGAGCACTGTAATAATAGCAGCTATCTATGTCTCAGGGGGAAACCACATTTAGTCAAGTTGTCGACCATTAACAAATTACAGATTTTAAGGCTCTTTTACCTTTTCTGAGAAACCAACAATGTATCAGGAGCGTATTTAATATTTTGAAAGCAAAAGAGGACGTTGGAGAATTCAACAATTGTAATTAGATATATGTAGCTGCACTCATTAAAAAGATAGATCTATTAAAACTGAGATGGGGGTTTTGGATTTTCTTTGTTCTCGTTAAAACAATTCTTAACAACTTTAAAGGCAAAATTTCTGTGTTAATAAAATGGGGGTTGGGGGAAGGGTATAAAAAACACAGGTTGCATTTAAAGTAGGATGAAGCAGTAATATTTGACACTTCAGATATTACCAGAACCTCAGCAAGAATAAGGTAGGGTCAATATAATGAGTTTGATGAAGCTCGTGTCACAAAAGCAGATTGAATTACATGTTCCAGCAACTGGCATAAAAAGGCAGCATAAGGTCTAATTCTGAAAAATGATATCTTCTGGGGAAACCCAACTTACATTACAATGTTGGGGAACTATTACTCACTCTTATAAAAGGGAAAACCAGGGCACAGGGAGCTAAAGGGGATGCAAGGAAGATTTCACAGTCACAAAATTAACAGACTCTATTAGCAGAGCTCAATAAAGTTCCTTCTTAATACTTTTTAGGTCTTATTTTAACTGTGATAATAATGTAGCTCAATTCTTTAATTAAAAAAACTTAAACTGAATGAATATGCACAAATTTTTATAATTGGAAAGACAGATAATTTTTCCTTGGAATAGAACTGCTGCTGCTTTACATTCATTTCATGGTAAAAGAACACTGGAAAAAATCAAGACTGATGATAATTAATACATTAGTTAGCCCAGATATTCTTTAACTCTGCCTTAGTGAATCGATGCATTTTCCTTTTTTGCTGTAAGGGATCCTTATTTTTCTTAATACTCCAACACTGACGACATGCAATTATCTGGTTCTTGTTTCCTGCTCAGGAGCCTTGTATAGCAACAGAGACTTCTGAGCTATGCTTGTGATAAAAATCAGTAATTTTCTTACAGAATACATTATTTCAGAGTCCAAAGGAAATTAGCAGCTCATTGTTATTTGCTGCTCACCTCAAAAATGCCTGGAAAAAATGAACAAACAAAATCTCTATCCTTCAATTTACCAGAAGAAAGATCTTCAGAGGCATCAGAGTGACTAGAAACAGTGTCTAAAAATATTCAGCCTAGTTATTCTGTGTGAGGGAAGTGTCGGCTGGGTCACCGAGACCACAAAATGATTATCCATTATCATGTGATTATTTTATGTATTTTTACCTTTTCATCTACCTGTTTCATCCACATGTTGCAGAGTAGAGCCCTCAACAGGCACTTTACAGTGCAAATAGCAAACACCTGCACTTCTGAATGTGCTGGTGGCTTTGCCATGGACTGTAAGGGTGTAAAACAAGGCCATTAATGTCTGATCCAATGAAGCATTTCTGCCTGTCATTAGTCTCATCCTAAGAGCAACTAACAAAATGACTGAAATGCTTTTGACTGTTTGCTTATGATTAGCTCCTCTAAGGGTGACATAGTCTATTGCTATACATCAAGGTATATGGAAATGGATTTGTGACTAATCAGTAAGTTATAAAACACCTCAGCTCTGTGCACGAGAGACCTTTGTGTTCTGCATCATTCATAAAATTAACTGGAGCAATGTAACAAAACTAATTGTATTCTTGGCATCATTCTTCAGAGAGTGCAGGGAAAGTGCTTATTCTCTATTTCTTTAAATTTATTATCCAGCTCTTCTAAAAGAAATCAACTAACAGGTTTTTATCTTGGCAACTACTGGTAAATATTTGACATAGGATTTCATATCTAGCCAGCTAGATTAGTTTTCTCCTATATTTACACCATCAGAATACCTTCTTTTCCATATTTTTCCACGTCTTTTTCTCACTCATATTTTATATATATGTGTGTATATATGTTAACTCATAAAAGTAGGCATGACTTATATTTTCCTCTAAGACCATACATAAAATAGTCTGCTGTTTGTATGAATTGACAATAAGCATCTTCTACCATGCATACACATTCTTGTATCTTTTAATTTTGCATATAATGAAATATATTTTATCACTTGGAGACACACTGGAGAACCCCCCTAGAAGAAGAAGAAAAAAAAATGTACCTTAAGTTTGCCATTGTATAAGCATTATATAAACTGTTTACAAATGTATATGATGAGATGTGGCCCTTTACGACTGTAGCTGTTGAGACTTTTGGCTGTTCAGTGCTTTCCTCAATGGAAGAGCATACGAAAATCCCAAAATATTTCAGGTATTTCTTTCCAGATTATGTTCAAACATCATTTTCAGATCAATATATTTTAAAAAAGCACCTCAGCCATTTGCTATTTTACCAGTATTTAAAGATTCTGTATATTGGTAGTTTTCTTCGAAATACAAGTTTAAGATGTGGTAACTTGGTGTTGATTTTGTGATTCCCAAGCAGATCTTCTTTCTTTAGATTCAAATGATTTTTTTCCTAAATTCATGCATAATCCACAAACCCACCTTTAGTTTTTTAATTCCCCAAGAATTATGAGGATCACTGAATAACAAGTCACTTGTGAGAACAACCAGTTACATAATCATGATTTTTACTTTCTTCCTGTTGAAGCCAGGGCAGGAGCATGGCCAGAAGTCTCATTCCACTGCACAGGAAAATGTCAGCACTTGGAACTGAAGACCCTGTAGTCCTTCTTTTCACTGGCCTTCTTCAGAAGTTATAGCCAGAAGCCTACCATGACCTTTAATGCTTCCCTAGAGTGAAGGCTCAGCAAGAAAAGCTTTACATGGAAAAAAGAGGCCAGGTCCCATCAAAAGATGGTGGAGAATGGCACAGCAGGAGAAACCTGTCTGACCTAGCTACTGACCATGGGGCTGTTACACTGCCCACATGACTGAATGCCAAGGACAGGCTGCATAAAGTCACTCAGTGAGAGAGGGAGAAAGGAGCAGGTGGAAAGAAGTGCTTAGCATATGTCAGAGCTCAGCTCCAAAGGCACCTGCCAGCACCCTGCACCACTGCAGACATTTCCCAGACATTTCCAGGGTAAATCCACACTCGTAATACACCAGCAACTAAATCTGGCCCCTTTGTTTTCCCAACTACGCTGGTTCATCTTTGCTTCCTCCCCACAGCACTGTGCAAGCCCTTTTGTTCTGTATTGCATCCAACATTCTCCTGACAACTCAGACATTAAGAAAGTATGTCAATGCATGCAACTAAAATCACCTCAGATCTGGTGCATGAGTTACCCTGCACTTGCACAACTGCTTGTCAAGGTTCAACAAAGACAATATTTTTAGTAGAATTTGCTGCCACATCCTTGTGTTTAGTTTCTTGCTTGACAGAGACTGAATATCCAACCACATACAGTGTGGAGCCACAAAAGTAGAGCAATACTGGTGAGTGTTCTAAGTATTATTTTACTAAAACCTTGGTGAGGAGGGTGAGGCAGGAGTTCCTGCCTGGCAGGTGGTTCCAAATTCCCATATCTTGCTTGTATCTCCCACCCAGCAGCCAAAAATTCACATGAACAAACAAGTGGAACTCATATCCTTTCGAGGAAGTCCCCCTGCTGCTAACACGGGCATATAAAGGTATAGTTGGTTTTTCGGTCTCTCCCTCAGCCTTCCACTCCTACTGCACACTCTAGCAGCTCATGTATATTTTTCCATTACAAGGGCCTTCCCTTTTAATTGCAGAAGCATTGGCAGGGATGGCAGAAATTTTTCATTAGCTGCCTGGCAAAGGACAGAGTCAGAACAGAGTTGTTTATCCAGACTGGGCATCAAGGGGGGGAAACTCCACAGAAGTTTTTATTATTATAAAAACTGGGATCACCAGGCTAGAGTCTCTTTAATATCTTTGCAGCTACTTTTCCTACTGACGACCAGAGCTACAGTGTTAGTAGCTTCCAAAATTATGAAAAACTATCAGTTATTCACAGCCCTATTTCCAACAATCAGTACAAAGATCACAGCACAGGCAGCAGAGATGGGAACAACTCAGCAGCAGCAAGCACAAGGTACAGTGTCTAACAGCATGCCCTGTCTCTGTTTAAATTGATTGTAATTGCAAGAGAGACATTACATCCTTTAAAGCTGTGTTTATAGGAATATGTTTCACAATGAACCAAAACAATCAGTCACTTGAACACATCTTTTTTTTTTGCTGTCCATTCTATGATAAAAATAAACATCCAAGATTTTGAAGCTGCTGCAACTGGCAAGACAGAACACAGAAGAGAGAATTACCCTTTCATTACCTATGCTTAAGTATATGCAGTGTACTAATGTTTCAGCTTCTGCTCACTTCAGAAGTGGTGGTTCCCCCTACATTAGTGGGATAACACACCACTTCTTCAACATCACAACACAGATGCTGTGATGCATCTGGCAAGACTTCACGCTGATGCTTGTAAGACCTTTGTTATGACTGCAGCAGGAGAAAACAGTGTTTAATGTTAATGCTGCTTCCTAGAATACAGTTAAAATGCATTAAGAGAGAACATATGCAGGAACACCACAGAATGTTTGTCAAAACACTGTCAATACAAAAAAAACAGATGCAATGCTGAAGGAAACACGTTCTACAACAGTTACAGTGGATCATCATAACATCATTAAATCAGCAAGTAGTTTACTTTGCATAAGTGAGCTCTCAGCACATCTGTATGACCAAGGAAACTCCTGCCATGGTTGTGTCCACTTCCTTAGGCAGCCACACAGCACTGCATTGCTTGGGATTTTAGCAGTGCCAATAAACACCGACTAAACATTTATACACACAAATTTAAGAAGTAAAATTATTTTCATGTAAGCCTTTCTGTTTCCAGATTAGATTTTTAAAGTCTGCAATTGGGGAACAAGTTCATTATTTAAGGTCATTATAAATGTAAAGATAAAGCATCTTCAAGAAAAACAATATTCCCCTACATAATCCAGATAAATATTGTGCAGAGATACATTTGCCACAAGTTCAGAAAACCAAAACTTAAAATTTTTGTCATGTTCACTGCATTTCAACGTTCGATATTGCAAGGTACTCCCCATCCTATGATTAAATCAAACACTAGTGTTATGAACTGAAAGAACTGCATTGCAAGGACAGTAATGCATAACACAAGGAATGAAGTCATCTCACTGTACTATCATGCACGACAAAGATATGGGTATCATCATCAGAAATGGTAAAAAATAAAGCAATAAGCAGATTTACCTGAAGTAGTAACTGTGTTCTATTCCTGCTTTGTTTCATATTCCTTTCTGGATAAACACCCCTAAAGTATATTCTCCACTTTGCACTAATATTTTATTCACAGCATATATACTCCTCATTATTAAGTGAAGAACTGTAAGGTTTTCAGAAGGCAGGCAGAGGGTGGGGGGAACAGAAATCCCCCCATTCCCAGCTCTCCCAGCTGAACTCTTATGCTGCAGGTGGACAGGGCTCTGCTGGAGGGAAGTCGCAGTGTGTGCAGCTCCTCTCAGCAGCGCTCCTCTCCCCAGCACACGCAGCTCGCGCGCAGCGGAACAGCCTGCAGTGGAATAACAAGAGAATTTCTCAAGTGCCAGTATAAGCGAAGGAGGGGGTGTCAGGGAAAGCAAGGGGAAAAAAAGGCTCAGGAAGCTGCTTCTCTCTTCAGCTAGGGCGTGCTGTATGTCCCTCTTTCACGGGGGTCCCGCACAAGAATAGAGACACCAAGGATTTTAGGGCTCTGAGATACCGTGTAAGATCTAACACAAGGAATTGGCTAAAATAAACAATGTTAGGGAATGCAAAATATTACATTTCCCATAGCAATAGCAACACCTCCCTGTTACAGCTCCTGTAACATGATGTACATTTTGAGACAAACAGCAATATGGTGTGAGATAACATCTTTGGCCTGAAATCTAATTGCAAAATCAGTCTTGCTACTACCCCTCCTCAAGATTCATTTGACACTTTAAAAATTTTGCCAGAATTTACAGATACCATTTTCCCCAACATATTCTTTAGTATTTTCTCCCTTCTGATGATGAACAAACAACTAAGACATTAACCCTTTCAGGTGCTTAGACAGTCCTGTCTACAGCCCATTACTGAACAGTAATTTAAGTGACCACAGAGATGAAAAATTACTCTGCATGTACAAATAGCCACCAAATCCAAACAGCACGTATGCCAGACAATCAGACTTTTATCAGATGTGCAAGGCTCATCCAGCCATCATGTAAATGGAGTGTAAAAGACCTGCTGAGCCTCAGGCTGAGCATGAGGGTTACTCATCTGGCATCCCCTGCTGCAGCTCCTGGGCAGCTTCAGGGGCTGAGCTGATGTACAGTATATGGATCTGGCACTTTCCTCCAGCCCTAGGGCTGGATCCTAGGTGTCCCCCACATGTGAACTCAGCATGTGACTACAATGCACAGTAGTGACAATGTAATGTCACTGTCTGTAATGACACAATACAGTCCCAGCACCTGACTACAAATGCACCTTTTGCATTAAACAACAGGAGCTGAGAGGTTTGCTTTCATACATATTATTGGTAACAGCAGACTTTTTAAGGAAACACTATTAAATTACTACAGTCTCTTGTCCATGCCGACTCTAATGACCAGCCCTAAAGGATATGACCCCAATTTTCCCTCTCCCATAGCTTTAAAGCAACAATGTTACTTACAACCAGTTGTTTTTGAAAAGCAATGGTAATGGTATTATATTAATAGTATTCACAATGATATAGTAATGACTATATTTTGTAATCCAGTAATAATAACTCAGAGAAGTTTCAGGGAGAATATTCATCCCCATGTGGTTTCTATATGCTAATTTCTATGCAAATTAAAAACACGCTGACACATCTTATTATAATACTTGTCCATTTTGAACATGGATTTGGTGAAATCATCACAGTCATATATTGCTTTGGAAGATGAACACATCCCAGCCTGTGCTGTTGCCACGACGAGAGATGAGATTATGGATCCATCATGGGATTGTATCCTCCACTTTGGGAGGTGGGTGTTCAGTACCACTAAAACTGCATGGACAGTGGGTGGCAGCAGGTTATAATTTCTTCCCTATATTATGTAATTAGTTCTGTCAATCCTGACCTTTTAAAAACTCAGAGTATAAGAAATAGAACAAACTGATGTATTTTTACTTATTGCTTCAATATTCTAGCATTTTAGAATCATATTTTCTGCTCTAGAGAGCTGAGCATCACAACTATTTTTAAGAAAGAAGCCTGAGTTTCCATTACTGAAGAAACTGAAGCTTTAAGGGGAATCATGACAAGATCCATAATAACAGCATGACTGCCAGCAACGTGCAGAAGAAACCCCCTAATGACATCATGCTGTCACTAAACACAAACTACTGACAATTTACAAGGAAGGAAGGAACAGCAGGTCATGTGAGACCATGAGTGTCACAGTAGTGTACGACAGAGCCTGGCTGGGACACTTCTGGATGGGGAAGGGGCTTGTGAGGGGACTGACACACAAATATCAGTCCAACAGGCAGTGCCTCCCCTGGTGACAGCTGTGAGAAAAGGCAAACACATTTGCTGAAAAATCTTTCAGAAGAGAACTGCCTCAAGGCTGAATGGCTCTAACAAGTCAGGATGAGGAAATCATGAGCTCAAGACATTTATATGCTGCTTACCTTTACAGCAGCCAGTTAACAGTGAGTATCCTGGTCTGCTTCTACATGCAAGCACAGTAGTGCATGGCTCCAACCAGCCCTGAGTGAGGGCAATAAGTACTGACTCTCTCTCAGCTGCTGTAGATCTCGATCTCTAACCATGAGTAAGATCTTTGGCTACTCCAGACTCCATACAGCAATACAGATAGATCACGCAGGGAATCAACTATTCCAAAACTTGCTACATGGCTCAAGGCCTGAGCACGAGTATACTTTGCAGATATGCAGGGCCAGCTGGTTGTGCTGACTGAACACATCTCACTCTTGGGCTACCTGTACAAGTACAGGACACACCACACTCCTGTGTGAGTGACACCATCATCAGCAGGAACAACACTTGCAGGCCTCCTGATCTAAGCCCTCGAGATGTGAGAGCTCTGACACATCAAAAAGAGAAGATTCTTGTCGTTATAGCTCCCTCTTGTACACTATCAACGCGAGGGCCGGGAACATCCATCCCTTTGTGAAAATTAGGCTCCTCGGAACTGTATATGAGAGATAAGTGGTAATTCTGATGTGAATCCCTATTGTTACAGGGTTGGAGACCCCAAGGCCTCCAACAAAACACAGAGAACTGTACATACAAGAGGCATTCCTTGCCTAGGGGAGCTAATCATCTAAATTAAAAAGACAGGCAGGGAGTTGGAGGGAAAGCAGAAGCACAAAGAGGTGAAAGCAACTTGCCCAAGGCCATGCAGCCAGTCAGCGAGCAAACCAAAAATAGAGGCTGACCCCTTGATTGTCAGGCCATTGTTCTCTCCACTAGACTGAATCTCCCATGGTGAATGTGACATTGAGTTGGTATTTCTGTTTTGCTGCTGTCATTTTTAAAAATAAAGCATGACGACAATGTCACTGTACTGAACCACTGTAATCGAGGCCACACAAGCACTTTTAGAAACAATACTGTGGAGAACTTTCGCTAGGAGAAAGCAAGGCCCCTGGACACAGGGACTGGAAAGCATACCCTGATTACCAGCTACTCCTCTACCAGGAGAGACAAAGGTTACTGCAGTTTTAAGGGCTCTATAAAAATCAGCGCCTTTACCAGAGCAAACACTGGACAAGAAGTACAGCTCAAGAATGCAGCTGGGGGCAGACACCATTAGCAACTGAGAAAGGATCTGGCCCTGCAGAAGACTGTATGGATGTCTGCAGCAGCTCTCAAACTGGAAGGGCAAATTCTGTGCAGAATGTGGCACTGCACATGAACCACTGCTGACAGCTGATCAAGATCCTGGCTGCTCTAGACACTGCTCCAACCTGCAGGGCACTTTTCCTTTTAAAGCACAGGTTTCCATCCCCCATAAATGCCACTTTAAATGCAGTGAAGTCTTCCAAAAGATCTACATCTACATTTGTAAAGGGCTGCACCACTGTCACTTCAGACATTGCAAACAAAAAACAAGACTTCCACCAATGTGGAATTCCAATGTGGAGTTCCAACGTGTAACTGAAGCAGTTTTGCAGATAACCTTACCAAGCACATGCCACGGTACTTGGAGGACTCAGCAGGAGGAACAGGAATTCAATTACCTGCATTCCCACAACTTTTCTCAAGTGCATCGATATTTTATTACAATAATTCCAGAACAAAATCACACAGAATTCTTTCAGTTTTTAAACAGACCTCCTTGGTGCTACATACCACCCTGATGGAGAAAATTCTCCCGGAAAGCCTTTCCTAATACATGAAAGACAAAAGGGGAGTGGTCAGAATGGAGTTACAGAGAGGAAATTATACCTAACCAACCTCATTGCATTCCTCAATGAGATGACTGGCTTGATGGAAAACCAGAAATCACCAGCAGAGTCTGAGAATGGATTGGTTGGAAAGCAGGTTTGCTTAGAAGGACCTTGGGGATCCTGCTGGAAAAGAAGCTGACCATGAGCCTGGAATACACTATCACAGCAAAAGAAAAAAGAAGGTAAAACAGCACACTGGGCTGAATTAGGATAAACATCTTCATCAGACCAAGGAAAGTGATCCTTCCTCTCTGCTCAGCACCGATGTGGATGCATCTGGAGTGCTGTGTCCAGTCCTGGGTTCCCCAGTACAAGAAAGACAGGAATGTACTGGAGAAGTCCAGGGCAAGACCATAAAGATGATTAAGAGACTGGACCATCAATGGGAGATGAAGAAAGGCTGGAAGACCAGAGACTCTTTATAAGGGAGAAAAGAAGACTAGTGGAGGGATCTTATCAATGTGTATAAACACTTGATAGGAGGAAATTAAAAAGAGGGAACCAGGCTCTTCTCAGTAATCCCCAGTGATAGGACAGAAGAAAATACAGGCAACTGAAAACAAAAAATATTACATCTAATCACAAGAAAACACTTCTTTTCCATTTGAGGATGGTGGAACAGTACAACAGGCTGCCCAGAGAGATCATGGATTCTCCACAAAGATATTAAAAGCTTGGCTGGATGTTCAGGGAATACCTGCTGTAGCTTGAACAGTGGGGCTAGACAAGATGATCCCAAGAGGTTGTTTCCAACCTCAATGACTCTGTGATTTGCTGGTGCTTCAATACATAAACAGCACAGTTTGCTTGCAATGACCCAACACAGCTGGTGCAGGTGTATGCAAGTATCTCCCCATGATTTCTTGGTGTGCTTTCTCTCCATCTGTCAACAACAGATTGCATAAAATAGAAGAATTTAATTCCAGTCTTAAGACTTAAATGCGACAAGTAATTAATTCTTTAATAAGCTGTTGTAATTCACCTTTATATCGTGTCCTTGTGACAGCTGCTGTGCATTATTTCACTCCTTTCCACCTTTCGGCACGTGAACTGCACTCATTTACCTCATTCCCACTAAAAGCGAAAATGCAGAAATTAAATTGAAGGGAAGTATGCAACTGACTTCATTATAAAAAGCGGAGAAAACTACCTTACAAAAGTAATCATGTCTGGCACAAAAGTCAGAGAAATCTGCAAAACATGAATGAAACAATGCAATTTCTGAAGATATTGCAATCTACTAATACAGGAAAGGTACAGATTCACATTCAGACACTGACATGTCAGCATTTTTTAACTGAAGGAAGTATCTTAAATACTTAATTTACTAATATTAAAATATTCTGACTTTCTAAAAATATAAAGTGACAGATTTCAGCAGATTATTAAATGTATATTATATTTAGTGCTTGTTCCTCCTTTGGGGAAAAAATAATAAGAAAACTGTATTTCTGAAGAGTAAAAATTCCATTATTCCAAGGCAGACTTGACAGAAAAATCAGTAATTCTAGATTTATAATGCATCTTACAAGCTAAAATATTGACTTTTGTACTATGATGACAATGTTGGTATAGCAACTGGTCTTAAGAATCAGTAAGTCAGACACTAAAACCTCTGGCTATGGCAATTCTGGCTTTCTTTTGTAATCTGCACAGCATGGCAACACTTCAAAAAACAACACTGTCAAACTAGAGTGAAAAAAAAAAAAAGCAAGCTTGGGAAATTTATGTTATGTAATTTCCTAGAGAAAAAATAATGAAACATTAAGAACCCTAGTAAGATAGCAAAGATAAAAAAATGAGGTTTTCCAAAACAGATGAATTTCATAACACAGATCAATAGTAAAGTAAGAAAACCAAAGCTGTGGTTTCCCTTCTGTGTGCTCTAAATCCACAATATTCTTAAGTCACACATGGATTTTACTTCAGTATAGTTAAAATGTGCACTTTCAGGTCAATACTGTTGTATTACTTGAAAGCAAGTAAGAGCCATACCACAAAAAACAAATCCAAACTAGATATTCTGTTTCTCACACTACAAAGCAGACTACTGTGGCTAGTTTTTTAGAAGAATTTGTACAGGAATGGGCATACTTGGTTATGGCAAAGCAAAGTTCCTCAGGATTTCTGAATGTGCAGCACCCTGTTGGAACACTAGTTTCTAGCAAAAAAGAAAACTCAGTTACTCTAGGCACAAACCCAATCTACGAGCAAGAGAGAAATATGGATTAAGGTTTCACAGTAAAGCTTTAATATGGTCTACTGTTTCCAATGTCACCTTTAAATTCAGAAAAGGCAAATATCTCCCACTACTAATTTTCTCCTTTCATGGTTAGCACTTAACTGATCATCAGGAGCAGTAAAAGGATCTTGAGTTCAGCCTGGTTTGCAAAGACGAGAGAAGCCATACTCACATGATCAAATAATCCATGATGGAACAAGTCCCAGCTCTGTGTTAATTAAAGTTCTAACTTCATTTTCAGGCTTTAAAGGAAATTTCCACAGCAGGCTGTGAGAAGGAAAGCAAGCCATCTTCCAGAAGGAAAACAGTACTAGAATTTGCTATTCAATATCACACAGGATTTCTTCAGCAAGTCCATCCAAATTAAGGCCCTACCATGCCTGACAACAGAGAAAACGAGGAGATAATTTCTGCCCAGAAAAGCCTGGAATCTGTCAATATGCAGAACAATCTATGAACAATATGCAAAACAGTCAGATCTCCCAAAGCCTTGATGGATGTTCTTAACAACAGCACATGGATGGCTCCACTACAGCAATGTACTCCAAGATTTTGATTAGGCTGCAACCAAATGAGAGGACTGGGTTTCATTGCCTCACAGAGCACATCTTACAACCCCGAATAAATCCCTGATCCCCACTTTAGAAATAGAAATTAGGAAAAAAAAGTGCTTGAAATGGAAACAAGACTCTTGCTTTCTGCTGTATGCCAGCACCTGCTGGTGTCTTAATGCTTTTCCAGTAAATGAAAACGCATCACAAAAACAGGCAGAATTAGAACAGAAAGCAATATGGCTCCAAGGTAGGATGACACCTTTATATGGTGGCTCCCTTGCTGAGACCATCTACTTAAGTGTAGAGAAAGATAAATATACCCTGTAATGCAATTAGCTTCTAAGCACAAAAGGGGTGCAATGATCAGAAAAAGATTTATTTGCATCACCAATGAAAACACACAGTAAGAAAGCAAAATACTCATCAGTGTGTCCCTACCAAGTTAGTTAATTACAGGTTGTCAGGAGGTAGGCAGGTAAGGTCTGAAGTATATTGTAAACTAGCTTATAATTAACTGTTACTCCCTTAAGATTACCTGACAACTCCATCTGTTCTTCATTACTTTGATAAACTCTTTGAATTGTGTTGTGCTGGGAATTTGCCTTACATTACATATTTAGAAAAAAGTATCAATGTTGGTCTGCAATTTCTAAGGAGGAGGCAAAACACAAACTTTTCACATATATGGAAACATTAATCTTCTGATTTTTTCCTTGAGATGCTTTGCTCTTGCATGTGTTGGAGGACAACTTCTGAAAGACACCAGAAAGTTTGTGCATTTTCACTCCATGAAAACAAAAAAAGAAACCTTGGCAAAACTATGTGATTTTGAGAAACCACAGCAAAGTTTACAGAGACTTTGCAGCATGGTGTGACTTTGCCAACACACTCTATATAAAAATAAATGCTCACTAAAGCACACACCCCTGCAAAGGCAGGAGCAGAGACTGAGTCATCTGCTGTTGACAGATCTCTAAGAAACAACTTGACAAAGCATCGCGCTTTACTCTCAGGCTGCCTCCCGAAAGGTAACAACCACCTGCTGCTCCTTTTGCCTTGATTCCCAAAGACCTGCAAGGTTGGCAGAAACAGGCAGACATTGCTAAAGATGCACACAGGTCTCAGTCTAATAGAACACGAGGAAGACTTCTTATGGTTTTCTTTTCTTTGCAAGAGGACAACAGAAGCTGTGAAGGTTCCTGTAAAGAAATGTAAGCTGTGCCTCCAGGACAATTTTTGGCTTATTGACCACAGTACTCTCAGCTTCTGAAATAAATGAAACAAATAACGGCTTTAACCTCTAGATAGTCCTTTTTTCTCTTCTGCAGTGGGACCACAGTAAGTCAGATGTCCTGTGGGCAAACCAGTGAGAAATCACAGACTGACTGACTTTTCTGACTGACAGACTGTTTGAGTTATCCCTTCACAGGCTTCTTCCTTCATCATTGCAAGACCTATCTCTCATGTGCTCACCACTGCAGCTTAAAATGCTCTTTAAACACTTTTATGTCACTAAGGTACTTAGAGCATTAGATTGTGTCTAAACGATCCCAGTGATTTTCTTTTTGCAACCCTCAAGATTCTACAGAATGTTAAAAATGTTTTGAAGAACCATTAAGAGCAAAGAAAGACAACAAGATCACTATTGATGCAAAGAGTAAATCTACTGTATTAGCTGATAAAATATAATGTTAATAAAAGTAACCAGGAGCACTAAGATGGGCCTGAACTGTACCTTTTCTCAATAATAACCACCTCTTGCATTTCAAATTAAAGCTAGAGAATGGGAAAACAGAAGAGTGAAATGTTGCCAAGGAAATATAATCAAAGACCAATGACAAATATAAGGTCTCTGGGAAAATGGCTCAGGTTTTAAGTAGCAGGTATCCATTGGAAGCACAGAATCATAAAGAAAGGAATTTCTCTGCAGAGTACATTACCTTTTTCTTTGCATTCATTCACTTGTCTGTTCATTTGCTCTGAGTTTTCTCAGGCCTGATCTATTATTTACAAGATGAAATTCCTATATTTTTACTAGGAAATTAACTGTCTCAAGAAAAAGAGGCGCTTTTTTACCCCTTCTATATTTTCAACATTTGGGTTTAAATTTTAAGCCTATTTCAATCTAGCATTGCAATCAAGAGTCTGTAGAAATAAACTTAAGTTAAAAAACAATAAAGACCATCAAATTTGTGTCTGTTATCCCAAACCCACCAAACTAAAAGATCAACTTAGATCTCAAATATGTCCAGCTACATTAAGGTGTGTACTTGCAAGGCAGAATTACACAAACAGCTAAAAGCAGTACAATCATAGCCTGCAGTCCTATAAGGCTCAAAGTCCCAGGTTCAAGATTTTTAAAAAATATTTTTCATTCCCACTCATATTGTACCATGGCACAATGAAAGTTGTGGTTCATTTGGGAATGCAAGATGAGTATGTCGATATTGAGCAGAGCAGGGATAGCTCAAAGTTGCTGTCTGCCCCAGAAAGCATTGACATCTACTCCCTTTAAGAGATCAGTGAGTAATGTGCATTTTAAAAGATTGTCCTGCTGAACAGAAGAGTATAGGGGAAGTAATTTTAAGACAGCAAAGGGATTTTAAGAGTTTCTGTCACTGAAACATTATGTCTTAATTCCCTGCTGAAAAAGAAACTTTCATTATAGAGAATGGCAGAAAAGCCAGTCATAAGAAGAAATTCCCCATACATAACAAAAGGTTTCAGTGATTCAGTGAAATGGGAAGTCTGAACAGCTTGCCCTGTTCTGTCATTATGCTATATTATGGAGAGAAATTATTTTTAAATTAGATCAAATTCAAATTAATCAAGATACTTATAAAATTTTCAGAATATTTACTTCAACCCCCTAGATGTATTTGTTAATCTTAGCAGCACTATGAAGGATGCCTCTTGTGAAGTTTTCCTCTCATGGAGCTCTGCTTCAAATATTTAATTCATTTTAACTTCAATTATGGAAACACAAACAGTATTGACATAATAACATCAAGTAAATTTCACAGATGATGTTAGTGAATATTTATTTATAGTTCATATTTATTTATGTAAGCTAAACCAGGACCACATGATACCACTAGATACATACACACTGACTCTGAAAGGCAAGTTTAGTTTCAGGGTGGATTTCCTCCCTTTGACAGCACCACTGTGGATTTTTAAATATCCTAAATTAACATTTTTCATGTCCTTCTTGTAATGAGGTCAAAGTGGTTGTAAATACACAGAAAAGCCATTTAGACACGGTACTTGTACACACAACTAAATCCTTGGCATCAAAGGAAACACAGAACCTCAAATGGCATCTTGCAGAGGCTTTGTGTAAACCATTTAACAGGCCCTAAGCATTTTGTGATCTTTCACTGTAAACTTATGAAAACAGGAGTATCTGGAGGAAAATAAACAAAAATTTCAATTCTTTTGGGAAAGTAGAAAGCTAGGCAACTCACCTCATGGAAGGAACTTATTATCTCTTGGGAAAAAAATACTCTCTTGCAAACACGGACTAAGTTAAAAATCTGTTAAAAAAACCCCAAAATAACAAAGTGAAATGGTACAGCTCTCTGTCATAAGAAAAAGCAAAGCTCATTTAAATCTTCATGTCAGCTTGAATTAATTTATTTCAGACCTGTGGCAATATCCCCTGACACTGCAAGTTTTTTAATTATTAGGCATAAAAGCAGCTGTCTAATAAATCCCAACAGTAACGAGAGCAGTAGAAGCATTTTACTTTCTGCAGACTCTCTGAGGCCGTAAATGCTGCATTAATTCTGAGGGCAATGTTCAGATCGAGATGAATCTACAGAAGCATCTGGAGACAATTATTCAGCTAGAAATAAAAGCAGAACAGACCTGTGAGGTCTGTGCCTGAAAGGAGTGAGCCTTTGTGCTCTGGAAACAGCACTGTGCTAATGCAGAGGCTCTGAAGATTTGTTATGTGGGTTTTGGTACCAACATTTTACCTCCTCTAGGAAGATGGTGCACTAGTGAGAGCAAGTCATTTTAAATGAGGGAAAAAGAAGATTTTCTGCTTGTCTTATATATATGTCAAATAGGGAAAAGAGCCAAACAACCAATATGTTGCTGTTCTGAAAGGATTAGAAAAAGTCACATCATAGAGAAGCAATAAAGACACTTAGCACCTGGTTCTCCACCCCAGATCTCTTTATATTTGCCTTGATACCAAAGACAAAAAAAAATTTTAGCACAAGAAAGCCATCACAAAAGCATGGTAAGGCAGTTATGCTGTCTGACTTGCCTTAACAGAAACTGCCCACTACTAAGGAAATTCTGGCTAATACACAGTCCCAGTTAAAAGCATTCTCTGATTAAGCTAATTATTTCCCACCACATAGTGTCTGAGGCTTTTTCCTTGCAAAATGTAAATAACAGAATTTAGGAAGTTTGGTCAGTAATGCTTAAATAACAACTTCCTTGATACACAAAGCACATCTGCAGATGTGCTCCAGAGCTTACTAATGAAGGGCAGGAATCATATTTGTCACATGCTGATTTTCTTCATGTTATAACAATGGAAGTTAGTTGAAACATGCAGGATGAAACATGTAGCTCACTTTGCATTAAGAAGCCCTCCTAAAAGGAAATCAGTTACAGAATCCAAATTCTCACTTATATTGAGCTCTCATTCCTGGTCTGGCTCCCCAGGTGCATCTTAGTAAACTTCATCTGCTGGTCTTCCCAGAAAGGACAGGAGGAGCAGCCATTTGTGTAAGTACACCCATATCTGATTTAATGAACAGGATTTGCAATGATTTAAGAAATCCCATCACAATGGACCAGGCTACCTATGAAAAATCTCAATATAGGACAATTTTTAGAGTTTATGGTATCAGCTGTCCAATTTCAACCAAATCAGCCAGCCCTGGATACAAGCCTGAAACAGTCTGTCAATTAGAATGTATGAGAACGTCTATGTGATAACCAGAAGCAGCACAGTTTTTAGATTTTTGCTTCACTATTAAAAAAATTATTAAACCCTTGAAATCTAGCAGCTAAAGACAGCTACTACGGAGGAGGTGTTTCCCTTCGCTAAATGCAAAGCTTTATTTTTATGTTTTGTTTTTTTCTGATCAAGATTTCCCATCTGCTATGTTCTCCACTAAGGAATTTTCCAGTGAGCTCTCTTCAAATTTCACTTGACAATCATTTGAACAGGAAAGGCTGCTTTTCCTACAGGTGTCTTTCAGGCTCAACTGCAATGTTTTGACCATTGAAAAAACACCACTGCAGTGTGAATCAACTTTTAAAAGTCTACAGCAGGAGTTTTTTTTTTAATCTGAAGGCAGAAACCCCAGCTCTGTGTCCCCACCATTCCACTGTTTTCCCATGTTACAGCACACAGGGCAGCAAAATCTGAGCCATCTTGATGCCTTTCTGAACATGGACCTTGTGGGTAAAACAAAGTAACATCCTCTTCTACCTTGGAAAGCCCTGCTTCAAACTCTGGCCAAAACAGGGACAGAGCACAGAGACACACAATAAAGATATTAGAGAAAAGTAGGCTGGAGATGCTCCCCTGATAGATGAGATGAGGTTCTGGACTGATCCTTATAGGGGATGAAGAAGGAGAAAAGTTTTAAAATGTCTGACCTAGTTAAGTGGATGGTATAACTGTTGTTCATCATTCAAGACACAGTAAGTTTATCAGAGCCTGGAGCCTT
Organism: Cyanistes caeruleus; assembly: GCF_971803275.1. NCBI lineage: Eukaryota > Metazoa > Chordata > Aves > Passeriformes > Paridae > Cyanistes > Cyanistes caeruleus. Next base: position 108,433,268 of record NC_141701.1, read on the forward strand.
CCAAAACCCTGATATTCCATATGGAGCCTGTCACATCCATGGTTTTTATTTAAACTCCAGGTTTGTACGACAGCAAGTAAAAAATAATACATATTATTTATATATATAAAGTTCACATGAGCTTTATCAAGGTAGGGATTGCATTTCTCTCAGAGCAAAAAAGGGAGAGCCAGAGTGACCCACTTAACACCAGATGGTGAGCACCTCCTGAGCAGGAAGCAGAATCCAGGTCCATCTTCTACTTCCTCACCTGAATTCTGTCACCTACAAAGTAATAAAAATACTTCCTCCCTTCATGTACTAAAAAAAAATCCTTGAGTACTCATATATATCTGTGATATATGATATGTAGGGACATAGAGGAAACACTCTTTTCCTCCATAGCAGAATCTGTGTATTAATTTCCAACCTTTAAATATATATCAAAGTTATGATTTGATTTGAAGTCCTTCTGCCCTTCAAAAACCATTCAAAGACATTTGAAATGCACAGAATCAGCATCAACAACCATCCAGCAAAATGGAAGTGTCCAAATAATTTTGAAAGCCACAATGATAGCTTCATAACCTAAATGAAAATTGTACACATATCAGACAACTCATGAGATTCAACACAATTCAGAACTGTCTGGCTTCCACAATGAGAAGACATACATTCACTTTTTATTTTACAAAGCAATCCTGACAACATTTTTCAGCTTAAGCAATGCTGCAGTGGCAACTTTTCAATGTGCCCTTTAATAACTGGAGTGTTACATGTGAATTGAGTGAAGCAGAATCTTTGTGTGACAGGAGCTAACAAAGCCCATGAAAAGACTAAACCACACACTGTTTTATAAAATAAGAGAGTTCAAAAGCTGTGCTGATCTGTATTTACATTCTGATAGCACCCATCAGCTGTTCTGTGCCTGAGATTTGAGCCGAATTTAGAGGAGGTGCTTTCCCGAGAAGTTCTACACTTATACGTAAAGGAATTACCATCATCACCTGTTATGTTTCACCAAAAAGGACCCAGGGCATGCAATGCTTAACACAGCTGCCCTTAGGCAGAGATCATCTGAAATAAAGCTGACCTTCAGAATTCTGAGGCAGTAATTTCCTCACGTGATGCTATAATATCAGTAACTGGTGCATCTGGGAAATGGCAGCTGTGGGGAAGGACACTGCCAAACTTGCAGCAAACCTTCCAGAGGTGACATATATGCTCATTTAGCACAATGCTCTGTATCCCTTTGAAAGTCAGCAGATTTAGATAAAGCCTGCAAGGCTGAAGTCCTGGCTCTCTGAGATCAAAGAGGGTTTCTGTCCTGAAACTCCCTCCTCAATGTTTCATATCCAGATTACTCCAGATGCTGTTGCTGCAGCTAGTCCATGCTGATCTCCTGAGAAGCTTATTTGGCATCTATTAATCCTTTCAAAAGTGAGCTATCATGGAAAAAAAAAGGTAACACAAAAGTGATACCACTACAGAGGGACCAATGCGCATTGTTTTGAATTTACCTCTCCATTTCTCTCAGGGTCTCGTTTGCTGCATTTGAAAGCCCTGCAGAACCTGCTGTGAATCGCTCGCTCTGTTTCACCTTGGACCTCTCTTATCACCAGAGAGAAGCTTGCTGGAGCCCCAGTCACTACAACCCTGGAAGCTGGCACAGAACCCTGATACCTGAGGAGGAATAAACAGTGTCATCTTTCCAACTGGCTATATCCCTTTTTCTTTTTTCTTCTTTTTTTATTAAGTCTATTAATGCAACATATCGTAAAGTCACAGCCAGCTACCTACAAAGCTGAAAGTCTGTGTTTGCTAATCATATTAAGCACTGGAATGTGGCAGCTTACAGAGTGTGTGAGGTAGGTATCCATCAAACCATTTGCAAATTATATACTGGAAGTGCTGTTCAGGATCCTGAACATTACCCTCTAGTGTTACTAATCCTTTATGCAGATATGTGCTGTTTAATTGCCAGTTGGGAATTACAATGACACGTTACATGACTAATTTTTCAAACTACAATTGTACTATTTCCCCCACCCTCCTCCTTATACTTTCCCTGTCAATCTCCCTTCACTCTGTTGCTGTTTCTCTTGCCAGAACCACCTTCTTTGGTAGCAACTGCAACACTTTAAAAGTGGAAAATACGGTATTTAAATGTACCACACAGAATGGACTCAGTGAAGTATGCTACCCAAACCGTACGTAAGATTGCTTTGAAAGCTGGTGTCTCTCAAGAATATTTGACCTCTAATTATAATTTCCATGATGAGAAAGATGACCACTGTTTCCACACTATGCTCATGACTAACAGGGACACTAGTTAAATATGTTTTCTGTGTGAGTGGTCTATACTCAGAGGAGTTTCAGGGAGCAATGTTAGTACAGACATGTTCCAAAATATTAGCCTTAAATTCCATTACACCCAGCAGCCCTTGGATCCTAGAGGCAAAACACAAGAAGGCATTTTGTGATAGGTCACAATGCCAAAGATTGAAAGGCACCAGTTGTAATGTGGGGTTTTTTAGAACATGTAAGAGAACTACTTCCCCTCCACCACCCCAAAATGAATGTCTGAGAATTTCTGAAGCACAGGAGGCAGGGTCATTCACTGTGGAGCTATATTCACACTTCTCAGTACAGCATTCTACAGTCTTTCCCCCTCAGGACAATTTCGAAAAGCACGTTTGATTGAAGGTATGCTCTGCTACCACAGACAAGCCTGGTTACTGGTGAGTTTGCAGGATTGGGACAAATCACCATAATATTTTTCCTTCCTGCTAACAGATATTAATTCACTTTTTATCTTGCCAGAGTCTTAAAGTGCTTTTGACAGTTGCAACTACCTGAAATACAGAGAGCTCAGATACCCTAGGTTATGAAGTCCTGCAAACACATCAGAGACAAGATTACAGCTGTGACTCTTGATGCAATTTTCTACCATTCTTTATATGGGTTTCCTCTATCTCACAAGCATTTATTCAGGTTTCCATACTCCAGGCACTATTCTACAAGCCCTTACATTGAGAGGGGTCGGTCTCTTTTTCCAGGCAGCAACTGACAGAAGGAGAGGACACAGTCTCAGGCTGTGCCAAGGGAAATATAGGTTGGATATTAGGAAAAAGTTTTTCACAGAATGGGTGATAAAGTACTGTAATTGTCTGCCTGGGGAGGTGGTGGAGTCACCATCCCTGGATGTGTTTAAAGAAAAAATTGGATGTGGCACTCAGTGCCATGGTTTAGTTGAGGTGTTAGGGCTGGGTTGAACTTGATGATCTTGAAGGTCTCATCCAACCTAGTCATTCTGTGACTCTGTGATTGGCAGCCAGGAAAAACCATGAACACAAAGCAAATCTGTCATCAGCAAATTGAGAACCATGTGAACCATGATGTCTCCATTATGCTATTAATCTCACATACAACCTCAGAGTGAGACAGATGATGGGAAACAGTATTTCCTAATTAGATGAACAAACTTTCATTCAATACTAATTACCACTTGGGACCTTAATGAAAAGAGAAGGAAGGCTCTTTCAGCCTGGAGAAGCACCTCACAAATCTTCACATCAATGGCCAGAAACAGAGATGAAACAAAAATGAACCAGTATGGGCATCTGACTCCCACATATTGCCCAGACACATCACAACCAAATTACAACAACCAGCTTTACAGCATATTAAATTTCAAATCAAAAAGACCAGAACAGACAGTATTACAGATGCAGCAGCTACCCACCTCATTACCTTACAAAGATTCCTTCCCAAAGCAAAAGTGTTCATTCAGGAAGGCACTGGCCACTGTCACAGAGCAGCCCTCAAAAAAAGGGACTAACAAAACTCCTTCAAAGAAGTGCTAGCTCTTCCTGTTGGCTTCTAACATCTAGAGACAAAAGTCAAACTGTAAAGCCACAACATGATATTTCTGATTCCCAGAAATATACATAACTTTCAAATATTTTGGTGGGGATGAGGGTATGAGGAGAATGGAAGACATATTTGGTATTATTATTTTTATGTTGGCACTCATTATTTTCCAGTTACTGTGAAGAATTTTCATTTTTACTACAGCACCTTTCTGATAAAAACAACTTATCAAAGTAAATCCAAGCGCACTATAAGTCCAATACTAATCTGAAAACAAAAGCTTTCTTTCACTATGATCAAACAGCACTTACAAAGTATTCACAACTTCTGCAAGCAAAGGGGTTCTGGTTTTAGGCAATTTTTATTTAGGCACTATGTCAAAATTTAATCTTTATTTTTTGAAGCTGCTTCAGCGAGAATTAATTTTAAAAAAGGATGAAACAACTTGAAATAATGGGGGTGGAAACTCAAAGACAGCTTTAGGTCAGAGATGGCTTTTCCACTATGTTAACATGATCCTGTTTGTGAAAACAAGATAAATGAAAGAGCTGTCTGTTAGCTCCTGGGATAAAGTGGGCAAGATGTTTGCCTGGACTGCTCTAGCAAAAGATGCAGGTGGGATGTAAGAAAGCGAAGCGTATGAAACACACTTCCAGAACAAGTAACAGGTAACCATTATCATTTATTTCATGGTCCACAAATCTAGGGTCTTATTTTGAAAGCTGAGAGAATAGGAGAAATAAGAAGAGTAATTAACTCTCTAACCAGATTCATGCAGTGCTTATCTGAAAGAAAACTTCACAAAAGCCCAGATGCAGAAAAGATATGCTATTACAAAAAAAGCACAAGAAACCCAAATCCTTAATTCAGCACACAAGTTTGGGAAACCTTGTCTTTGTCAGAAACACAGGGCAATTGCTTTTTCCACCTTCCTTTTCCCTTAAGCTGCAGAAGCAGGATGGAACATGTGAGTGTAGAATCTCATAGATTCTTACTGGAGACACTTCAGCAGTGAGAGCTTCAGTATCTACTTGATGTGAAAGATGGGCCTGAACAATAAGAACACAAAGTGACTTGTTTATTGATGTGGTCAATATTTTTTTAAATGACAAATTAAATTCTCACTTTAACTTCTTTGGTAACATAAGAACGTTTTAAGAGGGCAATACCACAAACTGCACTAGCTAGAGGAAAGACACATTTGTTACTGCCATTCACTTCCAGTGGCTGCAAGTCTGGAGGATTTCCAATCTTCTCACCAAGAAACAATCCCCTTTACTAACCACAGCAAACTGTACTTTGTTAAATCTTGGTGGTTGCACAAATACAACATAAGAAAGCATGAGGACTCACCAAATGCTGAAACAAACATACATGAAACCAGGTAGCAATCTTTCATTAGTGATAATAAAAAGATGTTCAGTGATATGTCTGTGTGAAAGGGCATTCTGCTCTGCTTAGAGCTACCACTAGAGTGTTAACCATAGCATGGCCTCTTGCTTTATTCGCGTTTTATGATGAACAGCACATGAAGTTCCAGTTGCAGAACTGACACAAGGGAAGTGCTTCCATAAAGTGTGCTTGATACTTAATATTTTCCATCTCAGCGACTGTAAGGCATGATGTTCCCATGTAACATTAAGTGCCCATACTTAAAAAATGTTGTGCAATTTTAATTAGCTTTTAATTTGTCACCCTCACTGGGAGTCCTTCAGCTTTTCAAAACTGAAAGGCTAAGTAAATCCAACCTATAATTTGTATGCTGCTTATTATGTGGAAAAACTGTGTTACATCCTTTCATATCCAGCTCCTCCCAGCTTAGCAGTCCCAATATTTTTGCACACTATGTATGTAATATTTATTACTACTAGAGAAAATGTTAAATAGCCTTTCTTACCTTGACTTGCTGAAGGTAAGAGAAGCCAAACACAGGCAACCATTTATATACTAACAATGAACATAGAGCCACCATATTCCACCCTCATTCATTTCCTAGAAGAATCCAAGCATTTACCTTTCTCTGCAACTGAAAACCACAAAGGTTTAGGCATGCTGACTGCAGCAAAACTCCTCTAATAACAGTACATTAATAATACTTAGCACTTTACAACCAGAGCATTTAACTTTCTAACCACTAACCTCCAAGAGCTCAGGGTCATCAAATCCATTCTGCTCAGGGGGAAACCTGACACATTGAAGTTTCCCCAAGGTCACTTGACTGCTAAAACTGGGATCCAGAGTTTCTAAAAAACACTGATTAGTCCTCCAGACACTCACTTCCAAGGCTACTTAAAGTTAGAAAAGATCACCTAATCAGCACTTGTATTTAGCTGCTTTAATAGACCTCTCTTTCTTACTCTCCTCTTCAATTCCATTTTTAGATACTTTCCTTAAAGCAAAGTGCAGCATTGCAGTCTGCTGTATGTTATGCAAGTTCAGCTTTATTCTGTCTAGCAGAAATGAAATTCTTCACAGTGAATACTTCAAAATAATTAAGACAGATCAGTACAGCAAAAAACCCAGCAGAGATCAACCTGTCAAAGCAACCAGTTTGCACATTTCTCTCTCTCCTCCCCCAGTTAGGGAACAACTGAATAAACCAAAGACTGTTCTTGGCTCCTGTGCAAAATCAAAGCTCTTGTCCTTGTTCTTCATAGGTACAGTGAGCAAAAGGATATGGTGTCTATGATCCACTGTGATGCTAAAGCACAGCAAGGACAAGGAGGTCAAGCAACAGGATACAAAACAGAGAGACAGTGGCAGGACAAGGAGGAAGGAAAGAAATTGAATAGAGTAGCATGCCTTTTTTTGAAGGAATTGCATCAATTTCTACAAGTATATACAACTGAGAAAAATAATTTTCACTGCAATTTACTTAAAATTAGTAAATCCCTTAAGTACATTATGAATGGGATCATTTAGAGAACTTTCAAAAAAGCAGAACAAGACCCATATGGGTCAAATGAAGACAACAGGCACATGGTAGAACTAAGACTTTATCTTCTATGCTATGCCACAGAGCAAGCGAATGCTCCTGTACAATTCTATGATCTCGGAAGCAAAAACACATTTCCTGGCATTTACTTGACAGTGTCACAGCTTCCAAGTTCTGTAGAAGTTCTCACTAATGTCAGAAAGGGACTTCAAACAGCAGAAATAGCAACTGTCACAAAACTATACACAAGCTATGGCTGAGGCAGACTACCTAAAATACATTTTGGCTTCCTTTTACCAGATGGTTGAGCCTGCTTGAAAGCAAAACAAAATTGCTAAGCAGCATTATATCTTCATTAGTTTTCCTCAACTAAGTCCTGAAACTGACTGTTTTTGTTACAGACAAACAAATACAAAGTTCAGTTATTAACCAGAAGTATTACTTTTCCTCAAGTACCATACCATAGTTTTACCAAATTTTGGTGCTTTTTTTTTTTTCTTTTTCTCTGTAGAGACTGCAGAGTTTTACACTAAAACTTACATCAGCTAAGCAGAAGAGATATATCCTTTTGGCAGGCTAATTTCAACTTTATCATGTTTCCACAAATACATGCTTTGTTCTGCTGACATTAAAACCCATTACATTGTTTTACAGAGCACTCCAAACAAAATCATATGAAATATAAATGTTTTATTTAGGACTGTTCCTGAGGCTGGCAAAGCTCCTTTCTATTTGGAGAGTGTTCTGCCTGCCAAGTGAGTCTAGACTTTTATTTTCTGTTGCAATTTTCATTTTATCAGAAGCGTTGCTCCATTTTTATATTAATGTTGATTCCAATACATGCCTGTTGCAGAAAATGTACTGGGTACTGCAGGTAGACTAGACCTTAATGCATTTTCTCAGATCTCACTCCGATGTGCATTAAAAAACCCTAGTGCATATCTAATTAGTCTAACTAATTTTCAAGTTCCAGTAAGGCAATTACATTTGCTACTGATGCAAATTGTTAAAGCCTAGCTATATTCAACGAGGCACCACAAAAAGATGAAAAGAAAATATAAGGAACATTCAGTAATAGCTCTGGATTGAAGAGTTGATGAAGACAATTGATATACCTTTGCTTTCTTCTTTTTAAAAGCAGTAATTAAATAGGATGTATGAAAACCAAAGTTAAAAAAAAATAACAAAAAAAAGCAGTTCTCTTAAACATTCAGATAAATCCGTGCTGCAAGCAACCAGTGTGACAATTTCTGAGACCCAGTTTAAGCAGCCCAAAACACTACTTTGACTGCAGGAAGCCTGAGTATGTGCAGCATGACTGTGCTTTTCACTTATTAATGACACAATTAATTGATCAAAGGACCAGTGACTGGGTCTCTGTCTCTTAACTATTACTAGGAAAGGACCGCCAACCAAACAGCTCTTATAAAGCAGAATAATGACTTCCTGAACACCCTCTAACCCATGGCCTGACTCAAGAAAGCAAAGCAGGAGTCCTTTAAGTGATGAACTTTCACTACCCGAGCAAGAGTTTTGAGAACAGCTGTGAAAATCACAGGACAGATGGATGTGAAGGCATGAAAGGATTAGGTGCCCATGCTCCCACTCACAACAGAGACAGAAATATTTTACCATACAGATGGTGAGACCTGAAGAAGTGAGCCAAGAATGCAGGGGAATTCACACATGATAGCCATTAAAAGCTGAGGGGACAGCCAGATGTTTGTGCACTGTATTTTGGATTGGACTCTTTGTACTCATACTAATCAGTCCAAAAGTAAAATATGATTAGTTTAGAAAACTTGCAAAAATATGCATTTTAATAGATTGTGCTTGGTGGGGCTTTTTTGTACTTGTTTGTTTGTTTTGTTTTTGTTGTATTTTGTTTTATTCTAATTTTTATATGTACAAGTGTTAAACTGGAAAGCAGAGTATCATGAGCAAGGTGTTCTGGGATATGGCTCCTTGAAGAATGGAAAAGTGGATGCATATCTTATTTCTATTAGATGAGCAAAGAACCTTTGCCTCTGGCATAAAAAGCATTAATCCAGAAGGCAAAGAAACTGTGCCTGGAATCTACTTATCCAAGAGCACTTAAAAAATACACACCTCAGCAAGCTACCTAAATACACTGTCTGACAGGTGTCTAACAAGGAGACATCGTACAAAGCTTTGGAAGAATGGGAACTGCACTATACAGAAATCGAAAACTTGAAATGAGTATTATATAATTTTATCAAATAGTACTTACAGACTAAAAAGATACCCATGAGAGATGAACCCCCTGAGAACATTAATAATAGTATTCAGAGACAAATCTAAATCAAAAAGCATTTGCAGAATATGTGCTAAATCTGGGAAATTGGGAAATTTAAGGAAGGTTCTCCTGCTCTTCACAAGATTAATACAGACATTCTATAAAGACATTTTTGAGCCTGAGATTACATACTAAGCCAAATTTCTAAATTCTAAAAAATGTATGGCAACAGGAGATGTGCTTTAAAGGAATTCAAACACCAAAGTTTTCATTGGCATATTGCTGCTTTTGGAAGAAGCGAGGACTTTTTTGATTGATTTTCTACAAATGTTCTATGTTTCAAATTCTGACCTGAATTTTTGCTCTCTGCTAAATGCTAATGTAGATGTTTGCCTTGGAAAATGAAAATCCACAGAACAGGTACTTCCACTGGGGTCAAGCCTTGAAAGACTAACTCAACATGTTAGCTTTTCTTGAGCATAGAACATGGTCTTCAGATATTTCTAGCCCACTAGAGCTCACTTTCTATTGTGCAGTAAGATGTGCGGGCAAATAACAGCTAAAACCAAGAACCACCTCCATTACCTGTGCTACCTGATTAAACCTAAAAATAAGACACAAACAGAGGAGCTGGGGAGAGGCATGAGAACACAGTCCACCTGAGGAAAAGTCACTGAAAAGATGACAAGAACTCAAAACAGACTGTTGTGCTTTTCCCTGGAAGAAATACTGACCGAGAGTTAAACCTCAAAAAGTTATACCACCCCCGCCCCCAAACACAAAAAAAAAGCCCCCACCAAATCAAAATACATCAGCAGACTCCGAGGGATACTAGCCCTTGATCTACCTACAGGGATTTCTAAGTTGCACAGTCCAATAAACGAGAACATAAAATGATTAGCAGCAGTGTTAGTTAATGTATTCACTGAAAAACAACTCATGCTGTGTCTCAGGTTTCATAAATAAAGAAAATGTTTATAACTGAATTACAGATGGGCGACTTTGTGGGCTGCACAGGACTGTGGGCAAAGCCCTGACTTCAAGAGTAAGAAATAGTATTTTATAATATAGCTACAGATTCTTCTTTTGAAGTTAAATTCTTCTGAGACATTTTCATGGAGACAGCAAGAGGTATTTTAAGTGCAGTTCATCAGCATCCACAAACCTGGCTGCTGTGCTGCTGCCTGTATGAGTGAACGCAGGATAAATGGAAGGAAGAGGTGTAATATGCAATGGTCGAATGACTAAGGCAGAAACAAGCACTGGCTCATAGGTTGGATATTAGGAAAAAGTATGTTATGGAAAGAGTGATAGAGTACTGTAATTGTCTGCCTGGGGAGGTGGTGGAGTCACCATCCCTGGACGTGTTTACAAAGATTGGATGTGGCACTCAGTGCCATGGTTTAGTTGAGGTATTAGGGCTGGGTTGGACTAAACAATCTTGAAGGCCTCTTCCAACCTAGTTATTCTGTGATTCTGTGATTTCAAGAGGGTGTTAATGGGAAACAAGAGGGAATAGTACAGCTTTGGTAAGTATGCAAATAAAGCATTGCAAAGGGACTTGTCTCTTGTCTTCATCCTGCGTTCTCCACTAAAGAGAAAGGTAAAGAATAAACAGCCATCATTGTCACACATGTTCAGCTGCTTTAGTCACCAGTGGTGAAAACTAAACCATAAGGAAATGAGTTACTTCTTTCACCCTTCTTGACTGAGTTAAACTGTGTCAGTCAGGACTACCTCACCACAGCTATGGCTGCTTTTGGAGCTTGAAGACAAGGACTATCACAGTCACCTCCAAAGGGATGGCCCCTCTACTATTCGTGTTTTGCTTTGTTTTTCTGGTGCTATCTTTAAATATTAGAGCTCTGTTAGCCTCAGAAGGGTGAGATAGTAAATCCCTGATACCCTCTGCAAATAGAAGCCCAGCAGCATATTCTTAGCAGATGTTATGAATTATAACAAGTTGCACTGCTATTTTCTTTGGGTACTTGCCAAAGTAACCTCAAGGCATCCCCACCAATAAGCTGGCATTTAGAAAAGCACTTTAAAACACAGTCACAGCTGGATAATCTATTTGCAAATATTCTTCCTTCCATTCCTGACCCATCAGTGGGATTAGCTGCCAAACTATTAACTGCCTTAGCACCATCTGTGCTCAGGTTCCATTAGTAACCCAAGTGTTTCAGGACATCCCAGTCCTGCACAAGCTATGCCCAGTTACTGCTTGCTGATATATCAGTCCAGCTAAACAAGCCTGGAAAATGCAACAGGTAACCAAACACTCTCAGAGCAAATTAACCTCTACAAAAACCAGGCATGTCAGGAATAAATCAGCCTCTACATAAACAGGTACTTCAGCTCCTATCCCACCAGAGTTAACTGCTGACAAATACAGAGAAAAGCTCAGGTCAGACCACAGCTGCTTTGCACAAGTTGCTGAAAAAAAGGCCTTTACCTTGCTTGCTGACAGACACTGCAAATCCAAGCCTTCTCCTTCTTCTGGTAAGTGCTGCAACTCTTGCAGATGTTGTACTTGCAGTCTTGGCACTGTCGCTTGCTGTTGATAAGAAATGTGAAAGGGGAACAGCAGCGAATGCAGCAGTGCTCATTGAATTTCTGCTGCTTGGAAAGGATGCTGCACTTGTTACCCTCTTCATCCAACTTCTGCTTCATTTCACTGGAATGAAAAGAACAAAAACATAATCAAAATTTCAATGGGAAATCTTTATCCTCTTTCCACATATTCATGTTGTACATACTCCTCAAGTAACTTTTGCAGATGTGATATGAATATGAAAAATGCATATTCTAAATTTAGAATGGGAAAGCAAAAATTCCTATGTTCCCTTAAGCCACCCATGGCCAACCCACTTAAACTCTCCCTGATTCACAAACCAGAGCAAAATTTACTCAGTTCCAGAGAGACAACTCTAAGGAAAGACAGGTTGCTGCTCCAGGCACTCAGCTGTGCCAAGGCACAGAAGCCACATGAAAATGCAGTGCTGCTCTCAGAACCCTTTACAAATCGGAAAGCAGTTTATGGAAGTCAAAAAAAGCTTGGTGCACAGTAATAATAAAATCCTTCCAACCAACAGTTGTGAAAATAAAAACTTTGTTTTGTTCTGACCCATAGGGTCATATTATTCATAATAGCTCAAATCTGTCAAGCAACATTAATGATATCCTTCATTTCAGAGAGATTTGGGTTCTCTACTAGTTAGGACCAATATTAAGATGCCTGTTAACTGTGAAAGTGTTTGTAGGCACTCTGTATAAAGTTTCCTGTTTTCCAGCAGAAGAGCTCATTCATTTAAAAAAACTGAAATAAATTGTGTATGCATGGTACTAAGTAAATTGCTATCTCCCATTTTACAGTGCTTTTGATATTTACAAATTAGGCAATATATTCCATGACAGCAGTAATAAAAAAGCATGTAGAGGGAAGAGTTTTGAAGGCAGACAAGTCTGCAAACTCATCACACATTTTCTGACATGTGCAACTAGTCATAGATATAACCCTATGAGAAGAATAAATAAGAATCAATGAAAAACAAGTAAAACAAAAGCTTTTAACACAGTGTGCACGTACTTACATTCATTCTCTCTATTTCTCAGAATTAGTGGTAAGTACCTTACCATTTCCAATTGCTGATAAAAACCACTTATAAGATTAGAGTAACATAAAAGTCTAAACAAAATTTAGAGGTTCCACAAAACAGACTAAGCTGCAAGAATACTTATTCATGACATGCTGACTTACTCTTGTATATATTAATGTTTAAATATCTTGCTACAGGAAAAAAAGAACACACTTATTGCATACTTACTCAGGAACTCAACCAAGAACATCTATGAAAATAATTTTGAGCCAAGACTGGAATTTTAAAAAGAATCACAATACTGGGCTATATATCACCTTATTTGCCACTTCTGCCTCAGATTCATAACTCAAAATAAAACCAGCCTGGTTTATGAAAGTCTGACAGGTCAATTAGAAATCACAAATCTAAAAGACAAGTAAAGCAGTGATCTAAACCATATAATTTTTGAACTTGCACATACAACATATTTAAGTGTATTCCTGTCCTGGGGTGACTTTATGATACTGGTATCCCCAATCGTCTAGTTTATGTTATATATTAAGTCCTGCACCTTTAAGACTGTCTTTGAAAGCAAGAGAGGGGAAAGAAGAAGCGCGCAGTGTGTTAAGGAAAACATCACTCCCACGCACCCCGCTCCTGGACTGTGGTGTCTGCAGCACGGACAGACAGCGGGACAGAGCTTCTCTCTGACTTTTAGTTAGTTTTAACTAGCTGAGGCAGAGGAGTTCCCTGGACCCTTGTTTTTTTCAATTTTCTTGGATCTGTGCAAGCCTGCTCTGGACTGAACACCCAGCCAAACCCCGGGAGCTCACGCCTGTGGCCCACCGGGGCCTGGGCCTCGGCACTTTTCCAGCGCCAGAGGGACTGATAAGAACCTGAGTGAGCCGAGCTGCACCACATGAAAAAAAGACCTTTCTTCCTAGACTTACCATCCCATCGAACAGCAAGAGGTTTTATTATTTAATAATTTTATTATTTAATATTACTCAATTTTCTGTTAAATAAACAGCTTTTTCCACTTCTCTCCACGGAAAATTTTTTTTTTTTTCCCTTTTCCCGGACCCGTTGGTGGAGAGAGGCATTTCCCTGTAGAAATCCCCATTTGGAGTTTTCCTTCCTGATTTGCCCTAAACTAGGACAAATACAGTTTTTGGCGCCCGAACGTGGGGCAAGAGAAAGTGGAAAAACCTGTACTGATTGTTGGTTGTATTTATTCTGTATTGGGATAAAGCAGTCTGTAGTCATGTTGTTTGGATACATAATGTCTCTTGGGGTGGAGGCCTTCATGTGGACCTGGTCCCTAAAAGTTTTTGAGGTTTTAATACCTGTCTTTGCCCTCTTTCACAGTAGAGGGGAACGAATTAGAATGGTTATTGTGCTGGGCTCGGTGATACTGATTTATAGTAAGTTTATAGAACTACTGAAGTTTCTGTCAGGTATGTTTGGCTCATGGTTTCTTCGCCCGACCCTGCCTCCCAGTCCTAGTGGCACATTTTGGGAGTTTATTGGTAATTGCACCCAGTTTGTTAGAGGAAGACCAGGGGATGAGGCGTTTCAGCCTTTTCTTTCCTTCTTCTCCTTTGAATCTGTTATGTCCCTCTTTGAGAATACCCAGTTTCCCCTGAGTGTTAAGGATACCACTTTCCTGGTAGTACAGCTGGCTCAGCTGTTAAGCTTCCTCTATATAGTCTGCGGCTTCTATAGGATGAGGGCTGAGATATCCAGAAGAGCCAATGAGACCCCTGCCCTAGAAGTAGACTCAGGTGTGGGAAATCCTGAGTAGTGTAGAGAATGAGAGAGAATTGGCCGAACTCTGAAGGAATTTTCTGATCCCCCAGCCTGGGAATTTTCACGTGAACAAATTCAGAACCCAGATGAAGTAAGGAAATATCTGGAAGAGAATTGCTGTGATGATTCTAAAAAGAAAAATATCATTGCAATAAGCTGGGCCCTAGCGTATGCTTATCGCACGGTGCTAGATACTGTAGGGCAGGCAGATAAATCAGCAGCTACCCCAGTGACTCAGGCTAAACCAGACAGTGAGCCTAAGCCAGCAGCCAAACCAGACAGTGAGCCTAAGCCAGTGTCTGTTGCTCCTGCCACGAGAGGCATGAAATTCAAAACCAAAACCGATCGGCCAGTAGATGATGATAATGGTGATGCGGGGGAAGGACCCTCAAGACCAGCAACTGACACAAAATCAGAAGGCACTGGTGAACCTTTCTCCCTGAAGGACCTTCGTGGCCTGAGAAAAGATTACACTCGACGACCTGATGAATCTATAATTAGTTGGTTAGTCCGTCTGTGGGATGCTGCAGGAGAGGCTACAGTTCTGGATGGCACTGAAGCGAGGCATCTGGGATCCCTGTCACACGATCCGGTTATTGACCAGGAGATGATGAGGGGGGCTGACCCTTATAGTCTCTGGGAACGGGTCCTAAGAAGTGTGGCACAAAGATATCTGTGTGCAGACGATCTCTATATACAGCAAACTCGTTAGAAAACCATAGAACAAGAGATTCAGCGCTTGAGAGAAATGGCAATAGTAGAGATTGTCTTTGTGAGTGACTTAGGTACTAGAAATCCAGACTTGGTGCCATGCACATCTGTGATGTGGCGAAAACTTGTTCGACTTAGGCCACAAGAATACGCTTCTGCTTTAGCAACAATGAAGCGGGATGACCGAGAAGAGACTGTGCTGGATATGGCGAAGAAGCTTCGAGCATATGCAGATACCGTGCATGGCCCCATGCAGGCAACAATTGCAGCTATAGAAACACGTATGCAAAACTTCCACGACAAAATAGAGGAGACTCTCAAGAAATTCAGAGAAGATCTTCTTCCAGTCTCAGCAGTACAGACCAGGAGCCCTGGTACTCAACGCAGAAGTTCCCCAGATAGAGAGAAAAAGCTACGAGCTGAGCTGTGGTTTTTCCTACGTGACTGTGGAGAAAACATGAAAAGATGAGATGGTAAATCTACTGCTGCTCTGGCAAAACGGATGCTTGAACTGAAAGACAGCAAGACTCAGGGAGAATACTCCACCAAAAAGAAAGCCGCTCCAGTAGCCTGTAGTCAAACTGACAAGTATGATGATAACCAAGCTTAGAGGGGCCCTGCCTCTAGCCAGGTAGAGGCTAGGGAAAACCGTGTCTTTTGGACTGTGTGGATTCGTTAGCCTGGCACATCAGAACCGCGAAAATATGAGGCCTTGGTTGACACTGGTGCACAGTGTACCCTAATCCCATCAAGATATGTAGGGGCAGAATCTGTTTCTATTGCTGGTGTGACAGGGAGATCACAGGATTTTACTTTAGTGGAAGCTGATGTGAGCCTGACTGGAAATAAGTAGAAGAAGCACCCCATTGTGACTGGCCCAGAGGCCCCCTGCATTTTAGGCATAGACTACCTCCGAAACAGGTATTTTAAAGACCCAAAGGAGCTTAGGTGAGCATTTGAGATAGCAGCTATAGAGACAGAGAGCATCAAGCAATTGAACACTTTGCTTGGACTGTCAGAGAACCCATCTGTAGTAAGACTCCTGAAGGTAGAAGAACAGCGAGTACCAATTGCCACCTCGACGGTGCACCGTCGGCAGTATAGGACAAATCGAGATGCTGTGATCCCCATCCACAAGATGATCCGAGAACTGGAGAGCCAAAGGGTAGTCAGCAAAACTCACTCACCCTTCAACAGCCCCATCTGGCCTGTGCGTAAATCTGAAAGAGAATAGAGATTGACTGTGGACTATCGTGCATTGAATGAAGTGACTCCACCGCTGAGCGCTGCTGTGCCGGATATGTTAGAGCTCCAGTACGAGCTGGAGTCCAAGGCAGCGAAGTAGTACGCCACTATTGACATTGCCAATGCATTTTTCTCCATTCCCCTGGCAGCAGAATGCAAGCCTCAGTTTGCCTTCACGTGAAGGGGAGTGCAGTACACCTAGAACCGACTGCCCCAGGAGTGGAAGCACAGCCCCACCATTTGCCATGGACTGATCCAGGCTGCCCTAGAAAAGGGTGAGGCTCCAGAACATCTGCAGTACATTGATGACATCATTGTTTAGAGAAAGACAGCTGAAGAGGTCTTTGAGAAAAGAGAGAAAATCATCCAGGTTCTCCTGAAAGCCGGTTTTGCCATCAAGAAGAGCAAAGTTAAGGGACCAGCTCGTGAGATTCAGTTCCTGGGGGTAAAGTGGCAAGATGGACGGCGTCAGATTCCCACTAAGGTCGTCAATAAGATCACAGCAATGTCTCCACCCACTAGCAAGAAGGAAACGCAAGCTTTCCTAAGTGCCATAGGTTTTTAGAAGATGCACATTCCTGAGTACAGCCAGATTGTGAGCCCTCTTTACCTGGTCACCCGCAAAAAGAACACTTTCCAGTGGGGCCCTGAACAACAACAAGCCTTTACTCAGATCAAACAAGAGATCGCTCATGCAGTAGCCCTTGGCCCAGTCAGAACAGAACCAGATGTGAAGAACGTGCTCTACTCTGCAGCCGGGAGCCACGGTCTGTCCTGGAGCCTTTGGCAGAAAGTGCCTGGAGAAACTCGAGGCCGACCACTGAGATTCTGGAGCCGAAGTTACAGAGGGTCTGAAGCCAACTACACTCCCACAGAGAAGGAAATTTTAACAGCCTATGAAGGAGTTCAAGCCGCCTCAGAAGTGATTGGCACAGAAGCACAACTCCTCCTGGCACCCCGACTGCCAGTGCTGGGGTGGATGTTTAAAGGAAAGGTTCCTGCTACCCACCACGCCACTGACGCTACATAGAGCAAGTGGATCGCCCTCATCACGCAGCGCGCCCGTATTAGAAACCCAAATCGCCCTGGGATTTTGGAGATAATTACAAACTGGCCAGAAGGTGAAAACTTTGGTCTCACTGATGAAGAAGAGCAAGAACAAGTGACACAGGCTGAAGAAGCTCCACCGTACAACCAACTGCCAGCAGAAGAAACACGCTACGCTCTGTTTACTGATAGTTCCTGTCAAGTCGTAAAGATGAACCGGAAGTAAAAAGCAGCCGTATAGAACCCCACACGACAGGTCGCAGAAGCCACTGAAAGAGAAAGTGAATCAAGCCAACTTGCTGAACTCAAAGCTGTTCAACTAGCCCTAGACATTGCTGAAAGAGAAAAGTGGCCAAAGCTCTACCTCTACACGGATTCATAGATGGTAGCCAATGCTCTGTGGAGATGGCTGGAAAAGTAGAAAAAGGCCAACTGGCAACGCAGAAAAAAGCCAATCTGAGCTGCTGATGAATGGAAAGACATCGCCACCAGAGTAGAGAAACTGTCTGTGAGGGTCCGTCATGTAGATGCCCATGTCCCCAAGAGCAGGGCTAATGAAGAGCACCGAAACAATGAGCAAGTAGATCAAGCTGCAAAGATAGAAGTGTCAAAGATAGACTTAGATTGACAACACAAGGGAGAGTTGTTCCTAGCTCGATGGGCCCATGACGCCTCAAGCCATCAAAGTAGAGATGCCACCTATAAGTGGGCACGAGACCGAGGGGTGGATCTAACCATAGACAGTATTTCTCAAGTTATCCATGACTGTGAGACGTGTGCCACAATCAAACAAGCCAAGCGGTTGAAGCCGCTATGGTACGGTAGGCGTTAGTCCAAATATAGATATGGAGAAGCCTGGCAGATTGACTACATCACACTGCCCCAAACCCGCCAAAGCAAGCGCTACGTGCTCACAATGGTAGAAGCCACCACTGGATGGTTAGAAACCTACCCTGTGCCTCATGCTACAGCACGTAACACCATCCTGAGACTTGAAAAGCAGGTCCTTTAGAGGCATGGTACCCCTGAGAAGATTGAGTCAGACAATGAGACTCATTTCAAGAACAGCCTTATAAACAGCTGGGCTAGGGAACATGGCATTGAGTGAGTGTACCATATCCCTTACCATGCACCTGCTGCGGGAAAAGTAAAGAAGTACAATAGACTGTTAAAAACTACCTTGAAAGCGTTGAGTGGGAGATCTTTCAAAAATTGAGAGCAGCATCTAGCAAAGGCCACCTAGATAGTTAACACCCGAGGTTCCACCAATCGAGCAAGCCCAGCCCAATCCGAGCCCCTGCATAAAATAGATGGAGACAAGGTCCCAGCAGTACATCTCAGAAGTTTGTTAGGAAAGACAGTTTAGATCAATTCTACTTCGAGTACAGACAAACCCATTCGTAGAGTTGTTTTTGCTCAAGGACCGAGTTGCACATAGTAGATAATGAAGAAAGATGGAACAACACAATGTGTACCTCAGGGAGATCTGATGGTTGAGTAAAGATTATGAATAAATGCCCTTGTCTGTATATAATGTATGTGTTGTAGGGTTAAAATATATATATATATATATATATTGATTTTGATAATAAGTTGACGATATGGGGATAAGGGGTAAAATGTCCTGGAGTGACTTTATGATACTGGTATCCCCAATCGTCTAGTTTATGTTATATATTAAGTCCTGCACCTTTAAGACTGTCTTTGAAAGCAAGAGAGAAGAAAGAAGAAGCGCGCAGTGTGTTAAGGAAAACATCACTCCCACGCACCCCGCTCCTGGACTGTGGTGTCTGCAGCACGGACAGACAGCGGGACAGAGCTTCTCTCTGACTTTTAGTTAGTTTTAACTAGCTGAGGCAAAGGAGTTCCCTGGACCCTTGTTTTTTTCAATTTTCTTGGATCTGTGCAAGCCTGCTCTGGACTGAACACCCAGCCAAACCCCGGGAGCTCACGCCTGTAGCCCACCGGGGCCTGGGCCTCGGCACTTTTCCAGCGCCAGAGAGACTGATAAGAACCTGAGTGAGCCGAGCTGCACCACATGAAAAAAAGACCTTTCTTCCTAGACTTACCATCCCATCGAACAGCAAGAGGTTTTATTATTTAATAATTTTATTATTTAATATTACTCAATTTTCTGTTAAATAAACAGCTTTTTCCACTTCTCTCCACGAAAAATTTTTTTTTTTTTCCCTTTTCCCGGACCCGTTGGTGGAGAAAAGCATTTCCCTGTAGAAATCCCCATTTAGAGTTTTCCTTCCTGATTTGCCCTAAACTAGGACAATTCCCAATATACGCCTTTTAATAAATTTAAAATTTTAAAACAATGTGTGTTTCTGCTGCTCACACCCTGTACAAGGGTTTGACTAAATTAGACTAGGTGCTCAAACAGATACTCTTTGCAGTTTCAAGTAAATAATCTTTATGATTTTTTTTTTTCTGTCTAGATGGAAAAAAATGCTTGTTCCGCCTCATTTTTACAGAATGTGCAAGATGCAAAAGGTCAGAGATTATCATGTAGATAGGAAATGCCTGAATTAGGCAAGTCAAACTGGCTTCCTCGGGTAACCTGATGGAATGATCCCAGAGATTCAATGGGATGACAAGTTTATCTTAATCTCCATTATTCCCTCCTACCATGGTACTACATGGGCAATGTTTTGAGTGGAACAAGAGAGCAAGTGAATTGTCTCCATGTCGCTCTTCCACCCATAGCAGGCATGCTACTCTGCAGCAATGGGGTGAGACACAGCACTGTTTCTGCACAGAAAGTCAGGCAGGAACCCCAGATCCCAGGACAAAAGCTGGTGAAGGTGAGGGCTGTATGGTTCAAGGAGGAATTCTGGCATGGAGAAGTGTTCAGCAGCCCAATATGCTGCAATCTTTGCTTCAGGATGGAGACCCCAGGCAGCAGATGATGGCCTTCCCATAAAACGAGACCAGCTAAGGAGTCAGGGTCAGGGAGAGTGATGAAAGAAGAGATTTTTGTCCTTATGGAGTTCTATTATCTCCCAGAATTAATAACGCCAATGTTTGGTAGTATCACAGCCCACACACTCAACACTGTCATGCTCAGTGGCATTTTGAACCCTTATTAGGGCTCTGATGCATGATAGCAAGATAAACCACAGAGCCAAAGCCACTAATTAAAACTCTACAATAATGCTAACAATATAAAACCAGGCAGTTTTGTTCACAAAAGAGCTAATAAAGCCTGATACCCAGAAAAAGCTGAGCACACACCAAAATCTTTTCATCAGAACAGGCATTAATTACATCTCTCTCCTCTATCTGGCTGCCAGTATTCATTACAGTGGTAGAACTCAATATCATTAAGGCATCTGCCTCAGCATTAAATAGGACTAAAATTGGCCAATGGATTAAAAACGTAAATAGGATAAGGTTGGACAGCCTGTCAGTGAGCGAGCATGACAGAAAAAGCCTCATTTCCACAGGAAACCAGGCAGAACAGAAAAGAAAGCAATGCACATCTCTCTGACAGCTGTAACAAATTAAGGTTCTCACGCACTGCCTGCCAAAGGCTATTCTATAAGGAGTCAAGTGGCAAAAGGGATTGTCAACTGAACTTGTAATTTGAAGCCAAAAAGCTCCTCTCCACACTCTTTCCTTGGAAGCAAAACACAGGTTTCATATGAAAGAGAGATGCTGCATAACTCTGGTGAGCAATTCAACCTGTCTGATTTGAGGAAAATTAGCTGAAAAGTAGGCACTGGTTTACTCTCACTCAGCAATACCAAGAAAACCTCACTTGAATGTAACTCCAGCTGGACCATCACCCTGAGGGGACGATTAATGTGGTCATCAATATTGATACACTGAGAAACTTTGTTGCACTGAAATTCGGGGAGGTACAAGCTGAACCTCAAGGCATCCCAAATTAAAAATCTCAGGCTTTACTTTCAGGACGTTCATATTGCTTGGTGTAAGAAGATTGTCAGAATGTTCTAAGGAAAGGGCAGGCAGCCAACAACAACTGATGGTCTCATAAAGTGAAACTGGCTTCCAAAAAGACAACAGCCACCTGTGCAGGAGCTATTTCTAAGAAGGTCGAACTGCCCAGTCATTGCAAATATTTCCCCTTCCTCCTCATGCAACAGTTTCCCCCAACAAAACCCAGCTGAGGGGGATGGGACAGAGACTAGAGGAAGAATGCCTCTCCCTCTCTGAATGTTGTGCTCATGAGTGCTTACTTCCCCAAGGAGGGAAGGTAATGTATTCAGAGATGTATACATAGAATATGTGTGCAAATAAAACAAGCAACAAAATACAACTGCACAAAAAAATGTGCATGTTGAGGTAAGCACAGAACAGTGGGAACGACAAATTACAGAATTCATTCAGAAGTCACAACTGATGGGGCTCAGCTATTATGGTTATGTGTAACATAGTAATAAGCACCTGTGGGGAAGAGAACTCATGCTGTGTGAATGAATCTCAGATGGGGTTTCATTTTCTTTCTCAAGTGGTTGCATTTCATCGATTGCTTACAAGTACGAAAGAAGCAAAAAATACTCAATAGATATCCAACATGTCTATCACCAAAAACAATTCTGTCAAAGAACATTTTATGAGTTCCAAGTTCCAAATAAGTTCAAAACTATGCAGATGCATATTATATTTTTCTAGAAGTTTTCATCAATGAATTTACACAGTTTGCATCAAAAAATATGTAATTAATTTCAGTCAATGCTTTGGGTGATAGACTCCTGGCATGTAATCCCCACAAACAGTCAGATTAGGAACACTTTCCATCACACTGTTTTGGATGTAGTTTTTTCTGTTATATTCTGAGGATGAATAGATGTCTTCCCCTCACCACCTACTATGATTTTGTGACTTTTTAAAACATAAATTAAATCACTTCCATTGGTATGGTTTATTTCTTCTTAATGTCTGGCAGGTTTAAACATAATCCTTCAATGTTTGCCTGAACAATGCCTTCTCCTCTAATAAAATTTTTAAACCAATTGGTATATTACACCTCCTAAATACAGAAATATAAGCTTTTTTTGAGAAAAAAGAATTTTTGGTATGCTTCCCACCAAGAGGCATTACTGTGATTAAACGCTCAAGGGGTGAGCCAGGTGGAGCTTTAACCTCAAGCTGCAAAGTCAACAGTAATATACACATTGACAACTTGCCAGATTAAGACAATACTGTGAAGTTAAAAAACCAAAACCAATGATGAGTTTTAAAAAAGGTTAAAAAACACATTACTAAATGAGTAAGTTTAGGGTGACTGAACTCTAAACCCCTAGGTGCAGCAATGGAAAGGAGTCCATAAAACAGGCAATTGGATTATAACACAAAGCTAAAAAAATCCCCTGATTTTCATTTAATAAAGAGAACAGTTCCTGGTGAAAACCTGATAGCTGGCTTCAGCTCCAAGGCAGAGTCTGTATAAGCAAGTCTGTCTGTCAGGCTCCCCAAAATGCAGCTCTCTGCTCTTTCCTAAGTGCTTCTCTGAGCCCAGTTATTGGGCTGTACCATCTTACTCTTGTCTCACACCAGTTTCCATTTCAGGAGTTTAAACCTGGTAGCTTAAAGGCAAAGTCCAGCTGGACTGGTTCCCATTTGCTCTGTTCCCTTCTTAAGTGATGGACAAATACAATTTTTCCTGCTGTTTAAACACCTTTTATCTTCCCCAGTAGAGTAGAGGCTAAATCTATTCTAGTTGCCTGCACAGGCAAAGAAGAAAATGGAAGGACAACATTCCTAGATTCACCTCACTCCCTCCTTATGAACAGAGGAGCAGTGTTTCTGCAAGTTATCAGACAGGTAGAAACTTTCTCCTTTGGTACTACAGATGAGGGTTCCTGTTTCTTCTGTTTCCTGTCCTCTTAATTCAAATTACACCTATTTCATAGAACAAGACATGTTTTATCCACTGGCCTTAGAGCCTTTTTTACTTCAAAGATTAATGAATGCACAGCACACACTGCAAAGTGCTTTTCTCAGGAGTACAGCTGTCTGCTGAACTGGGTAACTGGTTGTCTCTCTTTCTGAACTTGTTTGCACTATCTCACTTCCCAGAGTGGATTCAGAGCAGTGCATGAAGGTCACTAATTTATTTTAAAACTGGTTTCAATCAGTTTGACAACTGTTAAAACACTGTTTCCCTCCACAAAAAAGAATGCCTTCAAACATTTCTGTGTTCAAGCATCCTTAATACTCACCTTCACATAACGAGCTATTGAGGCCTTTTGCTTAGCACAAAATCTGGATTTCTGCATATTTCAGGGAGCAGATGAACAAGTTCTGATGTACCCATTTCCAGCCTTTCAGAGAGACCACTTTTCCTACTGCACCTTATGTTTTTGCACTCCCACAGTCAATCCAAACTTGGTGTATTGGGCTAGGAGTTTCCTTGGGTTACAGAGATCACCTAAAAATACAGGTTTTACCAATATCCTCTAAGCTACACTGCTGAAGGACAAAGAGATTTTCATATTAAGTGGAAAAAGTGTATGAAGTATTCTAATCTCCACTCTCCTTAAACCTGCCAGATGTGCACCAGATGCCAGAGCTGGGGTAAAGATCTTTTAATCTGTGGAGAACATGACAGTCTCTTATTCCTTGATTACTAGTACAATGAGGAGGAGTCACAGGCTGAAAGTGACAGAAATTTCTTTCCCATTCAGGTTTTCAATTTGATGTTTAAGGTCCTAGACTGTGATGACTACAAGTAGTTCCCATCTCAGCCCTTACTTCCTCTCTTCTTCACTCAACCTCTCAAGCCTCCAGAAATGGACCAGCCAGGTTAGTAAAATGCTGCTAAATTTAGGAAAAACACTCACTGGAAGTTCTGTAAGCCTGACTCCTGATCTGAGAGAACAAGCCAAAATTGCCAAGGAGAGCTGCTCAGTGTTTTATCCCTTCCACATTTCTTGTGTCCCAAACTGTGGCATGGTGCAAATAGGGGAGAAGCTCTATGCTGACAGGGTCATACACCTCTTCCACCTCCAGTACATAGTAAGAACCAAATTCTCCCAGCAGGCCTCCATCACTATTTACTCTCTAAGGGTTCAGTGCTTATTTTCTTTTTTTTTTGCTGCCTCTCCTTCTAAGGTAGTTTATTCTCCATCAAGACAGGCATCTAACATAACTTCCAGATTGTAATATACCACCATCCCTTTTGTCTCTTTTATGTCTTTACTAGATTTCCCCTAGTGAAACTCTAATTGCTCTTTGAAAAAGTGGAGCACAGCATAGAACTATAGCAAATGCCAAGTTAATTCATTATCTTATAATCAAGGCCTCTTTTCCTAAGTTCTTATCCACACTACCAGAAATAAGCCTCATGTTACATTTAACACTTAGCACATGAAATAGTGTCTACACATTGCTAGTACTGTCAAAAAGCCACTCTTAGCACACATGCAAACACAGCACTTGCATTTGGGAAGCCTTGGAGGAGCACACACCACTTAAATCTGGATATCAGTCCAGACTTAAGTCTGGACATCAGCAGTAGCTGACATTTTCGGGAGGATTAGACAGCAAGGACTGTACCATAAATGGGGGAGGGAACAGAAGTAATGTCAAAAACATCCCAAGGCAAAAAAGCAAAACACGAAGTTTTCGGGGGGAGATAGGGGGAGTCAAGTGCTAAGAAACTCATGAATAGTTATGAGTAAGTCACTTGTACAAAAATCAGGAAGATTGATATTTCACAGTCCAATTACTCCAACTGTGGCTGTGTTCTTTTACTTAAGACCTTACCAGCATCTCTTGAGATTTTTTTCACTCTTCAGCTTTCAATTTCTATAAAATTAAATTTCTGTAATATTAATGTATATTCCTATCAAATCTCACTTTTTATATTTTTATTTCCTTCTCTCTTCAAAAGTAGAAGCAGACAGTGATGATGTTGCATGTATGCTACTGCTCTTATCTGGGGACTATCTCTTTCTAAAAATAAAGAAATCCATCACAGTGGAAACACTGCTGATGCGTTTTTACCTTTTTTTTTTTTAAGATTTGCAAACAGCTCTTACACTGGGAAAACAATTGCACTGACACCTTTGTATTTCTTATTAGATACCATAAAATAAATGCTGTGAAGACTAACCTATGGAAGTTTTGTGTTGTTGAACCAATTAAACTGCTGATAGAATGAGAAAAATGGCAACATACTCAGCACATACCCTTGTCAAGAAACACAGATCAGGCACTGTGTTTGCTAGAGAGAAAGACAGTCAAGCACCAAGACAAATTGTAGTGCACTTGCCCCAGACCAGTACCTAGTTTGTCATACCAGTCTCTATCCTAATCTGTTAATTTCATGCTGTGGCGAAACTGTTTCACAAAATGAGTGACTGCTGCTGACTTTATAGACACTGTGCTAATGGCTATTAGGAGAAGTTCCCTTTTCTTTTGCTGTCACAAGCACTGTTGGTCAGTGTGTATCATCAGCTGGAACTGACTGACATGTCAGAGCATAGATAAATAAAGCAAATACTGTACTGGCATTATTTTAAATTCCTCCTCACTTCATAAACCCACAAATCGTCAAGGGACATTGCATTTAACCCCATCTTCTTTTGTCATGTTGGATATCACAGGAGCACAGACTGTGCACCACATTTAACTGATAGGCTTTGAAATCTTCTGTGGGGAAGTAGAGCAGCAAGGGTGAAGCAGGTTTTGAATTATAAAGGAGATACGCTGGGGAGCTTTGGGTACATTGGAAATCTCCACATGAAAGCTGAAATGACCTTTTTCAAGACAGTGCCATGAGTATGGACTCCTTTGCCCTCCCATTCTTTTACTCCCACATGGGACATTTGAAAATAAAGCTGGGTTTTGACATACTTCCCCCCCCCCCACCCCGCTCACTCTTATTTCTCATCTGCTCTCCTATCTCAGTTACAACTTGGTCTGTAGTAAGGTAGGGTAGTTTGAGGTGAAATAATGTATCTCTATCAGGGACAAGCATACTTGCTGCAGTTTAAATCCTACAGGACCTTCTGGTTCAATCCTGGGTTTGACTCTGAATGATCAAAAGGTGTGCATCCATACTGGACATCAACTGCAAATAATGATAAGCTGGAAAGTTTTCCCCTTTTTTCCTTATTATGTCCATATTGAACCACTAACCATGACAATCTGATTTTTTTTTTTATCATTTCACCAGTATATGCCACAGCCCTACCGATGTGACTACAAAATGGTAAGTTTAAAGTATTATTTAAAATAGCATTTTGCGGCACTTCCCTCTTAGATTACAAACATGTAATACTTTCTGTTTTACTTATTGCCCTATTACACTTTGTAACAACCTAGCAAAGCATCATTACCTTTACCACCTTTCTTATTTTGCTTCCCTGTTTTTTCCTTTACCACGTTTGATAGTGATTTTTAGTTACACAAATATTTGCTACATTTCCCTTTATCTCATTTCTTCTCAATAAGTCTCATTTTGCTCTCCCTGAAGTGCATTCCTCACTGCCCATCTCCCTGGAGACCTTTTTCCTATCAGGTCCTGACTTTCAGTACAGGTTCATTCCTAAAGAATGATAAATACAGATAAGCATTCTTTAGAATAAAGCATTTTTCAATTCAAAAAACCCAAAAATATTTAGTGAAAATATTTTTTAAAATGTACAACAGTGTACATCATAGTTACATGCAATACATTCTTTGCATCACTGGGGGCATCTATGAGTCTGCCTTTCTTAGGAATCCATTTTTATGCTCATATTAGCTTGAAAAACTTCCCTTAATAATAGAAACAGTCCTCCTACTTTAAACAGTTCTCTCAGTACTCCTTCTGGCTTGACCTCATAAAGCACAATTCATAGCCTGAATAGTGTACAGCAGGAGAATAACTGAGACATTGGCTCTGAAAATCCCTGAAGTATTCGCTATGAGTCATTCTTCTCTCTTCCTGGCTGGACTTCCAGCAATGCAGGCCTACAAAGATTTGCTCTAGAATCACTGTTGTTACTTGACCCTTCCCCACAGATCACACAGCAGAATAAACAAGAGCAGGCAGCAGAGGAAACAGCAGAGCTCGCTAAGGAACTGGGTCTCACAGCCTGACAAGTCAGTGCCAGACGACCGTGAGCGTGTTGTTAGAAAGAACAGCCCAAAGATGTTCATCCTGGTTTGTGTACAGACAGGGTGAGTGATGCTGCATACTCAAGGGCCTTCTGCCCAATGAAACTGGCTCTGAAATCTGCCCATCCCCACCACTGCCACTCCTGAACCCAGGCAGGATGAGAACACTGGGAAAGCTATGTCCTCAAAATTCTCCATGGGGAATGCAACATAGACAATTTAGCATGTAGCAACAACCACAGGAGCCCTGATGTGACACAAAAAGACAGCAGAAGGGATTAATAGATGCTCAGGCCACCCATGGGCTTGTTTCATGTGAGACTCTTGTGAAATCCTAGCATCACACCACAATGTTCCCATTAGCTTGGTCTCAGAGTGAATTCCTTGTGACTGGAGCACTCAACACTATTTTCAGTAAGTCTGCATGTATATAGCTCCTCTAGTTCACTTCCCTAGTCCAGAGCTCCTCTTCACACTGCCAATGCACCTAACACATAGTTAATGCTGTTCTTCGGTATTCCACACAGACTGCAACTTAAGCAGCTTCAAGACTGCAAGCTCTGCGAATCCAAAGTCAGCATGTGTCAAAAAAATATCAGCTTGATATTTTTGCAGATTTAAGGATATAAACAATTGTTTTCTTAACGTAGAAATTGTTTGCACTTTCCATGTAGGTTTTGTCTGTTTGTTTTAAAGACAAAGACTTAGATGCTTAAATTTACCACACACCTGCACTGTACACAAGAAAGGTATTTTGGCAGACAAAAGCCATTTTCACAGAATATATATTATATTTAACATGATGGGTTACCCTGGTGTGTTTCATATCAACAATATGAATACCTTCTAAATGCAGTACCATACTGTTTCTTACAAACCAGACCAACGTCTGCAAAGGCCCAAGAAATATAGACAGCAAATCCACCTCCTCATTGAAACACACATACTTTGGGTAGTCCTTTAAAAAAATACTGGCATATACTATTTTAACAGTAACACCTGTATTTAACTGAGACACCATCTTCAGTTAACATTTTTATAATACTTTGTCTATTTTACAGTTGATGTTCTTAATCCAGAACTTTTCATTACGGGAACGTTTCTGCAGTTTAATTTAATACAATGCAAAAATTCTAATGCAAAAAATTTAATAACATAATGGTATTTTAAAGTATAAAATAATATACAGTAATGGACTGAAATCAGTAAGCAACCACAAAAAGAAAATTAAACCCCTAATAATTCAGAATTTATTTAGAAAATAATCATCTGTATTCTGTAGCTGTGACTAGAAGTTGCCACTATTTAGTTTTAGTCTGCATACGTGTGTGAGCATGCATACACTTATAGCTAAACTGCATTATTCAATATCCCTTGCAAGTGAAAACCAGGATTCTCATCCACCTAGTACTCTCCACACCCCATCCCCATGGAAACATAGTAGTATGGATTGTCCTTGACAAGACAATTTAGCTGGAGAAGAGGAAAGCCAGGTTACCAGACAAATAGCATATTAAGGAACTAGAGATAAATTAAAGTCCTCTTGTGCAGATGCTCCTGCAGCTCTATGAATCCCAGTAAATCTTCCTTAGCCCTTGATAGTATGCCTCACCCCAGAAAAAGAAAGCTGAGGTCAGCAAACTATCCCAGAGGGAAATGGATGAAAGGGAACCTCATAAAGCTGTCATTTTCATTCCTCTTCTTGCCTTGTTTGTGCTCTTTGATCTTCCCAACCAGCTATCTATCAATCTGACATGCAGCAAACATACTTCAGTGGGATGTTTGTGGTGAATGGCAAAACAACTGAAATAACATAAAAGTTTTGAAAAATGGAAATTCACCTAATTCACAATAAGAACTCAGATTAGGAGGTGCACATTTGGAAAAGAGAGAATGGTTCTTCACTGTTTTTAAAATAATGTGTTTTGAATTTTAAAAATGTCATTTTGTTCTGACTTTTTAGTAATTAAAGAGTTTCAAATACTATTATTCAGTTCTTCTGTGGATAGTGCCATTCAGATTATCTGATGATCTGATGTTTCTCTTCTCTCCCTTGAGCAATTCCTCTCTTCAAAAACAGCAGACGGGAGACATCTCTGTCTGCACCTACTTGCAGAAGGAATCTAGCTTGTGCACACACCAAAACCAGCCTGTAACCCATGCTGTAGTAAGTGAGGAGGAGGAGTAGGCTTGCTTGAGAACTGTAACTTCTGATAAGGAATTATCTTTCTTTTAAAAGAAACCACTGGGCCAGAAGACTTGTGCATGGGTTTTTGAAAATTTCCATTGAAATACCACTAGAAGTTCAATGTATCATAAACCCACTTCATTTCGAGACATATTGTGGATTGGTATACTTAAAATTTAGCTTTATAAAGGATTCCCAATAGGACTCTAATTTGCACCAGCTAGTTGGAAGTACCTTTGAACATAATTGATTTAATTCTCCATAGCACTGCATTGTCTCACAGCGGTGTCACTCTAGGAATTTCATCAACGCTGTGGTCCAGGAAGACAGACAGGGTAATGGAACAAGGAAATAAAAGCTACGCCTTTGTAGCTGTGGCCTGAAATACTACCAGAGGATGGTCAGACTGGCAGTTTGTATTCAGCAGAAGAAAACAGGTACAGAGTAATCTATGAATTCCCTCAGGAAAACATGAACACATTTTCTGCTACCTAGCAGATGTCTCTGCTTCAGTTAATTCCTCCTTCCCTTACCATGCTTTCAAATGAAACCAAAGCTCAACCATGCTGCTTTCCTCACAGGTAAATGTAGTTTTACCTGTAGGATTTACCTCCTGGACTGACAGTCTGTGGGCAGAGAAGTGCCAGCAGATAGCCCCCTCCTAAAGCCTTCCTCTACACTGAGACACCATCACCTAACTACAAACAAAACCTGCTTCTGGTATGTGACTGTAAGTGATTTAAAATTAAATATATCAAAAGGAGAATTACTGCTTTTAAAGTAACAATTTGTTCTCAAAATACAACATTTATTCTTCAGGAAAAAAAGAAGAGTGACTATGAAACACTAATTTTTCAAAATAACTAAAATATAAAAGCATTGGCATGCCCACAAATTCAGGACTTCAAAACTTGCATGATTAAATCATCACAAGGGACCATCTCTGTAACTGAAATATTGGTTGATTTAAAGCAAATATCAAAATGTATTTAATTAAATTCCATGTGGAAAAGGATCCTCCAGTAGCAGGCAGAACAATATAATTAAAATTTACACAATTGTACAATTAACAATTAAAAATTCTGGTGTTGCCAAAATAAATATTTCTTTTTAAGAAAGTAAGTGCTTAGTTTAGTTTTATACATTTAGTTGCAAACAGGACTATTTATAGGACTAAGGAGTGACCAACTTGATGCTTAGAGGGTAAGAGAAATGCAAGTGGAGATCTCCTTCAACACAGTTCTAAAATTAATATTTAACCAAGATTTTACTGTTTAGAAAAGGCAAAACTATGTTTTCTATAAAAACTCCCTAACCATGGGGGTGCCTTCCCATTCCTTTCCCTTCCAAAGAAAGCAAAGCGACCACCATTCATTTTCTGTTTGTTTGCTCACTTCTTCCCTATGCCACACTTTTTAAAGATTTGACATTTTTATGTATTTTCTGTTTAATGCATAAACACCCTGGAAAAGGTGCAAGTTAAATTCAGAAAATATGTCATAGAGGGTCAAAGGTGGATCACAAGAACCAAAAGGCAAGTAATTCTCCCCACAAGCAGGGGTGGAAGAAGCACGTAATCAAGAATTAGTTGTTGGCAGTTTAGCAGCCGTTTCTATTCAGTCAAGAGTAAGAAAAATGTAGTCAAATACTGGGATAGCAAGATGTTGGTTTTCTTCACACACAAGGCTATATGATTTTTCACACAGTTGTGTACTTTGTACCTAAATGTTTCAAGGTGGTTTTAAACCACCATTGTAGGCTAAGGGTGCAAACTGCAGTTACTGTGGCAGTATGTGTAAGTCAGATATAAAAAAGGCAGTATTTTAGAACTGACAGCAAAACACAGAAATATTCTAAAAATCTTGATTGATAGGTGCTTATTTTTATTGAGAAAAATGATTGCACAAATTCATTCCTAAAGCAAACATCTAATTATACATAACATTTTTTGAGAGCTCAGAAACACAAACAGGAAACGCACCAATAGTTATAATCAAGAACTCATCCCTTGAGAGGGGACAATAA
This sequence comes from Cyanistes caeruleus, assembly GCF_971803275.1. NCBI lineage: Eukaryota > Metazoa > Chordata > Aves > Passeriformes > Paridae > Cyanistes > Cyanistes caeruleus. Next base: position 108,464,998 of record NC_141701.1, read on the forward strand.
AAAGAAAAAAAGAAAATAAAAAGCTTTAGAGGAATTCAGTATGCTGGCTATATCTGTGTAACTACAAAAGCAGATGAAACAAAAGCTTTGAGTACAATCAATAGTTTACAAATCAAAGCAAAGCCTTACTTCAAAAACCAGAAGCAGACTTGAGAAGAGCAGCTGATTTATAAAAAACATTATTTGAATTCGGCAAGGAATTAAAGCAAAGCACTTCTCTTTCTGCTATATAGGCAAAGTATGCACAGGTCCTAATACACACAATCAATTATGGAGAAAGCTGTAGCATCTGAAATATTTCCTCCTTGCAAGAATCTCTAAGGTTGCAAAGATCCCCTTGACTGCAGCTCAGTCCAATTCGGAACAGTGCCACCACAATCTGTGCCTAAAAAATACTTAAACCACTCTACAGATACATTTAAGCTCCCCAGCACACTTAAAAAACTGAATCTCTAACTTGGCAAAAATACCAGTTAAGGCCTCACATGGGACACATCAACATCAGTTACGCTCAATAGCTAGAAAATGAACAGACCAGGATCAAATAACACTCAATAAATAAATAATTATAGAGATGCTGTAAAAGCTTGCAGCAGTCTGAGAGATTTTTGGCCCAGCTAAACCCCAGAGCACAAGCCAAGCAATGCAAAGCAATAAAAAAGACCCAATGTCATTATTAGATTTGCTCATCTGTGCTCTGTATCCAGGACATATTTTTCAAAATTGCATTCTGAATGTTTTCAACCTGTCTGGACAAATATATGTGAATATTAGATAATACCATTCATGTACTGCAGATAACTCAAGTGGGGTGTTAAAGATCAGATTTTAGGTTCCTCAGTTATGAGATGCACAATGACAGCTGTTTTACTGGAGCTTGTTTTTCAGGGAAGGCTCAGCCTTTCTTGAAAATCAAGTCCCTTAAATTTCTTCCTCTCTTCTTCTCTCTTTGCATATCTCAAAATTTAAAGGTACGAAAGTATCAATGCAATAGAGCTTTTACTCTCCATTGCTCATTAGTGCAATATCAGCTCCTGTCAAAGCCCATTAAAATGAGTTACATTCAACATGCTATACCAGAATTTTTTTCTACCTTATACTGCACATTTTTTTCTACCTTATACTACAAATATCCAAGTAAAGTAAAATGCTGTGCTGAAGTAAACCATAAAAATTGCCTCTACTCTGTATAGCTGAGAAGTTTCTCCAAAAATCTTCTCAGAAACCTTCAATGACTCCAACTTCTTCAAAACCCTAAGCAATAAAATATTTGTTTACAAGAGGGTAGAAATTCTCAGACTTTAATCAGGAGAACATAAAGGCAAGTTTGTAAAAGATCAAGGAAACAGATATGCAGTAAGAAAAAAGTAAGCTACATAAATTGGAGAAACATTTTAAAATATGTATTATATGCCTGTTACATTTGTGTTTATGTAATTATAACAACCAAAATCCCAACCAAACTCTCTGAGAATATGCAAGTATTTAATGTAAGGAGGTCGAATGTTCTATTCAAGAAAGAACAAGTGAGTCATTTTGACTTCCTGGTTAACACCACTAAAAAAAGCCCCAAACCCAAAGCAACCTAATAAAAATAAAAGCATGACATCTGAATTTAATTAGGACCCTGATTCTCACATCTGAGATTGACAGGGGCTTTGCCCTTCAATAAAATAAGAGCATAATAAAAGTCATTTAGCACAACCCACAACACTTTGGTATGAATGTATGGGACCTAATACGAGTGTCACAAAATTCACCTACTTCAGTATCTTAATATTACACACTACATCAGATACAGCAGGCATAACAGGATCTGCTACTTGGAAGGAAAGAAAACGTTAAGAGCAATGGCATTGATTTTTAATTAGCAGGCTGGGTACTTCTAAGATGTCTCTGGCATCCCAGTGCCAATTATCCTGATCTGTACTATTTTATCAAGCCATTGAAAGTGGATCCTTAAGGGCAATTATATAATTCAGTAACTCAAGCTATCTAAGTTTCCTTCAAGTCAGTGAAAATATTCCTGTTCCTCACAGAGGGATATCTTTCTCCAGGTTGGACATGTGCTTATATTAAAATACACTGTTTAGGAGTCAATATTTTACTTAGGAGAGTCTTCCCAGAGCACCAACAATTTATTCTTAACATTTATTTTGCAGCTTCTTTTACTTCTTCCCTTCAACAGCCTGTGTGTTTGCAGGTCATCAGCTAACAGCACATATGCTGTAACACTGCACAGAGGAACAACATCACCCTTCACCTCTGCTCCTCCTGCTTTTCTACCTACTGCTAATGCAGCAATCCATCCCATAATCCTTTCAAACAGTAACTACACACACACCTGTTCTCAGGAGAGGCTTTGTGCTGGCACATCCAAAGGAAGTCATGGCAACTGATGCATTTCTGAGAGCATCAGTGTCGTTTCGGAGATGTGCGGCCAGCAACATTTACCTCGTCTAACACCAGGCAACTAAGCTGTGCAATAACAATTCCCACTGCATTTCACATTTCCAAATGTTGCCAAAAGAAAAGGAACTATGAAGGTGTCATCACAGTACTGCCCTCCGGAAATTTCACCATTCATAAGCAAAATGCTTATCCACTCAAATATGGCTAAACACATACTATCTCTGTTGCTTTTTTCCTCAATATGAATTTTAAACCTGATTATGCCACATTTTGCCTAAGTAGAAGCAAAAATCTATCTCCTGGGGTTTTTTTTAGGAAAAAAAATAGTTTCAGATTCTCCAATATTGTTAATTTAATCTTCTTTTTAGATTTCCAGTGATATTTTCCAGCAAAATTCTCAACGTGAGTTAATTAAAAATCATCTGCCTCTCTTAAGGCTTTCATTCAGTCTTTTGAGTATTAGAGCACTGAGTGTATTCCTTTATATTGACTCTAGAGCACCTGGTATTATTAATTGTCTGCCAGAGACCAAAGAATTCATTGGCATATTGCAAAGAGATCAGGTACCCTAGTGAAGAAATTTATTGTGTAGATAGATATAGATATATACAAAAATCAATATCCTCCTGCATAAACCATGCTTTTTCCATGCTAGTCCAAACCCATTTGTCTAAAGGAGGTGACATATAGAATACTTGCTGTACACTGTGCTCTTGCTGCTGTTATTCAGTAGTATTATCATTTTCTCCCTTCTGCTCTCAGAATTTGGATTTTCACACACATCAAGCTTGGGAGACTTTATAACTTCTTAAAATTGAATATTTAAAATGCATTTTCAATGAATTGTTTAAACAGCGGATAGTAATTCATCTCAATTGCTTCTTCATTCAGCTTTCACTTAGGAACTCAATCTCAGAATTAAATTTCACACTTTTTTTTCCTTTTGAAATGCACATAATCAAAAGCTGCAATCAGCATTATAATAGTTTGTCAAGGCTGTGTCCTCAGCTGCCTGTAACAGACATTAAAGCTTACACATACCTCCCTCACTTTTATCAGGGTACCTCCCTTGTCTGTTCTTGGTATTTTTCCTTCTTTTTCCCCTCCCCTCCATATTTCAGTTTAGTGACTAACAGTTGTGCACTGACTGACTTTAGGCTTGGGAAGTAAATTCCATGATGGGCTACAGTCCATGTAACACTTGGGGTAGGCAGGAGTTTTTGGAACAATGAAAGTTTGGGGGTTTTTATCCTCCCTCCCTTCTCCTGTTTGTAGAAATATTCTTATTTTTCAAAGAGTGAAAGTTGCTATTGTATCAAGGACTTGCAACATGAATTTTTGTTGCTTGGCTGCTTGTTAAAAAATCCTGTTAAATCTGAACTCAGTATTATTCAAAAAATGAATTCTCTGGCCTAACCATGCAAAAATAATTGAATTTATGTAGTGTAAATTTGATGATGGTACATGTGTTACCAAAAGGAACTGCAAGAACACTAAATTCTATACCATGTAGTATCTCCTGCTCTTTCACTGTGTCCTTTCTTGTCCCTTCTGTAAGGCAAATGCTCGTGTTTCTTTTAACAAGAAAGCTGCTAATGAAAGCTCTCATTATTACCTATTAGCTTCCATCCTGATCAGAAGCAATGACTATTTTAGGCAAGAAGGCACCTTCCGATTGCCAGTGGAATGACGAGAGCATCAGCACTCCACTCATGGTAAATTTTCCATCCTCCGGTACCTACCTCGCACAGGTACGGTTTTTGATGAGGCATCTTCCTACCTATTTCCCATGAGTTTGTGAACTCGTGTACAGTACAGCAGTACAGTACACCTGGATAGGTTCCTCTATCCAGATGGCATTGGCCAGCATTTGTCAAGAGGGCAAAAACAGAAAAAAAAAAAAAAAAAAAAAAAGAGGGGAAAAAACATGTTTAAAACAAAACCAAAAAAATCCCAATCCAATCAGAGCTTCGTTACCTACATCCTTGGAGACATCTTTGACTTCACCTAACAAAGATCCTTCTGTTGCTTCTGAACACTTTGTCATTAATTTCTAAATCATTGTTTAACAAATTAATGAGCAAAAGCTCTTTAATACAAAGGCCTACATGTCTCTAACCAAAGCTGAAAATTCAGTCTGTCCTTCTTCTTAATTTAGTTCCAGTTTCTAGTCTATAACACTTCTTTCTTTCTAAACTCCTGATAACATCATGCCCTTTCCTTCATTTTTGTTTTAATGCAAATTTGTTTTTCTGAACATTTTCTAGATATTGAAACAATTAATACTATGGAGTTAGGCAGAGCAAATAGCAAAAGAGCTCAAGAGTAAAAAGTTAAGTCTGACACCTGTAGTTTGATATAAACTATAAATGTTAGGGGTACTGGTTTTTTAAATGTTTAGACAAACACTAATGGATTAATAGAAATTGGACACAAATCCATATTTTATCCATCCAAATTAATAATACAATCCCTTTGCTTCATTTGCTAAATGGTGATGACAACATTTACCCAGCTTCTCTGTAGGACACCATCACACCTGCAAGTGAAAAGTGCTATAGGAGATATACATAATGGATGCATCTTAATTTATTCTTTGTTGCTAGAGATAATGGCATTAAAAATTGAAAACACACTTGAATTTAAATGTAAGGTAAGATGATACCAAATCTATCATAATTTCTCATCCTATTAATTAAGGTCTAACATAACAAACAACTAAAAATATTTTTCATTATGTTAACAAAACAATGGCAATTAAATACTGTTTAGAATAACCAAAATATTCAGGAAACACTGCAGCCTGTAGAAGATTAGCTCAACTCCAAACCACATCAAAATGTTTTGCTAGAAGTAGTGGTGAGGTTGTCTTCTGAGCCATGAACTACCTCATCACATATTCTTTTGCTCAAAATATTCAGGCACACCTAAAAAATTTCATCATCCTCAAACATAAGAGATCTATTTTTCCCATGCACATTTAAGCTTCTATAGAAGAAAATATTACAATTGAAACCATTTTTAGAACTTACTTTAAGCTACAGTAGCTTCATTTTCTGGCTCTGTGTAGGCCAAAATAAATAATTTCCTATACATCTATTTGTGACTCAGTCACTAATCTTTTCAACCTTTAGTAAGCAAAAATGGCTATCAACATTTGAATAGAGAAGCAGAATAAAAATGCTTTAATAGTCTTCCCAAATGGCTGAAATTACCTTCCCAAATGCAGCAACAGCACGAATGACAAACAGCCCAAATTTTTCAAGCACTGCACACAAAGATGATCATTAACACTTTTTATGTGATGGATTGTGTACTCCCTACCCAAACATTAATATTACAAGAGAAGGCTTAAGGTTGTTGCCTTTCCTAAAACTAAGGAAACATATTACATGTGGAAACACCAGTGTGTTTGTACAGGTATGTGTATAAAAAAATTGAACATATCAACAGTCTCACATGCTGCTTTGCTGCCTGGTCACTAAGAATCAAAAGTTTCTGTGCAATTTTTCTCAGCAAATTGATAATTTCATTATTTATTCTTACACAGTTTTTAAAGGAAATCCAGTAGCAATCTAATACTAAGAAAAGTGATTTAGTCCTATTTTTCAGCCTGGCCTGATTTTTACAAATCAGTATTCAGTCCACGAAATACATTCCCTCTTACTCAACAGCTTCATTTCCTTTCTTCAAGAGCTTCCATTGAGTGAACTCACTAAAAAACTTTAAAATTCAAGTGCAGTACAGCAACTTGATCACCATAACTTATGTTTGTCAGACCCTTCAAGGGTGTATGCTTGATTTGCATGGAGTGACTTTACCTCCAAAATCAGGTAGATTCCTCCCCAATATTCCTGGTTTGAATATGACTATTTTCTTTACCAACTTCATTATTCTTTAAGTATAGAAGTCAGCCTTCCTGGTGTGCAGCTTGCCCATTCCTGCATACTCTTTTAGAAACCATGACCACATACCAAATCCATTAACTGTCCTGGTATCAAGAACAATTTAGAAGACAGTTTTCATACCACAGTTCAACCATTTAATTTCTGAGTTCCTGTAGAACCTGTGAGCAATTGCCATCTGGTTCTGGAGACTAATTTTTCTTTACCGATTTAATCTAAAATTTACTCTTGACACTTCCAGCTAAGGCAGCCCTCACACAGTGAGAGACTGATGTGAAAACTCTTCTAAACTCTTCCAGAAAAATAATTCAAAAAACCCAAAAATGTCAATGCAAAAAATTTCTTTTGCAGTCATTAACTGACTTTATCTTCCTGTAGTGCTCCTTTTCCATCCTCCTCTTCAGATAGCAGACTCACTCAGAAACTCTCCAGAAAACTTCCTTCTGATATCTCTGCATAAAGTTCTGGGGTTTTATGTTGGGTTTGTTTTTGTTGTTGTTGTTGTTTTTTAAATTACTTCCCCCTCTTTAAAAAGTACTTTAGCTGTACTAATTCAATGGCAAGTTCAGGCACCCATGTTGCAGAAAACCAAAGGAAGTAATCAAAACGGAATTGCTAGTCATTCCACAAAAAAAACTTCATTTTTCCTTTCAAGTCCTAGTAATAGGCTGCTACTTCTCTTCCCCTAAACATTTTGATGACCAGAAAAACAGTTAACACTAAGATCATCCTTATTGCCATCTGAATTGATACAAATGGGATAATTTACACCTCCAAAGCATCATTCCACCTTTTCTGCAAATTCAGCAGACCTGACTTAATTGGTTTGGTTCTGACCACATTTTCCAAAGCTTTCCCCATAAAGCAGCTCAATTTGTTTTCCTCATAAATTATAAACTGCCAAAATTGTGGCCAAATGTTTTGCTCAGATTTTCAAAATCAAAGGAGATATGCCTGCAGGAAATATTTTTATTTTTTTTTAATGAAAATAATGACATTCCACAAAAATGCCAAAAGTATTTCAGAAATGAGTAATCTACTATCACTGGCTTACAGAAAGACACCATCACCTACGCAAGAGCTTTCAAATGACTGGAATAAGATACAATCCTGTATTCATGGAACATCCTGAAGTCCTCCAGAGCTGATGATAAGATGAATAATAGCAATAACGAATGATGCACTGCTATTTTTTCATTACTGAGTAATTCGCTTTAGAAGTCATTAGGCAATTTGGGTTTAAAATGAGATGCTGAGCTGCTCTTGCTGCTATTTTATTTTTTTTTTCAAGTTTCAGGTTCCCAACTTCAGCCAGTAGTTATGTAATAGTGCAAAAGCAGAGCCCTCTGGTTTCCAAGAATAGTTTTACTGAGCATAGAGAAAACTAAGCAAGAGAACCTAGGGGTTCTGCAAATGACATACTGCTGTTAATTTTTTTATTATTTCTGCAGTAAATATGATTATTTCACCAATAAACCTTATTAACTGATGTCCAGTGCAACACCAAGGAAATAAAGACTGCAAGTAATACTTTGCTGGTGCTCTTGATTGCGTACCATAATGTTCTGCTACATTACCTGCTGCAGGAAATTAAATTACATGCTTACTTTAATTTTCTCACCTGCCAACACTGGAAAGAAGGCTATTATATGAAAGAAGTTAATTTATATCAAAGGTTATTATTAAGTACAGATTGGCAAAAGAAACTGCAATTATCATTTTATTGGCTTTCATTAGCAAAAGAAAACAGAAGAGTATCTATTTCTACCATGTAGTCTATGGCTTAATTCAGCAACTTTGCTCTTTAAGCTTGCAAACAGGCAACAAAAATGCATTGATGTAAATTCAGTTACAATGTCAGTTTCTCTTAAGCCAAACATTTTGTTTTCACCACCCCAAGGGAATGAGAAAGCTCTTGTAGAACACCTCCAACAGCCCAGCCGGGAGCACAACAGCTCAACAAAGAGAGGAGGAGTCAGGGACCTTTGCAAGTGATGCGAGTTGTCAAAAAAAACTCCAGAACCAGCCTCAGGAACAGGATTCTCTCTTTGGATCTACCTGATCCTCATTCAGACAACTGAAAAGCAAAGGTAAAATACAAACAAGCCCATCCTTTCTGAGCCTAAGCTCTTCCATCTCATGTAAATCAAACTAAGCCCCTGTATGCAAATGAAAATATTTAGAGGTCGCTTTGCTGATACTTGTGCTGGATCTCTATTTGTTCAGTGCAGGAAAAATCAACTTACATCACTTTTGCAAAATGGAGGCATGGAGAAGAATGTTGGTCCTCCAAAGGACTATATTTTAAAAAATTCTTTTATAATGGTGAAGTAAAGAGAAAAAAAAAAGAAAGAAAAAGTAAATTATCAACTCTACCACTGTGATATAACAAATACAAATTTAATCATATTAAAAATATAAACAATTTAATTGCAAACATCTCTGTGATCTTACAAAAAGAAGACAAAACTGGAGAAGCCAAGTGTAGCACAGCAGGACAGAACTGCTCCATTTGATCACTATAGAAAATTGAATTAATGACAGAAGAAAGACTTGACAGATAAAACAGCATTCAAGAAGCTGCATTATTTTTAAAACACCAGTTTGCTATTCTTTCTAAATTGATAGATCTTTAACAACTAGCATCTCAGATCTCTAAGGTGATCACACTAGTGCTAAGATACATCACTCCATCAGTCCAAATGAAAACTGTTTCTCAATGACATGTCTGAGTTTCTAATTTTTTGAAGGAGCAGGTTTCAAGTGTGTAATAAACAGCTCCACCTACTGTCCCTGGAGCAGGGAAAGCATTTCCCAAATCTACATTTCCAGGCTGTGGCAAGTACAAGAGATTTCTTATCATGCTCTTCCACCCTGCCCCTTTGCAATGAAGCACGATGTCTGAAAAACATGAATAACAAAGTAAGAAGAGGGACAGTCACGTAAAATCCTACTCTGAAGTTCTTCAGATGTCCTTTAGGCAAGTGAAGGTCCCCATCCCAGTCAGAAAAAGCATAAGAAACCCACTGAGACACTGACCCTCCCACTCAGCTCCTGACATAGCAAACAAGAAGAGAAGGGAAAGAAAGATATTCCCTAGCAGGTCTTGCTGTCTTGATGCCCTGCATAAAGAGCTGACTCTTACCACCATTGTCTGTCTCCCAATGAGAACGTGTCTGAAAAACACTAAAGCACTATATAGAGCAAATCTAAATCTGACACAACTTGTTGTGGAATTTTTTTTGATTTTTGAACATGCAAGATTCTTGTGTCTGAGAAAGAGTGTGTTATTTGTATCTAGCAACAGCACATGACAGCCAGCTCGAGCTTGGATCTTCTGTATTGACACGAGGAGCAATGCTGTACCAACCCCTACCAAATTAAGGGGCAAAATTTACATGGTTGTTTCCTACAGTCTCAGAGTAGCTCCGCTGTTTTGATGCACTGGGCAGACTTTTACTCAGCTTTCTTTGAGTCACACTCTCCTTTGTAAATTATCAGTGGAGAAGAAAGAAAGACTGTACTTCCTTCCCTTTCAAGAATCACAAAATCATTCAAACACTCCAGCAATATGGTACTCAGGAAAGCACAGTTTGTGATCTTTGAGCTCCAAACTTCAGTTTATAACTCACATAACTCTTCAAAGATGAAAGTAAGTTTATTTAACTTAACATTTTAACAGTTGCCTGTTTTAAATTACCAGTAATTTAACACACAGAAAATTAATCCAGATATTACTTATATGCTTTATAGGACAGTCAGTCTTCTTATGCACCAAATTAAACCAGTATAATCTACCCACAACTCCTACCCCAATCAGCAGGCTTTAAGCACCTTTGAAAAAAACTTAGTTATAACCTGCTCATGAAAAAAGCAGAGCACAAGTTGTCTGTCCAGCTTTCCTGTTTGGGAAACATCATGAGACTGCCCAATTGCAGTGTCCTGGCAGCATTCATGATCATTGGGTGGGATAATACCACCAGATTTGTAACCATAACTAGATGTTTGAAACTACTGTGACTTAAGATGGATAAAATATGTTTCATGCAGAAAGGAAAAAAATATTTGTGAAGTTCTTGTGGTTTTGTTTGTTTGATCCTCAATTTTTATTTTTTTTTTTTTAGTAATATAAAATTAGGATGATTTGAATGAATCACACTGAAGTTAACTTTTGTTCATGTGAACCACCTGGCACGAAGAGTCACATCAATTAATTGTAATACATTTAGTAAAGGGAAAAGTTGTGTTGGGAATTTGAAAATAATCCTGTTTAATTTGCTAGTATGGGGTCACACTGGAGTAACAATGTTAGAGGAGAGAGCTGCACAGAACAGAAGTCAGAGTAGCAGCACACAGCTTCTCTTTCACACAGTCTTGCCACCTTCCCCTAAGCCCCAGGCTGGATTACGAGGCACACTTCTTCAACCTGATGTTAACTGCTCCTAAAAATGTCACCTGCCAAATGTGAAGCCATCAAATGCAAGGCTTACAGCCCAGAATGCAAACCAGCAATGAACATGCCAACATCTTAATCCCAGAAATCCTTCTCTGTCTCACTCTGACTGGAGACTGCTTTAGCTCCTAAATTTAGGATCTGTCAGTATTATCAAGTAGATGGCACTACAAGCTTTGGCTGAGTAGAAGTGGGATGCACACTCAATAGGAGCGTATTTCAGTAGCAGCACAGCTTAGAAGGATGCATACACTAACAAAATCTAACTCTTGGGAAAAAGCAGTGAAACCTTCTTGCCCTTTACATGGGATGCTGGCCAGATAAGTAAGCACAGTTACATGCAGCACACTGCTGCCAAAACTTTCAAAAACAGAAACTGCAAGTTTAAGACTGACATTTTTTGTAAATACAAACTTGGGCAATAAATATGAAAAATTCTACAGGGAAAAGGAATTTATATTAAATGCCTTGTATAACATCTTTGTCCTTAATTATTAGGATAGTAAGTGGAAATGTGTCCATTTCAAGGAAGTTACAATTCTTCCCTTTTCGCAGCAGTGAAAATGTGTTTGGCTGAAGCCAGGTTTCATGTCAGGCGTTCACAAGGACTGCTATGCCTTGAGTTATGCCTTGCTACAGCAGTACTCCCCTCACCCACTATTATCTAACCCCTCTCAAGGACACTGAGACACTTGAGAGCTATGTTGATAGGTGGAAGTTGGATACCTTGCTTCACATTCACCAACTCTACACTGAGGAGTTCAAGCAGACTTTAAGAGGGTGGCCAGTACCATCCATACATGCAGGGCAGCACAGACCCCCCCAGAAGTGGTGCCCATAAGTACAGTGGTGAACTGATGCTAAATTCCATGCAATTTCTGCTACTTTGCAAACAGAGATACCTAAGTTAGACATATATAACATTGTGCAGCTGTACTTGAGCTGATGTGACTGCAGTGAAGGGGCAACTTTCCTGATTCCATCTTGTTTCAATTTCCACATCTAATAAGACAGAAAAGCCACAGTTATTCATTCATTTAAGCCACATTATATTTGTTTTACTGACCACCAAAATAAAAGCTCAGCAAGTTCAGCATAAAAAACCACCAACAATTTAACAGCTCAGCTCTAAGGAAGCAGAACAGGTTTTGGGCATTTGCATTTGGGACCAAGACTTTCACAGAGGACATCTCCAAGTCACTGCATATGTGATCAAGTTTCCTTAATGTGTGCCCTGAACCATGAACTATCACCTTTGCAGTACCAGAGTAATCAAATGGATTTTCCTCCTTTCAAAAAGTACAGCTAGAAAACACTCAGGATCCAGGGGCATGATGTATCAATGTCCAGCAAGAAAGTTCACACAACCTGTCTCTTACAGCCCTTTGAAGCCTGTGATTAATGCAATCCCTGGCAAAGCCTTAGCATTGCTGTAATAAATGTATCTGCTGCAGTTAAAACTAATGTTAGCAATCTTACATTTTGCATGCATTTCATTTTGAGAAAATCCTCATTTTGTTCTTTCTTATGGATACACTAGGTAAATTCTGTATTTCTTTAGATGAATAAGATGTCAAATATTGTAAAATTCTGGGCAAACACTGTCTAAAACTCAGTGAAACATACAGCCAGACTCATAAAACATACTTAAAAAATTAATGTTATTTTATCTCTTTTTTGTAATGTCCTCTTTTGCTCAGTACAATAAAGTAACTCAGTAAAGGTGCCTTAACACTGAATTTAGGTTGGTTTTATGAGAGAATTTCTTATTCAGAAAGAACAAGCTATTATATTTTGATAGATTTCATATTTACTTTCATTATAGACTTTTATTCTCATATATTGTAACCTGATTGGCTGCATCATTCCAACATTCTCAAAAATGTAGAAATATAAGACAAAAAATGTGGTGAGAAAAGAAAACATACTCAGCACCAGGAACAGCGTGCATAAAATAATTTAGTTTGTTATTGGCATTTTATTATTAAAAGAAAGAATGAAAGCTCTGCTGTGCTGAAAAAAGTAGCTGTTCAGATGCCAAGTCTTAATAGCTCCATATGTCCCATCAACTAAAAATCCTGAGTTCATTAAATTCCATGGGGGGAAAAAGAAGTTCATAGCAAAGTCAAAATCATGCCTTTTTTTTCTCCAAGAAAAAGACCACCCTGGCATTCCTCTAGACATACCATCCTAAGAAGGGCAGAGTAAAGGCTAACCCAATAAATATCTAGATAAGGTCCATTAGACCATGAGGGTGAGTTTTTCCACGTTTTCTCAACAGCAGTATCACTCCTGATAAAACACAAAAACAAAAACTTGTTCCAAATTCCTTACATATACAATGGGGATGTATTAGAATATATTAAAGAAATTAAATTCTAACAAGTGGACATGATGGGGATTTGGGCCATTAGAGAATTATGTTAGTTGTTTTTTTTTAATACGAAGAAGCAATTACAGAACAATTCTGAAATTTCAAAGAAGTCTATACTGTGATACAGTGGAGATACTCAGGGGGGTGCAGTGCTGTAAGTTCATGCAGACAGCCAGTTGTCAACAACAATCACTTGCTCTTGGCCTGGACTAGAAAGACTAATTGCCTGGGAAAGAACAGTCCACAGATTACTAACAGACTCCATGCTTAGTGACCACTGATATTATGAAGTTATAGCGTGATACGACCACAGTTTACATCTTACCAGTGTATTTAAAATAGCATAAAATACTGTAAAATTTAAAAGAGTGTAAAATACTGCTTATACTTCACAGGTTAAAGAAAGCATAAGGGCATGGTTCTGTTTCTCACAGGGGTTAGGTGAGAAAACAGTGCCACTCTTTTGGTGCTGGATACCATTAAACTTCATCCAGCTAATTTTCAGTATCAACACATTTTACTACCAGGAGCTTCGACTGCAATTACTTGCAGCCTTGGTTGCTGCAGATGTATTAAGACTGAAAAGATAAAGTGAAACAAGAGACTAAAGTAAATGTTTCATTAAGTATTTGTGGCTCTTTGAATTTCATTAAACCAAACTCTAAGCTTTTGTGGCTGATGGACAAAAGGATATTAATTATAAAAAACATGTAGGTCAATATTTGACACTTTTCTCCCCAAGTAATATGGCCATAGAATATCTGGGCACCTTGTATTTACCTGTATCCTTCCATGCCCCCCCCCCCCCCCCCTTTATTTTTTCTTAATTACAAGATTGCTTTTACTAAAAATTCAAAATATGGATTTTCAAACAACTTTTGAATACAAATTTTCTCAGTTATCTTCAGTGTCCTACCTCCTGTCTTTTGTTCTACTAAAAGGCAGCTGACTAGAAGTGCTTTGAGCAACAGAAGCAAAGATCAAGGCAGCTGTCTTGGTGCTACACCTGACTCGCTGAGACAGAGAAATTTACGCTTTTTGAGGATGTGTGTGTCAGGCAGCCAGTCACCTGTACAAGGTGAATTACAGTAAATTGGGCAGGGAAGGGTCCTCATGAGAACATTTAGTTCACACCTCCCCCCCCAGGGCTGATTCACTTATATCTATACAGCTCCTAGTGAGTATTTCCTTATTCCAAAACACTACTAGAAATGGAGATCTTGCAGTTTTTGCAGGAAAGCACTACAAGGCCTCACTACCCTCAGTGTTTAACAGTGCTTCTCAATGCGAATCCTCACTTCAAATTAAACACATTAATTCATATCCTAACACCAGATATTTACCCCTCTCTTATTCCAAGAATTTTTTTACTTATTCAGTCTATGCAGTACATGTCAGCCTGACTGTGCTAGGCTGCAGGACCTCAGAATACCTCAGAAAAGTAATTCAGACTCATTCTTTGGTGCAAACTGCATTTATTTCACCTAGCTGAGGTTTCTCTGTATTGCAGAGCTGCTCTTCAATAAGCATTCAGGCTAACAGCTTACGAGCTGTACACCTACTGAAAGAACTCCTGCCACTTTCACCATACATCAGGCATGGTCAAATGAGGACATGGGAAGAACACACATGCTTTCATGTTTTCTAACTCAATACAATTTGACCTTCCTTCTTCTCATGCAACAGTCAGGGGTTGTTCATCCATTTCTCAGGAGTTCATGCCACTGCCTTTCACACCTTTCTAAGCATCTGCCAAAACAGGATTTGTATCTAAGAAACTGTGTAAGGTAGTAGCTTATGTGATATGCCATAGCAGATACAGTGAATTAAGTTAAAATACTGGGGGAAAGTACCTGCTTTCTGTACATGTAGCAATCAGGTCTGTAACACACAAACTTTACACCACCATCTTCTCTTTCTCTCCATCCCACGTTCTAAAGGCCAAGCAGAAAGGAAAATGCATAATAGATTTAATCTACTTGCTTATTGTTTGTCCAAGGGCTAGTAGTACATGATAAACATTTAATGAGGTTGGAATTAGGACAATTTAACCTCTTTGACTCAAGTGTACACATTATACACATCCATCAGTTTAACAAGACTAATCTTTACAAAGGAAGACAGGCACGGACATGAGACGGTCTATTAAAAATTAATGTCAGACTTTTTACAAAATTAACTACAGAAAGTTTTTTGAAATTCAACAAATCTTTCTGTAACTAAAATTCATTACTTCTGCTATTCTACCACACCAACCATGAAATTAGCCTTTATCCTATTTTTATGTACTCTAAAGATATTATTTTACATTTTGTACTATGCACCTCACTGACTCACTCATTTGATCATCTTTTGAGCACACAGTGAAAACATTTCCTGAGTAAATCACACAAATAGGATTATACTGAAGCAACTGCACCCAGGCTGAAACCACAAGACAGAGAATTGTACAAGAAGAGGTCAAAAAGTACCCTACTTAACATGCAAAAGCTTCCTGTAAATAGAAAGTAGTTTAGGGTTAACAAAGTGAGTAAAATCAGCCATCAGGCACTGAAATTTGCAGCAGAAATGAATGCTAGGTGAAAATAGATAATGCTGAAACACTGCAATCTAAGTCAATGATGTGGTATCACTTAAAGAAATGGAGTCCTCACAGCTACTTGCAATTCTAAATAGTCAGGAATAATAACTCAAGATCTCTCCAAAGCCTGGAGTTCCTACTTACCCAAATTAATCAGATTTTTCAGGAATGATTGTGATATTCTAACTAATCAAAAGCAGCAATCAAAATGCATCCACCCTACGTTACTTCATTCATTCAACATCTCAGTTAAGCAATTGAAAATTCTGATTTAAGACAGTTAAAATACAGAATGGCATAGCATCAGAAATAGAGGAAATCTACAATAGAAAGTTGCAATATTTTTACGCTTTATTTTAGATGTTTCCTCAGGTAGCTGACCGAGTTCAGGTTACTCTTATTTTTCTTGCACTGAAATTTCCCAAGAAGGATTCTTACTTTCACCCTGGACTGACAATATAAAAAAGAGCACAAGTCTCATGAAATTTCTTGTATCACACCAAAATGGAACTAGGTTTTAACCTTTGGATGGCTGAAGACTGCCTGTCTGTGATTCATTAAAGTTCATGTTGCCCACATGCTCCCATCTCCAGATTTTGACTAAAACTTCCTTTAATAGTCTCAAAGCTGCCTGAGTCTTGTCATACAGCAAACTACTACCAATGTCAATCAAACTCGTGTATCTTTAATTTTTGGTAGAGGTAGAACATTCAGCGATAAAGTGGCAAAGATTAGAAGTTTTTCCTTTGCTTCTTACAAATCTACACCTATAATTACTCATGACAGCTTCGGTTAAATGAATTTCTATAAAAAAGGTCAAGCCATAAAGGCCTAATTAATATTACAAATACTCAGCAGGATAGACTCAAATTTCTCTGGAGAGTTCGAGAACCTGAAAGGACTAATTAAGAATGAGAATATGGTGTGGTAGCTCACAGTTATGGAAATCTTTTTTCATGCATTTTCATTCTGATCTAATCTTGTTGGAACACACCTCAAATGTTTCATTGAGTTGTAGTTACAAAGTAAGCCAAAAATGTTGAAAGGCTACAGAGAAATTATTGTTTTCCCACTTCATTAGTCTTCACTTCTGAAAATAAATTTTCAAATGTTTATATATATATAAACAATTAGGGCAGAGTAGGGTAACTAGCAGGCTTTACCAGTGTTCAGTTTTCTAGTTTTCCAATATAGTGGAGTTTACCTGTATTGTAAAAAATAAATAAAAATAAAATAAAATTCCAAAAATAAATAGCTATATGAAATTTAGATCATTTTAAGTGAACACCAGGAGAGGGCTACACCACAGAAAACCACAGAATAATTTAAAATATATTGTGAAAAATAATCTGTCTTATTTCAAGATACTCCTCTTCTGCCTTCATCCAAAACTGACGAAAGAAACAAAGAATCTGCAGCATACATCGGCATGCTATGTTCAAAGTACATAAAAGTACCTATAATATTCCAGCTATTCTGTATAAAGAGAAAAGCTTGGGGGAAAAATATATCTTATCAGAAACCTAAAGTGATAAAAACTTCAATGCAAGTTACAAAAGCACTCAAATTTGTGTTTTACTCCAGAATTCCATGGTATATGATTTTCAGCATTTCAGGCCAGCTATATCAAGTGCATCTTTTGATACTGCCTTGTAAGAGAATGGAGTGAGATAAACCCACAAAATCCACTCAGCAGTCACCTGTTCCACAATGAGAGTGAATAGGATTACACAATATATATAGTTATACTTTGTATGGAGGGGACATGTGATACCCCGTGGACACAGACTGTTCTGCCAACAGTGGCAAACAGAACAGTAATCATAATTAACTGCATTTTTTTCCACTGGCTGGATTTCTACACACATCAGCCCCCAACAAAAGGAAAATTGATTTTAATACAACAGAATAAATACCATGCCATAGATGTAGGGTAAAATATTGCTATTTAAATAACAAAAGAGATTGGAACTTCTTGTGGGGATTCTTGTTGTTTGGTTGGGTTTTTTTAATTTGCTTTAGAAGAACTTTACATTGTTTTCATGTGCCAAAAGTAAATATTTCAGGTGGTAAGTCTAGGCTCCACACCATCACTGAAAATACAGTACCTATTAAGTAATCACAGTAGGACTGCCAGTAAGGAAAAAGCACACCCCCCCCCCAAGAAAAAATCAGCATGCCCTCATCTGATAAGCATTCAGACATTCTTATCATCCTTAAAATAGTGTAAGCTGGAGCCAATCACTCCCAAGTGGAGAGATTACTCATAACATCCAGATACACAAATATACAAAATTACTCCTGAAATTACATATTGCTTTATCAACTCTTAAACCTGTAGTCATTTGCTGCATGACCTTGCAACCCTTTACATGATGAATCTGCTCTTGCCCTTATGAGACAAACATACAGTTCCATGAACCCTGAATATGTGGATGTTGTTGTTGCCATACAGGAACAAACAATCTCTCATATTTCATTTCATAAAGCACTTCTGGTGAGCTTCAAACTTCCTTCATTTCAAATTGCTTGGAGGGGAAAAATGAAGTCTCATTTTATTTTCAGCAGCCACTTTGTGGATAGTCTCACCACCACCACCAACACAGAATAATAAATTTCCAAGAAATGCTGCTTTACTTTTAACATATAGAAATAAGCCTTAGGGCTTGCATTAATCTCCCAGGCACAGTTTCACAGTGTTCTTTCATTAAATATCTCACAAGTATACACTGGCATCATTTTTTTTTCTGGGGGAAAAAAATAGGCACTTCTGTTAAGGTATCCTCTTTTAATAAGAACAGGCTCATACCCTTGTGGTCTGGATATTTAGGGCTGAAAGACAGAGTTTTTCCTCTTCCACACAAATGAGTAAAAAATTGGCAACATTTGGGCAAGAAATATAAATCTCCTATAGAAATAAACTTCAACTATTCCTTATTTAAAGGATCTTTAAAAATATCTTATTTATATAATCACACATTCAGTGAGTTCAAAAATCTTAAGCTACATTTATGAAGATATGGAAGCATGGATATTTATCTGACTTGATAACAAAATTCATTTAATTTTGTGACAATCCCTTTAAATTTATATACTGGAATGTCTCTCAGAGAGGTAGAGGGCATTTAATCATCTTTTATGGAGGCAGGCATTTTTCTCCATTATCAAGTAAGGTAGCAACCAATTTAGAGACCCAGAATGGGCAAGAACTAGAAAAGAGGCCCAGCTGGGCAGTGTTCAGGGCAATACCTACAAGGGTAGGAAAGCTGAGTTGCCTCAGTGCAGGATATTTAGCCCTGCTCCCACAGTGTGTCTAGATCAGCTTTTCTGATGCCTGTTCCTTCCATATGTGCACAACAGACCCTCTATGGTGCAGGGACTGTTCTTTTTTTCTGGGTTGAAGAGGTCACAGATTCATTTTCAGAAAGTCCTTCCTGAATACATCTGGGCTTCAGCTACATCACCTTATTAACCTCACTCTCCAGCTTTGAAATTGGACCATTAAGGAAATAAACAATAAAGGTTTCCTGGGTTCTCCAAGGCCACAGTGACACAGACTGTACCTTTCCTGAGTAAGGCAGATACCCCACTCATGGAGATGAAAAACTACATCAGAGGCAAGAAAGAACCTCAAACAACCTTAAAAATTGAAGAATAGAAAACCTAATTAAGCAATTTTTTGCTCAAATGCAAGAGTGCAAAATTCTCTAAAATATAAATAGTAAAGATAATAACATTTTAATTTTCCTGGTCTTTTGTTGTGTTTAGTGAGGGTTTATATGCTTTTTGCTCCACCACATTTTATCAATATGTAGAGGCTGATTCTGCACTGACTTGCTTAGAAGTAGAGCTTTGGAAATCAGAGCTAATAAAATAAGGTATTGTTGCTGCTTTGCTTCCTCACTGTACACTGGAGGGTCTTCAGCCATTTGAGTGCGTTATGTACAAATACATAAACCAGGAGGAATGCTCAGCACTTGAACCTGGAATACAACTCACTGGCACCTACATATAAAGCAGCTTTGATTTTTCACAGAAATCTCCCATCCCCTTCCATCATGAATAATAGAACTTGGCAGCTTGAATTATTAACCTCCTTTTGCTAACCAATGAAGTGCAAAAAACATCATGGAGTTAGCATACCGATTACTACATTAAATACTCAGTACTTTATGGCCCACAAAAACTATGAAACCTTACCACTGTCATTAGTCCACTTAAAAAGTACTGAAAGTATGTTGAACTTCATGTAAATGTCATCTTAACATGGCAAATATGATCATGTGAATTTGGAATGTTGCATATTTTAAAATATTTACTTTGCGGAGAAAATGAGACCTCCCATTATGTTCAATCATAAGTTATCATACAGTTTAAATTATGATTAGATCTCACCTTTTTTTGTTATTTTTGGACAACATAGCATGAAATGAGAACTTAGCTCTGAGTTGTGATACTTTTATTAACTGTGGAAAGAGAGCTAATTTGGAGGATGTAGCACTTCCATACAGTCAATGTTCACATCAAATATGGACTTTTGCATATGACTGTGACCAAATTTCTGCATGTGATTTATTTTAAACAGTTTTCCAAATCTAATGTAAAATCTGCTCAGTTTGGGAGATAGCCCCTTTGCATATTTCCAAAATATCCATTGATATTGCCATCTGTCCCACAAAAAGGAAGAACAAAGTCAGGGTAATCTACATGTCCTAGATTACACAAGAATGAATTTAGCTGTAAAAAAAGCCTGTTCTTGGACTGCAGTTTTATTTCCACATTTGCCATTAAGAAACCTTTTGCTTCTTTCAATATGAAGCATCCAAAATGCCTAACAATTCAGAAGTTATTCCCATTAAAGAATCAGGATAAAAGAGCTGTGGAAATGTAATTATGTATACTTAACAGTGCTGGCCTATTAGGTACATAATATATATTTTTTAATATTACTTAACTGCAATGCCGTTCTCTTGGGTAATCAAAAAACACACATCTGAAAAATTTACCTGGGAGAACAGAATTAGAATATTTAATCATGGAAAATACTGCACATTCTTTAAAACATTTGTTTAGTTAACCACCAGCACGTTATCCCATTGACTCCCTCCACTACAGTTAGCCACCACAAACTTTTGTCATTTGGGGATCTAGTCAAAAGATCAGAGCTATGAAATTGAAGTTTTAAAGTATTAAAAACCTTAGTAAGTGTTGATTTTTTTATTCATGAAACAGTGTCACACTACGATCTGTCCAGGAGGATCTGCTTGATAGTGTGTTTTGCATAACCCAACGTTTGCTCTCTCTGGCACTGAAGCCTTTTACAGTGAGGAATATCCTGTACTAGGCACTCTACGTATGTACAGTAAGCAACTTTCACTGTGATGGTAACTGGCCCTGCCTGCCCTGCCTGCTTAGGCTAAGCACCGAGAAACAAAGAGAATTAACTTGCCAAGACTCACACAACCACTGGGTCACAGGGCTCACAACATTCTCCCAGCTCTCCCAAGACCGGAGCTGCCTTGTTTCTGGGTCACATTGTCCCCTTCTCACAGAGATTATCTTCCCCAAGGAAGGCGCATTATGAAGGAAATAGGTGCACAGAGCACAAGCCCTGCAAGCACTTTAAAGCCTGGCAGTATTAGGTAAACAGTTGGGATCCTCGGCAGGCATTAATTTTCTTCCCTAATGAAAAAAGTGTATTTCAACTTCTGCCTGTGTCCTTATCTCTAAATTTAATGAGGAAACAGCCTCTTTTCTGCTATTTTTCCAGTCTCTTTGATCTTATGATTACATACATTGCTGGTTGCTTGCCATTATATAAAGTCTGAATAATGTATATTGATGCGAGTTAGCTCTGAGTACACTATGCACCCAGGAATAATGAAAAGCTACTTTTTCTGTAACAGGAATCTTAGGAGTCGTTCAAAAATCTTGGGAAGGAGAGGAGGAGCATATAAAGCTGTCCCACAGTAATTCCATGCTTGCTCCACGTCTGCATTGCCCTAAATCACATGGGGGTGCAAAGGGCAGAAACAAGAAGATGAGAAATAAGGTGAAAAGGACTGCACATGGACCCTACCAAACACATTCCTGGCTTGCTCCCTCTTCCTCTTCCGTAGCTCACAGGAAGGATGCTGAGGGAGGATGGAGGACCTCACCATTCATAGGCCTGAACCATCCTCCCACCCAGGGAGCTCACCAGTGCACTTCAGTCTAGTACATTTCAACTATTAAAGGACAAAACCACTTTTACAAAAGCCAGACTTCCTGATGCCTTTCTGTTTTAGGAAATTCTGTCCATTTCGGCTTTACCATATTAATTTGCTCACTCACTTTTTCTCCTGTACCACACTGGATCCACCCTACCTTCAACTCCAGACTTGCATTTCTTTGTTCCTCCTCTATATCAAGCTGATGGCACTCAACCCCCCCCATTCCAACGTGGTTCCAAGGAATTTCAGGGAAAGCTGCTGTACAACAGAGTGATAGCTAACCCCTTTGTTACCACTGCAACAACTGATCTCAGTTAAATTAAATCTCTGATAACACTTTCCTTTCCAGAAACTTTGGAATTTTGATTCTTTTCCTCCCAATCAGTACAACTGTGAATACTTCGGACAGTTACATGTGGGTTGACCCAGACAATGCTGACATTCCAGACTTACAGAAGTCTGAAAATAAGTACAGCTGCTCATCTTAAAGAAAAAAAAAAAAAAGAGATCTGCAGCTAAACACAGGTCTAAAGTGAAACAATTCTGAAA
Source organism: Cyanistes caeruleus (assembly GCF_971803275.1). Taxonomy (NCBI): domain Eukaryota; kingdom Metazoa; phylum Chordata; class Aves; order Passeriformes; family Paridae; genus Cyanistes; species Cyanistes caeruleus. The sequence goes on from NC_141701.1 coordinate 108,487,484, forward strand.
TTCTTTCAGCTTTAATATTTATTCCACTCTGTTCCTTTTTTTGTTTCGCAGTTAAAAAATAAACTCAGAACACAGAAAAAATCAAAATATTAAATATTAACTTCCAAATACTAATTACTACACTATCATGAGAACTAGGTTAAAAAATTTATACAATAATATAAATGGAAAAAATATTTTGCATCAAAAATCCAAAGGAAAGTTATCTTTTATGGTGGTTTTTTATGCTTTCTTTCTTAGGTATAAAAGCATCAAGCACTGTATCACAAATTTTTACATTTTAAGCTTGGCTCTATCTGCTTTTACATCCATAATGTGCCAGCTCTCTAAAGGATGCTTATTTATGACACTTTCATTAGGAGGGTACAAATTTAGATACACTAGAAATTTAAGATCCGGGATATGCACATTTCACAAACAAGCAGTGCTATTCAGGACCTTGAAATGAAAGCAGTACATAAAAATAGATCTGAAACAGAGACAGGCAAAACAGGCTACTTCTGCAAATGATGTGCTGTGACTTCTCGGTGCACACCTACACACATTTAAAGAGGTAGAAAAAAACATACTTTCTGGCTTGTTTCAATCAGTTACTGAAAGAATTTATTTATACTTCTGAAGTCCAAAGGACAGCACCATCATTATCATGATACATCTCTCAGGCACATATTTTGCATTCTGTTCTACAATGTGGAAAATAGTACCTTGGAAATGGTTGTTTCAGAATGATTATGTAGAGGAAAGGCAAGCTGAGAACTTGAACTAAGGCCTGGCCACCAGAGGTAGTGACCTGCACTATGGAATGCTCCTCTGAAACATCTGAAAAGTCACTTCTTGTCTTCTGGCCTCCATTTGTCTTTTGACCTGCACCCCCAGTCTTACCTGACTACCCTAAAGTCTCAGGGATGCACAAAAGGCTGCACAGACTAGAGTATGCAGATGCTAATGCAATTGAAGATTAAGTACATACTAAAGTGAAAGAGAAACATAGACAACTCTGGTGTTTATCAAAGACTACAAAGCTTTAAAAGTAAACAGGAAAATGTAATGCAGACAGGGAAGCAGCTGCTTGCCATAGAAAGGGGCTAAGTCCCTGCACAAATAGCATGCAGCCAGCTCTTGACATTCAAAAACATCATCACGTCATTTCCAGACTGGGGAATTACATGGATTCCAACAGCTTTCTTTAAATCCACAGTGGTATCCAGCCAAACACCTATCACCTTCAGCAAGTGGGGGGAAAGAGGTTCCTGAGCCTAGCAAGAAGGCTGCTGAAAATACAGAAAACTGCTCATATTTCCTGAGGCTAACACTGTTAAAATGTCAGTTGTAAAGGATCACTTACTCACAAACATGGTTGCATAATTTAATAATATAGAGATTCTGATATCATTAACTATTAATTAAATCATGCAGACAAGTGAATTTTGCTTGCAGGCAAGCTATCTTCCCCCAAATTATAATTGACTAAAATATTATCAAATAAAAGCTGTAGAAACAAAACGATCTGTGTTCATACTGCTGTGTTTTCCTACAGTCATAAAGGTGACATTTCACAACCCCAGCATACTAATTAGCAGTATGGTGATATAGAAAGAAATCATCCATTGCAAAGGCAACTTCATTGTGTTGGAATAAAGCCAATACAAATTACAGGATCCATTCAAGACACAAACTTCTCAAAAAGCAGGAAGTCAAAACTTTATTTTCTGAACCTGTGTTAAAGGGGCTACAAAGAAATTGTCCACGTCTTCAATATTTTCCACACTGGAATACACAGAGATCAAATTCACAGCAGAAGTCAAATGTAGTTTCATAAGATAGCTGTCTCTGTAGGACCTCCTAAAAAAATTGAAATTGTTTGCATCAAATGAACATTCCATAAAATATGCAAGGACACGCACACTCATTCTTTACATGATGAAGGTCAACACAACTGAATGGGAAAAGGAAGGAATATGAACATAATGAAGAATGACAAAGTGGAGGAAGGTTTTCCAGGGTAATATTGAAAACAATCTACTATTACACTAATTTGATTATCCTGCTCAGAAAAAAAAAAATTAAATTGAAGCTTGAGACTCCTTCCCTAAAAATCTCTAAAGAGTTCATGAAAAGGAAAAAAAAGAAGCACAAAGAATTTTGTGGGAAGAATGAACCCTTTTGTGAGCAAATCTAATGTTTAATAACATAAAGAGAATATATAGGTATGTTTGCTATCCCTTAGTATGTATCAAAAACCATAGAAGTTAAAGAAAATCATGAGTTAGAATTTGATGAGACAATTTAAGCACCAAGGTCTACAGTACAGTCAAACTGAGCATCCCTTTTAACTTTTCATAAGCCAGAAGACCTTGGCACCTGACTGCCATTTTGTATCTTTGTCCTCACATACTCACATACTACAGAGTCCATGTGATCCAGGGTCAGATTTCACTCAGATAAACACGGTGATGTGATCACTAATAATCACTGCCTGCAATGGCAAGGAGCCCCATGCCTGTGCTGAGCACAGCCTTCATCTACTCAACTTCAACTACTCAAAATACACGGTCAGGCTTGGCCCTTTGAAGGCACTTAGACATTTAACTCAAGAAAATCAATGCAAGGAACTCGAGTATCTCTAAAGGGTGTGGGACAAACTGACTTCCCCAAGGTCACACATCAAAGTTTTCTGTATAAACTCCACCTCATCTCTGGTCACAGGATTTTCCATCTTTTTTGTGAGACCACTGGCACAAACGAGGCTACTCAAGTCTAATGACTGAGGAGTTCACATGAGCATGACAAACACAGAAGCTAAACTGCTTTCGTTCAGAGGGTGTCCCATAGTACCTCCCTAAATAATTCAGCATTGTATCCATTTCAGTGAATGGGGTGATGTAGGTTAGTCAGTCAGTTTTGTAGATAATACATATTAGTAGCAGGCAATCCAGCTTCTAACAGAACAAAGAAATTGTGGCAACAGTTTAATTCCTTTACTATGTTATATTTAAGTGCCATCAACCTATAGCAAAATCTAACCTAATCACCTTCCCTTATGCAATTTCCATTAACTGCATCTGAGAGAAAAGGCTGTTTTTGCAGGACTTTATTACAGCAATAACTAACTCAGAGCTTTTCAGTGACCTTCAAAAAAAGTTTCTCATTTACCCTTTTAATGAAAACTTTACTTTATTTAGATGACATTTATAAAAATCACTAAAAATAATATTGAACTAATCTGTTCTCCACAGTCTTGACAATAAGAAATGTAGATGCTGAATAGATTGGCCAACTACAGACAAAGAGAAGCTTTCAGTGCACCCCTCAAAATGGAAAGAGATTAAGTGGCACTGCCAGCTGTTCACTGTTAATTAATGAGTTTGAAGAAACTCATTCTCTCATAATGAGTTTGAAGAAAGAATATGTTTGCAAATGACAAAGGCAGTCAAAAGAAACTCAAAATAATCGAGATTGTTGGTAAACTGCCTGAAAAGAAACCTCTGTGAAATACACTAAGGAACAAATCCAAGGCTGGAGACTTACAGAGAGAGAATCAACTATGCAAACACAGGATGAAGACAGTGGTGGAGCAGTCCAGAAAAATAGCAAAAGCTGAGTTCAATACAACAATGTTCTCAATACTACAAAACCACAAAGCACTGAGAGAGTAACAGCCTGAAAAACACCATGCTTTACACAAGTAAAGTCTCAGCTGAGCTTATTAAGCCAGGGTAAGGTACTCTTCAGTAATATAGGCACCAAGCAAATACAGCCAGCAACAGAAACTGGAATGATCTGAGATCTAGAAATAAAAAAATATTTTAAAAAAGAATATCTACCTAATAAAAATTATTAAGCCTAGAAAAAAATGCTGATTTCCACAGGTCCCTTCTATGTCTCATTATCTTTCTTAAAATGAAATGCTAACAATATGTTAAGCATTGGCATGTTTTTAAGAGGCTAAAATTCATAGTCAGGGAAAGGCACAAAGAGGAAATAAGCAGATTGGGTGAAGGGTGCAGAACATAACAAACAGACTCAATCAGAGAAATTAAGAATGATCCTGATTCAAGGAGACTGTCACTTGGCAATAACATTTCCCTATTGAAAAGTGGAAATGTTTTCACATGAACTCCTTTCACAACTGTTGTGGTAGCCACAGCATATAGACCCAGATAAGATCTTCTAGCCCCCAACTTTCAAAGTGTTTCATGAAATAAGCATGGTTATTCCTTATTAACAGGTCATTTGCTCTAAAATCCATCATCCTTCATAATAAAACTGCACTTCCAAGCATATCTCATCAAAATTTCTTTTTTCCTCAGGTACATCCTGAAAGTTTGTAATTTTTGAGGTGAAGGAAATAGAATTGTGGAATAAATACAGAAGCTGCTCCCTTCTCCCATCTCTTAATAGAAAAAGAAGGCATCCATCATCACTCACAGATTTAAGGACACATCAGTTGTATGCTGACATGTACATCTGAGCAGGTTTTTTTTTCTGTCTCTCATACTTGCATAAGCACCCAAGCCTTCATTTTACTTCAAAAATTAGTAGAGCATCCAAGCATTAGGACTATGTGTATAGAGAGAAAAATGACTGAGTAGATATGTAAAATAAACGGTTCAACTACAACAAACAATGTTTCAGCTGGAGGTAAACTGTGAAATGATTGAATCATCTTGTCTGATTTTCTGCCTGTGAAAATGTCAATGTCAACTCTTGGGATTGCTTCATACAGTAAAAATGAAAATTGTATTTACATTTGAAAATTAACCCCAGTTTTGATGTGGCGACATAAAAAGTTTATTACTTACATTTCATGATACTTTTCATGAGACATTGCAAACTGGTAGGAGCCTACTCCTTACACTGGACAGAAGATTTTTTTGCCTATGTGTCAAAAGTCACATCATATAACTTCAGTGCATCTTTTTTCAGTTCAGAGGTCTAGCTTTCAATATTCTAAAGTGACACAAGATACAGCTGACTGACTTCAGATAACATTCCTAGAGAGTCTAATTCAGAATATCTTAAAGGCTGTATTTTAAACGTTTTAGAATATGGCCAGATTTCAAAATCCACGTCTTCTAGGATGACTGGGCTTCAGCACTAAAGATTCTTTCACAGTAGTTTGTGAATTGCTAGAATAACATTTCCTTCAGTTAATTTAATAATTGTGTTTGCAGATGGGTGAAAAATCAAATTTGTTTAGATGTATTTTTTCCAACTTGTTCACTGTTCTCTTTGCCATAGTAAAAGATATCCCTACTTTAATCCAGACAAATAAAGCATAATTAACAACAACAGCATGTTATAGGTATGAGAAAATAAATAGAAAACATTTAATTACATACTGAAATGCCAAATAAAAGATGAATTCAAATTGACAGACTAGTCTTTAATTTTCATTGGAATAGCTGTATTTGTAAATTTGTGTTTTGGTTCATTTTATCTTTGTAGTCTGCAAAATACCCTAATTAATGCAATGGAACAATCATATTTAACTAGAAGGATTCTGCTGAGACATGGCAGCAGACCTAGTACAGGCACATATTGGAAACTGTCAAGGCTTCGCTTTGATTAATCAAGTAACAAAAATTCAGCAGACCACAATTGTCAATCTCAACTATTTTATCTTTCTCACACTGTTCTCAAATGAGCGTCACTGAAAAATTTCCCTTGAAAATACCACATACTAAAGCATATCCATTTGGAAATTACTGTTTTTGTGAATAATAAGGAGTATCTTCATGGAATAAACTATTTCCACTTCTTTTTTTTAACATGCCTTTTCCTTAAAAGATTAACTCCTAACACACTTAATTCTAGTCATTGCTTTCAGCATTTTCGAATGCTGTAGTCAACAAGCAAAATCAATCTCCATGCTCTTAATTTCTGCCTAACTTTCTGCCCATAACTCTATTTTCCAGTTCCAACACAATTGCCATGCATTTAATCAGCAAAAAAAGCATGCACATCCCTGTGTTCAGTGGCTTTTATATTATAAATTTGGCCATAGGGGTTTGTTTTTTTCATGCTGGAATAGTCAAAATGTTGGATGAGAATATTTTTCTCTCTCTGCATGGATAAAATCCAAACTAAATAAGGACCACAATCTGCTAAAACCTCTGGAATCGGCAACAGTATTAAAAATACTGGTATCTGTATTAATTTCAAGGAGTTAGAAATACACTATCCTCTCTAACATCTGTGAATTCACATTTGCAATACAAGAGTATACTGGCAACGGCTGCTTAGAGAAGAGAAAAAAGAAAAAAGGAAGAAACAGCACAGGGGGATTGACCTCAAAACCAACTAGCACCTTTACATTTGCTTCTGTGAAAGGAACACTAATTTTACATTTTATAAGAAAGGATATAATCACTGAAAAAAATATACTGACTTTTTAAATAAAGTAATAGTAAGATTTTTAAAGAATGTAAATAACATTGAACTGACAGTTACTGCAAGGTGATAATAGTGTTTAATTGGACTGTAAGTGCCATAATCACCAAATTATAAGCAGTCATGAAACAGGCATTCAGTTGAAGTCAAAAACATGCCCACAGCATGGATGGCAAGCTCCATGTATCAAAAGAACCACCCCTCTAGACCTTTACCAGTAAAGACAGATGACAGAACAGAATACACCGAGAATACAGGAGCAATCAGCATCTTGACCAATGCTTATCACAGGAAACCTGTGACAGGAAATTCCTATTTGATATCATGAGTCAGAAACCCAGTGAGCATGGTGTGAAGGGATAAATTCATAGTAGTCCAGAGAAGCCAAAGGAAAGCAGTCACTCCTGATAATTCTGGCTATCAGCACAATCCCGAACTGGACAAGTCATAGCTGCACCTCCTGGCCTTGAGAAGAAAGGTGATTCCTCAGCTGCCTCCCACATGCTCTCATCTGACCAGGCTTTGGAAGGAAAACAAGTAAAACAAGGCATAGCAAGGCAAACTTGATCTGGAGATGACCAAAATAAGAGGATTAACACTTTAGACATCAAATGCTATAAACAAACATTTTTCCAAATTTGAAGTTCTTTTAGAAACATGAGCAAATCAAAACACCCAGCACTTCTGACTCAGAGCAGTAGGCCAGGCTGCATTGGACGGAAAGAAGCCCATTTGCTGCAGAATTTTAAGAAACAGAGTCAGGCATAACTGGTATAGTTATAAGAGGGATCAACCTTAACTAATCATAAAATATACTGAAGATGTTGAAAATAAAGGACAAGGAATATGACTGGGGCAACTCTAAAAAAAGCAAACTGCACAAGGTCTAGAGAGCTGCTGAATGCTTGAAGCATGTGAGGCATGGAGATGAAACCATGAGGTAAGTAAGCACGGCATGGCCTACAGTTCTGAAAGGAGACAAAAAAGAAAGATTAAGTTTGATAACTCAGCTAGCTGATACTATGTGCTTTTTTGGTACAGCCCAGAGGCCAGGACCTACAAGTACCAGCCGATTATAGATTCAAAGTGATGGGTTGGCTGATGAGTTCGTCTGTGGCAATGAGAAAGGTAGCAGAAGGCAGGCCAAGCAAAGTTTCAGAGCCCCATTTTAGCTACAGATAGGTAGCTGGAGTCCCACAAAGTTTTTGGATTTTCTTCAGATGGGGTGAAGGCCGAGTTTGATACAAAAAGGAAATAGTCCCAGCATACAAATGGATCAACTCATTACCAGTAACAAGACAGCAGTCCTGCAATTAGATATACAGTATCAAAGATCAAGGAACAGATTTTGTAGGATGCGCAAAAAAAGATGAAACCAGCACTTGAAAAAGAGAAATTCTCCAAAGCGAGTGCTGAAACACCCACTAGGAAAAGAAAATGAAGACATATGTTCTCCACTTTGTCAAGATTTCAAGACAAAGATTTCTCTGGTTTTGAAGACTACTATGATGGCAAAGAGGTGATTTAATTGGTTCAGGGGAGGGGGAAAAAAAAATCACTCAGAGTAGTAGCCTTGTACTTCTGCTATGTAAATTCTATTATCCACATTTTGCTGTATTTTTAAAATATAGTAGATGTTTAAACAAATTCACTACTATAACAGAAAGCTATTGAGCTAGGAGAAGAGTCTAAAAAGGATGCTTCCTTTGGTAACTTGACAGAGTTGAGAGAGAACTGAAGCTTTTTATAAAATTAAGATACAGGAAACTTTAGGAAGCAAAACAATGAACACAGGTAATACCCCCAAACCTACCAAATGATGAAACAGTTAAAAAATTGCACAATCATTCCCTGACTTCTCAACTGAAGGCTTGAGAACCTTTATATAGCTAATGCCCATAGGACAACAGTATTAGCCTATAATCAAGGGAGAAAAGCACATAACCAAAATGTACTAGGAGCTTCACAATTAAATCTTTCTAGTTGATTTAAAAAACCTGAAAAATAACCCCCAAAACAAAAAATAGAACCACCAAACAAACAAAATAAACCCCAAATATATTTGAAATACAAGTGAGAGGCACAAAAAGTGTAACATTAAAAAGCTTTGTCTCTTTTAGGAAGATTTTTGTTGTAGCACTAGAAGCCAGTTTTAACCTCAAATTTTTCCAGTACAACTCATGCTTCTCAATGATATTTTTATCAGATTAAAAAGTGTGCAAGAGGCATTTACAAGAATACATTTTGGCCACAGAATTACAGTTATAGGAAAGGGTTGGCAAAAGCAAAAAAACTCTTCATTAATACTTAAAAGGAAAAAACTCATCTCTCATCCACATAACTGCTCTTTTAAAAATTTATAAATAATGAACAAGACATTTTGTTTATGAATAATAAGAGTCAGGACAGCTTTATAGTTGACATCACTGGAGAAACTTAGTTGAAGTAAAACACATGAAAAATTAATTCTCCCTAAACATATCTCACTTAATATATCCATTTATGCATTACATTAAAGAAGCATACACACATCTCTGAGCTTGTGTTCATATCATGTCCCAGCTTCAGAAAGAGTGAAGGCAAAGAAAATACTAAGAGGCAATCCAGCTGAGTTCAACTGCTGTTCTGACCACATTTTTTTCAAAAATAAACATACTTTGTAGGAGCCAGAGAATAATTAAGTGTCCAGATGCCCATTTAATTCTTATCCTCTGGCAAGCTTGATCACTCCCATGCCATGTGTTACATGGGCATGTTTCCACAGAGCTTGAGGCTAGGACCAACATCTCCCTCTAAGACAGACTGCTGAGCAGAGGGCAACTATTTTGTCATTACCACTTATACTTAAGTCTGAACTTCAGGCAAAAAGCATTATATCTTTGTCATCAATGTATTATAATTATTTAGTTTTTTAAACATAGGAACACTAATGTAAATGGCAAAGTCTGTTGAAAACAATTTTGAAGGAAGGGGTCTGTAAAGTCACGAAATGTGATGCACATAACAAACTTCCCAGTTTTTCTGTTACTCTGGTGAGGATATTCCTATGATATCTATTGCTCGCAGCAAAATGATGTATGCATCCTGTCTTTTTCAGTTGAAGTGATTCAAGAGCAGAAATTCCTCATATTTTACTAATTATCAAAAAGTACAATCCTACCCAATTACAGTGAGCATTTTTTTTAACTGCTGTATGGCTTTATTACTGGCAATTTAATTATTTGTCAGTAGTTTCATTCCTAAAGAGTGACAAATGCATATGATATTCTAAACTTCTATATTTTTCAATTAGTTTTAATGAGGCGGTATTCCTAATTATCAGATGTTTTGCATAATTAAGCTCCAAGAATGAGTGAATGTGACATTTGTACACATACCTGTGTGTTACTGTCCATTATATTATCACAGCACACGTTAGAGTACTACAACAGGATGCCACTTCTTTATTTTTTTCTTTTCCATTATACTCATTCAGAGTATAACACCATTTAGCTACCTACCACTCCTGCTTTGCTTTTATTACAGTGGCTTGCAAATTCAAAACACATCCCTGGGCAACCCGTGCCAGTGCTTGGTCACCCTCAGAGAGAAAGAATTCTTCCTGATTTTCAGGGGAAGCTTCCTGTGTTTCGCTTGGTGCCCAGTGCTTCTGATCTTGTCACTGGGAAGCACCAAACAGAGACTGGCTCCTTCCCCTTTTGTACCCCACTTTGAGGTATTTATGAAAAATTGGTAAGTTGGTTAAGTTAGTAAGAAAGAGCCTTGTTCAGGCTGAACAGTCCCAGCTCTCTCAGCCTTTGTCCCTAAGAGAGATGCTCTGGTTCCTTAATAGTCTTGCTGGCCTTTCACTGGACACGCGTGCAATCTCACCAGCGCTGAGGAGGAGGATGGCCACCTTGAAACTGCTGCCAGTGTTTTGGCTAATGCAGCCCAGAGTAACATAAGCTTTTTTATTTTCTGCAAGAGCACATTGCTGGCTCAGGTTCAACATGGTGCTCATCACGTCTTTTTCTGACAAGGTGCTTTCCAGCTGGGCAGCCCCCAACATATATTGGTGCCTGGGACTGTTCCTCTCCACGTGCAAGACTTTGTACTTCCCCTTGGAGAACTACATCCCTACTCCAAGAAAGTATGAATGAAGAACATGGAGTATATTATTTCTTTTCTAATTCCTACACAGCCATGCACTGAAATTTAATAGAACTTACTTTCAACACAAAAAATTGACAGTACCCTTGTAGAATAAACAGATTGATTTAATACCATGCTTAATTAACTTCCTTTTCTCTCTTTAATGGAACAGTCAAAAATGATCCATTACTTTGTAATATGAGATCATACACATCTCTATATAGATACAGAGAAAAAAGACACTGTTTCTGATGTGTCTAAGGAGCAACTATGGAAACAGAATGTCATTGCTTTTAGTTCAAAAAACAACATGATACACTAGACCCATAAATTATGCTTATGCATACCAAATCTGTACTGTATGGATGAAACACAGAAATTAGTCTTTATATTTCTAATGAATTTTAAAATGTAGAAAACCTCTTCGTCTTAACAAAACTGGAGAACACTCAGAGACCAACAAATTTTTGCCAACAGAATCAATGGTAAGGCACGGGGTATGAAGGACTAACTTACGAAACAGAAAGAAACTTGAAGAAATCTCTGTGCTGAAGAAGCACTTCTTAACAGATGCAGCAAAATGCCAAGACTGGCTGTGTCTAGGAGCATCTGAATACTCTTACCTAGACAAAAAAAATCTGAATTTCCTGCATTTAGTAGATGACTGCAAGATGTTTCTCTCAGAGCAGTATTACATGGGTTGAGACTGTTAACAGGTTTCAAGATTTTTTTAAGGAGGAGATAAAGTCAAGAATGCATAGAGTTTATTAGGTGACCAGAAGGGTTAGACTCCAACAGAGAGGATAGCAGTTTTGTTTAGCCTAAAGAGAAAGCTAAGCTATTCCACTGCTGACTTGGTAATCACTGGCAGGCCTGGCAGGAGGAACACCCCAGCATCCCAACAGCACCAGGAGAGATCCCTCCAGTTGTGCTCCTTGCCTGGGAGACAAAGGAAAAGACATTAGGAGCTGGTGCTGCGGGGGTGGAGAGGACACAGAGCAGGCTCTCACTGCTCACAGAGAAATTTCTCTGCATTCTGTGATTTTAAAGGAGATGGTTTTGATGCTATTTTTAACTGCTCACAATAGTGCAGAAAGAACTGAAGTAAATGAAAGCAAAATGATGGAATCCTTTAGCAATGAGACACTGTCGAATGAACACTGCCTTCTAGCACACCCTCATTTGACCCTAAATGCAGTAGAAACTACAAACTTGGTAAAAAAAAAGTTTATTACAGTACACACTGTAATGTGCAATTAAAAAAAAAAACACCCAGAAGAAACAAGCTGGAAGAAAATATATTGAGTGTACAGCAGTCCAAATTCACTGGCTCAACTAAGGAAGTAATAAGAAACAAAGCAAAAGACAATTTTCACAAGGACCGTGGAAAATATCAGGACATTGACAAAAACAAGTAATTTACATTCATAAAGTAAAAAAAAACCAACAAAAAAACTTAATTATTTAGCTACTGTAAACCTAGGAGAAATGTTTCCTGTTAACTTCCAAAACAAATGGAACCTAGTCAAAAAATTGCCAAGCAAATTCTAACACTCATTCTTCCACTTCTGAATTTCCATAATTACTGTAGAAACAGCTTCCTTTTTTATTATTTTTTGCAAACACTATTTTTCACGCTACAGTACTAAAACAATTTACAAGAAAGTACTCTCATTTAAAAGGACATTTTATTGTTTGCTCCACCATTCATGTCTGTATTTAGTTATCACATTACTCCTTGATATTTTGCAACCTGCAGGGCACTGCCTAAAACACATTCCCACGTTGTGCTTATCCCCTCTTTGCAATTATCTTTCATTCCCATCATTTCAACCCCTCTAATTTATGCCATCTCCTCAGAGCCAAAGATGATTTGCTATCAGCTATGAGAGCACCACCTCACTCTCCAAACACTGCCACCAGATGAAGGTTGCGCATTAATTGCTGGGCTAACTCAACTGGGCCAGCGGGGTACTGGAACCAAACACATCAGAGCTAAACCACTTGACTTCCATGAGTTGTTTTACTGGAAATACACATAATTTTTGAAGAGTTGCAAGAGAAGCCATGAGTATTTGTTTGGAGAGTGCTGGTTAACTGAGGTAAGTTCATTACCTACATTTCAGTGATCTTGGGCACAATCTTGACCTCATGAGAGAATATTTATGGATGGCATGTCAAAGGAAAGTTGTAAGATCTTTTTCTTCTCTCCCTGAAGGGTAAAGCAGAGGGCTCATAGCAGCACAAGGTAAATCCTGAAAGAGATTTCAAATTTCTGACTCATCCCTACCCTCTCTATGATTAAAGAAGTGTAATCTTGGTAACCTGGATGGTTTCCTCTGCACAGCACTGCTGCAAATCAAGGCAGTACTGAAGCCAGTGCCTTAAGCAGCTCTGTGATGACACAAATTTAACAAGTTTTGCAGACTTAAGAAGGGAACATGCTTCCCACTTGCCCTCAGCACTGGCTGCAGAAATAAAAGCTCTTTCTGGCCTTTGCCCTTCCTGTCCATGCCTTTGTCCTGAGGGGTGCTCTAATAGAACAAGGACTGCAACAACATCAGCTGCTCCCCTCCACCTGGGTGAGGCCTCTTATTTCCCTCTTCTTTCCTTTAGAAGCACTGGTTATATCTGCAACATTTTAACCCCAAATTTTAAATTATATGATACAGAAACAAGTAGGTGTCTTCATTACAACAAAAAATAGTTCTGTATTTAACTGTATTCTTTAGTTTGGTTTCTTCATTCTTAAAAAAAAAAAAAAAAAAGAAAAATTAGATTTCTTTTCCCCAACCACTGACTGGTTATTTTGTTTTCAAATAGATGGAGGCCTCAGTACTCAAAACATTTATCTAACAACCAAATCTTGCATCACTAAACCATAGTGTTAAATACCTTCCCATTTTTTGTTCTATTTAAATTAATTTAAACTCTTGAGACAGGGACACAGGAGAGAATGCTGCCCTTTACTCTCAGAACTATACTAACATCCAGGGCTTTGTGACATACATAAAATTTTTGAAGCTTTATGGAATTACATCTTAAAATGATCAGAAGTCACCAACCAGGTTTAACTAAACCATCTTGATCCTGAGATAAAGGATAATTAAGAGTAAATAAGCTACCTCAGTAATGACAGTGTCTTTTCAAACTAAAATTTAAGTCAAGCATTAGTGCACTTTGTTTCTTCTCCTTTAGAAAAAAGGCAGTGAAGTTGCTCCATTATTTATATTTAATGAATCATTTTAAGACACCAGTTTTGTCTATTTATAATTGCAATGTTTAAATATAGTGCACTGATTGCTTCTTGTCTTTTTGAAGTATTGCATGGCAACATCTGCGAGTTTATTTTGGAAAAAAAGTCAATAGAACCCATAAATTCAGACTCCAAGTGGCTCCTAATTGAGGATGCTGATGCTGACTGGTACTTAACAAGACTTCCAGTTTCAGTTTGAGTACACTGGGGTCTGACCCTTCTAGTCATTTCCAAGAGGAATATAGAACAGGAAAGCAAAGGGCGAGCACCCAAAAAGGGGAAGAAAAGGATAACCAGGGAGAGATTGTAATACTCTGTGTGTAACCAGCTGATGCCAACTGCTTCTCTCTCCTCTTACTCCCTCCATTTTGACAATATTTCTACTCCAGCCTTTCTGGGGAGGGGTATTTCCTGTCAGCTATACTGTCAGAATAGGGATGTCTGTCATTACACTTTGTGAGAACTGCAACACATATTCCCTGTGTCCAGAAAGACTTTTTGAATCAAATGCTGTCTCTGGAGCTCCTAGTTGAGAGGTACTACCGCCACAAAAGAGAACAGCCAAGGAGAAGTGATACAGAACCAAGTTTTCTGCTGGACAAGACTGCTCCAAGGCTGTCTCTAGGTGCCAACAGATCAGCAGGCTTATGTCCTGCTCACAAGAATGCCCTCTCCACACAAGTATCCAGTTTCTCCCCCTGTACCATTCCTAGCTGTGACCTCTCCCTTTCCATATCCTCATAAGAACAACTTATTTAAAAGGCAAAGAGCACTTCTCACTCTCACACTGCACACATTACAAACTCACTGCCTTCCATGGGTTTGTCACAATAAAATGTGAATCCAGTTCAGTCCCTGGTGTCTGAGATGTAATACAGGCACACACACCTAACCCAGACACCCTGAATGCACCAACTACTGAAAGAAATAAATGTACCAACAGTGGGAGCTGGGGAGAAAAACCCACTTCTGCAAACAACTTTAATCCTATCCCTACTCTAAAAAATTTATTCAAAACTGTAGCAATCACAGGGAATTTTTAAACAGTCACACTGTATACTCAGGTCTCCAAGTAAGAACCAGATACGGTGAAATAACAGTAAATAACAAATAAAACTAAGCAGGACACTAAAAGCTCTATGCCTCAATTGAAAGTTTCAGTTGAAATAAGCCTGCCTTTTGTAGCTGAGCCATTACTTTACAGTGACTGCTAGAATCCATATTGGCTTTAGTCAAAGCATTCTTCTGTCTATATGATCATGTCCACAAAGCATCTCAGGGCTGGAGACTGAGCATGTAAAAGTGTCATTTTTTTCTGTCACTTAACAGGACATAAAGGCTTCTATTAGATTAAGGCATGTTTGTAACTAAATAACAAGGTAAGCTTGTAGATGGTGCACTGGGAAAATGAGGATGCCAGGTACACTATGTCTGCTTGGTAACTGTCCATATCCTGCATGACACTGCCCATCTCACAGAGGTGCTTGTCCCACTTGAAGGAGGGTTGAAGGGCAAAGAGAGAATGAGTTAAATCCTTAAATTTCTCCTCTCAGACTAAAAGTTTGCTTCTTTGGCTTAATGTTCTATGTATTTTTCCAAACAGAACAATACTACTGTCAACTCCATATAACTTTATAAGTAGTTTGAGAATTAAGAATTAATGCTGTGCAATTTTCCAACCTGACAAGTATGGCTAACTACGATGATCTGCAAGTGAGTTAAAGGGTCAAGCAATTTCCTAGTTGAGATTTTCTTTATTTCTTAGTGAGGTAAGCAACAATTGGAGGAAGGAAAGGCTTAAGCATGACATTTCAGAAGCCAGAAGCTGTTCTTGTAAAGCAGAAGAACAGTACAATTCAAAACCAGGAAAACCACATATAATTACAGGTCAAAAAGCTGAAAACATTAAGGGGGGAAGGAACCAAAATATTGAGAGTCTAGAAGACCAACAAAATGGCAGAAACAACTAGAATGAGCATATGTATATAAACAGAAAAAACAGAAAATAATTAAGTGAATTGAAATATCACAGGCCATCAAAACACTAGGATGAGCAAGATGTACTGTTCATCTTTATATCTTGATGAACAAGAGTACTGAAATGGTCTTTTTTTCCCCCTCAGGAAATAAATATGTCATATTTTAACTTTCAGAAGGAAAAATAAAATAAATTTGCAATTTATTTTTTTTTTAACAGTACTCATGTTTAATGAAAATAATTTGACAAGCCAGAGGGCAATCTGTTCAAATCAGTGATTAATTAAACAAGACTACTTTAAATAGTCTTAAAATGCCACTGTACATTAATGTTTTAAAAAGATTTATCAGTGAAGAATGCTGATATCATTTTCAGACTTGGAAATCTGAAAGATTACAGGCCATATGCTGAAGGTTTCAGGAACTTCAGAATGAAAATAAAAGTTAGTTCAGTGTTATGGACAAGAAAAAAATTATTAACTGCAAGATGTTCATGTACAGTAAAGAGAGTGCAGATCCTTCTGCCATTTGCCACAGTAACAGTTTTTATATCTGGTAGAAAGACTAGATGATTTATACACATCCCTGCTTACTAGTAGGTCTCCTTTAATTCCCTTTCTAAAGGGACTCCATCTGATAGGCATGTCAACTAAACTGTCTTTCAGAATAGACTGGTTTTTCTCAAGAAAAAATATTCAAACAACACAAAAGACATCTGAGCTTTGGCCAGAATACAGCTAGCCGTAAACATGGATCTAATAATTCGGTACATGCTGTACAAAGCTTTTCAAAACTGAGCATGCAGACTTTATCAATAACTAGGCCACATAGTTAGAAATGGAGATAATCAGTTTAAATCTTTGTCAAACTTAAAAGGTAAAACCTAAAAATAAGATTACAGTAAAACTCATTACTGGCACAACAACTGCCAGAAAGATTAAAAATGTGTGAAACAATTGAGCCTTTGACAAAAACACATCAATCTGCAATGCTCAGACTGTCATGGAGAGACAAGGAGTCATTAGAAGAACCAGGTACAGATGTAAAAAATCTGTATTCTAAAGAAATGCTTTTTCCTTTGTTTAAACTATGCAATTTAAACATAATGTATGTGTTTATTTAGTCCATGGTAACTTCCACAACTTGGTTATTTGAGAAGTGAATGCAGAAGGGGAGGTGAAAAAGGAAGACACGTATTTTGGACACAGGCTTTTTTCAGACTAGTCTGATTTTAGTGACTGTGACTTTTGATATAACGAAGGATATAACATCTTCCTACAGATCTTACAGTGTTTTTCTTCTGTAGACAATCCTGGGTGCACTGCCAGTACAAACAGATTAAGGTCTTTGAAGGAAGAGTCACTGGCATTCATTTGCTCTTTTTAGATAACCTGCTTCCCCCTTATTCAACCATGTACTACACCACCAGTGCAAAAAGATGAAAACAAAGCCTATATTCACACTCTTCACTATACTAAAGGTTTTGAAAATGTATTTAAACTATCCTCATACAGCTGGGTTTTTTCTGAGAAGTTTTAGTCCTCAGACAGAAAATATTCCATACCTTTGATCAAGCATGACAACCTTTGCTATCCATTTACAACTGCTGTCATATTTTAAGGATAACTGTAACATTAGGGAAGTGCATAATATAGAAAAGTGGATGTGGTAGAAATTAATGCATTTGAACTAGTCAAGTTTTCTGATTTGTTCTCTATTCCTTTACTTGTCTATTGTCAACAGCCTTTTCATTTCCTTCTAGATAGTCCAGTACTAATACTGGTCCAGTACTGAACCAATTCCTAAGACATACTTCCTTCTTTAATATCAACAGCTGATTTAATAATTTAAAGGTTCAGGTTTTAAGTTTTTTTCCTTCTTCACCACGTAAAGTTCTTGGTACTTACCAAAGTTTAATCCTGTTTGCATTTAAATATTGAAACCACAAAGTCCACTGGAAGTTTTCATGGTTGCTTTTGGTTCACAAGAATCTTTCGCCATAATAAGAAAGTGTTAACATAGTACAACTCTCTGTCTAATATTTCAGTGGGGCAAACACTCTTGACTTTTTCGGACATTAACTCCAATGAAAAAATATTTAAATTAACTGTGCTGTAATCACCTTATACATCTGTACTGCCTCCTTTTCATCTTAATAATTATTAGCTTTGCTGACTCCTGGCAAACTTGTTTCTTGCTTATTATGTATTAATAGCTGTTATGCACCTACAAATTTAGGGGGGAGGTTGTTATTTTGTCTTTTAAATGTCATCTTTTTCATTTTCTTCAGTGCATATTGCCTTCACTTTTTGAAGGAAGAATTTTTATTTTCAACAGATCTTTTATTCCGCTTTCTGATGCTATTTTTCTTTTCTTTTTAGACTTTACCCTTAATTGGGATGGATTTGCTTGAGCCTCTACCTTTCAACATAATTCATCCTGACTCCAAGCACCCTCCCTTTTAAAGCTGCTTCTTTTATTTCTTTTCTTAAATTAAAATCCTTTTTGCAACTCAAAACACTAGATAAAAGTAAAACAAGGGTATAGCAGTGCCACTACCTCTGCTATAGAAATTGCTCTGCGAAGAATAAAAGGCTTCTATATTCACAGCCATCTTCCTCAATCTCAGGCAAAAGACATAGGAGATCTAGTCCAAAAAAATAAAAAACTTTAAAAACTCAGGGACACTGTTCAACTACTGACATAACTGTGAAGACAAAACTTGCTTAATCTTACCATTGAATGCAAGTTAAACATAATTGTGTGCTTATACCACAACAGTTCCAGGATTACATATGGACTGGACTTTGCAATGCAAAGCATTTCAATCCTTAATTAATAAAGATTACTGGAAATGTCAAGCCTTTCATTCTTTCTTTCCCTCCTCCCACCCAAAGAATTTTATGCTGTGCACCTCTACAGCTAAGTCATCCCTTCTAAACAATAGAATAAACTTTTTCAAGGTCAAGTGCAAGGTCCTGGGTCGGGACAATCCCAAGCAAAAATGCAGGCTGGGGAAAGCATGAACTGATAGAAGCCTTGCTGAGAAGGACTTGGGAGTGCAGCTAGATGAGAACTGGACATGACCTGGCAATGTGCACTCTCGGCCCAGATAGCCAAACAAATCCTGGCCTCAGCAAACACAGCACAGCCAGCAGGGTTAGGGAGGGGATTTTTTCCTGCTCTGCTCTGGTGAGATCCCATCTGGAGAGCTCCATCCAGCTCTGGAGTACCAGCGCAGGCAGGACATGGATCTGCTGGAACAAGTCCAGAGCAGAAACACAAAGAAGCACCTCTGCTACAAAGATAGGTTGAGAGAGCTGGGGCTGTTCAGCCTGGAGGAGACAAGGCTCCAGGGAGACCTTAGAGCATTTTCCAGTACCTAAAGGGGCTAAAAGAGAGATACAGGGGAACTTTTTATACAGGCATGGAGTGACAGGACAAGAGGGAGATGGTTTTAAACTAACAGAGATATTAGGAAGAAATTCTTTACTGTGAGGGTGGTGAGGCACTGGAACAGGCTTCCCAGAGAAGCTGTGGATGCCCCATCCCTGGAAGTGCTCAAGGCCACGTTGGATGGGGCTTTGAGCAACTGGATCTGGTGGAAGAATGCCCCAAGGCAGGGGCTTGGATCTAGATGATCTTTAAGGTCCTTTCCAACCCAAACCATCCTGTCTCTTAAATTTTTACAGAGGTGGAGTCATTGAGAAAAAAACCCCACACACCAAACATACATAGGCTTGGTGCTAAATAGAAAAAACATGTTAGATAATTTTCTTCACTCTAATAGTTTCCTTATTTATTAAAGTAATATTAAAGTAATGAGGTTTGTAACCACATACATACTGCTATCACTTAATTTTTTATTTTTGATGCAAATATAAAATTTGAAAGCTTCTGGCTTTTCACCCTTCTTAATGCGAATTCTTCAGTGATATCTAGGGCTCATTCTTGCCACATAAACTCTGATCCAGTGCTTGTCTAGCATAAATAGTTTTTAGATCATAAAAGACAGTTCTTTTGGCACACAGTGGAACATAAATTCTTTTCTGCCAAGAAAAGATAAGTCACAGAAGTTCAAATAACCAGAAACTGCAATACACAAACACAGCTGGTTAGCAAAAAATAACCAAACCAACAAGAAACAAATCAACCCAATCAAAACCTGAGAAATGTGTTTTCATTTTCTTTCAAGAAAGAAAGAAATGCTTTTGCAGTAGGTCTTTCAGGCACCATGAATTAGTATTCCAGGATGACTTGTTGCAAGTCAACTTCACACAAGTGACATTTGTCTTTTGAGAATATTTATTATTGCAGCTGAAGAAAGCTTCTTGAGCTAAAAAGCTGGGGTTCAAAATAAATGAAAAAAAGCCAGTAAAAACCGACTTGCCAATGTTAAAGTAACATATGTCTAAGGTACCTTCGCAACATTAAAATTCTCTTCCCCATAAATAAACATATAATAATAACAATTAATTAGGCATAGACCCAACTTATACTGATGTTGTGAATTGTAAATATTTTTCAGAATTGGTTGCTGTGAAAAGGATTGTGTGTCATACACAAAGGATCAGGATGTCACATTGGAAATAACCAGGAGCAGATGGATTTTTAAGAACCATTGATCCAGCTTTTATGGACAGGACATGAGTGTATCTTTTCCTACACTTTCCAGAATGCAGTAACAGGAATCTTTTGTAGCAATCTTTTTATTATTGATCCTTTTAAAATAAAAATTTCAAAAGAGTAGAGAGGAAAACATAAATAGAAGGTAATAAGGACATATCACTACTGAAATGCTCAGAGTAGCACAGAAAGCCAAACTTACTGAGTCCTGCTTCTGCAAACAGTTCACAGGAAGTGTGCTCTGCCTACAAGTTGCACCTTGATTTAATCCTCATGTAACAGTATATAGCATACCAGAGCAAAATGAACCAGTACAAGACCTCTTGAACACCTGTCCTTAGAAACAAAAGTCAAAAGCAACAAGCATTCACCTGGATAAAAGATACACTCAAAGCTTTCTACAACAGAACTAGCCCCAAGCAACTGTGCAGACAGGAAGGCTCTAGTTTAAAAGCACCAAGTTGCTTAGGTTGATAGGACCTTTACTCTGACTTGTGTTCCCAAAGATATTAGCAGGTTTTCCCCTTCTTCCTCAACCATTTCTATACATAATGTGGTAACTTACTATGTAAGTAGCATCATTCCTCAAGGACCACCTCCCAACACCACGGTTCCTGAAAAGACAGCCTGCCTGCAGGCACACACGACTGCATTTTGTCAGTGGGACTGCCTTTCCAGAGATGCAAAATATGAGACATCCCTCTGACACCTAATGGGGCTGGCTGCTATTCCCCTCTCTTGATGGAAAAAAAAAAAGGCCTATAGGAGACTGAGTCATTACTATCAGTAAATCATGTCGTCTATTAGCTACCATTTAAAAAAATGAGGACACCAAACCTTGAAACAAATGGGGTGTTTATGCTTTCTATAAGAAGCAATTCTGGGCTTCCAGTACAAGTGAGAGATGAACATCCTGAGGAGTACAGCAAAGGCCCACTAAGATTATTTAGGGACTAAGGCACCTCTCCTATAAGGAGAACTGGTTCTGTTCAGCCTGGAGAAGAGAAAGCTCAGTGGGGCATCTCATCATTTTTCATAAATACTTGAAACGAGGGCACATAGCGCCAGGCTTTTTCCAGTGGCTCCCAGTGACAAGATCAAAGATGATGGGTACAAACTGAAATATATTAAGTTGCCCCTGAGCAGCAAGAAATAGCAGTCACCTCCATAATAAAGAGAGCACTAGCACAGGTTGTCCAGGGAAGCTGTGGAGTTTTCCTTGAAGACATTGAAAAGTCACCTGAACATGGCCCTGGGAAACTGACAACTGGCTCTTGGTGGTCCTGCTTCAGCGGGGGTGTTGGACAAGAGGACTTTCAGAGATCCCTTCCAACCATGCTATGATTTTGTGAACATCAACTAAGAAAGAAAAGCATGGCAGTTTATTGTTTTTAGAATAAACTGTGCTCTAAATTTCACATGGCATTCAAACCTCAGCAATCTTACTAAATGCTGAGCTGTAGGTCTCATCAATGAAACACTCTTTAGAACATGGCTCAATATGTATGGATTGGCAAAATTCTGAGTATTACTATTGGATCAATACTTTAATTAAGATGGATGAAATCATGTTTGAGAATTACTTACAGCAGTAATAAGGCAAAGTTTTTTCATTTTCTTACTATGCTTTGATATTAAATATAAATCACAGTGTTGAATAAGCCTCTGGCAAGGTTAATTAATAAAGCAATATCAATCAAGCATGAAATTCTCGCGGGACAAATGCTACCCATGGCATAAATTGAGAACAAGAAGAGACATCCATCAAAGACTAAAGGGCAGGCAAAGACCACATTGTTTCCAAAATGAGACCCCAAGCTGGACAAGCACAGTACAAAGACAAAGTTTTAATAGACTACTGTAATGCATCACCTAATACAATAACTCCAGCCCATCAATTTTCATGTTAAAGTGCATCTGAATGGAAATACCCAACTACAGCATGCCAGTTTAAATATCACTGGCTTTTTCCCATTGCAGATTTAAAGTCATCAATTATTAATCATTGATGGAATAAAAATCTGGAAGTAAATATATGAAAACATGTTCCCTGATGCCCCAAGGCATTCAATCAAAACTTTTGGAACAGCCCCACAGCAGTTGGAGGCCTCACATGAAATGAATCATTAATTTGGTTTGACTACCCAAAACGTCTTGCTTAGGCTCAAACTCATCAGCTCTATTATCCTACTCTAAGTAGAAGATATGCTATTCTACAAGTGCCCTCTGATTATAATGCCCAAGACTTTGGAGAGGAAAAAAAAAATCCAAAACATTTCTAAAACCACAGATTAGATGCAACTCTTACGATTTTGCACCCTTCCTGAATAAGGTAACATTAGAGGAGCCATCTCCTCACTGAGGTGGGGTCATACACCTCATCTGCTGTGCAGGCTCCGTGTGTCCTCAGCGCTCAGACGGAGAATCAGAGCTAGGGACACCTAGTACTTCTCTGAAACAGTCTCTTAACGAGACAGGACTAGGAAGCATCCCAAACTTCATATACTGAGCCTAATGCATAGAAAAAACAATGATGAGAAAATTCTTCCAGACAATGAAATTTGTTTTTACTTCCAATTAAAAATAAATGAGAGCTCTACTGAAAAAAGTAGCACCACAGGATGTCATGCTTGCACAGTTAAACGAGTGTCAGGAAATACACAAATTCACACAGAATACATCATTCATTAATTCTCCATTAGGAGTCAGCTTTTAATTACGCTATCTCATACTAGAGCTTCAAGATACTCCTGAAATCTCCCAGTGATAGTCTTGATGACCTTCAGGGTATTTTTGACTCTTCAATAAGGTACTTCCAGTAAGAAGCTTCCCTTATTTCCCACGCTGTAGTCAGAAGCCACCAGTATCAGAAGGCTGAAAAAACTACCATAGGCCAGAGGAAAAATAAATAAATAAATAAATAAATAAATAAATATGTATATGTGCATATATATATATATATGTGTGTATATATATGTACACATGCACAATCACCAAGATATCAGCTTTGCTTTCAAGGTAAGTGTTTCCAGCACTCATTAGTTTAAAAGGTAGTTTGAGCCTGAATTAAATGTGTCCCAAAAGGAGCTGAGAAAGAAACTTGGACCTCTCAAGCTGCCTAGCTACTTCATGCTGCCTGCATTTAACTTTCTGGATGTTTGCCAACATACAGAAGGAGGAAGGACAAAAGACATTTTTAATTATGGAAGGGGTCTGGTTAAAAACATACAATTTAAAAGAAATCCAGACCATTTAATTTTACACAAAGGAAAACCCTACAATATCAGAGCTATTGTTCATGACCAGTGCCCCAGGAACACAAAGAACCTGAACCAAATAAATGAGTATTTTTTCTATGTTATCTGAAGAGAATTATCTTTATTAAAGCCAATCTAGCCTTTATGAATAACATACACCAACTTCAAACAGACCAAAAACAGTTACTCATTACAAAATTACCTCTACAAGGGGGAAAAAAGGACACAGTTTTACTCAACAGATCTGCTTCCCAATACTTCCAGTCAGAAAGACAGCCATGAACTGCATGTGTTTTAAAAAGGCCAAAAAAAAGAGATAACATTCTTCTACAGCCACCCTTGCTGAGAAGGAGCACCAGCTACCACGGTGTGCTTCTGCTGCCAAAGGCACCCTTCAAGTGCTGAGAGTAGCACAGGCATTATTGCCACAGCTAGTTCAGCACACAAGGGAGGAGGGATTCTGCAGGATGCTCTACCCAAATGACCTTCACCTGGGTATTCCTATCACTTAAGCAAAAGATCAGGGATGCTGTAATCTGACACAAACAATAGGAAATAAAGCCCACTCAGTCCACAGGTGGATGGCAGATTCATTCAAAGCAGCTGCACTGGGAACATGGCATAAATCAGACTGTTGTTGCACCTTTGTAAGGGGCTTCACAAGCTGACAACAAATTGTTGAAGAAACACAGATAAAAACCACATTCATTATTCCTGTGGCCTTCATGTAATGAGGCTAAAATTTAAAAAAAAAGGAAAGGTAATAGTTCTATTGGATGGGTAGAAGGTTAAATGCTTATCGTATCAACTGCTACAACTATGCCTGCTGTGAATTACCACAGCACACTTCAATTTACTAGAAAGATAACAAATTATTTTGACAGTTTTTGCCACACTTTAAAGCATTTCCCAAACATTAAAAATTAAAGGTTTGAAATTTAGTGGAAGACTATGAAGAAAATCAAAACCTCAAGTCCTCCATCTATTTTTCAACAACAGCTGCTACTCCAACACTGTATTCTAAAATTAAGTTTTATAGATGTATTCATGCCAAGGTCATCAGCTTTGCAGAGAACCTGTCCCAAGCAGACTTTAAAGGAGCAACATATATACTTATATTATACTGTCACTTGGAATATATCTTTCCTGAAAGCAGGATGTGGATGCTTGAGGTCCACAGGCATCAGTTAAGCACGACATGCCTGGCCCAGAGAACACTGCACTTCAACGCTGTTAGCTGAGGGTGGAGATTGTCAAACACAGAAGATAAGGCACCTCTGATATTTTATTATTATATGTTAATATTTTATCAGTACTTTGGAGCAAACAATACTAAAAACCAGTTGGGAATGAAGCTGTCAGTATGTGTCAGCAACTAACTTAAATTCTTAGTCACATGATGAAAAAGCATTATAACAACACATTAAACAGAAGCACAAATAACATGAAGCTTAAATATATTTTCTTTACAGGCACACACCACTTCATTTTTGAAATTAACATCACAACTAATACATAACAAAGTTGGTAAGAATGACCAACTCCACTTGTGAAAAGTATAATAAAAGTCTCATTCAGACCAGAAATATCTATGCATAGTACGTTCCCCAAAAGATACAGCCTCTTAGAATTTTATACTTTTTCTATGTCACAGTGTAGAGGATATGATTCTAAGCATCTTTTAGCATTTCTAACAGTTAGAAAGCAAGACAGTATGTTGATGAAGGAAAAGCTAAAAGGGAAAAAAGTAGTATTAAAAACACAAATTCTTGAATGAGTAAGAAGTCATCATGACAGCAAAATAGAATGAAACTAAAATGGGTAGCAAAAGACATCATAAAATGACATTCAGATTGAAACTTGCCCACTCTCTGCCAAAACGCCACAAAAAAAAAACTTCACACCTTAATACGATTATTGCTCCAACTTTTTTGCCCCAGCTCTTCTAGCTGTTAGCACTGATGTTAATGCGTCAAAGTTACACACACAGAGATAAATCTGTATGCAACATTAATCTGACTTGCTTTGCTTCCTCTACTGCAGCCTGATACAGGAAAACTTTTGTCCTCCTTTGCCCATTCCCTCAAAGAAACTGTTCTGGCTTGACAGACTCTCTCTTTCTGCCAACTATCCCCTGTTCCAACATTGCTTTATTTTATTAACTGATTATCCTTAATTTGGGGGCGTAGTGATGCAAACAAAAAATACTTATTTATAATAGAGTTGATAGCTTATTTACAGAATTTTTTAGTACATAAAGGAAAAATCCTCAAGTTTAAACCACTGGACCCATTGCTACAATGTGTAAAGAGTACAAGCCAAGACAGCAACAATAGTCCTCTTATGCTCTACTGAGAAGGTCACATACAGAATTAAAGTTGACAAATCTCCATGGGTGCATGGTTCCATAGAGCTTGTGTCTTCAAGATTAAACCTTTGGTTTTCATTAATACTACAAAGAGCAAGAACAAGACCTTGTTAAATCAGATACATAAGCTTATTTCAAAAAATGCCAAAGTCCTAACTCACATTCAAGAAGATAAAGAAAACCCCAGCACACTCAGGACAACTGAGGCAGGAGCCCAGGTCACTGAACCCAGCTAATCCCTTGTTAAGTAAAGGTCTCTGCTCAACTACAGTCCTTGTACCCACAGAACGCCATTGGTTTCCTCAGGCTGAGTATGTGCTCAGCTAAGCTTGCAAGTCTACTAGATGAGGATCAGGTTTAATCCCCAGGGTGCTTAAACTGGCTACCAGCTTCTTCTCTACCTATGCCAATCCTGTCCGGTTTCAAATTCCTGTATGAAGGGTCAGTAGCCAGACTGGAGACCTCCAAGAAGCAGCACAGCTCAGAACCAGACAGGGCTGCCAGTTTCAGAGCAGGATCAAAGATCCACAAAGCAAACTAGCTCCTTTGCCCCACATTCCCCTGAGGCAGAGTGAAGCTGAGACCAATTCTGAATAACACTGATAATAATGTAGATCTGAACAATGATAAACATTAACAGCTAACAGCAGAGTTAATTTCAGATTAAATAGAGCACTACTCCCACTGTTCTAGAGCTGCCCTTTAGCTACAGTGAGAGAAGCACTCCTCACTTCTTGGACGAGTTTAACCTTCTTCTGCTTCTTGATTCACACCCAAATGCTCAGGAAGGAAAAGCTGCAACCCTGCTAGGGAGAGAGGCTGGAAGTACACACAGACCAATCAGAAACAGGTAAGAATTAGACATACAGCATGAATATGACATTTTTATAGAAGAACCTTGCAGTGAGATCAGCTGAGAGCGATGAGGTCAAAGCAGCGCTGTTGCAACAGCAATCAGAAACGTTTCATGGAGATAAGAGCAATTGTACTAACATGCCAGAAGTGTGAAGGTTGCAGCTCTCCTGTGAAATACCTTATTCCACTAAGTAAAAAACTCTCCCAGAACATTTTTACTATAAAAGGCTCAATCAGAAGTTTGGTTTAAAAATCAGTTGCAATGGATGAGGGAAAAAACAAAGAGCGCACTCAACTCAGATTAAGCTTATTTCCCCCAAACAAAGAAACCTTTCTGAACTCTCTCTGACCCATGCCTCTGTCATCTATGGTCCCTCAAGCACTATCAAATTGATTACAGGGGATTTTATAGAACTTAAATAACCCTCAAAGATCTGCATTTATCCCTGCCAGGGATACGTGACTCACATTTCAAAAAAAGGCCACTCTAACACACTTGGCAGCTAAATATATTGGAACCAATTAGCACCGCACAACTTCAGTTCTGGTGAGTTCACCAAACTGAAAGACTTTTCTGATACACTGTAAAGGTCCATTCTTCCAGCTGAATGAGCAACTTATAGCTGCCATCAAGCTAATTATGTGAAAGCAAGCAATAAGAGTCTGCATATACTGCTTACAATAATAAACATTTTTTTAAAAATATAGCCATGTTCTAATGTTTACATTCAAAAGAGCCAAGTTTGCTTTTCTAAGGTCAGGAATAGATTATTTAACACTGCAACACATTTCATGCTCTTGTTGAACAAGATGAAGCACATACAAAGGAGAAACTGACATTGTATTTTATTCTCCCCAAGCGTTTCTGAAAGATGACAGAAAAACTAAAAAGCAAAGCTCTTTTTGCTTAAGAACAGAAAATGTTTTAGGTTTTGTTTTTCTACACAGAGTAGGAAATGCTATCCTTTGGACGTAAAAAGAAAAATTAGTAACTCTTGCCTTCTTTAACCAGAGGTCTTTGAAAAACTGTTCACTGGAGGATGGGTTGTATTTTCAATACCTTGGTTGACAATACTGAGGTGATTTATCTTCTCCCTTACACACAGTTACAGTGAAACACCCTTTACACAAAAGCAGTTGGTTCTCTGTTGCAAGGCTCTTTCGTGTAGGCACTGGCACAGATTTTTTTCTAGGACTGCATCTATGCTGGAGCACAGTAAGGCACGCAACCAATCTGTTGGACTCCAGAAAAAATTTAGTCCTGTTTGTACTGCCTGGGAGCTAATAAACCCTGCAGGAATTTGTCAGGGAATATGCCCCTTTCAGACCTGAGACCACAGTTGAGCTTAGTAGGACCCAATCCTGCTGCACTGATCTCTGCTTTACTGCCCAAAACAGGTGTTCATTCCTTCAGCAAGAGGCACGAACAAAACATCTTGATGGGCTTAACAATTACGAGGCACGCTCCCAGTCAATGCAATGGTCTGTGGGGGACGTAGGGAGATGGATGCATTGATCTGTGGGGAAAAAGTAAAGCTTTTGAAGGAGGGCAGAAAATGTGGTAGTTAATACAACAAAGACCCCTCTTCTGCAAGTGTTCTCAACCTCCTACCAGTAAGCAGAGACAGGTGAGAGACAAGCAGGCTCTCCCATCTCTTAGTTATTGGGAATCATTAACCTAAATCCTCTATGATCTTCCCCTCTCTTCATTTCAGAGTTAATGAAACTATACCAGACCAGCTGGAAAGAAGTACAGGAAGATGCAAGTGAGTGAACAGAGCTTTGATTGTCCCTAGGAGAGTTCTTGACCCAGAAGATTAGTACCTCCCCTCTTTCTGTCAAGATGGAAAACTGGCCTATGGCAAGGCTTCAGGAACATCCAAGTGAGTATCTGTCCTGTTTCAAAGCAGTGACAGTATTTTAGCCACCATCTGCTGAGTTTGGAGCCATTTCTTTTATATAAACACATAAACTTCTTCAAACAGTCATTTGCTGGTGAAGATATAGGCTTCAGCCCTCTAAAATTCCCTTCAGATGAGCAATAAAGTTTTTACGGTATTACCCCCTAGATAGCTAACTACTCCTATAGATACATCTCACAGGAAGAACAGCTACACAGAATGGTGAAAAACTGCCTCAGTGCCAGATATCAATACAATGCCTACACTGCACTGCTGTGTTCAGTAACTAAATAACAAAGAAATCTGTAATTCATTAGCAAAAAGGTACAGCTGACTGAAGGCACAAACACTGCATTTGCCCAAAGCATGAAACATGGGAAAATGCATTTGTATCACCTAGAAGAGTCTTACCAAGTCCTTATAATGAGCTCAGAAATTAAAAAAAAAAAAGAAAAAAGAAAAAAATCCATTTGAAGAATTTATACTACAATTTGCAATGTTATATGGATTTTGTTTCTTGCACAAGACAAACATTAGTAGGCAAAGACCTTAAAACCCTACTTCGCTTTAACCATTTTAGTATCCAATTCACTTTTATCTACAAAAGTTAATGACAAATTATCTGCCAATGCTAGTGGAAACCAGCTGAAGTAGGGTAAATATGAATATAATCCATAATATGCATGTTTACAATCAACTAAAATTGTCTTTTATGTGACAATTTAGTTCTTCATATTTAACATTTAAGTGACAATTGTAAATGGATAGACAAAAGACACAATCCCAGTTCTCTAACTATTGAAGATTTAGGTCTGCAATGAAAGCTAAAGCCTTTCATATGAGAGGTTCATTTTACCTAACAGACTCAGAAATTGTACTTGATTTGCATCTAACCCATAGAAACTAAAAATACTAGGACAACTGTAAGTAACAGGTCTTAAACAAAAGGCTCAATATGTCTAAAATTCGAACTCTTGAAGTGTTACTATCTCAGGGGTGGATTTGTGAGATGATGGTTCCAGAAATATTAACTTGAGTTGAAACACAACTTTCTTATTTTTTTTATACTGCAGACTCTCTCCCAGCAAGTATTCATACTTGTTTGATGAAAATCAGTATATAACTTCTTATTCCTCAGAAGCCCTGAAGACATAACATTGCTAAATTGAAAACACAGATGGCTTTATTACTTCTTGTGCAATATTTTACAAAAAAATCTAATTACTCACAGTCATGCAACCCCACTGCTGATGAAAAGGCTGCACAAGCAATACTTCCATCTCACCAATGCTTCAGGGATTTTAAAAGGACAGCAATGAATCAAATTGAAAGAATCAGCTCAACTTTTGCAGCAGCTGTCAAGTTTGCAATTAATACCAAGGAGATAGAGAATGCATTTGATAAAAGAATACCAAGAAACAGTGAATATGGAACTTCAAATAAGAATTTTTACATTCAAGTTTTTTGAACTAGGTGTACATTAAAGGATTTCATTAAGTCAAACACGATCACACCTTGCTGACCTTGCTAAATTGCAGTCATCCAAACTCTGTGAAGCCTCCCTCTCTTCCCCAAGGCAGGACAGATTTGTGAGTCCATTCTGGCATCACACAGAAGAGCTTCCAGACCACATCCCACATCTTCAGTGTACACACACACACATAAAGAGACGCTCACTTCAGTGAGACGAGTGCATTTCTTTTGCCCTAGTACACATTTCAAGCCAAGGAAGATGCAGGACACATGTCAAAATCCTAGTGCCAGCTGAGACTTTTCCAACACAAGAAGAAAGTTCCTACACCCCCAGTGCTTTAAACCAACAGCCAGGATCACTCCAATGCCACTGGCATCTGGCTTCTGATACACAGGAAATTGGCTTTTCTGCTTTTAATGGCAGCTGCTCACTGTACAACTTCCTTCTGTATGAGGCTCCCCTTCCAGTCAGTTTCCTGGGTAATTTCACCAGATTTTGCATAATGTGGACGGAAAATGGGACACCCTGTCAAATGATTCCTGCCAGGAAACAACATCCACTTTTAAACAAGCCATCATCAGGACTATGCATGAGTTTTGTTTAAATATAGTATTTTCATTGCTTTTTCTGACATTGATGACAGAGAGAGTAATTATATAACTCAAAGGTTCTGCAATAAATACCACTGTGTGGTTTATTATGGCCATAGAAATGTATTTTCTGTCTCAAAAACTTTAGAGACTTTCTGTCTCTAAAACTATGACAATATGTGCAATCTTCTCAACATTACCTTATCTACTAAAGCAAACCTAAATGTTTCTCCAGGAAGCTCATCATGTGTGATCAACACGAGGTAGTAAACAGTAGCTCACAAGCCACGTATAAATGAACACACAGCCCAATTTTAAGCTTTACAAAGCAGCAGAATACTTGGAAACAGATGAGGAGTTCAAAAAGAGAGAAGACCCAATAGCATGTATCGATAGATAGAACTAATCAGCACTGATACTTACCATGGCTTTTTCTCACCATAGACACTTTAAGCAGAATGTTTCCTTTCACAAGATATGTAGCATATAAAAAGATACTGTGTTTATTTTCTGCCACCCAATTTCTGACTGCTTCATGAAACACAATATCTATTAGCATCTCTACAGTAAGCTGTTTTGGTCTCAAGTTTTGCTACATTAGGCAGCTACAAAATGCAGAGACTTAAATACATATGTAACTTGGAGCTGTAATGCCTCACATTTTGGTTTTTACTATTCAGAAAGAAAGACTAGATCTTGACTTCACTTACCCTCCATGCTAATTGCTGTTATCTAAAATGAAAGTATTTGTTTGAGTGAAGAAAGAAATCCATAATACTGAAGAGGAGTTTCATCCATGCAAAGCCAACTGAGCTGAACTCATAAACCACAATAGAGGCAGCCAAATCATGAGAACAGAAGCAGAGAAAGGGAACATCAGATTTCACCAGATAACAGTGACTTCAAAGATGTTCTTTCTTTTTCTGTCTCTTTCCTAACATCCCTTTTCTTAGATAACTCAAATCACCATTACAAAGTGTAAAATGCTGAAGCAAACTAATCAAAGGAAAATGCCACCATATTAAGCAAGTTAAATGTGGAGACATCAAATACATGACTGGAGCCCTCTGCAAATTTCTAAGGTTATTCTGCAATATTCTGCAGCAAACATCAGCGTTTGAACATTTTTCTACTGAATGATGAAAGCATCATAGCAGTTTTTAAAATTCTTACCTGTTCATATACACTACAATTATGTACTGTGATGATTATGTAATGTGATGATTTACTCAACACATTAATTGTAATTAATGCTAATGTCAATAACTGATGCTAAAGCAGCAATGCTTGCAATACCAAGATAAGATAGATATTTAAGATCATAATTTCTGCTCAAAGCAATGACATCACATTCTCCTCTTGCAACATTATCCTCTGCTGTAATTCATTCAAAGTAGATGCTGTATGGCCATGACTGATTGCTTAAAAGAACATTTCAATGTAGAGTCCTGTTGTCAGGAATCTCCTGTTCAATACCCTGCTGAACCTCAGCAGTCTCACTTGCTATTCCTAGCAGGAGTCATTACCGTTATATGTCTGAAACCTACCGTACTTAACTCAGCTACTATAAACTTGAGACTGGAGAAAATAATGAAAAACAGTCTGTAACCATAAAAAATACCAAAGCTATCAACTTAGCCAGAGAAATGTAGGTCAAAGCAGAGTACTCCTGAAAAGTGTACAAAGTAAATTTCTGTGATGGTGGAGTTACTGTCCTTCCTTTTATGAAAATGCCTCCTAAGTTGATTAATGGAATGCTGCATCTTTTTACATTACCCGAGGGCAGAAATGATTTGCATTAGAGTGCCTGGAACTGCTTCCTCGATTGATTAAAGACAAATGAAGTTTGAGAGAACTGTCAAGCGAGAAACACTTTTTGGTGATCATAGACTCTACTAAGGCATAGAAAAATATTTTCTTTGATTAGAAAGAAAAAAATATTTCCCCTTGTATTACTAATACTTGAGTTCCGTCCTCATTTTTATTCAGAATGCAGCAAGATAATACCAGTCTGGAACTAAACTAAATTTTGGCAAATGTAAAGAATTTAAAGGCTATTCCTCCTGAGACCCACTATAAAACACTAAAACCATCTTCAAGCAGGTACTTTACAGAGAGATGATGTAATCTAAGTCAGGAAAATCCTCATTTACAGTTTGCTGACAGAACTGCCATGCAGAAGAAACTGTGCTTAAGACTATTCCAAACACATGAATGTAAATTCAATCTCTGTCCAGCCTTTCTGAAACTGGGCTGCATCCTAAGTTCTAAACTAGTTTTTCATGTTGCAAGTTGGCATCTTTGGAGAGTTGCAAGTCTAGACTGTGTTAATGGCAAACATAAATGAACATTTGACTTGACATAAACCTCTTATTTCAGAGGCTGCCTTCCTGTAATTTCTCACCTGCTTTGCCAATCTGAAAGCACACTTGGCTAATATGGTTGTATTGCTTAGTATTCTACTATATACTATACTAGTAGAAAAATACTATACAGTCAATATTATTAGTATTTTATAATAATAATAGAACATTAAAGCTCACGGGGAAAAAACATGAAAAGTTGAAAGGGAAGAAGAAGGGAAAAGAATGATCAGGCTACTTTGCCTGCTGAGACACAGAAGATTCACCAGTCCTAGATTGACATATAAATTAAGAGCTCCTTTTTGAACATAAATAAACTCAATTTTACACAGATTCACCACCATGGAACAATTCTCTCAGTACACAGATCACACTAGCTAACTAGGTTTCATGTTAGCACTGAAGAATTGTTCTCAAGAACATGGTGTGTAAAATATGAAAGCAAAATAAATACAGATGCACAGTAATTTTAATTAATGTACAATACAATTTTGTTTCATTTTTTATCTAGATAACCAATTTGCTGTACGTAAAACATAAATTCAAATTCCCCTTTTATAAACTAAATTTGGCTACTTCTTACAATATAACAGTGAAATAACAACAGGCAATATTTTTGAGGCATAGAGAAATGTCAAATAATATTTTATGGCATGGAGCAGGTTTCTTTACTAGTGACATTATTTAGATTACAGTCCCCTATCTAACAAGAGATATTCCATACCTGCCATACAAGTAGGCAGCTATTTTCATATTAGTCCACAATTCAATAAAATGAAGTTTTCAAAAGACAGAGACACAGGTGACATCTTGCTATCAACTGAAGGAACATCAATTTACAAGACAGGTTCATTTTTTTGTGAGACCAACATAGTGGAAGGATTACCAAAGGATTATCTCCAGGATAATTGACAGCCTACATGCAGTTCAAAAATGCCTTTAAAAATCATCATATGTTCAACATTCCTACTAGAAGAACACAAGTTTATTTTTGTTCTTAAATAGGAAAGTAAAGGAGATTAAAACCCCACAAAATCAAAACAGAAGCAACTCATCACTTCCTGCAGGTTCAAGAACTACAAAAACCAAAGAATCACAGTGGCAGAACTAATGAGCTTCCCCCCATTTAATGACAGAACTTCTATCACAATACAATGGTCCCCTCCCTCCTAGTGCTGAGAAAAACCATGAAGTCCATCATGCACTGATGAAAACTGAAGAGGGATAAAGGAGAGAGATGCCACCAGCACATAATCAGCCACCCTCACTGACAAATGCTACACAGTAGCCAAGAGAGATATTAAAGATTCTTTTGTAAAATCTCAATCAAATCCCTGCCACCTCCATCAGGCACCTCTTTAATTGCTTCCTGATTTAGACTTCATTTGATTGAGATGCAAACACTGACTTGTGTGCTTCATTCCATTTCCAATGTGCTTCACAAAACCAAGATAAATATAGAATATCCTTTCAAGCTGAAAGTGCAGCAGAAACACCACATCATTTGCAGTCTACATCTTCCAATATTTACTAGCCAAATTGTAATCCAAAGCGTACCAAGAACCACACGTAATTTGCCATAAACCAGCATTAGGTTTGCATCTTCCTAATGCACTGAAGAACAGCATTAATGAAGGCTTACTATGATGCTAATTCTGTTGTAAACAGCTTTATAGAGATATTTTTTTTATTTTCCTTTATGGAATTACGATAGCAGAACGGTTAAAGGGAAGTACCATAGAGGAAAAAACTTTAAAAAGTATCTTTGAGTTCAACTGCTTTCAGGAGAACTTTAGGTCATATCTAGGAGAATCAAATTATTACAGCAATAAAGGAAAAGACACATAAGAAAATACACAGATCAGTTATAATTCATTCCAATCAAAAACAACTCTGGTGGGCAGTTCAAAGGCTTGCTCTTGCCTCAGGCCCAGAGCCAAATACATACCAACTGTAAATAAAGGCATCAGTAGATTAACAATTTACCCCAAGTTAAAGTACAGTAAGAAGTATGACTGCAGTAACTGCCCATATGTTAGTTCCTTCCCTTAGGCAAACATGAAGCTCCTTACTGTACCCCTCAACAGTAAATTATAATTATCTTGCATTTATCATAGGGTAGGATTATATACTTAGGCAACACCCATTGCAGCAAAACTTTGTGGTATATTAAATTGCATAATACTCTCAGCTGAGATAGATCTGACAATTTTTGTATGTCTAAAATATTATAAATGCAAAACCTATGAATTTCTTCTACTACTACTACTCTTTTTTTATTATTATTTTCACAGAAGTAGCAAAAGCAAATCCATTCTATTTCAAATATGAACCAACAAGTGGCAGAATGTGTGAGTTAAAAAGTAGCTCCAGAGATATTTCTGAAGCTACACTTTGGAAGTACCAACAGAGTGTTTTGACATCTGTGGTATATTCTCCCACACATGCATATCCCTCTTTCCTTTAGCTGAAAATGTTCACCAACTTCATTTAGAAAACTTCATGCTGAAAATTTTGGCATTTTTGAAACAGAGATCAATAATTTCTAACATACAGCTTAACTCAGCTCCAATCCTCACAGAAGTTGACTGTTAGTCTTTGGAACTCACCATAAACACAGAACATGATTACAAACACAGAACATGATTATAAACACTAAAAATTGACCTCCCCTTAACCTACACACGGTGACATTTCTGGAAAGCAAGCAGATTCTAGTTTGCAGTAATTCACTTTTGAATGAGGTATAATAGTGAAGAACCTGGCACAAGGCATTTATAAAGTAGCTGTCCTTCCATGGACCTCCTAAGACACAGGTTCCTAGACCCAGGACAGATTTCTAAGAACCATATTGTATCCTCTTTAGCACAGCTTATTCCTCTGGCACAGCTGTGAGTAGGAAGATGCACAAGATAAGAATACTAGAGAAGCTGCAGGATGAGGTGTTAGGTGAATACACACTCACCAAAGTGACTTATTAACGTTCACCTCTGCTGATTCAATAGGCTGAGGCAGATCTCGTGACATACTCCCTTAAGCTTCAGCACAGTGAACAAAACACCCAACCTCCTCTAATACAGCACCCTCACCTCCCCAAAGTGCTCCTTCCACACACAGACCATTTATTTGTCATGTGGGTTCCAAGATGCTTTCTGTTCTTCATAGGCTTCAGAAAGGAAGTATGAGGAAGTATTCAAAATGCACCTTTTTATAACGAAAAGTATGGACAGTGGGATACAGCTCCATAGTAAATTGCTCAATTGCAAGAACAACTCAACTTCACAGCAGCCCTTTTCCACTCTGTCATCTTCCTGTGCTGTTTCCTACAGTTATTCTTGGTTTTACTCCCAACTGGGGGTACAGGAACTGGCCACAAAAAAATGACCAGAGAAATTTCAGTGTCTATGAAGAACACAGAGCATGGAAATGCTTGAAGTGAACAAAGCAAAGACTACCCCTTGATTCACCAACAATATTTGAAATAAAAATATCAGCAAATCTAAGTCAATATTAATTTCCTTAAATGTCCTGTCCCTGAAATATTATAATACTTCTTAAGAACAGTTACTACTTTGTAGGCAGAAGTCTTTTCCTTTAAGAGACATTCATGTTTCTTAAAAGTATACTTTTGCAGTTCTATAAGGCATATTTCTGAAAAAATAAGGATTACAAATCAAATTCCACATCTAATGAAAAGTCATAGTTCATTTGATAATAAGCTAACTTCATAACGATGAATATTTCTTATTTCCTGGAGAAACAAAGGTAAGTATAATGAAGATGGGAAGTCCTGCAGCTTCAGTGAGATCCATCCAGATTAGTGCAGACAAGGGCAGGCCTATGGCATGTTGTGATAGAAACTTACAGTAACTATTCCATTCTGTCATAAAGAAACACCAAAACCAAAACCCACATTTTAAATACACCACCTCTTCCAAAACTGTAACACTTGGCACTACTTACAAGTTACTGAACATTATATGGAAATGCCCTTGGGAGATCTAAACTCTAATATGAAGAATAAATCCTGAATAAAATACATTATGCAGTCATTCTTCTCATGTTTATTTACACATTCTGCCATAACTTGAAAGTACTACCAATTGTACTGCAATAATAACATGCAAACAGAAACCAACACTTAAGGTAGACTAAACTATAAAGACAGAAGTTCATATGCAAAAGAACATCCCTTTCCAACACTGCAGGGCCAGTCAGGTGAGAGAAGATTACTACTACAAGTCACGTTTAACAGCTCAAACTCTTCATACACAAGACATTGGAGATTAAATATTGATTTTATATTATAGCTATTCATTATCACTAGGAACACTCATTCCTTTTAGCTAAATTGTAGCCAATAATTTGATTAGTCATAACCCACAATGAAGACCAAATTACACAAAAAAAAGCCTGCAGTAAGTTTTATAACATCTCTGCAACATCATGCTGCTTCCTTTAAATACTTAGCCACAGCTTATGCAAGCTTGGCACATTGAATGTGGGAGGTACTCCAGCTGCATCTATGGCCTGTCCAACAAGGGAGCTGGAGACATTTCTCGCTATATAAGTTTCTCTAATATTCCCCAAAGTTAGGGGGTTTTTTTGTACCTTTTCCTTAAGCATGAAGAAACACGAGAGATGATGCTTGGTTCACCAGCATTTCCTCCGAGTTGAAACTGCATTCATAAGTACATTTTGAAAAAGCCAAAACTCACATCTGGAATTGCTTATATTCAAATACTTGGCAGAAAGAACTTGCTGAGAAGTTCTATCTGTGCTTCTCCTATAGCATTTACATCCCATTCAGATAGCAAGAAACCTGGTCATGGAGGGTTCCCATGATAGTTACAAGCATGCACAAGCATGCAAGATGCAAGATGCACAAAACTAGTTTTAGAGGTAACTAAGCTGCTCTTTGGAAATACCCTGGCATTTTTTTCCATCATTAGGCAGAAAAAAAAGTTGGGCCCAAATCTATAACTTTAAACAGATTAAAGTTCTTTGCTCCAAAGGCCAGATTCTTTCCAGTGGCCTGGTTTTTCTCTTGTAAAGCACAAATTAGATCCTACTGTCTTGTCAGCTGCAATGACTTTCTCCACTTACAGGTGAGGCTGTGATCAATGGCACAGTCAGCAGAACCTACACACTCACCTTTGCACCAGGACCCTGTGGTGTCAAAGCAGGAGTTTTGGGCAAACCACAGAAAGGACTCAAAATGCTGCTGCACTGCACAATGATGCACTTGCATCATTGCTGAGATACCTTTTTCCTTGTCTAACCCCAAACATGGCATTATTCCATAGCAAGCAGCACACTTGGATCAATATTTCCTGAAATTAGCAGCAAGTAACAGTTTCTAAATGCATTTTAAAGTGCACCTTTACTGACAGCAGCAAAAACAACCATTAGCTATGACTTTCATGCGGAATTCATCCAAGTAGTCATTTTTTGTGGATAAGCAACTTATCCTGACCTGAGAATGCTGCTAAGGGATAGCTGTTAAAATATTGAACACAGCTGTTGAGAGAGGGCACATCAGTAACAGTGTAAAGCATCTAGTATACAGATGCAGTAATTGACAACTCTTAATCCTGACAGGCTGTGTGAGCTAGAAAAAAGGTTTGCATCTTGGAGCATTATGTAACAAAATCGGTGATAAGCTATAAAAAAAAAAGACGTCTTGCTCTTAATCTTGTTAATAACCCTTACTTCCAGGAAAGAGCTGTAGTGCCCTACATATGTTTTCATCTTGTTTTATAAGTCAAAGCACTAGCAAAATAATGTATTTATATGCAGCTATGATTCTGATGAATCATTCCTTGCACCCAAAAAATAATTTTAGACATAAGAGTGCTAAACTCATGACAGCTCAGCAGAACCTTGCACTGGAGAAGCGTGCAGCTGTTTTAACATGGGAATCACAAAGAGCAGCTTTCTCAGAGAAGTAAACTGCTCTAAGATCTTTTCATCACAGGGAGAGAATGTATCTGTCAGGACAATCCAGGAAGCAGAACAGTGACTACTTGCTCAAATAAAAAAATAAAAAAAGTCAGAGTAATGGGCTTCCCCTACAAAACACAGGTTTTCCCACAAGGAAGACTTCCCCTTCATCAGAGTGAAGGGCAGGAAGACTGACCTTATGAAACCACTTCAAGCAATAAGGTATTGATCAACAAGTTCGTCTGCTAGAACTCTGAAGCTTGACACAATGAGACTAATCTCCTGTTCCTTCCTCACTAGGAGAGCAGCTATAAAATGGCTTTGCTTGGAAGCGAGGAGAAGAGGCAAGACAGACAGAAGGGTTTTTATTGCTTGGTTTTTGTTTGGTTTAAAGAATTTAGTACAAGCCTGCCACAGGAAGGAGAAACAAGAACTAATATGTAGAATCAACAGATAGCTATCCAAATGTCTGTCCTGGCACTTTGCCAGTTTGATATGACTCACAATGACAATATTTTGATTAGCAAGCTTTGGAAGAAATTCAATATTTTATCCACTACAAGACCCATGTCATATACTGAAACAACACTGAAGTCTACTGTAGTTTGACAAGAAAGTGTCAAACTGGTTTCTGAGTTTTGTCAGGTATGAGAACTTGTTTTTTCAGAAGCCTCTTCACAGGCCTACTCGTGCTACAATAGAATATGCTGCAAGAGGAGCAAAAAAGAAGTAGGCAAAAACAATTTAAACCATTTCATAATCTTCTACATTCTGTTCTAATCCCTCGCTCATTCTTTGGATAAAAATGTAATTAGAACAACAGAGTAGAGAGGGCCCTCCTGTGAGCACAGACATCTCATTTTTTTCTGCAAATAAAACACTTCTGGAAAACTGATCACAAATCACTGCATTTGTCTTTACTGCAATTGAAAATGTGACTGTATAAATAAAGGTAGCAAAGCTGAAATTCAGCAACCCAGCTATGAAAGACAATATAAAGCAAGGCATGGTGATGTTCCTGCCTGTGGGCAACAGTCAGCTCTCAACATTTCCCCTGTGCTGTTCCAGCAAACCCTACATAAGTATATTAAGTGGAAGTGTTATGATCACATATGCATGTGGCACCAGAGGGTCAGTAGTTTTTCTTTGTAAATACAGGTGATTAACAGCAGTGGTTTAAACAAAAGAGAGCCATGCTGCCTGCAAAGAAGCATTTTTCATCCTTGCCCAGTGCAAGTTATACCATTAAAATACTAGCATGCAAAGGGCTGGTCCAGCATTCACTATGGTGATGGAAACTCTTCTTTGCCAATGACAATAGAAAGACAGCTGAAGACACTCCAACCAAGGCCTCTTAAGGTAAAGTAGCTGCTGACAGGTAAAGCTCCTGCTTTGCAGTCTGCTCTGTTTACAGCTGATCAGCACTGAGCCCCTTCTATGCCTGAAGACTTCTGCCCTTCTAATTTTCCAACTTTTGCACTCTGAATGTTAAATTCAGAATCAGAACAGCCATTTTTTAACCTGTCCACGTGGCTAAAACATAACAGATCAAGAATATCTACCACAATAAGATGATCCATCAAATATTTTCTGTGAAATTGTAATTTCACAGAAAATATAACTGTAACTGTAAAAACAAAACCAGAGGGGATTTGATTTTGCCCACAGTGGATGAGAATAAACAGTGGCATATCTAGACAATCTTGAAACAGGCAACAAATAAAAGACACCAAACACTTTAATATATATATATCTCTTTATGTATAAAGGCCTACCTCACAAACAAGCATTTGGGCTTGGAAGCTCTTATTAGCTTCCTCTGTAATTTTTTTTTGAAAATAACTATTAAAAAGAGAGGACAGTCCCTTCCAAACTGCAGATATGACAAAGATGCTATGCACAGCAAAATATTAGATGTTTAACCCTCAACACTGTGCAGTCTTCTCCACTGCTGACATTCTGCAGCTGCATGCAGCCTGAAATTCAAGATTAATAAATTGTAAATGAGGAAACAAATCATTAGTATGCCCAGTCAACTTCCTCAAAACACCATCTATGATTCTTAGTGTCCCAGGAGGCCAGAGACAGCCTGGAGAAGGGATGTACACAAGGTTGTCCCGAGCATACACATCAAGAAACTCAAACCAATCACCTTCCCAGTTACACCAGATCTGCCTCATTTGCCTGCTTCAACTGATTCACAGTAAACTCAGCCCATCCATTTGCAAGTCTGTGTTATAATTTTAGCCACAGTGGTTCAAGGTGACTACACTAACATTGGGATAAATAAAAACATAACACAACTGACGAAGACCACAGCAAACACCTAATCAAAATAGGAAGATAATGGGTGATCAAATGACAAAGAAGAGTAAATATTATTAATATCATATCATGTTGAATACCACAACAAAAAAAAGAAACAAAACCGATATGAAGCAGTAAGGAATAACAAACCAACCACTCTATTCACTAAGCATGTACACGTTTATCTTATTGTTATCTCACTGGTTGTAGCCAGCTAATTTTTTTCTCACAAAATGTACAAGAACAAACTGTCTGATAACAGTAGGAGATAAAGTTCTGAGAAGGACTTAAATTAGAGAACCACTGCAAAAAATCCTCACTGCAGAGAAATTTAAAACAGCTTTGCAGCACAAAATGCAGATCACCAGTATGGCTCTTCTCCATACATTATGTCATTTTGTTTACAGAACATGGAAAAATAAATTAACAAGCAAAAATAGCAATATTATAAAAAACATTGGAATGTTAGCTCTAAAACATTTGTCCCTTTACTACCTTAAAAACATTTATTAGAAGTAAAGATAAGCTTCACTTCTTGTAGTATGCTAGTTAACTGCTCAGCTGTCACTAGAAAACCAAAATTGAAGTTATCAACCACTCACAGTTTTTTTCGCTTTCATTACTCTCCAGATACAGTGGAAATCTATCATGTATTCCCTTAAGTATTTCTTGATCTTTAGAAACAATTGTTACCAATGGGAATAATACAAAGAGAGATATGTGAAAGAGTTACTTAAATCATGGTGGGGAAAAGCACACAGAAATAAAACTGTCTATGATATGTATGGAGAATTACACAGAAACCCTATTTTAAGAAAGTATCATATGCAAAATCTTCAATTTAAAGTCTAATGCTGCTACCTCAAATTAATTACAGAAATAAAAAAAAAAAATGCAAAACAATACCTTCAGATGTAGCTTGGTTTTGAATCAGTTAAATGTCTAAAAGTCTAACATAATATATACATATATGCCAGCTTTTTTTATCTTAGAAAAGATTACAAAGCCATATAGAGTTTCACTTCTAAAGTGAAACTACATGGTAAACTTTGCCAGTTGATAACATTCTAAATACAAACACAACTGAGCCAAGAACATCAAAGTAAATCTATTCTCTTTTCTTACAGGCTAAAAAATCTTATCTATAACAAGATCATAAAATTTTCTTATATATTTTCAATCACATAGTAAGACAAAAAGATGTGCTGCAAACCAAGCAACCAAAACCAACCAGAGCAGCCATATTTAAAAAAAAAAAAGGTCATAGCTTTTAAGTCAGAAGTAAGCTTTGAAGTTCACCAGCAATTTTTAGTGTCATTAAAACTACTTAAATTCATATAGCTATATATACTTGAAATATACATGTTCATATGTAAACTGAGTTGCATCCATGTGTTTCTCTTACCTTTCCAGTATTTTAGCTGTCTTCTTACAACAGTTTTCTACTTGTGAAATTAAGTGTCATGAAAATTAGGTGCCATGAAAAGCTTCAGCAGCAAAGTGGCAAAACAAATACCAGCAAAAATTTCATCTATCCAGGCTTTCTGGTTAATTTTCTGTGTTCATGCCTTTCATTCTTCCCCCTCCTCCTCCCACTATGGATCTATTGTATAGAACAGGCAAGATGCCCCAGCACATCCTTGCTGTGGTATGCCTGCTCCAGAGTAAGATACAACCAGTCACGGTATAAAAAGCCAGTGAGAGCTCACACACTCATCCTCCTTAAACTGTTTCTAGAATCTCTTAGCTGTGTTGCGAAAAATTACTAAAGTAATCAGAACAACCCATGGTACAAAAAACAGTCAAAAAACCAAAAAAATTTCGTATGCCATCCTCATGCACTTTTTTTTCTCCCTGCAGCAAGCTTGCAGTACCAACACAGGCAAGAACTTGCACAGCATGCTAAAACTCAATTAGGCCTATGCTGCAAGACACATTTCTTGCTCCTAATGTTCCAGGTGCGACAGGATTCCTCTCAGCTTCAATTGCACATAGTATATATGCCTAGTTTTCTGTTGATTTCAGTCATCTTCCTGCTCTGTTGACTTCAGTTTGATACTAAATGAAAAAGAAACATGGTTATGCCTGAGATACGAGTAGCACAGTAAGAGAATGTGCATTTGCCAACCA
Source organism: Cyanistes caeruleus (assembly GCF_971803275.1). NCBI lineage: Eukaryota > Metazoa > Chordata > Aves > Passeriformes > Paridae > Cyanistes > Cyanistes caeruleus. The sequence continues at coordinate 108,531,055 of NC_141701.1, forward strand.
TAGATAGAGACATCAGAGCATTCTGGATAATAAATAACGATGTGTTCAAAGAAGCTAATAAAAAAATCAGGCATAATGACTCAAGGAAATATTGTTGAGACTAGAAAGAAAAATATTGCATTGACCAATTCAGATCTCTATCTATAGTCCCCTTGTCACATACCGAATTTCCTCAGCCACCCTGCCAACAACTTCCATCTTTTCTTGTGGATTATTTCTGCTTGCAATCATTTTGTACACAGCCTACTGCAAGCAAAGTTATCTCAATACAATGGATAATATATCCCATTGACTGTTTTGGGGGAAAGAGGTGGGTTCTACTTCTTCACTTTCAGATGTTTGCATGTAGACAAAATTCCTGAACAAAAAAAGGAACTGACTACAGCAGGCAAAAAATTCTCTTATCAAACTTCTGCTTTTGCTATGTCAAACTACTTAGCTTCTACCCAGGAGAGATATACAGGTGATTTAGAGACCATTGTTGTGGTTTAATCTAGGATAGACTAAATGCAAAAATTAATTACTACTCAATAATTGAATTCATGTGGAGAAGTTTGAATGTTTCTTGCCTCTGTGACAGGAATGATTATTAATGCACAGAACATCAGAAAAAAGCCATGTTCTCTGTTTTTCTCAAAAAAACCAGTTCATTATAATCAAAATAGACCAATATTTTTAATCCTGTTGTATCCTTACCTCAGCCTTTCTTCTTCTTTCTTACGAAGGCTGAAATCGCGCTGAACCACCTGGAGCACATGCTCTGCTTCTTCATCAGTCAAGCCAGAAAGGTCCAGTTTTCTCCCCATTATACACTGGGTCCTGGATATGAATAACTATAAGGAATATCTGAAATCAGAAAATAAAATAGAAAAATAAACTGAAAGCACTCATAGTTTTCACAAGTATGTGGAGATCTCAGGCACAAAAAGCAAGTTGCTGCCATAAACACCAGAAAAGAAAACAGCTGAATCTTTTTGGCTGGAAAACACCTTTTACACTGAGTTTAACCATTAACCCAGCACTGCCAAGTCCACCACTAAACCACGTCCCTAAGTGCTGCATCTCTACATCTTTTAAGTACCTCCAGGAATGGCAACTCAACCACTTCCCTGGGCAACCTGTTCCAATGTTTGACAACTCTGTCAGTGAAGGAATTGCCTCTAAAATTCAATCTAAACTTCCCTCATGTAACTTGAAGGATTCATTTCAGAATTATTTTGCAGGTTCCACTGCAAAAGCAATCACCCCCCAACTTAAATATAAATGAAAAACATAGATTATTTGAGCTAGTAAGAGATGTTGCTCTCAAAAAGGAACATGTTTAACTAAGTCAGGCCAAATCAGGTTTAGACACTTCTTAAGATTTTATAAAACTGTTTGCAGTGTAATCCCTGCCACTGTGTATGAACAGAGAACGTACTCTGCTGTGACACTCAAATGTTTTATACTGCCAACTAGGAAATCAGGAATTATTTTAAAGCACCTTTTAAAAAAGGAAGCTTATAAATTTTAAATGCATTTCCCAGAGTGATTGGAAAGATTTAGATATCACTATCTGTATTTAGATGTCACCGCTATATCATTATTTCACATATTTGGAGGAGAAAAAGTAGTAGTTAATATTATATGTGAATTGAAGGTACTATAAATTTTGAACTAAAGCTTGGTCCATTAAGTTTCACTAATGAAATTTGTTCTAATTTATTTTCTCATGACTTTTACTCATTTAATTGAATTCTAGTAGATTCAGCTCTCAGTATTAACTTGTGCCATTTGATTTATGCAATTATATGGGCGAGCATAGAGGTGCCCAACTCCACATTGTGTTGTGGTTTCAGAAGCATGAGAGGTTTTGCATCTCTGTTATGTGCTCCCAGCAATGTATATAATAACCATGAACACACTATAGTTCCTACACTGTATACAAGAGGCAACTATTACTGCCTTTTCATCCATGGTGAGAGGCAAGTGAATGAGGCTATGTGAAGCATCCAAGCTGGTTCTGGCTCAAAAAAAGCCCCACCTCTAAGGAACACTGCTACAGCATACAATTAAGTGTGCCAAGTACTCTGGCAAGTAGAACCATGGAGGGGGGGAAAAAAACCAGCTTTATTTTCTAAACATTTCTTTTGCTACTCAGATAATGATGTGGGATGAGGTTGGTTGGGTTTTGTTTAGGTTTTTGGGGGGTTTTTTTCTTAGTTTGGTGGGGTTTATTTTAGTACAATATTTACCTTCTTAAAATCATCTGATTACTGTTCTTCAAACAAGAAAAACACACACACAGAAGGAGGGAACTGCTTATTTTTTCTGTTTTGGTTAGGCCATTCATGAAATTTATTCTAAACTCCTTGCTCAAGAAAGCAACACTTAACCAAAACCAAGCAGACGGTATACAAGGTTAGGTGAAATTAAGATGACAAGATCCCTCCAATAAGATACATGCTTACCATACAGCTAAAAAGAAAAGGTAACAATGTTCTGGCTTGACTCTGAATCTGCTAAGGAAGATGGCAATGAGTATTTAATAAAGGCTATGAAAATGTACTTTTAAGAAAAATTACCCTAATTTTTGTAGAAAAGTACCAAAGAAACAAAGGACTGTATGTAGTCTTCATCAATCTCACTTGCAAGACCAATAATATATGTTAAAATTAAAGGTTGGCTAAAACATAGTGAGGAACAACTGCCAAGATGTCTTTTTTTTCAATGCCACACATGCCTAAATCTTCTCAAAATTTTCACTGGAATATTAAGATTTTCCTCTGTCCTTTCACCTACAGTCCATATACCAAAAGCTCACTGAGCATTGGTAAAGAAAATAAAAGCTGAAGAAGGGTTTCCTGAGGCAACACTTGGGTTGCAGCTCAAAGACAGAGCATGAAGTGCCCTGGGACACATCCTTCCCTTCAGGTTTTGGGATATCTGCTCAGCTCTTCCCACACTTGAGTGCAGAGGCACCTCTGCCTTCCTAAAAGCATGGAATGGCTTCACTACAGGAGAGCCACATCCATGGGGAAGGAAGCAAGCAGGACTTTTCCAAGTAATCACGCACATACACTTAAGAGGAAAATACAGGATATACAGTAAAAGGAAATAAAACATTTTTAAGCAACTCCTGGAGCCAGTAGAGACACCTTCATGCTAGGGCTGCAGTCTCCCAAGACGCAAGATGAAGGTAACTGGAATTTCATCTTTGATCTCCTAGTATCTTGAGCATCAACAACAGCAACATTTTCATAAAAAGTTCTCCCTTCAGGTCTTCATCAAAATCCTTTTGGAAATGGTGTAAAAATCAGTCATACTTTTTCACACGTGCAAAGTGGTTCATCAGTAAAAAAATTATCCCTTTGATTCAGCTGCCAGTGCTGATTGTGGCCATGTATTAGAAGGGGGAAATTTACCCTTAAATTTGGGAATAAATGGACAGCCCCACCACCTCTGATTGTCTGGGGTTGGCAAAGACTTCGTTTCAAGTATATATGTTTTAAAATCACAAGCAGCTTTAACTTTTGACTTTCATGTGGTTTAGCTCTCTGTGGTATTCTCAGTCTGCATTCCAATATTACATTAACCTCTAAGGGACTCTGTGTTTTCCCAGGAAATAATTTTTCATCACATTACTAAATCACCTCTGATCTGGGAGTATCACAGCAGTTTATAAATATTTATAAACAATTCTCAAATGTCCTTTCTGTGGTCGATTCAGATTATGCATTTTGGAAATATACAATGGCAAGTCCTCTAGAGGAAATGTAACAAGTTACACTTAAAATAAGCTTAAAACACACAAAATAGCTTCTCAGCCTAAAATAACTTCAGACCACAATTAAAATAACTTACATGGGGCCGTTCAGATGATTGCCTTCATACTTCTCTGGTAACTCTCAAACTGGATACAAAATCTAAGATCTCACAGACTTTACAAGGAATAGTATCACTCCCTAGAAAATTTATGCTCAACAAATTAAAACACTGTAACAGGAAAGCCTAGGCTTACAAGACACGATCGGGTATTGCTTGAGAAATACTCTTAATCCTAACACTTCTTACAGTCTATTTTAAAGTCTAATTAAAACTTCCACACTGAAAACATTTATTGAGTTTAACCTTAAAAACAAAACCAAACCCCAGCATAAAGAAAAACAAGCAAATGAAATGTTTTTCAAGAACTGCAAGCAACGCTTCTGAATTTTAACACAGACAAGGGCATCAAGACAAGAAACAAGGGCAAGTAGTGCATTTCCTACTCACCCTTATGACAGCTAAGCTGTTCAGACTTGGAGTCTCAGCAGATCATTAGCATTACTGGGAGGGTGGGGAATAAAAAAATTTTAAAAAGGGTTTTGGGCTAAGTGCCAGCTAATAGTTAAGACAGATTCTCTGCCTGAAAAGAACCACATTATAAAATTAATTATGCAAGTGGTCACGCTGAATATTGTACAACACAGACTTCTTGTTTGCATCCTGTAGCAAAGCAGTCAGCACTAGGGAGGCTGCATCTGGAGTCCTGTGTCCAGTTTGGGCATCCCCAGAACAAGAAAGATACTTAAGGCCACAGTAATGGACTGCAGCATCTTTCACAGATGCTTAGCCTGGAGAAGAGAAGGCTTGTGGGGGTGTATACTGTGGGTATCTGGAAAAGAGATCTCCAAACAAGAATATCCTATAATTTTTTCCTTTTCTGAGCACATTTTTAATCAAGATTTCACTGGTTTCCACAGCACAGTCTAAGTTTTGCTCTAAAATGCTGTTGATGTGCATTGATGAAATGCAATACCTGAGGAACCAAGACCACAAATTCCTTCATCCCAGTTATTTACAATTAAAATATTTCATATACAATACCTTTCCCCCAGCTCAGTCTCAGCTTTAGTGTCATCAAACTCTTCACCAGAGCCTTTCCACTCTGTTCTGCTACTCCACCACTTCTAGAACTTCCAGGAAGAAAATCAAGAAGAAACCTACTAGTAATTATATCTTTGATTCTGTCACCAACAAGCTCATCTTTCCTTCCTTCAGCAGTCTGTCAGGACCCAAATAATACTGTTCAATCTTGGCATGCTTTCCAGAATTCTTTTAGTACCATAAGAAAGTCCTTGTATAATCTTACTGGTGAACATTTTTCCCTTTTAAATCATATTTCAAGATTGTCACCTTTCTAAGACAAAGAGGAAGACAAGCACTTTGTCCTCAACAAAGCTCTTTCACCACCCCTCATATTTTAAAAAGTTTTGTTTACTGAATTGTCCAAAAGAAGTTGCCACATTGCCCACATGAGGTCATAACAGTAATTTTTAATGCAAATATTTAGCATATTTATTATATATTATATATATTATATCTATATAATTATATATATATAATAATTATATATATAATATGTAATATATATATTAGCACAATATTTAGCATATAAATTACATAATTTCGCACACTTCATTTGACAAATATAAGGTGACAAAAATAAGGTCTGAATAGTGCTTAGAGTTATGTTAACATAATTGAACAAAACAGACTTTAGCCATAATCCAACATTTAAAAAACATCAGCATCCAAAGTAATTTCTATTACAGCTAGCACATCATTAAGTCTGAAATGAGGCATAATTAACACTGGCCACAAATTTGTTTATCTTTTTTAAACTCCGAGAATGTCTAGAGCTTGGGTAAAAAACACTCATTTTTTTCTCAGGGTATTCTTCTCTTTACACTCAAAATGAACAAATGTCTCAAAATAAGAGAAGCAAAAATATACTCATCAGAAATAAAAAGCCACCTCTCTGACTAAAAAATACCCACCTGACTTCAACATGGAACTTGTATCCAGTGTATCACATTTTAAATGAGATGTAAAATAAAGATCTCATAGAGGATGTTATTCTTTGTACCCACGCTGATTTTAACTGAGCTTTACTGCACATATTTCCCAGTCTATAACCAAAGCAAAAAAAAATTATATTGCTTTCAGCTTTGGACTAATTTTATGAGAGATTTGCAAGCAGCAGAGAACTGGCAAGCTCCTGAGCAAAGTTACATTTGTTTCACTGGGTAATGTAAGGGGTAAAGCAGCAGGTTTTAAAACATGAAGATCATTCAGTTCCTTTGGGGAGAAATGTTCCTTACTAATGCAAGTTATTGCAATAATTGTGTGTACATTTGTCTAAAAGATTGCTGGAACATACCATAACGGGTGAAATTGTAAACCCTACAGGTCAAAGGTTAGTACTGTATGGTTTTAAATTTTAAGCTATTTAGGAAATAAAGAGGAGTTTCACACTCTTCTTGCTTCTATATTTTTTGTTATTTTAAGTACTGAATACCAAATAGCAGATTGCCCCAGTGACAGCTGGGATAGAATTCATTTTCTTCTTAGTAGCTGGTACAGAGCTGTGGAGCTAAACCATGACACAGAATTAAAAATCTCAGCAAAGTTACAATCCATTCAAGAAAGAATGGCATCTCTCATCTAAGGATAGCACTCTCCTAAAGGCAGAACACTGCATATAAAATACATTTTTTATTTTCAAAAAAAAAATAAAACGTATTTTATTTAAATAGAAAAAAAATTAGAAAATACTAAAGATTGTACTGTAGGACCTAATTTCTGTCATCTATCTCCAATGGTTCACAAAAAAAGTCATATTAAAAAGAGAATCTATATAATAACTGATGACCATTTTATATATCAGGCCTACAACAGATACACAAGTACAAATCCCATTTGGAATTCAAAATAGCTAAATTGATGGACCAGAATTATCTTCTCACTGGTAAAACTAGAGGAAAGTCTTATCAAAAATTTGTCCTGCAGCTGCTAAAGACCATAGGTTATCTGGCATATACTGACTACATGTATTTTATATGCAAGTGGATTTTTAGTTAGTGTATATTCTCATTTTACTTCAGTCTCTTCCATTGTTTATGCTGAATTTAGGTAAATCATGTTCAGCTCTATTTTCTCTATTTAGTAGTAACTGTCTTACGGAAGATTGTGTAAAGATGATGGGTCTGACAGTATTCTGACTGTGAGACTGACTATCACTCTTCTAGAAACAAAGAAGACAGCTTGGAGAAAAAGACAAAATTTGAGCAGTAATGTGCTGACACACAGTTGCATCTTGGATGATTTGCCTCTTCTCCATGTGCCTTCAATCTAAAGCACGAAATTCAGCTCATTACTGTAATGGACTGTCAGCCAACTCAGGAGTGAATCATCACAGGCCAGCAAGAAAGCCAGCATGTGCACTTTGGGAATGCAACTGATCCTAGAGTCCAACACAATCAGAAATTTGAACATCTGAAAGCACAAGATTGTAGGGGCTTCCCTTTGAATGCCTAACCTGCAAAGTGGGGCTCAGAGCTTAATTCTATGTGCCTGGACTCCCTGCACAGAGAGAGCAGCAGCCACTGAACTGAGTTATGCCTCTTCCACATTTGCATCAAAACACAAACCAGAACATACCTGGCAAATCAGGCTTCACACTGCACTTGCTAAGGTTGAGGCAGCATGAAGAGAATACTAAACAAAAAGCTCATTTGTACTCCTACATCTCTCCTCAGCATTAGCTCAAGAGTGAGGGACTGCAAAAATACATTCACTCACTTGTGCTGGACTATACATGCCAAACCTTCTCCTGAGACACCTCTAGTCCCAGCATTTCACAATCAATAGCCCTCATATGAGCCACATGGATAGAAAGGAGATGAAAAAACAGTGAATACTTCTTGGTTCCTTCAAAGAACTGGTGGGCTTCTCTCTCATTCAAGAGGCAGGCAGAGAAGTGAGCACTTCTTTTACCTTACCAGTGTAAATGCACATAAATAGCAGTTCTAGTACTGACACCCAGAAAAACTCAGGTTCAGTGTCATATTACATCTGGGAAGGCTCAATTATTTATCTCCCTCCTTGTGGAGGACAACTGAGAGGAGCCTTCATCAATGCCTGGAAGTATCTGAAGGGGAGGATGCCAAGAGGATGTTTCAAGGCTCTTCTCAGTGGTGCCAAACAACAGGACAGTAGGCAAAGGGCAAAAACTGAGGCACAGGAAGTTCCACATAAACATGAGGAAGAGCTTCTTCAAGCAGGTGACTGCACACTACAACAGGTGTCTCCCTCACCAGGAATACTCAAAAAGAACCTGGATGTGATCCTGTGCCATGGGCTCTAGGATAGCCCAGCTTGAGCAGGAAGGTTGGACCAGATAGTCCCTTCCAACTTAACCCCTTATGGATATTACTGTGCAGATAGATCCCTATTTCAGGTACCAGCATCCTGTTTTCCTGTATGACCTGAAGCAACTGAAAGATACAGAAAGTTCCTTACCATGCAAGCTGTGGAGAAGCACATGACAAGTATGTGTATCAAAGTTAAATGCCTCCCCCTGTACCACCACAGTCACTATTTGTTAGAGCAACTAGAGAGGAGCCTCCTACATGTAACATTCAATAAACTAACCAAGAAAATAGGTCCACTAAGATAAGTTTTTCAACTTCAAAATGCCAAAGCATCACTATTAAGTGGTGATAAGGCTTCTCATATGAGTTATTAACATCATTAATATAGACATTTAAAAAAATCCAAACACTGAGAGAAAAGGTGAAGCTTTTGTAAAAAGTCAAACAGCTCTGGAAACACTACAAATTTTGCATCTGCACTTAATTCTGCATTTCAATAATACAGGCAAAAGAGTTATGATAAATTAAGAAACTCATCATAACTTCAAAGCCATATTGTGATTAATCCATGCAAACCACAAAAGTTAACAATTAAGTGGGGATTGTATACTGCTACCAAAACATCCATAACATAAAATACAATCAATATGCAAGGATATCACAGACATACTTAAAATATCCTACACAGTAAAATGGATTTGTTTTCCTACATCTGTTGCACTAATTGATATCCCTCATCCCTCTTGTGAAATACCACCCATGAACATATAATTAAAGATTTATCCAAGAACTAAGCTTTCACTGAAAAAATTTTCCTGCAGGACTAGAAGGACAAAAGTTCTATTTTTAGAGGTAAGAAAATGCTTCCAACAGCAGTTGCCACAATGAGGCAGTATTCTCTAGTGCTGCCAGATGTGAAAACAAATTTAATATAGTAAATCACTGTTAATTCAAACCACTGACAGGAAACCCCACTGCAAATTACTGAATTTTACAGATTAGCAAGTAAATTAACAAAATAAAAAGCTAAAATAAATTCCTAAGACTGTGCCTTCCACATTCACTGTGACACCTGCAAAATGCTCCTAACCCTGATTTATCCTCAAAGAAGCAAGAATCACTGAGATATACAACAATGAAGTGACATACACAAAGCCACATGTCCCATTTCAGAGACTTTGTGACGAGCTGTATTTAGCTGACACACAACGTATGCCCCGTGCACTGTAAACAGGCTTTCAGCAGCAGGTGGTTTTTGGTTTGTTTAGATAACCATTTGTCAAGTGGCATAAAACAAGAGTAAAATAGAGCCAGAGCTGTAGAAAACCTCTGAAAACCAAAGGAGCTGGGTTAATCTGTCAGGTAGGGGAGTTAATGGATTCATTTGTTGACACTTGGACCTACTCCACACTGTGCTCAGAAGAGACTCTGCTTTGGACCAGTGTTCAGCTGATTTTTTTTATATTGACACTGCACAACATGGAGATAACCTGAGCCTCGATCAATAAACAAATCTGAAGTTCTGTATCGTAAGTTAATACAAATAAAGAATGTTTATATTCAAGCATAATACATGGTCAGTCACTTTCTGGAGTTCAAGGGCCAACTTCAGTGACAGGTTTTGACTGCTGCTTCACTGATATTTGGATCCAAACTGGAGCAGTGTCACAGCTCCTTTAGTTTAAACTACAGAACCAGTTCATCCTCTTACAGGTTCAGGAAATCATCCAGCTAGCACAGACACCTTTTTGAGTTCCACAGAACTTATTATTTGAATAGCATAATCAAGTTAAGCCACCACCTTTATGAACTAACTAGGGCTCCTCACTTAATTGTGTGGAACCCAAGTCCACAATATTTCAAATGATTTGCCTCATTTTGACCTGTGATACTACTACCTTGGAGCAGGAATATGAAGCCTCATTATTAAACATTAGAAAAAAGTGGGAGATGGAATAATCAGATTTCTCCTCCTCTAGAGGCAAACTGCTTTCTTCTCATTTGTGACTCAATTCATGGTTGTCCTAGTTTAGTTTTTTGATACCAGTATCATAAAGTCACCCCAGGACATTGGTTTCTGTGCTTGCAGTGATCAACACATGGACAATTTTTGTCACTGACTTTAAGATCAAGAACAGCTGAGATAGTGAAAAACATCACCTTTTTGAATCCTCCCCAAAGCTCTTTCAATTGTTTTTGAAACCTGATGGCGCTCCAATTCATGCACTGTGATTTAACTTGAATCCAAGTCATGGTCTGTCAAACAAATATCAAAGCACTTATGACAGCTAGATGCAAGCGCTGAGATAACTTCCAGAAAGGTACACCAAGCACTGCTGGGGATGATCTCTGAGGGGAAAAATGATCAGTTCTCATAAGGGGGGAAAAAAAAGGAATCAATTTCTTGTGAGATTAATAATGGTTAGAAAAATAGGTACATCTCTATAATGTACCTACATCTCTGAAATTTGAGGTATTTCAGGTCAGTGCTAGTTGCATCTCTGTCAACAGCACTTAAATAATACACTGCCTATCCACACGGTAGCAATTAATCATAATGGCACAAGCCAGCACTTTTCTTTTTTGATGGGACACAAAATCCTGTTCATACATCTCAAAAGGGGCAGAAGAAAACCCCATTAAAACCAGTTTCTGTCCCATAAGTAATGCCTAATAAGGAAAGAAGCTCTTGTATTAATTTCAGAAGAGATAAAACTCATCATAAGAGCAGAACAGAACGTTTATTCTGTGAGTTAAAAACATATTTTGTCTTCTTTGCTCTCGAGAAGGAAAACTACAGATTACATACTGTCCTCCTTCAAGAGCACAAAGCTGGTTTACAACAGCAGAACCACCTATTATTCTGCACAGAGGCAGGTGGAGGGTGCTGAGGAAGGGATTGCTTTGTTATGAAAAAACATCAAAGATTTTAGGATGTCGCCTAGCTTCAAGACTCATTAAAGACAGTGGGAATGCCATGAACTTTAATAGCCTTTGAATGAGACTTTACACTTCAGATTGCTATCACATGAAGATACTACATTTCACTTTCTACAGAAAATTACCTCAGCACCCTTTAAATAGACTCAATCCAGAAACTACAGCTGCCCCATTTATTCTTCTCCATCAATAAGCAGCACATTGTGCAAGGAAGAGTCCAGAAGGAGCTTCTTGGAACTGCTGCACAGCAGAACCTGAGCTTGGGTATTCAGAAAGAGGACCAGCTAGAGCTGCCCTCCTGCCTGCCAGTCAATGCCAGCAAGACTCCAGAAAACAACTGATTACCATGACCCCATGGAGCCAACGCCATTGAATGTGTCTCATCAAGACTAATCTCCACAGTAGTCAGCTCCACCCCAGTGGGTGATGTTTTAGCTGGAGGTATACTTTGCCTTGAAGAATGTGTATTTAATTTCCTGAGGTAATGCTTTATATCTTCAAACAACCAGTAGATAGTAATAGCTCCAATAATCTGAATACCAAACTCCAATATTCATTCTTCCTTTTCCAATCATCAATGGATCAAAAGGTAAATGAAGCATAAAAGTAATTAAAATTAACAAGAGATTTTGTTTCTTTTACCCGGTTCAGGGGCTAATTGGTCAGTAAAAACTTGCTAGATGAGGTGTTTTGCAAGTAGAACACTCTTTAAAAAGTATTATAGTTATATATATGTATATATATTTTGCTGTGCTGTTGAAATTTAATGCATATTGGCCCAGAAATTCATTGTGCTTCTATTCCCTGAATAGTATGCATAAGATCTAAAAATCTGTCATCATTGCAATAATGCTGATATTAGCTTTTGACCAGTCAAGCCACTGCAGTCTTTATACCCTTTTTATCTATGATAAAGCTGCTAAGGTGATTCATTAAATGGCTTTCCACTACAGTGTGCTTTATTTATGTATTTTCAGGACACAGAATGCCAAGCATAATGTTTATTTACAGAAAATTAAGTTTTAAAAAATACAGCATGGCATTTCTGCACAAGACTGCTAAAAAAAAAAAAAAAGCATATCATGTTTTAACTGAAAGCTAAAAGGCAGCCACATCATAATCACTAGCCTACCATATGAGTGACAGAACTTAGTGGTATATCAGACATGTATGGGAGGTTTTTCTCTTGGGTTTCTGTAAATTCACAAAATTTCAGATACAGGCATCTTTGACCAATCTCACAAAGAGATGTGCAAAACTATACCACTGCTGGAAATCTTACCAAATTACACTGTATTTAGCCTTTCTGTTAAAATGCCTGATATTATCATAAAAGTGAAGTTTCTTTGGTAAATTGAGGAATAGTGTGGAGTGCTTCACACCAAAATATAGCAGTCATCTTCCTCATCCCTTAAGCCCTAAAAGCTTCTTCTGAAAGTAAGCTGCTATAAATCTCTGAGTATAAGAAACTTGGAGCTGTCTCTGGCTGTCAGTGGTTCACAAGTAAGCCAGAAGCCTTTATTATCTCTAAGATAATAATATCTCTAAGAATCTATCTAAAAAAATAACCTACCTGAATCCAAAAGGAAGGTGAATAAAGCATTCCACAGGAAGGCAGCATTAATCCGCTCAAACAATTCAATGGGTTTTCTCAATGAGAAAAGCTGTCCCTGTGGTTTTCATGGAATTACATTCAGCTAGTTTCTTTCAACTTGTCCAGCTTTCCAAGGGCAAGTTAAGGTGGTTTACACTGCCAAACCACAGTTTCCAGTCTTATAACAATAGGGCATGTTAATGTTGGCAGCAATACAAAGGAGTCGCATTTTCATACCAATGTACTGTTTTTGAACAATAGTGCACTTGGTACATACAGCCTTTCTTCATCATCACCCATGCATACTTAGGGGACTTTCTATTTTTCTTTATTTAAATACAAGCTGTTCAAGTGTTCTGTTTACTGCAAGTATGAAGTGAGAAAGGTGAATTCCTACTGTGTTCATACACTTGGGTAACTCTATGTAGTGCACTCAGATGTATTCATCAGGTTAGTGTGGAAGCAAGAAACCAGCTCAGGAAAATAAATGGGTGTTCTAACTCAGTTTTCTAGATCCAGACAGCACTGGTACAGATGAAGACAAAAAAGCACCACCCTGCCTGAAAGGACAATATTGTGTCATTTGAACAGGCAGAAGGTCCAAGAGGCAAATCCTGTCACAGGGTGTAGTACTCTAAGTATGTCTCAGCCCTGTGAGGGTTACCAGGCTGGAACTGACTTGCATTCATTCTCAACTGGAAATTAACATGTAACAGGTATTGAAAATGCTACTCCCCCATTTCTAATTGCATTGTACTAAGTTACCTGACAAACTCCCCAGGAAGGCTACAAAAGAGCCAAGTACCTTTTTAGGTGCTTGGGCATAAGGCATCAGTAAATATGCTCTGATACAATCCTGTACCTGAGTAATGACGGTAAGGCAGTAGCCTGAGGGGCTACGTACAAGATACATCATCTTCTGCTTTTTCCACAGCTCTGTTCACTTCCTAAAGGAGCAAACACTATTGTTTGACATTTAACAGCAGGGGCTTAGTCAGTGGTCTCAATGCAATTTACAGAGAACAGCTATCACCATAAATAAGCAAAAAAAAAAAAGACAACTGTCCAGTTTGATGACAGGTCCATCAAAATCAGAAAGATGTCTGGTAATATGAGAACTAGACTAACTATCCCTCCGTTCTCTCTCTCTAGCCTTCCAGAAAAGGCTTACAAGAGGAATCAGTAAAACCTTTATTGCTGAAATCTTTTCTGTGCCTATTCTAATAAACTCCTGGCTCCATAGCAAGGCAGCTACCCACATTTTCAGAAATGCAGGGAATGGTAAAACGGTAGGTATAAAGCAAAAAGCTCAATTTGCCAAAATAGATTGCTAGTTACAGTTAATGTCCCCGCAAACATGCTCGAGGAGGGACAAACACACGCTATAAGGCATTTTACAATCTAATTCAGTTACGCTTGCCTGAAACATAACACAAATCCCAGCATAACACAGGCTCCTACTTAATTAGATTCCCTAAGAAAAGTCAGTCTGAGCCATATGGTATTTTCCTCAGCAGTTACGATAAACTGACCTTGATACTAGGAAAACGCACGCTGCTTCTGTCTGAGGCATAAATTACAAGCGCAGCGTGGCGGGATGCTCCCGTGAAACGGGGACAGCGGCAGCGCCACGCTGAAACGCTCCCCGGGCTCCCGGGGAAGTTGATCAAGAGTAACACACTCCAATGATAACGACGATGATGATGCACTGCAGTGACAGCGCTCCAAGAGCCACGCGGTCAGCAGAACACCACGAAGCCGCTCAGACATCTGTCCGGTAATTAAAGCCCAGCCTAATGCCGCGCTGCCGCGGAGGAGCGGCCCGCCTCGCCCCCGAACGCCGCGGAGGGCGGCGGCCCCTCGGCCAGCAGCACGCCCCGACACCCGGCCCCGCCCGACCCTTCCCCGGCGCCGCGGGGCCCCCCCGGCCCGAGCCCGGCCGCCCCTCACGGCCGCTGCGGCCCCGCACCTGGGCCCTGCCGCAGCCCGTCCCACAGCGCCGGCCGGCCCGCGCTGCCGCCGCAGGGGGGCCCTCAGCCCGCCCCGGGCCCGGCCCCGCCGTACTCACCCCCGGCCAAGTGCGAGGGCTGCACCTCAATGGCAGCAAAGTGCCTGGCGCTGGGGCACGGGCAGAGCCGGCGGCTGCGCCCCGTCGCTCATGCACGGCGGGGTCTGCGGCCGCCCCGCGCCGGCCCCCGGCCACCACCTGCGCGGAGCCGCCGGGCACAGGTGCCCCGCTCCCGCTCCGCGCCGGCCGGCACAAGGCGAGTGCCGCTTGTCTCCTCCGCCGCCTCCTCCTGCTGCTGCTGCCGCTTCTGCCGCCGCCGCTAGTGCTGTCGCTGTCGCCGCCGCCGCCTTCAGCCCTCCCCGCCCCGCCGGACGCGCCACCGAGTGCTGCTGCGGTGCCGGCGGCGGCAGCTCCCGCCGCGCTCCGGCACCTGCCCGGGCGCTGCCGCCAATCGCGGGGAAGGGGCCGGGCGGGGGCGGGGGCGGCGCGCCCGGCAGGGGCGGGAGCTGCGCGCACCTCCGCGCTCCCCGGCGCGCATCCATCCCTACGGCTGCGCCCCCGACAGGCACGGACCGGGCTGCCGCCGGCACGGCATGTGCCCCGGGGCCGCCCGCCGCTGGCACACCCGCTGGCCAGGGGGGACACCTGCGGCCCGACAGCCGCCTAAGCCCCAGCTGGCAGGGAGAGGCACGGGTGCTGCCTGTCTGAGCCCCGCCGTGGTGCGGGCCGGCCGTGGCGGGTGTCCAGCGAAGGGGGAAACAGAGGCCGGCTGTTGGGAACTGCCCAGAATTCCATCCGTATGGATGCGGCGCACCGGGCGGTCATAAGGAAGGTGCGGCCTGGTCAATCGTTCAGCTCATCTGTGAGTCACCGCTGTAACGTGGAAGTGCTTTTTTATGTCCTGAATCACTACTGCAGATTGTATTTTATCAGGCTAATTACTTTCCCCCGGTATTATTTGTCGTTCCGTTTTTTTTATTTTTGTTTTTTAAATGCTTGCTTAACTTCATTTTAAAATATCTACAGCTGTTCACTGCAAGGTATGGATTTATTTGATCTCAGCTGAAGTGCTCTGTCAAGACGGATGAATTCAATAAATTTTGGCAGGTTTTCAAAGAAAATATTTTCTGGGAGAGTATTTTTGTTTACATTAATTTCACGGTATTACAAATAAACTGATTTATCAAATGTTTGCTTTCTATGCTAACCTACACTTGCCTGTGTTAGTAAAATGGGTGCCACTCTGTGAGGCAGACATCACATTAATTTTAAATGTGTATGCAAAAAACAAACAAACAAGCATAAACAAGTTTAGGAAGTACTCTGCATCAAACATCATTTTGTATTTGCCAAACATATCTATAGGTAAATACATGTCTCAGTGCTTCCCAAACAAAAGAAAATTCTTACTTCTTGAAATAAAAACAAGGAAAAGAAGCAGTTATTTTCAGCAGTAACATTTTTTCAAGAGTAGCATGATATGGCAACAAATCAGGGATTGACTTAAACAGTAGGTCACATTTTGCCTGTATTAGAAGAGTAATCAATAACACACTTGAGCACTTTTAGTAATTGAAAAAACATCTGGATAGAAACCCCTCTCCAATCTTCCAGCTGAAACACAAGAAGAATAATGTTTTAAAGTCAGCCACCAATACCAATAGTTCTATAATGCTTATGATTATACAACCATGAGGTCAAACAGATAAAACTGAGATTCTGCTCCTCCCACTCAAGCTACTAAGCTAATATTGAATTCAAGAGTAATGTCTCGCCCTTGCCTCAACATTCTGCAATTAGGTACGCAGAAGGTTTTTTCCTTTCAAGGCAATACTTCACATTCCTCTCCACTGGAGAAAAAGCATTGGACTTGAGGCTGTTTCATTCCACACAAGCACAGTAATCAACATGTTTTTACGTGTTTAGATGTAAATCAGTATATTTTTACATGTTTACAGGTTTTTACTGCAACAGTACTCCACAGGGAAGGTATTAACCTGTGGCACAGCTAAGCCAGCCAGTAATGACTGACAGAGTGCCACTGAAAGAGGGGAAAGAGAACAGCGCAAAAGTGAAGAAGTATTGTAATCACATTGTGGATGCTCTGCTGGACTTCTCTATTTGACTGTATCCCCACCCTACTTGTTGGATGTCCTATTTGTCCTCTTCTACAGGTTTTGTGTCTCACTTGGAGAGAAATCAACTTCTCTTCTGTAGCAAGTATTTTTGATGGATGCCATTCACAGTAAAAAAAAAAAACCCACAACAAAGTAAAACCCCCAAACCTGCATAAAAATCTTTTTTTCACCTCTATAGGCCAAATCATAAGGGATAGATCAGGAAATTGAGATATGCCAGGCTTTCTCTGGAATCACATGAGACACAGCCATTGACTAATTTAAATAAGTATCTAAATAAGCATGCAGAATAGATAGAAGTCTAAGGAAGAGAAACTATCCATGTCTTGTTACAGACTTTGTGGTTAGGTTCTTTCTCCCTTTGAACTGAAGATTGACGAGAGGGAAGCAGTTTTCTCTTATTCGGTCTTGGTTGTTTTTTCTTATCAGCATTACAAGGTACAAGGAGTTATGTGCACTATGATAGAAAGGGGTAAAATGGCTAACAAAGATCTTCTTCAAGGTCTTTTATATGTCCATTTGCCCAGCTGACAGATGCCAACTAAATTATTTTTCTTACTGACCCAATGACCCAACACCTGTGTCCTGCACTGCGACATTCTTTATCCAATCACTTACTACTGCCCAAAAACCTCTAGGAGAAGAACATGAAGAAGAAAGAAGAAGGGACAAGAGACAACACCCTAAATCCTCCATCTTGTCTCCTGTTCTCTAAACTAACTTTTTCACCCAGTGATTTAAGAAAACTTTCTAATCTACACACTTACATTTTCATTTTTTCTATCTAACTTTAACATTTGTTCTCATGTATCACCATGAAAACATGCTCATGAATTTCATGTTATATGAAATCCAGCGTTTCTTTGGATCCTAGAACTAAGTATTAGAAACAAGGGCACACACTCTGTATCTCAGACTCCAACATATCCAGACAAAGAAAAGTCCCTAGTGGTGGCACGGGGATTTTTACCCCATGAGCAACACATGCCCAAGCACCTTCCCACCCAGTGCCTGCTAGTTGCAGAGAGGAGCAGGGCACTGAGAGGTACAAGGAATACTGGCAAGTGTGAGCAGTTATCAGGGAAAAAAGACTGCCTCGCATGCTTGTCTCATATCCTATAGCTCTGAAATTCCCAGTTCTCCATGTAATCACAACAGTTAGGATAAACTACAGACCATACAATCTTTCAGTGATAATAACCTCAGTGTGCAGAGAAGCAAACAAGACCTAGAGAACGCATCTGTACTTGCAGCAACCATGTTGCCATATGGTGCTGATTAGGCAGCAGCATGGGAAAAATCTTCTAAAAAAAGGGAGGCAGATCTGGTAATGATGGGGTACAGGACAAGAAAATAATGTATTTTCCTGGTGGTAAGTTTCTCTCGTCACAACACAGACTTTTTCCACAAAGAAAAGGTCATCCAAATGCAGACTGAAATAAGCAGGCTGGTATTACTTGGAATGCTCAGCACTAAATCCAGTGATGCCGTAACTTGTGGCTTCAAGGCTGCAGTGGCCAACAGGTGGCTCTTCAGGCTGTCCCCAAGCTGTGCTGTGTAACCAGCTGGCTGCACTGGTGTAAGGAGGTCAGGACAGGCTGCTGCCAGCACCTGTGGGACCCTGATTTAGCTTGACAGCAGTAGTTCTGGGTAGGAGCTCCCACTCAACAAAGAAGTTCCCTCTGCCCTCAGCACCCATGGAATGGGGCTGCTAGCCATAGGAAAATTTTTGGAGCACAGTTTATATGATCAGGAGTTTTGATCACATTTTGTATAGCATACAATTCTTGCAAAACTTTCAAATAAATTGTTTTTTAGGAAAATAAAATTTTTGCTGGTTTGGTATTCCCTCAGAGGGGGATGTAGAAATATGATGCTAGCCAGTGTGCACAGTCATGCTGGGTTATTCATTGACAACCACAGACCACTCCATGAGGACTTTGTGAAGTTTGCTTTCCAAGTGTCCCAACCTTCTCAATAAAAGCAGACGTTTTAACAGGGAAATTGGAGATGCAAATGTGGACAGTACCTGCTGAAAAAAGCCACCAGCTGCTGTGTTAGCCACAGGGACCAATTATAAATTTATTCCAGCCTACTGGTATCTCAGGGCAGCAAATGAAGACAGTAATAAGTAATTAAGTTTCTCTTGCTCTCAACTGATCTCTTAAGACCTCAGAGTATTTTCACAAAGTGTAGTTAACAATAATTTGATGGTAATAACTTGGAAGTCATTGTAACCTTTTATCTTATGGTTTTAACTTCATAAATATTTTACAAAATGTCTATACAAAACATGGAGTATTACGATAAATAAGTTAAAATAGTTAGGTTACCCATAGGCCATAAGAAAATGAGTAAGAAACTGAAAAGAATGGACTTATTTTTAACAGAACTTAGTATGTAGGGCATAACATTTGATATTACACTTCACCATGACATTCCTTTGGAGATTTCAACAGCAGTGCTCCCTGCCTCACAAGCCTCGCAGTGTATGGAAGAGCTCTGAAAAATGCTAAGTGTGAAAAATAGGAAAAGGAAAGCTGATAGAAGTCAGGATTTGGGTTATATACCTACACTAATAAAGAAGACAGCTTGAGGAAGTTTTGGTATTTGCCTAGCAGCTGCAGAACTTAGCCAAGCTAACATTTTGAAAAGACAAAAACTTACCAAACTCTCACAACTAGGATGAAAACAGTTGCAGAAAAACTGAAACTAATGCAGAAAAAAAATTGTTATCAGTGGGGGGAGAGAAAGGAGGGATTTTTTTTGTGGTGTTTTGGTGTTGTGGTCAATGAAAAGGCAGCAACAGGAATATGAGTTAGTTAAAGAGATGGTAGAGAAAAAACATGATATGATATGATATGTAATTAGTAAAGGAAATTCCATGAGTATTGGAAAGAATGGGAATAATCAGGGTGGAGTAAGTTGCAGAAGAGAACATGATGCTGCTGTATTGCTGTTACTGTGATTTACTCATTCTTTCAGGATGCATAAATGCAAGCTTGAATGTGTCAGCAGAAGAAGCTGCATGCAAAGAAATGAAAACTCTTTCAGTGTTCTTCCCTTATGACTGCCACCAAATGGGTATGGGTAGGGACAAGGGTGAGCTCCTACATTTCTCCAAGTAAAACAAAAATCCTTAAAAAGGTGTGGTGGCTTCATCAATTTCCCTGAAGAATGAGCTTCATTTTTTTGGCAATGGTTTAAACGCATGAAAAAAAGTGTCCTTCATCCTCAGGGAGTGGTTGTTTGGTTTTTTGTTTATTTTTTTTATATCAGTCTTTTTCCCCCTAGTCTCACCTTTCATGCAATAACTCCTTCATGTTCATCAATCTGAGGATGAGAAAGCAGCAGGAGGGATGTGGTCCACTGATGCTTTTCTTTAGACATGCATTTGTGTCCTGGGCAAAGTGGCACTGAGGATGTGGTAGCATCTTTAGTATGGCTCAGCACTGCTCTCTTTTTCACAAATTAAAAAAATAAGAAAAAGCTCCATGGTGCCCCAGGGAGGAATAAGAAAAACCATGCAAGTCTCCAACTAAACAGGAAAATGCTCATATTAAGGCAGATTTGACTTCACAGATTCAATCACTGAACAAACAGGAGCCAGTGTTGGTTTAGCTCTTGATCTCTTGTGTTTAGTGGTATTTTCTTTCAGCTTCACTTGATTTCTTTGTACAAGAATCAACAGACGGCTGTGAATTTTTGGGTTTAAAACAAACCCATCTAAAACTATTATGCCTGAAGCTCTCTTTTGGGTTCATTTCTTCAATTCTCTAGCACCATCAGAATTTTTTTTTATTTTACTTAACACCTCTGATACCTAGATCCAGACTACAAGAATACACTCAAGAAGGTTGTTTTTCATAAAAAGACCTATTAAATGCTTTTCTTCAAATAAATTATGTTTTTCATTATTTGAAATTATTAAAAGCTGAGTTGTCATCAACCCAACTGCCTTTGGCTAAAGCTGATAAATGAAGGTGATAGTGTTAAATGCTCTTCTGTCGCTTATTATAACTCTATACAGGAAAGCTATCCTCAGATGCATAGAGCATACATTATATAATTTGATGCTTATATTTTACAAGCAAAACCATAGCAATAATGTAACAAATCCTCATGAATAGTATCTTAAAAATCCTAGGCAGTACAAAACCAGTGAATTTCTTTAAGGAAGATTAGTCAAATTAAAATACTTTATATTAACTTCTTATATTTTAGTACATCCTGAATAAAGTAGTTTTCAGAAATTTTTTTTTTTTTTTTAAAAAAAAAGAAACCCTAATCCTGACAGTAATTTCCGCATGAAAATGAGGTCAACAAAACCAGATCAGCAGAATTTTCCAACCAATTGTTTGGGGATATAGGATTTAACCATTTCTGAGTCAAGGAGAAAATTCATCTTTTCAAAGAGAAAATATTTGCTCACTTTTTTCCCCTTCCCATTAGACCATTGGATGGAAATAGGTACAATTTCATCCACATTTACAAAACTTTTCAGTAGCACATGACTGAGGAAAAAATGGGTGTTGTGAAGAGCAAAAATGCCTGGTGACAGTGAGGCAAGCTCTTTGCTAATGACACAGGCTAGTTCATTCAGGTCTCTGAGCCACGTTAGTTAGATACACTGACTGAAAGGTTTACCCAGGAACAGTAGTAACAGATATCCTGAGAAGTTCTTCTCCATGATACATCCAGCAGAGATGGACACTAAAATAAACATTACCAAGCAAAAGCTACTTCCACGATGACTGTCTCAGAAAGGTAGTTTCTCTGTTCCCAAACCCAAAGCTTAGTGACAAACGCATAGCAGCAACAGTCAAAGCAATTAAAAGAGAGTTGCCTACCAGCATTTCATTCCAGAAAAGGACTGGGTCAAAGTATTGTGAAAGTAGATGTGTCGGATGCTGGCACTTCTAATCATGTTACTGTTTGACATACTCTTGCACAACCTCTCACATGCCTTGATTATGCTCACTACCCTTTGAGCTTGTTCTGTACAAGCACATAGAAAATACATTGTGTTTGTTTCAAGGAGCTTACCCCATGAATACTTTAATTCCTCTCCCTGGATTTTCTATAATCAGTTTGTTACTTGGTGTTTTCTCACACACAAAGTAAAATTCTTCTCATTTAATTTACCGCCAAAAGAGCATGGGATATACTGGAGCAGGATTATATCTGTCACAAGCTGCAGAAATGACTGTGTGGTTTATTCAAATAAAATCCTCCAGGGATTGTCCCAAATACACACAAGTTTCTTTTTTCTATATCTGCCTTGGGACCTCAGATCAGCCGTTTCACTTTTCCATCTGGTTTTAAAGGTATTGTGTCTGACAGGACCACGGCACTTCACCTTGCATTGTCCTTGCAGAGGGCTGCAGGCATTGCACGGATGCACTCTTCTTCTGCAACACCAGAATCTGCCTGGCAAGGCTTATTCTTTTACTCCTTCCACTCTGCCCAAATTAACAGCAGCTAGACTTCAGGAATTCCTCATTTTTATAATTTCAACGAGAACCACCTTTCCAGCGTGCAAACTGGCATACACCAGCCCTTCAGCAAAGCCAGGCCCAGATCACATATGTCCTCTTTCCCTGCTCAGCTCTGAAACTCTCAGCTCTCAGACCAATAGGGTGTGCCACTCCAAACAAATATTTATACACTGAGCTTCATTTCCTTATGCAAGTTCCTGATGAATGGATAAAAATACAGTCACTAGAATTTTAAAACCCAGAATACCCACATCTATTAATTAAGTATTTAAAGGGAGACACCAGTCTCTAATTGCAGAGCTCGAACTGTTCATTTTCCTATGGGACCCAATTATTGTTGTTCTCCTCGGTGGCATCTCCACTTTAGGCCACAGGGTAATGAAGACAGATGAGTAAATAGTGTATATAAGATATCTGTGAATCATTAACCAAGTCATTAAAACAATTATAGATAATTTTTACTGAAATAGGGTCTAGCACAGAGAACAGTTAAGTCTTATTGGGCCCAGGCCATCTGTAATACCAGGAACAGAAAGCTCTGCAGCCAAATCTTAATCCAACAACCTTTTTGATTAAAAAAAAAGCCCTTTGACATTCACTCTGAAAGCCCTTGGTTGCTTTCTTGTGGTCATTCTTATGAGGAATTATTCTGATGCACTGGCTCTTTGCTGACAAGCATTTCTGTGTCAGGAAAGATGCCTGGGGCCCTCACAGCAGGACTTGGCTAACAGGATGTTTGCCCAGGTGGGCAAGCATTAGTCCCTAACTGTAAATATAAAGTTGCAGACCAATGTTTTTCTTTTAATACACCTAGGAAGAGCATGGCCATCAACAGCCTTCCTGGGCAGGTGAGTTTTCCATGTGTTGGTTGGTGCTGGTGTGCTGCACACATGCTACCATATTCCCTGTAACGAGTTGGCATTGTTTGAATCCTCCCTGTATGCAAACCCATTTAGGACAGGCCTCCATCAATGGGCAATTAAGCTGTTACAGCCTGCTTGATGGCTTGATTTCTGGAAAAGCAGATGGCCCATACCTCTTACTGGAGATTTCAGCCTGCTTTATTTCAAGTGCTCCTGGTTCTGTAGCTTTATCTCCTTGTGCCTCAACAGCAAAGCTGGAGTGCTCCTGAGGTGGCATCTGAAATGCAGCCTCACTCCTATTACCACACCTGCTGCAAAAAAGTGAGAAATTTGCTCTCCTTTAATGAAACTACCTCTGATGAAGGTCATTTATATTTCTTTTTCTCTGAAATGGTCTGGAATCTAATCCTTGAAAAAACAAACCTGCTACCAATATGTACTGCTGTGGTAGAAGAGACAATAAGGTTTCCACAGCAACTATTAGTAGTGACCCAGCATACACCATGAGCATTATGTGACTTCATTGCTTCTGAACTGTTTGATGGTCTATATTAAACGGCATTAACAGGAATAGTTTCAGTTACACTTTCAATACCCTGTTGATGCACTTGATGCAAATAGCTCTACCACAAGCTATAACTCTTAAAAAAATAAACCCAAACCAAAGCCTCAAGTAGAATAGCAAATAAATTGTCAAGCCAGTGTTGCTGTGAGACTTTACCTTTTATAGCTGAGGTTAATTTGTTTCACTTGCAGCTATATTGCCCTTTCTTGCAACTTAATCTTACCTCTACTACATACATAAACATTTAAAAGTATCTCCATATGAAGTACCAAAGAATTTAAAATTACTTTATTCTCAAAGGTATTATCAAGGTTCTTCACTTGGTGGAAGGGGATATTTTGCCAATGGAGTTGTGAAGGGGAATGCAAAGGGATAAGAAGAGAAAATTCAGAATGTCTATAGGCTCCAGACACAGCTTTATCTGTGAGGTGAGCTTCCCTGAACAGAAAATAGGGAGGATAAGGATGAATTCTTGATAAGAAGACAGAAATACATTGGGTTTTGCCAGCTACATGAAAAATAAAATTCCTTCAGTCTGTTGACCAAGTGCAGTTCAGGAGCTGGACATGAGCACCAGCTTTGGTGGTCAGCTCTAGGATCTCATCATTCATTCCTACTTATTGAAAAATTAAAGGTGCCAGATGCACACACTCATGGAAGCTGATATCTCAAATCTCAGGGACTCAGGGAAAGGCAAAACAGAAATTATAAATGAAGTACAAATTAAGTACATCAGTGGACCATGTTCAGTTGTTAATGGAGGAATCCATTCTCCTAATCTTCACTAGAGCATTAACTAACTTTAGACCATAGATCCTGCCATTCAGATAAAGAAAGGTCTTGTAGATTTCAGGAAATCTGCTTAAACTTTTCAAATCGTTCCCCAGTAGGTTGTAGCTAATATGGCATCTTAAACAAGAGAGTCCTCGTGTATGGATACACACTCAAGTTGTCATTCCAGACTCATTCAGTGTCTCTTTAAAGTCACTAAATGAAGAGATAAAAATCACATAATCTGCAATTTTCCCATCTCTGCTTACACTGTGCCTGATATGTTATGAGAGATGGTACTGTAATAATAAGCAATAAGACAGACTTCAGTCAGTGATTCCTGTAGGCAGAAAATAAACTCGCACCTTTCCAACTTCCCTTGTGTGACCATGTTGTGACATAACATGTGTCTTACTTTGCAGAACTACTACTCACATATGGGACTACTTAAATTTATTATTTCAAGTCAAAGTTATCTGAAAGGTTGGTTTCAGCAATAGAAGAAAAAGCAACAGTGATCTGGTTGAGATCAGTTCATCCATCAAAAGCTGAACTGAGGAAAGACAAAATTGTAAAGATGTATGGAAAGAAAAAAGTCCCTAAAAACATTTCCAAGAGCTCTCAGCAGCAACAAATTCTCATTTTACACAAGTCACACATAATTTTTGGAGAGGTCATACCATTGTTTTGGACCAAAGTCCAATTCCTCCTTGGCATTCCACTCCAGAATCACAGGATCTCCTTTTGACTAAGAGGCTCCATCCCAAAGCAGTTAACAATATTCTGGCCTTGTTATAGAAATTCCAGCAACATCAGGACACTGCAATGCAGCTCTGAAGCTGATGTAACCCTGGTATTACCACATTGCACAGCATCTCATTCTTTTCCTCCAGGTCTGTAATGACCAATGTAGGATATAAAAGGTCCTCTGAGGCTCTGGGGTAGAAATCAAGGGTGACTATTCCTCTGAAGCTCCCCTGTTATTGCTTTGGCAGGAGACAGAGCTTCCCAAAAGTACTGCTTACCTATGGAACCAGTCCAGAGAGAGCCACACAGTCACCTGCATTCTGCTATAAAATCATGCTGTTGCTTCAAATCTTTCTTAATGCTTGATACGATTTGCATTTTAAAGGAAATTTTAAAATTTGCATTTTAAAATATTCAGACTTTGCAGCACATGTTATAGACACCAAGGGAAGGAGAGGATACACTTAACATTGGAAATGACAGTCACATCCGTTTCTACAAGGAAATGAGAATAGATTGTGCGAGAAGAGTGATATCTGAATCTGTATCAGAGCAGCTACATTTGAAACAGTGGCACCAACAAGGTGAGTCTCAGACAACCTCATTACTCTCTGGGTGTGATTACTTTGGTGGTTTTTCTCCTAAATGCCTTTTCCTTGTCTTGAAGGGTCTGAATGTGCAAGTTATTCTATCCCTCTCTGCCTATGCTATACCAAAGCTATCATGGGTGACATAGTTTCCCAAAATATGAATGTGACGACATTTACTATTTTGCTTATTATTATGTTTTATTATTTCAAAGATTCCTTAACTGTCTTGTGGGACATTACACCTAATACACTTTTCAGAAGATTAACTTTTTTGAGTTGCAGCAAGTGTTTTATATGTGTAAATAGCTTCTTTTTACCTTGAAAAAAATATTCCAGTGCATTTTTGAGCTACTGACCTCTAAAACTGCTTCTCAAATTAAATTGCCATTTTTTTTCCCAGTCAGGAAAATATAACATGTACTTACTATTTGTTAGTTTTTATTGAATGGAATAATAAAGGGCACCAAAAAAGAACCCAGCAGCAGCCCAGACAACTGTTCTTGCACTTTAACTATAGAGATAAATTAGACGTTTTTCCCCCCCTCCATAAATCTTCATGAAAAAACCTAATTGATGTCTTTGGCCTGATTTCTCCCTCTACTGGTCTGAAACAGAATCTCTCATATGGGAAATGTTAAACCCTTTTGTATTATAATCTGACCTTTGTGTTTGCACTACAGCAAAGAAAGCATCATGCCCCTGGAGTTCATCCTCTGAAGTTCTCATGCCCCTGTAGTCCACAAACAAGGACAACATCATCTACAGTCTGGCTACATTTATGCTGTTTCTTCTTAAAAAACTCCCTCTCTGTAGGGATTTGAGCTTGAATAGTCATGTGATAGCATGAGAATAAATCACAAATCCATGATTTATACATCACCTTGAACTTCATTCAAGTGATGAGAATGAATTGCTGTTTGAAGTTTGCTCTTTGTTAAGCAAAATGGAACACATGAATGGGAAAAAGTGAGACAATTGCCATTTTAAACTTTGTAATGGTAAGAATAGCCCAAATTCTCTGAGACTGGGTACTCCTTACTCAAGAGAAGCCAGCTGCATGGAGGCTATGCTCAAATGATACTGCCATTCTGTTCCTCTTCAGTCATGCTTTTATCTCCTTGG
Organism: Cyanistes caeruleus; assembly: GCF_971803275.1. Lineage (NCBI taxonomy): Eukaryota > Metazoa > Chordata > Aves > Passeriformes > Paridae > Cyanistes > Cyanistes caeruleus. Next base: position 108,558,068 of record NC_141701.1, read on the forward strand.
GCAGTCACATACTGAGCTAGCTCAAGGAATGTCTAGTCAAAAAAACCTTCAAAAAAGTTTTTTTTTTAATCCAGCAACTTGCATTTCAGTCAGCTTAATGAGAGAATGAATAACAGGCTGATCACAGTTCTGGCACATTCAGATTCCCCATTTTCCTTAATATAGCCTTAATTTCATCTACCACATTTGCAGTGTTCTCCTTCCAAAGGACCCGGTTACTCTGTCCCTGGTTTATCTTTGGGCCTGAGAGGTGTCCTTTTACCTACAGCACCAGCACATAAGTGAATGTGCCAATACTGAAGTCCACTTGCATACTCTGGATAAGGCTACCATGTATTCCCATGGAATGCAGGGAGTGTGTCAGCATGGGTTATGCTCAGATCAATATACCCTGGACATCCATCTTCCTTATGATTTAAACTGCAGAGGAAATATTGATTTTCAGCATGAGTCACTGACAAGTTTTTTCTCACTGTTTGCCACTGACAAAGGCTTATGTTACTGGGTTCCTTCAGCCACAGGAAGAAAGCCTGATCTCCTTCGAGGCTGAGCTCTCCTGAAGCCAGCATAGGTAGCTGCTGCATCCCAGCAAGTAGCCACGTCACAGCACCAGGATGCACTGGTTTTTATTCCTGGAGCAGGAACCCTGGAAATTGTGCATTTGCACAATCAATTGGACCAAAGGGAGAAGAGAGACAGGGGAAGTTTCCAAGTCGAGGTTCATCATACAGCTGTTTGCATGGTGAGCACAGGTCTGCAGTGAAGGTTGCTTTGCTTTTACAGGTACAACCTCAGCAAAACCCACTTATTCAGGGCCTATAAAATTAATGACATTTTTTTCCCCCCATCACAGCCTGGCAGCTTGCAGCTTTGAATGGAAAAACAGGGGGAGATTACTAAAATTAAATGTAAAAAACTCAGCTTGTAAGCACCATTAGTCTTGATGGAAATAAGAAATATTTGCTGAGGAGTTCAGAGGATCATACACTTGACATTGTGAGAAAGTATATAACCTTGCTGTCAGAGGAGAGAAGAGTGTTAAGATAGAGGAGAGAAGCCTTGCTCAGTGTCAAGGATGGCTGAGCAAATGTTTAAAGCTAATCACAATTTGGAAAGATAGCCCAGAGATGCAAGGCAGGAAAAAAAAAAGAGTTAATTCTTAACCCACGTGGCCAAGGAAAGGAAAGAAATACTCTGGAAGCAACCCATAAGCAACAGAATTAGATAGTTACAGAGTAAATCTTAATGGCAGCATCGCATACATTCTCATTTCTGGATCTTTCTGGTCGCTACAAAAACAAGAGCAAGCAAAGGTGTGAATGATGTGTGTCTCCAGGTTAGAATCTTGTCTTGTACCATTAATACTGAGGCAGGTGTGAGATGGATCAACCCACACTGGGATATATATGCCTGCATATGACCCAGGGTCCTGCAGCCACCCGGCCACATCTGTCCTCCCCAGCCAGCTTAGGCTGTTCCCACTCAGGGGAAGCTACTCAAAACCATCACAACCTGCTAACCCTGGTACTTGGGCTTAGCCCTCTGCAGCCAGACTGGGCTGCTCAGCCTTCCTCCAGGAGAGCAAAGGAGGCAAGCACGGGCTGGGGCTTGTCGCAGAGGTGTTCTGGGACCTCTTGTCCGGTTTGGACGGGTTGAGTGGGATAAATTGGGATGGGTATGGTGGAGTGCCCAAAAATAGATTTTAATGTTCACTGGGACTGCATGGTCCGAGGGGCTGCATCCAAAGGCCTGGGGGTGTGGTTAACCTAACAATATATAGGGGTACCTGAGGGCAGGGGTCTAATCCCGACTGCAGGACAGGGGCTTTGACCTTTTAAGTTTAAGGTCCTGAACCAACGGAAAATTAGAAGTAGAAATGAGTCCTATTTTGGGATGACTCATTAGCATCCCCCCAGCACCCCGCCTCCCAAGGCCTCAGGTTTGTTCCCTCCATGTCAGGAACCCAGTCCAAGGCATGATCTATCCCAGCTAATTAGGTTTCCACAGGGGCTGTACTAAAGAACCAGGAATTTTATAGCCCAGGCTTTGCGTGCCTAAATGGAAGGTTCTGTTGTTGCATTAATAGTAATTACTTGATCCTGGGGGTGCAGGCACCACACCTTCTTGGCCTCAGTCCAGAAGAACCACACCTCCCAGCTGTATGGTGAAATGTAACCAGGCAGGCCTGGGTTGAGTTAAATTCAGTTTCCCTGAAAAGCATTAAAACTCATGTTCTTTCTCATTCCTTGGTTTGATGAAGACAGTGACATCTAATAAAGTATTCAGGTGGCACCCAGCTTCCCATTCCCTTGAATCCATTTGATCTCAATTGTCCATCTCTGCATGCTAGGGTGAAATGAGTGGGCAAGAAAGCAGGAGGAGCAGGGAGTGTTTCCCCCCAGATCCCCCCAGATGAAGCAGTTTCTCAGAAGAGAAAATGGTCTGCAAGGGGCAGATGTGGCTTTGCCATGAGACAGGGTAAGAAAGACAAGGATTGCAGTGGGTGCCAAATTCTTCTTTACCCACTCAGGCAGGACAAGGCTTAGATTTCTCAGGACAAGCTGTGCTAAAGCTGGTGGCTGTGCCCATGTATTCCCCACAGTGCTTAAATAGAGCAACTGGCCACCATCTGTGAAGCCATTATAAGCAAAAACACCCCCTGCCCCGGGTGCATGCACACACAGCAGGTCTGATCGGGAGCCAGCTGTGAGAAGAGAAAGGGAATGCCACTGGAGCTGGCTGTGCCCAGGGAAGGGATGCTCTGTGACAAGAGAGAGACATGCTCAGGATGCCTATGAGAGTGAGGAGAGACATGCTGCTAGACCAGGGGTGCAGGAATTGTGTGCATGGCTCTTAGAAGTCCAGAGAAACATCCCTCTACACAATAAACTGTGTCCAGAGCTTCCTGCTTGGCTGCCAATTGCTCATTTCTCTCCATGCAATTATAGACATTGAACCCCTCTCTCTGTGACTTTCAATGGCTGGGAAGGGCCCACGTCCTCTCACCCAATGAACTTATGGCCATCATTCAGTAGCTCACCCCAAATAAAATCCTGTTTGCTCTGCATATCTCAGCCTGGCTGCTCATTTGGGTGCCACTCCCATTCTGCCATGGGGTTCAATGGCATCTGCACAGACATCAGACAGTGGATCAGCTCTGTTTTTACTCACTGTGCACTCAAGCAGCAGAGCAGCTGCTATCCCAAGCCCATCTTTGTGGGCAAGGCCCTTCATATCTCACTGGGCTAGACCCTGCCTCATCTTTTCAGCAGTTTCAGTGTGCTTCTGCTTTTCCTCTCTCGGCTTTCTACAGGACATCTTGATTTTGGAAATTTCCCTAACAATATGCTGAGCAGAACTGCAAAGTCCTAGAAAGAAGAAAAAGACAAATCAGGGGAGAAGGAAGAAAACCGATCCCATTTCCAAGCATGGCTTAAAGCTGCTTGCCATCACTGCCGGACAGCGCTCATGTCATGTCGGCTGTCTGCTTACTTCTTGAATTCCCTCCACGAGTTACTCTAGTCAGAGGAAAATAAAAGTGACAAGCAGCACTGACCTGTGTGTGCTCTGAAGAGGACAGGGGCAAAGTCCTCTATGAGGTTTTAAAAATAGATGTGCTGCAAAGGGTACAAAAAGATGGACTAAGAGCTTCTTTCCCCCACATGCAGCTTCTGTAGACACTCTGAATGCTGGTAGGGTCACCGTATGATTTACTGTATGTGTTTAAGTAGGATAGCAAGGCACACTGCTAGGTGACTGTCAAAACACAAGTATTTCATGGTTTGAAATCATTATCTAATCAGCTAATCCAGCACTGCAAAAAAAAAAAAAAAATCGTATACCTTTTGCCTTTATCACTTGCACAGTTTCCTGACATATTTGCAGTAGAAAAATTAACACATCAGTTACTGCAAATCGTTTTGATGTATGTATGACAGATTAAGAACTGGAAACACAGCAGGGATTTGTTAGTGTTTGGCTGGGCTTTTCCCCTTTCAAGTCATCCTTCTAAGCTTCCTGTAAATACACACAAGTCTTGTGGTTGTTGTCTTCCTCTGTAAAATGATAGGAACTGGGCACAATATCACAAACATTTTAACCAATCAAGCACACAATTAACAACCAATTTATATGTTTTGTCTGCAATTTTCCTCAGCAGTAGCTTTAGTGGAGACAATTGAAGTCTTGGATAGTCTAGAAAGATCAGATTTACCAAGACAGTTGCAATTAATTGAAAGTTCTTCCTATTGCCTCTAAAGGTGTCTGAAAAGAAATTATCTACCCAGCTCTGCCTACCAGGAAGAAGGCACTGGCAATTCTAAGGAGATAATATCCACTTTATTTAAATAAATTTTTATCATGGTTAGTAGAAGGCTGTACAAGGCAAATTAAATTTCTTATCAGCATTAAGGCAGAGACAACTGTTTTGATAGGAATTCAATAGCATTATATTTAAATACTTATTTTGCAGGGAAGATATATCAGTGCAAAATGAAAAATCCTCCAGTTATCAAACACTCAACTAATGCATTCTAAAAATGTGAAATACACCCAGGAATTTCATTTTAAAAAAGCACATGGTCTCAGTAATTCATCACAGTCACTGGTGGAGTATACTGTAAAGGGAATTTTTGTTTTCAGCACCTTAATCCTAGGCTACAAAATAAGAGCTGGTTTACTGAGATATTCCAACCAGCACATGCACTGAGGAGACCAGTGGCAGAATTCCTCCTGGGACTTCAGTAGTCCTGCAGCAACTGACAGATGTTCGCTTATCTACACACCACAGCCAGCCCCAGATCTGAGTTTTTTTTAACAGATTCAGACATTTATATTATTTTTGTGAAGTATCCCGCATAGCAGACCTGAATCATACCCATTGGTAAATCCAGGGTATCAATGGAGTTGACCTGTCTTAAGTGTCAAGAGGTATTTTCTACTTTTGCATATCACATAGTCCCAGAAGAAACAAAGAAAGTTCCCTGCTTCTTTCCTAAAAAGGAATCTCATCTTGGGGTGCTGGAGAACAGCAGATGATATACAGAACAGGAAATTAATTATTCCCATTATTAGTGAGCAGAAAAGATATTTTTTTCTATGATTCTTTGCAGGGCATGCACAAATAGACTCAAGATGTGTTTGCACTAACTGTAGCAGAGAGAGTCCCCCACCCCCAGCTACAAAAAATAAATGAACCAAAAAGCTCTAAATTCTGTTGTAATAGGGCAGGGATTCCTTGAAACTCTGGAAACTTCAAACAACAGCTGGGAACAAAGCTCAGAGTAATTTACTATGCAGAAAAAATAGTGGCCTTGCACATTACAAGCCAGTAATGTGCAATGCCATTGAGTGTGCCATAAATGTGCCATTTAATGAATGTGGAAGAGAAAAAAAACCCAAAAACCCAATATCTGGCAGAAGCCAGTGTTATTTATCTATTTACATGAGCACTAAGAGCAGAAACCCTGTCTAGCAACACCTCCTGGCTTAAATGCCTTCAACATCATGTTTTTTCCTAGCTACATTTGGCTCTTTGCATTATTCCTTGATAAACTTCTTGTTACTCACAGGCATTTTAACACCCAAATATTACTGATCATACTTACCCTAAAATTTTGACAACAAGTTCCCATTTTAATCCATTATGCAATTTATTTTTGCTGCAGGAATACACTTCCCTTTCATCTCTCTCCCAAGTAACACCTTCATAAATTTTCTGTTCTCTCCTTCACTCCTTCGGAGGAGCTTAACCACCCACAGGTTATATTTTTCTTCCAAGAGTGCCAGTCTGCTGCTTGCTCAGTTGTGACAGATTCAATCTAAGCAGAGACCTTTCTCTTAGCAGGAGATTTTTAGTCCCACACTACAGGGTACAGTATCTCTCTGATCGCACTGCTGACTGCACTGTTCCCCTCTGTTTCTCTTAAGGGAGGATGTCCTTTGTGAGTAGGCATTGACTGGGTGTGTTAGCATGGGTTTCCCCCTCAACTAACACCAACTTCTAGCTCCTCCACCAGAAATCCCTTTGGTCACAAAGCAAGGTCTGCTTTTCACCTACTCTTTCCATCCTTGTAAGCAGCAAGGTATTTTCCAGCTCTTAAATTTTTTAGCCAAAAGGTGCTGAGGAGTCATCCCCACACAAGCAAACAGCCTCTCCTCTGAAACCTCCACCTCTGCATTTATCCTGGAGCAATATTTGCAATGATGCACTGGCAAATTTCCTCATACAGATGCTATGCATGAGATGAGACTAAGCATGTTCTTGGTAATGGAACCTGTCAGTGATAAATCATCTAGATTAAATAGATATGTCTGCACCCTCTGAAACATGCAAAAAAAGCTCTAGGGAAAAAAAAAATAAAAAAAGAACACTCTTATGCCAGTACCTGAGGGGGCAGGGAGCACCTTTATCCCCTAGGATAGCTGTAGGCACACAGAAACCCAGAGGAAGCTGATTTCCAAACCAACGTGTTGCTGCTGCCCTAAGTGTCGATCCTATATGGCCTAGGATGCCCATGGAGCAGACTCATGGCCACAGGAAGCGTAGGCAGAGCTCATTGCCTGCCCAGTAGGAGATGCTGTACCAAACAGTGCACATTCCTTCCACCTCCCTGCCCCAGGCTGGTTAGGGATCAGGGGTGCCTGGAGAAAGGAAGATCTTTGGTCCCATATCCAGAGGTTTGTATTTAGGCTGGGAGTTGGTGGACTGTGCAGCATCCTCAAACCCACCACACTGTTCTGTGTGTGCATGAAGCACATCCATGCTGTTGTCTCAGATTTGCACTGGCTCTACCTGCAACACAGGGGACAGCCACCCTGTGGCCCTGGAAGAGAGCTACCATAGTCACTTCATGGAACCGGCCTTTGGGGGACCAAAGCTTGCATTTTGTATCATTTCAAACTCTAAAACTGTCAGTAAAAAACCTGAAATTATATCCCTGTTGGGCAAAATGTTCCAAATTACGTTTTCTACCTGGAAGCTTTAATGAAGGAATAATGAAGTCACTGGTCACAGACAATCCCCTGAAATCTCACACTGATATAAACTGATGTGTAGTGGATGAGAATATTAAAACACACACTAGGAGACAGAAAAATGAAAGCCCTACTGTCTGTGAAAGAGCAGCACAGAAAAGACTGACCCACTCATGTAATTTTTCTTCCCTAGTTTATTCTAGCAATTCCTAGAATTTAAAAAGATGTGACAAATCTTTATTAAAAGATGAGATAAAAAGCCAAAACCTTTTCTGAAGCTGACTTTAGTCAGATGGGAAAATTAGAAGTTTTGAAATATTCAGTCTTTAAAGATGGATGTTTCCACTAATTTTTGTATCGTGAACTTAATTATGCCTCCCCACAGATTTGATACAGTTCTTCAGTAATGACTGCTTATAAAATTCTGAAAAGAATCCTTGGACAAAGTCTTCAAAGTAAAAACTGCCCCCAGATATTTGCTAAAATAATCATCAGAAATCGGCAATTATTTTTTAGAAAATTAAATTTCAACTCATGGGCTTATATAAAATACCACCATTTGTTCAAACCTGAATTTCCACACTGCATAACAAAATATGTTCCTGGGACAGGCTGACAAATATGTGTCAGCTTAGACAAAATTTTTATGTGGCCAAAAGTAAACACTAGGCATATACTTAACTATCTATATTGTATTTAGAACTTGTATTTTACCTATGTAGAACTTTTTAGATTTTCCTGACCCTACTGACATCTGACCACCTTTAGTAATATAACACTTTAAGAAAATAATACTCTCAGTTCATTTTAGTATCAGTACAGTCAGAGTGGGTGACTGACCCTATAAACTTTGGATTGTTTTTCACCTAGTATAAGAAGTGAAAAGCTGTGAGGGTTTCCTGGTCCTGGAAGGGCTTTTTCCTCTCCAGATATTTCCCTAATGATCCATGAACAGAAATCAGCTGGAACTCACAGCAATACTGCTGAAGAGCAGATCTTTTTCTTATGACTTGGCAAGACTGGTTTAAACACCAGATGGATCTAAAATAATAATTGGAAGAAAAGAAGTATCTTCTTCCACTGGTACCCCACAATCTTTTTCCTGTCTCACACACACCTACACTCTTACAGTCACATGCTGAATGCTGCTCTTGCTAGGATTCTGGGGCAAGAAGTGCTTTCCATTAAATGTGTCCAGAGATTTGCTCTGTTGTGATGCTTCCTTCACCAGCTGTGCTTAAGAGAGATTGGTTTTGTTTAGCTGCGTTACACTAAGCTCTCCAGTGAGTCTTCCAGGTGTTACTGGAACAACATCCCTCTGCAAACCAGAGGGAAAGTGGCAATGGGAAAGTTCTACCATGGGGGAGTTCTACCATGCCCACACTCATTGTCCCTACATCCATTTTCCAGTTCCTCTGTCAAAATCACACTCGCTTGAGCCTGGAGAGGCAAATCTACTCTAATTGTGTCTGTCTTAAATAGCAAATCCTCTTCCAACCTGTCCATTTTTTATAAATGTCACATCTTCTGTATGGATGACCTTTTCCTTTCCTGAGTTTTCTATCCGACTTGGCATGGGGAGAAGTGAAGTCCGGGATTCGGCGGACGGCAACACAGTAGTTCTGGGATGGCATATGCTGTGGGAATGCAGTGCAGGCACTTTTTTCAAGCTCCTGATTACAGGGTTGGATTGCAAGTATGTCTGGCAGAACAGTATGAATGGATGGCACAATCAAAGGCTGAGAGGAGCTGGTGCAAAGTGGCACATTACATTTTTAAGTATCCTTTACAAAAGCTCACAGATCAGCTATTGCAAGACCAGCCTGCTGACTAACAGAAATTTATCAAACTAGTGATTAAACATTCACAAACAAAACAAGCCAGGTGATATATATTTTTTTTTCCTTAGTGGAAAAAACCCTCCAAGCTCGAGTTTCACTTGAGTGTTTCCCACAAGGATTTGTTGATCTGACAGAGCTGATAAAAGAGTGTGGGTAACTACACAGAGAGCTCACTGCAGCTACATCTCCTGAGATCCAGCATGTCTATGACCAAGAGGGAACCTCGTGGCATGGCACCAGTGTAAAGGGAGCACATCCAGTGACAGAAAGGACCTACAGTGGGCAGACCTACAGTGCAGACACCCAAAAGTCCCAAATGCACAGGCCCTACTGGGCAGTAGATCATGTGGGTACATGGCTGCTTTAGCTTTATGGACTAACCACATTGCTGCCTGGCTGCCTCTCCAAGGCTAGAAAGGAGGTAACTACAGGAAAACAGCAGCATTGATGCCCTTTCAGTCCATTTTTAGACCTTTTTCCCCACAGTTAGAGAGCAGGAGTAGAGCAGACATTTTTATTGCTTGAACCCAGAGATAAGATAGAGATTATTCTATTCTATTCTATTCTATTCTATTCTATTCTATTCTATTCTATTCTATTCTATTCTATTCTATTCTATTCTTCATTACATTACATTATATTGTATTATATTATTATATACTTACTATTATATATATATTATTGATTCTATTAGCCATAGAGATTAGCCAATCCAATACTTTTAGAGCTTTGTGGTTTTTTTATTTAAGACAAGTGACTCTTAAGTTCCAATTTTAACATAAATTACTCATAATTCCAATTTGTCCCCAACACAGCAACAATCAGCTCCCAGCATTGCATGAAATATGTCTTTTCTCAAGCTGTGCTAACAGTTAAAAAATCATTACTGCTTAGGCAGTGATTTTGGACAATACCATTCTGGTTTTTCCCTCGAGGATCAAGATAAACAGCTTTTCTAATGATTCCCCATAGAAACTTCAGACAGTGAAGCTAATCCTTAGTCAGCTTGTCTGCTTCTGTGGCTTTTGTGCAGCAAATTTAGACACAGAAATTATGTTTTTAGTTGTGTATGTGTAATACAAGTCGTTATACTGGGATGTCCATCCATTCTTCCTGTGCTTTTAGGAATCCGCCACTACACAAAGGAAGGCGGTTCTTGTTTCTCCACCTTCCTATTGTCATTTCCAAAGATATCACCTAATTTTGTTTTCTAAACCCTAAGGTGGCAGAAGAATAACAGCTTACTTAACTTTCATGGTGGCCCACAGTATAAGTGACAGCTAAAAGAGTAAAAAATATATCCAAAGGTGGTTGCCTTTTTTTTCTGAAAAGCGAGAGTTCTTGTAAGCTTACCGAATTCTGAGATCTATTTTCCCTAAGGTGTTGATGGGAGCTAAATGTTGATTTCCAGCACCCCTGGATGCATGCACAAAGCCTTAGGCTGCTCATGAGCAGTTCTGCAAATCAGGTATTTCACTTTCTCTACTTTGATAGCAAGTGCCTGAAGCAAACAGACAGTTTCTGGGAAGACAGTGTGTTTTGCTGGACACAGAGCAACACTTTTCCTAGTTCCATTTCAGGGAAACATTCTCAGTTGCATCCAAACTTCAGAGTTAAGTTTGACCCAGGCGGAATTTCTTATTGGTTTTGTTTTGCCTTTTAACATGGTAATCCCCCCACATAGCCACCCTCTCCCCTGGTATTTGGGTACCTTGTGATTTCTTCTCTCTTTTTTCCTTTCCTTTGAGTTGCTCAGCTCTGCAACCAGACACAAAGCTGCCAGAACAAGGCTGCTCTTAGAGGCTAAAGGAGATAGCTAGAGGAGATAGAGGTATTCAACTTTTTCTTATATTAAAAAGCTGTAACACACAAAAAACCCCCACAAACAAACAAACAAAAAAAACCAAGCCAAAAAACCCAACAAAACAGGCTTTTCTGAAATAGCCACTGCTCTAAACAGTCACTTTGAACAGAAATATTTAATTTCCCTGTTTGACAGGAATATGAATTTGTGAGGGACATGACTGAGTAGTTTTCTTTGCATGTGCTACACCTAAGAAAGGTGAGGGCTGCTTTGGGCAGTCTTTGGAACCAGAGAAGTTGAGTCCAAGCCATGGAGCAGCCAGAGACAGCCTGGCTTCCCCCACAGTCCTGGGACTCCTGGCCAGCAGGTTGCCTCCATTGGGAGATTGCAGGAAGCTCAGTTCTCACACAGCCTGCAAAAAAACAGAGGGGTGGGTATCTGAGAAACCTCCAAGAGCAGCCCCCTTACCCATGACATTATAGGAACAACAAATACTTCTTGCTGGAATATCTGCTAACACTCTCCTCTAGGCTATGCTAGACATAAACAAGCACAAGAAGAAACTTGGTTTTGCATAAGGCTGAAGCCAGTCAGATATCAAAATGGCAACACACATTTCTATAAAGAGGTTTAAGATCACATCCTATTTAGGCTTCCAAAATCCAGATTATATTTTTATAGTTTGAAAATAGCCACACACAAATCATAGAATTGCAGCTTGGTCTGGGCTGGAAGAGGCCTTAAAAATCATCTAGTTCCAAGCCCTCTGCCATGGCCTGGGACACGTTCTACTAGACCAGGTTGCTCAAAACCCCATCCAACCTGTCTTTAACACATCCAGGGATAGGGCATCCACAGCTTCAATGGGAAGCCTGTTCCTGTGCCTCACCACCCTCACAGTAAATCATGGCTTGCCAAAAGAAGTTGCAAAAGGTAAACCACAATTTTCATTAGGAAGCTGCTATGGGTGTTCCACCATTCCCCTTGTACCCCAACCACCAATGGGTCTGTCCTCTGCCCACAGCCTGCACCAACGTGCCATGAAGTCTGGCAGACTATTTCAGCCTAATGTTTAGCACAGGCAAGTATGGCATTCAGGATGTAATGCCTGTTCCTTTAAAATATGTGTTTGGTGTTGTTTTGCTGGTTTGGTTTTCTTTTAAATTTGAATGTGTTAAATTGAAACCATTCTGGCTAAAATTGTGAAGACAGCTCCCTTGCAAAAAAGTAGGGAAGGTTTCAGCTGAATTTTCTGTTCCATTCCCCTGAGTGATAGTAGGAGGAAATGTTTTGGTTTCTCTATTACACTAAAACTTCCAGTGTTTCTTGTTTTACGATAACGAAATGTTGAGACAGGAAGTGTCCTCCACGGTAAATGATTTGTGCTGTCATTCTCCAAAGAAAATGGATAGATGACTGATTTTGCCATGATAAGTAGTTTTGGTTACTTATTCTTTCTGGATATCATAACTTACACACATTAAATTAAAAAGGGGCTATGTCAGAGAAAACGGGGGCCTTGCAGACACACCCAGAGGCAAAGCAGTAAAAAAAAATGTCCTTGCAGACAGTGCCTTAACAGGCCTGATGGGTGTCTTTTGTGATGCCCCCAGACTGTGCAATTCCTTTTTATAATGAATTACTATTTCTTGCAGTTTATTAGCAAATCTGAGCAGAAGAGGATATCCAGCTATTACATTTCAGGCTCTGTGCATACATTTCTTTCCTGACACTACAGAGCTGTTCCCATTTTTTAATGCAAATGCTCTATGCTACTGATCAGCAATACATTCTCTTACCCTGTTTTTCTAAGAAAAGGAGGTATGGAATGGTCTTATCTGTGAGTGCCCACATGATTACTTTTAATCCAGAGGACAATTTCAACTACATCTCAGGGAGGACTACATGCCTCGAAGCCTGAGAAAACATGTGGAATGGTGGAAAGCAGAGGGGCAGCAGAAGGATGGAGAAGAACTGTCCTACAGGCAGCCAGCACAGGCCACTGCTCCATCCACACTTGAATAATTCTGCTGAGACATGCAGGGAAAAATACAGGAGCCAAAAATCCAAATCTGTTGGAAAGCAGGCTTCCTTGGATCCGTTACCAACTGAACAGCTGAAATTGCTGCGGGGTAATCATCATGCTGCTGTAAAAGGAATTAATCAAAAGGGCATGCAAAGCTTTCTGAAGACTTTGATTCTTACAGCTGTAGAAATCTAAGTGAATCACTCCTGTTTTCCATAAGGTATGTATTTTGACATGTATGGTCTCATCCCTGGGCTTCAGCAAAAGCTAGCTAGTCTTTACCAAGCAGCCAGACACTACATATTTATTTTTTGATTTTTTTCCTCTGGAGGTTGATATAATCTCAGAAAAAATATACATAAATCTTAGAAGACTGTGAACTGTCCAGCAGAAATATAGCCTTTGCAAAACTTGCTAGCTGAAGGAGGAATAAAAAAGCCATAATAAGCTGATTTCCAAGTATTTGCTTTCTTCCCCCCTCAGATACCAGTAGTAAAAAAATAATAATAATAATAATAAAAAAAAATCCTTAAATCCTTTCTCAGAGAGGTGAAAGTTTGAAAATATTAACAAAAAGTGAGAGGTCGTGTAAGAGGCAGTGAAAATATTTCTCATTTACTCACATATTAATAAAAAACAAAGCAGAAAAGATGGTGTTAAGAGAACTGGAATGAAAAAACCCTGCTTACAAGTACCCACCAAAGACAGAACTGCTCAGTGTTATCCCAGCAGGTACCTGCTGATGCTGTTCCAAACCCATTTGTCTCTAGGGCTGGATGTGCACAGAAAATGTTAAGTTGGGACCCTCGTTTCACCTACTGAAAAGGGAGGCATAAGACTGGAGGATTCCTCTGCAATTATTGGCAATCCTGCATGGCCAATATAAGTGGTGCTTGGCACAGCCAGTCCCACAGCACTCCCAGGCACCAAAAATCCCTCCTGCACATCTCTGAAGCATACATCCTTGCAGCCTGATAAAACTCAAGTATATAAAACAGCTTAAAAAGGCACAGTGTCAAGGGGGAAGGAATCTCAGCTGCATTTGCCACTCAGCTTTGTCAAAGTGTGGAGGGAGCAGCCCAGTGGCATGTCTGAAACCCCAGCACTCTGTGTCCTGTAACTCACTTTTCCCTCCAAGACTGGTGACAAAGGACTTTCCTTGTTTGTATATTCATACCACAGGTCTGGGTTAAGTGCAAATAGACATCCCAGTGTAGATAAAATGCAAATATGTTTCCATTTTTCATTTTTAAATGTCCTTGCAACTCCTAAACCAAAAAATTCTTGATAAAATTTGCTTCTGGTAGTGTGCTCAAGATGTTTCCTCCCTTGCTATACTGGTAATTTTGCACAGCAGAAGTTCCCTACACCAGAGAAACATTCAAATGATTGAAGAAATAATTCCAAAACATTGTTTCAGGGTTAAGATATGGACTATGTTCCAGATTATGTCATATCAGATACACATTATTAATCTGTGCTACCCCAAATTGCAGCATGACTGTTTAGAGAGAGTTGATTAACATTTAAATTCTTATTTGGATTAAATTGATGCAAATAACATCACTTGCTCAAGTACTGGAACATTATTTTTTGTGGTATTTCTGGAGAATACCAAGGGAAGTTTCTTTTGGTAGACATGGACCACAAGAAAAAGATTGAATATATTGAATTGATAAAGCCTCTCAAACAGTCTCTGTATGTGTTTTTCTGAGTCTTTTTTCCCCCCATTACTGTCCCTTCTGTTCTACTGTAATTCTGCCTCTTTTCAAAGTTAAGATATCACATCTCCATCTCTGTTAAAACACGTATTCCTCTTTTTTCCCTTCCACACCTGAAGTGGAAATAGCTTTAGGGAAATGTGAAGAGTCAGGAGAAATGACAGCAAATTGGCATGTGTTTCATCCCGTATATGTAAGACTGGCAAAGTAGAGAAAATGCAATTACATTGCAGCTTTGCTCACTGGCTCAGGCAGTACAGCAAGCATTGCCTGCTCAGGTCACAGCATCTTGGAATCCTGGGAGGTAGGAAGGGACCACCATGGAGGACATCCAGTCCAGCCTCCTGCCCAAATCATGGTCAGCCATGGGATCACACCAGGTGCCTCAGGGCTTCAGCTGGTCAGGTCCTGAGAGCCTCCAAGGATGGAGGTGGCAGATCTCTGGGTAAGGTGAGTCATAGCCTTTCCTGTGATACCTGTGGGGTAGCAGAGTTCTGCCCTGTAGTGACAAGTCCACTGCTATGACATGGCCATATTCCAAAATCCTTGCCTACAAGGGAAGGCTTGTGGACTCATGAGAGGTTTTGATGGCTTTCCCTCTGCTGCTTTGTTGGCTCTTGCACACTGAACACCATCCCCTGTTATGACTCAGTTTACACCGTGCCATGGGACAAGCTCTCTGCCACTCAGAAGCACAGCAGGATGGTAGCTGCCACATCTCTTGACAGAAGAAGAGCCCTCCCACATGGCCACTTCCCAGACTCATTATCAAAACCTTCCCACAGGCATAGCTAGTGAGCCAATTTTCACCTCTGCATCCATTATCTTGCAGTGGAGAAGTGACGTCACTCTGTGACACGACATGAAACAGCATAAAATAGAGCAAAACCTCTGTCTCAATTGCCTACGTCTACTGAGGTGGTAGCCTAAATTAGAGAAACTGCAAAATGACTTTTCAGTATTAAACCAGCTGAGTCAGAGGGGGAAAGTCAGCCTCTCACAGCTCAGAGTGGGTATGCTTACCTCCCTTCATTCCCCTCTGGGGCCAAAACAGGTGTTTCTTGCTAATGAAATTGCTGAGATCTAACAGAATTAAAAATATGTACATACATAGAGAATTGAATAGGGTAAAAAAGCAGTATAAAAAGTGTGGTTACTCAAGAAAGAACTGTGATTTTTGAGATGGCTACTTCTACAGCCCCTGTTCTGGTTTAGCTTTTCTCTTCTTCCTCCCTCCTTCATTAAACCACATCCTTCCTGGCCTCCTTCATTAAACCGCATTGGATACCTTGAATAAGATAATAAAAATCTTAAACATTTCTAGTCTCTCATGCACTTTGGCATTCTTGGACTTCACATAAAAAACATTTGTTGAGTGATGTTTTTTGGCCCCATTCAGATTTCAGCACCCCCCAGGCAGTGTGTATTGTCTCAGGAAGCACATGTCAGGATGGCACAGTCAGCACAAACCTTCCTATTCTCCTTGCAGGGAAATTTCCTCATTAGGAGAGCACATGGGCATGAAAAACAGGCCAACCACCCCTGATGACTTTTCTTGTTGTGAAACACATGGATGCTTCTATCAGGAGAGTTCTGGAGGATCTCTGAGTCTCTCAGTTTCACTGCCACTTTCTGCAGCCCGGAAGAACACCAGGGTTTTCATGACTGGTGAAGGCAACACAAGCATGGCATCAACAATCATGAAAAAAATGATATGTTTAACTGCCAATCCCAACCCTTCATAATTCCAGAGCTGATTTAATCATCTGAGCCAATGGTTTCAGGGCCAAATTAAATGACAGAGGTGGCAGAGGGGCCCAGCGCTCATTCTCTAAATAGCACAAATTGTTCTGACCTGTCGCAGTAGATCAGGATGAAGGCTTTAGGTTAGCAAGGTAGCCATGAAGATCAAATAGGGATGAGGGGAGAGGAGAACTAATGTGTATTTAATCCTGGACACTCTAGTGTAACAAGAAAGTATTTTTCTAAAAGTTATTTGAGGTTTTTCCAGGACTGAAGTGAGGCAGCAGCCATCAGATCCACGTGGCCTTGCCCAGAGTCCTACACTATGTCCCCGGCACCCAGAGCAGGAGCCAGGTAATGACCACAATACTGACTACTGTCCCATTTCTGTGCCATCTTAGCTGGCATCTCTCTGGAGAGGGAGGATGACAGTGTGCTCCCAGGGAACTGCTGATACAGAAGGGCCAGAAGGACACCAGCATGGCAGGTCCATGGTCAACACATGTCACCTCAGCAGATGTCACCTCACCAGTGATACTGAGGAAATGAGGAAACTAAAACGGAATGTGAAAGCTAAAAAATATTTGAGAAGAAAGTGAAGCAGGACATGCCATTTCCCTTACTGGGACAACATTCAAAACACTGATTTAGGCTGTGTGTGTGCTAAGCTCAGGGTTAGGGCTGTTTCCTCTTGTCTTTCCAGGGCTGCCTTGTCCAGAAGCCACATGGGCTGGACATCCTAGATCCCCCTGTGTTGCTTGATAGTCCTTTCACAAACCACTTTTCTTCTCTAACCCCAGACAGATCATCTTAAGGTTAATAAAAGGACTAATGTTTGGAAAACTCCTTCTGTGCCCACAAACAATAACCTCATCAGCTCACTGAACAGGAGCTTAGCAATTATCCTCCAAACGAGAAGAATCTAAAGCAAAGGCATTAAGCTCAGATTCTCAGTGTGTCATATTTATGTAAATATCTGAGTAAAGTAATCATCAGCACTGCTGTGAGAGGTGAGGAGGCGGGGGATAGCTCAGGGCAGAGTGCTGGCAAGGCATCTAGAAACCTCACAACCAGAAGCAGCAAATATCAAAATGCCATGAGGGGGATGGATTTGGGTTCTCCAATCACTTTACGTTTCATTGAACATGATATTTGTGCTTTGTTGTTTTTGAGTATTGGGGGCAAAGTGCCACCTGGGGTAAAGTTTAAAAGAACCAGTGGCTGGAAAACGCTGCTGCTGAGAGACAGAGCTTTTGAGATAGGTGCTGGGACTGCCCTAAGCCCAGTGGGTTGGATGAGGAAAGGGACCGGAATCTTTCTGAAGCATTGTCTACTCATGAAGTCTCTGGAACTCTTGTTCATTTTTCCTGGCTGTTCTTGCATGAAGCTTCTGAGACACCATCTTTTAGGGTTTATTTAATGTTTCCCTACTTTGATACAGTTATCTTACAGGGCTTCAACAAATAGCAAATATATGGGGGAACTGAATATTTGGGGTTGTGATTCAAAGACTTCAGAGCCATCTTTACACAGAAGCTGTTATCACAGCTTCTCTCCCACCTTAGCAAAAATAGCAGAAACCTTGGTTTTGGTCATTATTGGAAAGCAATAGATGTTTTTCTGTGCAAGCAAAGTTAATCAATACCAGTTTTCTGGAGTTATGGTTACATGAGCAGAATATAGCTCTGAAAGTCAGGCCTCACCACAGGGAGGTCACTTAAGAAGTCAATTTAGCCAGATCTTGCTGCCTGTGAGTGCTGCTAAAGCTGCTGTTTCTGAGCTCTGCCACAGAATTTACTACAGTGACCTGTGTGAAAACATGCAGTAATACAATTCGGTTCTGGAAACTCTGTGGCCAATTTGTACATTTTCAAAATTAAGTTACCATCATTTAGCATCTAGTTATTTATGTCCCAGAGGAAAAGTTTTTATTAATATTGAGGAAAGGTATTCAGATTTTAAAGGCAAAAGGAAAAATGAGCCAACTAATAGTTCATAAAATGATCTTCCCAGCTTGCCTTGAATGATACTGCAAAATTATTATAATGGATAAAGCATTAGAGGATCTTGATCAAACATGATCCTTCAGGGCTAAGGAACCTCATTTTCCTGCATACAGATACTGTTCACTCAGTCCCTCAAGATTTCATAACACATGAAGACATCAGTATTTTCAACAGAATTAAGCAGTGCAGTTAAATAGCTATTCTACTGCTGTAGCATGAAAAAATACAATAGAATCAATTGTAGACATACAACTGATTGTACAACCAATTATTGTACAAAAATTGTACAATCAATATTGTAAAAATACAATAGAATCAATGGAATCCCAATTTCATGGGGATAGCTAACCCATTCCTAATCAAGGATCAGCCAGTCTTACAGCATAGCACCTGCTATGAATTAATGCTTCCCTCTGCACCAGCCCAGGCTGCCCCGGGGACACTGCCCCACAACTGGACTAGGCTGAAAAACAAGTGGCTCTTTTAAAAGTGGTTTCTCTCTTTGCAGGAATCTGAATTAATGAAGACCAAACCACTTCACTTATTAGCCATTTTTTAGTGAACAGACACAGCAAAAGGGTTTAACAAAACAAGACTAACCAAATTCAGTCATGGGCAGTCTGAAGAAGTGGGTTTGCATACTTCTGAGGTATTAAACAAGTTGCTCTCCAGCCACAGTCAGCTGGTGCCACCCATGGGCTTTGGAGGAATGCCAGTGCAGTCTCTGCAAGTGCTTTGAGCTGAGACACACAGTACCAGGAGATGGAACAATTCAGAGACAGTGAGGGAGAGATGCTCCAGAAGACTCTCTACCTGCTGTGACTAACACTGGTCTTTCAAAGCACACACACAGGGTGTGCAAAAGAGGTAATGACAGTCACAGGTAGATGTGTCACCACTGCAAGGATGTGGTACAGAGCAAGCCAACACTAAGGATTTGCTGGTGGTTTTTGACCAAGCCCAGTGAACAGACCCTTGTGCAGCAGTCTGTGGACAGAGACAGCGGGAGCAGGTTTGGTCTGCTGCATATGGCACGGGTTGAATGCTGGCAATCCAAAACACACACGAGACCTGGATAAATAAATTTGCCATTTATGAATAACAGCCCTCTCCACAGCACAAAGCCTGGATGGACAGTTTTATGAAGTCTGATTGGTCAGTGAATTATTTCTGTTTAAATAGACTGAGCTGCTCAAAAATAATTTTAAAAATTATGATGCTGCAAAGGCAATGCTCAGTATTTCTAGAGACTTTATCTAGTGCTCCTACCACTGCTGGGTGCTGGCACAATGAGACTCTTACCCACTTGTGTCTTATGTGCTGAGTTTATTATATCTTCACAGTTCATGGAGTAGTTAAATTACTTTCTCAGGATCACATAACTCATCTTTGTCAGCACTGAGACAAGAACCCAGGTGCTCTCTTTGCCACTGCAGACTTCAGGCCCTAATAGCTAGATTTCGTGTTTCTCTCTTTACTTGCTGCTGCTGGATGAAAAGCACGAGCAATTCATCCTGCATTATATGCAGGAAAGAAAGCAGAAATTTGAATAGTTGCCATCTGCTGGAGATGCTTTGATTTATTGCTTTCCAGCCTCAGCTGGATCAAACAAGCTCTGGAGAGAAACATTTCCTTAGGTTGTTGCACTGTGTATATCTCTACTCACTGCTAAACTAAGTCACAAGGATATGGGCAGAGAACATTCCCTTTCTCCACCAGAATAATTTATACCTTTAATTCAGTGGTTATAATCGGCCAGCCAAAATGTATTGCTGCCTCCACTGGCATCAGTTTTTCTCTCAACTAACATCAAATTTGAAATTGAATATAACTATCACACTTTGTAGTTCCCTGTCTGACTAGTTGTGTTTTCTCAGAAAAGAGCTCTTGATCCATTAGAAGCATACCCCTATTTTCTTCAAAGTGTCACACAGAAAACAATAATGTCGCGGCATTTCACCCCATCTGTCTACGTTTTTAGAAATAAGTTTTGCACTTTATGTATTTTCATTTCCTATCCAAGTCCAAAGACATAAAATTCTTTAGTTAATTACTGCTACTGTTTCCTTCAGATTATATAATTACTTTCCTTGTTTACGTAGCTGCCCTTTCATTTGAAGTTTCCATGTTGATTAAACAAAAAGTACTAGGCCACTGCTAATTTTACTTCAAAGAGGGATTTTCACATAAAGGCAAGTAAAAAATAAAAATCTAGGATCAATATCTATGCATAAAGTAATTTATTTTTCCATTTATTTTCTATATTCTTTCATCCTCTTTGGTATTACTTTGGAGATCTTTGGGTTTTACATTGACTCTGTTTCTTTGTAACCATATTTGTCTTTGGCCCGGGTCTTGAGTACCAGTAATAGCTGAGAGAGGTAATCGATGGACAAAAAGGAAAGTTTCTAACAGAGTCCTACCCAGAGGGTTACAGGTTTAGTGTATGCCCTACCCAACAGAGAAAACTGTGCTAGTAGATCAGGAAATAATAAAAAAAATATGCAGTTTGTATGTGGCTGAGGTTGTAAGACCAACAAGCTTTGGGAGAGAATAACACTCTCCTGTTTCTCTCTGCCTGGGTCATTGCCCAGGACCCAGGCAAACCAAAATAACCATCGGAAATCAAAGTGCCACACTTAGTAGTAATCCTACAACAGCAGATGGGTATAGTAGAGAGAGAAATGACTTAACCTCTACCCAGACATTCCTTACATGCTAACCTGGCTACTTTATGCCCTTTAAAAGAGACTTGGGGTGAGTTGGGGTTCCCAGGCACTGTGCAGCAGGTTGGCTGTCAGCCCCTGCCTCCAGCCCCTCTCACCACCTCCTTGCCAGAGTCCCTCTGTGCTCTTGTAAGTTGTGACACCCCTATCTTCAGATACAGGGTGAGGAATCCAGCTGGCTCCTGTGTTACCCTACAAGATACCAAAGAGGAGCTTGGCAGGGTTCTTCTTGCCTCTGTGCAGCCAGCCAGCCATGCCTTGCAGGGGAACCCATTTTTCCTTACATTAAACACCTTTACAGCAATGAGAAAAACATGCAGAGCTTTGATCCAATATTGCTTCCCATCTGCACCACTGACACGCTAAGGAGCCCCACGCCAGATGGCTTTTCACCAGGAACTGTGCCAGTGCAAAGCGCAAAGAGAGTTCCTGTCCTCAAATACATCAAGAAACAGCGCTGAGATGAAAGGATGTTGGTCCAGGCAATAACTAATAATCCTGGCACTCCAGCAAATTAACTGTTGGCAGTTTCAGGTATGTCAGGCATTTGTAGGCAGTAGAAAAGGGAGATCTGCTTGTGTAGGCACTTGAAAGATGGTGCTATTCATGGCTTTTAGGTGGCACAAAGTAGTGCAGGCAACGTCAAAAATGCTCCACTTTTGTCATGCTTCAGCCAGGACAGCTGCTGGGAAAAATCAGGTCTTTATCCTCAAGATGTGGAACTAATGGAGACCTTCAAAATCAGCAATGTTTCCAATTGAAAATCAATGAACACCAGGAAGGAATTCTAACAGCATGACATCCAAGCCAGAATCAGAACCTGTGTATACTTGGGTCCAACCACAGCTTCTCTCCTTTCCTCTTGTCTCCAGTACCTCCCTTAATTTCCTTGTCTTTGGTGTAAAAATCACAACATCATTTATGATAATTCTTTGCACTCCTAGGAGACCTGATTTATTGCAATAAATGCTTTAATGAAGTTTGAAACAGTGCTTCTTACCACTAAAATCATAACCTACAAGAATGAAACAATTTCAAGGGAGCCCCTGGACAAAAGTATTCAACTAAATCTTTCAAAAAATACCCTACACATTCCATTCTTTCCTCTAAGATAACTGTCAGGCAGCAATGCCACTGTATTGTGTTCAATCAAATACAGCAGTGACAAACATACCTGATGTAGAAAATAAACTTAAGAATTAAATCCAAACATGAGGATATTCCTCCTTAGTCCTTTCCTTAAATTTCCATTTTCTCTGGCAGATTTAAACTTACTGTGAATGACTACAGTAACTTGGAGGCATTCAGTTGCTTCATCAGTATTAAACTCCCAGGAGGAAAAATGGCAGAACTACAGCAAGGATGAAGACAGCATGTGGGTGACCAGCAGTGAGCTGTCCACATCCCACATGTACACGTTAATTTAAAATTCTGAAAGAAATTCTGATCAGAGTATTAATTGTCGGTGTTTTAAATATTATAATTAAGTCATTGCTTTTCATCTCCTGTGAAGTGGGAAAATGTTGTCACTTCAAATCTCTCTTGCTTTGTGCCAGAGATTTCTAGCAGATGTGAATCTGTGATGTTAATGTTTGCATTTGTATTCACTCAGCAAACAGCTAAAATCTTTATCTCCTATGAATATTCAGTCTACAAAAATTCAGACAATATTTTTCACTTGCAGGACAATAATTGAAATAATTTATTCACCAGAAGAGCTGAAACACACACAGTTGAGCACATTATCTATCTATCTATCTATCTATCTATCTATCTATCTATCTATCTATCTATCTATCATCTATCTATCTATCTATCTATCTATCATCTATCTATCTATCTATCTATCATCTATCTATCTATCATCTATCTATCTATCTATCTATCTATCTATCTATCTATCTATCTATCTATCTATCTATCTATCTATCTATCTTTATATCTATCTATCTATCTATCTACCTATCTCCTTGGACAAGTTGTTTTACTGCAGAAAAAAGTTGCAAAAAACTCTTAAAGCATTTAATCTAGTGTGAACTTCTATCAGGACTGGTAATGAGAAAATGTGATAGAAGACAGCAGATAAGAGATACACAATCTTTTAGAGACTCCATTTTCCACTGGAAAGGAATACAGAATGCTATGTTAGTGCTTTAAAACTTATAAAAACGTGGAAATTTGTAGCTAGAGATTAAAGCAATGGAAAGGTGGTGGCAAATCAGAGATAACTTTGCTGGATAACTTTGCAGTGGTGCACAACAGGGAACAGCAAGTGATTCTAGCATGGAGTTACGGCAAGTTGATGGTACCATACTGAGCTTTGCTTTTAGGGAAGGAGCAGTTATGTTTCCAAAACCTCTGTGGGCACCAATGAAAAGTACCTTTCATTGGAGGAGGAGCTTTATGCTAGCTTTGTATTATTGCTGCTGCAAGCATGTAATCATCAGCTTAACCTTTCTGTGAGTACTGCTGTCTGTGCTATCAGACTTTGCAGTCCTAACCTGCACCCAAAGCTCAACTCTGCAGCTGAACTGTCAGTATGACTTTAGTTCATGCTAGTGACCCAGGACTCTCAGCAAATTGAGTGAATTAAACATCCTAAGATATCATCATTCACTCTAATTTGGCAAAGTAAATTTTTACCCAGCATAGCAGGCTGTCCATGGCTTTCTGGAGGTCACCTGGAGTGCTGGGAGCTCGTGTCCCCAGGGTGAAGTAAAAGCCAGAAGTACATGCTGATGAAGGAGCTGACAAAGCAGAAGTCAAATGCAATTAATATGCATCAGAAGAAGATTTTCTAGGAGAGATAGGAAAATATTAATGTCACTGTAGAAGCAATTGCTGTTTCCTCATCTATGGTGCAGTCCACATCCCTGGGCACTTTGAACTGTCTATGACAATTCAAGCCAAGCTGGAATAAAACTGTGAACATAACAAGTGGAGACATTTTTTATTTGGGGTCTGAAAATCTGGGCTAAACTGACCTAGAAAAACATCCTAGCTGATTTTCATGTGGAGTCTTCCCAGCAAGAAGAGTCTGTCACATTTCCCTGCCACACCAGGGGGCATGATGCTGGGGGTCCCAGGGGGTCCCTTCCAGCTCTCTCTTCAAAGCATTGTGGTTCTGGAGTGTCCGACTGAGGCAGTAGCTCAGTGACAGAAAGAATTAATTCTTAAGAATAAGAAGATGAATGTCAACACTGAACCGTGTTGGAAGCAAAGCTTTATTCTAAGAGGCTCAGTCTTCTGCATGCAAAAGCCAGAGATTTCAAGAGTGATACAAAGATGCTGAGGGGGAAAGGACTCCCTCGTTCCCTCTTACTGCCTGCACAGAGAGAAGCCCTACAGAATGATCCATTATTCAGATACAAAATGCAGTTCTATTAATAAACTTTTTTAACATCAAAGGGCAATGGTACCAGTAGACTACAAGCAACTTGCACTGATTATAGAGTAATTTTCTTGAGAGGCAACTGACCAGAAAATGAATAAATAAATAAATGCAAAGTGGTCTTTTAAGGTGGGTCAGTTTGTTCCCTTTTTGCAAGAAATGGCTTTTGAAAAAATTCACTCCTGTGGTGAGTTCCAGCAGGACAAAAAAGAACCAAACAAGAAAAAGCACAGTCCTTAGTTACCAGCAACAAGATCCCTCCATCTGCAAAGTGGCAGTAGCGGAGCATTGGGGCACATTATTATCTGAATTATCAGAGGCATCCACAGATACCAACTCTTTGGTTCTGGTTCTGTCATGTGAGAGCGCAATCGGACAATATGCTGGTGGGATGGACCCACTCTGGTCCCATGTGTCAGGCTCTTCATGAGCAGACTATTGGAAGGGGCCACCTGAAGCAGCTGGGACAGTAGGCATAGCTGGCACATCCCTCTAGATAAGATTTTTAGGACTAGTGCAGCTGGGATAGATTCACATTGGTGATTTAAGTCACAGATTACAGTGAGCTGAAGGGACCTGCCCTCCTGAGCAAAACCAAGTGCTCTCTTCCCACAGCTTAGGATCTGCACTCTGACAAATGGGAATACTCCCATGAGTTAGGTCTTTCTATATGAAGATACAAAGTGAGTGACAAGATAAAAAAAACTGCCACAGGTGCTACAGAGAAGAAAGTCCTTGGGGAACAAGGGACAAAGCAACTCTTTAGGTTTCCTTCCAGTGACTAATTCCTCTTAACAACTCTGGCCTCTAATTTCAACAGTTACTTCTTGAGCTGCTCTCATATCCAGTCTTTTTAACATCTCCAGGCTTACTTGGATTCTGCCATGTTTAATCTGAATAGTATCATGTGCTGTGTGTAGTCACATTTATTAATCTCTCTGGAAAAAGATGTCTTGAAAATCAATAGTAAGTGCCAGATTCTTTCCCCAGTGACCAGCACTGACGTCATTCCATGATGCTGCAACTGTCCTTCCCTGGTAGCTAGACTCCCACAATTCATAGTGCATAGATTTCTTTAAGACAGGTGAATGAGTCACTGTAGGCCAATTTTGTGAATATTTCTAGAACCAAAGTAAACAAATGAAAATTTAAAGAGGGGATTTGATATACTGCCATTACCCTAATGCTGTTGTAAGCAGAAATGCTTGTGTTTCTTGCTGTCAATTTACTATCCTCTTGGATCCATCATGGACAGGAGACACTACAACTAGGCCAGAGATGCACTTTGTTAAGCTACTTTACATGTCAAATGACATTATTTGAAATATAAAACGAGACAGTAGCCGCCCCAAAAGGGATTCCCATATGAACTGAGAAAAGTAAACAGATGGGACTCAGAGAACCTGACACATGTGTAGCCTATTTATTGCCCTAAGATTGTTTTCTGCTGCAGTACTTTGCTTTTGAATAACCCATCTTTTGCTGTAACATGGTCTTCATCATCTGACACAATAGTTTATGGCAGGTACCTCCCCCAGGCCCCCTAAGGGATCACGGCAAATAGCTGGCAACTGTGGAAGAAAATCTGAGAACTGCGTGAAATCCCAAAAGGAGTAACACTTTCAGGTTAGAAAGGGAAAGAATTTCCTTGATATGAGAGGGTCAGAGGTGCACAGTAACTGAGATATCTCTTTGCTGGGAGATGCTGTTCTACTGACTCTTCAATTGCGTTAAACATCAGGGGTTTCATCCATGCCTTTCTGGATTATCATAATATCATGCTGGGCACTCTCATTAAATAGAGAGTTTTTTCTGCCTATTTGTTCAATGATGAAAATGTTTATTCTTCAAGCCCTCTTTCTGGTGCCATTTCTTTATCCTTTCTATCATCTAATATATCCAGGTTAAAAGATTGACAGGATAAGATCCTGGGATTCCTTGCAGAGTTCATAATATTTGAAAATCAAATGTTTCAACAACTAAGCTTGAAGAGATAGATGTTCTTGCTATCTGCTAGGCAATTATAGGTGAGTGCTTATCCATTGAGCCTTTTGCAGCCATTTAATACCACTTTTATTTTGCTTTTGGTCTGTGTTTATCACTACATCAGTGAAAAATCTCACTTGTGGTTTTGTCTCTTATTTGTATGGAATTAAAATAATTCCAAACAATGCTCACAAAAGCTTCTCCATTGATGACAAGAGAAAATGACGCAGCTCTGTGAGCTGTGCTTGCTAATGCTAATTCAACACTCCTATGGAGAGATTCTCTTCATGGTGTAAGCAAGGGGAGAGCGGGTATTCCAAACAACGGCCTGTCTTCTTCATCTGCCAAAAAATCAAGAATAATTTTTGGCCTTGCTCACCAGAACAGATTTCATGTGCATCTAGCTCACCCACTGAACTAGCTCACATGCCAACACATCAGAGAAGCAAAGCCAAAGAGCCCTGAAGACAGCCCAACACAGTTCTGTTAACTTCACTGGCAAGTTGCTGGTTACAGGAAAGCAGACAGAGCTGAAAACTCATCAAGGTGCTGCTCCCACTCCGTCAACACAATCTAGTGAGGAGAATTTCCATTTTAACATTAATGTTTAATGTTTGACAGACAAATCATCAGTAACCTGCCATCAGAAAAATGTAGGGTTTTCCCTCTTGTCTTCTTAAGAACTTTCCACCCTGCCTTGACCACTGAAAAATATCTACCAAGGTGTCTTTCTTCCAAGACACCTCAATGAAACACCAAGAGCAATTCTGGGAACTTTCAAACTAGTTTTCTGCCTGTTCATTTCAGTTCGGTTTTTCTTAATGACTTCTAACAAGTGACAATAAAAATGACAACAGCAATAATAATAATAATAATAATGAAAAGTCCCGCTTAAATATAATTGTGTCCTTCAATTCTAACTTCATTCCTCAGTGAGGGACACAGGGCACATCCAGTTTTGCTCTCTGGGTGAACTGAAGGAACATAGGGACTGCACAATTTGTTCTCATCTCAGTTTTCCCCAAAGTGAAACAGTTTGAAATATACAACTCCTGGTTTTAGGGAGGCTACACAGTGAGTGGCCATTACAGCTCCTGTATGAAGAGAAGAGTTTTCCAGATTTTCAGTTTCTTCAAAGCACAGTTATGTCAGAGGGAGTTCACCAATGTCAGTGTAAGAAAAACCCACATAAAAGGACTGAAAGGGGTAGTTTTTCTGTACACTGGCTTTTTAATATATTCTTTGCCTATATATCAGGGTTAAATCATTGATATAGACTTGGTATGGCCATGCTTAAGTCTTGGGTTTTCAACAATCACTTAAGATGCAAAACTCTTGGCTAAATTTAATGTTTCTAAAAAGCCTTTTCTATAGTATTTTGCTCTGCAGAGAATCTAGTGTCTCCTTGCACCTCTACTCACTTTTGCTAGTTTTAGATATTCTTTGAACAAAGAACAAGCTGAAAATATAGAATCAATAATGGGATTATTAATTTTTATGCCCAGTTTCAGGACATGGATAAGTTATTAATGGGACAAGGAATTAAAAAAAATGTTACAGTAGCAATAGCACAACCGACATGGAAGTGTTTCAGTGACTGATACATCTAGTATAGAAGTCTTAAAATACGTACAACCTTCTTTGGAGGAGCTCATTTGTAAAGACCTAAGCAATGTGAAAATATTCTTTTATGCAGGCTGCCTTAAGAAAATACTGATGGATTCTAGAATTCAGGGAATTTCTTTTAATGCAATCAGAAGCTGATGAGATAGGGTTTCACTGCAGCACAAAAAAGGCTGCCAGATAAAGTTTAAAAACAACAATTAAACTGTGTTTAGATCTAGTGCTAGCAGGCATTTCTGGATTTAGAGCAAAATTCCAGTAGCAATTGGGGGATAAAGATGAAGTGAGGACTACTGATAGTAGCCCCATCCCTTTAGGGTCATCTCCATCCTATGAACATGGAGGTGCTTACTGGAGAGAGCTCTTAGCCCAGGCAGTGCTGTATTATGTACATTTGCCCCTTCTATGCCAAACCTCACACCAGCTCTTATTTTAATCTGCCATTTTCACATTAAAGTTAGAAAGTGAATACTGAGTCCAATTTTAAACAACTCTTCTCTCATCCTCCTGGCACTGATTCCAGCATGAAACCCTATATAACTTTTGGACTTCACCAAGCCAAACTTCAGGGACTTTACCAATAGCACCAATAGCAACTCTAGTTCCCCTCTGCCCCTGGTCCAATGCCTAATCTCAAACTTTCCTGTTATTAGCACTTAAAAGCAGTTTACAAACTTAGATTTGATGCTAACACTGTTTTTAAAGGTCCTGTCTTCAGTGGAGCTAAGGATTAGTTTGGGGTCAGGAGGCGCTCCTGAGTTAAATCTCGGGATTGGAATCAGCAAAGCTGTGTCAGTTGTGTTAGCTGGTCTGAAGGAAGGTGAGGATTAAGCCTGTGGCTGGATAAAGACTTGGGCAGTAAGGTTTAAGGGTTTTCATGCAGTGCTGCTGGGCAGGCACTTTGAGGGGCAGCAGTATCAGCATTTTCCTGCATCTCCTTGGCACACTGCCCCTGCTATGCCCAGCAAAATCTGACCAGTGTTTGCCCTGAACATGCTTCACTTGCCCTCTGCCTTTCACTAATGCCCTCCCCCCTGAGTTACAGCAACTGCACAGGGGTGCTTTCCCCCTCATGAATCTCTAAGCCAGCTAAAAGGGACATCAGCTAAATATTCACTTAAGGAAACAATAAGGAAGCCTCTGACTCACAGGTGGGCTGACAAACCTTGGGAAGGTTTTCTCTCAAGAACTGAAATTCCTAGTTTGGTTTCATTGCCAGTTGAAATTACTGCCAGCAATAATTGCCCGTGAGTCACTGATCCAGCTCTGGGTTGTGGCCATTCAGGTGTATTTGGCCTGTTTGAGCTGCTGTGGTTTTCTTTTGTTAAGTACCAAATGGCTTTTATATCATCTAGCAATTCACTGCATATCACTGAAAACAGCTCTGGAACCCAGCATCAGTAAGTGCCTGCAATCATGCCCCTTTTTTTCCTCTCTCTGCTTCGTTTTTTGGCTGTTATTTTTTTAACATCTGAGCTATTTTTGAGCTGAACAGAGTGCTGAATGCTATAATGTCTTCCTTCCTGTGAATACACCACTTATCTGATTACTAAATATTGTCATAAATTATGTCCCCTACAATAATTTTACATAACCTGCTGGAGATGCAGTGTGGAAAAGGGACTGTGATTACAACTGGAAGATTACAACCAAAGAGGTTTTACAACCAAGATGTTTTCTATAGGGGTGGGACACTGTTATCCTTACCTTGGTTTCATGACTCACTTCTCAGAGATGAAACACACATACTAGGCCCAAGTCTCTGCAGATGGGTCTTGTACCTCATGCTATGACTGAAATGAAGCAGGGCAGAAAGTGAAATAAACTCAATCTGATCAGAGCTCGGCTAAAATTTGGTCTGAGGTTGGGAAAAACTTAGGACAGCTCATCTGAACCTCTCTTATGCTTCCTAGCTTTGATCTCAGATGACAATGAAATACTTTTCCCTCTTGGTGCCTCCTAAGGGTGGGATTAATATTATATAGGGTGGGATCAAACAATGTGCTTTGTAAACGTATGTTGCAATACAAAATCTTTGATGCAAAAATATCTCTAATATCTGGGTCAGGCACCTACCTTTTCTTTAAGGAAATCCATCTGGCAAGTAGTCCTTTCTTCTCCTCCCTGCTCCTCCTACACACTTGGAATCCTCATCAGGGTTGTTCTGATTTAGAGCAGTGTATTTTTAGTGTTACTGTGGTTTTGGAGTTGTGAAGAAAAGGAATTAGAAGCTGATTTTGGGGTCCCTTGTAATCCAGGGAGAAAAAACTGTAAATCCAACTGGTTTGCCTCTGTTGGCTTACGGCTGTATCTGCTTTCTTTAACACACCATACCTGTTTATGATAGACTGCAAATACCTACAATACAGGAGCTGTATGATAGGCACAAGCTCCTGACACACAGCTGTCAACTCAAAGTTATCCATTTTAAACATGGTCCGGGAGTCATGATTAAGAAAAAATAATCACTTCAAGCCTTCAAACAGAGAAAAGGTCAGCTTCAGTGGGTAAATGATGCTTAGAAACATTTCATCCATTATCACTGTGGGAATGCTGTCTTATACTTTTTAGAGGTACTTGTGAACTTTGCCATTGTCTGTGATGTGAAAATACTTCGTGTGTCTCTCTAATTACTGAACATCTGAGAGAGCAGAAAAGACCAGCCAAGAAAACAAAATCCCAGGTGCTTGGAAAGTCAACCACAGAAGATCAACAGAGATTAATTATTATGAGATAGTTTGGCTACATCCTGATAAATGGAAATTGCTTTGACTTGTTCTAGGAAGGCATAACCCCATCCTATGCAAGGACTTATACCCGTTTATGGAGAACAGAGTGTGAATTCAGCATTTGGTTTAAAGGAACTAGAAAATATCATCATAAACCTCATTCTCACAACTGTGTATTGCAGGGGGAATCTCAACATTTCCACTCCTTCTGCAAAGTCCTGTGCCTATAACAAGATTTAAGAGCTGTGCTGCCTTGTTACAGGATGAGACTCAGCCAAGAGAATTATGTCAAACAAATTCATGCTCATAATAAATTACAAAGTAAAGCCCAGAGCAGTATCTTTTTCATAATAGTGTGATGATCCTGTCTGCCAGAAACCAACGTCATCAGTAATGCTTATCTCTCAAAGCAGTTATATGTATCAATTTATATTTCAGGCGCTATCTTGCAATTAAATTTCTAGGCTTAAAAAGCCTGTTTCCCACTCCCTCCCCCTTTTCAATTCTAGGTCCTCCAAAATTAACAAAACATCCTCTGTGGCAGCAAATTAATCACACTACAAAACTAAACCGTTCATTAGAGATGCAGCACAACAAAACTATTATAAATATAGCTATTAAAAACTCAATATTGCTATTTTTTGTCTCTATTTTTGTGGCGCTGTTTGTAGCACATCCTCCTGTAAGTATACACACTGCCAAAACAAATACAGGGATAAGCCCTGAGCCCTGATGGGTATTGATGTGCCATGAGCTTGCAGTGAGCTACAACATCAGAGCCCTTGCCTAGCGGCTTTTTGATTTCTACAGTGTGCAAATTCTCACACACATCAGCTCCCATGGGATTTGCCAAGACAGCCCCAAAGCACCTCCTTAGCCCACATTCACTGATGCTTTGCTGCAGAGGATGAGCAGAGCTGCAACTGCACTCCTGTCTTTAGCAGTGACCTTACCAGTGCTCCCTCCCACTTCTGGCCTTTCCTTTCCCCCCTGAAAAATCTTTAGTCTTTTTTCTTCCCTGATCCTGCACCTCTTTGGAGAGAACTCACTGATCTAGTGAGCAGTGCTGAGTTTCTGTGGGTCTCCTCTGTTCCCTACTGCAGGGTTTTGTAAACTGGCTGACTACAGGCTCACACACTGGTCTTTCCTACCCTTTCAGGGCATTCTGGGGGAACATCCTCTGGACATTCATAACCTCAACTCCTCATAAGAGCTCCTTTTTTATTTAAAACTTCTGCTTTTGTTTGCTTGTTTTGCTGTTAGGAATACATGGAATTTTAAGCTCCTTCTTCAAAGGTATCGCTGTAGAGCAAGGGGCATTTTGGATAAAAGCAAGTTTTTTAATCAAAAGCTGAGCTCCTTTGCCCTAGTGTGGAAGCTGAGGTATATACCACGGCACCCTGCTCTTAGACATCTCATTTCATATTTTGCAGAGAAAGAAAACAAGAAAGAAAACTGCAGCCCTTAAAGAAAACATGGACATGGTCCCTCTCAAGGACTGGCTAGATCCCCTGGGACTCTACAGGAAAATGCAGCAGCCCCATCAACAAATCTCCTCATGCCCTGCAGTTTCCCTGAGTCAGCTATTGCATTAAGCACTGGAAGAAGCCCTCAGGCTTAGGCACCTCTGACTTGAAGGTAAATTATGCATTATTTTAAACATGCAAAATGAGTCCTGGCCTGCAAGCCTTCTGCTGAAGAAAGAACCCCTTTATAGAGCTAAAGCAAGAATGTCTTCACCTGAGGAGAGCAGAGCTTTGAGCTCTCTAAAAGACACCTGGGCTGGTGCAGGCTGCAGTCCTGACTTGATGAAGACAACAAAAACATAGCTTTGCTGCAGGACACTCCACCGTATCCTGCTCTTACCCTGAGGCACGGAGGGCAGATCAAAGGCACAGGAGGATACAGCCCTGGAGATACAGCCCTGGAGAGTCATCTCTCTCCTTAGAAGCTGTGGGAAAACACCAGAATTCAGGCAAAGTCACCTCTCCTCTGGCAAAGCATCTGCCATGTCATTTAAAAAACACCTTTTTGCCTTCTACCTCTCCTTACCTAAATGTGCAAAGGGGAAGACAATGAAACTTCCTTCTCTATAACACACAGATCCCTATCTCTTTAAAATAATTGTGTTAATTTTGCATCTTTCTTGCCAAAGCAGAACAGAATAGCAAATTAGCTTAAGCTTTTAGATGTGAAATACAGTGTCCAGCACTCAACTGCTCTGATTAAATATGCATCAACAGTACTCACGCACTGCTAACAACCTCAACTGCTAAACAAAACTCTTCCTTACATCGTTATTATCTCTGTTTTGCTTGTTATAATCATATATGACATTTGAAGTTGTATAATATCATAGCTCTCTGAACTATAGTAACCCACTTGTCTTGCTTGCAATATTCCATATTAAAATCTACCCCAAATCACAGGGGCATTTCTTGTTATGTCTGTACAAATAGCAGCAGATATGATGTGCTTTGCTGTCTTGGAGACATCAGCTTTTTCAGCTTTACTAAATACTTCAGGTCCTGAACAAACACTCCAGGACCCATCAAAGAGTTTTCCCTGCACTTAGCAGCAGGGCTAAAACAACCTGTCTCTAAAAACCAGAAGCAAAGCTCTACAGCCCTGTGCTCCTCCAGATTTTGCCTCAGCCTCCTTCTGCCCACCCATGCCCTGATAGCCTGCTGGGGACCTAGTGGGAGACTTTTTCAAGCAAATTGCTTCTCCCCAGCTGTGCTTCAGGACCAGCTGAGACGCTGGAATGGTGTTTAACTCCCCACTCCCACTCCCTGGGAGATCCAGGGTTCTGTTTCATATGGCCTCTGCAAAAACCTGGAGCTGGAAAGCAGGGCAGAGGAGGGAGGATACTGGAAAGGGAGAAGAGCGGGTGACAAAATAATAGGGTGAAAGTTAAACTGATTCTGCATGAGGGCTTGCAAATGCCTTTCTGATGGGAGAAACTTTACAAAGGGAAAAGAGTGTTTCTTATCCCAGAGCTGAGGTGTGAGGAGGTGATGAGGAGACTCCTTCAAGCCAGTGGCTCTGTCCCTGGATGGAGAACCCAAAGGGTGCATCATGAGTATGGCAGTGGGGTGGCTGGAGCCAGCTCTACTTGTCTATCCAGCTGCTGCTTTCCCATCCTCTGTATTTTGTTCTTTTATCAGCAAACAGCTGTTTCCTCTGGTGATACTCATGATACTGTGACTATTACTTTTCTTGAAGTGTCAGTCAAAGAGATCATCAAAGCAACAGCTTTTTCTTACTTTTCCTACTTATGTGTTTCTGCAGTAAAGAAAACAGAAGTAAATTAGCTATTACCTTCATTCCTGGTGTGCATGCATATACTTTACAAATTTATGTAATTACTTTACTCAGATCTGGTATCACACAGAAACAAGATCTGGACCCAAAATATCCTTCTGTTGGTGCTGGCAGGGAAACTGTGTAAAAAAAGTACCAACGCCTTTTGTTATTCAAAATTTTGTTGTATAATACTCTACAGTTCTACAAATTTTACAGGTTGCTATTGAACCAGCCCTATCATGGTATGGGTGCCTAGGACTTTCATTATTTGTTCTGATTGCTTCAAACTTTGCAGATTCATTTTCATTCTTCCTTGGGAAGCCACCTTTTACACCTGCCTAAAGGTGTGATGTAGCAGTGGCATAATTTTTTAGCAATTCAATAACTTCTTTCCTGGCCATGATCTTCTTTCCCTCTCCCCACCACACAGCCCTGCCTCCCATTCCTTGCTTCAGGAACTTCAGAGTTTGTGCCCACACAAAAAACTTCATGCTCTTGCCCTAGACCTGGGGAAACAGGCTCGGGCACCTCAGCTTGAAATCTGAATCTATTTTGTGATCATGGCAGTGCTGGCAGATATTTCGGCTTCTCTAGAGCTCAGCTCCTCACCCCTTGCAGGTCAGAAGAGGGCACACTATTTGTACCATGCCCTCTGGCCTCAAACATACCCAAAACTCCCACTTTCTTGTTATTCTAAGGAGCCCAGCCACACTGGTGAAACAAGGAGCACACCTCTCCCTCTCCTTCTTGGCCCTGACAAGGTGGCATAGGGTCAAGGCATAAGCTTATCTCTAAACCTTCTCTAAATAAAATTCAGTTCAAAGCCTTAAACTCCAAATGTGGCCAAGGGGAAATCTCTTCATTTTTGTCCTTATAAAATTCAAAGGATATTAAAAAAAATTTGCTGGTCAAGCATTTTCTAGTCTGGCTTTTGGCTTTGGGTACCTGATTCAGGGCAATTTTAAAGGGTCTGATTTTCAGAATGAACTTACTATCAGCTTTCTTCTGAAAACCTTATTCTAACATGTGTCCCTCAGGAGGGAAGGCATACAAATTGCCAACCTGACCAGTGCACTGGCAGATTCCCTGTCTTGCTGCCTGTGCTGTCTCCAGCCAAGATGCTTAGAGACACAAACAAATTCTATGAGCCCTCAGTGAAAGAATGTGATACTGCAGAAAACACTGGATTCAGAACCCTGGAGATTAGAAACCATTACTTAGTGACAGCAGGTTTTGCAGCAGAAGCATTAAGAAACTGCCTCACAAAATAAGTATATCATAGACACATTTCCTTCCTTCACTGTAAAACCAATCCATAAGGGGATGAAGAGATCTTCAGACACAGCTTCACTGATCAGCTGTGCTCCAGTGCTTTGTTCCTGATCCCTTAGTAGATATGTAGCTTTCAGACATGAAATAATCCTGGTCAGCAGGCTTTTTTCCATTAGCAGTATGATTTATTTCTTATTGGATCATATCTGCTTCCTTGGGAGCTTTCTTCCATGCATCTCCTACTCAGAATACCAATCAAGTGGAAATTGCTTTAGATGACATCTCCAAATCACAAAAAAAGCTGAGCTGGAAGAGACCCACAAGGATCATCGAGTCCAGTTCTTGTCCCTGCACAGGGCACCCCAGGAATCACACTGTGTGCTTGAGAGCATTTTCCAAAAGCTTCCTGAACTCTCTCAGCTTTAGTGCTGTGACCACTTCCCTGGGGAGCCTGTTCAGTGCCTGACCACCCTCTGGGTGAAAAAGCTTTTTCTAATGTTTAACCTTAACCTCCCCTGACACAGCTTCTGGCCATTCCCTTGGATCCTGTCACTGGTCAACAGACAAATCAGTGTCTGCCCCTCCTCTTCCCCTCACAAGGAAGTTGTAACTGCAGTGAGGTCTCTCTTCAGTCTCCTCCAGCTAAACAGACCAAGTGACCTCAGCCAGGCCTCACATGGCTTCCTCTCAGGGCCCTTCACCATCTTCACAGCCCTCCTGTGGACTCTCTCCAATAGCTTAATGTCTTTCTTATCTTGTGGCACCCCAAACTGCCCCAGCATTCGAGGTGAGGCTGCCCCAGGGCAGAGCAGAGCAGGACAGTCCTCTCCCTTGCCTGGCTGGTGATGCTGTGCCTGATGCACCCCAGGAGACACCTGGTCCTCCTGGCTGCCAGGGCACTGCTGACTCATGTTCAGCTTGCCATTGACCAGATCAGCAAATTCCTGTTTGTGGTTGCACACTCTTTGATGACTTCCAGTCTGTGTTGGAACCAAGCCTTTGATTATGGTGAACAGGACATTTTATCATTGCTATCTGGAGTTTGCTATTTCTGTGCCCCAAAGGAATTGCACCTGAGCTTTCAATATCTTTTAAAGTTCAGCTGAGCTAAAAGTGGTCAAAATAAACATTAAAGCTTTACAGAAATTACTGAAAGCCTTCCTGCGCCTGCAAGTGATATTAAAAGCTGTTATCCTTGTTTAAACTCAGATGATGAATATTACTCAGCCCTTTCCCTGAGGCCAGTTCAGAGTTTTGCATCTTGTCAGTGCTGAGTGACATACTGCTTATCTGGTCTTCTGTGTTTGTGAACCGGCTGTTTGGGTTGATGTTGAAAAGAATAGATCTGCATGAATAACTGTGCAGAAAAACAAGAGCCTGTGCTCTCTTCAAGCCCAGTGACAGCCAGAAATACCAGCCAAACTAGCACCAAAATACAGACTGTGTGACTGTATCAATATAGCACCAAGCTCAAGTGGTCTTTTCATGAGGGTTTGGCTTCCACGGCCTGTGGTTTGGCAACTGGATATTGCATATTTTGAACCTAGCAAGTCCTTTGGCAATCTCTCCTACAGCCTCTTTGTAACCAAACTGATGTGGTGTCAGCTGGATAACTGGAACATAAAGTGCTTGAAAACTTGGCTGGTCAAAGAGTTTTGACCAGCCAAAGAGAATCCAGCTAGCAGCCCACTGATACTTGAGCCAGTGCTGTTTAGCACTTTTGCTAACACCAGAAAAGGGGAATGGAGTGAGATCTCAGCAAGCTCACAAGACCAGCCTGCTGGAGCCATGGGCATGCTGGAGGGTCAGGTTGCTATTGAGAGAACTGGGCTGGGCAGGCAGGAGAGAGGGTGGTTGGGAACATCCTGAATTCAGCAAAGGCAAATGCAAAGTCCTGTGGCTGGGATGTGATAAACCCTGCAGCACCACAAGCTAGAGGGGGCTGGCTGGCAAGCAGGGATCAGTCTGGATCTGGCCTCTCAGCCCACATGGTTCAAACTTCACAGCTGGAGATGCAGCCAGGTCCCATTTCAGTCATCAGAGCACCAGCTGACAGTGCAGCACAGCTCATGAAGATGTAAAGCACCGTGCAAGAAGCTGGGAAAAACTGATGCGGCAAGTGTTGCTCCAGGTAATCCAAGTGGTGTAAATGGACTCCTGGTTTCCTGCACTCCTTCATAAGAGGAACAAAGATATGTGAGAGAGGAGGAATGGAGGTGCTATGACACTGCAGTCCATGCCTTCTGCTCATTTTGTGGCAGCTTCCCTGGATCAAGAGATAGTTCCCTCCCTTGCTGGGGTAAGTCCACTACCCTGAACCCAGTCAAGGACTCCCTTCTGGGGGATCAGCCTGCTCCAGCAGCAGGAAGGGATTTCTGTGCCTTCGATTTCTGTGAAGGTTCACATCTTCCGTTATTTGTCACCCAGCCTGGTGGCTCTGTGTCCTGCACCCTATTACTGCACAGGGAAAGGCTCAAGGCTTCTGCTGAAATTCTGAGATGACCTAAGCTCAGTGTAGAGCCTTACAGGGTGTGAGCTCAACAGGCAACCCCTCTAGCAGAGACATTCATTGGAGGCTATGCAAGTGGACTAACAGACATGGATGTGCTAGCTCATGGCACATCCAGTTCTCTCAGGATGAAAAACTGACAGCACCCTCAAATCCACCACTAATCTAACAACCCATTTGTCATCCAAAAGATTTTGAGGTCACTGAAAATGTTCATCCTTTACATTTCATGATTATATGATTTTCTTCCCTCTCCTCCTTTAACCTGGTGATAAAACACTTACTGATAACTTCAGTATAGCTCTTGCTTTGTGGCTCCTCTCAAACATGGCAAGTCTGGCAGTGGTGAATATCTCTGTGTTGTTTACTGCTATCAATTGAAAATCTTTTTGTGATATTTCAGAGAACTCGTATTTTACAACCTCTTCCTCTAGCTGAATAGCAATTTGTTTGGTTCATTACTTAGGAAAACACTTGCCATACCAAATATACTACTTCAAAGCAGGGTTAAAATGTACCCAAATTACACTGCTCTGTTATTACAAACACTAATGTGTATTGAGAGAAAATTACATTACTCTGTTATTACTAACACTAAGGTATATTGAGAGCTTTACTTACATAAGCAGTTGGATAAGGCTTAACCACATTTGCTTTTGTGCAGAATTCAAATTCTGGTATGGAAAAATACTCTATTTTTCATTCAGAAGGACTGAGCATTTGGCTGTAGATGAAATGTAGTTTTGTTTTGTAAGCAGCATTTTGTAATTATCAGACTTGCCTATGGCTGTTTCATGGGAGGTGGGAATATGAATATATTCATATTTACTGGTGCTTTGTAAGGAATTATAGGTCACATTAACACATCTAAATGATATTTCTTTTTGAATTAATTGCTATAAATGCAGACGACCTTGTACAAAAGCTGTGGTTAAATTTCTCAACACAGAAATATATGAAAACCTTCTCTTCTAAAAAGATATTTTACAACAGACCTATTTTAATTTTCTCTTGTCACGCATCTGCTTTGCCTTCCATCCTCCTCCTCCACTCGTGCCTTCCCTCCCTCTGCTCCACTTTACCTTTCAGAGCAGCAGCATCTGCAGCACTACCCAGGGCTGAGCTTCTTCATCACCAGCTCTGGGGGAGCGGGTAGCAGCTCACCTTTAAATCTCGAGCATGCGGCAGCTGCGTTTGTGCTGCCGATTTAAAGCAGGAAGCTTATGGAAAGGTTCAGGAGAGATAAAAAGCTAATGAAATGCCACTGTAAAAATAACTCCCTCCGGCACAAGCGATCCTTGGCGTACCAGGAACACTGAGAACATCTGTGCCGAGGGATCTTTACCTCACCACGTCCAGGGCTGCTACACCTCCTCACAGAAGTGAAGGTCTCTGCCTGTTATTTATAATTGATATCTGTGCTCCTTAAGTACTCTTGTGAGAAGCACCAGCCTCCCTGCCCCAGGCAGAAGCTCATCCCTGCCCCACAGAGATCCCTGTGGCGTGGCTTTGAGAGGGGACATGTCCCCAGGGCAGGCAGGGGGATGAATTCGGGGAAGGGGAGGCACTACCTCCTCACACAGTGAACACCAGCATCCCATCCCCAGCCTGGGGTTACCCAGAACTGTGTGAGGGTTGCAGCAATGTCTGCTGGAAGAGGTTTTGAAAATCTAGCTTTATGGTGGTTGTTAGTGGTTTTCTTTTTTTTTTTTTCTCCACTACAAAGAACAGCATAGGAGAAAAGAGAAAAGAATTTGATTGAAAATTTGGCAAAGTGGATTACCTTCAGCCAAGAGGAAGCAGGGGGATATAGCTTCCAAGCATAAAGGCACGGGAGAGGTCATAGTGACCCCAAATCTGGGCCTACAGATGGGAAGAGCACCCCCATCTGCAGCCAGCACCTGTGGTGGGGACACAGGACAGGTCCCTGCTTTGGGAGGAGAGATTTCTGCCTGCACAAACGGTGGGACATTTCCCCTCTTGGGAAGGAAGTGGGAGACTGTCTGCCTATTCCAAAATTACATTTCTTTCCTCTAGCCAAGTAAATAAGGAATATAAGATTCACACATAATCACTGCAGTTCTTGATGCCCAGTGAAGGCTTTGGGGACTTCATTTGAGCATTATCATGCATCCTGTTATCACACTAAATCTCAACAGCTCCAAATAAGTCAATATTCAGTTAATATTTATTACATCTGCAGCTTTGCTAAGGAAATGCAGATGAGGTTTCCTCTGCAGATCTAGATACCAGCTAAATATTCACTGAGATCTGTATGTGAGAAAATACAGCAGTGATATCCAGAGAGGTTTTTATTTTAATATTTTTTTTTCTTCCTGTACTTCATTCTTTCTGCTGATTTTCAACCCTTCCTCCTGGGTCAGGAGCTCATTTAAAGCATAGAGCTGGAGTGCCCTATAATTTTGCCAGCTTTAAAGTTAAGAAAGCATCAGAAAGTCAAAAGGAAAAACAAGAAAGAGAAAAGTGAAGTGTGGGGGGGAACCCCCAAACCTACATATATTCTTTATATTTCATATTTAATGACAGAAAGGGAAAGAAAAGGGGCACACAGGAACTCTTCTTTTGATGAAAAATAGATAAAAAAAAGAAGTTGCTGATTTATAAACACTTCCAAGGGAAATTGTTGACCGCTGCCTCAGAAACATGCCTGCACTCTTGTGCCTTGGTGGTGCGCTGCCTCCAGCTGCACGGCACCAGTGTGACTGGGTCTGCTGGGGTCTGCTGGGTCCTCTGCTCTGTGAGGTGGCAGTGCCACAAAACCACTTCTCTTCTTCTGAAGAACGAAGAAAGGAACCCTGAAAGAGCCAGCCTATGGGATACAGGCCTGGTGTGTGGCACTTCCGCAGCCAGAGAAGCAGGAACTTTTGCACTGAAGGTGGGCACTAAATCTGCAGCTTTTTACTGGCAGCTGGGCAGGGGCTGTGGGGGTGAGCTGGTGAAATGCAAGCTGGTTGGTGCTTTTATATTGACTGTGCCACCCAGGCTCTGCAGTCTCATGTTCCTCTCGCTCCAGAGACCTCCACAATGCCCTTACTCGCCTGCTTGTGTGGGACCCTCTGCAGCATCATGCAGGGCAGCCTTTGGGAGGAAAAGCAGGTGGGGAATGAACAGGGCTCTTGTTAAAAAAAGAGCAACCTGACAGCAAAACAGACTCACCTCTTGCAAGGAAACCCCAAATGATGTCCGTCTCCCAGCTACCCTGAACTCAGGCTTGAGGGGTAGGTGTCTGGCTGGAGGTTGTCTCGGTAAATCTGTGCTAATATTTACATTCAGAAGGAGGTTCCTGATGGAAAAGGCAAGGAAACCATTTTTTTTCTACCAGCACAGAAGGGCTGGAAAGTGTCATTAAATCCAGAAGTAAACATGAAGTAGAGAACTGCTACTGCAGATGAGAACAGTTTTAGGTGTCTGCAGATAATCAATAAATTCCCTGATTTTAAATAAAGGAGAAAAAGGAAGGAGGAAGTAGCTCTAGGTAGATCCAATACAGGGAATATTGTGTCTTTTTCACTGCAGAGCAGACCACAGCTGGTTAAACAACCACACAGGACTCTGTTTGGAGAGTTGGCAATAACCCTGAACATATGGCTTTTGCCATTGGGCAGGCAATTGCTTTTATGAACATGGATTTCTCCTGGCCAAGAGGATGACTTTTGGCAATCAAAAGGCATAACAGATAGACCCAAAAATGAAGCAAAAGTTATAAATAGAAAATAGTTATGTAGTAAAAACATTTCTGGAACAATGTGAGAGGCTGAATCCCTCACAAACAACAGAGCCACTGAGTTATACAAGATAACTTCAATATCAGTAAATTACATAGGACAATTTTCTCCTTGCAGGGCATCACAGACCCAGCATGGGAGGGAAGGGGCCCCTAATGGGTCTCCAGCCCAACCTTGTTCCAGTGTTTGACTACTCTGGGTTAGAAGATTTTTACCCCAGGGTGATTCCTTAAAGCTAATCAGTCTTCCTTTTTCCAGCTT
The DNA here is from genome assembly GCF_971803275.1 of Cyanistes caeruleus. Taxonomy (NCBI): domain Eukaryota; kingdom Metazoa; phylum Chordata; class Aves; order Passeriformes; family Paridae; genus Cyanistes; species Cyanistes caeruleus. The sequence goes on from NC_141701.1 coordinate 108,599,733, forward strand.
GTGTCTGCTGAAGAATAATAGGTCTAAAGGTCCAGTTTCTCTAAGATGCCAGCTGTTCACTCAATGAGTAAGCTGTACCATGCCCATTTTTAATTTCTGGTGTGATCACTTGAGAGGAGAGAATGGGGAATAAAATAATTTAGATACACAGAGTAATAAGGAGTAGGAAAAAAAAGGAAAGTCAAATATAGGGTACCTAACAAAAGACAAATAATCAATCTCCAGAGGACAATTGCTGTTCTTTAAAACCCCAGTGAAGGATGGGATTTGGGACATGAGACAAAGGTCTGGATGTTACAAAAGAAACATAGTAAAAAGGTAGGTTATGATTCAGAGCATGACTATCCTAAGGAACCTGTAAAAATGTCCCTGAGAAAAGTTATTCAGAAATACTAACAAGCCTGAAGAGTCTGGTCTTCCTCACAGCCCCCTTAAGCCAGACAATGAGCCATTCAGAGATATTTTACACATTGAAATATATCATCCCTCTGCATTATTCCATAATTATCTTCACATCATCGGGGAAATATAATGTGTTAGGGAAAAACAAGTCTAAACTTTTAAATGGATCAGCTCAAAAAATGGATTGCTATCATAAATATTAAAGGAAAACCTGCAGTTAAGTGAACATCATTCATCATTTCTCATGACAATCACTTTTCCTTAACTGGAGTAGATATTTCATAGTAATAAAGATAAGTTCTTGTTCTAAAAAATTACGTTCTTAAAAATCTGTTGCTGAAGTCAGAATAAGCATTCTGCTCTTCATCCACAAGTTCAACTGTGCAATAAAAAAAGGATTAATAAAAGATAAATGGCTTTACAGTGAACCCTCACAGGGTCCCAGCTGCTGCTGTTGTTGTCTCCACTGAAAGTTCACTTGAATCTCTTCTGATCCTATAGACCAAGAACTACATCTTGTTTTCCGACATGCGCAAGAGCACAGCAGCTCTCCACTGCTTCAGGTGAGGGTAGGATGGAAAGAAAGGCACATTTATGTGATAAACAAAGGTTTCCAGACAAAATCATTACCACTGCAACTAACACCTGGGCATTCATTAAATGATAAAGATTTACTAACTGTACAAAGAAGAAGGTCTTCAGATTTTATTTAATTTCTTTCAGAAAAATATACTGCTACACATTGGTAGCAACAAAAGTGTGCCACCAGCTGATGATCAACATCTCTCTGACATGGTCCTCTGGGTTTGCTGGGTACTGGAAGAGCAGATACGGAAACTTGTGGCTGCTGAGGCAGAGATCATCCCATTTGTGTACCAATATTCTCTTGCTTATCCCTAAAACCAGCTCTGAATATTAAACAGGGTCTGTCTCATAGGGTATCTGTGAGACCAGAGCCCGGGCTCTGATTGCTGTCCCCGTATGACTCAATGGCATTATATGCAGCCAGCTCCCTACCAGGACATGGTGGTTTATTTCCTGCAAACAGGCATCAAAAGATCAGAAGCAGAAACATGAGAGAGGGACCCACACATTCATCCTTGTAGGAAAACTTCTGAAAAGTGGCAGTCTTTACCCTAGCAAAGGAGCATCTGACAGATAATGTGGGATAACTACTATAAATATGTATTGAGATGTCAGGAAGAACATGGGAATCAATGACATCAAATATTCAAATAGGAAAGAAAATAATAAGGAACTTACAATAATTAAATAGGAGAAGAGCCCCCAATTCCAAATTGACAATAGGAGATGGTTAAGAAATTAGTCAATCAACAGTGAACTAAGGAAAAAAATATAATACCTGTTTTTACTCCATATACTCCTCCTCCCAAATGCTTCTTCCTATGTTGACCGTCATTAAAATTATTTATATGTAAGCAAGAACTCTGAAAATTCAGACCATACAGTGGTTATCCTGTAATGAGACAATGCTCCCAAGATAATTTCTTAGCTAGATGGGCACATTTGGATGTAACTTGTTAATTTACAGTAATACTGTCCAAAAGGTTTTAGTTCAGCTTCATTGGAAAGTCCCTCTAAATTAGAATCTGGCTGCACCTTAAAAATTCAGGGGTGCCTGCAGATAAATATTTCTGGATGGTTTCCACATGCATTTTCATACAGTTCAGGTATACTTGGTTAAAGACCGCACCAAAAATAGAATTTTGCCGTTTTGGTAATCTGTGTGTGTGTAAATAACAATCTGCCCTTCTTGCAGCACCCAAATGATCTGAATCCATTGCTGTACATTTTATGTATATAGGTAAATGGCAGCACTGGAAATGTTTTGCTGCTTCTTAGGGACCCTCTCTGTAGATATCTCCAGCTCTGCAGGAATCTGATTGGGAAATCCTGGAGGAGTTTCATACCTTGCAGCTACCAAACAACCCAGTTTCTAATCTACCATCAATGACCCATTCCTTCAGACCACCCCTAGTTTGATTTTTTCCTTTTTTAGCTGTATGTCCCTTTGCATGTTGTGCTACCACAGCCATTTCAGGTACAGCTGTAATTATCTTTGCTACTCATCAGCCTGTCAATATGTCACCTTCAGCATAGGTAGATAATGAATGCTCATGAATTTTACTCATTATGCAGCCAGGTCTGCCAGTATCTCCCAAAAATAAAATGCATGATGGCCTCTTGTCATCTGCTTCTGCACAAACTACTATTAAGAGAAACCCCCCCCTTTTTGATATGAAGAAATCACAACTTGATCGTTAGGTAAATAGTAAAAAAGGGTAATAACAACTACTGACCTGTGACCATAAGTGTGCTCTTTCTCAGAGAAAGGCAATTAAATGATGTGACCAAATATCAGAGGCAAACTAGAAAGATGTGTAAATTTAGGCAATGGAGGGGGTTTTTTTGAAAGAGCACCAGTTTAACATCATGGGAAGAGACAACTAACCAAGAAAAGCTGTATATTATGATGAATTATGTGAATAGGTTTCATAGCCCCGCTTGGTCTCACTAATTCCATTTAATGTACAGAATCATAGAATGTTTTGCATTGGAATGGACCTTAAAGAGCATTTAGTTCCAATCTGCCATGGGCAGGGACACCACCCATTAAACCAGGCTGCTCAAAGCCCCATCCAGCCTGGCCTTGAACACTGAACATCCCTGGCCAGGGATGGGGAATCCACAATTTCTCTGGGCAACCTGTTCAAGTGCTTCATCACCCTCAGAATAAAGCACTTTCTTCTGCATATCTAACCTAAATTTCCCCTCTTTCAGTTTGAAGCCATTACCCTGTGTCCTACCACCAGAGTTCCTGATGAAGGGCTCTTCTTCAGCTTCCTTGTAGGCCTACCCTTCAGTAGGGATTATCCTGTATTTATTAACCTATAAACACACAGGTTTTAAAAAGAAGTAGAAAGACATCTGAGGAGATAAATTATATTTGAAGCCAAGACTACCCTGGTTTTTTAAGATGTTTTGATGACAGCACATGGTGTTTTGCTCTTTGGAAAGCACCAGGTTTTGATGTTCCCACCCTTTCCAAGAGCAAAACCATCTCAAGGCAGGTGTCTGAGCAGATTCAATACAACATTTGAGGAGAACACTGTGGTTTTCCATGTAGAAAGTATCTCATCTTTTCTTCTTGATTTCAGACCCCTGAAGTCAATTTTCCCAGCCTGTAGCACAGCCTAAATCCAAGCACCTGCAGGTAAAGCCCCAGTCACTGAAACCTAGCAGCTAGTCCCTCTCCTCCAAAAACTCACCTTCCTCTCCAACCCAATCAGACAAAACCAAATGGAAAAAGGAGACAGTTATGATCCCAGGCTCCATAAATGACTCGGGATCCTGAGAGTTTTGCCAAGAGCAGTCAGCTCACTGTGCTGGCAGAGCCAGGGATGCTCTTGGTCACAGCTGTTCCTTTGGTCACAGTCAGATATTGTTGCTTAAAAACATCAGTCCTGGTCTTTCTGCTGTGCCATGTAGCATTGCATTGCCATCCAACAGGGACAAACAGAAATGAAAAACATATCATTCTGACAAACAACAGAATAGCCCCACATTGGCCTCTCCCACTAGAAGGCTTTATTGACCAGGTAACTCATTACCACAATGCCAAGTGCTGAAGGACCCTGCCAGGTTTTGCTCCATGGGCACTGAGCTCCTAGCCCCTGTACAAAGCCTTACATGACCTCATCCAGATCCCAAACAGAGGATTTGAGAGGCACCAGGTAGGCAAGAGGGGGCATAGGCTGCCACAGGCTGCTCCTCTGGGTGCAGGTCCTGTAGGAAGTCTCCTGGCAGATCTAAAAACAGTAGCCAAGTACATCCTCTGGGCTACTCACATCTGGGGATCTGTCCCATGTCCTTATCTTCAGCTTGCATGGAATCAACATCTGAATAGGTGAGTCAGAAATTGCCTCTCTCTACTGCTGCCCCATTCTCTCCAGAGTTCCCCTCTCACTGTTTTTCCCTCTTAACCTCTTGGCAGGTCTCCTGCATGCTAATCAGACAGCACTGGGTGCTTACCTAGCCAGCCACTCTCTCAGTATTCATTCAGATTTTGGATATCCCATGCAGAATCTCTGTCTGATCGCTGGATTTCTGACTTGCCAGATACATAAAGTCTGGGGACTGGGGAAAATAAGCATGCAACACAGTCCTGGTATGGGAAACCACTGGCTCTGAAAGGTATTCCTTCTTGATTTCATCCCTTTGTTACCTCTAGATCTAAAGAGAAAGCAGACAGACATTTTTGATCTTAATCTCTAGCATTAAAAAAAGTAATAAAAAAATAATAGTAGCACAATAAGTGTTTTCAGGCAGAAGAAAGTGAATAGCAACATTGTCTAAACTGTGTTAGGTAAGAGTGAAACAAGTAGATTTTATGGTCTTCAAATGCCACTGTAGTGGACTGAGTATAAGTGATAAAATGGCTTCATGCCTCCTACGGCAAAATTGAAGCTAGAAACATGTATAAATAAAATTATTCCCAGTTTCCTAATAAAAGACAAACCTATTTTATATAAATAAGTTAAATGGTGACAATCTAAATAGATTTCAGAAAGTTCCCTGTCTTCCTTTGAACTATTAAATAAATGCAGCTTTGTCCCTTTGGAGCTCTAATGAAAATCCCATCAAAATCCAATTTACAGAATGCTGAGACGTAGGCAAGTTAGGAGTGTTAAACTAATTGTTTTGCCTTAAAGAGTTATTGAGACTGGATTTGTCAGTCACATTTGGACGTGAAAGTCTGTTGTGTTTTAGCAGGAAGATGCTCCTTCTCTCGCAGCACTTCAGGCTAGCCACAGTAATTTCTTTGGTAACCTCCCCATGTGCCCCTGGATGAGCTGAAGACACAGCTGCACATCTCTGCAGGGAGGCTGTGGGGCACTCACCCTGCAATGAACCTCCCCCTGCCTGCCCACTGGCTCTGGCACTTGCTGCTGGAACAGCTGGGGAGGACATTTCTTCCTGCTCTCCTCTGCTCCTGTACCGGAGAAGGAAGCTCCCAAGCAGGATTGATAGTATGTGTAAAACCAGCAATGGTATGTGGGATCCCAAGCCAGGCTTCAGGTGGAGCCAAGCCCACAAGGTACATCTGACTCTCCTCCTCTCCCCTGCTAACACAAATCTGGGCTGTGGAATTCTTCCCCCTCCTGCTTTCCACCTGGGATGCAAAATATCACTTTCTCTAGCTACATCTGAACTGCAAGATTAAATCAAACTCCAGATTTTGCCAAAAAAAGTGAAATAAAATTCTGCAAGTAGTCTATTGGCTTAAGGGAAAAAAAATAATTAAAAATTACCCATTGTTTGTGTCAAATTCAGCAGTGGGTTTGAAATAAGAATTGTCAGGTGAACTACAGCCAAAAAATGGGGGAGAGAGAAAAAGCTTGCTATATATTTAGACTAAAGTGGATGAGAAGAGCTGGCTCAGTTTCCTGTCACCTATGAAGGGGTAAGGTAGGACAGCCAGAGCTCCCTGTATTCTGAGAATGTGCTCTAAACACTGCTGTACCACATTCCCAAGCAAGCTGCTCTCCTGGTAGCCTTATTTGAAGTTTTGTAGAAGAGGAATGGGGCAAGAGAAGTTGACTATCAGTGAAGGGCACCCAGGATTCAAATCAGTCCTTGAATTTCGTCTTCATTTCCACCATCCTGGTTTGCCTGATGATGACAAACTGGAAATGAAAACTGTTGTTTGAGCCTCAAAGGAAGGGCTTCATTCAAATAAAAAACCACATGTTATCAATATTATTACTTAGTTACTTCTAATACATCTGGAGTGAAGACAGACCCACTTAAAATGGAAAGCAGAAGATTGCTTTCAGTGCAAGGAACACACCTGAGGATGGACACAACTTTATAGTCATTACCCTTCAACAGATCAGAGTTCAAACCTTTTCTGCTTCCTCAGCTTCCCCTGAGATTTCATGTAATTCATTTATGCTCTCTCTGCACAGACTCTCCTTCCTTTGATGAGAACCCTTCATCTCCTACACCTCTGCCACTCTTGTCACTCTAGACTGCAATTTGTGTTCTTAAAGCTGGAGAGACCTCTCATGGCATCACAGGCATGTTTTCAAGATATACAGCACCAAGAATGACCACTCTTGGGCTTTATATGGAAGCTTGGAGAAGAAAAAAAGAAGTATTAAATGCATCTTTGATGAACATAAGCCCTTTCCCCCAGGAACAGCACTGAGTTTTCCAGAGGATGCTCCCCAGTGTGCTGGGAGCACAGCAGAAAGTCCCAGCTTGCTGGGAGACGCAGTGTTCACTTGTGGGCTTCCCTGAGTTTTCCTCCAATGCTTGCCTTTCCCCTTTATGCAAGCCTTTGTATTGTATGATGGGAGCTGCAGAGAAGCTCCTTTTCCTCTGTCACTGACTATGCTTTAATATTCTCTGTGCAGTTCTTCCTCAGATGGCAACGTTATTCCATCTCTTGTTCGTAACAAGGTTAAAACAGAAATTAATAGAGACTTGACAAGGTGTATAAATGCTTAGAAGATCATGTGGCTTTGCTGGCACTGAGAATGGACACCAAAATATGCACGTACACAAGCCAAGACAGCAGCAAACAGGAAAGCTGAAGTCACCATTTGTTTTTGGTGTGACAGCTTTTTTCTGCCAAGGAAGACTCGTATGGAACTGATGCTTTACACAGGAAATACATCAACTGAAGGCATTTCACAGTACTCCTCTGACACCCTACTTCTGGTAACTTTTAAATACCTCTTCACATAGCTTCTGGAAAAGAATCTAAATATGTTTTTCAATCCACTGGGAGGGAGAAGGGGCCTAATTATTTTTCAGTTTTATTTAGAAATAGAATTACAATGAGCAGCATGAAACCCAAACTTATTAGCCACGGTAGGAAATAGGATTTAATACAGAAGTAAAAATAGCTCAGCTCTACTTACCCTAATGCAAAAAGCATTAAGAGATGCAAACTCCTAAAACAGGCAGAGTTCTTTTTAATTTTGCTTTTTTTAGGCCTGTCTTCTAAACATCTGTGCACTGATGTGAGATGAATATCTAAAACAGAAATAACTGCAGCTAGGTATCACATGAAATGATTCATACCTATCATTACCTAGTGCTTTTTGCCCCAAAAGGATTGCACAGAATTTACAATCTATGGCTGGGATATAGAACATAAAAATGAAGTGCTTCATCCCTCACTGATAGGAACTGGTTCAGGTATGAAATGTGATAGGAGCTTAACGGCAACAACACATCAGAGTTAAAGACAAGAAGATGTTAAATCCTGTTATTGATATTTGGGTAGGCAGAATGTCATCAAAAGGAAACTTTCCTATATTCTCCTGTTCTCAAAAGACAAATAAACGGCTGAAAGAGTGACATAAATGCTCAGGAGCTCAATTAAAATTTTGACCTGAGAACCTAAACTTTTAAAAATCAAGTAGAATTATGCTGAGAGCTGTAGCACATTGTATCTGTGGTGCTTAAAAGGCCTGCATTGAGTTTGTTTCTAATCACTTCTGAGCATTTCCCATTCTCTTTATGGAGGATACTAGCCAAGTGTGGGGACATGGGAGGAGGTCAAAAATTCCCCCCAATTACCAAAATGCTTACAAAGGCAACAAATGTTTTCCAAGCTGGAAATATTTAGAAACTGAATTTGAGGGGCTATCACATAGCACACATATGTCCTACAAGCTGAACACATGCTTTCCAGCAAAAGTGGGGCCAAGGATCCACAAAAGGGAAATATGAAAATGAGTCAGCTTTAAATTTATTTTCTTGAGTTGAAAGCATTCTTCTGGATCTCTTGCTACCTGCATGACACTACTTTATATACCATAATCTTGGAGATCACCAACAATGTACACCTAGCAGAGTGCGTGCTGAGCATTCAGCATGCAGTAGAGGCTCTGCTTTCTATCCACTCTAACTTATTTACATAAAATTGCCTCTAAATCAACTTTCACATGGCTTAAACTTTATTAGGAGATGCTGTTCCTGGCGAGCTGAGTTCAGTTGCTCTTTTCAAATTAGGTGAGACTTCATGGACTATAAAGGCGGTGAGTTTGGCTAAACTCAACCTCAGCCTCTCCAAATCAAGTTTGAAGTAAAAAACACAAACATACATGCAGTCCTGTCCCAGTCCCACACTGGACTCACATAATGTTTCACCTACAGGAAGCTTTTCTTACATGAATGCTGACCAGAGACAGCCCTGGACTTAACTCCAGCACACTTTAAACTGAAGAAGAGATGTTTGAGGGACAACACCTAAAAAGGTAATCTCAGACTACTTTCCTGGTGCTTTTAGGCACAGACCATTTTTCCTTTCTCCCGGGATGTCTCCTGGGTCTGATCTGACATAGGTTTGAGCATCTCGTTTGAGCTAGCAATGGCAAATGACAGCATGACCATGGATAATCTGATAGAGAGGCAGTGTTCATGAATTCTGCACCAGCTGACACTGGATTGAGAGAAGAGGATGCTATCTACATCCCAGTCTCTTCAGTCTTCCCTTCTCCTTCACTAGCATAAATGCTGGCATAATAATTATCTTTGGTTCTTCTGCCAAGCTCATACACATGGGCCCATCCTATAAAATCACTGCCTGGCAGCCAAGCTGCCTTAATGCACCTGTGAATGTTTCCAGCTTTTATCAGGAGGGTAACATATGATAATACATGGACTTTCATTTTTCCATGAGGATAAGATAGGTTCTGAGGCTGGTGCCTGCAGCACAGCTCTAACTCCTCATATAAGGCTGTGTGGCCACTTGGGACATGTCTGTGAGCTGGGTGTGGGCAGAGTCCAGTTGAATTAAAGCTCTCATTGGTTTAGTTCAGCCAACAACACAGGGCAAGCAGCAGAGCTGGTGCCTGAGAGCTGGTTTATGTGTAACACAATTCATTTGATGCAAGTGGAAATTGATATGATTTTAAATTGATGATGTGATCCTGTACGCACACGTGCCTTTGTAAATCTATTTGAATTCAGAGTGTGATCTTGACTGGCAGTTTAGTGAAGTCTGTCCTGAGGAGCTGTGGAAGTAATCCTGCATTTAAAAATAGCTACACAGATAGCAGTCACAGACATCCCAAATCTCTTTGAGATATGGGAACAGATTCCTAAGAAATAGAGGTTTCAGACATGATTGACATGCCAGTCAATTGCCTTCCTGACCAAAAGAGGAAAAATATCAGTTCTGATTGAAGTTTGCTTCCTTTATTATTACAGACACATGCAGATTTGGGATCATGAATGTATCTACAGTACAGAAGATCTGCCTCTAGCAATTATCTTACACTGTGCTGCAATGCCACTTGCAATTAGGACTGCTCCTCCAACACATCAGACAGGTGTACTTCTTGCCCAGAATTATTTTTCATCTGACAGCACTGTGAAGGAAAGTGGAAAAGACAAGTAGAGAAAGCAGCTAAAGCAAATAGGGGCATTCCCAGTGCCTGGGGAAGTGGAGAATCTGAAGGAAAAGCATATAAGGTGTAGGAGGAGAAAGATCCCAAATGCAAACCTCAAAAAACTCAGACTGGCTTTCCAGAATGCAATTGAGGGCAAATAAAGGCTATGTTGCTCCAGCATAGGTATGTGTTCAGAGATGTTGCTACGAGATGCCAAACATTTCCCCCAATGGGAGAGAGGCAGAGAAAGCCAAGTTGTGGTGGGGACAACTTCCTGCAGACTGCCTTGAGGTTACATTCAGCTCAGTCTCCCTGCACTTCAGGCTCCCTGGGTTTCTGCTACTTTTGCACTCCTCTTCTTGCAAACAACTTCCCTGCTCTCCTTGCTGGGCTGTTTGTGCTTTTGGGAATCCACATCAGCAATATTTGGTGCTTGTGTGGCATTTTTCAGAGGCAAAGCTTGGAAAACAATCCTGTGCCCTGTCAGTCTCAGCAGTGCTCCTGTAGAAGCTGCCAAGCCAAAAGGGGCCATGGAGGGTTAGGGGAAGAAAAGCTCTGTCTCCAAAGATCAGAGGAATGGGAATGAGTATGCTAATGAGAAAAAATTGATGTCACTATACAGCTATCAGTATTTTGCAGACTTCAGGTGGTATCAGCAAACTTTTGATCAGGTTTATAAAGCTTCTTTTTCCAAATTGAAAAAAACACAGATCAAAAGTTAAACCTCTCTGAATTTGGATTGCACAGGCTGTTCTGCAGCCAGGTTCCTTGACTGCTCTATGGGCTGTTCCCCTTCTCCTCTTTAATACAGCCAGAAAGTTGTGAATCTTTCCCAGCTCACTCACATAACTGGGACCCTGAGCATGTGTGCAAAGATGGTTGACTTTAAAGACCAATTCAAGTGATCTTTGATCTGGTCAGGGTTTGCCATTTTCAGAGAATAAGATAAATGTTCAGCTGCCTAGGAGATGCCTCTCTTCCTCCCTTCAAACATCTTAAATACCAGCAGTGCAATGCAAGATGTGAAGTGCAAAGTGAAAATAAACACCTCATCTGTGATTTTAATTGTTAAAATAATCATCTCTTCCCTTTGCATGAGAATGTGTGAATTCATGCATTTAAATGCCATGTATTTGACAAATAGACCTAAAGAGCAAGCCATCTGGCATTGAAAAAATATTGTGACAAATCTGACACCGTTTTCACATTTCTATGAATTGTTTCCCACAACACAAGCAAACAGATTAAAGGTCACTGAAAAGGGAAAATGTGTATTTGTGAGTGGTTTGCTTCCTTATGCTTTATGTTGGTCTGTGAATGTGATATGTTTTACCCTTTCTTTTAGGGAAGGAGGGCAAAGAGGAGGCTGTGGGAGGACAGAGGGGCCTTTGCCTTAGAAACTGAAGGCAAATTGTTCAGCCTTCCCTGGGGACCTTGACTAATCAGGCAATCAGCATAAGCCATGAGTATTGAAACTTGGCTCACTGAGAGAAGACCTGGTTTTTATTCAGCCTATTATTTATTTTAGCTAGTATCCCTTAAACTTCAACCTTTTTTTTTTTTAAGTGTCAGCAGTTTCCGTTCCACATGGAGACCTCACTGCCATCCTGAAAAGAATCTATATTGATGCTAGCATAAAGGACTGTTTTAAAGTTAGAGGCTAGAATTTGTATAATTACAGCAGGAGGCACCTTTCCTCCTTATTTCAAGTAGATAAAAGTAAAGGTACAAATATTTTTAGGCGTCTTAAGTGCCGTTTCCTGTGGAAGCCACCTCCTTTACAGAGGAGCTGTTGGTTGAGGTTGATCACTGCTGTGTGGAAATGAGGGTGTGTCCCCGATGAAGCCTACAACTCCCAAAGTTTCCTCAGACACTTTAAAAGACGCTATAAAAAGATAATCTGAAATCTCTCTGCATCGCTGTGTCTTTCCAGAGGTTAATGACTGTGTTGACCAGACTCTAATGGTTGAATACAGGCCCTTGAGATCAAGCACCACCAGCTGAATTTTAAAGCCAATCTTACGTCAAACCAGCACCAGGCCTTACTACAACAGGAAATTGATTCATTTTATCAACCAGGAACCTCCACAGAAACTTTGCTATCAGTTTAGGAGTTTTGCATATATTTTCACCAGCTACACACAGTGAAAGGCATTTCCAGATCCAAGACTCTTAGAGCATAAAACCCACAAAGCCCAGGCTCAAGTCCTGGCTTTATAAAGTTTTTTGACTGAGTTCTTATGGATGGTGATGATGATATAAGCAAGTTTTTATGCATGGTCCATACACACATTTATCTATATTGATGTAGGTTACATCACCATGTTTGTGAACTCGTTTTTACTCAGAAACACTGGCACTGAAATGCTCAAAAACAGCAGCTGCTAGTTTACAAATTTCTCCTGCAAAGCCTCACCAGGAAATAAAATTGTTCTAGAGTGTACTTTGCTGTAACAGAATAAAAATTTTAAAAAGACCTTTGCAAATAGATAAATTAACTAGAGTATAATTGCTTGAGGCATTTCCTATCTTTACTTGTCAGAGGACAGATAAGAAATTGGGCAGCAGTGTGTTTTAATTAATGTTTCCTGGGTCCCATTTACAAGATCTGTTTAGGCCTTTCAAATACCTAGATTTTCCATTAAAAATTCAACTTCCAAATGCTGAGGGAAATAACTAAGTGGTACATACTTAATTGCCAAGTACAGAAGCAATTACTCCCATCTGAGTTAAATCTGCAGACATGGCACTTAGTGACCGAGGTGTGTGCATTCTGCCAGCAAGGATACAGACCTCCTGGTGACAAAGTCATGCAGGAAATATGAATAGTTGCACTCTCTCCTGTGTTTAGGAAAAAACTGAGATTTCCATGTTCTGCTACATGCTGCATAATGTAAGAAAAACTAAAATAAACCAAACCAAAATCATATTCTTTCAATCTTGCAGCCTCTCTCCCTTTCAAACATGAGCAAGTGAACTGGTTATTTGGGCCAAGAGATTTGGTGAAAAGATGCCTACTGCAGACCAAAGGAAAGCCTTCAGATAATGGTCTATTTAAACTCCTGAAATGTAAACAACAAAAGCATCTTTGGAAGCTACAGATCATGTCGGCAGCAAAGAAGTCTATCAGGACTGAATCTTACCTACACCCTGTCCAGCTGTGTCCTGCCTCCTCCTGATGATCCAGGATTCTGTCACTTTTATACTCAAGATATATTTATATAACATATTATATATAATTAGTATATATATAATTAAAAAATATATAATATATATAAAATATATGTTTAAATAACATGCTATAGCATGTTATTCCAATGAGACACTTTTAAAAATGAATTTGAGAACTGGTGCCTTGAGCTAATCATTCTTACATTTAAAGCAGCAAAAATGGGTAGAGTGATGTGGTTGTATGCACTGGTAAGGCAAATCCCCTCGTCACTTACAGAGAGATTTTAAGTATGACCAAAACACAGCCAATTTAAACCCTTGCTTTTGAGCAGGGGTCCAGGCAGCTTTCCCATCACCAGAGGGGAAAAAAGAGATAAAGAGTGATTTTCAGCTTCAAAACTGAGGGGCAGCCTGCAGATACCCCAGTACTGGTCCTCTGTGAGTGTCCTACTTAATACAGCCACTGTTCCTGCTGCAGCTGCAGTACTGATTTTTGAAAGCCTTCACTTCATCTCATCTCTTCAGCAAGGCAAGGAACACAGATGTACCTCAAAGAATGGTGAATATCTCAGGAATTTCTCTGCTGAGCAAATGACCCACTGAGGTTTTATCCCCCAATACCAAACTAAAACCCAATGAGAAAATCTCAGAGTGGGAAAAAAATTCATTTCACTGCAGAGGAGAACTTCTGGCTGCAAAAACAGATTAATGCAATGGTCTGTGTAGTTTGAACTATCTATGGAGATGTCATTCATCAATAGATAATGCAATTTATTCCTCAGACATTTTCCAGTGTCTCAAAAGTGTTGATAACAAGATCTGTACTGCCAGGATCTAACTGAGTTTAAAGTTTGCCTGCTTAGTAGAAGTCTTTATAACAAGAAGAGTTTGGTTCATGTTTCTGATTTGAGAAACCTTTGCTAAACACTACCAATAAAATAGTGGAATTGATGATGATAGACCTAGAAGGGTGGAATGGTCACAAAGAGAATTTGCTTCCCATTTCTAACATTTTTCTATCCCCAAAAAGTTGTACCAATAAATTTCTATGAGGATTTTATCTTCTGTATGCACCCTGGAAAAAACTTTCTGGATTTTACTTGTCCATGTGCTCTCCCTAGAGCAACCAACAGAACTGATCATATGGCAGCCAGTCTGCCCAACCATATGAGGGAGAGCAAAGAGAAATACAAAGGAGAAAATGAAATGAGAGCTTTCCATTTTGGAGAGAAATATAAATTACTGCGCAATAAAGGAGTGAAAATGACAAGGATTTGATATTGTTTGCTAGATTTCATCAAATCCGCAAGAAAGTCTAGCCAACAGTCCAGCACTCCACATCTACATCTCACCATCAAAATCTAAGATCAAAACAGCACAACAGAACTTTACAGAGTCAATCCAAAGCACCTCAAATCACAGATTTTCCAGACAAAGAACAGCATTTTTTATTTTTTTTTTACTCAGACAGAAATTAGGATAGAGTTGCTGAACTAGTGAAGCCACACGCGAAGTTGAGAAATAGAAATCCCAAAGTGCTGGACCGTGTTATGTCCTCTTGGGTATACTTGGATTTCCAAGTATTTGGATCTGGCACACCATGCTGAGGTCTACTTCATTACTCAAGCCCATGACTGGAAGTTGATCTGGTGTGATCTTTGATGTGCAAAGTACGAGGGCAACTAAAATAAGGAGCAAAGGCAAAACTCATGTTGCAATGATAGCTTTGTAGGCTAACTACTGCCACTTTCTTTTCTATGAAATATAAATTTCTATAAAATACACACACACACATGGTTTGTAAGGCTGGGCCTTAAGAGTTTTTTCATTCCTTTTTCATTGTTCTACAAGAGCATGGCTAACAGAAGTGTTTGATAGAGTGCAGGATTGTTTTGGGAGGCAGCCGAGCCAGTGAGCTAATGAAATGTAATTTAATTTGTGGTGGCTACAGAACATGCAGTCTTGGCCCAGTATAAGGATTTTCAAACTCAGAAAAATTAAACAGAGCTTTCAAAAAGTGTTTTTGAAAAACAGTCAGTAGTGGAGGGAAAGAAGATGGAACAGCTACTGCCCCATTGTGCTAGAGAGTTCCTGAAACACTCATGCAGCAAAATAGTTCTGCTGCAGGCCAAATAGAAATACAAAGCATGTAGCACAACTTGGCTGGTGCTTCAGCACAGATGATCACAAGAATAAGAGAATTGAAATGAGGCCTCAGTGAAGTCCATGTTTGAAAGTTTGTTGGAGCTATTTGAATTGGGAGGTACTGGAATTGTGAAACAAGAAGAGCCCTTGTCTGACATGTCATCTTGACCCCTTCAGAGACAGAGACTCCAGAAAAACATGTTTCCACACAGTGTGTCGTTGATGTGAAGCTCTCCAGCTGTACTCATTGCACTGTATGGTGTCACTTGATAAGCACAGAAAAGACATTTCAAATATCTCAAGAGCAAACTAGATTTTATTGAGGAAAGAAATAAAGGATGTAGAGCCTTGCTGTTTAAATGAGATTCCTTCTGGCAACATTTATTAAAGTACAGTCCTGTACTTTGGAAATGTCTTCATTTTATTGTGAAGAATATTTTGATCCATTGCATCAGAGATAGTGAATTGCAAGACTATTATACTTCAGGGAGTCAAACCCAGACCTAATGAATCCTGTTTTGTAATTTATCACTCAGAGGACTGCAGTTCCTGAGCTATTTTACAACCAGTCCTTTTATTAATTATTTGCATTGCAGCAATGAGAGATCAAGAGATAATAGAGTGGGACAGACTGACCCAGACATTGTATATTTCAAATTTATAAGAAGAAATAATTCTTGCCCCAAATATCTCAAAGCTCTGCAAACCTATGCAGAGGGTTTCCTGGGAAATTGTATTAAATAGAAGAAAATATGGTTCCTGCAGCAAAATTGTCATTGCAACCCAGATCAATTGGTCCATGCAAAATAAGCAAGGAAGCAGCCCAGTATCTGGCAGGGCTTTTACCTCATTCCCCAGGGGAAGTTCTCCAGCTCAACTCCCCTCTCAGTGCTGCAATTCTGCATTGCACCCAAGAATGCAGAAACCTGTGGTAAATCTGATCTTGTAGGAGAGAGTACTGATTGTCCACCCACACGGTGGTTTTGGCCAAGAGTGGAGTGTCATCCATTTAGTCCTGTCACCTGCATCCATCAGTGCAGTGAATTTCTTCCCAGTCCTTTAATCTATATTAAAGGATAAAACCACTCTTACAAGGAGCCAATTCAGCTGAGATAATGATTCCTACATGGCACAGTTTAGTATTTAATAGACATACCACCATCTGTTCTAGCTTTAAACAATAAAACCTGAGACAACGGAACCAGAAGTTGCATTCATTAAAAAAAAAACCAAAACCAAATAAAACAGCCAGAGGCAGAGGAAGGAGGTGAGTGAATACATGCAGTACATGCATAGAAAATGATTGCAGGAGAAACTTTCTCAAGGTACTCTGCAAGAGAGAGCTTGTTGCTGCCTTCTGCATTCTGCACAGCATGTATCTATATTTTGTCTTATGTTTTAGAAGCAAACCAGTGGGGGACAGAAGGGAATAGAGAGCTACCCTGAAACAGTGAATCCCCATCAGTGCCAATTTCTTCGCAGCAAATGGGGATTTACAGGTCTTTTTCTTATACTGGAGAGATGATTAGACGAAATGCAGTGAGGAAAACAACATTTTTCTCTCTGGGCTGCAGAAAGGTCCGAGCTGGACCTAGGGTTTATTTCCTGCTAAATCCAGAGTCTACATTTTCTACAAGACATGTTGTTGCCAGCATTGCAGCACCAAGGGGCAGTGATGTTTCTGGAACCAAGAGCAATACATTGAATAGGTGCAAGACTATGTTCCTTCTCTGCATCTTTTCTAGACACCTCTGCCAGTGAGCTAAAGCAACAACCTGACTATTTTCACCAACCCTTACCCAGAGTGTCTTGTCAAATAGTTGTAGCTTTAAGTAGATATTTAGTATTGTTTGAAAAGGTAAAATTATATTTCATGCTATTTTTTCTATGGAAAATTTTAAAGCAGAATAAAAATCAACCAAATATCAATGTTCATGAGTGTGAATAAGAATATGACTGCAAAAAAATCTGTAAGGATATGAAGCAGAAGAACAAAGACTTTGGATCTGATTTTAAGCTTGTGTCATCTCTTTATGTTACTCCAAGGACATGTGTCAAAATCAAGAACATAGCTACCATTAGGAGAGTTGAACCCATGCTATAAAAACACAGCTGGAATCAGTCCCAGTGTCTTGATGTCTCACACATTCAGTGTACTCCTATATAAAAACAAACAAAAAAATCCTGCTCCGAACAGAAATCTTTGCCAAGGGTTTCAGAGGAATACCATGAGAGTAACACTAGAAAAAGGATATCAAGATCCCCTCATGTCTTTACAAGGAGCTGTGAACAATATTTGGTGAAATACCTTGGAAAGAAAAGCAATGAGCCATCTGAACAGCTGCCCTTTTTATGCACTACACCAAGAAATACACTGCAAATAAATAGCTACTATACAGCCCTCAATATAATGCAGAGACTTTGTAATAAAGTCTTATTCTGCAGTTAAATCAGTCTAGCAATACTGAAAGCCCTGCAGCCAAGTCTGTTTGTACTACTTTAAGAACAGCTGAGTGTCAACCTTCATTTTATTAATAAATCAATCTAAAACAGTAGTGAAATTTCAGTTGAAGGTTCTCTCGACTTGGCTCTCAAACAGTCACCTTAAGGATTTTTCTAAATCCCTCTGCACTTTCTCCTGGCAGTCCTCCCTGCCTCCTTGCTTGAAACCTGTTTTAGTGAAGAGAGTCTTGGGTCACCCCACTTGCCTAGAAGAGGTGATCATAAATCATATCCTATGACTACATCACAGAGAAATTTGAAGACCAGAAAAGATGAGTGAATACTTGCCCTGTGCTGTCACTGTAAGTTATCTAGTGCAAAGACAGGTGCCTAAATCATATTCTGACAAGATGGTCCAGACATATATTTTATTTGCCTGCCAAACACTTTCTCCAATGAAGCTGTAAATTTTTTTTCACTATGTCTCTTATCTTGAAGCTTTTTCTAAATTCTTTGTTCGTTGTTCTTTGGAAACCTGAAGGGGAAGCCTCCAGCTGGAGTCAGCTTCAGTAAAATATGCTGTGGGACTCTGTAACTGACAGGATTGTGTGGAAACAGCTGAGCAACAAAATTAATTAGGATGTGAGCAATATAATGTAAAAAAACTATGCAAGATGAGGTAATGTACCAAAACCTACATTTAAGGATGGCAAATTTTGGAAAAATTAATATGAAGTTAGAGCTGTGGCTTTTAAGATGGCAAAAGCTCAGTTGGACAGATTCATTTCACTGTTTCAACATAGTTTTTGTAGACTGAATAACCTTTCCCTGTGAAGAGCTTGTCTAAGACGGATGCCAAGCTAAAACTTGGATAGCACAGTACTGGTTTTGTTTGGACATCTGCTGTTACTGCTCCTATTTACATGTTTTTGGTGAACGTTTGACTTGCTTGCAATAAACATGATTGTTACTGAAGGTCTGAAGCATATGTGTCATGTCTGTGGAACTAAGTGGTGAAGAACTTCGAGCTTGTTGGGTGTACTTTCAATGAAATCAGTTATTTCAATTCTGGATATTGCCAAAAATATTATTTTAGTGAAATAATATGTAGTCTTTTCAGGCCTTTTCAGGCACAAAAGAATAATCAGTGTATATAAACTATTTTCATTTGCTTGTTTCCTTTATGCAGTTTTAACAGGACAGATGGAAGGCTTGCACTGATTAACCAAGATAAAGCCATTGATATGCTCCTGGAGGGACTTGTTATTCTGTCATGTGGAAAAGAAAATATGCCTCTGAAGAATGTTTTCTTGCCTTGTGTTGTGAAATCATTAATAAATTCTTGCCATTAATACTGACTAGATCAAGACAATGTGGTATTTAAATAGCCTTAAAATGCCACACTAGATAAATCTTATTCTGGTATTTAAATAATAACATAAATTTAAAAAGAAAATCTCTCCTCTAAATTTAGAAAGAAAATCTCTCCTCTGAGCTGCACTTGACTTGGGGCAGTACTGGCAGACATGTGAACACCATGAATGGTAGAGGAAAGATATCCCACCCTGTGAATGGGAATGTCTGTGGAACCAGACACTGAAGAGCTGCCACCCAGCAGCACAGAGAATGAGCAGAGTACATCCAGATCCCAGTTCAACAACAGGTACCAGCACCAGCTCCTCTGTGCCACAGCTAACACCTAGCAGGACATAGGGAAGCATCACTTCTGACAGAAAGGAGCAGCACCTCCCCCAGGACGATCTAACCTACCCAGGCTGCCATGCCTGACACTCACAAAGAGCAGACAAACCCTCTGCCTAACTACTCTTGTCTTAGGCTAAACTGTGAGTAAATGTGTGAGGAGTTATCCCATCTGCCTGGGGATATCCACAAAAATTGGCAAGGTTAATAATAACTTTTAATATTTCAAGGGGAGGGAGCCTCTGTGGCTCCCTCTCTGCCCCAGTCAGTGAAGGAAGAGGAGCTCCTTTCCAAAATGGGACCAGGTCCTTCTGTTGACCTTCATGTACAATTTCAATAAACTTTTAAGGAAGGCTCCTCCCATGAGGAGAAAACCACTGTTCACAATCTTTAAAAGAAGAAAAGAAAACCTGTGTACTTGATGAAAAACCTTAACTACTCTTCATAAGGGGTCAAGAAAGAATATATGCAATATATGTAATGCACATTGAGTACAGACAAATTGTATCAAATTATGTGCTGAATAATGGATTAAATGCAATGAACTCAGAAGCTTCACTTAACAGTCTGTAGAGAGCTGGGGTTGTGTACAGAAGAGAATCTGCATGTGCACCAATGAAAAAGATATGAAAGCTTCACCCTCTAGTGGGGCTGCTCTTTTATCTGTGCTCCTGTGCTCGTTTTACCAGGGGTAGAATTAATCATCTTCACAGCAGCCATTACGAGGCTGTGTGTTGGATCTGTGCTGGACACAGGGTGGATAATGTAGAGACATTTTTGCTGTTTCTGAGCAGGGCTTTCACAGAGCCAAGGCCTTTCCTGCTTTCCACACTGCCTGGGAAGTTGGGGGTGCATGGGAGGTTGGGAGGAGACACAGCCAGGACAGGTGACCCAAACTGACATTCCAGACCATGGCATCATGCTCAGTGCATAATAAAGTGGGAGGAAAAAGGAGGAAAAGAGGATATTTGGAGTGATGGCGTTTGTCTTCCCAAGTCATCGTTGTGTGTGATAGGGTCCTGCTTTTCTGGAGATGGGTGAACACCTGCCTGCCCATGGGAAGTGGTGAATCCATCCCTTGTTTTGCTTTGTTTGCATGGTCAGCTTTTGCTTTCTCTATTAAACTGACTTGATCTCAGCCCATGAGTTTTCTGGGTTTTGCTCTCCTGATTCTTTCCCCAGTCCTGCTGGTGAGGGAGTGAGTGACTGTGTGACACTTGGCTGCTGACTGGGGTTAAACCGTGACACCTACTAAAATAAAGCTACTCTATCACATATGAAGAAGCCTACCTGTTTGGTTATTTGTGATCAGGCTCATTTCAGCTGCCCACGTTTCTAGGAAATCTCTGGCTCAGTCTGTTGGTTCTGTGTTGCCCTTATTGTATTTTGCTATGACCTCAGTTTGGCTCTCTAATGTCAAGGTAAGACCAATGTGGTCTATACATTCATCACGCAGACTGATAAATATATTTCTCAAAAAAGTGTGACTGTATTTGAACTCTGCTGTTGCACAAAAGGGCTAGAGGCTGGTCTGTAATACACTGACTTGCCCTCTGAGGAACCCTCTTCTACTGCCATGACTCTATCAAAGCCCAGAAATGGAAACAAAGACAAGTTCAGACAGATACATCAAAGCTGTAGGTAGATAAACTCAGAGGATACAAACTCTGTCCACAATGTCCTGCAACTGCCTTACAGTACCTGTCACACACTGAGGTAAACTGAGCCACCTGCTCATGACTCAGTCACTGGAGGGGAGGGTAAACTTATTCCTGATATGCAGAGATTCTCTTTGACTAGTACATAAAATACATAAAACTTCAGTGTCAAATCAAAAATGTATGCATCATGAACTAGAAAAGTTTGTCATTAAGAATGCAATTACTTATTCTAAGCTAATCCTCAGTAAAGGTCAAATAGCTAAAAAACCCCCACAGACACAGAAGTCTTCAAGAAGCAGTGCTAGATTCTGCCAAGTAACGTGGTGTCAGTAGCTGGAATTTCAGAGCATAAATTTGACAGGTGGGAATAAAACTGAGAACTCAGGGCTCAGAGATTCAATAAAGCATTGTATCTGCAGGCAAAAATAAGAAGTGGAGAACTGTTCATAACAGTAAGTGAACCTGGAAAGCAGAAGGGAAGATAATTTAAAACTAATAACTTCATGATGAATAGCCTGATCAAAAAGTGCAAAGCAGATAAAGACTGGCTCTCCAAGACTGGCTTGGAGATATGTCAAAAAATGATGCTTGAACAACTTCCAAAATGCTTTTATGGTCGTAAAAGGCATGGTATCAGGAGAAACAAACAAACCAAAATTAAATCTGTAAACTTGGAAAAATACTCCAGGAACCTGTGAGGAAATATTAGGCAATCTTTGAGGAAAAGCAAGAAGTGAAAAGCAAGAGTGATAGAACTTTTCAGCAAAGCATAAGTGAAAGCTAATAAGAGGTTTCCTCGATCACAGAATCATTAAGGTTGGAAAAGACCTTAGACCTGAGTCCAACCTTAGATCACCATCTTGTCAACTGGACCACAGCTTTAAGTGCCATATCAGTTGTTTCTCTAACACCTTCAGGGACAGTAGTGGTGTTCCACCTCCTCCTTGGACAGTCTGTTCCAATGCCTGACCACTCTTTCAGTGAAGAAATTCCTCCTGGTGTCCAACCTGAACCTCCCCCAGCACAGCTCGAGGCTATGTCCTCTTGTCATGTCTCTGGCTGCCTGGGAGAAGAGGTTGACCTCCATCTGGCTGCAATCTCCTTTCAGGTGGTTGTAGAGAGTGATGAAGTCACCCCTGAGCCTCCTTTTCCCCAGGCTAAACACCCTGAGCTCCCTCAGTTGCTCCTTATGGGATTTATTCTGCAGACCCTTCTCCAGCTCTGCTGCCCTCTCTGGACACACTCAGCACCTCAATATCTTTTTTGGCTGTGAGGGGCCCAGAAGTGGACACAGCACTTGAGGTGTGGCCTCACCGGTACAGGGGGACAATCACTGCCCTGCTCCTGCTGGCCACACTACTGCTTGACACAGGCCAGGACGCCATGGGCTTTCTTGGCCTCCTGGACACTCTCTGGCTCATGCTCAGCAGCTGTCAACCAGCTGGTCCCTTTCCACTGTTCAGATTTCCAGACACTCTTCCCCCAGCCCATAGTGCTACTTTGGGTTGTTGTGGTTGGAGAGCAGGACCTGGCACCTGCCCTTCATGAGCCTCTTGCAATTTGCTTCAGCCCATTGATCCAGATAATGGAAGGTAATATATGTCTGGACTTGTGTTAAGGAGAGACTGAAACACTTCCTCCCTTGGTAGATGACTTTATAAGACAGACAGCACAAACATCCAGCATTTTGCCGCCTCTTAGTGACTCTACTGGAAGGAGAGAAAACACAATAAAATTTGACACCAGAGAACAGTTAGCAATAAACCTTTAAGAGGACAGAAAAGCCTGGAAAGACATGGGAAAGTATCTTTTTGTATGAGCTATCCCTTCTAAGAGAGCATGGGCAAGGAGTTACCATGCAGGGGCACAGACATAGGATGGAAGCTGCTGGGGAATAGTGATTTGAAACAGTTTTTACTTCTGCAATAGTCACATGTAAAATGGGGGCACTGCAGCAAGAGAAAATACTGCTGGCAATAGCTCTGCCAGAAGAGAGGAGTGGATAGTCTCAAGTCAAATACAGCCATATTCTCCCATTCCTGGGGAAGGGGACTGGGGGAACATCAGAGAAGTGGAGGAGATGAAGCTGCCTGTTGCTAGCCCTACCCAAGTGCTCACACAATTTCACCTCAGAGGAGTCTGTGCCCACTCTCTCACAGTGCTGGATTCCCATCACTCTCGCCTCACAGCACTCCAGACAGGAGCTGCTCTCCAGGAGGCAGAATAACATCTGCTGAAATTGCCAGCGTTTTACTGAGCTTGTAGCACAGCAGGCAGGAGTGCAAGGGGAGGTGGCGTTTCAGACAGAGGATTTGCCGGTTGCTGGGACACGGCTTGGCAGGGAGCACACATGCACCTTGCTGAGGAAGAGACAGGGGCAGGAAGGACACATGTCCAGGCACCAGGCTATCCTGTGCCAGGGAGATGCAGCAAAATCATTGTGGGTGCTACAGTGGGGCACATCTGGCAGATATTAAACACAGACCTGAAATACTCTGAAACTAGGATTTAAGGCTATTTGATCATCTTTTCCAGCAGAAACTTTTGCTTTTGTATGAGTATAAAAATACTCCTAAGAGAAATTGCAACCCAGAGGCATCGATTTTGATCTGAATTTCTCAGTGTTGAAGTGAGCCCAGATTTTGTGTTCATTATAAAATTCTTGCATTTTCTTGTGTTTGCCTCCATAAGTTCTGTGCAGCAAATTTCATCTTATGAAGAAAGGCAAATAGGACACAGAATAGAACACTAGAAGTAATTAATGGTTTTGTATGCCTCCAATTTGCAGGTACCAAAGTCTGAAATATCTTAAAAGGTAAATGAATGATTTTAAGAATCAGTTTTAGTGTGTCCTTTCTAGAAATCAGATTTCTT
The DNA here is from genome assembly GCF_971803275.1 of Cyanistes caeruleus. Lineage (NCBI taxonomy): Eukaryota > Metazoa > Chordata > Aves > Passeriformes > Paridae > Cyanistes > Cyanistes caeruleus. Next base: position 108,623,560 of record NC_141701.1, read on the forward strand.
CACAGGTTTTGAAAATTAGAATCAAAAAAACATTCAAAGTTCTTTAAATTCTCATTTTTAATGTCATCTCTGTGAAGAATAACCTCAGTTAGCAGGTCTTTGAAACTGCAGTTGCAGTCAAAGCAAAAGTTATTTTTTTTTTCACATTTCTGGATATTCAGTTACACTGATATCACAAAAACTCTGTCCTGCAGACAAAAGGACTAGATCCAAGGCTGTAACCCAGGCTGCCACAGATATGTAGACAACTTCCCTGTGACTGAACCGATGACAAACTCTGTCTACAGAGGTGGAACTGAGGATACCTGAGCCAAACCCACAGATTTTAGGGACCAACAGGTGCCCAAATGATGAAGTTTTTGTCTGAAGATTTCATGCAACTTTCAGCAACCACTGTCACTACTTTGAAAACAAAGATTAGACCAGCAGTAGTGGAATAGCAGACTTAAGGCAATTACAAGAGGTTGCTGATCTGGAGTAGTTCTAAAAAGCATTCAAACAGGAATGTAATGCAAGCTGCCTTTGTGCAAAATTTTATTTCAAGGGAACATAATGCTTTTGCTTCATAGCATCCTGCATTCATAAGCCCTTTCAAGCCAAGGGGCATTGGCTTTGTTTTCAGGAGACTCCAGAGGGAAAAAAAGAGGGGAAAAAGGCTTTTAAGCCTTCAATTTCACATTTTCCAGCCTCCTTTATGCATTGCATTTCACTTTGACACAGCATCACCGATGACAAGGGACTGGCTCTCACTCTTGCTGCATGCCCAGTTCTCTGCACAGTGATGACAGTAAATATTCTGGGCTATCCCTCCCTTCCTCCAGCAGCCCAAAACTCTGAGATCAAGAGAAAATCTGTTTCCCAAACGGTGATGAGAAATGCTTTTCAATAAGGTTGCTATCCCTGAAGCAGATCCATCTCTGACAGCATCATACAGCATTTCAAACAGAATGGGAACTAAAGTTGCTGTCAAGAGTAACCCAAAAATGGCTCTGCCTGAACCAAAATGAGAATGAGAAATGGGGCAGGAGCCAGTCTCTAGACATGGTCAACACACCCCATCCAAATTCCAAGCAATCAGTGCTCAGCAGCCCTGGACAGCCAGCATCAAACTGGCCAGTTATCTGTCAGTTTAGGAGCTTAGGGTCAGTTTAATTTGACTTTACAGTTCACACATGGGCATGTCCCCATGACCAGAAGGGCCAGGCATTTGACAAGTGTTAATGTCATCTAAAGAAGAACAGAGGATCTTTCATTAGTTATCAGGAATCCCCCATCCCAATAAAAAGTCCTGTGAGTAGGACATTTATCCCTGATCATGGAAACACTTAAAAAATGCAGCCAGCACATCAGAATTTTCAAATCAGGGGTGAAAATAACAGCCCCTTTTCTCTAAAGGCCTGTGAATCTAGGCTAGGGATATGCAAAACAAGAGATTCAATTGCAATACAGGATTAAATAAACACATGAAGTTCAATGTTCCAAGACAAAACTACAGTGAATGAAAATAGAATCACATCACCAAATTGCCCTAATCTGACAAATTCAACAAGTCATGCAGGCCTCAGTTAATGCTATTTCCTCTCCAAAATTAGCACAATGATATTTCACAACTCCAGAAGCCTCAAGTTAGTCTAACCACTGTTGGTACTGAGCTCCAGGAGCCTTGCCAAAAAAGCTGTGACCTTTTGTTTACTCATCACTATTGATGTGATTGATGTCATCACAGAATTGGTCTCATTTCCTGCCCTCAACATGAGACATTTGGCTCTGTACTGTACCCTCTGACACCTGGCATGCAAAACAACCAGCTACATGCAGTGCTTCACCATAACTTCGGCTGACATAATTCCCAGGTAGTTAGAGTGACACCATCTGCCAAGGAACTGGAGCACCTGTGAAGATCAAGTCCTGCTGTTAGGCTGGGCATGACAGTGAAGACTGTGCTTTGTGCACGACTCCCCTCGGAGGTGGGTGTCTGAATGTGAGAGCTGACAGACAGCAGAAGACGTGGGCACTGAGCCAGCAAGAGCTGATGCTCTTTTCAAGTTGGGTTTGGCACCTAATAAAGGGTTTGCGAAAGATCCACTTGAAGGAAGTAGTCTGGGATGGAGAAATCCTGAGCTGTTTCTCTTTAAAGAATCCAACAGAGAGATGGGAGTCTCTTACAAAGGCACGTGTGGAAAAATAAGGAGATCTTCTGGAAATGCAAGTCCACTGGACTGAAAAGCTTGGAGCCTTTGGAATGCTAAAGGATTCCCCTATATCCAAGGGAAAAAGAAGTACTCTTTGAAGTTTCCACATGAAGCCAGGGAAGAAGCCTGTGAGAAAGCATTCCCAGAGGGAAGACATCATTTGGCCTGCTAAAACCAAGGATGGGATACGATGGGATAGGATTTAGAGGCTGAAAACATTAAGGAATATCTAGATTCCATCCAAAATCTAAGTTGAGATGTTTTTGTCCTTTTCCAGATAATAATGTTAAAGAGGCAAAGGTAGCGAAGTGACCTCCATCACTGGGATTTGTGCAGCAATAAGTGGGGGGAGAGCAAACACAGTTTTGATTTTTTTAAGAAAGAGATGAACAGAACTTTGAGAGCATCCTTGAGGTATAACAATCTGGTCTCACCAGCAAGTGTTCAGAGGAAAGCAGAGAAGAAAAGTCATTAAAGGTAAAAAAGGGGGTAACATTTAGTATATATTTAGCAATTCCAGTTATGTCAGACTAGATTTTTGTTTTTCTTTGATGGAAAAGGCTTATTTTCTAGATGAAAGAAAATGTGGTAAATTGCATTCATTGGAACTTTGTTAAACCTCTAGGGAGTGTTATGAACTAATACAGGAAATTTCAAGTGATTAAAGTGACTGCAACCAGCTGGGCTGGAGAAAGGTTTCATCAGGCCAGAGGAAGATTATAAACTGAATTCATTACTGATCAATCTTTTCAATTTTTTTTCTATTCATATTCATTAGTGTTTTCATTGCTTACATTGTGCAATCAGCACATTTCTTACTAAGATTTCAAAGTGAAAACTCATAGTTAGTAAAGATGACAATTTGAAAATTGTCTAAGAAAAACTAGAGAACCCTGGAGGGAGAAACAATGGAAATTTAATTATAAAAAGTACTGGATTGTGCACTTAAATGCCATAGTGAATCAGATACTTCTCAGATGGATGCTGAGAAGAGTAGGGAAGAGGATGCTGGTTTACAATTTCCATCTAAAGCTTGGTTTGTTCTGTTCTAGCTGTGAGACAGGACAGAGTGGACACACAGCTACCCTCTGTAAAGAAGGGTTGGAAGCACAGAACTTAGTAGAACAACACACAAATATAAACCGACCAGGAATAAATGTAACTTGGGGACTAGAGCATTCTGGAATTAAAGTAGCAGCCAAAATTAGTAAAATAAGCCAAATTATTTGGACTACCATATTTTCAAATTTACAGCTTTTACATGATCTATGAATATTCTATAAATCAGCAGCTGTGGGGGCTGCAACCATGCCCAGCTTGGAGTAGAGCACTGTAGTCATCTGCACCCTCTGATTTCCCCTTTGAGTTGTTGGAGTTTTCCTCTGGAATTTACTGTATCTTTGCACAAGTAATCCAAACTGCCTGAAAAACAATACTGCTCTAAAGTGGATATGGATTCATTGATAGTGGGAATTATTCAATGTGGTAGTTTGCAGCAGTAAAGGCTCAGGCCTGTGGCTGTAGAGATCTGTTTTACATGCTAACTCAGTCTGCCAGTGGTTGTCCCCACATCTGTAGGTCAGGAAATGAAAGGAAAGACATAGGAATGGCTGTGCAGGGTGGGACCAAAGTTGACCCAGCTCATCCCAGAGGGTTTTTGCTATAAGAAGTGCCCAAGGCAGAGTGCAGAAATAGGGCAAGTCCATGGAAATGCTTCACTGCACGCTCTCCTGGGAAGCAGGGACTGAGGCAGTCTGTAAAGGTGATAAGACATGAAAGATTATCACTTTATAGAAGGTGATAATATCCTGCCCTCACTGGAGTCACTGCCTTGTCTATCAACTAAGCTGAAAAAATGCTATTAAGCACATTCTGTGTGTTAGAAAAGAGCAAATACATTTGTGACTTATAGTCACAGGATGCTGCACTGTGACTTCCCACATAATTTATTTCTCCTGTCCCTGAGGCTTTTTCCTCACAGATGCTGTTAGTAGAAATTAGAGAAACTCCTACCCTAAAACTGTGCTACTACATAGTATATAGTCACTTGAATTTCTCCATAATATTTTTTTGTAAGAAAAATATGAATAAGTGAAAACCAGTTGACTTCCTTGATAGGGGATACTATCAGCTTTGCCCGACCCCGATTTTGTTAAAAATGCAAAAGGTATTTTAGATTTCAGACAGTCCTAAATATGTAATTGTATTGGGTTTGAGTAGCAAGGCCTTGGTAGTGGGAGGCTTCTGAATGACTTGTGTGAGAAGCCACTGGAAGTTTCTCCATGTCCAGTAGAGCCAGTAGCAGATGTCTGAAAGATGGACATGCCACTGCCCTTATCTCAACCCACAAGACTTTTGGTATGTTTTCTCTCCCCTGTCCAGTGCAGGAGGGGAGCAATAGAGTAGATTTGATGTGCACCTGGCATCCAGCCACAGTCAACCCACCACAAAAACAAGTTCACATAGTTCTGCATTAAGATCCCATGCAGATATGAAGGAATGAGCCCTCTGCACCCTGAGCATATTTCTTTTTCCCACTGTAGGACTGCAGTGGAGCAAACTACTGCAGACCATTCTGAAAACACATAATTCTATTTCCATAGTGATAAATGCTGCACTATGCAAATCTGAGGCATATATCCAGTGCTATTATTCTACCAGGTATGTTGGTGTTGTTCTGTAATAAAGGGGATTATTTGAAGTGCTGGCTTCCCAGTCCAACACACCCCCAGTATCCTTGACTGTCCTGCCTGGTTTTCTTGTTATCTTTGCTCCATTCCCTGAAGAAATTTAGATGGCATTTTCTCTAATTCACAGCAATGAAGTGGCAAGCTCGGTAGCAGCTTCTGTCAGTAGCAGGGATAGAAATCATATTGATTTAGACACAGATTTTAGGTTTATAACACAGCTTTCCAGCATGCAGGCAGCAGGAATGCAGCGTGTAAGAGGAAAATCAAAGCTGATGGCCCCCAGGAATGATGCCTGCTCCAGCCACTGGCTCTTTGCCAACGATCAAGACAAAGCAGAGGGGATATCTTCAGTAAAATAAAGTATAAGGGAAGCTGCAAAAGAGTATTAGAGCAAGCCAGGCCCATATTCATCATGTACACAGTAAACAGGCTAAATAACAGGAATTTCTATGAATTTCAAGTAGGTGCAAAGGTTCATCAGTGAATGACTGGAGTAACAGGGTTCATCCATCAAAGCCTCAATTACTCTTTATCTGGGAGGGGTTATGGCTTAAATACAGACCAGCACTGGCTTCACGTCAGCTTTATGCCTTCTGTTCAGAGGGTTTGTTTTTCTGGCAAACTTGATATCTCCTGTAACATCAGAAAAAGATGCTCTCCAAATAGTGTAGATGGGGGACATGTCAGTGAGGCTGTTCTGTGGCCTGAGTCAAGGTCAGCACATCAGGAAGACCTGAGGAGGCTCAGAGGAAGCTGGAAACAAGCACATGTCCATTAAAAAAAACCCCAACAAACAAAGAAATAAACAAGCCAAGCAAAAAAAATCAAACCAAAACCAATACAAAAAAAACACAAAATAAAAACAAAAAACAAAAAAAGAAAACTGCTCTTGATGGAAAAGTAAATAAATAAATCTGAAAAATATCTGAATATTCCTAGATGTGCTTTCAAAATTGGGGAGGGAAGGGAGGGAGGAATTTTTAAATCTCTCTATCCTGTCCCTTCTAGTTTTGCAACACAGGGAGACATCTCTATCCACGCTGTTGAGGGATCCCTGTACTCTGGAGGAGAATAAGTACAATAAAACAACTTGGTACACAGCTGTGAGACAGGATCAGACTGAGTCTGCTAAAGTCCCTTCAGTGGGATATTTATCCTTGTCCTGTTCCTCAGAAAGAGAACACCAAGATTTCCAGAGATACTCAGCCCAGGTAGACACAGGGAACTGGAAGAAGGTGGAGATCTGCCTTTAAAGAGCTCCATCCTCTTCCAGACTGGTGGTGGTGTATTTTCTAAAATAACAAAAATTATTGTGACTCATGATTTTCATGGCTGGTGCATCCTAATTACAGATGCCTGTTCATTTTGTATGCTCATTATACTGAATTACATCTTAGATGGAAAGTTACCACTTAATTTAAAAAAAAAACCCAAAAAACCAAACAAAAAAAACAGACAAAAAATTATTATTTTTTTTAAAATCAATTAGTTTCCCACATGTTTGAAATTCCTCAATGGTCCCTTTCTGGAAATTTAAGTAATTGTTGAAAAACAGTCTAAATCACTAAGAGCAACTGGAGATATTTCAGCCCTGCTAGATGAAGGTAAATAATGAATGTGAACTCCTGACTATGAAATCAGATGTTGGAAGGGTCACCAGAGTTCTGCCCCTACAAGAAAGAAAATGCAGGCAGAATACATTTCCCTTCAGTAAGACTGGGATGATGAATCAGTAGGAATATGCATCTTCCTTATTAAATAATCCCACTAATAAAGATAGTAAGCTAAAAAATCCTCAAAATGTAACCCCACCATAAAAGGGCTTCTGCTTCTAGTCACCCATCTAGAAAAAACAGATTTCTAGAGTTGTTTTTGGCCAGCCCAAATAAGATAGACAATTTAAAGTCATTGCTGACTTTATAAGGCTTCTAAAGATTCTCCTGATACAGATTTTCACCAGCTCAGGCATTGTTGGCTCATGACATGTGAAAGCTTATCTCACAGAGTTCCATCAGCCTCCAGCAGGCTGTGCAGCAGATGAGGCCACAGTGGTCTCTGAGACACATTAATTACTTAAAACTATGACTAAAAAAGCCAGCTTGAATTTAAACTCCAATTTGCAGGCTTTGCCATTTTGTGAACTGAGTGAATTCCCACCATCCCTGACAAATAATTGGAGAGCAGTATATGTGATACTATACTCAATATCTCTATCACCTGCACAGTCTAAGGCCATTTTTATGGCCTAAATGTTTTGAAGATAACAAACAAGCAATTTGTCAAATGTACAAAGCTTATGTTCGAGCTTAACAAATTACACAAGTTGGAAACTAACTCTCGATGGATTCACTGCCAGCCTCATACAATTGTAGATGCCACATAAACAGTCAGACCAATCTGCAGTAAATCTGTAGAGTAAAAACCATGATGGGACTAAGACACTGAGCAGCAGCTCATATAAGGTGTGTATGCATGCCCAGGCAAAGCCTTGGGAAAACAACCAGTTTTAAAATGTGTGATGATCCCATATGCTGCCATTTCCAGTGGTCTCCCTATCATAACACCTGCATCTGCACTGATACAATGATCAAATCATGTCTGCTTGGGACTCCAAGCCTTGATATCTGCCTTCCTCAAACTCCCTGTGGACAAAATAATATAGAAACAATAAAATCTATTCTCACTTTGAAAAAAAAAATATGTTGAGAGTGTAAATGACCCCTGTGTGTGATATTGCCATCTGACAAAAAACAAAACCAAACAACCAGTACAAACAAGTTGATTATGATGGGAAGGGAAAGAAATCACTTTTTTTTGAGTATTTTGGTGTTTGTTCTCAGGTTGTTGATATATTTTGTAAACTGCAGAGATTAAATAGATCCCTGGGGTTCCCAGGTGTGAAAGATCAGCACTACTGAAAGTAGCTGAGGGAGGGAATGTTCACTAACTATATCCTGTCATCATTAAATCATTTTGCTGAATACATCAAAATGCTAAACACAAATATTTACATATAAATCAATTCATCTATCTATTCATGTTGCTAGCACTAATATGCAAAACATATGCAGAAATATAACAGGTCCCTCCAAGGGCTTTTACCCCCCCCAAAAAATAATAAAAAAGGAAATTCACAATGAGAAAAGCTGCCTCATAACCTGAGCTGTCACACCAGCAGCTTGAGTTTGTAAACAAGAAAACCCAGCAGTTCAGAGCAGCATGAATCACCTCTGCTCATCTCAGTGGGGCATTAGTGTTGTTCCCAGTAACGAGCCTCTAAGGCAGTAACACCGGGAATTATTTCACTGCTGGCCAAAGCGTGCAATGGGTGGGAGCGAAAAAGAAACCTGCATGATGTGCTTGGAGCAATACCTTATTTTGGCACCATGGTGATGGAGAAGTGCCAGCTCCAGGTGGTCTCTGGGACATGAAGGAGCCACATCCACAGCTCTGGGGAGTTGTGCCAGGGAAGAGCCTGGCTCAGCTATTCCCAAACAGAATTTCCTTTCTCTGTAGGGAGGGATTCAGAACTTCAGAACTGTAGGTAATTACCATGACCACCTGGCTCAAACTCAGACACCCCTACAATATTTACATTGTGGTCTGTCTACACAGTCTTTACTGCTGCCAGCAATCTTGACCAGTTCTGGTAACTTTGCTGGAATTTTGGTTACCATTCCTTGCAGCACAGGCTTTGCTCCCATCAGATAAAGGCAAGGGTTACAGAATTAGGCCTTGAGCATGGCAGGATAAAGGTTCCATCTATTTAAATTAAGGTATGACATTAATTCATCCCCACACAGGGCCCAAGGTGGGCAGGAAACAGCACAGAGCACCCACAGAGATTTTGTTTTCTTGCAGAACCCATCATGTCCCCTCTCGTAAAACCTACATGACAAAAGGGGACCAAACTCCAAACACACAGTGAAGATTTTAGGCAATTATTGATTTTGCTATTCAAGTAGAAAGAGCAGTTCCCATGGCAACAAGCCCATCACTCCCTACCTATGGCATCGCTTCCTCTCATAATTCAAGCTCTTTATTTAAAGAAATATGTATGTTCACAGAGCTGCCCCTCAGAGACTGATTTCCTTTCATTTCACCCTGGCATAAGCGATGAACCACTCTGTGTCTGGCTGCTTGAAACCACACTGCCAGCTCTTCCCATATTCCACAGTTCCCACAGGGAGAGCAATGGTTGCAGCCTGGGGGTGACCACCCAGAGGAGCTGGGGCTGATGCTGCTCCAAAGCACTTCCAGGTGAGCTGTGTCAGCCCCTTGTGCTGCTGACTGGGTGCACAGTGAAACCCTGCTCCTTTTGCATCAACACCAAGCAAGGACAGAGGTGCAGCCCCAATTTTTCTTAGTTGAGTCACAGTGAACCTGGCATTGGTGGGAAGAAGATTCACCTTCACTGTATTTCTTCAACAAAATAAAACAAGTAAATAAGTTAATTACTTAAAAGAGATATCACATCACGACAGAAAATTATGGCAATTCTGATTAGGAAAAGTCAAGCACTTTTGATGCTTTCATCATTTAAAATAATGCACCAGCAGGACAGGCTGGCTCCTTGGGAGGTGCAAATCAGCACAGCTACCTGCAGTTTTAAAAGCAGCCAGGTGGCACAGGCTGATGAGCAGGCTCCACGTCACAGAAAGAGAAACACTTCTCAGAAAGAGGGGACACAGCAGGCCATCTTGGGATAGTTGGCACGGCAGCACTCGGGGAAAGCAGGTCACACCACAACCCCTGGGCTCACTGCAGGGCTTTATGTTCATAACATGGCCCTCTCCATGATGGGAAATGGGAGGAAAAGGTCCCACATGCATCTGTGAGCAGCACCATGGCTAGGCATGCTGCCCCATGCAGCCACCAGGGAAAGCATTTGGGCTCGAACAGGAAATGTGAGAAGCAGCAGTGGCACTGGTTCACCTGGAAAGTTAAAGGCAAAGTCTAGTCCAGATGAAAGATTTGATTTCTAAAAATTAGCCATTGAAAGAGAGGAAGTGGAGACTGACAGGTTTGAGAAAAGCTGTGTCTGGGATGAAAAAGCAGCTCACTTTGCTTCTGATTACACATAGGAGGAAACCACTTATAGACCCAGAAACTTGTGAGCAGGGTCTTTCAGGTGAAGTCCAATCTCTTGGCAAAATTTTATGAAACATAAGCTATTCCCAAACTCTTTTCTCACACATCCCCAGTAATGCCCTTAACTACATAACTGAGCATCCTGGCTAGAGCTACCAGTGCCTATGTGAGCAGGATGCTGGCCTTGGCTGCATTTCCAGATTGTGGTACCTAAGAGATTTGCAGCAAGATGCCTTGGTGGCTTTGCAGATCAAGATCAAGCCCAGCCACTCATCTGAGCTACAGACAGTGGGGTGGCATTGCCAGAGGTGCCAGGAGCCTGGACAGGGGGCCCCCAAACCAGGCATAGAGGAAGGAGGTGAAGATACCCGTTTTGGAAAGTGATAGGGGAAATCATGGAGAGAATTACAGTGAGGGAGATCAGACAAGTCTTGGCTTGGAAGAAGCGAAGGCGTTAGATCTGAAAAAACAGTGGCTAGACTGAGCAGAAGAATAAATACTAAAAACAACAGCTGAAGGATATAGATCAACTGAAATAGCTGGAAGTGAAAAGGTACAAGAACATCAGATGTACTATAGTGCAGATCCTCTAGAAATACAACAAAGATTGATGAGACATTAATGGATTTAAAAAAAAAAAAAAAATTAAAAGTCCCCAAGAGATGATGGATACAAGAAAAGATGATGTAAGGAATTTTTTTTTTTTTGCTTTTCTATGCTAGTGTCCAGGTCTGTAAAATTCCACTCAATGCAAGGGAACATCTATTTCACAGATACAACTGGTTCAAGAGCATTAGCAACCATGAAGTAAACCAAGGGGTGATAGAGGGTAGGACTTGTACTTTATCAGCCCAATAATTCAGCAAGCAAAGAAAAAACTGGTTTTCCACTACTAATTTTCATTTTAGTCAGTTAATACAGCTGAAAATACAGTCCTAGGATATGACAGAATGATTAAAAATAAGACAGGAAAGAAAGTCACTGATGTCTTATATCATACACTGCTTATCTAATGCCACTGATTAATAGCAAAACTGCTTGTTTACCCTCAAGGCATAGAAGCTTAAGATTCTTGCTATTTTGCTTCCTTTCCTCTTTCCAATTTTCCACTGATTTTCATGGTGTTGAAGGCACTGTATCACATCTAAGGATCAGCCTATAGAGAGGCATTAAAGACGGATGAGAGAATTATTTCCTTTTTTACAGCAGGATGCTTTTATAGGAATTATCAAATCTTCTTCAGTATTCGTTTTTGCACCTGCATAGAATGGCTGATGAGGAATCAGAAAGAAATTCCCTGGGAGTAACTGTGGGCACCAAGGTGTTCCATACAGAGCCCCATCGCAGCACAGCCAGCTGTTGCCTACCACAATGGAAAGGGAGCTGTGCAAGACTGATATCCATCTACATGAGAATTGTCATAAATTTGATGCAGCCAGTGCAGGAATAACAGAAGGCTTCTCCCTGCAAATATGATTGCTGCACTATTCACAGCAGAAAAAGCTGTGACATGAGGGTTTGTCTTTTTTACTTCATTGCTGAGCAAGCCTGGGATGGAATAGAAAAGATGACCTTGACATCTCTTACAAAGGCACATAAACAATAATAAGCCTCTTCTTGATGTCCATTGCCTTATTCATGCCTTTATAGTGCAGAATTGAGAAAGACTTCTTTACGTATAAAGATGAGCAAATACATCTGTTTCACAATCACAGCCATTAGGATAGAAAGAAAGGGATTAAAAAGTAGACTATCCTGATATTTAATCTTAGGAGAATGGATGGCACTTTTTCTGTCCACGTTGCATTATTCCATGAATTAGTCATGATGGTTCAATTATGTTCAAATACGTAAAGCACAACCTTCTAAGTAGACTAATTTACGAGCTTGCTTCATAGCCCTCTGCTTCAATGTACCACTTAGTCCTAGATTAAAGGACAATTTACCTTGGTGAGGCGGCATGGAGGATGTGACAGCAGTAATATTTGACTCTTTCCTCCTGCGGGAGCAGGGTGCTTTTTTCGTGTGTCATGGGATCAGAAAACTTGACTGCTTTTTCCATAGCACAGCTCAAAAAGAACACAATTGTCTCCTGTGTTGTCAGAGAATGAGAGAGACGTGGCAGGGGGTTAAAATTTGCAAGTTTTCATCTTCTGCAAAGCTGCTCCGAGTTTAATCCATTGTTGAACAGCAGCCCCAAGCATCAGTGCCCTGTGGGGCTGTTACAATTCATGTGGTGGGCAGTTTGGTCACCTAGAGGTACCCACCTGAACCAGGTCATGGTTAGCAAAAGCACTGCAGGGTTTATGTTCAAAGGTAAACCCAAGACTAAACGCACAGGTGATTGCAAGGATCAGGGAACTGTGGAGCCATGAAGTGCTCTTGTGCTGGAGCTTCCCCAGGATGTTTCAGTGCCTCAAAGCCCAGCTCAGGCTGCCACAGCCACAGAACCTTCCCTCCACTGCACCTTGTGCAGGGGGGGACTCCCATGCTCCTTTCCATCACAAAGCACCTGACTTGAAAGGGCCAGCAAAGTTGTGAAGAAGGTGGGAAATAATGCACTTAAAAAGACAGCAAAGGCAAGTCTGGGGCAGGAGAGAAGGAACACCCCAAGTTGAAATAAGCTGCAAACATTTCTATACATACCAATGAAGGAGGCTGTAAAACAGGATGCTTCTGGATGCATTTAACAGGATGCTGCTTCTGCACACATTTGAAATATGTTTTTGTTAATTGGAAAAAGCTCAGAAAATAATAATTTTTGAACTATCAATTAGTACCTTAAATCTTTTGATGAATGCAGTTCAATCTAGAACTTTATCTGCACCTGATTTAGTAAGAATCCACTTGGACTTACAAAGAAAGACACACATTTACAGATGAACCCAAACCATCAGGCAATTGAAATAAATATATTCATGACAACAAGATTCATCCCAAGTAAAATCTAAAAAAAAGGTGGAAGTTTTTTCTACAATGATTGATGGAATAAGGTGGCTTGAAATGTGCTGGATCTTAGCTGTGCAAAGCCTTTAGCTTTTCAGGAAAGAGATACTTTAATCCAGCTAAAAATTTAGGCATTCACTAATAAGTAAAATGAAATTACTTGACCCACGTGACAGGGAAATCCAGATTGAAGGTTCATAATTATTTGCCCAGCATTTAACTGGACTGATGCCTGTCTCGCTGATAGTCAGGATTAGTACCTCTGCCAGAAAAAAAAATCTTCAGGGATGGGAGGTCCTCAGGCTCTAGCTGCAGTGGAAAACCCCCTGAATAGGGCTACAATCAGATTTTTGATTTCTTAGCACCTCCGCATTCAGAGATATTAATTTACAGCATCACAATTGTAAAAATCTGTTCCCCCTCAATGATCTGGGAGCTACCTAAAATCAGGATTTCTACCATTCCCACAGGCACTACTTCTAAAAGTCTTCCTATGATAGGTTTATGCAGGTTTCTACAGAAACATTAAATTTTTTTTCAGTCCATATGTAAGTCTTCTTTTTGGAGTAGGAAGCCAGATAGAAACTGATTAATAGATATTAACTACTTCAAAGACAAGTAATGAAAATGAAGCCAGGTGTCTGTACTGTGAATGCCCCAATAAATGAACTTTCAACCATTGATCAGAAAATAAGACACCTTCTGAGACTTTCCCTAAGGCAGAGGTCAGACTACAAGGAGCAACACAGAAATTCCAAGACTGAAGAGCAGTTTCTGACACAAACTGCAAAAGCAAGAGGATGATGGGGATGGACATGCCTCTCTGGGCCCTTTGGTTCCTTTGGGATATTTGATACTGCACTTCAGAACTAAGCAATAGATTGCCACAAAGGTGCAGAAGTATAGCCCAGGACAAATTAACAGATGCTCTCTCCTTTTTCTGAGTCCCTTGAGGCAGGCAACTTTGGATTTAACTGCTGAAAACACACTTAACCATAATCTGTTGCCAGATGTTTAAGAATTGAGTGGGATTCTCGGGAAAGGGTTCCCATGGAGGACGATCAGCACACAGCTTTGTGAGTGATGTGCCAGTCAGCAGGGTAGCAGCCTCCTCCTGGGATACACAAATTGAAGGTGGTGGGGCAGGAAGGAGGAGGCTTCTGCTAACTTCAGTCAAGAACGTTGATTAAAAAACGGAAAAAAAACCAAACCAACACATTAAGCAAAAGCATTGCTTCCTTTACATTGCAAAACACATGGCAACAGCACAGAGGGGTGGTAAGAGGAACAAAAAAAATCATTTACAACTGGAAGTCAGGAGGCCAGCCAAAAACATGGTTTGTGTTTGCAGAGCTTCTTTAAATCCACGAGTCTTCCCATATTTTAAATCCACAGGGATTTTCCCTTCCCAGGGAGCTAATTAAACTACACAGCATGTTTTGTTAGCTAACAAGGAGCTTAGATCCTTTATGGGACCATGAAAAACACCAAGAAAGTCAAGCCATCACAAGCAAGCACTGCACACAGAGCACTGATGTTGCCAGTGCTGTGTAATGCCAAACACACCAGCATTTCTCAAACACTATTCAGGCTTTCAGAGTTGGTTTTTTTCCCACTATTTCCCGGTTTCTACCCATTTCCACCTGATGCTGACTTTTTAATTTTCCACCCAGGTGGCCAGTTACAGGCATAGCCAATATTGTTCCACACACGAGGGATGTTGCCACTCCAGGAGTATTTGCGCAAAAACCAAGAGAAATAATTATGGATCTCATCTGCTTAAATGCAGGTAGAACCAGAGGAGGTGGGTCTGAAGTTTGGGAGTATGAAAAATTCAGAGGGACTTCTGTCTGCCTCCTTCACTTGGGGAAAATGATGCAGTCCTGTTCCAGCAGCATCACGTGCCCAGTCCCTTGCCCTGGGTGAGCTCCCTGCAGACCATCACTCTCCAACGTCAGGAGATAACACTTCATTCACACTACTGTTTTCCTTGGCAATTTTGTCCCTCTGCATGGTCAATGTTGCATTTCAAAATCTGCACCGCTTGCTTTGCTGTGCATGACCTTGGATGTTTCATCACAAGCAGCCCACATCTTGGCCCTGAGCTCAGCGTCCAGACAAAGACCAGGATAGGGGCAGTGCCCATGGGAAATCTGTGTGTTACAGAGGAGCAGCCTGAAATCTTTCCTCTATGTCCCTGAAGCCATGGGGCAGATCCTGCCCTCGGGCACCTCAGCCTGAACTGATGGCAGCAGTGGAGGCTTCACAGAGATGTTTAGATCAGACTATGCAGTCTGTATGGCTGAGATAAGAAGGGTGAAGTGGGTTTTTTAAGAAATCTAGTCTTTCCAAGGTGTAGTGAAGGACCAATATACATGGAACAGAAAAACAGCTGGTGGCTGAAAGAAGTCTCGGCTTAGGTTAATTTTGTTTCTCAGAAATCTTGTCTCTCATTTTGACCATTCTCTCTAATTAGAGATCAGAAGGCGTGGACATTAAGTGTGGTAGTAATTTTTCAAACACTGGGGGAGGGAAAGAAAGAAAACCAGCATGCAGAAGGAGTCTTTTCAATAATTTCTTCTTTTCTTTTCCTAACCCTCAAGTTCCACATAGAAACTTCTTCTGAGAAAGAGATGTGCCTGCATTAAATGCACTGAACAATGATCAGAGGTTTGTTTTTTCTCTGTTGAGAATAAGGAAGTGCCTCACAAACCATTCTAGACAGCATGTATTTTGAAATACTGGATACTGTAATTATTTCTATCCCATTTTAAGAATAACACATCAATAGTCAAGCAGCAAATACTCCCTCCACAGTAAACTGAAGGAAGAGCCAGATAGCTTGTTTAAAATTCAACACATCAGCCAGAAAAAGTGCAGCCAGAGAGAAAAGCTTGTGTGCATTTCTGCTAACTGTCTTGAAAGAAGACAGAAGTCAGACACAGGCCACATCAGAGGTGACAGCAGTGACCCAGAGTGAATTCTGCCCAGCCAGCTTGCAGAATCCCACATCCTCACTGCCATGGCCCAGCCTGCCTGCACCTCATCCTGTACCACAGTGCAGTTAAGGCAGCAAACAAACACATCATCAGCTTTCCTTTCTTCTGGGAATTAAGGGACTTCCCTGCTTCACATGGTGCTGGGAAATTAATTCATTGATACTTGTAAGTGTACAAGTACTGAAGCAGTGCTTAAAAAGAGAACTAACACCTCCACTTTTCCAGACCATGTCCAGAGCTGAATCTTTTTGTGTTACCCCATATTTAAATTCCATCTGGGAAGCTTGACCATAGCTTTCCCTAATGCTGACAAAATGGCCTAGCTGAACTATGGACTTGAACATATGACATTCATTAATGACATCTAAAAACACTAACTGCACTCAAACCAGCATTTACTCTAACCCTGCTTTGGCCAGCACTTCTAAACTAGACATGTCTGGAGAACTGCACAGCTAACTGAGGCAGCAGGGGTGTCTTTGGATACAGATCTGGCCAGGTTTCTAACACTGAATAGGAATGGTAATGATCTTCTGCTCTTCAGTACAGCAAGATGATTTATACTTTCTGAACCTCTAGGCATCACTGAGGTCCTCATCCTTATACATGAATCACAACCTTATTTCCACATGAATGAAATATTTATATATATATATATATATATACAGAGACACACATATATGTGTATATATTCACAGAGCAAGGAATCTGCAAGAACTCAGAAGAATAACCTGTTTTGCAGTTCTGCAGTTCATGCTTCACACTGCAGATTTCTGAGCGCTTTGTGCTCACTGTTCACTGCAGCACTCCCTGTGATGATGCACTTTCCCTGACTGCTTTCACTCCAGCATAACATTTTAATTGAGAGCAAATTAACAAAACAATACTCTGGAATATCCTTATTTCCTCCAGGTAGTACTGAGAAGCCAATAGGTGACCCAGCATATTCTTGCCTGTACTCCAGTACAGCAGCATGATGCATGGGCTTTTGTAGCATGGGGACTGTAAATTGTAATTGGTTATTGATGGATTTGCTCATGATCAAAAAGTACCATTGACTGCTAGGGGGTGGTTCTTCATCTTCTATGACCTAGCATATACTAGCCTTTTTCTGCTTCAGTCTTACATACACTAAAATTCTGGCTTGTGTTAGGCAATGTAAGAATATACATATATGCCATTTGCCTTCTATTAAAACATGATGGCTTACAGATCCCTAAAGTCAAGAGTCCTATTTCCTCAAAGCAATCTTCTCTTCATCCTGCCCTGCATCTTTCAAAAAACTGACATTTAGAAACAGATTATTTTCAAAATTTCCTTTCACAGATCATCTACAAGAGTTTGTTCTGATTTCACACAGGATCTCTATAGTGTATTTCAACCTCTGCTACCAATTTCCACACTTGCAATTTTTGTTTGTGAAATCACTTTGGTAAAACCATGCACAAACAGTGCTTGTGTGCCTCAAAACAGACAGAGATATAAAAAAAAAAATAAAAAATCCAGCAAGTTAAACTTTTAAGAAACTCAGGGAGTGAAGAAGAGCAGCCTGAATTCCATCCTGACAGCTGCTGGTGGTGATAAACACAGCAAGGAAGTCTGCTGTGTGAAGAAAAGGTTGGATTTTATCAGCAGGGACCCGGGAGGGCCCTTTTGACAGACAGACCAAGATGCTTTTTAAGGTGTGAATCTATTCAAGCAACTTTGGAGAGGCCTGAAGATTTGAAAACAAATATCTTCCTTTTATCTGGCAAATATCACAGTTTATCTTCCTTTTATCTTGTCTGAAAACTTACTCGTCTGTTAATGATATCCTAATTTTCCTTTAAAAATGCCTTGCCTGTTTGACTTCTATAGATTGATCACTACATAAGTCTGCTGCTGTAATCATTCTCTCTCCTCTGCATTTATAGCCTTGCATCCATTAGATTTGCATATATATATATATTCAAATAGGCACTTGAATCTCTGAGTTTCTTGACAGAGCAATCTAATTTTTATAATTTATATATTTTATTATAATAGCAACATCTCATTCCCAGTAAATTACCAAGTTGTTTTCAGTGAGTGCAGCAACACAACACTATTTCTCTGAGAAAGCAGTAAGAATCCTCCCAATGTAACAAAACCCACTTGAGACAGCATCAGTTTGCAGCATCTGGGAGAGGCAGGGGTCCAAAGTGAAACCCCAGTGAAGTGGTACACTGCCATCAATGATAAGCATTTCTCAGATCCATACATCATAGTCAATATCATCTTCATTACAGCAGAATAAATTGGCTCAAATAAGCACACAGAATTAGGTTTTGTTTCATCTAGGTCTGTCTTGGTTGAAAAGGCAGTAGCTTGCCCTCCTGGGTCACTGTTTGAGCTGAGGAAATCATCTAATATCTCATGTGCCCTAGGACAGCGAGGGATCTATCGGCTGTTGCTCATCTGCCCCTGCACTCAGCCCACCCAGGATACACTCAGGAGTGACTACATGTCCCAGGCATTTGCATCTTTAGTTCACTCTACCATAACATCTCCTTTTGGTCAGCACTGTTCTCACAGAAGATGCTGCCCCTCAAAAAAGGTGCTGGGAACCAGCGGAGCTCCTGGCCCCAAGATGATGCTTCCACATCCACTTTTCCAGATGCCTCTATGGCCACGGTCAGACACTGATAATATTGTGTTTCCAAATGAAATTTTTGCTCTACCTGGTTTGCATTCTCACCCCAGTCTACTCAGCAGGGAAATGTCTTAATCATGGTTTTAGGAATTGCAATTTAATAAAAACAGGAATTAGGTCCTACTTGAAAGTCTCTAGCAGGAGGAACAGGTGTTTGCATCACAAAGGTGAGATACAAAACTTGCAAGTAAATGTGGGTAAAAGACAAATCTGGGAATTAGAAGACCAAAGCTGAAGACCTTCATTAATGTTCTGGAATTCACAGTTTAACACCCTTCAGGCATAGTTCCCTATAGTAAAACAAGAATTAAGCTAGATTTTTCCTGGAGCAAATTTTACTGATATTTTTCTATAGAAATACAAAATATATGAGCATCAGTATTCTGATAACTTTAAATGCCACACACTGAAAATTATTTCAGCATAACTTAACAGGATAAAAATTTGAGTCTTAGGCAAACCCCAGAAGGATTCTGAGTTTTGCGGGTCAAAAACGAAGGCCTTTCACATTTTTTTCATATTCATAAAGGCATGAGGTTTAGACAAAACTCTTCAAATTCCTATAAAGCCAAGAAAACAAACAGCCTGGTATTCTGGGGAAACAGGAATAGGTTTCAGGCTGGAAGCAGCTGGTGTAATCAGCATTTCTCTCTGTCACTCAGACAGAACCCTAGCATCCTTTTTGCAAGGAAAAGGAGGGATTAAGAACTCTAGCCCAAAGTAAAGGTTTAGATTATACAATCTAGGTTATTCAGTGTAGATTAGAAGCCTCTCCTATGCCCTACAAGGCAGTTCCCATTAGCTCACAAGTGCATGATATTTTAAAGTAAGATCATTCAGGCTGAAAGGACACCTCAGGATAACCCAAGTTCAACCCCTTGCTCAAAGAGGAGCTCAGACTAGGTTTCTTAGGACTTTGTCCATTTGGTCTTGATAGATACAGTTTGATCTCTCTCTTCAATGGCTAGAGCAAGTTAATACGGATTTTGACAAGAGTCCTGCAGTCATAGCAAGCAGCCACAAACCAGAAGGCAGGTTATTAAGGCAAAAGCATGGCTGTGTAGTGACACTGTAAATGAGCACTTGCTAGCAAATTGCCTCAGCAGCAGGGCAATGCAGTAAAAGCAAAAACAAAAACCAAAATCCATTCTGCACTCCACACAAGGGATTAATAGTTTAATCAAAAGGGTTTTGTCTTGTTTAAATAACCTATCTTTCAAATCCACTCATTTGCATCTACATGGCAATGTAGTTCACCTGATCTCAATCTCACTCAAGGGTGACTTAACAAATAAAATAATAGAAGTCTCTGATCAGAGAAGCACCAAAAAAACTGAGCCAGTGACTATGTACTTGATAAAATTTAAAGCATCAGGCTAAATTTCCCTTTGTTACACTACCACGTGAGCCAAGTTTAGCAGCAGTGGCTCAGCAATAACATTCAGGCTGATCTGCCCAGGGAACAACAAAATATTTCTTAGGAGTTTGCCAGAAAATCTTTTCTCAGCCTGTCTCATCTTTCAGAAGATCATGAACTGCCCCAAATGGTAACACAGACCAAGATGATGGAAAAAGTTGCTTGTACACACCTGCATTCAATATTTATTTTAAAGCTTCACAAAAAAACCCAGTTTCATTGTGAGTCTGGAAGCCTCAGCCATACCAGCTCAGTTTTAGTTTTAACATTTGACTTATACCTGAATCCTCCAGAAGGTAAAGGCAATGTATATATTTGTAAGCTCAAAAGAATATGAACAGGAAGCCATGACCATGCAGTAGGAGAGGCATGCAGATGTGTTTTACATTATACATTGTATTAATTACTATATACACTCTATTAATGATAGCCATGAAGTTTCATCGCATAAACACACTCAAAAACACACAATCACAAATATATAGGACCACACACATTATTAATAATAGCAACATATTACCCTCTTCTTACTTCTCTAAACAAAGGGAGCTAATCTGAGCATAATCTGCCACACACTCCAAGATAGCAAAGCACAGTCCTTTATCATTACATTTTTCTTAGTCACTATTTAATAATACACATTTTTAATAATAAGTATGGAAATAGTTAACATTTAAAAATCTTGTAACTTGTTGGTGATTGCTACTTATTAGAAATTTAATTTGTTCATGAGACCAAACAACAAGTGTTTCTACTGAATTTAAGGAATATTTTCCTATGAATGAGAATCAAGATGTTTCTGAAGACGTTCCAGCCTGTTGCCTTAAGATCTGATACTCAAAATGTACATTTAAATGTACTTTAAAAAGTACATTTAAAAATGAGACATCATAAAAGCAAATTGGAATAATTCAGGGAGACAGCCCAGAATTTTTCTTTAACAAGGGCTTCAGGTACCTCTAAAAAAGGTTTTCCAGCATCACTAGAATTACACCAGAAATCAAAAGGGTTTCATTTCTGGCCTTGTGTGCCACCAAAGACTCAGACTGGCCAAGTTTCTGAAACCATGCCTAACATAAAATATTTACATGGCAGAGCTGTAGTCAGGTGAATTACTTAGCTTTTTACAGACTTGCACAGCCTTACCCCCATATCTAAATGCTTTTCTATGATTGTGCTGAATTACTGACCTCAGATCCCAGGCTCAGCCCTCCTGTGTAGACTTTCTGAGCTCAGCTGTGATGGATGCCTCGTCAAACCACCCTGCTGGGAAATAACAAGTTTATTTTATTCCAGCCCCTCCCACAGTAGTTTGGGGCTCTTCTTAAAGATAGTTGTAATAAATATTTTGAAAACTCTTTGGGCTAATAGTCCTTTCTGATCTGCTTTTGTTAACAAAGTGGGAAATCCAACACCACCTCTGTTCTGTTAAATACAGGAAACACAAACTTATAAAAACGGAGAAAAAAAACCCAGATCCTTCAGTAGCAAGATATTTAGTAATAGTAGTTAAAAGAAAAAACTAAGAAAAAAAGTTAGAATAGATAGAATATAAAAAGTCTTCTATTAAGGACTTACACAATATGAAATTAATATTACAAATGGCCTGGCATGTCAGTCATGTGGGATAAATGTAAGTTTAAGCCCCCAAATCTCTCTTGCTTTCTTTATTTCTTTTCTGCTTTTTGGGGCTGTAGCTCCAATTCTGCCTGAGAGAGCTGAAGACAGCCATTTCCAATTTTAATCCACATGAGGCTGATGTAGGAAATCCTCTGGCTGTTAGCACGCTAGGAAAAAGAAGAAATACCAGTTTCACACAGGGCTAGCCCCCGTTCGTTTATCAAGTGTCCTGCCTCTGCCAGAAGAGGTGGAAAACCAGCTGAAAGGGGGAATTTGCCGTGCAAAGGGGCTGCCACAAGAAGGAGGTCCCATTGCACCCAGCTGGGCTCGCTCACCTCAGGGGTTTGGAGCATCACCCAGCCGGCCGGGAGAGCCACCCGCTCCTGTTCCTCCTGCTTTTCTCCAGCCCATCCGCCTGAAATGCGCTCCCTTCCCTTGAGACCTCACCTCGCCTCTCCCTGCCTGTGCAGAAGCCGTCCGTGAGCTGAAACTCGTCTTGGCTGCACATCCCTCCCCAGTGGGAACACACCGGGAACACACCGGGAACACACCGGGAATACACCGGGAACACAGCGGGAACACACCGGGAGCACACCGGGAACACACCGGGAACACACCGGGAATACACCGGGAACACACCGGGAATACACCGGGAACACACCGGGAACACACCGGGAACACACCGGGAACACACCGGGAATACATCGGGAACACACCAGGAACACACCGGGAATACACCGGGAACACACCGGGAACACACCGGGAACACACTGGGAACACACCGGGAGCACACCGGGAACACACCGGGAACACACCGGGAACACACCGGGAATACACCGGGAACACACCGGGAATACACCGGGAACACACCAGGAACACACCGGGAATACACCGGGAACACACCGGGAACACACCGGGAATACACCGGGAACACACCGGGAATACACCGGGAACACACCAGGAACACACCGGGAATACATCGGGAACACACCGGGAATACACCGGGAACACACCGGGAACACACCGGGAATACATCGGGAACACACCGGGAATACACCGGGAACACACCGGGAACACACCGGGAATACATCGGGAACACACCGGGAGCACACCGGGAACACACCGGGAATACACCGGGAACACACCGGGAACACACCGGGAATACACCGGGAACACACCAGGAATACACCGGGAACACACTGGGAACACACCGGGAGCACACCGGGAATACACCGGGAACACACCGGGAACACACCGGGAACACACCGGGAGCACACCGGGAATACACCGGGAACACACCGGGAACACACCGGGAATACACCGGGAACACACCGGGAACACACCGGGAATACACCGGGAGCACACCGGGAATACACCGGGAACACACTGGGAATACACCGGGAGCACACCGGGAATACACCGGGAACACACCGGGAATACACCGGGAATACACCGGGAATACACCGGGAACACACTGGGAATACACGGGGAACACACCGGGAACACACCGGGAACACACCGGGAATACATCGGGAACACACAGGGAATACACCGGGAACACACTGGGAATACACGGGGAACACACCGGGAACACACCGGGAACACACAGGGAATACACCGGGAACACACCGGGAACACACCGGGAACACACCGGGAATACACCGGGAACACACCGGGAATACACCGGGAATACACCGGGAATACACCGGGAGCATGTTACAGGCAAGCAATGCTGCTTTCACAGGGGCAGGGGAAGGATGCACTTCTCGTGGGCAGTATCTGCTCATCACAACTGTTCATCACAGTGCCACTGAGGGAAAGGAGGATGCAGGTTACTGTAGCATGATGTAAATGTATTAAAAGAATCCCTTAGAATGCCAAATCATTGCAGTCCTCTTCCTCAAACAAATTGGTCCTCTTTTCTCTCAGCTAGCTCTCGTGTTATGCAACTTCTGTCCTCCACCATGATGCTGCAATTTATTATTTTAAAAAAACTGATCTGGAAAATCTAATAAAAATAAATCAATCCAACACGTTTCATTAATATGGCTTTGCATTTTCAACAATGGCACAAAAGCTTATGTGTTTGGACCTTTTTATCCAGGACAAATCAACCATGTATAGGGCCTTGATGTCATTTGAACAGAGATACTGGTTCTGACTTCCAGTCACCCTGTTACCTCTTCTTTTCTGACACAAGCAGTAATCTTCACAGGGACCATCTGACTCTGAAAGAGCATTATGTGGAGACCCCTCAAGATCCTGTGCATCTCTGAGTGTACAATCCAGCAGAAGTCCTAGGGCTTCTGCGCCACAAACCCGTGGCTGGTGTAACTTGTCAAATCCTCATGAAAATCAAAAAAGCTTTAAGAGTTTGTAGCAGCAGAGGGCCTGGCAAATGAAAGCAGAGCTTCTCTGGGAGCCTTTAGGAAGAGGTTAAAGCATATAAGATTCTCCGGTGCAAGATCCATGAACAGACTGCCAGGCAGCTTTCCCTCTGATTTCTAAATAAAAGAAAAAGAAACAAGTTGCTTTTCAGGCAAAGAGATTCTAGGAAAAACGTGATTTTTTTTTTCCCCCCCACAGAAATTCTCTCAGACCCAGAACAAAATAAAGGGAAATCCAGCAGCAGCAACCCTTCTGTGTCTGGAGGGACTGGACAGGAGTTAACAAAAATGCTCAACTCCTGTGAAGGGTGTTCTTCTCCTGATCTCACACCATGACCTTCATTTATGCCCTTTCAGGGACCTCCTTCAAAGCTGAGGGGACCATGCTGAAATTTTCATCCAGAAGAGCAGGAGTATAAGGCAGAAAAGGAGCCCAGCAAAAATGTTCCTCAAAAAAACCCCTCCTACCTCAGAATCTGTGCAAAAAACATGCTCTTTTCTAGTTTTGCATATATGTTCTATAAACCACATCTTTTCATATAAATCCTATATGACAAAATCATTCTCCATTTAAGTCCTGCATGAGAGTGTTGACTCATTTCATGCTTTAGATTAGTCCAGAAGTTTGCTGTTTTAATAATTTTCTCTTCTTGTCCTTGGAAACTTCATGAGAATTTCATTTTTGGATTTTATTTACTCTGCATTAATGGAGTAATTGCTTGGCAAAAATGTTGTGTTGCCTCCACTCCCTAAAAGGAGTGTGGCAGATGGATGGGGGGGGTCTATTTGTGTTTGTGTTTGGAAGTGATCTCTCACTTTTAAATGTCTCTCTCAGATACATTGTTAAAGGTGGCTCCAGCAATTCACAAGTTTTAGGTCCTCATCAAAATATCCACACACGGGTCAGGTATTATTATTATTATTATTATTATTATTGCTCAAAAACCCTCTCAAATAAAGATTACTTATAGATGAGATGAATGTTGAATAAATGTAATCCATGGATTAATTAGCTAAAGCCCTATGTTAATCAGAAAGCAAGAAAGGAAGAAACACTAGCTCATTAAGCATTTACAAGTATGTTGTATGTGCTTCCAGGATTCAATTACCCTCTCTCCATAACACAACTGTTTTTTATTTAACACTTGGGTGTGTGTGAGACACCCAAGGTCCTCGTATGCTAAAACTCAAAACTGTCAAATTATATAGTGTTAATCATCGCCAATGTGAGGAGAGAAATAATAAACTACACAGTAAAAAATATTTGTGCTACAGCTCCATAAATTGCATACACATAATATTTACATAAGTAATAGCTGGGTTTGTGGCTGTGCATTACTTATTCACACCTTGTGCAGAATAACTCAAGAGGTAAAAGACTCATCCATTAATCTCCTCCCCCCAATCCGTAATCCTAAGAAATCCTAAGCCCTGCAAGACACTTGATCCTCTTAGGAAAATCAGGCTCATGAGCTGAGGATGGTGGTGTGCTTGGTGCTGTAGCACTGCTGATGAGCTCCCCATTGTACGGCTGTGCAAGCTCTGGTGGGCCCTGCACGGGTCTGCTGTCAGATGGACACACACAGACATGGAAAGTCCTCATGTGCCACCTCTCTGGCAGCCCAGGAGGCATCTCGCTGCTCTCCCAAGCCTGCTGTGCTGGCATCTCATTGCGCAATTTTTGTGTGTATTTCTCCCTTAATGGAGCACCTTCTACCATCAAAGATGGGTGTCAAAAGGACGTGAAGCTCACTTTTCTTACTTCACACACAGCATTTTGTAGAATATCCCACCATAAGGTTTTTTTCTCCATGGATAATTCCATGTTGCAATATCTTTTTTTTCCTTTAAACTTTTTGGGTTTTTTGTTGTTTGTTTTTTTTTTGACCAATTCTATTCAGTGTCCACAAACTACAAGCAGGCTATCACACAGGCAAAACCAGCCCAGAGGTATGGCAAGACCTCCACCAGCCTGATTCTCGGGGGGGAATTACAGATCTGTCTGCACTTACCATAAAACAAGGCAAGCAAGGCTGACAAGACAACTTAAGCATTTTACACTTTTTCTTGGTCTCATCTTACATGACACCACTTTGTTGCACTGAATCCCACTCCTCTCCTCCCCAGGCTCTGCTGCCCAGCCTTCCTCTGCATCACAGCCTCTAGCACTGCCTGGTCCACCCCAAAAGTGACAGTGGCTCTGCAAGTCTGCCACATGCTGCCCTAAGGACGTGTTCCACAAAGAATCAAGATTCCAAGGTTTCTCATCATGCTTGTGTGGCTGCACATCACAGCCTCAGGGGGACCATCATTTCCAGAGGAGTCAGACAGCATCAGATGGAGTAGGTTATTCATTTCTCTTGAGACTCTAAGGCAAAGGGAGCAGCATGTCATATGCAAAGGGTCTGTTGCACCAGAGGCTGAGTTGGAAAGCTAATGTAGGGATTTCTCCTTAGGGGTAAGTTCTTGGGCAGACACTTTAATAACACTCTCCATTAGGAAGTAATTGCCAGGCATTATGCAACTCTCCTCTCCATGGGAGGGAGTCCAGTGGAGTCAGAGGTGTGAAAGATAAAGCTCCCTACCTACGAAAGAGCGAAATGCTGCCACCCAGCCATTAACAGTACAGTTTTATCATGGCCAGTCCTACCACCTTAGGCCGTGTAGGTACAGGGGAGCAAAGCAACAGCCAAGCAGAGCTTACGGTAAATATGCTGATCCATACTGAGGTGTTGCTTCATGGGAATGGTGTAAAACAACCCCCTTTCCTGCTCTGTCCCATACACTGGCACCCCTCAGCTGTCACCCCCACTGTGGGGGGAGAGCAGGGCAGTCTTCTCCCCCCATGTGGCCAGGGCTGCCCAGGGCCTGTGTGACTGCTTGAGAACAACACACCCTGCCCCCACTGCTGCAAAAATCAAAGAGCAGGTGTTTCATCTCAGGGCAGGAGACAGGTATTACCTGGCCACAGATTTTGGTAGTAAAATGAACTTGCAGTCCCCATCACTTTTCAAAATCATGTACTTGGTACCTGTGGGCATGCCAGGTGGCACAAGCAGCTTTGGAGCCTACAGCTGTACCAGCTCCAGTGCAGATCATGGGTGAATCACCAACTCTCTGGTGGAGCAGAAACCAGGACACTCAACTCTGCCAAAGAGCTGGCCACTTAAACAGACCTTGAACATACAAAAAGCATCTGAGCTTGCCTTGGTGGGAAAGAAGGGGTAAGGTCCATGAAAGGACAAGGGGTAATTGGTTTAAACTAAAAGAGGGTCAATTTAGATTAAGTACAAAGAAGTTTTTTGGCAATGAGGATGGTAAAACAGTGGCATGAGCTGCCTAGAGAGGTGGTGGATATCTCATTCCCAGAAACATTCAAGGTCAGTTTGGACAGGGCTATGAGCAACCTGGTCTACATGCAGATGTCCCTGCTCAGTGCAGTGGAGTTGGAACAGATGGCCTTTAGAGGTCAGTTCTTGCCCAAAGCATTCTGTGATTCCATGAGGCAGAAGCAGTGCTATCACTGAGTACAGTACTGGGGGGGAGGAGGGTGGGGTGTGATGAGCATCCACAGCTCTTTTGCCTCCTGCCACATGATTCTTCAGAAACTTGGTCTTCATTTAACTAGAAGGTTTCTAGATCCTCTGTTTGGGAAAGAGATGCTTGGGACTGAGGAGACTGAAAAATCTTGCAGAAGATCTGTTCTAGCAGCCTCCAGCAGCTGGGAATTTCTCCTTTTCTTTTCCTGGAGCAGTATTAATGCAATGACCTAGCGATCATATTGGAAACAAACTGCATCAACATATAGAGTTACAGGTGAAACTCATTCACTGGGAGGACCTTCAAAAGGCATTATCATTGTCTTCAGACCCAGTCAAGCCCACCAGTGTGGGGAACACACAGTAAAATGCCCTGTGCAATGAACTTGTAGGGTTAGAGCTGTTAATAATGCATGGGCATATACCATGCATTATGTATTAAGCTCAGGAGAGCTGAGCTAAAGTCAAACATAGATCAAACAATCCATGGGATTGGACTTAAAGTACTTGAAAGGTGCCCCTGGACCCAAATTCAATGGGAAAAAGCAGCAGAGAGAGGTTCAGGCTGGCATCTCCTCAGTCACTACACCTGATCTAAAGCAGGAGTCATCAGCACGTGTCAATGGTGGCAACAGCCTCAAGCTGATCTCCAGAACAGCCCTCTCTTTTGGGAGGGAAGGAAGGAATTAACGTTAATCCTTGGAAAAAAGTCTTTATGCCAGGTCCCTGAGGGACAGCTGTGCAAGCCAGGGGTCTGCAGTATGTTTCATAGATGGTGTGAGGGTAAGCTCTCCTTTTGGGAAGCCAAGAGAAACCCTGCACTGGGAATGAACCCTTATGCGCTCTCTGCAGAAGCTACAGCTGAGGCAGATGGTGCAGGTTTTGCTCTGGACATCGCTCAGACAAACCTATTCTTGGCCCACTGAAAACTACAAGCTGCAGAATGCAATACAATACTTTGTGGTTCTAAAGGACCTTCCAAATGAGGGTCTCGCATTAATTAATTAAGCCTCAGAGCACCTAGAAAGAAAATCTATCCTATTTTACCAGCAAGTGCAATGAGTATGCAAAGGTCACACAGAATAGAGGAGCAAAGGAAAGAGAGATCCTGGTATCCTGACTCCTGACTCCTTGCTGCATCTATTAGCTCATGAGTCCCCTCCAAGGGACACGCATGGAGGACAAAAGGTGACCCACAGCTGTGTCCCAAGGGGCGCTGGCTGAGAGATTTAATAAGATGCAGGAGAATGACTAACGGGGTTACACAGATTGTCAGAGGTCAGTAAAGAATATGGCATTAAGAAAATTGATCCTTTGAAAGCCTCCAGCCACATGCTTATGTCAGAACCAGACGTGACTTGTGTCTGTGTTTCATACGACACCACCAAGTACCCACCAAAGGGCTTTCCTTCATGTTTAAATAATGAAATGCAATGTAATGCCAACAGGTGCTTTTTTCACAGGGAGAAGGGAGAAGAAGGGAAAGTGTTTGGGTCGGCTGAGGCAGAGCCCAAGTTTTCCCTGCCTCTCCCACCCCTCCCCGTCCTCATGGCTCATGAGCAAGAGGTCACTGAAGGCTGGACATGCCCACCTGCCTGCAATGCCAAGGAGACAAGCACATGGGCACTGGAAGAGGGAGTAACCCGCGTATGACTGGGGCGTGTGTGCAGCGTAGCAGCCACGGTGTCTGGGCAGTAGACGGGAGGCTGCCATGGGGAAGAAAAAGAAAAGTGCTCTACAGGTCATCCTGGAAGATGGTTGGTGTCACTGTGAGATCATTCCACTTCACATGCTGCCAAATACTTGGCTAAACTTCTCGGGGCTTCCTCAGCACACTATTTTGCATCACTCAAAGATCATACAATTTTAGTTTGCTTGAGAAGGGGACCGTTGTCTGTCTGCCAGACTAAAGTAAATATTAAGAGCATCGCTGTAGGGAAAGAATATAATGTACAATCAATAAGGGATACGCTGCCAAGCTCAGCTGGAACTTAAAGGTCAGCTGTGTAAAGCATCACATATGTAAATTCCAGCAACAAATGCAATTACTCTTTGTTCTTTGTTTTGCAGCCGGAATAGAGTTTGATGGAGAAGTGGAAACTGACACAGAGAGTGAAGGTAATGTAGAGATTAAGAAATGTGGTCTTGTTTGAAATACAAGAGGTGATGCCTTTTCCTTTTCTCTCTGACTTATGGCTTGCTCTACAACATGAACCCTTTCATGAGCTACTTGCACGCAAGCAGATTTTTCCCTTGAGGTTTGACTTTTTGTGATATGTAAACACCATTCTTAAGCAGTCCATGCTCTTTTATCCATGTTCTCAGAGCTGGAGGCTATCAGAGCCCACATCCCTTACTGGGGAGTCAGCCCCCAGTAAATCAGGCACTGCAGTAAAGCACCACCCTGTGCAGGGCAGGGGCTGCTTTGCACTAAGCTGAAGTCGTGTTTGCCCTCCCTGTAATGTTTGCTTAGACCATAACACTCTGAGATCTTCATTAATCATGGCCACAAGAAGATAACAATGAAAATGAATTGAAGGGAGACTTACGACTGTGAGGGAAATCAGGAAAAGCCCATGATGGGACTAAAACCACCTTTAACTCTGCATGTATAGTATATCTAAGGTGAGAGAGAGAAGAGGTAAGATCATAACAGCACTGGATAGGTGATACAAGTGTAGCTGTTACTGCAACAACAGTTCACAACTGTGTCTGTATTACTCACAGAATATGAGAAAGTAGACAGCAGACTACTGGGACTTTTTTTTTATTTTTTAAATCATATCAACCTTTCCCATATAGGCAAAAGAGGCAGTAAGATAAAGATAACAATTTAATGCTTCATATTTAACCTAATACTTGATAGGTTGCAAATAAAAAAACCAAACCCTAGATTATTGGCTGTCCAAAACGAACATTTTCCCAAAGTGAGTAGGTGGTCCTTTGATCTAGATGATTGACCAAAATTCAGTTTAGATGAACCATTACATAGTAACTAAAACCTGCATAATGGCTCCTGAGAAATTAGTTGGAAGCTCCTTCTCATTCTCAGTGTCAAATGAGACAACAACCACTGCCTACTAATTTTTTATCACTAAAAACCAGGAACTATTTGCTTGCCATTAATTTCTAGATTTTCACCAAACCAAAAATGTAAACACTCAAATTCTGTTTTGCTTCTATTTTTCTCACTTTTTTGGCTCCTCATTTTATACTCATATTCTTCTATCACAATTTCCTTCTTCCATTACAATATCTCCAACTCTTTGTTTTCATCAACCAGAAATTTTGGAAAATAAGAAGCCAGAATGCTCTGGAGAACTTACTATTAATTTTAATAGACTTGATAGAGAAAGAGATTGAGAGACTTGGGGGTTTTTGATGATTTTTCCCCCTTTTCATGAAACTCTGCAATTAAATCATGCTCCACTTCAATCCTTTAAGCTTTTCTGACTTCTGGAAAGAGGAGGCTTTTAGTTTGCAATGCCAGTAAGAATGAAATGTGCCTCAGAGACTATCTGGTCTTTTTCTTCCCTGAATATACACCATCCAGTATAAAAGAAAACTCAGAGAAAGAAAACCAGATACTGCCTGTGCTGTGCCTTTTCTCTCTATAAATAGAAGAACTCCGTTCCCAGCCTTGAAAAGTAAACATCTTTCAAGGACATCACATCAACAAGCAAACTACACATTGTGTAACAGACTGCAATTTCTGTTTCCTTTGTTCTGCTGTGTTTACAGGTCAGGGAGATATCTGTCGGTGCTGCCTGATGGATAGGCTTTTGCATTTGTAACTAATTTCCAATTTTCTTATGGTCACATATAAGTCACTGGCATGCTAAATCGCGCTGTCTGAAATGGGAGTTGCACAACCAAAGAGTTCCACCTGGTTCTTGGGCAGGGCATAACACAAGCCCATCGAGATCAACAGGCACCTGCTCTTTGAATTTGCCAGGGTTTGCATCAGGTGTCCTGGCTGCCCATGCTCTTCTGATTAATCTTTATTCTGCTGGCAAGAATTTCCTAATGTAATTGTTTTTTATCGCTTGCAGAAGATGAAGTAAAAGACAAGAAAACTAACAAACAACCCCCCAGGGAAACTGGCAAAACAAGCAGACTTCAAAGCAAAAGGCAAGAGAAAGACAAAGAAGACAAAGAAGACAAAGAAGACAAAGAAGAAGATGAGAGCAAAGAGGAAGACAATGGCAGCCAACAAAACAGAGCTTGTAGAAGAAAAAATTACCAAAGGAGAAATAGAGATGGAAAAAAGGCAAGAGAGGAAGAAAGCCAGAAGAAAGACAGAGGCAAAACGGCTCCTACCAAAGATCAAAAGGATTCAGAAAACAAAGAAAAGAAAACAACCAAGAGAGGGAAGGAGGGGAAGAAAGACAGGAAAAACAGGTAATTAAACAAACTCTGACTGTGGCCCCTTGTTCAGACTGGCAGCAATATTGACATGCCAGTGGCATATGGATCAGAATGGCAAAACCAATAGACTGCAAATAAGTTCCTGCTCTCCTAAAAGAGACAGTAGAAAACAGCATAAAATGCCACAAAACCAAAAAACTGTTTCCAAGTCATTATAATTTCTCAGCCAGGATCAGGTCCATGCATTTAGTGCAGTCTTATTACCTATACCCAGGGGTAGAAAAGCACCCCTAAAGAAGGTACCTTGAGAAATTTGGGCTTGGAGACATTTTTTCAGTTGGTCTATGGAAACATTCCAGTTACAATGGATCCATTGTGTTTTCAAGTCTCTTCCTCTTCCAAATTTTGCTTGTCCCAACCTTCGACTTCTCCCCGTATCTCCCATTTTGTTATGAAGGCATGAACAGCATTTCTCCAGAGCCAGCTGTAGCCCTGGTAGCCGTAGGCTATAGCTGAAATGTGGCCCAAAACATGACATTGAGTGAATTGCAGTGGGGCACATTTGCCTCCTCATTATCCTGTCTGGAAACAGCCCTGCTCTGAGTGCCATGGGCACTGGCATCGCACTGAGCCAGGGGATGTTGAGGCACTCTGCCCACATCAGAGTGGAATCCCCAGGGCCAGCAGCAGTCTGCCTACCCCAAGCAAGGCTTTCCCTCTCTTATCCCAGTGAGTTTCTCTGTGTCCTTTATTTTGTATGTCTTCCAGTACTTCTTCTGCTTCCTCCAACTCATCTGATGAGGAGTCACTGTCAGAGGAGGAGCTCGCTATGCTGAAGGAGCAGGTGGAGCAAAAGAAAAAACTGATTTCCACCATGAGAAACAAGCCCTGGAGGATGGTGAAGAAGCTGTCGGTGCTCAGGTACCCATAAAAATGGGAACCCCCCACTCCTGAAGTCTCTGCTGACTGTTGCCAGATGCACTCTGTCTTTCCTTGAAATTACATATTTGCTGCTGCTGTAGCACCATAGTACCAGAAAAAGTGACCAGCAGAACCTGGCCAGCCTGTCTGGGTTCAAATGATCAGAGTTAAAATGTGCAATCTGATTTTCAGCCTCTGTAACCAAAGAACAGACAAAGTGCAAATCTGTTCAACTGATACCCATAGCCAGGTCATTCTACCCTCGTGTTTAAAACCAAATGCCTCACTACAGTCAGGCTACTTGTTAAAGCAAACTCCGTAGCCTGGCTTGCTTATTCATGTCTTCTGTCAGACAGAAATCAGAGCAGCACAGTGCCATGTTCGTGCACAGTCCTGAGATGGGGCTGGTTGGAAAAAATGCTGTATTTTGAGAGGTTTATGGAGCAAAGATAAATCTACCACACAGCCCCTGATAAAGGTGGGAACAACTCAGGCAGCAGCAGAGACCTCTTAGTGCTGGGCAAAGGGGGACAGGGGACAGAGCAGACCAGGCAAATCAAAACACATGGGTTGATAGGGAATGGCTCATAACAAACCATTCCCTCGTCAGGGCAATGATTCAACTCCCAGCTCTACTGCTTAAGGAACCTCTGAAACCCCTTTCTACCAGGAAAGATTTCAAAATAGCATTGCAAAGCACACATACATTTTCCTTTTAACTAAAAACCAAGCTATGTTAAACCATGACACAGCCCCACAGGGAGTGGTAGTGCCCCTGCTCTGTGTTTGCTGAGAGGTTGCTCAGAGCTGCAGGGACTGTGCTGTGAAAGCTGACAGTCACCATGTGTCTCTGCTTCTCTCTTTTATGTCCTGAAGGCCAGGACCTGTTCCATCTTCCAATAAAATCAGGAATTGTGAACTCTGCCAATTACTTCTGAAAATCTGGATAAAGGTCTATAACAGGGAACCGTGTTAAAGTATCTTTTCCACCTCAGCTGTACTATGAGCCTGAGGTCATAACAAATAAATTCTTATGGCCCTAAAATTCCAAATTTTTGTAAGAAAAGAAAAAAGAGCAAAGCAGAGTTATTTCTGATGCATTTTTCCCCTGTGGTATAGGATCCTGACTAAAATTCTACTTAGGATTATGTTTGACAATGTACTTCCATACTGTCATCTTATTTCTGAGCTATATCAATCATCATTACCTACTAAACAATCTAGACAAAACTGCTGTATTGCATGTGCAGGGGTCTCCAGAAAGGCTCTCAGCACACTGCACATTCATTAGATATTTTTGGTTGCATAAACTCAACCCTGAGACAAAAAATTATTAGTCTCGTTGCAGAGATGAGAGGTGTAAAACACAAAGAGAGAGAAACAATATGTTCAAGACTTAGAAATCTTACTTTAGGTTTGCAAATGAAGTCACAGGTGATTTTCCTAAGGTTACAGGCTGACCTAGCCAACTATTTACACCAAGTGGAAGTCCATCTTTTCCACAGGCTTAGGATGGCAAAAAACCTCACAGCTCCTGAAATTTAATCTCTTCTCATTGGCAATGCCAATATACAATATTATTTTATTCACAAGCTCAGCATAATCAGCATAACAGCATCTACCTAGACTATTTTCTCTGTATTTCTCTTAGATATCCTATTGTAAAACTAATTTCATTTTGCAGCTTGATTTTACTCCTGACTACATGAATGAGGGCATACACTCATTCCTCTGGTACTGAGATTATCCCCTTGGGCCATTTGCACATCTCTCTTATTTTTCCTGGGCGGTGTTCATAAAAGAAAACTCTGCACCCTCTTGGAGTTTATTTCACTAGACAATGTTATTTTCTTCCTGACCAATGCATCAAGAGAGAAATTAAAACAGGCATGCAGAGAGCTTGCAGTGAGAGGAACAGGCAGACTGTAAGTTTTCACCCAGGGAGAAGTGTGACACAAGATTTGGAGCATTAACAACACTTTAAGGTAATATAAAACATCTCTACATGAATGTGAGTGCTTTGGGGACCCAATAGCTAGTCTTGGGTGGGTGTCTGAGCTCTACATGGCACAGGAACTGACCAGCAGAGAGAAGCTGGGGGGAGATACTGAGTCCCCACCTTCCTACAAAGCACAGTTGCTTATCCCACTGGTGCAGGCAGGGGTGAAAAGTTAAACACCCCTTTGCTGTTATAATAAACTTCTTGTTTATTTTACAATTAGGGAAGCACAAGATTTTGTAGAGAAGTTTGAAGGAGCTCTGGGAAAAGGAAAGGGCAAGAAGTTGTATGCATATAAGATGATGATGGCTAAGGTAAGTGCTACAGTGATGTCAGGGAAAGACTCGGATACTCAGTTATGTATTCAGAACATTTTTAGATTTATTGACCTCCATTTATATCTATGTGATAGAGGCACAAGGAAGTCAGAATAAAGCTTCTTTCCCACTTTCAAAAAAATACTAGCTGGCTTCAAATCTATGACAATTGTAGAAAGAACAGGGGGAAATGTACCCTAACCTGGACCACATTGTGACCTTTTCTGAAGCAAGGGAGGGTTTACAGGAGCAGGGAAAACCATGGCTTTCTGGCTGCAATCTCCAAAACCTTGATATGTGAGAAAAGATATCCCTAAAGGGGAAAGAGGCCCTGCCAAATTCTTGTACTACCCCTACTCCTGTAAAATTTCATCTTCTCCAGTGATGAGGAGATAACAGGGAGAATGATGGCTGTGTTTTGAGACTGAAGTTGGTAGCCAAGTTGCATGTTGTCATGGAGATTATATTGAGAAGTGCAAAACAGAGCCAGGCTAGAGATTATGAAATCAATGGTAGTTTAGCTGCTGGCCTGATGAAGCAAGATTCAAGCTCAGTGTTTTATCAAATAAAATTTTGTTTTAAATAGAGTTGGTTCTGAACCAATTCTTTCAATCCAGAGCCAGATCTGAATTTTCTACCCCGATATAATCTGATCAATCCATAGCACAGCTGCAGCTTTCCAAATGCCTGGAAAGGTTAAAACTCTTAAAACTCAAATCATAAATGTGAACACTTGGGAGTGTGGGGGATTTTTGGTTGAAAGGAGTTTCTGAAATAGTCCAAAACATAATACCCAGACCAGAGCTCCTGCTTTGGACCATGCTACCAAACTCTGATATTAGAAAGCCCTGCTTCAGAGCTGACCCCCCTCTTCACACCTCTCTGCTCACTGCAATATTGTCTTGTTTCAGAAATGGGTGAAATTTAAGAGAGACTTTGAAAATTTTAAAACTCAGTGCATACCCTGGGAGATGAAGATAAAGGAAGTGGAGAGTAAGTTGAAATCGTTGTGTGGTGGCGGTGGGACATTTTCTAAGATAGCTTTGTCCTCATACAAACAATGTTCCAGCTTCCTGGTCCACAGTCTCCACTCAGCCTGGGCATCAGTGCCAAAAAGGAGCACACATCCCTGGCAGCTCCAGGTGTTGCTCTGTCCAGCTGCTGTGGGGACTGCTGGGAGGCTCATAGGAAATGTGCTGGGGAGACCTGAGGGCAGAGGGTTGCTGAGGACAGTTTAACCCTCCTAAACTCCTGACCATGAAATGTCTTCTGCTTTAAGGTCACTTTGGCTCCTCTGTTGCCTCCTACTTCATATTTCTGCGGTGGATGTATGGAGTAAACCTTGTCCTTTTTGCGTTAATATTTGGGCTGGTTATAATTCCAGAGGTGAGTGCTTAATTCTCCTCTCAGTAATATCTTGCCCTTTGCTTGACACAAACGTGACATTGACAGGACAAATGCCTTGTAACTGGCATTGCTTTAGAAAAATGAAATGCCTGAGGAACATTATTTACAAAGACTTACTGACACAGGATCAGAAGTCAGATTGATGCCAGGAGACATAAAATGCTATCAAAGATCCTGCCCATCCTGCAGCTGAAAGAGGGACTCAACAATCTATCTAATTCAAAGCTAATTTTATATTTTGACTAAAGTGAAGAACGTGTCATTCCAATCCTAGGCACAAGATCTGGTCTGCAAGAGCAATAAGAAATGGATTGTGCTCTGAAAATAATGAAACACCCTCACTTTTGGGCCATGGGGCAGCAGCCATGGCACAGCCCCTCAGGGAATGGACAATTTCCCAGCACTTTGCTAACTAACACTTGCTTGGGAAATAACCCCTTTTTGTACTCCCAATTCATATGATTCACAAGCAATTGTTTTATTTTAGGTTTTTTTTATATCTCACTCTTCTTGGAGAATTAGAAGAATCTCATAGCCAACTTTATATGATCGTTTATTGAAGAATTTTTTAATGTAGCCATTACAGCTCTGGCTAAATTACTCAGTGCAGTATTTAAAGGCTGTGCAATCCACAGACAGTGGCATCTGTTCTGTTCAATGCAGATTTTTATGGAGCAAAAATGCACTGCAGAATGTCTCCTGAGGACTGTGTTTTTATTCTCCTTAATGTGCTTGCTCACACTATGGAAAGGGAAAGCTCAGTTTCCTCCCAGGACGAGGAGACATAACCATTAGCACTGAACAATACAAATGTGTTTGGTTAGGAACTATGCATATGGCAGGAGCTTTCGTCTCTGAAGTGTGCACACTGTTACTCACTGCCTACTGAGCTGTTACGATACGGAGAGTAGCTGGGCAATAAACATTTAATCATAAATTATTTTGAGTGTAATTAGATAGCCCTAAAAAATTAGTGATAGATGATATGCTAGAACCTTTCTAGGCTATGAATGCTAATGAGATATTTTGGTATAGGCACCAGTCAGCTTGTAAATATAATAATTCTCCATAGCCCTTGGCATTCTCTGTCTGGACTTCTACTGCTGCTCCAGCTGCAAGGTCTGCTTTGCATGGTGCCATCAGGACAGGCTGTGCCATGAAGATTATTCTTTGCATCTTTTAGTCTTTTTCTTTTTTTTTTTTTAAACTAATTGCCCTTTACCTCACCTTGAGAACATCTTTTGATTCAGGACTGAAAAGTACAAATTATATTGCAAGCTTGACCCAGTGCTCTTGACTTCTCTCAGAGGAGGAGCTCTGCATAAATAGATGAAGCTAATCCCTTTACTGCATTAGACCCATGAAATTCAAGCAAAGAACTCCTTGCTAAAGTAAGGACATTTCAACTGCAGCTGTTCATTGAAAGATACAGTTTCTCAAAAAAATATTTCCTGTTCAATGTGTGTGCCATGGGAAAGGGAAGTCCTCTGGTTATTTGTGTGAAATTAATACTAAATATTAACGATAAATTTAATTCTGTACATTAATAAACATACTTCATGCTAAATATTAATACATATAAGTAATATTAAATAATTATAAATTAAGTAATGCTAAGCAGTTTTTAAAGACTGCTGCTCTAGCATTAAGAAATAAAATATATATCAAAATCAACAGAAAAGGAAAACCAACCAAAAGCATTAAGTTTTTTCTCATTAAAAAAAAAAAAAAACCTGTTAAAATCTCTTTGGTGTTTTATAGTATATATGCATCACTGCTATTAATGTTCTCCAGGTCCTGATGGGAATGCCATATGGGAGTTTGCCAAGGAAAACTGTACCCCGAGCTGAACAAGAAACAGCTATGGATTTTTCTGTTCTCTGGGATTTTGAGGTAAGCACACGAGTGTTAATCATAAATGATCAGTTGAATTCCTCTTCAAACCCCTCAGAAGTTAGTGGTGCTACAAGGATTAATTTCTTCCAAGATAAACCAGCAGAGCATGGATTGCTTCCAGGAGAAGTCTGGAAAGCCTTTTGTTGAAACAAAATTTTTGTGGATGCTGAGACTTCTGGCCAGAAGAGCGTGTCCACATGCAGACACCTGCATATGGATTTGACCCCCTTCCATTATACCAGTGTGCTGCCTGGTGTGCATCACATGTGTGTGTAGACACAAAAGCCACTTTGCTTCCAACTGGAAAGGCAGCAAGCACCCAGGCAAAAGGCTGGAGCTGCTCCAAACCAGGCAGCCAGACAAGCTGCAGACCCCCTTCACAGGCAGGGAGCACCTTTCCAGACCACTGAAAGTGACTGGGATGGGGATTGCTCCCCATGTGCCTGCCCTCCCTGTTCCCCTGAAATATTTACATGAGACTGAAGTGGGAACCAAAATTTAGGACTTGCACCCAAAGGAAAATCACAAGTTTTCAGCCATCTCTGGGTGCTTGCCTGCAATACCAATTCACCCCCCACCCCAGTTACTTTGAAGATTTAAGGCAAAGGAATTAAGTGTTTTTTGGGTGGCAGCCAAAGACAAGGTATATGTGCAGGGGGTGAAGGCTTTTGGATGTAACCTGTGCCTTGGGAAACCCCTTTGCAATTTCCTTAGCTAAAAAAAGAAAAAAGAAAAAGACTAAACCAAACAAAAAGCTATTTTATTCTAAACCAGATTATTTAAACTAAGTTATTAATAAGGCTTTAATACTGGTGTCCAGGAACCTACCAGGGCCAGGCCTCCTTTCACCCCACATAGTCTACTGAGGAAGCTTTCTACTCTTCCTCTCCCAGCTCTTTCCCACACTTCCAGAATCTAAAATTCAGACATGAATTAGGGACATTTTTAATAGCAGTGTAAGGAATGAAAAGCTCATTTGAGCGGTGCACTGTAAATATACAAGAGGTAGCATTTAAACTCATTAAGCCAGGAGATAAAAAAAACCAACAAAATAAAACTCCAAAATGAACAAACAAAAAAATCTGAGGGAGTGTTGATTAAATGCAGCTACTGATTTTCCCTGGGAGACCATAAGTAATAGAGCAATCAGTAAGGAAACCTTTCTCTGGATGAGGCTGTGTGCTTCCAGGAAATGCCTACTCCCATGACCTGCCAGGTTCCTGTCTCTGGCTTGGTGCACACATCTACATTCCCCTGATGTCACTGAGGTGTTGGTCCTCTGAGCCCCTCTGCTGTACAGGCCCCCATCCAGTACCCATTCCCTTCCTGTCTGACATCAGGGAATGATCATTCAAGCTCGAGAAGCACCTCCAGCTACCAGGCTCCACTGTACACCAACACCCTCTGCAGCCAGGAGATGTCAAATGAAGCCCTGTGCAGAGGTTTGCCCTTAGCAAATGAAGAGAAGCTTACTCCAGCATGCTCCACGGGAGAGGTGCAGGGGAAAATATCTATCAGAGTAGGCATAAATGAAGAGTTAATACCGTTACCCTGAGAAATACCTTTCAGGAGAGAGGAGCTGGGGAAATGTATGCTTTGGCAGCAAGGAGGTCACATCACGGATTTCTAGAGGAGTAGAAAGGAATAAATCTCACTTGGACAACAGACACCATGTCTCACAAATGGAGCTTAAAGAACATACTGGATGATGTGAGCAGAGAAACTCATTTTTCAGTCCTTGGCATCTGATGAATCAACAAGACAAAGGTTTGGAATTACAACCTGAGAAGCAAACTTCACTAGCTCCTTCCAGGGACAGTATATTTTACGAGGCTTTCTTCCACCACACTTCCCCAGCAGACACTGTGTGTGACAGGCTACGAGCCCCAAGCAGCCGTGCTGTGGTGTGCCAGCCCCAGGCTTGCTGCACTGGTAGAAACACACACAGAATGCTCCTGGACCTGTGGCACAGCGCTTTGTGTAGGGCAAAAATGCAGCTTCCGTGGCACCCCGGAGTACCAAAGCTTTTTATTAAGCTAGGAGTAAAAAGCCTAGAGTTTTGGGGGAGCTTACTTTAATTAATCAAGTGACGGTGGTCAAACGCTGGAAGAAAGGCCCAGAAAAGTCATGGGAGCTCTGTCCTTGGGGATTTTCAGAGCTCAGCTGGACACAACCTCGAGCCACAACACTTCCTTTTGCAATTGGCTCTGCTTTGAGCAGGGGGCTTGGCTAGACAGCTTCCAGAAGCCCCTTTACATGCAGCAAACCCTTCAATGTCCCTAGAAAAGATCATTACACAGGCTAGGATATGAGCTTCAGATTATGTCTTTCCAAAGGCTTGATCAGAGGGGAGCTTGCTCAGCTATCATGGCCAGACTGACTAAGTACACTTCACTTAGGAGATGAAAGACAAAGGGCAAAAAATCGAGAAGCACAGTGTGCAGTGATACACATAAACTTGGATGAGATATGACAGAAAAACAGGGAGAGATTGCTAGTGTGGATTAGGTGATCTGCACGCTCCTTGAATGCCTAACAGATTGCACAGCAAAAAATAGATCTACTTGAGACAACATGGTTGATATTGTGTCTGAGCTCTGCTTTACACAGGAAAGTAATGCTTTGATTTCTCTCTTTAGTTATATTTGCTCTGCAGGTGGCAGCCTGTAAATGGAACTAAATCTGCAAGGCACTGAGCATCAGCTGCTTCCTACCTGAAAGTAAAAGTTTCATATCATGGTGGGAAGAACCTTTGCTACAGCTTTTCTACAAGATATGAGTGTTTCACTATTGGCTTAGAGAAGCAGGTGGGCTACAGACACAAAGAGCAATAAGGATTTTTTTCTGGGAAGGATGAAAGTGTGATGGATCAAAACTATATTTTAGTTTTAAGCCACCGTCCTCTGACATGTTCTCCCTCATCTTCCCTCTCTTAGGAAGATAAACTCTTAAGAAGATGGCTCTCAAAGGTGCTAGGGCAGCAAACAGACAAGAATAAGGCCCTAAAAACTTTTCCATGATGATTTTCCTTGTTTTAAATCTTCAGTTTTCTCTAGAAACCCCTTTCCTGCAGAAGAAAAGTTACACATCTTACACAGGATTGCTTTTGCTTTACCTCCAGGGCTACATCAAATACTCAGCACTCTTTTACGGCTACTACAACAACCAGAGGACAATTGGTTGGTTGAAATACAGGCTGCCAATGGCATATTTCATGGTTGGGATCAGCGTATTCGGCTACAGCCTGATGGTTGTTATAAGATCGTAAGTGCAGCTGACATTGCCCCCACTGCAAAATCCACCAGATGTGTCACACAGCTGGGTTCCCCCTCCCTGGGCACCCAGATTTGGTCCAGCCTGGGCTGGATGGTTGGGCAAATGTGGGGAAATGAGTGCCTGCTGTTTTCATGCACTTGGCCTCCCCATCCACCCCACTGGCTCTGGTGGGCAGGGGAGACCTGGGCACTCCACTGCTTCATCCCTGTACTCATGTGCACTATTCTGAACCCTTCCTACTCCAGCCTCTCCTTCCCACTCCTTCTTCCTCCTCTCCAGATCTCTTTAACCCTTCCTCCAACATTACTACAGGGCCATCAAGCAGCTAGATTTTGTATATGAAGGAGGATTTTACTTGTGGCAAATTTCAAAGGTTCCTCTTGCATCCTTTCATTGCAAAATAAACATTCTTGAACACCAGCATGGGTCCCACAGATGATGGAAGGGTTGCAGAAAAGAGACAAATTCTGCCAGACTGTATTTGTTGGTTCCCTAAATAAATCAGTGTAGTTTAGAAGCACCTCTTGTGCACTGTCCCCAAACACCAGTGAGGCTCCCTCAGCATCTTCAGGGCACTCAGGATGCAGCCAAAGCACTTGTCAGTTCTTTGTGGTCTCTGAACAGTTGAAAATAAAAAAATAAGCCCCTCTATCTCTGCCTGAAGGACACACCATGAAAAGGTGCCTTCTTTGGAAGAAAGAATAAGCCCATGGATTTGTATTGCTTGCTGAAACAGGCCATATTGCTGCACAGCAGAAAGAGCCTCTTGAGCCTTTGGATGGAGTGGGACATGGGGATTTGCTGTACATTTGCCATGAAATTGCAGCATCTCTTGTCTTGCCTTCCTCGAGGGACTAGTGCTAGGAATTCAAGGGGGTCTTACAGAAGGATTTCAGGGATCAAGTAATAGAGAGGAAACAGCAGAAGCCATATCTACTCCTATGCTGATTAACAAAAATAATCCTTTTTCTCTCCCTGCATGACTTGCTGCAAGCTCTTTGGCTCCAGCACTGTGCAGCAAGAGAAGTCACACTAAAATTTTGTGCTGCACTGGGTGTATTGGACAGGACATGGGGGTTTTGACTAAATTTAACTAACTAAAGGTAGCCATACCATATACTGCAACCTAGGACCCAGAAGCACCATAAATAGACTTTCTTCATCAGCTGGATGAAGCAATCCTTAACCTCCTTAATCACCTATGCTATCACAGTTTTAACCTGTATCACTATTTTTAATAGAAGACCTGTGTGGCCCTGACAGTGATGGTTCAGTCCTCCTTAGACCTAAAGTCCAATGGCACATTTTTGTCATTCCCAAACCCCAAGAATGGTTGCTCCACTCCATCTTACCCAAGCTTTGCAGAGCTGAAGGATACGTGGTGGCTCTGTGGAACAGCCTCTGACCTTGTCACTGCACACATCCTTACACAGGATGGCACGCAATGCCAACGAAAGCACAGCAGACGGGGATGATAACAACTTCATTTTCAGCTGGAAAATGTTCACCAGCTGGGACTACCTCATTGGCAATCCAGAGACAGCAGACAACAAGTTTGCATCCATCACCACCAGCTTCAAGGTAAACCTGTCCTCTGCCTGCCCCTGGAGATGCTCCCAGCACCTTAAATGGCAGAGATTTAAGGGGAAATCTGGATACCTACTCAGCATCTCCCCATATGAACAGGGCATGGTGCTGATCCAAGGCAGCTCCAGGCTCTGTGACCTGCTTCCCCTAACTATCTTTTTTTTGGCATTTAAAAGAATTTGTATTAATTTAGAGTGCAGTTCCCCTGGGATAGGTCAGGCTCTTTGCCATGTGATATCTTTCAGCCAAACCAGGATGCCTCTATGAAGCTTAGTTTGAATTTAACCAAAACTACCAAGTTGGATACAGCCAGAATAGCAGAATATTGCATCTCATAGGCTGAAAAACCTTATGGTGTGTCTTATGCTTGCTGCTGCAAGACATCCATTCCAATTTCTTGAGCACCCCTGTTTTTTTTCAGGAGTCGATTGTAGATGAGCAAGAAAGCAACAAGGATGAGAATATCCACCTGAGGAGGTTCCTGCGTGTTTTGGCCAATGTCCTCATCATA
Source organism: Cyanistes caeruleus (assembly GCF_971803275.1). Classification (NCBI taxonomy): domain Eukaryota; kingdom Metazoa; phylum Chordata; class Aves; order Passeriformes; family Paridae; genus Cyanistes; species Cyanistes caeruleus. Next base: position 108,667,394 of record NC_141701.1, read on the forward strand.
TGCTGCTTGTGTGGGAGTGGCTACCTCATTTATTTTGTAGTGAAACGCTCCCAGACATTTTCCAAAATGCAAAATGTTGGGTGGTATGAAAGAAATGAGGTAAGGAAATTTTGCTTCCAGTTTTCTGCTGAGATAATTCACTTTGGACATCAGCAAATCAACTGTCATAGGTTGAGGACAGAATCCAAGGCAGGGGGATTCCCTACCAGGGCCCAGGAGTCCCATTCAGTACCTTTGCATTTGTTGTAGCTGCCATGAACACTGATCTCACTGGAAGTTTTCTAGGGAAAAATAACAACTCCTGCAGAGAAGGGAAAATACTCTTATAATAAATCACTAGAAAAGTCAACGGCTTTTCAGCACTTTCAACACCAATCGCCATCATAAGAATCAAGATGCATTACAACACTTACAAACTCTGTCGCACTAGAAAGCTCTCTGGGTGATAGAAATGTCCATAATCAGACATAACTCTAAAATTAAACCATTTTCATTCACCTTGAATAATAGGAATAAAATTTTAGAACCTGCAAAAAAATTTAAATTGTCAAAGTTTTCCTGTATCTGATTTTCAAATGAGAAGTTCCAAACTTTGAACTCTTCACACAGAGCAAAAAATATTTCAACCTATGGAAAGGTTTTATTTCAGCATCTACTACATTTCATGTATTTATATATCAAAGCCAAATTAAAGTCAAAGCCATGCATTTTCAAAATTTCATTCAGAAAACTTTAGAAACACAGCACTTGCTTACAAAATGCTTTGATTTATCTCTACTGATTTTTTTCCCAAAGAAAAAAATCTCATTTAAAAAAAACCAAAAAGTTTAATGTCTGACCCTTTTCCTGGTGATAATGTGAGATCTGAATAAATATAGTGCTGAGTACTGTTGGAAAAGAAAAGCAGAAAGAGAATTCAGAGACTGCCTGCACCTGTATAGATACTGGCCATGGGCCTGTAGGAATATAAAAAAATTTAAAGCCTGTAAGTCATGCCTGAGCTAACCTTGACTGGCCAATGACCTCATTGACCACAGTACAACTTAGTATCTGGCATGATAAAGAGGAACAAAGATACCACTGGGTCATATTTTCTTGAGCTGCAAAACTGAGATCTTGATGTGTTTCCATTCAAGTCTGTAAATGCCTTCTGCAAAAGCAAAGGTGCTGAACGTGGAAAATAAACATTAGCATTGATTAATTATCTTTATGCACACAAGCCAAGTCTTACGCTTCCTCTGAAACTAAAATAAAAACCTTGGAGCTGATGCAAGCAGTACTGCAAGGTACTTGAGGAACCTGAATATTCATGAGTGTGGACTGACAGGGAGCAAATTCTTTGGAGCTCATCCCTTTGAGATAAGAGCAAAAGTGCTCCTGCAAGAGCTAGTCATGCAACCCAGCCCTGAAGTCTGACGCTGCGCTGCCTGCACACTAAGCAAAGCCAGGAGCTGAGTTTGCTTTGACTCCCTCCCCTTTATAAATCCTTCAGAAATACACAACCAGTTGCCGGCAGCTCCCGCTCTGCTCAAAGTAAGATAGTCACTGCTGTTACTATTAGCAGTTATCTCTTTTTCCTCATGTGGCAGGTTGAAATTGTGATGTCCTTGCTGGGCATGTTTTGCCCTCCACTGTTTGAAACCATCGCTGCACTAGAAAATTACCATCCCCGCATTGGGCTGAAATGGCAGCTGGGGCGGATCTTCGCGCTCTTCCTGGGGAACCTCTACACGTTTTTGTTGGCCTTGATGGATGATGTCAATGAAAAAGTAAGAGCAGAGCCAAAAAGCCACAGTCAAATAGCATTTCCCAGAGCTGAGGGTGAACACAGCCTATCCCCACAGCCAGCAGGGACAACCAGCCCCTTTGCAGCAGGTGCTTGCTCTGTCCCCAGTGTGCTTGAGCAGTGCCCCAGGGAGACTCACCAAGCAGATTCCCTGGCTTCTCGCTACAGCCCTGAAAAGAGCATAGTTATTGTCTTCCTATAATCACAGCATGTTAGGCTAATTCTATTTTTTTCTCCATCTGACACTGTTTGCAATTTCTATTACTGCAGACCCTGAGGATACAGTTTATAATCCTCTTCCCCTGCCTCCCCTCTTTAACATTATCCTGGTAGCGTGTTGTGGGCAGATAACTGCAGGAAAGGATAAACGTCTAACTTATCCACAGGAAAAAATTACTCTGTTTTAAACTGAGAAGAATTAGAGGAATTGAGGTGCTTTGCTCTGCCCTGAAAAATTATGAATAATGCGAAGGAGGAGGACTGGGTGAAGGCCACATCTGCATACAGGAATCTTGAAGGAGGTCTGACTCCTCCATGTTCAGGGAACACGTTGCTTGCTCCCAAAAACTCACAGAGTCTTGACCTGCTTTCAGCTGCTGCTCCCCTGCTCCTGGCAAAAGAGGATTTTCTGTGCTATTGCCTGCACTGTAACTCTGTTGTGGACAGATGTTTATACAAGGGGTGGTAACTTCTAAGGAAGAGGGATGAACTCAGTGCCTTGGATTTCTTCATACACCTCTATGTTTCCTATTTTCTGATGGTTTTGTCGGGGGGGTGGGGTGTGGTCTCCTTATTGCAGCTGGCAGAAGAGGATGTGGTAAAAAACATCACGCACTGGACACTGCTTGGTCACCACAACTCGTCTGCAGGGAATGCCAGCGCTGTCACCCCACCTCCCCTTGACCCTGCAGACGTGCCCAGGGGACCCTGCTGGGAGACAACTGTAGGCATCGTAAGAAATTCATCATGTAGCAAGTCTCTGTGTTGGTTTGGCATGGTCCATTCTTGTTTTCCTCACTGATGTCTTCAACATTTCCAGGCCTGATGTTTCCCTCACTCTCATACAGCATCACCAAGGCAATACAAGCCCTTGGCCATGTTTCTCAAGCCATGGTGGTGAAGTCCTCAGCTGGAAGCAGCCAGGGCATGCACAGCTCTGAGGCAGGGGCTGTGAAGGGCACGAAAGGCCAGGCTGTCTGCAGCCACGCCTGCACCATGCTCTTGCTCAGATCACAACTCTGCCTTTGAAGCAAACCTCTCTTCTCCATTCATTGTTGCACTTGCTCCAGAGAGGCTTGGGTGCAGGCATGAGGGCATGCCTCAAGGGAACTCCCAGCATGTCCCAATCTATAATGCAGCATGAGGCCATGAGATGGAAGCAGAATTAGGCAAAAGCAACTCCCTTGAAAGGCAGGCAGGATGGCCTTCAGGCCCCCAGTTTCACCACACAAATCCTCTCTGAAACATTTACATTGCACTAATATCTGCAGCCAGACTAGACACAACTTAAATACTAAAAACAGATGTTTCCTGGCTGACAGAGATATTTAGGGCTTGCCAAACTACAAGGCTATGCATTCCTATGCATTCCTGTGCACACTCAAGGCATCTTCAAAAACCAGGTGGTTCTCAGTCATGTGGGAAAAAAAAACAGCCACTGTCACCCCTCAGAAGGAGATGATCCTTGGTGCAGCTGAGCTGCCATACAACAGACCTTTGGTTTTTATCCCTCATACTTTAAAAACCTTTCTCGTAAGGTAACAAGGTTCTTGTAACCTTTCCTTTTGAATCTTTGAGCCACCGGTTATTTCCACCCTGTGAGTCTTCCTTCTGCCTGCAATTTTTTCTTCCTTGTCTTGCACATGTCCTTTCTCTACACTTACACACAGCTCCTGTTTACAACTGAACTATTTTCTTAGGAATCCACATAAAAGTTAGGGAGCTGAGCCGTACCAGAGCTACACACAACCAGAAAGACTGAGGGCATACATATATTTTATACCAGCACTGCTGCAGCATTAGCATTCTGCTCCCACTTTCTGTGCTGCCACAGCATGCAGTGCAGCCAATAATGCCAGCAGCAGCAGCTATCAGGTCTAACAGCTATAACAGAGCTCGTAGCTCCCAAGCACAGAGGTAAAGCTTAGGCACTGCACAGTGCTTGAAAACAGGCAGGGAGTTTGGTCATGGCATGCTTTTGTGAAGATTACTGTCATATAAAGACAAATGGCTTAATAAAAAATACAGTCCTGAATGCGCTACTGAAATTATAGGAGTTAAATGTGGTTTTCTCCTTCTTTTCTAATGCAGGAGTTTGTGAGGCTCACTGTGTCTGATATCCTGGTGACCTACATAACCATTTTGGTGGGAGATTTCATCCGAGCTTGCTTTGTCAGATTTGTGAATTACTGTTGGTGCTGGGACCTAGAGGCTGGATTTGTAAGTATCTTATAACTGAGTCAGTATCTTATAGCCAAGAAGACAGAAGCAATTTAGGGCCATTTGGTCAAACACTACAAATGAATTTGTTTTGAATGATTCCAGTGGCCGTCTGTTCTTGCTGGATAATTGGTATCCATAGTCTGTGCATCACTTTTCTGGGTCAATCAGCTCCATCCCAGTAAGAACTCTACAAAAATGCAGTTCTCCTCCCCATCTCAGAACTTTAAAACAGGAAGCTGATTTTAAAAAGAAATAATCCTGTGTTCATTCACTTGCTATAACCGCAAAACCTTGGGCCCTTCTATATCCCTTTTCAAAGCCCCAGATCTTCCTGTTCATTGCCCAACCTGGAGGCAGGAACCTGCTTTTCTCACCACAGTGTCTTCTGATTGCTCCTGGAAGCTGGCACTTCTTCTGCTGCAGTGGAACAAGGAGCATTTCCTTCCCCTCTCGTGTGTGTAATACACAACAGCACTGGACTCTTCCATACTCATAAAGGTTACATTACCAAAGCAGACAAAACACAAAATAAAACAATGCAAGAATTCAGGGAAGTCCACCAATTCACTTGAGAGGAAATAAAACCAGATGGATTCAGCCAGAGAGGAAAACACCTTACAAGATTATGAGCACATCAGTGCAGCCCCTGCCTTGGGAGGGTTCCCAGGAGGGGTTTGGAGAAGAGCAAAGAGGAGGGCTTTTGTCAAGGAAGAGCAGGTGGAACACAACAGACATTTTTCTGCTTGTGGAGCTCTTTATGTTTCTTCTGAGGGAGACACAGGACATTCTCCAGGGTGGCCTAGGGAGGTCCAAGCAGCATGAAATTACTTCAAGTGCTTGTGCAAAGATGGTTTGCTGACAGCCATCTAACCCAACCTACCAGGGACACAGAGCTTATATATATATAAAAGCTTCTTGTTTAACCCAGCCTTCTCAAATGGGAATGCTCAAGGCAGAGGACAGAAGACACTGAAAGTTGTCTTTATTTTCATCTGAAAAAGAAGCCAATAGTAACTTCTAGCTAAAGATTTAAAGTAGAAATGTACCAGAATGAAAATAACAGTGTTTGCACCCATCCCTTCCCAAAGCAGTGAGCAGTCAGCTAAGCAAGACTCTGACTAGGCTCCCCTTGAGTTCTCAGCATAAAGCACAAACATCTTAGACTTCGACTTCATGAATTGCTGACAGTATTAAGTAAATGCAAATGGTATGAAAAACAGACATACCACATAGGGTATTCCAAAGATATAAGAGCGTCACTTACCATTTCTTAGAATTCAGTTTTCTGCATTGCAGTTAAAAAAAAAAAAAAAAAGTAGGGTTTTTTTCAAGAAAACATAGCATGAAAATCTTTACACAAAGTTTCATCTGCCAAAAATCACCTGAGTTTTGTGCACACAAAATTAGATGTCTATAGAAGAAATAGCTTCATCACAGACAAATCTAACAAAATAAGAATTTATAAATCAACAAATACTGCCAGAAGATGAGATCAGATCTGCCTGTTCTGGACCTGCCACCATTAGTATCCACATCAGATAGCTAAAATACAGCTTTATATGGAGCAATATATCAGCTAGCACAGAGTAAAATGTCACCTAATACCCATCAGGTCATATATTTCCTCATATTTCTCCCCCTTTGCCCTGTGTTTCTGTTCTTCAGCAGCTTGGACCCAGGGACACGGACATAATCCAGCACAGCATTTGTCTTCCAGCTCATAATTATCATTGCTTCAAGATTCAATATTTTGCCAGGGTAGAGCTGCAAGTCCATAGCCAGGCACCAGCTGGAGTTTAAGTGTAGTCCCGTGCCATGCTCACAGCTGGTGTCATATTAGCAGGGAGAGAGAAACACAGAGCAGCTCTAAGCACCTCCATACATCTTTCCAGTTCTCAGCAAGCCAAGAGAGAAGCAGCAGCTCCAGTTCTGTGTTCCCCACACTGCTGCTGGTCATTCAAGCAGCGTGCACACGGCAGGAGCCCTCCCAGGAATCCCTGCTTGCCAGCTTTAAATGAGCATCATGCACCCAGCAGAAAACAACAGCAGGTACCTCTAGCAACAACACACTTTTCTTTCTTTCCCATCCAGCCGTCCTATGCAGAGTTTGACATTAGCGGCAACGTTTTGGGTTTGGTTTTCAACCAGGGAATGATTTGGTAAGATATTTCCTTTTTTTTTTTAATTTTTCACATTATTTGGAAAAGCTCTTAGTGGAGTTAGAAAGCTTCCAAGCCAGTTAGATAAACCTCTGGGTTCTGTCTTTCCTGACTGATTTGCTTTCTGTGCTAAACTATAAAAGTGGGTCTCTCTCTCCTGGTTACATTCACCTCACATTTTCCAAGCCATCTCCAAGAAATTTTTGTCACAACCTGAAAAACTTTCTTTGCAATCCCTGAGACGTCTGAGGCCTTGCTGGTCCTCAGTGAGGGGGGCCATACCATGGGTGCAGGTGGCTTCTCCTGGGGGAGCAGAGGGGTAGCACCTATCAGCCTGTTCAGACTTGGTTTGTGACCAAACTTGTCACCACACAAACACCTCCTTTTGTGTTCTTGAAAAGAGTAAACTTTTCAAGTCTGTCAAAAAAACAGTGCCTGTCCTCTTTTCCTTTTCAGGATGGGATCCTTCTATGCGCCAGGGCTCGTGGGTATAAACGTGCTGCGCTTATTAACCTCCATGTATTTTCAGTGCTGGGCTGTTATGAGTAGCAATGTCCCTCATGCAAGAGTCTTCAAAGCATCCAAGTCTAACAATTTTTACATGGGATTGCTGCTGCTGATCCTCTTCCTCAGCCTCCTGCCTGTGGCTTACACCATCATGTCCCTGCCTCCCTCCTTTGACTGTGGACCTTTCAGGTACAACCAAGACACCAAAAAGGATATTTTTTGTTCTCTGGTACATGAGAACAAAATTTTCAATTTGTTTTGAGAAGAAAATTTTCATATTTTCATGAAGTTAGAAGGACGGAACCCCAGCAGAGATGGTAAAGTGTTTAAATCCTTAGCAATGTGAGGCAAAGGGTCATGTCCAGCTATGGGGTGTAAACAGTCAGCTGGGAGCACTGGACCTGCTCCTGTCTGCTGCTCTCCTCTGCTACTTGATTCCCAGTGTTTTCCCAACACACACTGAAGAAAGCACCAGAGAACAGCGGGGGTGGGACAGCAAAGTGCAGCCATCAGTAAAAAAAAGCCAAAAAAACTTAACGGAAGGATCCTAAAGGCTCTTTGGAACATTGAGGAAAAAAAATTAACCCAAAGAATGTATTTTACATGTTGACTTTAGTTGGAAAATAGCAGGAAATGGATAGGGGTGAGCCTATAAAATTCCTGGGGGGTTTTTTGGTTGGGTTTTTTTGTTTGTTTTTGTTTTGGGGCGTGTGTTTGGTTTTTTTTGGTTTTGGGGGCAGGTTGTTGTTTGTTTGTTGTTGTTGATTTTTTTGGGGTGGTTTCTTTTTCTTGGTGTTTGGGGGATTTTTTTATGTAGCAGGGCTTTTTTTTTCTTTTAATTAGGACAGAATCAGCACTGCACAAAGCATTCAGTGGACTGGATTAAGATGCCAATAAAGTCTAACTTGATTGAATAATGCCATTTCCTGGGCCTGCTGAATCTGACTCAGCAAGGAGCCAGCTTGGAACAAATTGTTCTTGTAGATGCACTGTTTTAGGTTATCTCCTTGCTGACGGAGAATGACATCAGAAAGCTAAAAGACTCGGGGGAAAGGCAAGAGACCAAAACACCCTCGGTTCTATAACAAGGACAGGTGTCAACGAGTAATGTCAGAAGATCTGACAAGTAACTTGTTGCACGCACACTATCATTTGGAGATGACTAATCTGCAATGTGAAAGAGTTATTTCAATTCCCAATCAACCCTTCAAAAGCCACTCAGCTTGATTCAGACCCTTGGCAGCTCAACTGAAAGCTCAGCTCTCCTGAGCTCCTGGCAGTTGATGAGGTTGCGATACTGTTTATCTAAGTTTTTTCATTGACTCTCATCATCAAGACAGAGTCCAACACCTTCCTGACCGGAATCCTGCAAGCTCCCAGGAGACACCAACCCTAAATGAAAGGAATAGCACTGACAAGGTTGAATTCCCAGACCCAGAGATGATAGGGAGAGAACAAGGTCAATTACATAATCCAGCCCTTTACAGATTTGTTCTTCTTTCATACAGAATACTCTCATCTGCTTTATCAATCCCATCTGAAATTACTCTTTCACTGAGTCTCCTATTAAGCAATAATCACAGCTTGCTATTTTTGTCATTACTTAGCAGCTCTTCAAGTTGGCTCATTATTTCAGAAAGCTGGAATTTGCATATGGAAAGTCATCTCTACCATGAAAAGGCCATACTTAACAAGATATTCATCAGAAAAATGTAGTTACTGCAGCCTGTAGGGTTTTATCTATTTCAGAGGGGTAAATAGTCAGGACTTATAAAGTAGTCAAGTATGGAAATAAATGTATTGACTCCAGGAGCAAGTTGGCCTAGCAAAGATTATTTGTATAATCAATGAGGGGTGAGAGGAAGGGAATGAATGAACCAATAGATAAAATAAAGTTAAACTTGAAACTAAAAAAAAATTAAAGTCTTAAACTCCCTGGTGGCCAGCAGCAAGCTGTTGCTCACTGAAAGAGAGGTGAAACATGCTGCTTAGCACCATGAGACTAGGAGGAATTGTGTCCCTCCAGAAGATATCTACACTCCTTAACTGGCCGTTTGTCTTTCCAGTGGAAAGAAAAGGATGTATGACGTCATTCAAGAGACCATCGAGCTCGATTTTCCACTTTTTGTTGCCAAGATCTTCAGCTATGTGGCAAATCCAGGGCTGATCATACCTGCAATTCTGCTCATGGTGTAAGTTTTCCTTGCAGTATTACATGCCTGGCTTGGGAGAGAAGGTTGGGAAAAAAACACTCTGGGATATTAGTCAGGTCTAAATACAGCTTCTGCTGAGAAAACAGCATGGATTAGAGCAGACGCATGCTCCCTACTCCCCTTACCTTTGCCTAACCCAATTTCCCAAAGTTTAATTACCTGACCCAATTAAACACAACTTTGTGGATGAAATACATTGCTGACTGAGGCCTTGTAGATATCAAAGCTGTCACAGCTTCCATATGAAAAATTTTCTGTAGCCAGCAGGAAATAAATGGACAGTCTCAGCCTGGTGCCTTTTGGAGAAGCAATTTCTGTCACAGCTGGTGGTATTTAGAGCACAGCCAAGACAGGGCATTCAAAAATTACTTCTTCCAAAAATATGAAGAGCTGTGAGCTTTGTTTGGGTTTGGAGTTTTTCACTTTTTCATTTTCCAAATAATACATCTGGTATTTGTTTTAGTGCCGTTCTATCATTTCTGCTTTGAAATCAGACTTAAATCCCAGCACCTTCAGCAGTACTACAATTAGTTCTCCTTTTCTTTTTTTTTTTTTCTTTCTTAAAGATACTTTTGGCATTGTTCTTTAGGTTTTCCAAATCTATCAAAATGAGTAGATGGGTTGTGGCCAAATTCTTGCACTTCAGACTAATCAATGGGAGACGGGGAGAGAGCTGGGCAGCCTGTTACACACAGAGCTTCCTGTTCTGACTCTTTCTGGGGTATCCACATGCACTGGAGATGAGCCTCTGGGCTGATCCAGTACAGCTGTCCTTGGGCACTGTGATGCTTCATCCTGCCATAGCTACACCAAAGGTAATGCCAATAAATTATATCAAATACCAGTTCCATACAAAGCTTCTTATACAAACAACCTGAGAAAAATCCTAATTAAACTGAAAATGACGTGTCACTCCTCTACTTGTTCATTTTAACCTAAAAAGGGTGATCAGGTACTGTAACTTGTGCAGGCAGATCCTACACCTGTACGAACCAGATCAGGTCTGTGCAGGAGACAAGAAGTCTTGCACCACATTTCTAGCATGGCCAAGCATATTATAGAATTATAAACTCTGCTCCTGTGGGCTTCACAGCAGCACTGGCAGAAGCCATTGCAAACACAAAATAAAGGCTGCAAAACACCCCAAGTGGGACACCGTTATGAAAGGGCTGCAGGCCAAGTTTCTGAGGCTTTGATAAAACCCTCAAAAAAGCTGACGGGAGAGAGTAATGCCTTTAAAAATGTTGGTTTTTTCTTCCAGTGACAATCTCCTGCCCTTTCCTCCACTGACAGCTGGGAAAAGTAACAGCACAAATTCAGTTTATTTGTTGAAGAGACACCTTTTATCACACCTTTCCAGTGTTGGCTATTCTCACTCTACTGACTTATCATCAGTCCATCGCCCAAAAAAAAAAAAATACACTGCCTGTATGTATTACATACTTTTGATTTCCAGCTGTTCAGCTCCCAAGAGAGTCACAGCTCTAAAGAAGTGGCTTTCCCCATGGTGTCTGGACCTGTCAGACATACAGCCCCCGGGCAGTAGCTCTCACATGCCCTGAGAGCATTGGGTGTCTTGCAGAGGCACTGCCTGTTATCTACATACTCACCTTGTCTCTGAAAATCCCAGACAAAATCACAACAACCAAGCAAGGTTGTTTCTTAAGGCTTTTGGCCCTTTTCTCTTCTCCTTTTTCAGCCAAGTACCCAGTTTCCTGCCTTGTCTCTGAAAATCTTCAACTTCTGCTGTGGTGCTGAGAGGCAGACAGGGTTTTAAGCTGGAGTTAGTCCTTATGATGAACCCATCCAGTTTTCCAAGAGATTGAAACCGGGGAAATGCAAAAGCCTCATTTAGTCCTGCTGAGCAGAGAGCCAGAAGCTCTCAAAGCAGCAGGCAAAGCAACCTACAATCCAGCCTAACTAAAAATAGCCTCTACAAAAAGCAACAGGTGGATCGTAAATGGACGGTCTGTTGATTTTGATTGCAGCCTCTCAAAAAATGTGTTTTCCACTTTTGTGGACTGAATTAAGTAATTTTCTCTAGCCATGACAACCCCTTCTCTTTTATCCAGGTGCAATCCAAAATGCATCTTCTATTTATTTTGGTTCTTATCTCCTGGTTCCAAACAATGATGGGGTCCAGCGAGTGGCATGGGTGTCAAGCTTACTGTCCTGCTTTTAACCACCCAAGGACGAGGGAAATAGGAAATACAGAGAAAAAAGAATGACAGATATTGTGCCCATGGGCACATAATCTAATTCCACTCAGGCTGAGAGTAGGATTTCAAGCTGTGGCCTGCAGAGCTTCCTGGCAGAAGATAGAAGCATTCCACTGTATCAAGAAGAGGGAAAAGATAAAATTCCTATGCAGGCTAGAAATGGACAGTGACCCACACTCTCCCCAGAACTGGGGAAGCAATACATCAGAGAAGAGGGGTGCCAGGGTGTCATGGTTTAAACCCACATAGAAATTAGGCACTACCCAGCTATTTGCTCAGCCTCTTCTCTCTCCCCAATCCTGGTGGAATGGGGAGGACAATCAAAGAAAAACTTGTAGGTGGAGATAAGAACAGTATAATAATCAAAATCAAAGTGAAATATAGTAAAAATAGCAAATGATAAATAATAATAAAAAGGGAAAAACAAGTGACACACAATACAGTTGCTCACCACCCATTGGCTGATGCCAGACTCCCTTCCCAAAACCAGATTGGCCCCTGCTAAAGGTAATTCCCTGTTTATACACCAAGCATGATGCTCTATGCTGTGGAATATCCCTTCAGTGCATTCAGATCACCTGTCCCACCTATGCCCCCTCCCAGTTTCCTCCTCACTGGCAGAGCCAGGGACAAAAACAAAGGTCCTTGCTCAACCTAGGATAAACAAGAATCAGCAAAACAAAAACAGCAGTGTGAAAACAACACCATTCTTATTCACAGCCCTGATTACAAGATAGTGTTTTTTAAACAGTGAGCTTGATAACATCGAAGAAATAAAACTATCACACCTTTACAGAAGAACAAAAAATAAAAACTATTTCCAAGTGGATTTGCAGGACAGAGAGCCCAGATCACCAAGACTGAGTTTTGGGTTAATGCTAGGCAAAAGGAAGCAAATGTGTTTCCTCTAGATAGACCCCTGTAAAAAACCTCAAAAAAGGCAATCCTAAGCACCACTTCCTGATCTTCCACCTGGAAACCCACATGCCAGCACATGGTGCCTTGCTGGGCCAGGGTCAGGCACTCAGTTGATGAAATCCTGTAGCAGTGAACCAAACAGCTGGTACTTGGGTACTTTTCCTGGGAATGGCTTGGAGTCACTGAGCAGATGATGGTTATAATTTAGAGAAATAAAGGCACTCCACAAAAGCAGGAGGAGACATTTTTTACTACCGAAATATTACTGGCTGGTGAGTGTCAGAGGTGGTGAAACAGACCCAGACTCCTGGACATGTTTTAAAGCACAGCCCCCCTGTGTGCCAGAGGCTGGCAGCCAGCATGCCCTCTTCCCATCCCCACTTGCCTTTCAGTTCCCCCCAGCTTGGCTCAGTTTTCTGCTGGCTTTGGTGTGCCCTTTTTGGATCGAAACAAAAGCCCATGGCTCTGCTCCAACCTGGCTTCTGCTTGCCCTCAGTTTCTGTCTCTGTTCGCTCTCAAGGGCCCTGTCCAGGGATACAGGATGCAGCTGGTCCTGGAAAAGGGGGAAAGAGGACTGTTCTTTGAGCACTGCTTTTCAGGAGAGGCGTCAAGGCCCTAGTCTACCACTATTTCCCTGGTTTCCCAGTTTTCACGAAGGTCCCTGTGTTACCTGGTGGCAGTTCCATCTCAAGGCTGGTGCCTGGTTTCCCCAAGGTTGGTGCAAAGGAAGTGGAGAGAGTCCAAGGCCAGCCAAGGTGGAAGCACAAGGGCAGGCTGGACATTGTTCTTCTGTTTGAGCACAACTGAGCCCTGGATGGGCTCAGCCTGTCTCAGCTAACCATGCCACTGGAAGCCCAAATTTTTCCTAAACCCTGAGCTTCTAAAAGAAGTTTGGAGACAGCTGGTGGGAAAATTAGGTATTAGAAGGTAAGCAAAAAATTGAATGTTCCCTCCTTGTGAGACTTTCTCTTTTCCCTGATCCCATCACTACATGTTTTCTTTTCTAGGCTCACCATCTATTACCTGAATGCTGTGTCTAAAGCGTATCAGCGCGCCAATGCAGAGCTGAAGAAGAAAATGCAAATGGTAGGTATTGATCTGTCAAAGCCACCTTTGAAATACCATGCACTTCAATTTTGATGCATAGCATATGTTTTTAAATCACTCTGCACTTTGGTGACACAATAAGATGATGTATTTTATGCTTGTTCTGTCCCCTCTGATGGCATTTAATGTCTAGCTGTGCAGAGTGGTCACGTCTCATAATAGCCTACTATTTCATACATCAGAACTGCAGCTTTCTCATGAACTGTGCTTTTCAGCTACAAAAGTAAGTTACCTCAAAGTTCAGACCATGTTTTTGTGTCTGAGATTTCCTGGGAACAATTATAAGCCCATGAAAACCACAGCCATTTTACTGGCACAGGACAGGATCCAAGTCAAGGAAGAAGTGCCACATAAAGAAAACATCTAATCCAGTGGAGACTGGTGTAACATTAAAAGTCAGGGTGTGAGCACTGAGAAATGGGACTTCATAAATTACATTCAAATGCTGAAATTCAGAATTAATCACTTGGCCTAAAGAAAGTGTCTTGATGCAAAGGGCATCCTCAAGTACTGCAAGAGTTGGACATGCGCTACAGCAGGCTCAGATTTTGGGGCACTCTATTTCATGGCGCACAGCCTGGCTGAGATCAGGGCTAAAGGAAGGGACTCAGCACTATCCAAAAGTACAGATTCCCTCTACCAACCAGAAGAAAATCTTTTGCAGCCCTAAATGTGTGCAAGTAGGGCTTGAACTTGCAGATAAGAAAGACAGCCCTACAGCCCATGCCTGTGCTGCTGTACCTTCTTTCTCTTCCTCTGGATAAACCCTGACACCCTCTCTCACTAGAGGTTCACATTTAAAAGTAACCAATACACCAGAGAGGGCAGATTGGTAGCTGCAGCAACTCCAGCCATATTATCAACAAGTGCTTTGCCCTAACAGGAGCAGAGCCACTGTTCTCCAGTCCTGCCTGAGAAATTCTTTCTTTCCTGGAAACAACTGATCACCAGACCAGGATTCAGCATCTTAGCAAAGAGATTCATTCATACCAACAAACACCTAGTTAGAAAAACACAACACCAGTCCACCATTTCCCAGATTACATCTGCAGTTTTTAACTAAAACAAATGTTTTTACTGATGCAGCAACGCGAAGAGGAGAAAAACAAGAGAAACAACAAAGCCAGTACCAACCCTATGCTGCAAGATCTGGAGGATTTACTTACACCAAGTACGAAGACTGAAAGTCCCCCCAAACAAGCAGAAGGTAAAAATCATACAATCTGCCCACAACACTTCTGGAAAGGCTCATTTAGACAACAAAGTGACTGGTAGCATTGAGAAACTGGAGGGATACACCTTAACAAGGGATTGGATGGGTATAATTAGCACAGATTTTGTCCTGTCGCAGAAGTCTACCTGCCAGTGGACACCGAGGAAGGGCACATTTTTAGACTGGATTATGTCTCACACATGCTTGTCACAGTGGGAATTGTAATCCAAAATTGTTGTTCATGATTCACATCCCAGCTATTAACCATGCTGCTCATGAAACCAGCAATTTATTCTGGGAACACTGTTTAAACTCAGTGCTGTTTCAGGGCTGATGAGTTGAGCAGACTTTTTCTTCCTGAGCTGAGGTTTTCATTGGAAAATTCATCATGAACGAGGCAGAAACTCTTCACAGGATTGCATTGAGTCCCAGGGTAAATAAATGCATGCTCTCAGCTCTGCTGTGGGGGGTCCATGGCTGGGCAGAAAGAAACAGGAGGAGGCATTAGCACCATGATCAGGTTTTTTTAAAAGAAAATGGATCCTCCAGGCTCGATCTCAACCAGCCACTTCCTGGCTTCCAGAGCCTCTGGCTCTCATTTCTGAAAATCACTTGAAAGATTTTGACTTTATCCTGGTACAGGTGAGAAAAGCAGACTAGTACCACCATAACCCCCTTGAATTTGATGGGCTGAGACAAACTGGAAGGTTCAGAGCAACCCAATACAGATCTTCTCCAATGCAGACTCAAGGCATTCATTTAAATGGAAATAGCGCTGGCAGTTTTGAGTGCACTGAAAAGAAAGACCAAAATCAGGAATTGCCCACGACCCCCCCATGCCTAGAAGTGTATCAGCATGGCTGGTAGGATTCTCATGTCTTATAAATGCATCAATAAGAACCTGAAAAGAAAGGCTGGGCAGCAGAGACATGTACTGGCTGTTGAGTTGTGGGGGGGGGAACATTCTTATTCCTGTTTTTTTCACTCAAATGCTCAAACACAAATCCCCAGACACTCCAGTTCTTGCACAGAGAAGAAACAGCAGCCACTGGGGAGAGGACAGGAGGCAGTGTTTGCTCCCAAGAAAATAACATCCATAATCTTTGCTCTAGACAAGAAAACAGAGTCTCTGAATGGAAGCAGCCCTGTCAGGAAGCCAGGCAGAGGAGAAGTCCTGGCTGGCAGCCCCATGGCCGGCGGGAGAGGAGCAGCCTTCACCCCGCCATCACAAGCGTTTGTCACACAGCCACGGACACTGGGCGTCCGGGCACCCTACCCTGGCCAGCCCAGGCCATGGGGACACCCCCTGGGACCAGTCCCTGGAAGAGGGAGAGGACAGCCATGCTACCCCCCATGGGCTGCTCGGTAACCTCAGCAAAGTTTCTCCTGTCTGACATTAAAATAGAGAGAGGTGCTGCATGAACTGTTGTAGTTCTGGTAGGAAATGGTTGCTGCATGCTGGACACCCACCTGTGGTGCTCTGTATCTATCCAACACCCTCTAACACAGATTTGTTTAGATACTTAGTGCTTCCAAGCTGTAACCCCCAGAAGCTGTGCTGATATCGATCTCAAGGGAAATGGGAGGTGGTCAGAACAAAAATCAGCCATGACATTGCTGAACTGCTTCACACAGAACACAGCCCTGTGGCCGTCAACAGTAGAGAACTTGCTCTGTGGAGCAAGTGCTTGCCAGTACTTTCAAATACTTATTTAATTAATAAAAGTGGTGTGACTTTACCTGTCATTTAAACATTTAAGTTGCTGTGGATTTTTTCTGCTGTTCCTCTGCCTGAAGAATTTAGAAAAAAATCGAGTATCCCTGCTCAGCCACAGGCACCTGCTTCTAGAGGATACCTACCAGAGGAGGTTTTGTCTCTTGTGATAGCTTTCCTACAGTCTACCTCTTCCAAACTTCCATCTTTTTGTTTCAACCTCATCACCACTTTCTCTAGGTTCCCACTCTACTCCTCTTTTCACAGTCTGTTGACAGCAGCTTGCACCATTATTTCAATCCCTGGATATGATTCCTTGTCTAGCAACACCACCCAGCACAACTGAGAGACTAACAGTGCCTTGGCCTAGTTTCTGATTGTAACCAGTTAGAAATTCCTGGTGCAATTTAAGAACAGTATCATCCAGATCTACAGGACTTCCCAGGACTCCCTGACAGACCTTCTAGGGGCTGACCTGCTCTATAACACCTACAGTTTCTTCCCATTGTTGACATTAACCCACCCTGATCAGCTTAGATCTGGTGTTCACACGGGTGTCGTTCTTCATAAAAATGTCTAGTAAAAAAAATTCTTCAATAAATCTAATCCATAGCCATAGATAGCAGCAGTTCTGCTAAAACTGGGATATCTGGGTTTAAAAATGTCCTCACTGAGTTTTTTCCTACTAAATTCCATAAAACCTGTGATGTTCAGGACAGAAAACTCAACAACTTATTTCTCCTCTATGTCTTAGGAGAGCACAGAGGATTTGACCTTCAGCCTGGGAATGCCCACCTTTCAGGAGCTGGGAAAAGCAGACCAGTTAGGTCAGACTGGGAAAAGTATTCAGTCTTTCAGGTCTAATACAACAAAATGTTTTAGACATCTGCTTTTTCACAGAAATTATGAGCTTAAATATTGTGCTGTGCTTATTTGTAGAGCTTATTGAGACCTAGCTTGTTTGTTGATGTCTGTGCTTTAGAGAGACCAGAGCCCTAGAGAAGTACTTGCAGGAGATGCAAGTAAGAGACAAATAAAAGGAGATTTCAGAATTTCTTCAAAAATTAAATCATTGCATTTTTCTTTCAAATACAGAAAAGTCAATGGATTGTTTCTAGAAATAGCTGTTCCTGGTGCACAGCTCAAAGTCGGTTTGGCTGTTCCCAGGACTCTGCTGTGGGTAGGGTTGGTCATTCTCCCATTAAGCCTCCATGTGAGAAGCTGCTTATCAGATTTATTTCCTGAACTTGGAAGGACATTTCTCTGATCTGGGTCCCACAGATAAGACCTTGTCTCAGCTCTTTATTGTGAGAGCTGCTGATGCAGCGCAGCTGTGGTGAAGTCTCTGCAGAAACACCCATTCACCGAGAAGGCCTTTTCCAGGAGTGCTCATACTGGTCAGAAAGTGCTGGGGAAAGGTGTTCCCAGCCTGCTAACCCAGAAGGATGTCACAGAAACAACACAGTGCCCTGATTTCAGCACATCCTGTCTGGCCTGCAGAGTCTGGTATCTTAGGGACTGGTTACATATCAAGGAAGAACACTCTCCTCCTCTTCACTCCTCAGCTCACACTGAAACACAGTTTGGAAAGGGGAGAATGTGGCTTCAGATCTCACTCACCTGTGCTAGAAACAGGGGCTGGAAGTGTGTGTGTGACTACATTATCAAGAAGCCATTAAGAACTCCAGACAGGTTTTGAAAATCAGAGCAGCAGAGGCAGACTTAGACCAGATGAGTAACTATTACAGGATTTGGAAACTCTCTGAACCAGGCCCCTGAATCAGACCAGTAATAATGTGGAGCGTTCCAAAGCACTGTGTCATCTCTGGAGCACACAACGGCCCATTAGCTAATTACTCCTTCAAGGCTTGTTTATCTCTAATTATAATACATTAGGTTCTCCCATTGATCAGTGTCTTTTGCAAGCTCAGAGACTCCAGGATACTAGAGTGATATTATCAGCCAGACAATTCCTGCAGACAGACAGTGGCAAATCTCTTCCCTGACTCCAATCCACAGTGGGGTCCTCTGCTAGAGCACAAGAGTTGTGAAAGGTATAAAAATGCCAACCCTCAGTCCTCATATTGATTGAAATGATTATTTGTCTCTTGGAGTTTTGAGTCCATTTACCAATTATTCACATGCAACTGAAGGCTGAACTCCATAAACTCACTGGAATATTCAGTAGTGTTTGGTTTCATTCCTATTTTTTTATTGTTAGAAACACCAAAAAAACCTTATCTGAGCATTGATTTCCACCCCCCTAATATTTGTTGAAAGATTGTGTCCATCTCAATGTTCCTCCAGGGCTCAGTCAAACTTCAAGGGGAAAGAAAAAAAAAAAAGTGAAAAGCTCAGTGGTGACTACTGGGAGCCTCCTAGTAACATCTCTCACAGCTTGCACTCATAGATGACTGGAAGAACCCTCTGCATGGCAAATTTTTCATATCTTGTCCAGCCACTAGCTCAAATGCTGCAGCCAAGAGGTTTTGGTAAAAAACCAAGGAAATATCTAAGCTTAATTATTTTATTATTCTTCTCATCAGAGGTTTGTTTTTAAACAGGCAGCTCTCATGGGCATCAGTTTTTAGTTTGCATGGCCAGGCAAAGCATCTGCTCAGTGTTACTAATGAACAGGAACCTCAGCAAAATAAAAAAAATTTAAAGGGCAATTTTGCAAAACACATTGCTAAACATGATCTGTGAAGGGGATTACAATGTGTACTCTTCTCTTTTAGAGTCCAAAACATAACTGAGATATTTCTATCATAATGTGCTCAGAGGTATACAAGACAAGCTGCTTTCTGTACTCTCAATGAACAAAAAATAGTAGTCACTGTTTAGCAGGTTTGCTCATAAACCCAGAAAAGAATGCCAAGAATACACTGATTTTGTATTTGGTACCAAGGCACCTTGGCTTCTCCAAAGCAGAAAAATCAGCTTTTTGCTGCAGAAGAACAGTAAGCTCTTTTTAAAAGGGAACCTTGAAATACCTGAATTTGTATTTTCAGGTAGCTTATATGAATCTTTTCGAGGAGGGAAAGGGAAACAAGCACTAGATACCACCACTACTGACAGCATTCTTTTTCCTGATAACATCATGTATTCTAAACAAGCAGTCAAGGTCATATTGAGCTTTCATCCTCTTCTCCTATAGCTGACCCTGCACTATGACAAAGCCATTTATCACTCATTCTGAACCTTCACAGAAAGGGAATTGTCACCTTGCTTGAAAATGTGAGCTGCAGAGGTCTTGTGTGTCATCCACCTCTGTTCTTCTTTGGAATCTTTCTCTGCTCATGGACAAGGGAGAGGGTTTCCTCATACCAGCTAACAAACCAGAGCTCTGGGGATGGATTTTTTATTTCTTTTAGGGTGCTGAGGAGAGTTTTCAGCTGCACATCTAAGCTATAGAAACCTCTCACCTACAAACAGGCTCCAGACATCACAAGAGCCATTGTAGGGACAACGGCCCCAACCTGCACTGGCACCAGCCCCAGTTTCCAGACCTACCCTAAGAAACTTCCTCTGACAAATCCAGGCAAGAAAGACAACCAAAAACCACTTCCCAAAGAAAATTCCTGATGATGGAGACTAGGATTTTATCCGTTTATCCTGCCCCACAAACTTGAGGACCCCTACGAGCTCCTGTCCAGCTGGGCAGGAGCTCTTCCAGCACCAAACTGGGAATGTCCACCTTCAAGGAACTGAGCAAAGGAGCCTGGTTAGATAAGACATAAGGCAAATTCAAAAAGGATTCTGCTTTAAAGGTCTAACCCAAGAAAAAAACACTTAAGTATCTGTTTCCTCATATTAGGAATTTAGAGTTTAAATACTGTCTTGTACTCATTTGTAGAGGCCTAGCTCTTTTCTTGGTATCTTTGGCTTATAGAAGAGACCAGAAACTTAAAAAAGAACTCCAAGGAAACACAAGCAAGAGACAGATAAAAAGGAACTTCAGAATTTCTTCAAAAATGAGGTGGTAGAGTTTTGCTTTCAAATACAGAAAAACCAAGGGGTTATTTCTAGAAATAGCTGCACCACTCAAAGGAGGAAATTCACAGACTGGCACTGGCAGAAGCCCAGCCAGGCAGGGCCCCTGCCAGTGTCAGGAGCACCAGAGCAGCTTCTACACTGGTGAAGATGCACTAAGAATTAATGTCATGTCCTGTGGGCCCTTGCCTTGACCCCAGCAGGCCGTGGGTACAGCAGGTCTCCCACCTTTCCTGCATGTTCAGACCCCTCTCTGCAACCACATATCAGTGCTTTCACTGGCACTGAAGCAGGTCAGACAGGGACCTTTGAGCCTCACCCCACCATCTCTCTAAATCACATCCCTTCAAAGCAGAAATGTCCTGGTTAAAAAAAAAAGGCTTTAAATTAGTGATTCTCCCCATTTTGATTCATGTTGTACACAGTGTTATCAGCTCTCCAGCCTGACAGCCATAGGGATTTTTTTCCTCTCTGTCATAGTTTTCTTGCCATTTGCCTGAGCCCTGAGGCAGCAGCTTGTCCTTTGGCAGGTGGCAGCCCAGCTTCATCTACAACCAAGGCTTTATCACTCCCAAATGCTCAGACTCAGTTTTCCCCTGGGGAAAAAAGTGATTCTGAAACCCCAGGATTTCTAGGTCCTGGCCCATTTCTCACACAACTTAGTCATCAGTGCTGAATCAGAACTCAGCCTTGTCTTTTAAATGGACTATACCAACACAATGCTGTGCTGTGTCGAGCTAATGCAGGGAGGCTTGGCTTTGCTGCAATCACAGAACCAAACTCCCCTTCCATTCAGACATCTGTAAACATCCAAACCCAGTGGTGAGCATTGTCTCTAAATCTTAAATTGGTACCACATGGTGCTATCCAGAGAATACCCACGTCCCCCATGAACTCAGCAAACAGAGGCCACCAAGTTCCCATGTATCAGGGGACAGGCTGTGTATGCATGTATCCACACAGGCACTGAGATCAAGATGAGTGGATTTTTAAAATGTTTCAGAATTGATATTATTTTCTGCACCACTCCTCCATGATTGACAGCAAAACTAGAAAGCACTGAAGCACGGAGATTTCTCTGCAGCTGGTGCTCCAAGCGCGCAGGTGGAGGGAGGGGAGCTGACAGGCACCCAGGGATGGATGGATGGATGGATGGATAGACAGAAGCCATTTCCCAGTCGACAAAGGCTTTATTTGCACCAGCCTCAAACCTCCATGGAAAGACCCAATGGACAAAAGTCACTTGGAAGGTGGCAAAGAAGTCAAGAGGAGAAGGACAACCACTGAGAGTCTTCTCTACCTCCTGGGGACCAGACCAGGCAGGAGAGCAACAGTGGAACACAAAAATCCCCAGTGCTGATCTCAGCTGTGCTCCCCAGAGGTTCATGCCCAAGGCAATGAGAATGGGATTCAGCATCCTTTAACCCAGCTCACAGAGGTGGGAAATCAGGAGGGTAAGAAATTCAAGAGCCCTGCACCTGCCTGGGGGCCAGCATGGAGATAAGGGCACTCTATACCCACCACTGCTACACAAAAAATGTGAAAAATCTTTGCAAGGAAACAGCTGCAGGATATAAAAGCAGCAGAGCTTCTCCATTAGGAACTGAGCAATGCTTGCAGAAGCTGCCAGTGTCATCCCTCTCCTGGCAATGTGGGAGGGAGAAAAAATAACTTCAGCTCAGCTGAAAATAAAATGAAAACAGCCATAGCGGCACAGCACTGTTACCTGGAGTGCTTGAGGATAGACAAACCATCACAGTGATCAAGTCCACAGATCAGATTAGTAGGAGGTGGAACATTATTTTAATGGAGTTACTAATTCATTTTTTCCAGGGAAGAGCAGCTGTAGAAACATCCCAAGCAGCTGTGTCCTCTCCCTTCCTGCATTCTCCCTCCCTCAAAGCAAAGTTGTTTGGGAGAGCCAAGGCTTTTACTACAAAAGCCTGCAGATCCAAACCTTCCTCTAATTAAGAAACATTTCACACATATGGGACTTCTGGGTTTTTTGGGTAGCAGCAGAGTAAATTATTCAGTGCCTTGGCAGATGTGTAGGATCTTCAAAATATGAAGGCTATTATCAGATTTATTTTAATAAGGTACCTGGAGGGCTCAGGGCCAGGAATAGAGGAAAAAAAAACCTAAACACCGTAATGAAAACCATGCCTTCTCCATTAGACAGAGCACTTTGCTACAGCAGCTTGGACAGAGCAGCACAAACACTGCTTTAACACCAACACTTCACTGCCACTACAGCAGCACCACTGCAGCTTGCAGGTCCCTCAGCTCCACGCAGCTGCTGCGCCATGGAAACAGCTCCAAGGCCAGGACTGCAGGGCTTTTGCACAGGGCCCTGGCAAACTCATCTTCTGCTCCCCAAGAAGCCCTGCAGTTTTTGGAGGAAAAGGCTGCAGAAGCATTTTGATACTGAATTTGCAAATATAACAAGGGAGCCACTGGCAAGGTTTTCTTCACAAGTATCTGCAGCTCTGCCTGTGGAACTCTCCACAGCTTCTGCTCAACTTTCCACACCTCTGTCATCATGCCCACATAGGATGGGGTTGTGCCACAGCTGCAGAGAATCAACAGCGGGGAAACATCTGCCTTAGCACCACCCTGAGCGTTGACCTGTGGACAAAAGCAGCTCCCTTGTGCAGAAGTGGTGGAAATGTGTTGTAACCCATCTCCAGGGAAAGCCCAGTGTCATGCACATGCCCTTTCAGCACTTTATGTCCTCCTCAACACCTATGTCAATAACATGGAGGGTAAGTAGCTTTTAAAGACCTTTAGCTGGCTCTGAGGGGCTCTACTAGTCCTGCTGGAGCAGGACGAGTCACCACCGGGGTATGCCACACTACCATGGTGCCACTGAAGCCAAGTACTGTATTTGAACTGCTTGTCCACCAAACAGCCAAAACCTTCCCATTACTGGGGATGAACCAGACACACAGAACTGCTCACAGGACTCCTCCAACCCAAAGTCCAGGAGGAAAAGTAAATCTTCACTTAAAATAAAGGGTTTCCTCTTTCGTGCCACCACTAGACCTCAAATTCAGAGGAAAGAATACAGAAGGCAAGGCAGAGCTTCTGAAAGTAACATCTGTTTAAAGTGTTTGTGAGATTACTGTTCCACCTGGCCTTCCAGCAGTTTTGGGGGCTCCACAACACACAGATGCATCCTAGACAGAGTCCCTTCAATCTCATCTTACCAGGAAGACATGCCAAGCACAGGTTTGCCACAGAGATCCCTGTGAACAGCTACCACAACTGCTGAGCTCACCCCAGCCTAGGAGAGCAAGGAGGCAGCTGCTCTGTGCCTGATGCCCACCCCACTCCCCTCTGGTGTGCACTGCCCTGCCCCATGGGAGGCACTCATTGCTCACCTCCGTATTTTGTGTTGCAATTATCTTAACAGCAAAAGAGCGGTGCCTACCAAAGGGACACCAGAAGGGAAGGTAAATCCAGTATTCTTGTAACTATAGAAGATTTAATATAAAATTTAAAGAAATGCAGACACTTGACACTTACCTTAAGAGAGCAAGCTCCATTCCTGTGATCCCAGGGGAGCAGAGACAGCACCGGCCAAAAGAATGGCTTCACAGAGCACTCATCCCACCTGGGGACAATGCAGAGTTGATAACTTGGCATATTTAAAATCACAAGTCTCAAATTTGACATTTTAATGAAGTTACTTCTTCTGTATTTAAGGTATGGTTTAAAAATCCCAGTTCTCATTTAGAAACAACACAAACATGTAGTTTTCACAGAAAAAAAATAAATAAAATGAGCGCAGGCAGTATAGGAGTCAAGGAGAAATCCAAGACAGGCTTAGGGAAAACAATTATGACTTAAAAC
The DNA here is from genome assembly GCF_971803275.1 of Cyanistes caeruleus. Lineage (NCBI taxonomy): Eukaryota > Metazoa > Chordata > Aves > Passeriformes > Paridae > Cyanistes > Cyanistes caeruleus. The sequence continues at coordinate 108,691,517 of NC_141701.1, forward strand.
TTTTATCTCAAAACTTCCCAAAGGGCTGAACTCTTGAAATCAGAAAAATTAGTTGCTAGACTTCTTAGCCCTCCTGAAAGAGCTGGTGAAGAACCACTGCCTGCTTACAGTACACAAAGTGGCTTTGCCTCACAAAGCCAAGAAGAAAAGCTGAGACCACATTGACTCCACACCAGTCCTTGTGAGAAAATTGTAGGAGACATTTCAGCCCATGGCACCTGGGGCTCATAAAACCTTACCCAGCTGGGAGCAGGAATGAGGCTTAAAGGATCCTTCAGAAAAGATGCTGCAGAGATGGAAGTGGTGGTGCCTTTTTTAAAAAATCTTTCCTCTCAGATTAGAGCCTCTAACAGCAAAACAACAAATGAGAGAAAATGGTTCACACCTGATTCCCTCTCCACATATGGTGGTTAATTTTTTCATATATAAACAAAGCCAACAGGTGCAGTGAATTGTATACCTGGGAGCTTTGGGAGTACTAGGGAGAAGACAAGCCATTTTAGAAAATGCTGGAAGCAACCAGCCGAACAGAAAAGATGAATTAGAAAGTTTCCAATATGGAGTTTCTCCAACTAGGAACACTCGCATCCCACACTTGCTGCCTTAGGGAAATTAAAATCAAGATCAAGGTTTGCAGCTGAGCATGAAGGCAACAAGTTTAAAACTCAGACACTTGTAGAAAAATAGTAGTGTTTTGGCGGTTTGGGTTTTTTTAGGTATCTTATGGTCCCGGTGAGACGGCACCATTTTGGTACAGGGAAGTCAGAGCCAGGTGAGGGGCAGCTCAGTAGCTTCCCTGGCCGGGTGTCCGCTCTGTCCAGCCCTCCGGCCACGCCGCCGGGAAGCGGAGACACCTGGAGGCACAGCCCCATCTACTGGGCACTGGGAAGGCAGCCCGCACTCCTTTCGCCTTGTGCAAGGCGCCGGCAGCATCCTCCTGTCACCGGCCAGGTGGGAGAGGTTCTGGCTGTTCGCCTGCTCCAGGAAAGCCTCTTCTGTCACCATGCCGGGGTCTGAGTGGAAAAGGCTGGTAGCGTCTTCCTGACCTAGTTCAGACTCAAAAGGCAAATATCTCCTTCGACTCCGAGTATCCCCTGGGCTCTCTGGAGGTAAGGTGGCAAACACTTTGGAATTAGTTCCTTGGGCAATGCTAACAAATTCAGCATTCCAGGCGAGAACCTGAGCTTCACAGCAGCTTTCCAGTCGGTATGGCTGCACCCTGACATTCCAGCTGAAGCTCAGGAAGAAGCAGTGCCAGCATGCCCTGGTTCGGTGAAAGCTTGCCCCTGTCTTTGGCACAACTGTCCCCCATGTCTGAGAAGCTGAGTTTTGACCTGTGCCACAGCTATCATGCTGAGCTCCCTGCTTTATAAAACCCTAAACCTGACCCTGACCCACATATGCAGTGAGAGGGTCCCAATATAGTCCCATTGAACAATCAAAATGTTGTTTCAGTCCTCAGCATCCCACTCTGGCTCATGCAATAGACCCTGCTTCCCCCCCTTCTGAGCTGCTAAAATCCAAGCCCCATACTAAGGGCTGTAGGCACAGGCTGTCCCTGTGCACTGTGGTACTCCTTGTCCTGCCCAAAAGTGATCAGCAAGACTGTACCAAAGTGAAGTGAGCTGTGACTCAACCCCAGGAACCCTTCTGCATGTGGTGAAATGGCATTTAGCATGAAGAGAAAGATTTTCTACCTAAGAAGGTTTCTCTGGCCTTCAAAGCATGGTTAGGGAGCAATATTTCAAATATTGCGTAATTTCAATTTATGCATCCTGCATCCCTTCAGAATTTATTTAATTTATGCTTGAACAGAATAAAAACAATCTTGTAGCCAGTGAAACAAACACTGACGGAAATATTTAGGACTCTGTCACATGAGAAGATATTCCAAGTAAACTCAAGTCTTTATTAACACTTTATGAACCCTTTATGAGGGTTTAAGCAGCAGCCCAGAAGAGACACATTCTTTCAGCTATAGAGAAATCAAAAAAGTATCTTCATTATGTAGTTTCATTCATCAGTGACTACTGAGTGTATAAATGAACAATGTATGAATGAAAATTACATGTTTCCAAAGCTGGAAAGCAGAAAAATGGCAGTGAATATTCTTAAAATCACAAGTATTAAAAAACAAACAAAAGCCAAAAAAAAACCCCAAAAAAACAAAAACCAAACCAGAAATCAGTGTCCCATAAAGCAAGAAACTGAGAAAATCAGTGTTGTGATATAGCAAGATTGTACCCATGCCCAAGGTGTTTATCTCAGTCTCCCCTTTTGCAGGGCTGATGATCAATGACATTCTTCATTCCAGTGCTACACACAACTGTAACACTGTTCTACCCTTACCTGTCATACAGACTCAATGCAGATCAGATTTTTACTGGCTCTGAGGCTTTGTGGTTTTCACAAGGTTTAGGCTGCAAGGGCTGGGAGCCGGTAGTGCCAGCACTGGCTAGAGGAAATAAACTGCCTGAAATGCTGGCTGATGTCTCTCTGGAAGCTGCAGGGCAGTGGGGACAAGCTCCAGCAACACCTTGGTCCTACAGCAATGACATAAATCTAGAACGTTTTGTTTTTTTCTCCCTCTGCCAGGACACATAAACAAGATGCCACATTTCATCTGTCCTAAGGTACAAGATACACAGTTTTGGAGTGCTGCATTTATGACAATTGCAGATTTACCACGTGCTTTGTTCTGTGTAGAGTCTATCTGCATCAAGATGCTAGTAATGAAAAAAAAAAAAAATGTTACAAGATCCACTGCAACTGCATGCTCACAGTCCTGGGTGGGGAAGAAGCCCCCTAAGAGGAACAATGAGGTAAATTCATCACACAAAACTCAGTTTCCTTAGCATGCTTACTTAGCCAGTACACTGATTTTAATAAACAGCCTCACAAGATGAGTATGCCATACCCCTGAACATCAGCATCAATTCTATACATTCTATACATTCTATAGCTATTTTCAGTTTCACAAAGCCAAACAGACTACAGATGCAAAGAGTGGAACACTTTTGTAGCCTGGATTTAAGGAGAGGTGAATCTCTTCAGCTGTGAATAAAACCCTTTGCTTCCTGCAAAAGGAAAACCTTGGTGCAATAATCTGACAATACGTGGATACTAATAATATCATGATTATTTGGGCAAAGAAGTGACTGGAGCGGAAAAGGAACATCTGTGAATGGTGGCATATAAATTAGGGAGGGAACTGGAAAGCCTGTATGCATGAGACGTTCATGGATCTCACAGTAACATATTGGCAAGGACTGCAACAGCTCATTTCTCCAGAGGGGTTCTGTGATGCCCAGCAATCCCACCCAGCTCCTGTTGAGACCAACTCTGGAAGAAGGCTATCCTAAGAAGCTCACCTTAGCCTCATTTAAGTTTAAGTTCCGTCAACTCTAATCAAATACAAAGAGAAGGTCACAGAAAAAGGAAACATTACCATGACCCCCTCAGTGGAAATTGCCACTATTCAGAGACCTCTGTCTAAGCCATTTTGGGTCAAATCAGATCAATCCAGAACAAGAGTTACAAGTTCTTTGATGTTCTTACTCAACACCAACTGCACTTGCCAAAAAAAAAAAATAAAAAAAAATGCACTAACGAACAAGCCAGTGTTTCAAGGATTTGCTCTTACCTCCTCTTCCTATTCCTCTACACTACCTCAACAGATTACATCTGCCAGATATGTGCCACAGGGGAAGCTCTGGCAGACACAGGATCTTCTACTACATCTCTGCTGCTGTCTCCACCCCAGTGCTGAGACTTTTCCTACCCTGTGCCTCTGCATGCTGAGGATCATAGCCTTCCTGCAATGAGTCCTCTGCTGTCACAGCCAAGGCTGCCTGCTCTTCTAAAAGGCTGCTATTCATCCCCTCTGCAGTGCTGCAGGCAAACGAGCCCTCCCACTCTACCCATTACCCCAACAAGGTGATTCTGAATCCACATGCAGAGATCTGTCTGCTGACAGGGCTGTGCAGATCCACCTGTCACTGCCAGTCCTCAGCACTAAGAATGACAGTCATCAAAGTGATAATTTAGGAAATACTTAAATGAAAACAACCACATTCCAGTAACACACCAGGAATATTTCAGCAGCAAGTACTCAGAACCAATTGATTCAAAACAGCACCGTCACCCATACAGGACCTGATGACTTCACTCATTAATAGGAACATATTGGCATGAAAGAAGTTACACAAGATAAAGAAAAGGGACAAGGGGGAAACAGCAACAGTAACAGCAGAGATTCCATGTACCAAAGGGTAAGACAGTGCTCTGAGTTTGGAAATTTTTAATGTGGCAGAGTGAAAACCAAGTCCAGACCAACAAATATTTTGAGGCAATATCAGATCTGGGGAGCTAATCAGCAGGTGTTGTACAGGCTGTTCTTAATCCAGCTCCAACATCCATACATAGCCCCAAAATGACCAGGCTCTTAACACACCTTGACAAACAAGTGACATACCTCAGGTGTTAGGAAGGAACCTCCCCCTGCTGGGTTCTGGGAAGTACTGGAGGATGTGCCACAAGTGCACCTCTGAGGAACACAGTGAACAAACAGAACAGGGAGGGCTCTTTCAAGATCAAATGGTGCTCACCTACCTCTCAGCTAAATGCTGCTCATTATTAACAAAACCTTTAGGCACCTTGCATGTAATAGGTAAAGACAAGAGGAAGAAAGATCAGCCTCCTTTGGACAGATACCATGCAGTAATATGCATGACTTGCTTTAGGTTTTTTTACTGCTAATATGCACTATTACAGCAAAATGAAATCAGCACATGTGCCAAGAGAAAACATTTACAGGTTGACTGGCAGTGCTGAAGGTACAAGGAGCATCTGCAACCACATCAATATGGAAAAAACTATCCAATTTGAACAATCTTCACCTCCAACAACCAAAACTTGATTTCTCTTGGTGAAAGGTCCACCTCCCATTATTGCTAATAATCACAGCAATATAATCCTCAAGAACATAAGCATATGAATTAAGATGATTTTTTTTCCTAAAGATTACTGCAGTATTCTTGAGGTAAGAATTGGCAATATCGATGCTAAAAGCTGGGATTCCATCAGAAGAGCAGCTCCCGCTGAAGGGCTCTGTTCACCACACTGTGCAGTCAGGCCACCTCCCACACCTCGTCACCAGAACCTTCCTTGCCCTGCAAACTTGGGAAATCCCAGGCAGAACAACAAAAACAGCCCATCTGGGTGGAAGACGGGCTACCATAAAAAAAAGAAAAAACCGAAAGCAAATGGCTCTGCTCCATGCCGCCACCTCCTCTCCCACGAGCACACACATGGCTTTCTCCATATCAGGGCGGAGCCAGGGAACACTGGAACCTGAGACCAGCCCCAGAGAATGAGAAAGAGAGGAGGGGCAGCCCAGCGAATTGCTACAGGCAGGGACGGAGCCCACAGCCCCGAGTTCCATTTAACAGGGTGTAACACGCACCACTCTTACCTGAGGAGTCTGCCCCACCCCATGCTACCCACATGCCACCAGCCAACTTCACAAATGCAGTACCAGAACAGCATGTACTAAACCAGCCTTTATTTCTCTCTCAGTACAGCAGGGCTGAAGTTAAGACCATTCTGTGGCAGTGCCAACCCACTCAGTAGCCTGGGCCGTGGGAGCTGCTGACCAGTCCTCAGTAGCAGGCTGAGCACTCCAGTCCTCTGCAATCACAAATACAAGAACACTTAGTGCTCCCCAGCTCCTTCCACCCACAACACCACCTCCCACCCCTTCCCACAGACACCTCCCCAAACTGACCTGTGGGGAACTGCTGGATGGGCACAGACGGGACCTGCACTCCCTCAGACCAATCTGCAACCTCAGGCTGAGGAGGAGCAGTGAATTCAGGTGCCGGGGCAGTCCATTCAGTCTGGAATTCTTCCTTTGTGACTGCTTTCTCAGCAGCTGCCTGCTCCTCCTTTTCAATCTGCAATGGAAGAGCCCAGCCTGAGTCCTCCAGGAACACACCCCAGAACACAACCCTTACTATCACCAACTGGCACTACAACTAACAGGCACCAACTGGCAATACAATTAGCCAACCACCACAGTAGAGTGTGAAGTGTCATCATTATATTGGCAAATCCTGTCCTTGACAGCGGACACATGGGACCATGTGATAGGAGCACAAGCAGAACATCCCAGAGAGACACTCCCTGCCACAAGGCTCCTACCTCCTCAGGATCCCTGTAGAAGTACAAGTCAGGCATGACTTCCCAGGGGTGCTCACGGGAGATGGTGCCACGCATGCGCAGGACCTCCCGAGCCAGCATCCACCACATCAGGCCCACTGAGTGGGCTCCCTGGAACAGAAGAAAGTAGATAAGAGATGCTGTAAAGCTAAACCTTTGCAGAAAGAGCAAAATACGTATTTGTACCCCATCCAAGGCTCATGCTTGGTCAAAGACATTACTTGCCAATGCCAGATTTAAGTACTTGAACTCGAAAAAAGGGCAACTTTTCAAGTTCCCAGTGACATTTTCAGGTCTCTGCAGAAATCATAACACCATTACAAGATGGCCTGAAGTAACTCTCCTGTTACTAAGTTTCATATTGCTCACTCATGTGAATCTCATCCAAAAGACAAGGATGATATTCACCATATTCAAGAATGAAGAAAACTTGACAAAATAACCAAAGCTTATGCACATCCTCACTTGTGTCTTACACTAGTTTTCATGACTGACATCTAGATAGAGATCAAAGATAGCTTCTCATCTTTCTAGACTTTACCTTTTAGGTGATTTCTGGCAAGGTAATGTTTTCAGAGCAGTTTCCTCATCAGTTCACTTTATCTTTCATTCATATTCATGATCTGTGGCAAGAATGACTATCAAACTCCACTCATTGGGCCACAAAGACCCTCATGGCGTCAGCGAAAAATCCTGCCAGGTTACTATAGCACACGTCCTACACTTGAGAGTTCCTCGGCCAGAAACCAGCCTCAGCTCCAAGCTCCAACTGTGTGCAGTTCATTTTTTCCTCCCCACCCACCTGCAGGACACATTAATTAGCTCATCCTCTGAGATACAAGTGAGATACAAGCCAACCCTCCCTTGCAGAAAGCATCCATGTTGGAAGCCCAGGGCAGGCTCTGGAGGAAGCTGCCTGGAATGCCACAGGGAAGCAGTACCTTGTTATTGCAGGGAATAGCGATATCCACGTAGCGCAGCGGGGAGTCGGTGTTGCACAGGGCAATGGTGGGGATGTTGACATAGGATGCCTCTGTCAGTGGCTGGTGATCAGCCCGGGGGTCCGTAACCACCAGGAGCCGTGGCTCACGGAAAGCTGCCTGGATCTGGTTTGTGAAGGTGCCAGGGGTGAAACGCCCGGCAATAGGAGTAGCCCCAGTGGCAGCAGCAAACTTCAGAACCGCACGCTGCAAAAGGGACACGGCAAAGGTGAAACAGGGAAAGAGCATTTCAACCAAATCAGAGAAGTGCATTTCAGCCAGGTCATCCAGGCACTGTGTGTATGAAATTTAACTGAACTGTATTTTTCCATTCTTGTGAAATCGGGGCTAACCACCTCAGAAGGAGACAAAAAAATGTTACTGAAAAGAGCTACACCATGAGTTTAAAAGACCATATCCACCAGCAAAGCAGTAAGTCAGAATATAGAAAAAAGCCTTCTCTTCCCCTCAAGTGACTGGCAGTCTCTACTCCAAACTCTCACAATCACATCATGGGAAATTAAACAAAAAGCTTATGAAAAAAGCAAAGCACATTTTCTTCCATTATTTCTACATCTTTTCATTACCCAGGAACTTCAAGGAGCTACACAAAAGCTCAGTAATAAATACACACAAATTGTAGCTGTGTCCATTTAAAAATTGCAGTTGGCAATTCTTATTCAATTGCAACAGCTTCCAGCTTCTCAGGCATGTGGCAGGGCCTACTATCAAACTCCAATCCTAGAGGGAGCCCCTCTCCTGGCGTTAGCGAAAACCCTGCCATCCTTTGCTGTCGCACACTTCCGACACTTGAGAGCTCATTGGCCAGAAACTGACCTCAGCATCAAGCTTTAACAGTGTGCACATCAAGCCCATGGGAAACCAAGCTTTTCTTCAAAAACCCACCCCCTGAATCTCCCTAAACATTTGTGGCCCCACCTGCAGTTACCTAAACAAACTAACCTCACAAATTCCAGTGACTAATTAAATGTTATCACCTTTAATATAACAGAATGTTTTTGCTAAAAATTTAGTCGAAATTACAAATATACCAGTTACTATACCTTGTTCAATTACAAGAAAATTTCTTTGACAGCTTTCATACCAGGTGCTTACTGTTCCCAGAAAATCAGAGCTAATTTCACACAGTAGCTCTGGGAGGAAGGGACCACGAGGGAACTGACCACTTATATGACAGAAATCCAAGTAGAAGAGGACAAGGAAGAAAAATAAGTTATCTAACACCCTGAAATGGGGAGTGGGTTTCAATTCATCCGTTTTAAGCTGCCAAGTACAACACAAAAACCGTGTTTACAGAAAGCATTCCTATAGTTGAAACTGGTGAAACAGGCTGTTATCACCAAGTTGCTACTGGCAGGCAAGGGAATCCTGCTCCCAAGACTGCAGGCTTCCTGATGTCCATACCTGTCCAGTGTTCCTGGAAGAAATGACGCTCACATCAGCTGGATTCTCAATGGCAACAATGGCACGAGCTGCCAGGAGCAGCTTTTCCCAAGTCCTCTTCAGATTGATGATGTAAATACCTGTTGGCAACAAAAGGCTTTAGAGCAACCAGCAAATACAAGATCCTGTAACAGGATAGCACTCTTCTGCCATTAAACCTGTCACATGGTTGACATGGCTGTGGTTACTCCAAAATTCATAGTATCATCAAGGTTGGGAGAGACCTCCAAGATCATCCCATCCAACTGTTCACCCAGCACTGCTGCTGTAACCACTAAGCCTTAACACCAAGCATCATATCCAGGTCCCCCTTAAAGGCAACTGGGCAACCTATTCCACTATCTGACTACCCAAGCAGTGAATTTTTTTTTCTATTATTTAATCTGAATCTTCCTTGTCTCATCTTAAGACCATTTCCTCAGGTCCTCTGACTGCTGGCAGGCAGAAGAGTGTGGCCCCTCCCTTAAGGTAGCTGAAGAGAGCAGTGAGATCCCCCCTGAGCCCCTTCTTCTCAAGACTAAACAAATACAGCTCCTTCAGTAATTTCTCATGACATTTTTTAGACCTTTCAAAAACTTTGCTGCCCTTCTCTGTACATGCTCTAGCACCTTAATGTCCTTTATTAAATGATGACATCCTGGTCTTATTCTAGCTAGTGGAAAGCTATTCCAAAGAAAATTCTCCCCATATGGTTTTAATGTCACACACTTCCAGCATCTATTATCAAAAACCTAGGCCTGGTACGAGTTTTAATCTTTTAACACAGAGCAGCTTAGACTGAAGACCAATACAAACAAGGAGAAATCACTACTGACATTCTAAAACCATTTTATTAATATAGTCAGGAACTAGCAAAATTACCCAAACCATCTGATTGGCTTACCAAATACCAAGATCTCCAAGAACTAGTGCAATTGTTCCAAAATCAGTATTTTATTCTCCTTCTCTGAGTTAAGACTTTGGTATGCAAAGGCCATGGAAAAGCCCTTCCAAAGAGACCAAGCACTTTCCTGCTTTTCCCAGTTGTCCCCACAAGATCCAGGCCACCCATCCCGCCTGTTTACCATCGCTCTTCCTTTTGTAGATGTACTGCTCCATCTGGAAGTCGAGGTTGGTACCTCCCAGGTGGGTCCCGGCAGCGAGGAATTTGAGGACATCCTCCTCCTTCATCTGCAGGACATCGAGGCCTCCGGACATTGTGGGGTTTCCCTTTGGAAGCAACGACAGGGAACCTGCGGGCACAGGGACCCGGCTCAGCCCGGCGGGGACGCGCCACGAGGTCCAGCCGCCCCGGCCGCCATCTTGGGCCGCCTCCCGCGCTACACCCGGCAGGCCTCGGCCTGCTGGGACCGCGGCCTGGCCAGGCCCGGCCCGGCCGCCGGCAGCGCGGCGGGATGCACAGTGCCCCCCGGTGTTATCGCATGGCGGAGAACGCGCCCCCCGCTGCCCCCGCGCCCACCGCCCGGCAGCCCCGACTCACGCTGACAACGCCGTGTGGAGGCCCGGGCGGCGCGGAGCCGAAAGAGAACCTCCCCCCGCCTGACATCTATATATAGCCTCGCCAGCCAATGGGGTGCCTCGGGGCGGAGCTTCTCGGCGGCGGGGGCGGGGCCGCGCTCCGGTGGCGCCTCCCCGGGATCCCCAGGCCGGGCCCGATCCGGGCTCCGCCCGCTCCTGCGGGCCCTTCCCGACACTGGTTCTGAACGAAAATCGTGGGATTTGTGGGATCACCAGTGCAGAGAAGGGGGGAAAAAACCTGATGAAGGGTCTGCAGTGTGGGTCCTATGAGGAGCGGCTGAGGCACCAGGGGTATTTAGCTCAGAGAAAAGGAGGCTCAGGACGGACTTTATCGCTCTCTCCGATTCCCTGAAAGAGCGTGTGGCCAGGTGGGGGTCGGCATCCTCTCCTAAGCAACCAGACAGGACAAGAGGGCATAGCCCCGTCTTACACCAGGGGAGGTTTAGGTTGGACATTAGGAGGGATATCTTCCCAGAAGGAGTGATTACACTGGAATGGGCGTCCCAGGGAAGTGGGGGTGTCACCGTTCCGGGAGGTGTTTAAAGACAGACTGGATGTGGCTCTCAGTGCCATGGTCTGGTTGACAGGGTGGTGTTGGGTCATGGCTTGGACTCCGTGATCTCAGAGGTCTTTTCTCAACCGAACTCGGGCAGCCACGGGTGTCCCTGTCCTTTGCACAAATGACAGGAAAAACAGGTGAAATTGACACTGGACTTACAAATCCTTCTTCTGCAGTAGACATTCTTGTGTTACTTGCCCCTTTTTTTGTGTGTGTTGTTGGGTTTGGGGTTTTTTGTTGTTTGCTTTTAAGAAACAACAGAAAGTGATGATATTTAAGAATCTTCGTCAACTTTCTTATCTTCCTTGTACTATTCTGGAAGCAGATACAGGCCTGAGAATGGAACTTCTTGGGAAAAAAAAGAAATGTTTCTTTGCTATGCTTGTTGTCATCAAGATCTGGATACATTTCTGGACAGACTTCTCCACTGTGCCCTCAGTACTGCCAGTGCCTTGGTCATCTTCATATCTTTCTAACAACAGCATTCATTTAGTTTTCTCTCTTTTATTTTAACCTCATATAACCACATCAGTGGGATTGGGCCTGAACTCTCCTGACAGCCCCTTTTTGATGTCTAAGCCCTGAGTTACTCTGGGGGAGCATTGTTTAAAGTAGGTTACAACATCATCTCATGTATGTTCTTCGTCTCCTGAGAAATGTTTTGCTTATGTCATGCTTATGTTAACGTCATGCTTATGTTAATTACATGGTGTTAATTAACAAGATTACCAGATCAGCTTTAGAATATTCTGTAAGAGAGTAATTCAAACATTTGTCACATGGTGGTGACAAAGTAGGTAAAATGAAACTCAGCAACAGATTAGTGAACTCTCAGCAAGTGCATGAACTATTATTGCCTGAGAGATTATAGACATCTGTGGCACTTTGATAAGCGCATTGTGGGCAGTGAGAGCTGACCTGATGGAGCTATGTACAGCCTAAGGAGACTGGAGCAGTGTGAATATTAGCTTGGGAAGGAAGAGGAGAGATAATGATGATGTCACTATGGTGAGTGCAGTGGATTTAGCCTGGATTTAGCTTTTCTGTACACAACTGAATCCCAACAGTATTAAGTGTATTTGAACATAATGATTGGAAATCAAGTAATGAATATTGCAGTAAATACACTGGTATCAAAAGAATGCCACTGGAAAGCATTATAGAATTGCTTGGCATCTCCAATACTTACGTAGTTCTTGTTGTTACATGTGGCCCTTTCTGGTAGACCATGAGGCCCACAGCCCATGAGAGGGCTTGGAAAAGTCATGATAAAGCTTGACAGTAAAGTGTTTGAAATTATCTCCTTAACTAACCTAAAAGCTTGTCTTCATTTTATATCTGTGTGCTAACACAGTTTGAAATAAATCTGTTACTACTGGACATGTCCCTCAGGTGAAAGTCTATCTTATCACCTATCTTATCACCAAGGTTTCTCTGGTCTAAAGTTCACACTGAACTCTGTTACACAATTACATGCAGAGCCTCAGGCAGTCTCTGGGAACAGCCTTGCTCTGCAGCAAGCAAAGCCAGGGAAAGGGGCTGTGAGCCACTGGTCCTCCTGCAGTGCCGGGGAGACTCGGGGCCTGCAGAGAGAAGCATCACAGAGCTACCACCAGCCTTTGGGTGCTGCTTTGAGGACCTCAAGCAGGTGCCTGGGGTGGCCACAAAGCCCCAGAAAAAGCATCTCCCAGAGAGCCAGCCCAAGCTGCAGCAGAGAGCAGCAGCCCTTGCCAGAAGCCTCTGATCAGGGGGCTGTACCAGGACGGCCCTGTGCGGGGAGAGAGGGCTCCTCACAGGGCTGCAGAGGACGGTCCTGTGCTGCCCGAACAGCTCCTGCGATGAAGGGCTTGGGTTGTGTGTCTGGGGAAGACCTTTCAGGTAGTATCTTCTCCACCAAACATGACAGTGGGTGTCACCCAAGAGATGGTGTGGCACCCTTGCAGAAGGCAAAGAACTATGAAGATCAACCCACCTTCAGTGAAACTTCACTAATGTTACTGTGCTTCCCTGTAAATTCCATTTTGGCTTGTGTTTCAAATGTTTGTTATTATTTCTTACGTGTTTTGGGAAAACATACTTTGGCAAATCTCTTCCCTTCTTATTTCTAGTTCTACAAAGTTAGAATTGCCTAACATGTGTCACAAAACTTGCAGAAGTATAATTTTAACCTCTTGCTGGGATTTTTATTAAAACTCCTTAATGCATTATGATAAAAACTCCTAAAGCATTTTACATTGATAAAATCACAAATTAAGAAACTGCAATGAGGAAAATCAGCTTGCTATTTTGATATAAGCACCAAAGCCAGAAGGGATAAGTATATTCAAGAAACCCACATGGAGCTCACAAAAGCATGCATATATATGTGTCTGTGTGGGATGAGGAATCTCTTCTGCTCAATTCTGGTGTCAGTGCTTGTGCAGCACAAAACTCATTAAGAACTGAAAAAGCAAGCAAAGTGTTTTCCCAGTTTTAATGAGGAAGGGAGACCTGTAATTCAGTGTTTTATTACAGCCACAGTGCCTTTAGATTTTCAGTCTTCCCCACCTGCCACCCAGAAGGGCTAGGGAGCTTGTCTGCTATCTCTTCTCACAGCTGGGGCAGCTATCAGCAGCATGGACACCAACACCCACTACACAAGAGATGATTCTTCAAGGCAGCAGGAGAGCTCTGGGGAGCCCTGTGTGCAGGAACAGGCACTATCCCAGGCCTGACTTGCTATCAGGAACCTGCATGAGCAATTCAGGTTCAGCTGCCACAAGGCTGCACCTCAGCACTGTCTGGTATGTCTGTTATACACAGATAACCCTCCATGAAAATTCCTCCATGTGAGAATGTTATCATCTAAGCGAAAAAAGAGAAGAGGCTTGCGATCTTCACATCTGGAAGAAGCACATCTCAGCATCAACAACGTTTTGCTTAGAACAACCTGCTTGCTACCAAATCCCAGGACCATCCTGTGACAGCAAGAGATCCCAGCAATCCAGCATTCCCTTGCATTATACCTTGCAGGAGACAATTGTGTCCCAGGTACAATTTCTGGTCCCCTGCTGAGATCAGACTGCCTCAGCAGCAAAAACCTGATCAGCAGGAGACTGAAAACAGAGAGCTTAAAACCCCAATGACCTGAAGGCAGGTATTTAGCCAGCTAGTACAGAATTCAACAGCCATCTGTCTTTACACACAGCAGGCAGGCAGAAGAAGCTGTGTAAAACACAATATTCCCCAGTGCTATGTGTTTTTTCCTTTTAAGAGAAGTTGATTTAGGTTGTACTAGCACAACTTGTGCATATTATACACCACCAAAAAAGAGAATATTCCGTCCCTTTTATGGGCTCTGAACACATGCAACAGTCCTGTCCTCTTCAGAAACTCGTTTTGCCTTCTTAAGCCTCTATTCCATCCAATCCCTTGTGCATTTCATCAGTTTGGGGCTTGTTTGTTTGGGTTTTTTTAAAGAAACGCTGAAGAGATTACATCCTTCATTTTAGCAACCAGTTTTTAATAGAAACATATAATACACCTTTTCAAATAAATATTTTATATAGACACATAAGCACTCACAATGCTCAAAGCTATGTAATGTTCCAAAGCTCCAGTTCCATTTAAGACATTGAGAAAAAAAAAAAACAAACCCCAAACAAATCATCACACAGGAAGAGTGGAAACAAAGTTTCTAAAGCATGAATAATCAGACTATTTCTCTTGTCTCCTTACAATTCACTTACACACTGCCTGTCTCAACATGCCAGCCAACTGTGTTCTTAGCCACAGCTGCAGGGATAAGCAGTGACAGTGCACAATCACTAACTGTGCATTGCCAGCAACAGAGGTCAGCCCAAGAGGGATCCAACTGTGATCCCAAAGTGCACAGAGGGAGCACACCAATGCCTCTGGAATCCAAGAAAAGATGGCTTTGGAAATGATTATCTGGCAAGATTGCTTGTGTTGAATTGCTGGCATGATGCAGGTAGGTGATTAAGCAACTCTGTCCAGATCTTTTATTTGATTTAGTTTACCTTTAGGCTGAATGGTGACAATTTGTTGTTAAGTAGAAGCATTAAACCTCAAGAGGAATATATCTAAACTTCAAGTTCATGCACTTGATTGTCTTGATTTGCTATAGCTATCAAGGAGTAACTTCAATAAATCACTTCAGAAACAGAATGTTTTTGAAGAGGGGAAAAGGGTGAAGGACAGTAAAGATCAGAGCTAAGAAATAGTCTTATGCCTGACCATGTGATAAAGCTTTCAGAACAGAGTGAAGCAGAACTTCAGGCTTTCCCTTCCCCCATATATGGCACCTGAAAAAATAAATAACAAAGAGAAACATGGAACAAGCTTGCACCACTGAATTCATTCTTCACAAGTCACAGGTAGATAAGCTTTTGGATTTGCAGCACCAATGGTAGATGAAACACAGTGCAGTTTAGATTCTCTCTTTCTTAAACTCATAGGAGCCCAGGTTAATCCACAAGCCAAAAGCCATGCAGTTTTTCACTCTACTCCAGTAACAAAGAACCAAAGCCAAATGGAAAAACTTTCCCAAAGAAAAAGCTTTAGGCTTAATTCCAGATTTCAAACAAACAAACAAACAACTCCACAGAAGACCTTAAAACATTAGCACATAGGAATAAATTCTATACTTCTTCCTTTGTTACTTGACCAGGTAGGAGTACATGGACATAAAAGCTACCAAAGTGTTCCTGAAATTCAGGTTTTGGTGAGGACCTTACTTAAATTCAGATTACCTCACATTCTTTGCTTGCCTGCCTCATTTTAAGAGTTTAAGTTTCTGTCTGCACAAGTTGCACATTGCTTTGCCACTGTTAAATCCAGAACAAAGAATGTGTGAAGCACGTTGCAGGTGTCCCCACACACTGCCCTTGGCTACCACAGCCCAGGATGATCAACAGATCCAACTCACATGCCAGATTTATAAAGCCCCAAATAAATTCAGGATCCCAGCACAACATTGGTTTGATTCCATACATAGGGGAATAAAGAACAAATGAGGTAACTCATCTAATTGCCACCTTATTCTGCCAGGTCAGCAATCCTAGACTTGGTTCTCCAGCTCTGTGCCAGTAGTGCTCAGGATAGCAAACAAGCAGGATGTGCGGTTACCATGGTTTCATGCACTCTCAAGTTCTGCTCTCTAAGGGCAGAAGGAACAGCAAAAGAAAGGAATAGGTGTTCAGGTTTAGGACTTAGCAAATAATGTGCCACATGCCTAACCTGATGCAGGGCTCTATTGCTAGCATGTAGACATGTTCACACAGAACCCTCTACCACCATTCTTGGCGACTCCTGCACTGCAGAGCACCAGCCTCCCCTCACAGATGGGCTGAGTCTGAAAACAAGCAGCACTTTCCAAGCCTCCAGCCTGTCCTCTTACATTTCATTCAACTTTTACATCAGTCATCAAGCCTTCTTGGAGTTGAAATCTGGTAAAGAGCACCTTTAACAACCCAAACCTCCTCTGCTCTTGTGCTCGGGAAGTTGCCTGGGCAGGCAGTGATTGTCCAAAATACATTCTAAAATTTATGATCAACAGGTAGGTAGCACTGGTTGTTCACACAGCTACAGCGTCCTATCTTCGTATTTAGAGAGAGGTGCCCTGGTTCTAAAGTGAATTGCAATATCCCTAGATATTTAAGAAAATAAAAGCCAAAGCTAAGTTTTCTGCAAGGCACACTACAGAACAGGATGCACACTTCCACGCCAGCTTCATGGCTATGCTAACAGAGCTGCAAGGGACCAAACCCATCACAGAGGCACAAGTGAAGAGGGGAGCAGGCTGTACCTTGCACACACTGTGAGGTCTGAGTAACACAGTAGGAAAGAGTAAGAAGGCACAGAGGATGAAAAGTGTATTTAAACTCTGGCATACTCGAACATGACTACCTGATAAGAGAAAAGAATCAGCCAGGAAAATGTGAAGGGTCTGTGCAGAGCCCTAAGGGATTTAAAGGTCACTACCAAACACCCATAGGGCTCAAACTTTGGAGAAAGCTTACAGAAATAGCAAGCTTTTCTTTCCAAATCAAAACATACTCCACATGCAACCAGCAATGCTTTAGGGGAAATCTGAAGTGCCAGTTATCTGTATTTGTTTCCATTACACATTTATGCATTATGAGCCATGACCCTAAAAGCTACATCTAAGGACCAGTTCACACAGCGTTGATCAGGGATTAATAAATAAGGGATAGGAAGCAAGTAAGCCTCTATGACAACTGCATAAAAAACCCCAACAAAACCCACTTGAGTGCTCCTTCCATAGTTAGACCAGCAGTATTTTTCTTTTTTTTTTCAGAGAACAAGTAGAACTTTGGTAGCAATCAATTCTAAAGTGCCTTATGCTTCTTAATTCCTGTGCAAACTCTGCTGTAGAGGCAGAGGGACATCTCAAGAGTGTTAAGATGCTCTATCACATAATAACACGTAACACAGCAAGGCTGTTCCAGTTACCTTCTCTGCTATCACTCACAGTACAAAAGTGATGGCAGAGACCAAGTTTGTAGCTTTTCCTCTGCACTTCATTTCTCTTCCACCCACTCCTGCAATATAAGCATTAAGAGACACATCCAGTTTCCCACCAGGGCCCTATCAGAATAAAGCATATGAGGAAGGAGGATCTACATCAGATGGTGGTCACTGTGGCCTTTCTGGCCACAACAGCAAGAAACAGGCTGGCAGATTCTGCCATCACTGTTTTCTCCTCAAACACTTGTGCTTTAATACTATCCCATTGCATAAAGGTGGTGAGGACAGTTATTTTCAAAAGGGGCTTCTCAGCATAGTAACCAGGCTGTGAAAACCCTGCCATTTCCCATGGCACTCTGCTAGTGCAGTCCTTCTGGAATGCATTGATCAAACAACTCCAAGATCCAATCCTTCCTTTCCTCTACTTGCCAAAAGGCCTAATCCCGTCTCAGAAGAGCTTTCTTCCTCCTGGCTGAGGAAGGCTTATTCCTCTGTGGAACTGGGAACTTCTCAGTGCCAGCTGATCGCAGCAAACAGGAGAAGGAGTGAAGTTGGTCCTTTCTGGTGCAGCTCAGTCAGGACTTCAAGCCCATTTTTTCCATCATCTGTTCATACACCGTCCATGCCATTGCTGCCATCAGGGTGCGCCTGAGGACTCGGGGCACACCGCCTCGGAAAAAGCCAACCAGCCCGAAATCCTGTAACAGGAAATAAACTGCAATTCATCCCAATCTGCCTAGAGGGGTTTAATTTCTCATCATTTATTACACAGAACAGCACAAGATGTATTTCAGCTCAGACCCAGATCAGTCTCTGAAAGACCTGGGCTGAAAGAAGCATTTAGTGTTTAAGAAGAACCTGTAGCACTGCACTATTGCAGGGCTACCCAGGAAAGCAAGAACAGTAGTGAGTGGAAAAAGGAAAGCCAGGATGGAGACAACAGATGGGGAAAGCGACACTCAAGTCCAACAAAGAGAAGGCAAGGGTGTAATCATTTCAAGACAGTACAGGAAAATGACTAGTCTTTGTTTTAAAGCTTCATCTTTACAAAAGCTTCTTAGTTATTCTGTAAAAACCTGACATTTCTAAGTACTGAAGTAAAAAAAAAAATTAAATTAAAATTTTTTAAAATTTAAACAAAATAATTTTGAGGAAAAAAGGTACATAAAAATGCATGCACAAATAAACAGATTATTGCTTAGGAACAGAGTTCAATGTGGAAAACAGAATGAATCTGCCAAGATCTGCCCTTCTGACAGCAGGAAAGGAATGGTGGGCTTTGACTACTTCTCCATCCCATTCCTGGGATAGACCTGAGCCTTAATTTACCTTCTGATGTCTAAAGAGCAAATAATTATTTTGTAGCTGGTTTGTATCTGAATCCAGCATTTTGCACTGCACACTATAGTCTTGGTCTATCACCCCATGATCCCCTTCATCATCTTGAAAATGCCAACACTGAATTGTCCAACTGCAAGAGCAGATGAAGCATTGACACTTGTTCACCTCCTTTAAAAGGCAACAACTTCCCCACTACAGCTGTGCTTTGAGGAAGGGGATCAGAATTGAGGATGTGGTTGTGCATATCAGAAGGGATTCACCTCACCTTGTAGATAAAGGCAATGGCCTGGCTTGTCCTGTGGTACTTTTGGGGCGACAGCTGCATGTGTGTCTTGATGACATCAGCAGGTTGTGTTGCCAGAGAGGCCAAGATTCCTGCAAAGATCCCACAGCCAAAATTCAGCAAGGGCATGAGCACTGGATCCAGCTGGTCTGCAACAGAGCAAAGGGAATGCACTCAGACACCATTTAGGCCAGGAACACTCATGCTGCTTGACAAAGTGAAAGTTATTGAATGATTAAATCAACATCAGAGCCTAGAGAAGCTAAAATGCATGCAGCTAGAGAAACCTTTCAAGGGGAAAAGTGGCTACTAGTCAAAAGTTAGTACTATTGAAAAGCCTCACTTGATGGGCAACTAAATTTGACAGAAAATCAGAAAAGAAAATACTGTACAAATGTTGCCCCAGTGAGTTCTAATATCAGAGGAGCCCAAGTTTCGTGGAAACTGAGCAGTATGCTCAGAAGCAGCAAGCAGTGCTTAAGACGACAGTTCACTAACCAACTTTCACATCAGTCTTCATGAATCAATCAATTTAGGGCCAGTCTCCACTTCTGGACTGATCTCAGCTGTAAGTCTACAGTTCTCCACAGATAAATGTGAGTGTGTGACCCAAAGACCTACAGGAGACTAATTTAACTTCTGAGGTGGAGAGCAACAAGCAGAGCATGCAGGCTGTCAGCTGCAGGGCAAGATGTGAGAAGGGACACATTTTCCACTCCAGCCTCCAACATTCAGCCTCACCCTGAGGTGTGAGGTTTTTGGTCTGTGTGTAGAACATCAGGTAGATGCCAGAGAAGGGCGCATCCCGCAGCAGCGTTGCCGTGAGCCCACTGAACATGCCACGAACCCCTTCAGTCTGATAGATACTCTTCAGGGCTCCATACACACTCCCATAGCCAAATCTTCCACTCTGCAAGAGCAGACAAAGGTCAGTCATGCCAGCCACAGGTTGAGGAGCCCTATACACACCCTGAGGATATAATATCCAAACAAACAGTAGTGTGAACTTAATGTGATTCCCAAGATGGCAACACAGAGGACAACCCAAGGCAAAAACTGGGTTTCACCTACCTCAGCCTTTAAAAGAATCCTTCAGGAAGGCAACATACGAAAGATGCTACACAAATATCATATACAACTGAAACTTATAAATCTTACGGTGAATTCTATTTCATCTTCTTGCCTAAATACCATTTCCTGCACAATGTGTGAACTGAGATGAAATCAGGATTACATTCCTGGCTGTACCCAAGTGGCAGCAACCTTCTCCAGGCAGAAGGATTTATTTTGCATCACAAGGAAGGTGTATGCCACCATTAATAGGGAACTAATTGGAAAGTCATACCTCATATCGGGTCTTCACTACAGTCACTGGCAACATGCAAATCCCAGAAACTGCACGAGCAGTGGCACCCAGAAAGACAGACTCCAGGGCTGTGGGCGAACGGTCCACAAAAAACTTTTGCTTCATCACGTACAAAGTGCTGAAGTAAATCCCAACCCCAGGAATACATCTTGCAAAGGACTTCAAGAGAAACAGAAGCAGATGAAGAAAGAAAAAGCTTACATAAGACAAAATATACTACAGAACATTTCTGAAACTGTTCAACTTGACAGGAAGCTTTGTAGAAGACAAAAATATCGCTAAAGCTGACATGCCCAGGGAAGAAGTTAAGGTAGAAATAATTTATGGCACTGACAGACAAACAATTCAAATAATGCCAGGATTTAATGCATTCCTCAATGGCAGTTTTCTAGGAACAGGACATTCTAAACCAAAATGAAGTTCCTTCAGTTGTCATGCCACATTTGCAAAAGCATTCAGCTGCTCAGGACTGCCACAACCAAATCAGTGAACATTATCTCCTTAAAATAGGATTTAATCTAAATCATGTGGTTTCACTAATAATTGTGCAAGAACTAGCTACTTAAATTCAGGCAGACATAATTAGCAATAAACAGTTTAAAAATAAAAGTTGATTTTATCTACTTATTTTTACAAATCAGAGTAAAACTAGCCACTTACTGGAGAGACACCTTTCCAGAGCCCCAGAATACTCTCAGTACGAACAACCCTAAAGAGCAGCGTTACCATCCCAGCACGACCAGACCTGAAAGAAAGACAAGGGAGGAACTGAAGAAATTACCTGCTCCTGCTCCTTGTCAGATGTACTCCACAACCACCCTTTTCACTCATATCTCTGTGCATTAACTCAGCACCTCCAAGGTGCTCATCCTTATCAGTCTGCTATTGTTGGTCACACCTTCCAGGGCCTCTCCATCACCTTCTGTATCTCACAACTTGTAACCCATTAGCATTTTTAGTTGCCCATTCCCTTTGTAAGCAGCAGCAGCAGATTGCAGGTTGACTAGACCAAGCTGCACACATGAAAAATTCTCTAACAATCATCCAGAATTTTTTTCAGGCAGAGGTTGGTAGCCACTCCAGCAACACCAGTCTCTCAGATGAGGACAAATGTTGAGGTTACAAGTTATTCCAGTAGCATTCACAACCACAGACATTTTAGCTCTTCTGGAGCAAAATAACAATCCTTCTCCATAATATAAAAACATACCTCCTATTTTAGAAAGACTGATTTCCCAAATTACAACTCTGGACTCCAAGCCCCAGCCAGCAAATAAGGCAGAAGCCTATGGCAGAGCACCTCCAAGCCCCCCCAGGCAGACACATCCCCCTCCTCTCACCCATTCACAGCAGGCTGCAGAGTTTGCAGGCGGGTTTTCAGCAGGTCAAGGGGCTGGAAGAGGAGCGTGGAACAAGTGCCACTGATGGAGCCACACACAAAGGCCTTCAGGACTGGATGCATCTGAAAGAGGAAAAACAGAACTTTAAATGGCTATTTAATTAAGAATGGTATAAAAGGAAATATTTCAGCTGATAGGTCGTACGTTACAGGAAGGAAGGTGAGCTGAACCCAGATGCTAAGGACAGCTGCTTAGGGCACAGGATGCTCTTCCAGACTTTTTGTGAGACTGATCAAGTTTTATTTGTGGTTTTTGGTCCCTCTGCTTTTTCTGGGAGATTGTTCCAGAATCTCCTCGAAATTCGGTGGTTGGTAAGAGTTTTCTGAACATCAAATGTACAAGCAGCCATTTGGTTACCCTTTGCCACGACAAAGGAAATAGGCATTCTCTTTCCCACCACCTACCTGTACCTTTGCCGCAATCCCACCCAGCTCCGCTGGCAGCACTTCCAGCCCTGCACACCACGGTCCTGCCAGGGGCGCGGGCGAGGAACGCTGCCCACACACAAACCCGGCCCAAAGGCGCTCCAAGCCCCGCACGGCCTGCTCAGCTGAGGCTGCCTTTCCTATCCACAGCGGCTGCCGCTGCCGCCACTTCTCGGGGAGAAACAAGGCAGGAGGCACAAAGCCCACGGCAGGGTGAAGATTTTCTAGCATTTCGAGATTTTTTGTTTATTATTATTATTATAAACACATAACGGCGTTTGCTAATGGAGAACGAGTTTCTGCGCTCCTCGGCGCAGCAGAATCACGACAGATTAGAAAGCACGGACAGATTAGAAGCAGTGTGAGGCACACTCTAAACCAGCAGTGCTCCCCCCAGTACGCCCGGACCCACCGTCACGGGGCTGCACTTGTCCCCCCGTCCCCCCGCTGCCCCAGGGCCGCGGAACACAACGCAGCAGGGCAAGGGCGCGGAGGGCGCGGCGAGTCCCCCTCGCCTCCCACCGGGGCGCTGCTCCCGGCCTCTCCTCGGCACAGCGAGCGAGGAGGGCCCGGCCCGGCCCGGCCCGGTCATACCTCCGCCTCTCGGCCCGGCATCCCAACGCCGCCCGCAGCCCCAGAACTCGGCGGGAGGGGCGAGGCCCAGCCCCGCTGCAGAGCGCCGCCCCGCCCGGCTCCCGTAACTCTTCGCCCGCCGTGGCACAGAGAGGCCGCGGCTGCCCTGACGGGGCCGAGCCGCGGCCACCGCCCCCAGCCGGCTCCTCTCCAGCCATCTCTGCCCCCGGATCGCGTGTTTGTCACGGCTTTTGGACGTTCAACGTATCGTAGAACGTTAAGGGGATGAAATGGATCCTTGAAGTTCGTCTTGGTCCAGCCCCTCTGCTACAGGGAGGGACAGCTACTGCTAGCCCGGATTGCTCAAGGCTCCATCCAGTGTGGCTTTAACCACTGCCAGGGGTGCAGTGGACTGCATCGACAGCTTCTGTGGCAACCTGTTCCAGTGTCCCGCCACCCTCAAAGGAAAAAAAAAAAGTCTTCCTAATATCTAACCTTAATTTACTCTTTTCAATTTATGCTCACTGCTCCCTGTCCTATTACTGCAGTTCCTGATGAAGAGTCCCTCTCTTCCCTGTAGGCCCCCTTCAGATACTGGAAGGCTGCTGTGGGATCTCCACACAACCTATTCTTCTCCAGGCTGAAAAGCCTCAATGCTTTCAGCCTGTCTTCATAGAGCAGGTGCTCCAGTCCCCTGATCAGCTTTGTGGCCTCATCTGGATTTTCTCCAACAGCTCCATGGCCTGAAGTTTGGCTCACCAGAATTGTACCCAGTTCCAGCAACCATACTCTGTATTGCAGCACTGAGTGCTGTATCCAGCACTGCACCTCAGCCTGCTCTGTCAGACATGGGCCGTGGAAAGGGTCAGTTCATAATTTACAGCTTTCATGTCTTCCCTCAGTTCACACCTCCCACTTCCCCACAAAGCCAGCTTCCTATGGATACCATGTTGTTCAGAAACCTGAGATGCACACCGACACGTCCTTACCTCTATCACTAGTGTTTCCACTTGCTCATCCACATCCTGGGCCCAGAGCAGAGGAAGGCTGGCTTTCCAGAGCATCAAGGAAGTGAGGCACCAAAATTAAGTGTTTCAATACTAGACCTGTGCTAGCCCTGAGACAGTGACTTCACTGTGCCTGCAGAGCCAGACACTGCTTATCAACAACAAAACTGGAGGAGCTGGGAGGAGCAAGTTATGGCTTCTGCAAGCTGCTTTTCTAAGAATTGCCTGCTTGCTGTGCCTTAGCCAAGTAAGGAATGACACGTCCAGAACGTCATGCTCCAGGTGTTCCTAGAAGGAAAACCCTGTGTGCAGCAGTAGCCATTATGCACAAACCATTTCCTCTCTTGTGCTTGCTTTGCCTCCTGGCAGCCCCTGAAGAAAGAGAAAACATACTTCTCTAAAAAGATACATAAAACACATAGGCTAGCAAAAGCACTTCATTACATACTCCCCTTTGGCAAGCTCCTCTCTTGTTAATCAGTTCCCTCCTTGGGTGCCCTTTATTTCATTAACTGACTTTGCCTGCTGACCCATGGAAAAGAAGAACAGCTCGTCCCCTTCCCTCCTGGTGCTTCTTTCCCTGCCTCACATCTCGCTCCACTGTGCACCAACACAGGGACAACTTGCATCATCACAGGCTGCATGGGAATCTCTGCTCCACTGCCTGGAGCTCCTCCTTCCCTTCCATCTTCACTGACTGTGGACTCTGCAGGGCATTTCTCTCACATATTCTCACTCTCTCACAGCTGCTGTTGCACGGAGGAACGACCAGTATCACCAATGATCTCAGCTTTGGCCAGCAGCAGGGCCATCTTGGAACTGGCTGGAACTGGCTCCTACCACCACAGGGGCAGGTTCTGGCAACTTGTCACATAAGGCAGCCCTGCAGCCCCTTTGCTACCCAAAAGTTTCCATGTAAAGCCAATGCATCATCATCTGTTATACAATTGATTATGTAAGGAGGCTGTCTGGGATATACATGTCATTTTGAAAGAGCCCCATTGGCTATTTCTTTTGCTGTGTTTCTGGCTGTTCTGATGGGGCTGGGTGAGTAGATTGTTTAGAGGAGGAAGTTTAACTCCAGTAAGGCAAACAAACTCAAGTGATGCATTTGAATTGTTTCTGTATGGAGCTGGGGATGGTGTGGCTAGATCCTCTCCCTCCATATATTTGGGTGGAGCAATAATCAAACAATCAACAAACAATTTTTGTTGTTTTCCGAAGTAAAAAGGGCTGCAACAATATTGACCAAATGGTATGCATCCCAATAAGGAGTTCATCCAGCATGAAACTCTGACAGCAACAGCAGTCTCCAGGTTCTTATCTTGCTGTGGAAGCGTTTTCCTCCTTATAATAAGCCTCATGATGAATGAGGAGGTGAAACAGCACCGCTGACCACACACATCTCTGCAGGGATGTGCCTCAGTTCTGCAGGAATGCCCAGCAGAGGGTGCCGCGTCCCTTCATGTCGCTGTCCCTGTACTCTCATAGCCTGTCTTTATTTAGGAGATGAAAGATGAGAGGCACGGAACTGCTAAATTCCCATTTGGTGAACACATCTTTTTCCACATTGAATAAATCCTGGTTGTATTCTTTGCCGCTTTAGCACCAACAGAGTTATGTGTGCCATTTTAACCCTGTATAAGGGCAGTGCCAGCAACTGCCAGTAACACTGCCTGTAACAGAAGAGTTTGTTTCTGGTTTTAATTCCTAGTTTCAGATATTGTAAGAGTTAATACCCAGCAGAGCTCGGCTGTCATGGCTTGACTCACACATAAAACTTTGCCCTAATGTCACACTGCCCACCACTGCCAAGGAAAGCCATCCACTGCCACATATGCAATAGTTGCAGATTTTCTTGGTTCCCAGAAATTTATCCCTCTGCCTTTGGAGAGATGGTGAATGAAGGTGGACATCCAAAGGGTTTGAGAAAGACAACAGACCATTCCACATGGGGATCTCTAGTAGCACATCTGTAGACTGGTGCCCAATGAAATGCTGTTTGTCCAAAAATGAGCAAAAAGGTGATATGACTAGACTGCATTTCAGTAATGGCACCAAGCTGTATTGAGGAACAGCATTATTTAAACAGATAACACACTTAAATTGAAGTTCTAAACTTCAGATGTTGCCTGTTGCTAAGCAGTGCTACTCTTTCCCATGTATCATGTGTTGTGGGGAATGTTGGAGA
The DNA here is from genome assembly GCF_971803275.1 of Cyanistes caeruleus. Taxonomy (NCBI): domain Eukaryota; kingdom Metazoa; phylum Chordata; class Aves; order Passeriformes; family Paridae; genus Cyanistes; species Cyanistes caeruleus. The sequence goes on from NC_141701.1 coordinate 108,717,332, forward strand.
TGGCTCTGGGGTGGAAACTGTGTTGTGTCTGTATGAGGTTGCAGTAGGTATGTGGTGGAGTTGGTGCGACTTCAGAGCTGTTCCAGGCTTTATTTTAGTATTAGTCTGTGAGAGCATCCTGCAGTGTGTGTGTTCTGGGAAGAAAGGTACTTTGCAGTGTTAGGATTACAGTTGGGCTCAATGATCTTAAATGCCTTTTCCAACCAAAATGGCTATGATTCTGTGATCATTTCCCTCAGGTTTTCCTGTCTATTCTTGTGTGGGTACAGGGGGAAGGTGCCTTCCAAGGAAAAATGAAATATTAAAGCAAAGATGGGGCCCTTTGCTATCGCTGGCTATTGGCAGCCTTGGACCATCCCCCTCAGTCATCTTCACCAAAAGTTTGTGGAGCAGAAGAGAGACACTGCTACATTCTCTCTCCTAGACACCGGAACTGCAGAGCAGGGAGAGCAGGTGGGATAGGTCACGCAGGTGGGAGAGGTGGGAGACAGGAACACCTCAAAGACATGGAGGAAATTGAAGATCTCTTCCACTGAAGAATATAACTGTTCAAAATTTTGTGATCACACAGAAGATAAAGATGATGTTTCCGTTCTGTAGGTGTTAACTACAGAGGCTGAACTCACTGGCTTCGAATCTCATACACCTTTAATGCAACACAGGTCACACAGAGAAAAGCTCTTTTAGGACAGTGCACTGCTACAGTAAGGACTAACTGTCAATTTGGCATTGCAGCATAAGCCAGGATGAATGTTGCTGACCTATATATGAAAAGGTATGCCTGCTTCCTAAAAATGCATGATATAAAGACAGTTTTCGTGCACTCTTTCAGACACAGAGTTGGGTTAGACCAAGGATCTTTTCACTGCTCCACCTAGGCTTAGAGTTATGCCAAGGGTTGGGGTTATGCCAAGGGTTAGGGTTCAGAAAACCATGAAGTCCAGAGCTCCAGGGACTATACAGCTACAATAGATGTGCCAAACTGAAAAGAAAACTGCCTCAAAATAGCTCTCTCTCTAAATTTTTGCCCAGCACCTGACTCAGCCCAAGGCTCTTTTGCCTGCTCCAATTACGGTGACAGTTACACCTAGGCTTAGGGTTGGGTTGCACCTATGATCACGGTTCAGAAAATCACAAATCCCAGAGCTCCAGGGACTGTGCAGCTACAATAGAAGTGACAAAACTAAATACAAGACTGCCACAATCAGGAGCTCCATATATCTTTTTGCTGGGCACCAGGCTCAGCCCAACGCTCTTTTTACTGGCCCACCTAGGGTTAAGGTTACGCCCAGGCTTAGGGTTCAGAAAACCACAAAGACCAGAACTCTGGGGACTGTGCAGCTACAACAAACCTGCCAAACTGAAAAGAAAACTGCAACAAAATAGCACTAGCCATAAGGTGTTTTTTGCACCCTACTCTGACCAAGTCTCTTTTCACTGCTGCACCAAGGGTTAGGGTTATGCCTAGGGTTAGGGCTACGCCTAGGCTTAGGGTTCAGAAAACCACAAAGCCCAGAACTCTGGGGACTGTGCAGCTACAATAGACCTGCCAAACTGAAAAGAAGACTTCAACAAAATAGCTCTCTCCATAAATTTTTGTTTGGCACCTGACTCATCCCAAGGCTCTTTTCACTCACTGCTCCACCTAGGGTTAGGGTTATGCCAAGGGTTAGGGTTAAGAAAACCACGAAGACCAGAGCTGCAGGGACTGTGCAGCTACAATAGACATGCCAAACTGAAAACTGCCATAAAATAGGTCTCTCCGTAACTTTTTGTTGGCACCTTACTCTGACCTAGGCTCTTTTCATTGCTCCACCTAAGGTTAGGATGATACCTAGGGTTAGGGTTCAGAAAACTACAAAGCCTAGAGCTCCAAGTTCACTGCATGTAGAAATGCCATTCAAAGTGGATCAAAAACCTGTCTTAACTGGGCTCCTTCCTTACCTTTCTACTTGGCACCAGACTCAGCCCAAGGTGCCTTTAACTCCTCCTCCTAGGTTTAGGGTTACCCCTAGGGTTAATGATCAGATGACTACAAAGATTAGAGCTCCAAGCACACTGCCCTAGTACTGGGCAAGGATTAGATGTGTTACATGGTGAGGTCACAATTAGTGTTGTTGTTATCAGGCTTACACCTCCAGGCACTGAACTGGGTGATTCAGCCTTTCAGAGAGCAGCGCAGGATTTCCACTTTTGGAATCACAGTGCCTTGGAGAACACTATCCAACATTTTTAATAATTGTCATTTGTATAATGACAACTTTCAGTTTAAAGTTATATTCAAAGCTCCCCAGTCCAAAGCCACCATTTCTTTTTAAATTTATCACCCTTTAGTTGTGAATACTGTGACTGCTAGTTGCAATGGCATGGGCATGTTATACAGAGTGAGTAGCTCATGAGTACATGTTACAGAAACAAATAATTAGATATGAAATTTTAATACTGCCAGATGTGTTTTTATTGATACATGCCTGTGTGCATGATATATTTATACTTTAATAGACATTCTTCAGGGTTCAAAACTTTTTCATGTTTTTGAAGATTCAACTGAACCTTCCTTCACCAGTCTCAAAGTTTAAATTAATTCTTTACTTTGTTTGAGTTTCCAAATATTTTGTAAATGGCTTATAAATTGAAGAAAATTAAAGAAAAAGAGATCGAGTTGATGAAATTAAAGACAAAAAAACCCTGATTCAACATCATGTTTTCAAAAATGTGCACCTTATCTAGGTCACAGAATCATAAAATCTATAAGAGAAGAAAAGACCGTCAAGATCACCAAATACAGTCATCAGCCTTGCGCTGCTACCATATTTGTCTTTAAATCATGTCCTTAAGTGCCATAGCCAGTCATTCTTTGAACACTTCCAAGGATGGTGACTCCACCACTAGCCCGGGCAGTTTGTTCCAATGCTTTCCATGAGGTTTTTTTCCCCCTAATATCCAATCTAAGGCACCCCAGGCACGACTTGAGGCCATTTCCTCTTGTCCTCTCACTTCCTGCCTGGGACAAGAGACTGACTCCCACCAGTCTACCTTCTAGGTACTTGTGGAGCATGATATGGTCCCCTCTTAGCCTCTCTGGGCTAAACAACCCCAGCTCCCTCAGGCTCTCTTCAAAGGACTTGTGTTCCAGAATGTCCCCAAGCTCCATTGCCCTTCTCTGGACATGCTCTAGCACCTTAATATCATCCTTGTGGTGAGGGGCCCAGAACTGAACATGGCACTCAAGGTGAGACCTCACCAGAGCCAAATATGGGGGGCAGTCACTGCTCTGGTCCTGCTGGCCCCACTATTGCTGATACAGGCCAGGATGCATTGGCCTTCTGGGCCACATGGGCACACTGTTGTTTTTCAGTGTGAACTTCTTTGGCATACTGTGAGTCAAAAATAGAATTTCCTTTGTCTTGACTACTTTTTAGATATCAGCATTATTTTACTCTTTACAGCAATAAGTGTTTATTTTCATTTATTAGGTAGATTTTGCATTTGATCACCAGACAAGAAATCTGAGATTATACATCTATAAAATATAAAAGCAAAAGAACCAGAAACACACTATTTCACTAGGATTTTGTGGGAAACTTTGTTTTGAAAGGGTGTTTATTTGCTATTGTTGGTATTTTTTTTTTAATTTTCAAAGATTAATAATATACAGAGAATTTGAGAAATTAATTTTACAATAAAGGAAAGTAATTAAGAAGATTATGTGGATCACCAAAAGTCAAATGCTTCCAATTATCATAACATTATTACCAAGTTTTTTGAAATAAGCATTATAATGTCTGGATTATTCTTCTCATTAGATGGAATTTGATGGTTTTGGATGGGGTTCAGCTAACTGTCTTCACAGTGCAATTAATAAATTAATTAATTAATTAATCTCCATTTTCTGAAGACCTGAGATAGCAAAGGGTTTTTAGCTCTCTGTTAATTTTGTGAAATTATGACAAAGCCTGGAATTTTCTCATAGCTGTGGATTAAATATATTCTTCGTTTCTTGAAATATATTCTTTGTTTATTTTTACATAAATTATGTATGTTTTTAGTTTCAGCAATAATCTAACTTACAACCTGTATCAGTTTATTTAATTTATTTCTGATTCATAATGTGGTTAATAGTGAAATGTAAATTTGCATTTAGACACGGAACTGGAGATTTATTTAACTTTTATCTCTGAAACTGAAAACTGACATCAATTTTTGGGTTGTGATCAAAGCAGTGGAATACAAACTCTTATGTGCTACAGATGCAATTATTGACCATATAAAAGATGAATCCTGAACCTACATATATAGTGGAATTGTACTTAAAATATTATTTGTAGCACATAAGAGTGCTTTTGTCCTTTTCTTAGTGAAAAAAATGAAAAAAAAACCCAGTTTACAACAAACATACTGTTAACAACAACAACAAAAAAATTCCAACCCTACTGAGTAGAAAAAAAAGCAGTATCAGAAAGTATATGACTATATACTTTCATATATTTTATATTCATATTTTTATATATATATTCATATATTTTATATATATGAGTATATGACTAGACTGTCATTAGGAAGTGTATCTTAACTAGTAATTATATCCTGTTCTGAACTGAGGTGTTTATGAAATCTACTTAACTATAAAGACTCTGTTTTTGTAGACACCTAGAGTAAGTTTTCCTGATTGCAGTTTCTCATATGTGACGAAATAAATCTGATAGTTACCACTGAAAAACTGGCAAACAGCCTAGGAGAGGGACACAGGCTTCCATCATCTGGGAGAGAAGAGAGAAGGATCTATAATTCTATGTGTAAATAAATGAAACAATAATTAAAAAGTTACTGTAATACCATACAGAATAAAGATAACTGTGATGAATTTTGAATGAGGACTGATTACTGCTCCATAAATATAAGCATAAGACTTAGCAAAGTTTAACCATTGTTTCCATTATTGACTTCTATATTCTTTATGCTATTCCTCTAAGTATATGAAATACTTCAGTGTTGGTATCATCAAAATGATACCAAGAATTCAAAGTTTTCCAAATTGAAGTCACTGCTATACATCACCAGCCCAGAGCAGCTCATTCAATAATGACATCAAACTTGTCCAAAAACTGGTTCAGTTACATAATCTTTCATATATTTTCCTGGTGCATATCAGTAAGTAGTCTGTAGAAAATTTACTTCATCTGATGGAGATTATTTACTTTGTAATGTGTGTTTGCCCTGCTGAATCTTACATAGCAAGAAAAAAAACCAGAGGAATTTTTATTTCACAAGAGTTTAAGTTGTAAGATCAATGACGAGAAAATACTTTATTAATAATTTTTAATAGGAGTCAATTTTTTCTTCTCTGTCTATATTTATATATATATATATATATATATAAAGGAAAAATTTAAAGAAGAAAAAGGAAGCATTTTGCAGGATAGAGAAGTTTAAAACAATTGTTTTTTTGAGGTCTTTTCAATGGTATGAATATCAAGAAAAAATTATGGCCTCAGTAAAACTGATGTGTGCTCTGCCACTGACTTCAGTATTACTGAGATTTAACCTACAGAATAAAAGAATAAATTAAAGATTTTCTTTGGAAGCTGAAATATGATCTACTTTTAAAGATTAATAAAAATATATAGAGTGCATAATACAGTCCAAACCAATATTCATCAAATATTTACATGGCCTTTTAGTCCCTGGTGGCAAAAACATGAAGGAGGGTCTCCAAAGTATTAAATTTCTGAAGAAGCAAAATTGATTGCTGCAGTTCCCATGCTAAGGAATGAACCTACTCACAGGAAGTTGTAAGAAAATAATTTAAGGCATGAATTTCATTTGGGAGATGGGGACATGCAACAGAATTGCACAGCAGCATGCAAGTTTGCAAACAACATAAAAAGAGGCCTGTCCCCAGAAAGGAGTATAACATGGCTAAGAAACAAAGCAGGAAATTTTAATTGTTGAATAAGAGAGATGGGCTGAAATAAACTTTCCTTCTATGTGATTTCTGGGTCAGGAAAATCATAGGACTCTGTGTTTTCTTATAATGTCATTACTCTCCCTAAGAGGAAAATATCTTTATCAGTTCTTCCCTGCAGCAGAATATGTCTAGTTCCAGCATTAGATAACAAGAATCATTATTATTCAGGAGTTATCAAGCGCTCCACAGAAGCCAGAGAAGTTTTCCTGATGGTGTATCAGTTTATACTAACCTCATGTAAGATTGCTTAATCAATTAATTGCTCAACCACCCTTCCTGATCATTGGAACACAGACACAGATTGGAAGAAGTCAAGCCTTTTGTTTTCACTGCATGTTCAGGCCTAGTTCTCAAATCTTTAAATCTCTTTAAATTCAATTTTCTCCTCCTGTCAATGTTCTATGAGCTATTATTTTATTTTCTGAGCAGCAGAGATGGACAAGAAAGGTATTATGAAGAATTTTAGAAGGCAAACTTAATTTTTTTTTTTGTCAGTATATTGCTAGCTGTCCAGTAAGTGTCTTTCTTAATTTGAAATTACATTTGGAATGTGTACAGCTCTGTTATCTTAGCTCTTTATGAAAATGAAATTTATGTGTCTGAAAATGCATACAGAAAATACTTGAGATCAAGGTAATAGTGAGTTTGGGTGTAGCATAAATAGATTTTTAGGGGATCTGTATTTTTGCAGAGCCACTTCCTAATTTCTGAACACATCACTTCTAGTGTGCGGCTATAAATACAGTAGGCTATAGGGTGACAGAGAATTGCAGGGAAGATTCAAGGACTGTAGGAAGCCCATCTGCATGGCCCCTCAGCCTACTAGAAAAGGCTTCCAGCTGAGGAACTCTAATTGGCTGGCTGAGTAGTTCTAGTCTAAAAAAAAACCTGAATGTATTAGCTTAAGTTACCAAAAATGAAGGACCTAGATATGCTAATGTGGTCACTCCTAGGAGATGGTTTTCACTTTCCAAGCAGGTGCTAGGAGCCTGCCAAAAGGGGCTCTGCTTCATTGACATACGCAGATTTGGGGAAAAAATATCATTGGTAAACCAAGATATAAATATTAGACCATCTGACAAAGGTACAGAGCTACAGTTTTCAATCTATTTTGAAGGCTTAATAATAATACAAGTAATTTGCTTTCTTCAGTTAATTCCAGTGTTCTTTGAATTTGTTTAAATCAGCTTTCTGGAGAAAGCAGCTAGGTAAATTGGCAAATAGTTGAGGGGTGGGGTAAGGAATGTACCTTCAAAGAAAAATAACACAGCATTTCAGGGTGGAAGCAACAGTCATTTTTATTAGGATGTCAACCACTAATCTTCTTTTCCATGTGTATGAAATAGATAAGTTATTTCTCAAAATGAAGGCAGAAATATTCCATTTAAACAATTGCCTTTTTATAAAGGTGTTTACATGGCAAGACACTTGTCTTTTCTACTGTAGCCAACTATACGTAGAATACTCATGTAGGTCATTTCAGTTCATCCAGCTGAAGTTCTGTGTTGAAAGGAATAATTTAAATACTTACTAAGGTAGAAGGAGAGAGGGAGAGAGTGTGAACATATTTTTAAGGAACTTAAAAATCCTTAGTGTGCATAAGAAGAGGTAATATTTCCTTCTCACTCTTCCCTCTCATGACAGTACCTTTTCCAACATTTTTGTGATGCTTTATGCATGGAAAATTTGAAATGATAGGACAGGGGCTACAACACAGAGTTAGCAGACTTTCAGTCTTCATTACTTTTAAGCAAGATTTGGGGTTTTTTTATCTGAAAAGCATGTTGTTTTCTGTGTTTTTTTTTTTTTCTGGGGGAAGATAAAAATGTATTCTAATATAATGATTATATGAATACTGAAACCTGGTAGGTAGCTTTCAGGCTGAATGGGGGAAGACTGCACAGCATCACACTCTCCTTTCCCTGTGCCCCCTTGCAGAACACCATTTGCCTGACAGGAAAATGCAGTTCTTACCATTTCCTGCAAACTAAAAGCCAGAATATTATGCAGCACTTTCTGGTTTAAAATTATCCCAAAGGAGTATAAATAAGCTCGCTCTCTCATTGATGTCATGTTCAATTATTGTTCTCAAAGAATAATTGAGAGGCTTAAATTAAATTCTCCATTGGCTTCAAATGCTAATACTTAAAAAAAAAAATCCCACAAAACCTTAAAAACCAAACAGATAAAACCCCCAAACCCCTGCCGTAGGAAACTGTTGCAGGTTTAGTTCAATCAGCTTACGTTTTTATTTATTTTTTCAGAAGGGTTTTTCCTATCCTTTTGTTTACTTTGCTCTCTTACTTCCTTTATTTGTAGCTGCAACAAATGAAAGTGAATTTATCTTTTCTAGGGCAATAATAATAAGCTAAGGGATGCTTAAAAAACACAAATTAAAGTTATTTGATTGCTTTATTTTTAGCCGTAATAAGCAGAATTTGGGTTGAAATTTGAATTTTAAAATCTTCAGGGGCTTTTTTGAGGTTATTCAGAGTTCTTTTAACAAAGTGTTTAAGTTGAAAAACTTAGGGAATATGACGTGTAAATTTTTGTGGTTTATTTTTCTTTTTGTCTTTGAATTTCTGAAACCTGTTGGGGATTGTATACAAAACCCTAAAGTACTTTAAGAATGTAAGTAGTCAGGTGTTAGAATTGAGGGCAAAGGTTCAAGAAATCAATGCAGGTCTGAATGAGCTGCAGGGCTGCTGCTTTAACAGTCTCTTGTCCCAAAACAGTATTCTTGAGTAAGAAACTAGTCCATATCTGGCTTTTTCTGGCATTATGCTGAAGCCTCTTTCTGAAGGCAGCATGGAGACAAACTTATTAAATCTTCTTTTCAAAATCTCTGGCCCTCAGGTCACTTGTTCAGGCCGATGCATGCAGTCTGGGGATGAGGATGGGACTGACTCGGTGCCTTCTGGAGGAACCCTGCCAGCCAGCAGCACAGCTCTGCCTCTTTCTGCTGTGGTAACATCCAGCTACACCTGGACATCAGAAGCAGGAAAAACTTTAAGGAGAGGAAAAAGAAAGGTTAATGAAGGGTATTTGTGTCCCACTCTTCTCTTAGCTGAAGGATGCTCCTCCTCAGGGATGGGCCTACATTAGCATATACAAAACTCCCCAAGCCCAACTCTCCAAGTTACTTGTATCATGTCCAGGATAATCCAGTTTTATTTTCAGCCCCTTGAAAATACTTATTATATATGCATAGATATGTATACCAGTTATGAAGCAGCATGAAAATTATTGTCTCTGGCAAAAGAGGATCCAGAAAGGATCATGACAGAAAAAAATATAAATTACTTTAGGTATTCTGTCCAGATGTAAATATAGTTTGTGAAATTGAAAGGTAATTATAACCTTAGTCTGAATATGTCAAGTTTAAATGTAATGTGTGGGCTGCTGCTCATATTTGGTTAAAATACCTTAAATGTTAATGTCCCTTAAAGGCAGCAAGTAATACTGGGCAAAGCAAAGCTGCTACTGTAGTGAGTCATTTTGACACATGACTTCTGAGCAATGTGCTTCTAGGTAAATCTGTGTTTCTGCTGACTTGGCTGAAATGGCAAAATGTGCAGAGACAGCTCACAGAAATCCCCGCCTCCGAATAGCACTGATTTGGGTTCCTACAGCCTCTGCTGACGTGTGTGTGTGTGCTGGGGCCTCATTCTGACCCCACACTGCTCTTGTCCAGTGGCCACCAGCTGTCCCTGCAGGTCTGCTGTGCTTTCCAGCAGTCAGTGCAGCCAGTGCAACGCTGGTGTCAGCAGCTGGGTCAGACTTGCCACGTCAGATGAGCTCTATGCAAGAGAAAACTACTGCCAAGCAAACAGCAGTGTCTGCTGTGTCACCCCAGCAAACAGATTTTCCTCACCACGCTCCGATTGATTTGTCAAAATATGGATATGATCTAGTATCAATATTTAACAATGAAGGACAAAGACTCTCTGATTGTTTTAATTAGAAAGGGTATGTTTAATCAGCGCTGGACCCATGCTGGGTCATCCCTAATATGCACACAGCCCTGAGTACAGATGATTCCAGGCTTTTATTTACAAAAGTATTGAATACAAATATATATTCATAACTCAGTTACCACCCACTCTCTGCTTCTCATGCTAATGAGGAAAAAGGCAATTAAGCATGCATGGTTTGTTCTTTGAAATAAGTCAGTGGTCTTATTATGAGTAGGGGTCCTGAAAGGGAGAAAGGAATACATCTCTTCTTTGTTTTGACCTTCCTGTCTTTCAGGGCAAGATGACAAATGGGCCAGATGGGTATCTGTCTGGGCTCTTAGTTTCTTGTTTTAGTGAGCTTTTTTGATTTACTATTGTCTTTATCAGGTTTTCTATTTTCTTTCTTAAGCCAAACTGAGTCAGCATCCACATCTTCTAGCCTTGATAAGACCTCTCCATTTGCCCTTGGTTTCAGCATGGTCCCTCTGTTTTAGTTAGAAATTCCAGTAATGCCAGGTCCCAATTAAAACTTTTTAAAAAGTTTTCTAAAATCCAAAACTTTTTAAGGTTTGTGTTTCATGATATCCAGGCAGACTTCCCACTAACATTAAGGAATGTGCAATATGCATGTAGGTTTGTATTGTCAGGATATTCATCCCTTTCTTCACTTGGCAGGCTTGGAAGATTTGCAGTTCCTGTGATCTTCTACATGCCTGAGTTCAGAGAGGGTGTGAATGCATGTGCAGAATGTGAGGAGGGACAGAAGGAAGGAAGGACACAGCCCTGGCCTAAGATAGACTGCCAGGACATTGCAAAATATTGATTGTACTTGGTGTTTGAGTCAGCACCTGCCTTGGCTGCAGCACTCAGCAAGGTAAAGAGATCTGTGGAGCAAGAAATGTTTGCAAACCAGCTGCCAAGAGGCAGTGCCTTTCCTTATTCAACAAGGACTAGAGGAAACGGGTCTTGTTCCCTAATGCTCAGGTATTCAACTGGGCTGAGAGCAAAGAGCAATGCTGGGTGGTTTCCTGGGGTCTTTTGTCCATGCTCACTGCAAGGCAGGCAGCATTTCCACTCTCCTCTCTCCCAGTGTCTGCATCTGTCTCTGTCCCCATGCACATCTTGCACCAGCATCCCTGCACAGCTCGGTGTCCCCAGCACCACAGTGCCCCAGCGTGTGCTCAGCTGCAGAGAGAGGGGTGGGGGAGGAGGGAAGGAGGGAGGAAAGGCATTGCTTTATTCAGCATTTTGAACAGCAGCTTGCTGGAGTGTGGCTCTGCAGCCATTCCTCCTGCCTGGATGAGCCTGTGAAGGAAGGGATGTGATTGCCCGGCCAAAGGCTTCTTCCCGTCTTTCTTGGGTCTTGTAATTCAGGCACACCCTGCAACTCGCAGGGACATCACCTATCCCAGGGGAGGAGGACACCTCTGCAGGAGACCTGGCTGAACCTCTGCCACCTCTCCAGGGCAGGACAGCACCATATCTGTGTGACAGCTGGAGCTCAGGAACACAATGGCATCACCAAGGCATGAGTGAGCCTAAACACTAAACTGTTCCAATGCCCTTATCCCTTCCATGGTATTTCTAATGTGGGAATAAATGTTTCTCTTAATTTGTGATATCTGTTTGAGCCATGCAAACTGTGCAAACCTTCAGCTTTCTGTGGCTCTTCCCTTCACCAGCCCTCAGGATGAAACATCTTCATCCCTAGACATAACTTCTCTCTTCCTTACTCTGGCTAATTTCTGCATCCCCACCTTTTTAATGCGGAATAAATGCATCTCCCACTGGTGGCTGGAAAGACACCAGAGCTCAGTTGTCTTCTTGCATCTCTGCAGAATAGTGACATGAAGGGATGAGGCTCTCTCTGCTGGGTTTTCTCTCAAAAGTGAGGCACAGAAATGATATCTGTGATTTTTGTGTGTGTCCGTGTTTGAGCAGCTAGTGCACACATCTGCCCCAAAAGCTGCCGAGTGGGCTCTGCTGCAGGACAGCATGGGAGGAACAGAGCGCCGATGTGGCAGGGATGCACCTCCAGAGGGGCCTCTACCCAGCTGACAGAAAATAGATCAGGATTTTGGAGAAATTAAGGGGGAAAAGTGTCCAGCAGGGGTCAGTGCAGTCATGGCTATGGTGTGTGCCATGCTGCTGAGCCACGAAGGGCAGCTCTGCACCGCAGAGCTCCTATGGGATGGAGCAGGTACCCCCCACCCAGGCCACTACTGTTCCCCATTGGCCCTGCAGAGAACTCCAGTGAAACTCTTGAGAACAAAGACAGCCTCTTTTTGTAGGAAATCACCAGCATCAGGCTTTCCTCCATGGCAAAGAGTGTACTGGGGAGAACAGCATTTTGATCCTTCAGGCTAGACATTTCTTTACCAAGTGCTTTAGTCCACAAAACTTGAACTTGCCAGTGATGCTGTGAAAAACCCTGCCTCCCCGAGCTGACCTGGCAGCCTGGCCACAGAGCAGGTGGAGATATCAGTGGTGTTGAAATACCTCTGGTCTCCCCAGATATTGAGAGAAATGAGTTTTCAAATTTGGAAGGCCACTCAGAGGGAGATGGAATAAAAAGTACAGGGTGTTTTCCCCTCTTTACCCACAGTGTCTCTGCACATACATCCTTTACTCTTGATTTGTTCCTGTAAAATCATTGTGTCCCTGCCAGTTGAGAAAGCAGCACACTGTACATAGCCCTTCCCAGGAAAAGTCTCTCTGTTTACAAGGGATGCAATGTCTTTTTTGTTTTAGCTTGGAGAAACAAGAGATGTTTTCCATCATGTATGGACCAGAATCAAAGTCTTTTCAGCAGCTTCCTCAGCATTTTTTATTCCTGAGCTATCTTCAATACCAGTGTGAACAGAGGTTGAAGATGGAGAGCAGAGATATGGTTGATGTGGTAGTTGTCTTTCAGGTGGTATTGGTTTCATATTTTCAACTGTCTGTGTTGCACTACAAGTGCACACCATGATTATGAATAGCACTCTTATGTCAGCTTATCGCTCATGTCAGAATTCAGCAGAAAGCCTTTTCTGTCTCCTGGGGTCACCTGCTGAGGAACTCAGTGAGTCATCTTGGCTTGGTTTCTCTTTAATTGAAGTCTCCAGATAAAACCTGTGTGGATAAAATTTGGCAAACCTCATTTCTTTTTTAGGGTAACAGCCTGCTCTGTGCTTGGTTCCACTTAAATTCTGGGCAGCACAGGAGGAAGAGGTTAATGACTACCTTCAGGAAAACCCTGTTGCTAGGAGGTTCTTTCTACCTGGAGGTAAGCATTGCCTGGGGACAGCCTCTCCTGCTGTTATGTATGGGAAGTCCTGACCCCCCTTCTCAAGGATTTTGCCTGCAAAGAGCTACATCAGAGGTACTGTGCTGAGTATTGGTGGCCCAGGAGTGGGTGCCCACCAGGGTGAGGGTGGCCATGTCTGTCTGGGTTCTGCCCATGTTTTACAGGTCAGCAGCAAACCAGCTTGGCATGTGCAGGTCCCAGTGGGGAAGCTTCTACTGGTCTATCTGTGCCTTCTTTGTAAGGCTAAGGGAGGTGGGGATGGAGGGACACAACCCATCATCATCCCCATGAGGACATGGGAGACAAATTTTGATTTTGATGTCCTCTAAACAACAGCACAGCTGCAGACAGGGCAGTGCTGCTCTGATAGTATCAGACTATCACTGGCATCGAGGAAGCTTTCATTCAACTTTTTGAATCTCATGGTTCTCACACAATGAGAACGTTTCCTTAGTACCATCTGCCAGAAATTATCTTTCTGCAAGTTAAAAAATAACAATTTTGGCAGTCAAATAATCCTACTTTCAGAGTGTGGGGAGAAATCAGCCTTTTGATATTGTCCTGAAAACAGTGCAGAGTGCTTTACAACTGTTTTTAAAGAATGGGTAGGATGGGTCTACTGGTACTTGTCAGAGAAAAAGGTGAGTTTTGAAAATCCACTGCTCTGGCACTTTATAATTCCTTACCCTTTAAACTTTATTTCCAGCAGGGTATCTTTGCTGTCCCTGGCTAACACCTATCCAGGAGTCATTTCTCTGATTATTTCCACAGGTCCCTGGCTGACATCACTTGCATGGTTTGGCTGATGTTGGAGGCCCATGGTTTGACCTTAATTACATTGCTGTGTACCTGTTGGGGATATTACATTTTCTAGATAAAACATAACACAGTAAAAACCACAAAATGTAATTGGCAGAAATGCCAGAACTGAAGTTATATGAAGATGTTGGCCTTGCAACTTGCTAACCAATCCACAAGCAACAGCTCAGGCAACCTGGAAGATACTCTCCACCCCCAAAATCCCACCAAGGTCAGCCTGCCTGAAGACAGCACAGCTCTGCCTTTGGGGAGAAGGTATTTTAATCTCCCTTGACATTTGAGGCAGGGGCAGTACCTGGGGGTGTTTCCAGGACCACATTCCTTGTGGTATTGTCCATGCTATTGGTACAGCAGCCAACTGGACGTGGTGTCTGTTTCTCACAACACATCCCACTGCACAGCCTCCTGCCAGGCTCCAGCCCAGAGGGAACTTCCCTTTGTGCCCCAGTGGTGCCTGGCAATGTGCTTTGCAGCATCCCAGTTGTGCTGCACTCACAGTGCAACCCTGAGCAGGATGCTCAGGTCAGGGGCCAAGAAGGGCTCTTGAGTAATGAACATCCCAATATTTTAAACCCTCATATTCCCCTGGTTCTGGGCTGTAGAGAGACATTATGCTTAAAATCTTGTTGACAGACAAAGAGGGGGCACAGTGTATGGGTAGGGCTGAGAATTTATTGTGAGTGCAATGGCATTCTCAAGGCTCCTATTGCTATCAGTTTAAATCTGCTAAATTTTTTCAACACACATAGTTTCTATCCATTTTCCTGGCATTATGCTCCCTCTTTCCCTTCTCCTTTGGGTCCTAAGGCTGATGGTTGTGGTGAAGTGGTGTGTCACAGTGAGCACAGTGAGCTGTCAGCACTTCCAGTTCTTCCCTGGGATGAGTGAAATGTTTACCCTGATTTTCCTTCTGTCTTCTTTTAGGATTTGCTTTGGATTGCTTTTCTATGTTTTCCAACATGCTTCTATACCTTCTTTCTTCACTGGTCTGTACACAACCTACAATAGGCAGTGTCCCTTACATATGTTAAGTACTAATTTTGTTCTCTCTGTTACCACTAAACCCAGTTTTCCCAGCTCTAGATCTGCTTTTTTTTTTTTTTAACTGACCATCAGTGAGTTCTGTAGAGCTGTGGGACTTCCCAGTGCCAGCCTGTGCCCCATCTCCTACCATCCTGTACCTGTACGCTGCTGTGATGCTTCCTGCATCCCCACAGCTCAAGGCCCCTGCTATTGTACCAAGCTTGTATTTCTACACACTGTGTTTGAGTGAAAAAGGTCTCATTCTGCATAGAATGAGGGGAACTAAGGGGGTGACAGCTTTGACATGCTGTCATGGCACCTCAGGCATTTCTGTCTCTGTGCAAATCCTGTCCCCTGTAAGTATTTCTGTCCCTCTGAGTGGCTGTATCCTACTTCACAATTTCACAAGAAGCCAGCAGGACCCAAGCACAGCACATCAGCACATACTTTCTCAACTCAACCCAAAGCTCAGCCCAGGAAGCCAACACGTTCATGTAGGCATGAGCATTAGAGAAGAGGAAACATACAGTTAAATCCAAACAGGCTCAGCTTGAAGAAAACATCGGTTTTCAATGCAACTATGAATTAAGGTAAGAGAAAATTATATATTCCCTATAATTTGGCAGAGCAAGATTAGATGAAGTGGTGTCTCATGAACTTAAGGAAATTCCTCATTGCTTAGTGGTTGGAACCTAAATGATATTTAATTTGGGTAAAGATTATGTGGGTACTGTTTACAAATTGTGAAAGTAAAAAGGGAAGCTCTTTTGTTAACGAAGTGAACCAGAACAGATAAATTTTACTTGGTCACTAATTATTTATGGCATCTTGTGGTAAGAGGAATATATTGCTGGACAGCAATCCTCAAGGTTAGTAAATGCTGGTATATGACTGGTGTGCAACATGAACCTAGAAGAACGGACCAAGAAGATACAGCCCTCCTACTTCATTAGAAGTTTTTTGTTCAATGTCTGCAGAGATTTCACAACTCACCAGCATTGCTTGCTTCTAGTTTTAGTCAGTGAACCAATACCCAAATCATCACTGAGTGAAAGACAGCCCAAAGCAGAAAATCTGGTAGAGCCAATGGAAGCTGTCTGATACAGACAGACCAGCAAGAGAGTAATGGAAATTAAAGATGTTTGAAAACCCTTACCTTTCTGTAGAACATACTTGATTTTTCTGTGACTCAGCTTTCCACAGGAAAGATGTTACATGAAGATCTCAGTTTGGGTGAGACATTTGGGTATTACAGTGGTGGCAACCTGCTAAGCATTTGTGTGACATAAACACAGATCCACAACAGTGGCTCACAAAATTTGGTCTGTTGGGGCGAGCCCTGTGTGCAGGCAGTGCAGCCAGAGGCAGGGAGCAGGATGACAGGATAAAAGAAGGCAGCTGCAATGAATCAAAAGAGTTTGGGCAGTGCAGAAAAAGTCAGAAAGGGAGAAGAAAAGGCTAAAATTTGACAAAAGACAACATATAATAAATTGAGAGTAAATCCCATAGAAAGCTTGATATTCCCAGGAAGGAGCTGGCAGGACTTAAATCTCATCCATACACGATCAAGAAAGGTTAAGGTTGTCTGCTCTCTGAAGTGATGGACAAGATGATTTAAAAGATCTCCCACTGCTAGAGAGCCTTCCCTGATTTTTCAGGGATGCTGAGACAATGTCAAATTATTATTTACAGAAAGGGTGTGGAGGCAGGAAGCAAACAGATGCCACAATACAGTGAGAGGACAGAGCCAACAGTAACCATAAAAAAGTACAAGCAGTGTTCATAGTGATCAGCTACAAATAATTGTCTGGTTTTGCTGTCCCTTCAGCAGATAATACAAAAGAAATTTGAATGCTGCTTCAGAAAAGAAGGCCTGGGAAAAAGAAATACTGAGGGAGAGCAGGTAAGAGAAAACACTGGCAAAATGGTCAGCTATACATTCTAAAAAATAGATACAGAGTGCCTGAGCAACCATGCAAGCAGAAAGGGCAATTAGGGGAGGTAACAGGCTAGATAAAATACCTGTGAAATAAATTTTCCAAGAAAAACCTGACCCTGGCAGTCACCATCCAGTCACCATTGTCAGATGACAACCCCAAACACCCAGTTCCCTGGGGGTAGCTCTTGACAGGGCACTTGCTCCCTCAGCTCCGCCACTGCTTCCCCAGCAGCTGAGTTAAAGTGCTCCCCAGCCTCTGTGAGGACCAAAATAAATACTGCTCTACAACAATACTCATCATTTACCTAATTTCCTATTCTCTGGCTGATCTCTGGGAGCAGGGCACTGCTGGAAAACCATCTCAGGCTGCAGAAGCTCTGCAGAGGTCCCTTGCTCTGGTCATAGGATCAAGACCACCCTGAGAGACGTGGATGCAAATTTCAGAACCATTTCAGTGCTTTTTGAACTTCAGTTTTAACATGCAGGGGAGGGTCTGAGTCATACTGTCAGGTCATCTTTCCTAAATGCATGAAGTAATTTCTGAAACAGCTTCATGTGCTCAATAGACTTGGTCATGCCCTGAAACATGAACCTATTCCCTACCCCATAAAATGTGCAGGCACTTTATGGCTCCTGCATGTCCACCCTGTCAGCCTCAGAGGGGCTTTGTGCTCCCCAGAGTTGAGGGAAGGAGTTGAAACCACTAAAAGCTTCAGCTTTTGCTATAAATACACCAGCAACCACGAGGGTGAGCTGCCAGGGGTTTGGCAGGTCTTTCCTTGGCCCCAGCAAACCACACACTGCTGTGGTGCAGCTGTCCCTTCCAACTGGCTCACAGCAAGTCTTCCTGGAGGGGCAGCGAAGCCATCAAATGGAGGGATGTTGCTGAGGGCAGGATGTGCCCAGGACATCTGGGTTCAGTCCTCTGTGCCTGCTGTGCTGTGGTGGTAGCACAAACAGCTGGAGTGAGGCCACCAGCCTGGCCAGTGCACTGAGGGAGCAAGGGCAAGATCTCGTAAAAAATAATACCTTGGTTGCTGCTCTGAAAGACAGGTGATGAAAGCCTTGGCATTGGCAGAAACATCCAGCAGAAAGTCCATGTTTTTGTGTTTTCTTTATAAATCATGAATACACCTAATTTTGATGTGATGTGTTTTGATCTGTGATTGGTACTTGCTGTTACCTCCAGGTGTGCATGGAACAGCATTGAGAAATCACTTTCCGAAGTTATTATAATGCCCTAGGCAAAGGTGAGAGAGATCCTAGGGATTTTGGACTCTACATTATCTCCTCCTGCCTTCCATGATCAAAGTCTGATCTTTTCAAATGTATTTTTTCTCCAAAACACATTGGTTTAAGTTTGTAGGTTTGCATGCTTCTCATCTTCAGCTAGTGGTGTCTGCTTCTAATTTAGTTTGTGATATTGGTGTAAAAACTGTAGAATTGGATCAGGGAAGTGGCTTTTTTTTTTTTAATATCTTTGACCTAAATACCATTTTAAAGGGATCCAAGGTCTCTGCAATATTCAGTCATATTCTTATCAGCAGTGGTTTTATCGGCTTCTATTTCTGAGTCATTTGCTTATGACACTTTAAGTGGCCTAATTCTTTGAAAGCTTCAGCGTCATGCTTCTGCACCTTCAAATTCACCCTCAGTTGGAAAATTCAATAACAAGGCACCACATTGCTTTTAAAAACTTATCCTCAAATTACTGGGAATTAATTACTGGGAAGCCTCCAGTAATTAAATTAAATCACCCAAATTGAAATGCAATTACTGGGCTTGCAGAATTCTGATGGGCCAAAACAGTTGATCCAGTCCAGTTGATCTGAGAATAAATGACAGAAAAATGGACAAAAGAAAGGAATTTCCTCAGGTCATTGAGGAGGAGCTGGAGGGGCAGCGAGCATATGGCATTACTCCACACTCACTCAGAGGCTAGGGAGGAATTCAAAAAGAACTGGTTAGGTAGGAAAACACACAGGTTTCAACAGGGTGGCTATTTGATAACAGCATCTCCAGACTGTGCTGCTTTCTTCCCACAATCATCATGACAGCCTCACTGCTAACCCAACACCAGCAGCTGCTCCATGGTTTTCACAGGATCCTGCTTTCTCCCAAGGGTCACATCCCAGGATTTGAGCTAACTAGTGCTGGGCAGTTTTGATTTTTTGGTCATTTAATACCAAAAGAGAGTCATGGTTGTTCAGAGAATTGTACCCCAACCTGGTTTGCCTCCCTGCCTATCAAGGGCTGTAGGGTATAACCCAGCACCCTCCTGCTGAGCATTGTGGAATTCCTTCTCCACAATGTCTGGCTTAAATCCATTTCCTAGATTGATACCTCCTCTTGAAGTGAAGACCCTCAGACACACAAAAATGTCCTTTTCATGCCTGAAGTCTGTTAAAATCTGTCAGTCTTTATCCTTTCACTGTTAAAAACGTTCATCATATTCCTGTCTTGCACGTTTCTGGTTTGAATTTCCCTGCATCACTTTAACAGATAGCTAATCCCAGTCAAATAATTAGAAAGATTATTAACACAAACAAAAGTGAAATCAGGTGTTACCGAATTATGCCTGCAGCCCCTGTATCAAGCTCTGCAATGGTAAAGTCATCCCTCCTTTGTTCCTTCCCATCTGGAAGTTCTTTTAGCACCCAATGGTTGCATCATCTTTTCTTGCAGTGAGGTTTCCTTCAGATATGCCCCTGCTGTTGAGACATGGCCCCTGTTGTTTAACTCCCAAGCATGTCACTTTGGTTACATCTGGCAGCATTAGGGCCAATGTGAATCATCTGGGAAGTGCCAGATTACTCAGACTGTCTGAATCACTCTCCAGGCCTGTAACCCTTTTATCACGTGCCCCTGCCAGCTCTCATTGCCAACGTGCTTTCAGAGCAATGATGAAAACACCAAAGAGTATTTTGGCTTTTGACTTGTCATTTCCACAGACACTTTACAAGCAATATTTCCAGTTCAGCAAGGCTTCCTCCATGGATGTTTGTCTTTTGAGATCTGATGTCTAGCCAGTCAAAATCATATTGCAGTGCTTTATTTGTCTTGATTTGGGCTGGAGACACGTGTTAACCAAATAAGCATGCAGTGCAAATCAGAGCTTCAACTCACCCACACAGCCTCCTTTTTCAACCTTGCAATCCCATCAGATGCCCAAACTAAAACTCCTCTTCTATAAAGCCACACAGATTGGCCTTAGATGCACTCTGCCCCTTAACAATTTAAATTAATTTTGCCTGATTTAAAGGTCAGGTTAGATCAGCCCTTTCACTTTGCTTCCCACTTTCAGAGGTCTGCACGTAGGGGTGGAATAGTGAGAACATCTCTCCACTTCAGGACTGAATGAAAGGCTGAAATTTAAGATTTGAAGTAACTGCACTTAGTGGGATGGGCTTGCTTTTGACCCTGGCTATTTAACATGATCCCAAGCAGCTGCAGAGGCCATTGCCTATGAATGGAACCACCCTGCTCTGAAAAATAAACTAGAGTAAATTACAGGAACTAGCAGAGTGTAGGACTAGCAACTGGGCTCCATTTCTGGTTAGGATATTAAGTAAGTTTTGGGTGGTGTATGATCTAAACCGTGGGTAGAGGTGTCTGTAGCATTGTAATGATTCTGTGGTAGCTGCTTGGTCAGGCTGGTTAAGTTTTGCCTAGAGTGCTATCTCCTCCTAGTTCTCAGCCAGTTCTGGTTATTTTCCTTTAGTCTCGTTCCTTTGTGTGTTAGAAGTGCCACCTTAGCTGCAACATTTCACCTGGAGGTGCCTGAGGTCATCCCTATGTTCTTGTTGAGAATCACCAGCTAATAAGAAGCAGGTGGGTGTAGTTGCAAATGCAAAAAAATCAAGAGTATGTATATTTGGGTGGGGTGATGGCAGCTCAGATCTAAGGGTGAGAAAGGGATATACATACACCTGTAGGGTTTTGCAGGGGTTCTCACCAAGCCTACAGCTTCCCAGGGCCAGCTGATTCATCAGGCCATTCAGTGTGCGCTGAAAACATGTTTTGCCAGCATGAGAAAAGCGTGTAAGCATCACTCAGAAATGCTGACTAGAGTGAGAAAAATCTTTCTGAGGCTGAAATACTTTTATTGGGATATTGTGCAAATCTGAAGCGTGACCCTCTGGCAGAGGTCTGGTTTTGGTCATTTTTTTCATTTCTTTTAATTTAGTGGTAGGAGCAGCATGACAGGGAGGCAAATTGCTTGCAGATCTCCCTCCTTTTGGCAGTAAAGCCTGTAACATGGCACTTGGCTGAAGTGCCAGGGATGACACCTGGAAAGATCAGATAAATAAAGAGGATTTGCTCTTGTGTCACCCAGCCTGATGCCAGTGTTGTTTGAAGATTGAAATGCAACTTCTGTTCCTTTGAGGAGTTTGCAGACCTCTCACAATTTCACTTCCCTGTGTATTATGTGGGGTGCACATGGTGGTTGGGAATAGCTGGGTTGAGAAACAGGGGTCTTGGTCTTGCAGACTATGGTCCTTGAGATAGCTACAAACGTGATTAAGAGCAGAAGTGTTTGTGAAGAGTAGGGTGTAAAATCGATGGGGAAATCCAGAGAGAGGGAAAAGTGGTCGAGCAGTTCCATGAGAAGCAGAAGTGAATCTACTATTTCTTGTAGTCAGCAAGGGAAAATATCTGGTGGAGAAACCTCCAAGACCTGCAGTCCTCCTGTGTCCTCTGCACTCTTTAATTCACTCTGT
This sequence comes from Cyanistes caeruleus, assembly GCF_971803275.1. Classification (NCBI taxonomy): domain Eukaryota; kingdom Metazoa; phylum Chordata; class Aves; order Passeriformes; family Paridae; genus Cyanistes; species Cyanistes caeruleus. The sequence goes on from NC_141701.1 coordinate 108,739,047, forward strand.
CCCTTAGGGTAAACAGTTATTGCAAGCATGAAATAGAAAATTGGGTTGAAGCTGATGGTGAGAAACCTGTAGCATGTGCTGCAGGAGACTTTGAGACACAGACAGAGAATACATGACAGGAAAGTATGGAGGAGGGTCAGATCTAAGTTTCTCTCTTTAAGGAGCAATATAATTTCAACACATTATCCCTATCTGGTATGGGTTGGGTTTTTGGAGCCCTTTGAAATTTGCAGCCCACCTACTGAGTATCATCAGTTTAAACTGAGCAAAGTGGTATCAGAGGAGCTAAAAATTCAAACAGTATTTGCAGCATTGCCTGTGCAGGATGAGTGGTGGTGGAAGGATATGAGTGACTGCTGATATATGAAACCCAGTAGCTAGACAGTGAACAAGTCACAGACTGCCAGCAGATTCAAACACCAGTGGTAAGTGCATTCCTTCCTTGCCCCTGGAAATGCAATACAGAATCTTACCTTTCTTGTTGTAACACAGACCCCACAAGCACCCATCTAAGGGTAAAGAAAATAATTTGCTACTGTAGAAATAAATGATCCTCATCAGTGACCTATAGGAGATTACTTGACTGAAAAGGTATTTCTGGAAATATCCCAGCACAAGCAAGTACTTCACTAAGGCCAGGAGTTTCTCCTGCACTTCTGTGTAAATGTTCTCCAGTGAAGAAGGCAGCCATTCCCACACCCAGGTTTCTCTCCAGGCAATGCCAGTTCAGAAGTCTGTGCAGAAGTCTGCCAGACCTGAGGGCTAACCCCTGGTGGGAGCTGCATTTCATTATATGTCTGACATCCTGTGTCCAACAGAGCACAGTGACTTCTACGGACACATATGAAAACTCTCCAGACAGACAAGCTGCCTTTCTAGATATGAATTAAGGGAGGAAGCTTGTTAAAAACCAGCATAGCTTGAGGTTCTTAGAGAGGAGAGTAAAGCAATGTGCCTTTTCTCTCTCTCCAGAACAGGGATTTCACACAGCACAGACAGTCAAGGCAAGCACCACAAAACAGCCCTCTCTGGATGACGGCACAATTAGCAAAGGTGTTAAGGGGGAGGATACGAGCAAGCTTCCATCAGTTTTTTTCCTCTTTGTCTGATGAGACTTTTGGCTGTCACACCAGGAATTACATGTCTGAAACAGGAGCTGACGTGGCAGAGGAGAAGCTGGGACACTTTGCAGAAACAGCATGATCTATGTCTGGCATTGCCACAGTCACAAGGATAGGACAGGACTTCTGGAGGTCTCTTGTCAAAACCCATGAGCAGAGCAGGGCCAGCTGAGTTTCAAGTATCACAAGGGATTATATCCCACAACCTCCCAGGAGCCTTGTCCTAGTGTTCGACCACCATCATGACAAAAATTTGTTTTCAATACATTAAGCAGTGATTTCCCATTGCTATTGCTATATATTCCCCCAAGGAAAGTTGTCTGCTTCACCTTTACACCTTCTCCCAAAATCCCTCTTGAGACATCTCTTGTTGAGGCTGACCAAACCCAATGTCTTCTCATAGGCCAGGTGCTCCTGCCCCAGTCAGTCACTTGTGCAGCCCTCAGCTACTGCTGCATCAGTGAAGAACCAGCTGAGCCCACAGAGAAAGGCGGAGGCTCCGGCGCTGCACAGATGGGTGCAGTAACAGCTCAGTGGCAAAGGAGCTGGGGGGACTGACAGAGTGACAAATATTCAGGACAGGAGACTTGGTGTATCCTGATGCTTTTGCTGCATACATTTAGTCTCAGAAAGAAAGAAAGAAATCGGGATGGGACAGCAGAAAATGATAGGTTATTGAGATTATATGTCTCCTGCTCACCTCTGTATCACTCAACAGGGCAGATAAAGAGATGGCAACTCTTTATTTACCTCACCAGTGGAAAGTATCTTGTTTGCAATTGCCGTCAGCTTCTGCCCCAGCACCTAAGCTTTTCCTGTTTGTACCCTTAACTCTGCTGGTGTCAGATACCTCCGTTCCAGAGGCTGGAGAATTGAAGTGGCCTGACAGGCAGGGGCTGAACAGACTGAAGGCAGACTTTGCTCCCATTTCAAGTGGACTGATACTGCAAGAGCCACTCTGCCCATGGGTGTGCCTGCCTGCTGCAAACAGCTTTCCCCATACTGTGCCCATGCCCCAGAGCTACCAGTGCTGAGGCAGCCTTTTCTAGCCCACTTTTCCTGTGCAAACCACAAAGATGTTTTCTAGAGTCTGCAGGCACTAATCATTAGGGTTTGAACATTCAGATTAAAAAAATATTTTTAAAATTGAGAGCCTGCATTTCCAACTAGCACAAAAATGTACCCTCTTTAAGATATTGCTACAAAATAATAGGCCAGAACTTCACAGCCTACACCAAAAAATGATGCTCTAGCAATGAGGCATTAGGAGAAAATGTTGGTATGGTCACAGTAGCTGCTCATGGGGAATATTGTTGAAGTTACCACCATGTCATAGAAAACTGTCTCACACCTGAGGACATCTTTATTTCATGTTTAATCTTGAATGGCTTATTTGAAACAGAAGGTGTAAAAACTACTGCTGTTGGTGAAATGTGGGTCTGCAGGCTGGGATTCCAATCACTTAGCTGTAAGTGTCAGGAGTCAGAGTGGCTATACACCATCAGCACCTACCACTGAGCAGTGTATCCATGCTCACCTTATATTTGGGAAAAGAAGTTTTCATCAGTGTGGTCAGCAGTCTGGAAAGCAGTCTGTCCTCTCTTAAAGCAAATTTGGCCTGACCTGCATTGGATGTGATGCACCCTCTTTGTCGACTGTACTGACTGTATCTCCCCTTAACAGGAGGTGTAAACATCTCTATTAGAGACAGCCTATGGTCACTGAACCGAGTCCCTTCTGTACAGGCAGCGAGGGATCCCTGTAAGAAGATAGCTGGTAGCTGTTAGTGGCAGTTTGGTTATCACTGACCTTTTCTCTCAGTCTCAGCTTTAACAGGCTGATTTGGCCATGTTATCATACTTGGGAGATGTTATCATCTCCCTGGGCTTCTGCACTCACTTTCTTTCATCTCCTACAGTGAGAGCAAGTAATGGATACTTACAAGCTCTTTACCCAGCCAGGAAGCAGACAGAATACAGCAACCTCTGCACTCCTATAGGATTTTTCATTCCTTGCAAACTGAAATCTTTGCGGAGACTTGAACACCACATCCCAAAGTAGAGCAGATGAGCTGACAGATGCTCTGGGTTTTTGGGTGTGCAGACCAGTGAGCCCAGAGGTCACACACCTGCACCCCATCCTCTCTTTGGATTCAGCCAAGGTGAATTCCTGGCTCCAGCCTCACAGCCAGAGCAGGAACAGTCATGAGATGCTTTGTTGCTTGAGGAAAAGGGTCAATATATTTTCTTTAGATCATAGGATGATTTTTAGAAAAGCCTCATCAATGATACACTTTCTGCTCGCAATGTCCCAGCGCAGACTTGCTCCCCTCTTATCAGCAAGCATCAGCTCAGGCCTGGCCAAATTGGGTGTCTTGCCACCTTTCCAGCCCAGGGTTAGTGAGAGGTGGAGATGGGGCTTTTGGGGTGTTGACCAAATCTGCTCAACATCTATTTGTGAACTATCATTTCCTGCCAAGCACTGCCCACAGACTGACAGAGCGCCTGCACTGCTCGTGGTGCTGCCATGCACCACATGCACAGCTCAGCCAGATCTCAGCTTGCTGCTGCTCCTGCTGCACTTCAGTAAGTAGAGGCTTATGTGACAGCCCTTGAAATTCTCTTTTTTTTTTTCCTTATCCTAAAGAGTTAATTTTCAGTGAAGTACCTCTAACAGCAGGGTCTGGGTTTTTGTCATAACGTAACCACCATCAGCTCCACAGTAATACAACCCTCACTAAAATAAATAGTGACAAAATCCTAAAACATGCTTGGTGCTATCCCTCAGTACTTTACCATAGTGCATATAAGATCACTCTAATGTTATTTTCTTTACTCTTTCCATTTTGCCTCTAGCCAGAAAATTCAGCATGACAGAAGCATATGCAGAAACCACAGCTGAATACGCTTATGATGAACATGCTTTCTCCTGCAACAAAACCGACATCCAAGAGTTTGGGAAAATATTTCTGCCGATATTTTACCTTGTGGTGTTTGCTCTTGGCCTCACAGGGAATCTAATGGTGGTTTTTGCCATTGTGAAAGGCAATAAAAAAAGCGTCACCGACATCTATCTCCTGAACTTGGCTGTCTCTGACCTTCTCTTTGTGATCTCCCTCCCGTTCTGGGCGTCCAACAGGGTCCGTGGGTGGACCCTTGGGACTATGACATGTACAGCTGTTTCCTCACTGTATTACATTGGTTTCTTTGGGGGCATGTTCTTTATCACTGTTATCAGCGTTGACAGGTACTTGGCCATTGTCCGGGCAACTTATTCTCTGAAATCCAGAACAGTAAGGCACGGCTTTCTTGTAACCTGTGGAGTGTGGGCAATAGCGGTTTTAGTGTCAGTGCCACATTTTGTGTTCTCCCAGCTCGTAGAAAATGACTGCATTCCTGTCTTCCCAGAGAAGCTGGAGAACATCTGGCCAGTGTTGTGCAATATGGAGCTGAACACCATCGGCTTTTTCATCCCAGTCTGTATCATATTCTATTGCTACTGTGGGATCATCAAAACCCTCCTGTCCTGCAAAAATCAGAAAAAGGCACGAGCCATAAAACTGATCTTGGTTGTGGTGGTGGTGTTTTTTCTTTTTTGGTCCCCCTACAATGTATTGATTTTTCTAGATACTTTAAATCACTATGAGTTATTCACAGATTGCACCCAAATTAAGTCATTGGACTATGCAATGCACCTGGCTGAAACCATTGCATTCAGTCACTGTTGTCTCAATCCTTTTATCTATGCCTTTGCTGGGGAAAGATTCAGGAAATACCTTTATCGTGTCTGCCTGAAGTGCTGTCCATTCCAGTGTTTCTGTGGGCCCTGCAGTCACTACCAGGTCCCTCATTCAGTTAGTTATGCAGAAAGTGTGGGGAACAGCAACATAACCCTGAACACCAGCGACCAGGATGGCTCTGTCTTTGTCTAAAAGGGTCTCAGAAGGAGAAATGTATCAATATGTGTCTCCTGCAGGGATAGCAACCACTGAGGGGTTGCATTTACCCTCATAAAGAGCCTTAGTGGCTGCACTGAATTACTGACATGCCTCTAGTTAAGCATTAAATATTATAAAACAGTAAAGATTTAAAAAACAAAAGCAATACGATATGTCAGTGTTGGACATGGAATGGAATCAAGAGCAAAGAAGAGGGAAAGTAGAAACAAAAGGAGCACTCTGTGCCTAGAAAAGGAGCTGGAGAAGAATTTAAGGATAGGGAGCCTTTTGAACAGTTCCACCACTGGAACTTGTATGTATTTCAGTACACGTGCATGTGATACTAATGTAAATAGACCTAAACTCATTTTTTTAAGGGAAATCCCTTTAATGAATGGTGACTGACTTTTAGGAAAAATTTTACTATCTTTGATTGAAAAAGGGTGTATTTTTGATGCTGTATCTCCATAAGGAAGTGATTTTGTGGTTATTGATTATAACAAATGTTTTAACTGTGCTTTCATATGTAATAAAATCCCACCCTTTAAAAAAAAAGAGTTATTTCTGAACATGTGTTTAGTGTCACCTATTCACTCCCTGTGTTTATAACATGCAATAATCAGACCAAGGGTCTCCAATCCATCCGGTAGGATTAGAGATATACCGGTGGGTGTATCTCCCAATTTCCATGGGCTTGGCCTCAGCCAAATGCCAGGGCTCAGTGGAGCTCTTCACTCAGCAATCCCCAAGGACTCTGACCAGTGGAGATCAGCACCCTCTGGAACAATGGGAACTAGAAGGATGGGTTTGGATATCCCTGTGCTTGGTCCAAATACAGTCCAGTCAGGCTGAGCATGGTAAGTCCCTGTCTCGCAGCCATGCCCTGCTTGCCACATGTTGTAAACACCGTGTCTACACTGTCACAGACAATGGCTCTGGGGACAAAATAACCACTTTCCCATGCTGCTTACTACAACCTTCCTCAAGCTCTGGGGCCTTTCCCACCACAGCTGATTTTCCCAGGGAAAACTGCAGCTGTACCCAGGCTTAATGCATCCCAGAGGACACATTTCCCATGTGCACTCCACAGCCTCCAAACATCTTTTTACTCATGCAGTAACAATGCACTGGGGATGCAAAATGTCCATCAGACAACTGAGTCCTTTACCTGGGCATCCCTGTCATCATCTGCTGCAAAAGCAAAGGAGACTTTGTTGGCACTGTGGACTAGAGTTAGCTGAGTGGAAAAAAGGACTGTTGCCAATAATGAAGCTGAGATCACCTTACAAGGAAAAATCAAGGACCGATCTCACAAAACAAGTCCGTGACAGTGGAACCCTGTTTCTGTACACTGATGGAACTGGTAATATGTCAAATCTGAAGAAACATTCACCTCTGAACTAAGACAAAAAGAAGTTGTTTCAGACTGTCAGGGGGAGGAGTAGGGCCTTTCTTTGTGGACCTTAGTGCCTTGTTTCCTAGAAAATGTGGAGAGTGTGTGTCCATTGAGCGATTTTCCAATGGCAATAATTATACAAATATTCTATTTTTTGCTACTGAACACTCATCACAATCTACAGTAAAAAAAAACCCAACCAAACCACATTTTCATAAACTCTTTGTATTTGGTGGAAATATATTCTCTATGCTCAATTTTGTAATTTTCAGCTATAAGTGCACTTCCAGACTCCACACTTGCTGTCTAAGATTAAGTGTAGCATGAGTGCCACTTGAAATTAAATTATTTTTCGAAATGCAGTCTGCCTAATCAAGTACAACTTTGTTTATCCCTACACCCAAGAAAGTGGTATTTTAAGAAATGGTATTTTTACAATGTTTTTTAAAGAAATGCCAAGATGTGCAGAAAGAAAGAGGAAGGCTCTGAGACTAAACAAGAAGTTATCTGCATGAAGTCAGCCTGAAGACAGTGGATTGCCAAACTGAGCAATGCAATCGCGCTTGGTTTATTCAACTTCCCTTTGATTTTCCAGACAATGGTGAGTTACTGAGTGGGAAGAGTAAAATGCACCTTTAAATATGATCCATGTGCTGTCTTCAGAATGAAAGGTGGAAGTCCAGAGCTTGATGCCAGCTCTCCAGAAAAGGAGATGTTTTTGCTTCTTTGACCCAGTGGCTCCCCAGCAATCCTACCCATCACCAGCGCAAAGCATCCCTCTCCTTCCAGATGCATCTCCCTCTGGCAGGGCAAACTTGCTACCGTGAGTCAGACTGCCTTGACAGCCCTGGGTCCTCTGCAAGCTGCAAAAAACCTTCACTTCCAAGTCAAGGGCCCCTCCCAAAAACCTGCACTCCTGTATTCTCTGCCACACAGTGCAATGGAATACTTCCAAGGATTGCCAGCATAACACTGTCAAGTTTTCCGCCATATATTTGCATGCTATTATATTTGCCATTTATTTTCATGGTTTTATTGCTCAATATGTGAGCATTTGCATGAGATTAAAAACTTCAGGGCGTTTCTAGGCAACAAACCGCTAGTTTATGCAGGTTCCTCCTTACAGGAGCAGCAATAAATCTTTGAAAAACCAAGTGAAAACCAAAATCACCATTTTCACTTTGTTTGTATTCACAGGAAGAGTAGTCTTTTAATTGTTCCTTAAAAAACTTCAGCCTCCATGGGACATACCTGTGCTCTGAGAGCATCAAGTAGCCAACTTTACCAGGGCTGGGCTCAGCTGCAAGCTGACAAAGCCATTGCTGCCCTTTGCTGCACTGCACCATTCAAGCCTGAAGGAAAGCCCATTGATGTCTCTAAGAATTGGATTTTCAATTAACTGTAGCCCTTATTTAAAGATACAACTTCTCTTTCAAAACCTCTGCAGCAGGAAACTGCCTGGTTAGTTTACCACCTGCAAAGCTTTTCTATGTACAGCACTAATGATACATTTATCCTTAGATTGGATCTACACATCCCTGAGGACCAGCAACATCCAGTTCCTACCCATTACCCATGAGAAAGTAAACCACTCCCTCAGTATGGCATAAAACTTTTTCATCTGCCATAAATTAAGGACAGACTCTTGCTTACTTAGCAAGTCACAATTTACACATGGAAATGCACACACACTTGTTGTATCCATCCATTGAATAGGATTTAGTTGTGCAAAAAGGAGGTGAGGAAATCTCTGGCTTTTGGGGACGGGTGTTGGCCTTTGGGGTTTTGAGGGGTGATGAGCTATCGTTGCATCATAATTCTTCATTATTATCAACTTTTTTTTCCTGTTTGAGAATCACACTGACACTTACATAAATCTTTTCCCGGCTGGGTTAAGTTTGAGGAACTAAATCCAAGTTTCCTTGGCAGGTTCATGACTATATTTCATGTTCTACTTAAAAATAGAATGAACAAGATGCATATTTATCTGAACTGCAGTGAGATACATGGACATGAATACTTTTTTAGGTGCCACTGTGAATGCATCTCATTCAAATTTTACAACACAGTTCCAAAACAATAGGATTTACTTATTTACTTTTTTTTTTTTTTTCTTTTTGTTTTTTTTTTAGCCATTCTGGATTCTTGGGTTTTGTTAATAATAAACTTGTACAAAATGATTTGAAGTGCAGCCAATCAAAGCACCACATTGGCCTAGGAAATTGCTCAGGAATGAAAGGTATCATTTTCAACACTGGCATCAGAAGGAGCCGGTCACTACCCACATGTTTTCTTTGGATTCAGCATTTGGTGGGAGTGGATTTGAAGTCCTGGCCCAGGGTAGTCTGAAGTTTTAATGACATTCTTCATAAAGAAACTATTAATGAATTAATGAGTTATGGGTTAAGTTCTGTCATTTCCATTTTGTCTCAGTAACCTTTGTGAGGTCCCTCACTGAGATCCTGTGAGTCATACAAGGCCCTTGTCATAGCAGGACAACAAGGGAACAAGTCTGATCCATGCAAAAAAAGTGAAAGCTTTGCTATCACTAAAAAAAAAATGAGAATTTTTCAAAGAAAATCCAAAGTTGCATTATCTCTACCCACTGTTGCTTTTTCTGGTCCCATCTGGTAATGTCTTTCCTCTGTAGTTATAGCCCAAGCTTGGTGCACGTTTGCCAAAGGCCATTAACACACCACTTCTAAAATAGCCACTGAATGAAATATTTTCTGTATTAAGAAAGTCCTAGTCCTAGTCCTGCTCAAAGTTTTACTGTTTGCACTTCAGTTTCTTAACTCTGTAGGACACCTGAAACTCTAATGAAAATCTGTGTCATCCAGAGTTATTATTTTTAAATTCAAGTTCAATAATCAAAGCAAAAATTGAGAACAATTTCTAACTACTAAAAATTGGTCTTACACTTAACCACAAACACATAGTTTCTGTTGAAGTTAGCAATAATTCTGCTGCCACTTGTAAGCAGCACTTCCTAATTTACTTGGTAGCCACTGTAAGAGCTTGGTTTTCACCATACACACCCAAACATCAAGATCTTTGTTTTACAGGGCCAGTGTTTAAAAGGTTGTTTTCAATATGGAAAAAAAATAATTAAAAAATTCATCAACTGCTCCTGTCTGATTTTGCTCATTACACTAATAAGCAACACAAAAATGTTAACATATTGCATTTTTCATTCCTCTCCCTAAAGAAATACTGTGAAATAGCTCCCATTGGACGAGGAAAATGGTTTGCTTTTGAAGAACAGTTTGCATTTACCACATTTCTAGCCATTTCAATCAGCAGGAAGGAGAACATGAACTTTGTACCCCTGAAGACAGAGGTTAGTGAATGGGATAGAGAATGCAAGCAAGGGCTCTGGCAGTGCTGTTTCACTATACAGGGGATGTAATCCGCTTCCCAACTGCAGCTGCCACTGGAACAGTCTGTTTCCCACCCCACCCAGATTTTAAGTCTGATAAACTGCACGCATTTATCCCTGCTCCATATCCAGCTGCAGCACAACAGTCCCACAACACATAGGTCCAATACGCCAGGATCATGCAGGCAACCGAGAAGCATTTCTCCCGTGAGGAGCTCACGTTTAGCCCATAAATTTGCTACATTAAAATTATCTCCAGCATCACCGAGAGGCATAGAAATGGCAGCAGAGATTGCAGAGGCCCCCTCTTGCAGGGCACGTCGGAGGACACCGGCAAAGCACCTGTGACAAGACGGGTCCCCCTGGTGTCAGACACGAGCTGCTGTTCCCTTGAGGAATCTCCTGTGCCCCGGAGCAGGACGCTTCCTTACAGGCAAGAGCTGCTTGAAACCCTGAGCTGCTGCTTCCATTATTTTTCCAGCCTCCAACCAGGTAGGAGCGAACCAGAAGGAAATGGTAAATGTGAAACGCACCTGGAACAGGTTGTTGAACCACCTTTTTCCACAGCACTTTGCCACCCACTTTGTCCCAGGCAATTGCTGAGCAACATCGATCCCAGTTTGGCCATAGCTGGAGCACAAGGCAATGGGGAGCTTTTCCCACTGGAAGGGCCTCATCCAGTAGGAATGACCTGTAAATATCCAGGAATGGGGAACAGGGTAAGCGTGCTCAGGAATTGTTTCTTCAGCACTTTGTGGTGCAGATGAAGGACCTTCACCTCCCATCTTCTTTGCCCTGGAAGGATTGTGTCTGAGCAGACTCAAAGCCTGTTTTGGGAATGGCAATATTAAAGCTGACCAAAGATTGCCAGGTCAAAACCCCTAAGTGGCTTCAGAGGCCCTCTGCAGTGAATCTCTGCTTTATTGTAGTGCCCCTGTCCCTCGGACTCCTGTGTTACAAAACAGGTATCCTCATACTGTGATCAGCTTTTTTTGTTTTGTTGTTCTTTGGGGTTTTTTTTTTAATTTGGTTGGTTGGATTGTTGTTTCTTTTTTAGTTTTTTTTTGTTTGTTTGTGTTTTTGTTTCTTTGGGTTTTGTTGGGGTTTTTTGTTTGTTTGCTGTTTTGTTTTGCTTTGTTTTGTTTTTTTCCCAAGGGAGCCCTCATTTGAATCTTTAAGGCTCACCCTCACTTGGTCTCTTGTTCAGTTCCTTTTTCTTGGTCCCACTGCTGAGCCTTGCTCTCCAGATCCTCCTGGTAGTTCAGGTTTCAGGAGGCTACAGGGAAGGGATGGACAAAATTCAAGTTAACAATAAAAACAACACAGAATGCCCAGGCCAGGGTTTACAGTTCAAGTCAGATTCAGAAGGTTCAACTGTAGACAGTGGCATGCATCCTTTTGTACAAGGCTAACAGCACCTGTTATTATATTTCCAGTCATCACATCCTCTCACTATCCCTGTAATCACCCTTGTTCACACAGGACCCTCTGCCCTGAGCTCACTCTATCATTCCTTCTGCCCATAGTGTCAGTGCTTTCTTTGCATTTCCACCAGAAGGTGGCATTATTAAACTCATGTTCTAAAAAGTCATTCGTGGTTAAAGCTGAGCACCCCAGTCAAGCAAGTGGAGTCACTGATGAGCAAGTACAGAGTGTAAAAAATATGCTTATGAAAAGTCAGAAAAAATTAGTAACTACATTGTGCTGATGGAAGAAACATCAGTTTCTCCGATGTTTTATTTATTTGCTTGTTGAGTAAATGAAAGTCTGTGCATGTAAAATTAACCACAGGCAGTTTCACCAACAATTCACAAAGCAAATCAGAATATCCCATGAATCACAAAGATGAGAGAGATGCTCCAATGAAAACCTTTTGTTCTGCCTGTCACAGTTTTATTTTGGTGTCCTGAGTGGTTTTCCCTGCTACTAAAAATGAACTAAGTATTGTATACATTGGCCGTACAGATTGTCTTGAGCAGGCCTTGCAGTGAAACAGCTTTTCCATGGGATAACAGAGTGCCTGGGCCTCAGCAAACATGGAAAGATTAGTAATCAGCAAGACCAAGTGTTAGCTCTTTTTTACTCTTGGTCCTCTGCAAATACTTTAGTTTTTTAAACTAGCCTCCTTTATATTACATCTGCCCTGGGAAGAACATGTCAGGAAAGACTTTGAAGATGTAGATGTTTAGGAGAAGTCATTTAATAAGCTGTTAAAGGCTACCAGCAACTGAAGTGTTTGAGACTTGGGGACACCAACACACAGCACACAGAACACAAAGCCTTTACGCCACGTTGTCATCCTTCCTCTGTATCTAAACTCATCACAATAAACAACAAGTTGGTCTGAGAACACTTCTGCTATTCACCCCTGCTTTGCCTTATTTTTTTTTTTTCTTCAGAAAGACCAGCCTTTAAGAGGACCTCATAGTAATGATTAGGAGATGGCTGGGACATTTAGGAAAAACAATTTAAAAAACTTAAATCTTAGGTACCAACTGCTCCTCCGAGTAGAAACAGCCCAAATTTCATACCTATCTGTAGAAACAGCTTAGTAACATTTAAAAGATCACCGAACATGACAAAGAAAGCTCCCTGCTGTGCCATTTCACATTTAACAATAATAAAACTCATGGTTTTTTGCACCAGAGATTTTTATTTTAAAATCATACAAAATGACTATTTCTGTCATGTTTGAGGTGAGAAGTTTCAGTTCTTTTTTTTAAATAAGAAGTTCTGTCTGTAGCAGCTTTGCAAGCACAGCATGCAGAAAGAAAGCAAATTAAGCAGAGGAAGAGGATGACTGACACCATTCACAATCACTAGTGGATACAAACAGTAGAATGCACAGGGCTCATCTACTGAAAGAAAAAAAAACGGTGAGAGGAATTGGAGCTTAGCATTGAACAAGGAAAAGATGTTTTTGGCTTAAACAATTTCCTTGTCAGCACAAACATCTATCTTAGCCCAGGGGAATTCATGCATTCAAAATGATTGAAATAAATTGTGAGTGAATCACCTGAGAAACAACAACAACAATGGTTGTCTCTAAAACTAGGAAATTATTCACTTCCTTTTTTAAGTTCTCTCTCAGATTGCTCTCAGTTTTGCTGCAAATTTGGAATACATAAAAAATTACAAAGAAAGGAACTGTACAACGAACTGGTACCACAAACACTTTGCTAACAAGGAAGGGTGGGAGCTACAGGAGTGCAAACTGTGATCCCAATTCACCTGAATTGCAAAAGAAGAACCCCACAAGGCCAGACCATGCATGAAGGAGCTGGCCACCTGATGGAGAGGATGGTTTGATGAGAAAGGTAAATGTTTGTCCATCAGTGACTTTGGCGGCCTGAATCCCGTGCCAATCCACACAATCAATCAAAATGCTAATTCTTGAAATAGTTGTCCCTTTTTATTTGCTGTTGTCTGCTTCTCTCGTGGGCCAGCCTCTTTCAAATGAGGAGTTGTCTGAATCATCTGTCCCTGGCCAGACAGAATGGGTGGTGCCTTGGCATATCAGTTGTAAGTATCTCACAGCCTGGTTAGTGGGTTAAATAAATGTCTATCTCCAGTCCTTCCTTGGGCAAGACTCCTGTCTCCTGTAAAATGGTGAATTAATGATGGGACTTCCCATAAAATATAGGAGTGGCTGAAATCATCTTTTGGTGAGAAGCAAATTTTTTTTATGCTTTTTTGCTTTTATTAAGTTCCTTCCTGTTGCATCAAATGTGCCCCACCCCTCCATCCCATATAAAAGGTTAATCTCCTTCCAGTCAGGACAATCAGGTTTGGTCCACTCCTGTGCACTCATGATTTATTTGGTCAGTGCCACATATTCTGATACCATTTAGTAAAGAGGTAAAATTACCTCTTCTCCTGCAAAACCTTTAGTTTTACAGCAACATCACTGAGAATGCTTCCCCATTTCCCCATAATCTTGCCATCTCCTGCCATTCTCCTTTCCTTAGCCTCTGTTCTCCAAGAAGCATCTGAAAAAGACATGTGTTACAAGAGGACCCCAGAGCTCCCCTACTGGAGACTACAGTTATACTCAGGCCCTTCCTCTCTTCTTTCTCTCCAGGTAATTGCAGGACCTGCACTCACAACACCTTTCCTCTATTTTCTGCATAGTCTCATTTGCTTAGAGATTTCTTTGTTTTTTCCTGTTTTCTCTCCAGTTTTCCTTGCAGGCTCTCCCAGGACTCTGTTCACTGGTATGCCATTAGAAGGTATTTTAGGATTCATTCACATCCTCTTGATTTTCACCAGCTGGCAGATATGTTTTTTAATCTTCATTTTCTGGAGTTCACACATAGTAAGTTTTCGGCATCTGTAGCCGCAACCATTCTTCTCTTTTTTGTGGCTGAGCATTCCTCTTTCTGCAGAAACACTCTTCCTCAGTCCCCTCAAAAAGACAGCCCTTCCCATGTGGCAATTTTCCATGAAGTGAGTTGGTATAATGGCAGCTGTATTTGATACTTGGAAGCCTTCCAAAGAAGGACTGGGCAAAAGGCACTGTGCCAGGTAGGTGCTTTCTTCAGGCTACTGCCATATGGATCATGGAATTCCCATGGCTGCAGACTTTTTCTCTGCTGACAGTATGCCTGAAAGATTAGAAACATATCTGAAGTGTGGCCTGTGTGCTAAGGACAGGTCTCAAAAGGCTCCTGATGATGGTCAGCACATCTCGCAAAATGTTGCTGCTGATGGGAAATCATTCCTTAGCCGAACAGGATTCTTGAAGACATTTAAGATCTGGATTCAGTTCTATTCATCTCTTCATCTGGAAATCAAGAAAAATCGCCACTCATGAAATTCAAAGAAGATACCTAGTTTGATAGAGCTGGAAGTAATGAGTGGGACAAGATAAGAATGCAGATGCATGGTGGTTTATTGAGGAGAAAAAATTTACAGCTAGATCTAAGAAACATCAGTGCCTAAGAGAGCATTGTAAAAAGCAAGAAGTGTTTTTTCCTCAAAAGCATGTACTCAAAGAAAGATTTTCTGTCATACTTATTGTGGCTGAAGAGCCAACGTGTGGCCCTGGTGTAACACGTCAAAGAAGAGATTAATGAGGCCCTTACAGAGACAAAAGAACTAGAAGAGGAACAGCTTCTGATTTCTGTAAGCAGGGCTGATGAAACGGGTACAACAATGTTGTCTGCTTATCTGATATCCACATCCTTTAAGGACTGCTAGTAAGCTGAAGAGAAAATGTACATGATCTGTGAAAAAACAACCTGTACTGGAGGAACATCTCCCAGAGACCGATTTAAAAATCTCAACAGACACAGCTTGTGAAAGGTTACTGACCCGGTCCTTCCCATACAATTGCTTTATTCCGGCAAAACCTGAAACCAGTAGACCCTGCATTTCATGCTGTCTTCACATCAAGCTTTTCAACCAAACCTAAGTTATTGGGCAGTCTAACAGTGTCAGAGGCATATGAGATAGCAGCAAATAGCACAACTGAACATAAACTATACCTGTGTCTGGAATAACACCAGAGAGCTAACAAGAAATCATATAATATCGTGTGGACAGAGATGTCTGATTCTTCCTACTCTCACTACCACTTCTGTAGATTTCTTGTTTCTGCATCTCATTGTGTCTTTTCAGTTTCTGCTGATCACAAAAAAGCAGGCTCCCCTATTGAGAAATGGCTTGTACTTCTGCTTGGCTTGCCTTTTCTGAAAAACAGAGGAGACCAGCACCTGCCAGCTGCCAGCACAGCTGTTCTGTTGGCAGGACTCACACCCATCCTGCTTGACTACCATATGTCCTCTGTGCTCTCTTCTCCCTTCTCAGGATCCCCCAAAAGACAAATAAGTCCTATCTCACTCTCAAGAGAAATTCATAGAAGCTGCTGAGCTTCCTGCTGTGACAGCCACTGTAAACCTCAGCACTTTGCATGCTCTGCCCTTAGACCACACACATGTGTGTACATTCTACTTGTTATTCAATATTTTGACTACTGTTACATTTTGTGCTGGTCAGTGGTAGGTGGTACATTTGCTGTATATAAAACCTGCAACAGAAAACATCAAGCAAAAAGGTAGTGTGAATTAACATGCCTTCATTTCTTTTTTAGTAAGATAAGTAGGAGTTAGGAAAATCAAACAACAGTGATTGAAAGGAGCCTTCCCTGCACTAAATCTATACAGCTTTTTTCTTCTACAATTACATAATGAAACGTGTAAAATTAGTTATCAGTCAGAGAAGGACTGGAAACACACTTCCCACACACCCAAGTTCCTGCCTCATCTCTGCTCATTACAGATGATTCTTTGATTTATTTTTTTTTTCTGAGATTAAGAAAAGAACAAGGTTTCAGTTGAATGAGAGCTGAATGACATCTATGCTTAGTGACATCAGTTTTAATGATTGTTGGATGAGATTAAACTGCTTTAACTCAGTGGAAACTGTGGGGTTTTTTTAACATTATAAGATGTGTTTAATTCTATTTCTGAATTAAAGGGACTGTCTCTGATTAGCACTGAGTAGAGAAGTACTTGTGATACAATCTAAGGAAGTTGAAGCTTCCGCTAAGCGACACAGTTACCTAGTGACATCTGCTTTTTACGGCTGCTGGATATTGCTGTGTGGGTAGCACCTCCTTGGCAGAGCTACCTGAAGAGAAGCAAGTGATTCTGCACCCTTAGAGCAAAGAAGCTTCTTCATATCTTCTAAGAAAAAAGGAGGAGAAAAGGTAAAATTCATAAAATGCAATTGCTCAAACATTTGTGTACCATGTATACTCATTATATGTGTGAATGTAATGCTTTTTAATTTACCCTTTATAGCTGCTCAGGTGATTATTTTTAGGCAGTTTTAAAAATTCTTGCATCATCAGAAGTGGGTGTATTCTGTGAGCATATGTTTTTAAGTATTCAAATATATTATGCTGAACCTGGATTAGGTTCAGTTATGTCTGGGTGCAGTTGCTACAAAGCTGTCATTTCTACGCCATTGGTGTCAAACAGTTCTGTCCTTGTGACCTGTAAATCAGTTTAAATTCCTGTCTGTGTAGAATGGAACAGAACTGTAGGCTGGAAAAGGTGTCATGCTTGGGACTTGACACAGCAGGTCTCAGATTAATGATAGTCAATGTTTTCTGGTATGTGGCAGCAACACACAGGGTAAAGATAAGTAAAGCAAAGAAACTCACTTCTCTTCTGCTTTCCATTCATAAAAGAAGACAAAGGGGAAAAACATAGCTCAGGCTTGGATTTCTGATATGTTAGGCTAAAAAAATGTCACTTATGATGTGAATAACACACAAATAAGAACAAAACTCAGACTTGAATTTCTGGTATGTTAGGTTAAAATAATGATGCTGTGATGTGAATAACACACAGACTTATAAGTCAGCAATGATTTGCCCTGTGTCCAGCTTACATCACTTAAAACTCTGTATCTGCCTATTAGACAAGAACATCCATACGAAGATGCCAAATTCCTGTTACTCATTTAGCCACTGAAAATAAGCACTTATTGAAATTCATGACAGCTTTCAGTAAATGTAATTTCATTTAAAAAGTCTGATGCATGTTAATCACTATAGGTGACATATGCCTGATGGGAAAGGTGGGTGAGGGAAATTCTGAATTGCTATGAACAATGAGTTTGCTTTTTACGTTGCTCTACATGGAACTTAACCCTCTCTGATTCGACACCTGTGCCCCACATCTTTCATTCCCATTTGCTTTCCTGTCATCCATTGGATCTCTTTGTGCTTGCCATACAGGTTGCACAGTGCTGCAAGGACTAAGCACATGCATGCTAAGAACAGTACCTTGTTCAAACGTGCACATGCATCTATCCCATAATGCTCACATAATGTCTGAGAACCTGCAGCGAGTCGTGTGCCGAGCTGCCAGTCAGTCACTCATGATTCAGGTTTGTGGACTAACCACACGGTCTTGAAAGTCACTGACATTTTTATATTCTTCCCTTCTCAGAACTAGGGGAAAAAAACCATGATTTCTTCAAGTACAGAGTCTCTTGAAGCTGAACTCTCAACCTTTTATGACTATTACGATACTTATTACGATGCTCCAAAACCATGCAGCAAAGAAGGCGTCAGGAGGTTTGCAGCCTCCTTCCTACCTGTTCTGTATTCCCTGGTATTCCTGGTCGGGCTCACTGGAAACATTCTGGTCATCGTGGTCCTCTTCAAATACAAGAGGCTGAAGAGCATGACGGATGTGTACCTGCTAAACCTCGCCATCTCAGATTTGCTCTTTGTTTTATCCTTGCCTTTCTGGTCTTATTTCACAGTAGACCAATGGGTTTTTGGAACTCCCTGGTGTAAAATCATTTCATGGATCTACCTGGTTGGGTTTTACAGTGGGATATTTTTTATTATGCTTATGAGCATAGACAGATACCTGGCAATTGTTCGTGCAGTGTTTTCCTTGAAAGCAAGGACCACCTTCCATGGCGTGATTACTAGCCTTGTTGTTTGGCTAGTAGCTCTTTCAGCCTCAGTCCCCGAGCTTGTATTTAGAGAGTCTTTTAATGAACATAATTATACTACCTGCAAGCCAAGATTTCCAGGCAATTTCACAACATGGAAGCTTTTTTCCACTTTGGAAGTGAACATTTTAGGGCTCCTAATCCCTTTTATAATTATGACATTTTGCTACTCCATGATCATTAAAACATTAATTCACTGTAGAAATGACAAAAAGAACAAGGCTGTGAAGATGATTTTTGTTGTCATGATTGTGTTTTTCTTTTTTTGGACTCCCTACAACATTGTTATTTTCTTACAACTGCTGGAATTTTTGGGAGTAATTAAAGACTGTCAAGTGAGCAGGAGTCTGGACTACGCTTTCCAGGTAACGGAAATCCTTGGCCTTTTTCACTGTTGCCTCAATCCAGTCATCTACTTCTTCATGGGGGAGAAGTTTAAGAAGTACTTGAAGATGCTCTTTAAGAACTGGCAGTTACCTGGGTATTTCTGCAAGTGGTGTGGAGTTCACATCACTTACCACACAGAATCTACCAGTTCATTCCACACACAGTCTACGGGGGACCAAGATGCTCTGTAACACATTTTAGACCAGCCACTGAACTCAGCAGCAAGCAAACTGACAACAGCAGGAACTTTGAAAAGCAGGAACTTTGAAAAGCTAAGCAAATGCAGACACATTTAACAATAAGGTAGTGCCAGATGATTACTTACTTCAGCTTTATTTGTGCCTCTAGATTTTCTGAGTATTATGACAGAAGGTGTCCCAAATGTGGAACATGGGAGATAGACATGCAAGGTTTCTCTGCTGTGATTACAAATCACTGCTCAGCTCTGTGCAAAGCACTGCACTGAGTGGCTTCTTTTTCACCAGCATCAAGACACTGGCCTGCACGGAGGGGCAGAGCTGAGACAGCACCTTGTCATCAGCACATACACTTGGAAAACATATTAATGTATTCAAGAAGGATGATTGTAACCATACTTTTTTATTTTTCAGCTGATCTGTGTAGGACTTACTCACTTGTGACTCTTAGGTAGCTATTTGCAGTACCTGCTACTTTTAAATGTTTCATTTCAGGGGGGATGATATAGCCCCTGTCATTAAGAAAGAGGACAAAATATATTCTCTGTGTGCACAAAGACACAAAGCAAAGCCATTACTTTTCACTGTAGGTGCGTTTTCTCTCAGGTTGACATATATGCCTATATGTAGGTGTACATATAGGCATTTTGAATTACTTTATCACTGTAATTCAGGATAGCAATTCTGTATTTTAATTAACACAGAAAATGTTCTGAATATTTTTGAATAAAAGTGTTTAAAAAAACTTATTTTACAGCAAGTGTAAATAAATTTGAAGCATCTTGGTTAAAAATATGTATTTTAAAATTAATGTCCTTTCTTCCAAAAGTACTTAACCCCAAGACTCAATTTTCATTCACTGGAGATGCATCTGGCAAAACAAAAGAAAGTAAAAACAGAGATTGTGTAGAAAGGGTCTGTCAAAACTTAGAAACCACACATAGAATCCTTGCATTTGATAACAGCAAAATGCAAACCGTGTGATACCCCAGCAGCTGCTCACAGGATATTAATTAATCAGAGATCCGTATCAGGAAGGAAGCTTACACACCAGCTTTTAGATTTTGGCACAAAAATGATTTTAGAAGAGGCACAAAATCAGTAATGTTGTGGCAGACAAATTAAGAGTTGAAAGCTACGTATTAGAAGATATTTCTGATGTGTCTTTTTGCTGGACAACAACAATTCAGATTACTTATTATAAACCAGATTAATTATTTTCTTACACTGTTAATAATCAAGCGCCTGCTCAGCATTCAGCCAAGGCTGCAAAAAGCAAACAAGCCATTAAAATGCATCAGGAAAGGGCTGAAGAAGAAATGTAGAAATATTGTAGTGCCATTGTACTCATCACTCTAAATAACAGACATAAGTGGAAGCTCATCTCCCTGTGACCTATCTCATGATACAAGACTGAAAATAAAATGCAGTACAATTAAATCTCACACACGCTATCCATTATAATTTTGGGAATGTACTACCATTTGTAGTTTGCCTAGGATGACAAGGAAGGATCTGCATTAACACAGATAATAATAGCTGTGGAAGATATTACTTGAAGTAAGAAAGAGCCTTTATTTCCAAGAAAAAGACCATAAACTCTTACTACTCAAAACTTTAGAAGCTACTGCTAAGTCACTTGAGAAAAACTGATAGAAAGAGTGGGTTATGCCATCTATCACCTTTTTTGAAAAGGAAAAGGAAGACAAATTTCAAGTGTTGAGGTGCTTCAAATTCTCACAGATGTCAATGAAGCCATAATAATATCCCGAGGTGGCACAGCACATCATCCTCACAGATGGTGATGCTGATAGCAGAGGCACTGTGCACTGTTGAGCTATGCACTTGTCTGGTGCACAGACTAACCTGGAAGCCAGACAGCTTCCACTGCAATTTCTTTTTTCTTCATCCTGCTCTATGATCCCTCTAGTCAGCAAGAATGGTACTTGCTTTCCAGACTAAGGGAAAAGCTGCCTGTGCTGGCCTGGCAAAAATTATGGTCAACAAAGGAACCAGCAAGCTGTAGGCTCTTGAAGCTGTGATGTAAGAGACATCCCAGGCAAAGAGGAGTACCAGGGAATGGCTTGCAGGCTGGTCCAGGTCTGGGCAAACTCTGTGGTGAGGGAGGATGTTGAATCTGGTCATGTGTGGAATTAATGGTGCACCCAGAGACCGTGCAGCAATGCCACAAACAGAGCCAGTGTAGAGACCCTCTCCCACACAAAACTCAAATGCACTTCATGTCACCTCTCGGCTTTGTGCCCCACAGCCTGTGCATGTTTCTTGTAGTGCAGAGGGTGATGGTGCAGCCAGAACTCCTTCCACGTGAATGTTGTCTTGTTCCTTGGTGACAAATAGCCTCTTCCAGTTCTCCCAGTAATATTCACAGCTGCTCAACTGCTGGACGAGCAACTGAGCTGAAAGTTGAGCTCTGAACAGTTTTGCTGCATTGGGTGCAGAGGAGCTCATGTTAAATTGATGGGTTCAGGAATTCAGTCCTGGTGCTGGAGCTCATTGAACATGGGTGGCTCTGTCACCTCAAAAAACCCCCCCTCCCCCATGCACCAAGCTGCAGTGGACAATGCCACTCCTCTTTTGAGAGAGGGCTTTGAAATCTGCTGATGAGAAAGGATAATAGTATTAATTCAGGCAAAAATAAAGTAGGGATTTTCAAAATGTCATTTGACAAAGGTGTTATTTTAGCTGAACAAGAGTTTCCAGCAATGAAGAATGTACGTACAAACCCACTGAACCATGAAAGAGAATGGACAGACATTTGAGTGAAGCAAAGCTGACTCATTCTTAAAGGCACATTTTTACATCAAGGTTCCTCAGAAGGCCACCCTGCATCCTCTCTTCAGTTATGCTAAGCAACCACAGAAAGACAGATGAAGGGGGAAATCAGCTATTTAGATAAAATACAAATAATGATGAAAAGGTAACAAGAAGTTGATTTGTTTTCATAGCATGCTTAGGCCACCACAGTCACTCCCTAAACAAAAAGCTGCCTTGCACATTTGCTCTGGAGGACAGCATTACCCCTTTTAATTGTGCAGAAGCAGCATCATGGTCAGCAGCCTCCTCCCAGTCAACCTGCTCCTCTCAGTCTGAGAGCCAGTGAGGAATTGCAGTTCTCCTTCCTAGACTGCAACTGCTTGTCACTCTTCCAGCACCAGCTCTGCACACCTGCTCTGAAGGGACTGCAATTCCACAGGCAGCACAGTGCTCCTCTGTCACCAGGATGCTTCTAACCACCAGCAGGATCTACATCACACATTTTCCTTCAAGAGCTCTTAATTCATTGCAGTTTTAGCCAACATCTCTCTCTTGACAAAAACAGAGACCAGCTTCATCACATCCTGCCTCTTATGCCAACACCTCAATCTGATTTATTTACAGTTAGAAATCAAGGAGCATTTAGAAATGTCAATCAAAATAATCATTAAAATACTGCTTAATGCAATGCCTGCTGAAAGCTCAACTTTGCTACTCCAGTCATGAAAGGAGGAGACTGGAAATGATATAATAGTGGTGAGATTTGTAGCATTTGTATAACTGATAAGACAGACCATTCAAAGGAGGAGTGGTGGCTATATCTGCAGTCATCTTACTGTGACACAGCAATGTTACACGTAAGTGCCAATGGCACTCATGGAGAAATCAGTCCTAAAGCAGGGAGCCCTACCACTAAGACACCAAGTCAGAAGCTCCCAATGATGATTTTCTTTTTCACAGTCATCCAACAGCAAATTCCATCACAAAAACTAACAAAATCCCGTCTTACGGGACAGTCACAGAGTCAAAGACACTTTTCACAGAAATGAAGCTCAAAAACAAAGAAGCTCTTTATCTGTTCCAGGCCAACAAAATCAAGTCCTCTGCATTAATCAAGTTAATGCAGCCCAAATACATGATTGATCAATGGATCGCACTCCTTTAATTTTTGTACTGTTTTTAAATTTTTTTATTTTTCAAGTCATCCTTGAAGGGTTGAAGTTTCTCTGGGTTTTAATTTCTTGTTTCAAAACAAGTAACAGAACACATCCAGTATAAGAAGCTCCATAACTGCATAATGCAAGCTCTTTGTGAATTCAAATGTTGTAAAATGAAATTATTAAGGCACTAAGAGGTTTTTTTTTTCAAATTCCAAGATGTTTGCTTGCTTGCATTTAAAAACAATGTCAAGTAATCAAGAATCTCATCTGCAAGAATCTGATCTTTTTCCACAGATATGAAACGTTCATAAAAAGTACTCTTGGTGATGCTAGGAACACATAAAACAACAGAGACTGAATGAAGACTGACATTACTAAATGCACCCTTCTTCTCAAGGGAGACTAGTGGCATTCAATCAGCATTTTCCAAGAAGATCCAAGCACCCAAGTTCAGGAAGAGACTTTTGTATCTGGGACAGTGATTGGAACAATGGGTGGATATCCCTGCATGAAAAGCAAATTTGTCTCTTTTGCACCCCTTAAAGAACCTCCATAGAAGTACTGTGGCTTGGGCAGAAAAATGGAAGAGAGGGGCCCTCCCTAGCATTCAACCTGTCACAATTACTCACAAACAGAGAGAGCAGTACTGGCTCATAGTAACACAAAAGCATCTTAAACAGAGGAAAGACCACAAAACATCTCTGTACTTGCTTATAACTGGTAAACTGAAATTTGACCACAAACAAGACCATGACCGCAGACTGACTTGCCTTTTCTACTATCAAAGCACGAGGGAAAGCTGCAAAAAGTGCATAGAAGGAACATAGGATAGAAGGATGGATTTTGCTGTTGCTGATGGCCTTTTTGCTCATTCATAATCACTGGGAATGGAAAGAAAGTATCTCTGGTTGATTGCAGGCAGTAATGATGTGTTTTGCGGGCCCTAAGCACTGAGAAGCTGCAAGAAACAAGTCTGCCCTTGCAAAATCTTGTTTACACTTTCTGGAACAGCAAAACTCATAGTATGAGGGTAAATTCTCCTCAGTTCTGCTTTACAAGCCCGTCCTTGCATAATGCAGGTCAAGACTTGCTTCCTTTCCTCAGAAGTATTAGGGAACCCCTAAAATCTCCAACGGGGAGGTTGGTGCCTGTCTGCTGCCGCTTTGGCTTTTTGCATGAACCTCACACACCACCACCTCATCTCCAGAGTCAGGTGGAGTCAATCCATTCACTCCCTCACTCACTTCAGCTCATGTTCTCTGCACGCAGAGGTCACACCGTGGGACACCTGTCTTGTCATGACACCACAGAGTGTTTTGCTTTTGACAAGGCAGTTTCATGAAGCTGCCCCGCTCATTGCAGGGGAGTTTGAATGGATGACCTTTAAAGGTCCCTTCCAAAACACTTCTGTGATTCTATGAAAATATGGAAAGGGCAAATTTTTGATGGCAGGTGCATTGGCTAATAATAAACACCTTTTAGCCAAAAATTTCCTCTGCACTTTCTTTTAATCTTCACATTAAAACTATTTAGAGTATGCCAAGCCTATTTGTCAACATTACTGCAATAAAGTATTTCATTAATTCTACTCTGAATTCTTATTATACTTTTATTTTGATGGGTGAAATAATTTCAGAAGTCCTCATGTAACCAAAAATTGTAAAAAATTTCAAGGGTTTGTATTATTTATCACACTTACACAGTTTAAATAGAATAAATCTACCACACTGCTCAATAAGTAGCTTATTACACATAGGAATGTATCAGAATTTAGGAAAAAAGCTAGCATTAGAACCAAAATTTCAGTGATGATTGCTAGACAAAAATAGGATTTTTTTTTTTCCTGTGTTGTGGGTTTGGCTTTTTTAATCTACTGCCTGTAGTGTAAAAGAATAAAGCATTTTATAGATTCTATCAATATGAGACTATGTGAATAAAATCTAAACAATCAAACATCATATTAGCATTTATGAAAGGTCAATCCTTAAGTGATAACTATTTACAATTTGCATCAGAGACTGAGAAAACAAGGTTAGTACTAGATACACAAGGTTCTGACAAATTTTAATTTGCATGTTGGTTTTGGTTTTTTTTTAATTCCAGGAATGGGTTTGCACAGAGGCAGAGCAACCATTGATAGTGCCAGAAACAGAGGGGAATTAAAAAAGCTCACATTTTCTCTAAGGGAATTCACAATGAAGACCTCAATCATAATATGATACAACTGAATGTGATCTGAATCTTCAGTAGGGCACATGTCAAATTCTTGAATTGTCATACCAGCACAATTCAGTGGGTATACAGAAGATTCCAGGTTCCTGGAGAAATGTAAAAAAAGCTCTAGAATTGTCAGTTAATTGTACAGAGATAGCTGTGGAAGAGCTGATACTTCTCAACAACAGAGGAAATAGGTTGCTAGCATCAATGTTAATTTTAAGGACACCTAAAAAAGTCTGCCATGTTTTCTAGACCTGAGGCCACAAGGTTCCACAAAGTTACTGCTTTTGCAAAAGCAAAATGAAACACAGTAAAAAAAAAAAATTAAGCGAAAAAAAAATAATCACTGAATTCCTTTACAGCAAAAGCCACAGCTGCCTGGTCAGGGAATGGCACAAGGTGTGAGCATATTCCAACATGAGCAGTGCCTGAGGACCCAGTAGGTGAAAACTCATACAGAATCAGCAGCTAGGTGTGACATTTGAATCAGTGTGTTTCTCCTTAGTGACTGCAAATTCAGAGTCCCACGCAGACAGTGGTGAACAGGGGCAGAATGCAATTGGCACCAGTTGTATTTGTGCAGATAATGGTCATGTTTAGAAAAAAATCCATGTTTTATTAACACTGCTTTACTAAATGACCTTCACTGTCTGCACTGGCTCCCTTATCATGGTGGTGCAGGCTTTAACCAGGCAGAAGTAACCTAGCCCATCAGTACCTCTCAATCTGAGTTAATATACCCAAAACAGATTGTAGTACCCTTGTCCTATACATCACCTTGAAAGAAAACAAAATCTGTTGAGGTTTGACCTTTAGCTTTGCAAGGGATGTAGATCAATTTGAGTCTTCCATTTGCCACACAGAAATAAAAAATCTGCCCTCCTTTGTAAAACAAGGCATTTTGCAGATGAAAAATACTATAATTAGATAGTATTACAGAGAGAAAAATATGTACATTAATTGTTACATTCCTTGCTTTGTCTCAAGACATCAAGAATCATGCACTCCCATTTACTCACAGCCCAGAAAGTTTCATCTCCTTCCACAGAAGATGAAAACTTCATAATGCATTATTCTAAACACAAGTCTTCAGTTTTGAGCAATTTCTTCCCAACAATTCTCAGTCAATGTGTGATTGTCCTTGATCACAAAGGTTTGAAGACTAAACTCCTATCTCTTTTTAACTTGCCTGCCCAATTTACTTGAGGTTTTGACATTTGTAATCAGCAGGGGGTTTCACCAATTTGCATGAACACACTAAAACAGGTAACAGGAAAAAACAAAGAACTTCACAGGAAAGGACAGGAACATTCTTTCAAAGCCAAACCAGAATCATAATTTTTCATCAAAAGGTCTACACCCTGACAACAAAAGAGCAATCTCCCAAAGCAGAATACACTATGGAGCACCAAACAAAGCTGTTGAAAAGAGCTTATACTTTCAAATTATTATTTCAATTGCTGTCCTCCAGTTTGCCTTACACAGTGTGAACTTCAGAGTTTTGGGGGTGTTATTTTTGCAAACTGAGTCATGGCAAGTGAGTAGCTGAATCAGCAGTCAAAGCTGAGTCTGTTGTACTGAAAAGAGCTTAAAAGCACTAAAATTCCAGCTCAACTTTGTACAAAAAAAAAGATTTCACCTTAAAATTCCAGATGCTGAAACTCAAAAGAAGATAATCAGATATGCTCTACTTCAAAAGAAGATACTGGGCTAGATGGACCTTAGGCAAACTCAGTGCCTTTATTCTTATACAAAAAAACAGTTCTATCAAATGAGAAAAAGAGAACAAATACAACAAAAAATGTGAGCTGAGCTCTGTGTGTTTTTAAAGCCCTCTGCCTCTGAGAGAAGAGATCTTGTGAGCTGTGCCAAATCCTTAAAGTCTGAGAGAGAAAAAGTCTCGGGAATCTCTGAATGTTCTTTCACCCACTGAGCAGGACAAGTACAACAGCATGGTTATGTGTCCAAAGAAGGTGCTTGCTCACCAGCAACCACAATGAAAGTAAACCAGGCATCATCTAACCTATTGTTTTGTGAATTGAAAATAGGTGATGTCTATCAATGACTGCCAATGGTAGGAGGAAGGATTGGAGATCAACTCTATTTTAGACAAACAAAGACATATTGAAGGAAATTTTTTTAGTTTCTCTACACATAAGACTTCCCTACTGAGAGAGGAAGAGCCAGAAAGAGTTCAGGAAGAGTGAAACAGGAAATAGGTAAGAATTTCTTAGCTATGGCATTAGAGGGATGAGTTGCTAGGCATCTGCCCACACTGGGCAAATCTGTGCTCTGGCCCACGTTTACAAACACTGAAAATGGTCAGTTAATATTAGTATAGAAGCATGAGCCATACAGAAGAACCAAGTTTAATAAAAACAGTGCATATACTTACAGTGAATAAAAAAACTTAAACAGGAAAAGCCTTTCAGACCACAGATATTGGCTGCAATTTCCTACTGAATTTGCACTGTTATTCAACAGATGTACCTCCAGTTGGAGTTTCAAATTCAATTCATTCAAATTCTCAATTTCATTAGTTTCATTAGTTTTTTTCCCCTCTCTTGTCTACCAAAAGATTTTAAAAGGTTAAGTTATGATCATAACTTAATATAAGCACAGCAGCTATAAGCACAATACCAAAGCTCAAGACAGCAACTTTACCATGATGCTGGCACAGAGTTTGCTATCAAAGTATGCGGGGGAGTCTCAGGAACAAGACTGTGCTTCCCATTCCAACTCCACAGAGTTAAATGTGGAACCTTCCTAAGACCATGGCTTTGAAGTTCTGTATATACTCGCCTCCTGAGGGACAGGAGCTAAAGTCCAAAACAGGAATTCTTAAATATATCCCAAATGCCTTGGCCACATCATATATCCTAGTCAAAGGGGATTGCTTTACCTGAAATAAGCTCTGGTTCTGTGAAACATCTTGAGGTAACACAGAGCTTCAATATTTCCCCCAAAGCTGGGGAAGGTCACTTGATAAAGTAACAAGCAACAGGGAATATTTTCTGAAAAGGAATTTTTAAACATACACACTTTATTCAGCATAAGAAGCATAAAAGCATAAGAAAGATCCTTGTGATGCACTTTTCCAACATTTTTCCATTCAGCCCATGGGACCAAGTTCTAGGATAATCTATTTTTCCCTACTTTTCCCTTCTCATTGAAGAACTACTAAAACAGACCCCATTCTTCTGCAGTTTCCAGCTTCTTCTGTCACACGATCTCCCAGCCAGGACTTTGTGGTTAACTGCTGTGCCTTTAAGTCCCAGCCTGCAAGACAACTTTCTTGTAATTCAGTAATTTCTATCAAAAAGAGATGCTGTAGCACCTGGACCAAGTCATTTGAGAGCTGGTTGTCTTTTCACATCTTTGCTAAATTGTCTCTGTGTTACCTTGCACCTCTTGAAATTTATCTAAACCCAGTTTAAAGAAATAAGAAAGTAATGGAGAGGGCACAAAACAGCCTCAGAGCACAAATATACACTTTGTGTTGGCTGTGGACAGTGAAAGTGATAGCTAGTTTACATACACCAAGACCATGATGGTCTCAGTTACTGTTGACAAGTTCCCCAACAGTAAACACCAGAATAACTTGCCCAGGAAAGACTGGAGTCCTCCTCAAAAGAAATATACTGAGAATATTTAAGATACAAATGATGTTGCCTTAGGGTAGAGAGACACAGGGCTAGATAAACTCTCACAAACCCTTCATTCTGTATTATCTATTAAAATGGTGTTACTTTGTCAGCCTGTACAGTAACAGCATCACCTCCTTCCAAGCACACTGCAAACCACAGGATTATCCTTCTGTAACTGTCATTTCTGAAAACCTGACACATATCTGTCAGGTGGGTAGTGCTTGTAGTCCAGGCAGAAGGATTATTTCTAATCACTCCTGCAAGTATTCAAACTGTGCACACAAAAATGAGTATTTCACCCAAAAAACTGGAAAAGGAAACAACAGGCACTGTGGAAGTCCCAAGGAGTTTGGATAGTAGGAGACTGGAAAGCTGTCTGCACCAGAGAATTAGAAAAGGCACAGAGAGTCTAAAGGAAGTCAAGAGCAAGTCTCAATCCTGCCATTCAAGGACTAGAAAATGTTGATTAACACACAGAAGATAGTTACATTATGAAAGAGTCTCATACATAAGTTAATAGAATTCAACCATACAGCACACTGCCAGTTTGTGTTCTTCTTTTTGCTTATTCATCCCAAAAAATCACATTTAAAGGCTTTCATTCATGCATAGGCAGGATTACACACTAAGTCTACAAACCCCACACCAGACATGAAAAAAAATAAATCTGTGCTAAGCTAAGCCACTACAGTGGCTCTATGGGTAGATTTCAAAGGACATCCCCCTACAGAATTGCAAGCATTCTGCCTACCTTCCAGAGGGGATCAGTGTAAAACTTATGTTTTTTTATGAACTAATTCCGACCAAATACCATACTTGCACTGTCTGCCAAAATCAGAGAACGTTGTGCTCATTACTCAGCTCCTATGTAAGCAAAGCACTTGGAAATTCCCAAGGAGATGCACCAGGAAAGATTTAAGGATCCACAGCTTTAGCATTAGGAATATTCCTTCTTGCCAGGCCATCAGGAGGCAGCAGGCTCCACCAGAGAGACCATCCCACTGAATTCCAGCACTTGGAATATTTCATACAGGTACACCACACATACTAGCCAGGGGTCTGACAATGCTTTCACATCTTGCCTTTCAAAAACAAATTGAAACTAGACCCACCAGTGTCTTTCCCACTGGGTAAAGGCAAGCCAGGTAACTCCCTATGGCCCCTCTTCTCTTTCTCATTTACCCTCAGTCAGAAGGTTTCATTCTGATTACATTTCCACCTCAGGCATGGCTGAACTACATTTGAGGATAGGTTAAAGTAACTGACTTGCCTGAGGCTGCAAAGGAGCAAATGCCATGCTGTCCTGTTTTGTATCACACTCAGTCTCAGCAGGACTCCATGGCAAGGCTAGGAAATCTAAGGTAAGTCCCAGGCATGTGGTGTGGGCACAGTGCCCCAGTGTGGGCACAGGCAGGGCACAACATTCAGCTGCAGCACACATCCTTGGATAAAGCAGCAGCAACTGGTAACAGGTTCCTCCTGCTAGAGCTGTACTCTGAAGGTGTTTTGTTATAAGGACCTCCCTTCTGCATACTCAAATACCATCTCCAGCAGTGTTTCCATGTAGGTAAAAGAGGATTAGGAATCAGGGCCACCACTTGCAGCTCTTTTCTGTAGACAGGAGACCACTGAAAGCAGTAAATAGGCAGGTGTGTTAAAGAAGCTATCTAGAGCCCTACCTGAAAAACTTCAAACCCATTCTTTTCACATTGTTATTGTTATTCTTAGAACTAATCAGATGCATGTTTATAATTCCTGATGCAAAGCCTTTCTGCTGGTAATATTACATAGCTATGGTGAAAAGTGAAGTCTCATAGATCACATTACGTTTTCACAAGTACAACTTGAAGCTGAAGTTAAAGTGAGAACCAGGAGTATCACTGCCCTTACAGCACAAACTGCCATACAAATAAAAATACTCCCAGCTGTTACAGCACTGAGCTTAAATAATACATGAATAGTACTGTAATTCTGTACACTCCAAGCCACAAAAACCATAATTAGTTCAAAACCAATTCTGTTTCATCCCTTACTTTCAAGGCCTAGCTCTGAGGCAATTAATACTTGACAATTAACTGCATGCAGAGCATGTTCCAGGTTCTCCATAAGGATGGTGCCAAGAAAGAAAAAAATCTGGGTTCAAAGCAGACCATTCCAAGAATCAAGTACGTTTGGGTACTGAACACACTGCCCTCAGTCCCTAGAACTGACATTTGAGGTCAGAATTTAAGAACAAACCTCTCTGTCTTGGATGAGCTGCATTTGCCTCCTTTGAAAGCCCATCAAATATGTCAAACATGTAGCAGACATGAAATGGGTGGTGCTCTTTTACACTTTCTTATCCAGTGACAGCACTGGTCCAGGATTTTGCACTGGCCATCTCAGAAAAGGGTGGCAAGCTCAGCCCATTACAGCTACTTCATTTTTATTTATACAGTTCTTGATAACAGAGAAAATAAACAAGACATCAACAAGAATAGTTCTTCATCCATGGACACGTAACAATCTCATTTCTCCCTTAATACTGCTCATAATTCTCTTGTCCCTTTCTTCTTTCTCAAACACACAGAGGAAATATTTAATCTTTAAAGAACAATTTTAATAATGTCAGACAAAAATCAAAGGAAAAATCATAGATTATGAAAATACTTGATTTGATCATCTTCTGTTGTTTAAATATCACCATGGCATTTGCATGACTGACACCAAAATTACAAGAATGACAAAGAAGATTCTGCCTGCAGAAAGTCAGAGGTACTGATGGAGTTTGTGCACCTCTGCAAATACCAGGTACTTACAAAGACCATCAGTTTACTGGAACAAAACAGGTGATGTGAATTAATGACTAAAAAAGAAATAAAATTCTTTAACTTCAAGCATTCTGCTTCCAAGGTGTTGGCATATGAAGAGCAGGTACTCCATGACCACTAGGAAGAAAAATAAATAAAACAAAACAAACAAACCAAAAAAAACCCAACACAAACCAGACAAAATAAAGAAAAATTTCATCATTTTAAAACCACATTCTGTAGGCAAGTTAGTCAGAGGTTGTGGTTCCACCAAAGTAGGCTGAAATTCACATGTCCTTGTACTTATCAATTTACTTTAAGTCTTCAGAGAAAGCAATAGGGAAGCAGTAAATTGGCTTTCTAAGAAGGGACAGATGCAGACTCCATGTTGCTGCTGTTTGGACATCTGGCATTTGATTTCTCTCTTCCACAGTTTTTCTCATTGGTCCTGTAAGAAATGAACTAAAATTTCCCCAAAGCCACTTGCCTTAAAAAATGAGGTCCATTCAATGCTGACAGTGGACCAAATGAAACTAAAATTATTTTAATACTCTAATAAGGTGATTAAGGAAGCTGAAAGTGTATTGTCTATTGGCAGCTCTGATTTACCAGTCCACTTAAGTGAAACCAGCAAAGTAGTGGGGGCTGCACATCCCTTTTGTAGGCTCCTCTCCAGTGGAAAAACATGGTAAAAAACAAAAGCATAGGAAGGTTACTGCAGTGTAAGCGGAGTACAAGGACTACATTTTTACTAGGCTGATGGAAACATTACCTTCCAGTTGAGCTCAATGCCACAGTCCAAGACAAATTTCAAAGCTCCAGCTTTTATTTTTAAAAAGAAATTCAATATTTAAATGAGAGATTTTTAAAAAGTCTTTGAAGAATTTAAGAAGTTGCCTCACCTAAACAACTTCGCTTTTTCAAAGACTCAGTGTTAATCAGTATGGTTTGAGTGAAAGGGAAGCAAAGGGCAGAGAGGGGAAGATAAAGAAATACTCAAATCATTATAGATGCTTCATCCATAGATCTCTCACAAAGAGTGGGGGTTTATCAGTTTCATTCTGTAGGGTTGCATTGATATTAGGTTTGTCTACGAATTCTATTTCGCACGCCTGGGTGCTGCAAGGAGAACGCTCCAGCTCCAACACCGTTATGTTGTTTGGCTCTGATGCAACAAGTACATTCCTTGGAACATAAAGGGTCAGCTGAGGACCACGGGCTGGCCAGTAGCGACCAAGATTAAAGCCATTGATCCAAATTTGCCCCTGTTAAAAGAGAAAGAAAAAACCAACATTTTATTAACCTGTCAGAGATGAAATGACTAAATAGACTTAAGCATAACATTCTTGATATAGTAACTGAACTCCCTTCACCTTTCAGTTTGATTGAACACAAAGATAGAAAACCTGTACAAGAAAATGCTAATGACAGTCAAAAGTACTTAAATTCCCTGAGCAGTTAAAGCATCACTAATATTTAAAAAGAAAGTGGTAAAATACTGCAGTAATTCCAAACATGACAATAATTAGGAAAACAACTGCAGGCTCCTTGCATTGATTTTTGACCCAAGTTTAAGACCAAAACAAATCTGAAAACTGTATTTGCTCGAAGCTAGTCGTTAAAAGGAGAATGAAGACACAGAAGAAAAAAGCAGATCCTAATGCTTTTACGCTTCTCTGTATAAGAATACAATACCTTGGTAGTCCCTGCTCTCTGATTTCAAGGGCAAGATACAGCTTGTCTGGACACATAAAATTCAGATGACTCTTTTATTTGTAGTAACTTAGTTGACAAAAGTACTTGTGAAATGACACTGCAATAACGTACTGTTAAAACTGTAGTTACACACAACCATTAAAAGCCTTGGGATCTGCTAGTATTATTTTAAGTATGATAAAATTGTGGCATACAAATTCTTAAAATTGCTTTTTAAAGTTGAGGTGGTCAGAACCCCTAGCTCAAAATACTGTCCTAACATCATAAATGCCCTAAATTCAAAAGATTAAAAAAAAAAAAAAAAAAGGGGCAAGGAAAAAAGTCAAAACACTAATTTATCTATAGACATATTGAAGTGACATACATGCATATTTTTCCAAAAGTCTATAAATTGGCAGGCTACAGAACATTTAGTAAAACTCTAAACTGACTCCTACAGAGCTGAGCTGAGTCTTGGTTCTCAAGCAAGACAGTGAGGATATACTGCTGATTTGCATAAATAATTTGCTTTTACTCCTCCAAAGTGTCCTTTCCCTGTATATCAAACAAGAGCTCAGTATCAAGAATAGGGATCGGAACAGAAAACCGCATCCATGTTTTTCCCTCTTGGTTTGGTCCTTTGGTCCTAATCAAAACATAGAGGAAAACCAGACTCATGTCATGGATATACACTGATAAACATAATAAAATTGTCTGAATCAGTGGAAAGTAGGAATTTTACTGCATTCAGTGATTCACAAAGTTGTCTGGGATAGCTGAAATAAGAATATTTCAACACAATTTACAGAAGAACAAATGTAACGTAACAAGTATTGCTGTTCAAGCTGCTTTAGTGGTATTTTTCTAGTACTTTTCCTTTTTTGGGTATTTATGAAAACAAATTTTATGAAACTCACAAGAGAAACTTTTTAAGGAGTTCATAATGTACAAATGCCGTTATTTCACCTCTGTATCCACTTCCGTGGTACAAGATCCTATCTTGCACTGTTTTGCCAAGGTGTTAATAAACCTTGACCTCAAATGCTTTTTTCTTTTTTAAATCAAGTTTGTCTTTATTCAGTCTCACTACTTTCTGTAGTAAGTTTAGAGGAAAACATGGCATGAACACCAACTCCCCATGCACAAGATGGATGAGTGTACACACTAGACAGTAGCCCTCCTCTCACAGGGAATGACAGTAACCTGTGGGAAGTAAGTTTTTATTGTGGGAATCAACTGCACTAGAGCTCTGATGCAGCAGATATGATCAGACAGGTCTCTGTTTCAGATCTGAATCAGTCACTGGTTGTACTCCTTTTTCCAGTAAAGCGAAGAACTTAAATTTCTCAACTCCAAATTGTCTTTATTAACATTGCAGTTTCTAAAGACTCCACACTCGGGACTAAACAAGCAAATTATGACATTATATCTACTAAGTACACCCTAGAAAAAATAAAAGAGGGAGGAACTTCATCTTCACTAACAAGATTTCCTTTAGCAGGGACAGCAATTATAGCCCATGATTCCACAGAAAACAAGAACAGTCCTGACTCCAAATCCTCTTTTCTTCTGAAGAAAAAAAAAGGTCCAATAAATCTAAATATTCACTCAGTGGCTTGTATGCTTAAGGGCATCGTGATTCCTCATGTGAGAGTGGAGTAAGTTTTATTACTACTGAAGGGTTTAAAAAGTTCTGAAGGCAAGAAAGCTATAACATGGGTCCTGACTGTTAATACTGCACCTCTCCTTCCAGGTTGTCTCTCATGCTATATTCCTTGCCTTTGCAAAGGCAAAACCATCATTAGGACTTTAAGTTTTCTTGGTAAGTGCTGCTTCTGTGGTTTTTCAACTACTCAGATAGGTGAGTTTTATCCCCTATTAAGAATCCCACTCCACGCTTAAGCTATTTACACAGTGCCATGCAAGGAACTTAGGCCCACATACAGTGGGACTTGAGTGGAATTTACACTCTTTAAGGCCCTCTACCTTAAAGGTAAATTTGCTCATTTGTAAAGTTATCTGAAAATCTCAGTTTCCAGGTATCTTACTTAAAACTCTTGTCCAATCCATATAAAGCTTGAAGGATAAATTCAACAGCCAAATTTAAGTTCATCTAGAATCTCTTCCCAGGACTGCTTTACAAACTGTGTTTTACAAACTATGTAAAACAGAGGTTTCCACAGATCAGAGGAAAAGATTTCTACCAGTACCTAAGAATTCTCGGACTACCTTGCCATTTTAAATATGAGTTTTCCAACTGGCAAGTACAGCAACCTCACTTCCTGAACAAGATTTATGACTGATAGGGTCACAGAACTTACTAAAAGGGTCTAAAATTCCAGTTTCCATGAAAAAAAGCTATTTTTTGAATTTTATTCAGCAATCGTGTGACATCCATGTATATAGGAACAGGGACTAAGTCAGGCTTCCTCATCCAGCATCATCAACACCAAGAGCATGCATTGAATCACAGCCTTCTTCAAGTGCTTTAACTGCTACAATACTGGCAGTGGAGAGAAATTAACAGCAGCTCCTTCTCCCACTTCATTTTAATAGCAGTAAATTGTTTTAGAAAAGAACAATTTTGCTACCTAACACTGCCACAGGCACTTCCCTAAAGCCTGGACTTTAAACACTAAGGCTTCCAAGAGAAGTTGCAGTTCAGTGCACACACTCAGTTCCCTGTGCCTCCTACCAGGTAGCTGAGCTGCTTCTCACCCATCCTGCATGCTGGTGGTTTGAAAGATGGCACGGTGAAAACACACTCCTTCGTGCTCTAGCTACACTCCAGCCCTGTGAGAAATTCCCCTTGGCAAAGATGCCCACAAACTTCTCACAGCAGTGCCTCCATAATCCATTCAGTCCAGGTATTGGTAACCTTCTCCATGCACTAGATCCTTATCTGTGGCACATCACCAGCCACAAAGTCCAACACTTTATGTTTTGCAACAGGATCCATACAGTGCACAGCACCTCAAATATCATCCAAGAAAACCCCGCACAACTAAATGCAACTCTTCTAAACAGACTGACAGTTAATCTTTCTCACTGTTGAAAAACTGGGGTGGATTGGTTCAGTTGCCTTGGGTTTTTTTTGTGATGCTCTGCTTTCTAGATCAACACCATGTATCATTTGAATATGTTTCCCTTTTCTCAATGTTTTATCTTCAGATATACTAAAAGCAAAGAATCTATTTCTTAGTAATTTAAATAAATTTGAGACACCCACCACTACAACCAGCTTCTACCCATCTAAGAAAGGTGGACTTTGTCCACAGAAGTTTCGGTAGCTTTCTAAAGTGGACTTTGAGGTTGATACAGCAAAAACTTGTACCTTTGTCCAACCAGGAAAATTGACATAGGTGTCTTGTGGCAAGTCTGGAATCCCTCCAGGAATTGAAAGAGTACCAGTGTAAAATGTAGGTACTTCATAACTCAGTGCTTTGACAGCAGATCTCTTTGAGTGATGAAGGAGATAAATAATGCCATAGTTCACTGCTCCATCTATGTCTAGAGGATAGATTTCCCATCCAACAAGTACATCTTCAGCAAGAGTTAAATTTGAAACTAGACCCTAGGAGGAAGAAAAGAAAACAACACAAAAATATAATTAGTTTGTGTTATTGAAGTTATTTGGCTGCAACTATAAATCAGTCACAAATAAAAACTGAACCAAAGTAACAGCTGGCTGCCAATCTGTGTATGAAAAAAATAAGCATCTGGTCATAACACCTTATCAAGTTATAAGCTTTGCTTAAAGGGCTTTACTTATTCTCTGTGAAAGATCTTTTCCTCTTCAAAATTTTAGGCTTTCATTGATACACAAAGGTTTTTTCAAATTCTTTTCCTGTAACTGGGAAAATTTCTCTTTTGCTTTAACATGAACATGATTCCAAAACCTGAGGCTTAATAAAAAGGAGAAGCAACATTAAATATCATTAAGCCTGAGATACCATCACTTGGTAGCACTGAGTCATTAACCCAAGCCATTAACTTGCACAACAGCAGAGAAAGTCATAATTACTTCCCACAAATCTTCAGATAAGATACAGCATCATAAAATCAATGCACTTGCTTAATTCAGTGAAATACTTTCAGTTTACAGTCAGCTTCAAGCCCATGGAATCCCGTCTCGTTTCTATGGGACCATGTACACAGTGTTTCACAGCACACTGGGGTACTTGCACACCAAATGCCAAAGCAAGGTAAGGTCATAATTTAACAAGAAAGAAAAGAACATCAAGTTACCCCTGCACACATCCTAATTTTGTTATAGTTCCTAAAGTGGTGCTTCAGTGCAATGCAAGGGGTTGGTTTTAACTGCTTGAATAGATGCTGCATAGAAGCTGGTTTTCACTGCAACACAAGTTATGTTGCAAACATCACACATCAAACATGAACAAGCAAAACCACACTTTCCATGGCTTTGTAGAGCTGATTGTGTGTCTGTTGCGATATCTCATAAGCATGGCACTGTCTCCAAAAAGCTCACCATCTGTACAAGCACTAAGTGGTTTTCTCTTCCTTTACCTAATATCCACTTTACAGAACAGCAGTTTATTTTGCATATGTCAAAATAAAATACCTGCAGATGTCAAGTTAAGTAACAAAAATTTTCTATACAACCTAGACTCTGTCTAGCAATCAATTGAAGTAATGAAACATAACTTTAGGCTGAACCTTCTAACCTGCCTCCCTAAGCTCATCTGTAGGCACTATGAACAGGGTGATTCTTCAAATTATATTAAGTGCCTACTAAACATTCTTACTTAGTCTGCCTAAGAAAACACATTCAATGACCCTTATCTGGAGAAGATTTGTAGGAAGTACCACTTTCTCTGCTATTGTGCAAGTTAATGTCTTGGGCTACTGACTCAGTGTACCAAGATGTGGATATAAATTTTCCAAGTAAAACTGAGATATAGGTAGCAGTGTGCATGTGAGAAGACACATAAAAAAACAGAAACCACACTCTCTTCCTTTGTGTCCTTTAACAATTACTTAAATCAACAGGATGTTTTAAAACCAAAATCCTTTCAAGAGTCCTTCCCAAAAGCTAGATGCCTAGCTCTATTTCAAGCTCAAAAACTGATAAAACTCCAGCCAAACAAAACCCTGAAAATTTATCCTCTTTGCTAAAAATTTCAAGGCTTCACAAGGCAGGAACCTCTTCCCCTAACTGGATTTTCAAAAGCACATGAATTTTTAAGTTTCCAACATCAACATGAAGGAGAGCATGAGGGCTGGATTCTATAGAAAGAAGCAACACACATAGTCCAAAGCCACCCAAGGAAGGTTGCTTCTCTTCGCAACCTACAACCTACATTTAGAGGATTATTTGCACCATGGACATGTCTCTCAAACCTGATTTCACTCTTAAACTGTTAAAAGGTATCAGTCTGAATTTCTGCTCAACCATAGCAATTGAGCAGCTCCTTAATCCAATCTCTAAACCTTTACTCACTTGCCTTAATTAAACACTAAATATATAGGTTTCCTTATCATTTGGCCAGTTAATAAACAAATAAAAGCAACGTTGCTGCTGCCTCAACATGAAGGCTAAACACTGGGGTACCAGGTTCCTTCCCCTGCCACTCAGATAAGGGCAAAGTACCTTGAAGAAACAGTATGAACACAGCTGGCACTACTGCATCCTAATAGTATCAAAAATAAAGAAAAAAAAGGCATGCTGTGAAATTATACACAGCACAAACACAATACAGGACTGACATCTACAGCTCTCCTGTCTTTTATCGACTGTCTCACAGCACTGGGGATCTCATTAAAACTAAAACCAGAAAAGTTACTGTTTTGCCCCTGCCCTTCCTAGTGCTATATTAGTGGTACCCCTGTGGTATGGGGTTTAAATGCCAAGGGTTTGTTACCAAGGGAAGCTCCAGCAGGGGCTTTTCTGAGAAGATGCCAAAAGCTGCCCCATGTAAGACAAAGACAGTTCCAGATGACTCTGAAACAGACCCGCTGCTGTGCCCATCAGTGATTCTGGGAGCACCTCTGATGAAATATTTAAGAATAAATTGTGTTCCCCAAGTTGAGTTTGTTTTGACCATGACAGTAATTTCTGAGTGATCCCCTTGTCCTTATCTTGAACTACAAACTCTTCATTACATTTTCTCCCCCTCTCCATTTGGTGGAAGGGGAGTGACAGAACGGGCACATGGCTTTGCGGGCACACGGATGCCAGCCAAGGTCAACCCACCACGGCCACTCATGCATGGAGGTGCCAATCCCAAAGTGTAGCACACACCCAGAAACTCAGGGAAGCACTCTGATAATTGTCTCTGAACTTCGAAATGGCACTTTTGCATGCTAAAGTGCTCATGGACAGCCTATTCCAGCCACGGTCAAGAGTACTGCAAGGGTACACTGCTGACAAATTAAATGGGACAAGAACAAAGATAAAAAGGTGTATTTATGTACACACAACATACATCCCCCCAGCTTGCAAAAGCAATCCAAGGATTCACAAGACTCAAAGTGCAATCAAGTTCTGGACCAATTTCCAGCCCATTTTTTGAGTTTATAGAAACAATTTTAATAATGTTATCTACAAACTCATCTGAACCAGAAAATCTTGTGGGTGAGGCTTTGGCTGACAATGTAAGTGAACAAACAAATAAAGTTTAAATGATGTCTAGCAGCTTTTAATTTCACATTGATTTTGGTGACTGGAAAAATTCAGATCGAAACTAGTGACTAGCTATATTTTAGGTAAAGTTACAGCTGTCTAATCCTGACCTTTTTGCTCTTGCTAATTCATTACTTTCTTTTTAACCTGTGGAAAAGATGAAAAGCTATCACAATCCAATAACTCATTAGATTTTACTTACCTTAAAATCATTATTGTATCTACCAAAGTTGACTCGGCCCATATTCTCTACCAAGATGTCCAGATTTGCTCCAGCTTGCCCAGTTATATTTATCATTAGTGATTTGTCCCTTTCAAGGACACCCTGAGGTATCTACATGAATTACAACAAGAAGAAAACAATAACCACTGAAAACCAAAAGTGTTCTGTTATTTGTTTTTTTAACTTGCATGAAAAAATTAAATGTGACAAAGGAAAAAAAGAGAAAAGAAAACCCCTTTCCTCTCCGCCTCCTGCATGCGAGCGCACACACACACACACACACACACACAAAGGGCTCCTACATCAGCATTCACATTTCAGTACATCAACTTGCATGTGATAGTGGGTTTTGATGCACCTGATTCACAAAAAACAAGTTCCCAGATTTAGTCCAGTGACTGAAAAGATTTTGGCAATATCAGTGATTTAATCATTGACTTCATCTTACAATTATGTGTGCACCAATATTTAGTTCTATTTATTCCTATTCCCACAACACAAGGGAAAATGAGCTCGAGCTGGACACAAAGGTGATGAGAGTCAATATGGGTCAAATATTAACTAAAAAATTGACTGCAAAATACATGTATCTATATTAGCTCATATTAAGCAAGGCCAAAAGCCTGCTTATGGAATGAAAGACTAGGTTCACATTCTGTACAATAAACTTCTTTGGTTTTTTTTGAAACTGTGGTTAGGAGCCAGTTTCATCAGGCTTCCTCCTTCTTCCACCCTCAAAGGAAGTAAAAAGAGAATACTAGTAAAAAAATCTTAGCAAATACTGCAGAAATCCACCAAGTATATCAGTATATATCAGTAACATAGTCCATAAACCTGCAAGTAAATCTATTCCCTAGGTCTTTTATTCACCTCAGTCATTAATATGTATCAACATTCAAATACGTCAAAAATGTCAAGACAGTAGGTAGCCATGTTTTTTGAAATACTAATTTAAACATCTGGTATGAATCATAAGAAAGTATATACTTCCTTATTTCCTCATGTGATTAAATAAGATCAGGGTTGCTTTGATGAGGAAAGGAGGAAAAAAACCCCAAAAACCTAGTCTGCATCCTCGACTTTCATGAAGGCCCCTGATGGCAAAAATTAATACCAGCAAACAATGTTTTTACCCCATCAACAGAGACATAGGCACGATCATGGACTCCATTGAAAGGTGAAGACAGTGGTGTTGGCTCCACACAGCTCTTTGGAAGTGTAGTTCTATATAGTACATACCCAAAATACTAGGAAAAGAAAAGAAAAAAGAAAAAACAACAGATTAATGAACCAAGTCATTCTGTAGTTTCAATTCAGGTCATGAATTAAAAATATCCCACATTTCTGCCTACATGCCTGCACTGAAGTGCTAATTTTCATTCACTTCAGACAGTGACTATCACAGACATCATTTCAGACGGGAGTTTACTTTGACCTTTAGGTAATGGGTGACCTTTATGGAAACCGGTAAAAATCCCTTTATAACTGACTTTATATAAAAAAACTTGTAAGCTCACTTCTCACCCAGTGCCCATAAACTGATATATTCATCAAGTCAAAATTATCAAATTATCCATTAAATACTACATGGTTTACATCAGGAACATTTTGGAATAATTTTCACTAAGTTCCTCATCGGGAATGGAAAAAAATAAGTCCTAGCCATTCCTGAGACCTTAACAGGCTGGAGAGTTGGGTAACTAATGAACTTCAAAAAAAGGCAAGTGCAGGGCCCTGCACCTGGGGAATAATAACCCCATGCACCAGCACAGGCTGGGGGCTGATCTGCTGGGAAGCAGCTCTGTGGAGAAGGACCTGGGGGTCCTGGTGGACAACAAGCTGTCCCTCAGCCAGCAGTGTCCTGGGGGCCAAGGAGGCCAATGGTATCCTGGGGGCATGAGGAAGAACATGGACAGCAGGTCCTCAGCCCTGGTGAGGCCACATCTGGAATGCTGTGTCCAGTTCTGGGCTCCTCAGGAAAAGAGGACAAGAACTACTGGAGAAGATCCAACAGACAGCTATGAAGATGATAAAAAAAGTCTCTTAAGACCTGAAAATTAATACTTCAGAGAGGAGAGAAATCAAGGTGAAAGCCAAAACAGCACAGACACTTACAACCCCAGGAAGAAGAAAACCTCAGGTGCAAAACAGGAGCACTGCTGAATATGAAAAGTCCTCCAATGTAAAAATATAGTACTATTACTTGTGTGCTAGATAAAAGTGTAAGACATGACATAAGAAGAGTAATACCATGGAGGGTTGTTCAAATAAACTGCATAAAATTACTACAAAGTAATTTTGGAATTGCTGAAAGTAAATTTGGAACGGCTGAAGGAATCCTCACCTGCTTTAGCTCAACAAAAGTCAGTGGGTAAGTGCTTCTCACTGCTCCAGGTGACAGTCCATCAAGAGCCTCCAACACAGTGCCTGCCTGCAGCACAGAAAAGCCAGATATGTGAAGGTCAGTAAGTTTCAGTCCAAATATAGCAGCTTGCACATCCAGTCGTCAAGTCAGCTAGCTCCATGTGCCCAGAAAGTTAACAAATCTTTATACCATCCTTGCAAGCGCATTTCAAATGCAATATAGCAGAGACAACAGAGTTCAAGAGAGAACTCCGAAAGAAACATGCCATGTGTACAGCAGAGTTTAAATAAAAACTGATGTTCTAATTTTGCTATGCATTCATAAAAATAAAAGTGACCCTTTATTACTTAACTAGAACTACCCCAGGAGTTTCTCACAAACATTGTATAAACAAACAAAACTGCTCTGGATGATAAATACAAAGCAATATATTATCTAAATTTTGCTCAGTTATATTTAGAATCAAGATAGGGAAAATGCCACTGATTCCCACTGAGTTACTCTGGAATCATTCTGAGCTAAGTAGGGATACAGTTTAATTCCATCAAGAGCCATCCAAGATGAATTTATCCTATTTAGTCTTAAATTATTTTAGAAACTCTAAGGCTGTAATTAAGTTGTCATATGTAAGTAGCTGGACTGGTTTTAATGAGACTGGGAGCAAGGTTTAAGATTGTCACACACATAAATACCTCGCTGAATAAGGAGTTGGATGTGCACAATTAAATTGCCTTTTATTGCCATTATGGAATATTCTACCTCATCTATGATTCTCTCTCAAACACCACTATCTGTTTTAGGTGAGTCAAAATGCACATAATATGCTTAGTGTCTTACAAGCTCAAAAAATCAATTGCATGTGATTTTTCATTAAAGATGACAGTCTGTTTCCCCAGAATTATTGTCACTGTTCAGTGGTAACTACACGTTAGACATTCAAATACCTCTCATATACCAGATTTACATTCAAATCCTTAATAAGAAAAAAAAAAAGGAAAAAAAAGGTACTTAAAATCATGTAAAACTATACTGTAAGAGTACGCACAGCAGTACAAACTTCTGTAGGTACTTCAATAACAGAAATATTGAATTTTTGCAGAACTTACATGAAAGTTGTACTGAAATATTAAAATGTGCATACAGTATTTTGCAATGATCAAACAGAAGGCAACATGAATTATCTACATACACATAATTGAGTCTGCAGTTTTGGCTGGGAGTTAATTTTCTTCACAGTAGTTAGCATGGGGCTGTGTTTTGGATTCTTGCTAAGACTGCTGATAACACATGGTTATTTTGGTCATTGCTGAACAGGGCTTACACAGAGTGAAGAACTTTTCTGCTTCTCTCACCAGAGAGTAGGCTGGGGATGCACAAGAAACTGGGAGGAAAGACAGTCAGGCCAGCTGACACCCCTGACCAAAGGGATATCCTGTGCCATTGATGTCACGCTCAGCAATAAAAGCTGGAGGAAAAAGAAGGAAGGGGAGACGTTTGGAGTGACAGTGTTTATCTTGCCAAGTAACCAACACACATCAATTGTTCAAGAGGTATGTGATGTGGTACTCTGGAACACAGTTTAGTGAAGAACACAGTAGTGGCAGGGTTAAAGCTTGGACTCAGTAATCTTAGAGGGTTCTTTTCCAACATTAATGATTCTGTGATGGAGCCTTGCCTCCCTGGGGAAGGCTGAACACAAAGGTAGTAGCAAACGAGCTCCTTATTTGGCTTTACTTATGTGTGCAGTTTTTGCTTTACCTACTGAACTGTCTTTATCTCAACCCACAAATTTTCACACCTTTCTGATTCTCTCCCCCACCCGACTGGGGGAGAGGGTGAGTGGCTGCATGGTGCTCAGCTGCCTACCAGGATTAAACCACAACAACCATGTAGACACAGATCTAAACAGACTTCTGAAATGAGCTTGTCTTAACTCTAGCTAGGAACAAGCAAGTCAAAGTATGCCATAAGTATATAAAAGGTAAAACCTGGAGGTTGGGACACGCTCACTAGCGTGAACTAGCTAAGCATGTTCACTTGGGCAAGAAGACTGCCGGTGAAACATGGCTTGCAACATTTTGATGAAAGTATGCTCTTATGTTTTCAGTTTAAAAGTTGTACCTAAAATAGCAATCATCTTTCTTATAGTAAAATTTCCCAAACATTCTAGACTGCATACATAGTCCACTCCTTATTTTGTGCTCCTCCAAAGGAGCCAGTAATGTTACAGCAATATCCAGAATTTGCCACACCACAAGAGAGATTAAGCTACCAGGTCTTCAACAGGAACTGTGAAGCAAGAGATGCACAAACACTGAAAAAGGTAATTATAGAATTTTACAGTCCTATGGGCATTAACAGTCCAAGCCCT
This sequence comes from Cyanistes caeruleus, assembly GCF_971803275.1. NCBI lineage: Eukaryota > Metazoa > Chordata > Aves > Passeriformes > Paridae > Cyanistes > Cyanistes caeruleus. The sequence goes on from NC_141701.1 coordinate 108,783,830, forward strand.
AGGTGGATAGCAAAACCAGAAATGAATACAAGCAGCATTAGGACATGGTCGGCACTTGAATGAGTTACTTAGCAGCAATGAATGCTGCTTTGTGCCTTGCTGACCTGAGTATTAGCAGCTTGTACATGTGCTTCTTTGACTTTTTTTTTAAGTTCCTGCTACCAAAGGGGCTTCTGTTCTGAATACTGGTAAACCATGTATGATTCATTTAGGGATTGGTAGAAGCTTGTTTCTTTGAAACTTCAGTAGTTTTATTTTGTTCAGCTTTTCAGTCTTCAGCGGTACATATAAAAAAACCTTCAAGACAAAATCTAGTCTTGCTGCAAATTCCTGTTGACTGCTACTTCATGGACAATCAGTACCACAAGAGAAATTTAACAGTAAACTTAAAACTTACAAATATTGTCAGAAATTTTAAAAAACAACCTGTAAACTGCTAAAAAAAACCCCCAACAACCCAATACTTTTTTAATTCTCCAAAGCGAAGTCTTCAAAACCCAAGTGTAAGGTCAAGCATGAAAGAAAAAAAGAAACTAAACAGCTCCAACAGGAATATCCTGTTTGCTTAACCTCCTTCTAGCCCCAACACACACCAGCACTGCCTGCTACTTGCTATTGCTTGAGCTCTCCACATATCCTAAGACTTGAGTACTTCTCCAGAACTTACAAGTCTGCAGGCTGCTGTGCTAGGGAAAGCACTTCCTTGTGACCAAGCACTTCTCAGGGCCCCCCCAGGTGGTGACCAGAAACTACCACATGCTCACAAGCCTGCACAGCCACATGGACACATCACAGGAACTAAGATTCATTTATTTCCTTCTGGAAAGAATACTTCACAAGTTCTGGGGCTTAAATCCTTAAAACCTATCATCTTGTTCACACTTCTGGAGCGCATCTATTTCAGTTCTGCCTTTGCCTGACCTCATTCCTCACCTTCAACACTTCTCTTTTACATCTGTGCAACAACATTTTTTCCTTATCACCTGCTTTCCTGCCTTTGCTCTTACATAGCAATGTCAGTGTTTCCAACATCTTTAACAAATTGTATTTTTCCCACCCAGGAGGATTTTTTAAATAAATCAATAACTCAGAATGAACAATTGCCTCATCAGGGGAGTTGGTACTTAAGGACTGAACTGTGACAGAATATCTTGAGGAAAAAAAAGATAGAGAGCAGCCTGCTCTGGTTGCATGTACCTCCATAAAGTACATCATATGACCCCTGAAAATACTCGAGAGTCTCCTTTCTCTCATCGTTTCTGCAAAAGTGTCAAGTGAGCTGGTTCACTGGAGCAGATTCAATGCTCTCCATGGCAGATTGCCTGCTGGACCTGAGCTGCAGAGTAAAGATCCACACAGTACCTGTGTTAGCACTGATTGTCACTGCAAATGACATAGCTAGGAAGTTTACTGTTACCAAAGCTAAGTGATATTATTTAGAATATTCCCTCTCTGATATTCACAATACATTAAGGCTTCTCCACACAATCAGGTGCATTGGAGCTGGTTCCAGCTGGGGCTAGAATGGAGTTGGGAAGGTGGCTTTGGGCTGGCACAGTACAAACCCTCTGTGATTGGAGACTCATCTTGTGTTGCAAGGTAACCCAGCAGAGCAAACTACTGCTGAAGTTAAGCCGCAGGTCATAGAGCAAAAGGCTGCCTCCTTCACAGAAAACAGTTCCAGAGGCTCTCAGTGCAGAGGGCAGTGTATGTACAGGCATGACAGGAACCTTACATCTGGTGGTTTAGACATGCCATCTGCATTTCTAAAACTGATGCCTGGAGAGTGTAACACTTCCTCTCAAAAAAATCAGAAAATGTAGAAGGTGCAGATCAGGTCAAGGATGCAATATCTGAGCAAGTTTAGTCATCTGACTCTTTTGTGAGAGTCCAGCAGCATTCATTTCTTGAAGGCATGAAAGTTCTTCATTCTAGTGAAACTGGACAGCCTTATCTGAGAGCCATGATCCATGACAAGATGGGAGAGTCAAAATCTGATAACTGGGCTGCCAAGTCCTTGCAACCAAAGACAGCAGCCACGGTGGTGGGCGTAGCGATGAGAGCCTATAATTAGTCACTACTGCCAGTTCAGTGAAACCTCATATGGCAAGAAGACACTCAAAGGTTGTTGAAAGTGATACAGATCTCTTTCAGCTTCACAGGTGAAGCGCTTTTATGTAAAAAATACTTCTGCCCACCACTTGAGTGGAATGACTTGAAAATGCCTGCAAAGCCTTATCACTACTAAATTTTGCAATGCTTCAGCTGCAGAGATGAGATACATCACTAACTGGAAAAACAACTGCCAAATTGAAATTACAGAGTATAAAATCAAAGCATTAGGAGTTACAGTATCCAGCACATCAACTGCAGTAATCCTCCATCTCAAAACTTGTCTGTGCTCAGCAGAGAGAATATAGCCAAGTTCGTACCTGCTGTCTCTTCTACTGCCCATTAAACCATCCACTTCACTTACTGCAGAAACCTAGGTCTCAAATGTAACTCACAAAAAATTGTTCAAAAAACAGTGCTTGGTCCTAAAATGATGGTGCTGTGGTCAAGCCCCAGATACTTGTGAGCTGACCAGCTATATGACCTATTGTCAGACAGGATATAGCAAGGCTGGGTTCTGAGTGCTTAGTTCTGGCTGCTTTTCCCTCGGCAGGAAACTGATTTAATTCCTCTCATCAGCTACAGATCTTGTCAGAAACTTTATCAATAAGACTTTCAAATTTATCAAAAATGTTCCACTTTCAAAATGTATATGCCTAGAAGTATTTAAAATACGTATATCCTACTTTTCCTTCCACTTCGGAGGCATTACCAGCTACAAAAACACTCTTTGTTGTAAGTCTCACGGTAACATTCCCCCAGCTACATTACTGATACATGAGTTATCTTTAACAACTATGAATCTGTTGTGTTAATAATATATTAATTTCAGTTCAGAAAAGCTTCAGGCACATACTGCATTTTATAAACACTATCTTTTTACAGCCAGGCAAGATGCATTTGATCATTTTCTAACATGGGCATGATTCCTAGCTCCCAAGCTCTGCACCCTCCTTCCTCTAAGTTTGCTTTCAAGGTTTTCCTCTTTATTTTGTAGGATATCTAGAGCCTCTTGTGACACCTTCATGAACGTTTTTTCATTAAAAGCAAACATACAGCATTATGAAAAGACACACAGTGTATTACAGATGTTAATTTACCTTCTGCAAGCGTATCTTCCCGTATGCAAATTTAGGTGTTGTTGGAGGGATAAGACCTTCTGGTAACTGCTTATACTAGAAAGAGGAGAAAAAAACCACACACACACAAGTTAAATACAAACACACTTTAACTGAATTCTTGCTTTACACTTTACAACTTAGAAAATTATAACTTTGGCTTAAAGTAAATAACCTCCCTAAAGGTTACCACCACATCTAGTCTTAAGATGGAGATCTTTTTTTTTAAAGGAAAAAATCTGACTTGATCATGTATGGTGAACAATTTTTAAGAACTATTCAATACTAGGTAAAAAGCATAATGAACAAAGTGAACGATCAAAATTCCCAGTACCCTTGGAGCCCTCCTGTGGCTACGGCCTGAGTTACTCCTACTCCACAGCTTTTCTGCAGTCCTCTCCCCAGTTCATGTGAGCTTGAGTCAACCTTTCCAAATCTGTAGGACAGTATTTCCACGTGATCCTTCATCAGCAAAACTTCCTTACAGGAATTATTAGCCTCTTGTGCCTTTCCTTTCAGTGTTACTATATTCCACCACTACCACCTGCTACTCCATTACTGCCTGGGCTGGGGTCTTTGAGAAACAAACCTGGAGACCACAGCTCCACGAACCCCTGAGGTCACATCTTCAGCTTCCCTCTGTTCCTGCTCTAGACAACTGTTCAATCAGTCATAACAAAGAAATGCTCTGACCACCCATCTACTTCTGGTTTCTTCTTGTCCTATACTTTTAAGAAGATCACCTGAAATCAGAAGAGAGAAGGGATGAAGGGCCTCCACTCACTACTTTCCTGGACACCTTTGAGGTGTTGCAGACAAGACAGTGGCTTTCTGCCCAGCAGTTTGGCCTTCTCCTTTCTGCACCTACAGCCTTCTTTTCTCCTTGCTTCATCCCCTTCTCCTGCTCCTGCCACTGCTTAATAGCCACTCTTCCCCCCTGTTTCTTCATTAACTAGACATGGCCTGTCTGCATATTAGAGAAAAAACTTCTGCAGATGAGACACATATGTGAACAAGCAATCCAAGCCTACATTTTAATAAACATGCACAAAAGACCACCCTTGTGAAGTGTCTCCATCTGCAAATTTGGTGACTTTGGAGTGCTTACCTTGTCAGGTTTGTTTTTTTTAATAAATTTCATTAGAGGTTGAAAGGGTTTTTGGTTTAGTTGGGGGTTTGTGTTTTGTTTTCAACAGACCACACCAGTATGATTCCCAATGCTATCCTGTGAATTGTCAGTTATGGATGGATGAAAGCCTGATTTACATTTCTAGTAAGAAGTGAATTTCTTCTCCTTTGTATTGGAAAACAATCAAGATACTCAGATTTAAAGAAAACAAAAGTCACATACACTCAAGAAGAGAAGTCAAAAGCAGGAAATTTCAGCTCAAATAGTAAAAATTAAGAGAATGGTCTCAGCAACTGAAAGAAACTGTAGACTGAAATTTTTCATTACATTTTTTAACTAATGGAAACTGTAAAGGAGGACTTTAATGTTATCCTTGTAGCACAGCTAACATGTTGAACACAGTCATTTGTTACAGGCAACTTTATTTTCTTTCATCAGCTTCACCTCAAACTGCAGCTGAGTAGATCACTTGTTACAGGTTTAGAATCCACAGCAGTGATAAGAAAGCTTCACTGAACATCTATGGACATGCAAAGTAAGAAACAAACCAACCACACCAAAAGATGACCCAATACATCTGAGGTTATAGTGAACATTTTACATCTTATCAAGGCTCTCTCACTGCACTAGAATACTACTTACATCTCAGAGAGGGGTCTTGCACCTTGAAGAAAACAACAACTGTGGATTTCTCTGGTGAGAAAAGCTGTATCAAGACAGGAAACTCCCCTTGGAAAGGCCATCAAAACTATCCCATCAATTTATCCCATCAGGCTTAGGGATAATGGCAAAATTGAAGAAAAAAACACAACACAGCAAGCCTTCCACAGTAACAGAGATAAAGGCATTCTCAATGCTAGAGAAAGTGTAGTACACTTTAGAGAGATCTGCTCTCAGAATAAAAATATCTTCTAGTGAATAAAAATGTTGCTAGTATGCAACAGGATAGTGACTACAAGCTGAGCCTTTGGATTCACATGGAACCTGCTTTTAAGCCTCATCTGAACAGCCTCCAATACAAGGCTATTTAAACCCAGACACAGGTTCCATGTTTTACTTCAATCTCCAGTTTGTGGAGACACTGTGCATTTTTACAGCAAGGCAAAGCTGGTCCCACCCACTAGCTGCAGTTTGTGAAAACACAAAACCAAGATGTGTTCTTTTGAGTAAGCCTGGTCTTTCTCACAGAGGCCCAAAACCTCAAAGTGAAGTTTGGGACAGACAACTAAAGCACCAAACTGCAGCACACATCGGGCTGATATCAGGTCATGAGTCTAAGCTGAGTGAATGGCTGTCTGATGCTGCAAGGTAAAGGCTCTGTACACTCCTCCTCCACCTCTACTCCCAGATAAACCCTTCCCACCTCCCTCTGCTCCCCTTGTGGCAGCACTGGCGCTCATCTGACTGAATGAGCTGATTCACCTTACTGACCTTGAAAGAAAAAAAAGACAGCAAAAAAAAGGAGAGCTGAACCATGTCAGCATCAGACCTACACCAGTATCCTCTCCTCTATAAGGGAGGAAGCCATTGGGTCAGAAAGAACAGCTAGAGAGGTGCAAGATCTTTTGCTTTTTGTAATAAGAAGTTGCAGCTAGGTTGGCCTAATTGTCTTGTTCCATTTCACTTCCCCCAACTGCAGAAAATAGTAAATTGAGAAGTAATTTACACCAACACAAGAACAAGAGTGCACCGGGTATGGATGTTTCAAACAACCATTCTAAAAATGTCCTGGGGACACTCACCATACCAATGACTTTTCTCAAGGCAAAATACTTTTCTGTCAGATCTCCCGCCTCGCTCAGGGGAGCATCATAGTCATAACTAGTGGGCTGAGGCATATAAGGCATATTAGCACCTAAGGGAGGAGGAAAAAAGAAAAATACATGGTTCAATACAACCAGTGGAAGATATGCTTTTTTTCCAAAGGTATCAACTTTCAGAATTCTTTCCAATTACTGCCAGACTCTGCTACATTTTTAGATTCAGTGTAGGCCTTAATGTCTGGGATTTGGCATAAATCAGTCAGATTTGATGATGGAGGACGTTGTCTTTGTGAGCTTACACCACTCTGTGAAATAATCTAAAAATAAACACATTTATCTGTGTTTCAACTGTTTCACAGCACTGAGTGAAGCAGAAGTAGCCTTGGCAAAGACAAATAGCATGTGGGTTTAGCAAAACATGTTGGAAAAAAACAAAGAACAGCTAGTGCAGTGCAGTCATGTCTTTTGCCATATGCAAGTAGGCACAACTTATTCTTTCACAAAATACATTACTACCTAATTCATAAACAGCTCCCCTCCACCACTAGTAAAATTTAAATAATTTCTTACCATTCCAATAGGCAAAGTTAGTTCCACCTATAAACATGTACCTAAAAAGAAAAAAAATCAGGTTTTGCTGAACTGGGTAAAGAAATCCCCCCAAAATTAAGCTCTACTGAACACACACTTACAGGTTAACGTTAGCACCACGTGCCAGGATTTCATTAAGTGTTTTAGCTATAGTTTCTGCGGGCACAACAGAATGACGGTGCCCCCAGTGATCCAACCATCCAGTATAAAACTCAGAATTAACCTGAAAGGAGGAAGGGCAAAAGAGGAAGGGAAAACATGAAGAGGGAACAAGAACAGAATGCATTGTGAATTAAGGCTCCTAACTGTAAGAGGGAAGGAAAAAAAAGCACCTTGACTAATTTGAGCCATTTTTAAACTACTATAAATACAGCAAAGTACATACTAAATCAGTCCTTTTCAGCAGACTACAGGACAAAGGAACTAAAGGATTGTTTCAATAATTTTATAGGGACACTTTGAAAATAATTGCTTAAGCATCAAAGAGTACGGATTTCCTGGGAACCTGTCAACAAGGATGTGTTTCAGATTCTTGGCATTCAAATAAATGATGGAACCAACATATTCTCTGCAGAATAGCACACACAAACTGGATGTAATGAAAAATATTTCAAATTGCTTTCTAAACAACTCCTTAGCACAGAGATAATCTTATACCCTCAATGGGCCTTCTCCCTTTGTCAAAATGGCTTCCAGTGTGCTCAGATCCCACTTTAGCTTGTCTGAAACCTCTAGGGTAGCTGAAAACAGGAAGCAACTTCTAATCTGCCCTTTTAATTTTGCTTTTAACTTCCACCTACACACATATCTCACTAACTCATCTAACCATCCCTAGCGTTTCCGCTGCTTTGTAAACATTTATCTTAGCAAGGAAAACTACTGAAACAAATCAATACTTTTTGAGACTAAAATAGCATTTGTAGAGCAGCGGTTAATGTGGATTTGACAAACACACAGAGAAGCTCTTCGATTCACTTTTTCTGACTTGGAAATTATGCCCTCATCAACAGGTCCCTAAAATTGTTCAATGCACTGCTGTCAACCCTTCTCTGATTAACAACTTCAAGATTAGAAATGATACAAAAAGTTTAAGTGAAAACACATACCAAAGGGCCCTTCGGTTCACTGCTCCTTTGAGCTAAGAATGCTGCTGTAACATTGCCACCTGTAAACAGAAAGAAATAGAGTTGCTATATCCATGACTTTCTGGATCCATCAATTTACTGAAACTGGTATCTTATCTCCCTCCACTCTAGCAAAAGTCATGACAAGAAAGGTACTCCAGCAAACATAGGAATCAATACTTTTGATTCTGATGTTTAACTTACAAAAGTTATTTTAAATATATGCATGAACATATGCATGCTTGTGTACATGCCTTTGCTTTTAAGATACCTCTTTTGAAAACCCAGCTTTTCTCAGAAATGACATCCTGGCACAAAGAAGTCTGAGATGTGTCAGAATTGTTATTGATCATTGGAAAATCTAAATCTGGGGTTACGTTACCAAGGCTACGGGGAAGAACAGAAACCAGGCAATTTCTAAAGAGGTGTTTCACTTTTGATCGCTCCTAGTGGCTCAAGCCACAGTAGCTGGAAATAACCACTGTGGTGAGTGGCTCACCATTACATAAAGGATAAAAATGAAAACATTCACAATTTCATTCAACTTGCAAGAAAACACATCCCTGCTAAACAAATGTGTTTGGCTGTAGAGAGAATAATGTACAATAAAAAAAATGAAAATATGTGTCTTGGAGTTTGTTTCTTGTGCCTTAAGCCTATTTTGCCAAGTCCATGCAGTATACTAACATTTAAATCTTTAACTCTCCTATCAGAAGGGTACTGTCTGATCACACTACTGAATGGCTAAATGCTTAGCCATTCCTCAGGCTTATATCACAGCAAATTGTAGCAGTGTGCACATTTCTAAAGTACTGTTGTTTTTCCAATAACCTCTGGCTTAAAAAGAAATGTATTTGGCTGGCTGGATTCCAGGACAGACAGAAAGCATTCAAAAAAAACCCAACATTAAAAAAGAACATTAAAAAAATACAAGGAATCAATGCCAACTATTACTGTTAATTTTTAGGAGATACGAGCTATGAGCAGCGTAAATTGGTTATTCATGATTTCAAGACGCAAGGAAGTGATAATGACTTTCTAAATGGGTGCTCACAGGGGATTCTTGTATGTTTAAGAGTACATAAAATACACATAAATGCCTGTTACCCCATTTAAGCAAGGCTGTCAGGTTTGACAACAGTCCAATCAGTTTGTCCTGCCACAAATACTCAGAATATTTGGAAACAAGTAGCAGTCTCCAACCTGGAGCAAAGTCCACTGTTGCATAAAGACCCTGGAGAGCCCCACATTTCAAGTGAAACTGGCTTGCACCATCAGTTGTGAAGAGCACCACCTCATCCCCAAGATGCTGGCGAAAGAGCTTCAGAAGGAAACGCAGGTAGTTGTAGTCGCAAGCGAAGTAGCTCCCATACTCGTTCTCTACCTGTAGAGTAAAAGCAAATCAGTAAAGCCATAGCCAATTCAGTCTGCATCTGATAGCAGAACAAAGCATAAGTCCAACCCTCTTCTTCCTTTGATAGCAATATCGAAAATCTCATTTTAACTCCAGATCTGAGGAGCAGGAGAACACAAGACTCATTCCTCTCACCTGGATTTTAAAGTGGAGCCATCACTGTGCATAGCTAAGCCATTTTCCTTCGAAATTCCACACCCCCCAAAGTACCTACTTAGCTACAGTGATCATAATACAGTCTCTATTACAAGTTGAGATCTGCAACACACCTCCTGAGCAGACCAATAAAACCACAGAACAGACAGTGAAATGATCAAAACTGCAACAAAACTGAACATTCAGAACAGAGACATCTACAAAGGGCTCTCATGAGCCACGAGCCCTGCAATGGACTCAAAAGGACTTAAGGGAGAACTACTCTTCTAATACTGAGAGGTACACATCTTGCCCCTTTTCCAAAGAGAGGAACTTTTCAGCTCCAGATTCAACAGATTCCAATCCTGAAGGTCATTTCTGAAAATCCTGTTACAAGCATCTTATTTCTGCCAAAGAATAATTTTTCCCAGTGCTTCTGCTCAATAGACAAAACACACTGTTCAACAAAATTATCTTGTGCATATCACAAGAAGGGTCCCTTATCCTATCCTGTGCCAGTTGGGGAGTTTAAAGAAACTCAAATAAAGCTTTTTTTTGATCAAATACTACAAATAGTACAATCACTCCCACACATCAAGAAGGAGTTTCAGACAGAAGCTACCCACCATGAACACACAAAATTGCATCCTGAAACATTTACAACTTAAGTTAGGTGCTAAATTAGGCTTACTCCATACTGCTTTTGCTTCTATCTAAAGGTATTCTTATTCCCTTTTCCCTTGTCAGATTGTTTCAGGCAACTGTAATGCATTTTGGCTTTATGTGAGAATTGCCATGAACCTCAGATCTAAAAAGCTACACAAGTTCCCTCTATTGCTTTATTTGGCTGTGGGAAACAACTTTGACAGAGCAGATGAGTGCTCTCTGAGTTCTAGAAACAGTGGATTCAGTTCTTTAGGATAAGGTATTGCATCAGAATCTTGCAGCTATCTGAAACTTAAGAAATACCTGTCACACCACCACCCAAGACCCACAGGGTGTCTGAAAGAGCTGTATAAGCATTCATGCTGCTTGGGTTCATCTGATTTTCAGAAAATTACCTGCACCATGATGATTGGACCTCCATTTTGATAGAGATAAGGTCTCATCTTTGGCAAAAGGACACCCATCCATCTCTCTACCGCTTCCAGGTAATCTGATACACAAAGTATAAATGTTTCACAACTCTTCTGCTTTTTTCTACTTTTGTTTTAAATTACATATGGGTCATCTTTATATAGTGTTCTAATTATGTAAATTATGAACAGCATTTAATGAACAGATTGCTCTAGTACTTGAACAAATATGCACTTAAGCTTGTTTATAAATGCTTCCAGTGCAGTTTGCTAAAAAATAAAAGATTTTAACACTGATCAATGTGGAAAATTATCAAAGGGACTTCATTATGCCTCACAGGTAGTCCTAATACATATCAACAGGAAGAAAACTTCAACTGCTGCTATTTTTTAAAATACATAATTTAACCCACAATCAGCAGAACTGAAGTTGGATATGATATCTATATATTCATCCTCTACATGCATTCCAATAAACACATTAATCTCCTGTCTCATTCTTCCATGTCTGGTCCAATAACAGGAGCTCATGAGAATGCTGTAACTCGTCCTGGATTGTACACTGACCAGTCAAGAAGGATACCCATTATGAGTGGCTATGGCAAATCCAAAACCCTCAAAGCTGAAGCTACCTGTCTTTTTCTCAATGGTCACAATGATTCGTTTCTTGGCACCAACTTGACAATACCTTGGAAACTTTGTCCTCTGCTTTGCTTGTTCTACACACTTTTTGAAAACACGCTTCTAACTAGAAGTACTGAAGATTTTACTCATAAGAAAACTTGAGCTGAAATATGAATTATCTAGTAATGGCCTCAAACAGCAAGTTGCCTTGCTGCTACAGTGGATTTTTGATCGTCTTTTTTGATGCCTCTACCTGAATCAGAAGACCTGAGAACAATAGATTTCTTTTCCAACAGCCATGCAGGAAGACCTCCCTGGGAAAGAAAGGGAAACACTTCAGTGACATTTTTAGGAAACCTAAGAAGAATTTAGCCTTTTATCAAGACATATACTGAAAGACATACACTGAAAACTGTTTTTCTACAAGAAAGTAGTAATTCCTAATGTAAAAAACAAATACAGAATATGTTTGAATTGTAAGAAGTCACTTAGGATGCATGGATTTTATTTAACACACTAAACCAAAACTCTTGTCTAAGGATACACCAAGTTTGTCTACTTTAAGAAATACTTGCACTAGATTTACCCTAGAAGTGAGCTGTTACAAAAGGTTGTATACCATGTCCCATTCTGCACAGATGTAAGGTCCAGCTCGCAGGATAACAAGCAATCCAGTATCATTGGCAAGCTGCAGGAAATACTCTAGATCTTTGCCACCAAAAAAGTCATACGTGCCCATCTGGGGTTCGTGGTAGTTCCATGGGACATACCTATTAAGAGAGAAAATCACTTCCATTAGGAAACTGAGACTAAATCAGAATTCTGAAAAACAACTATTTGCACTACATGTCCCCAAGATCAGTAATGCTGCTGATCCTTTGGATCAGTAAAAGAAACGAGTAACTCTATGGCCTTTCTTCTGTCAAGTATTTCAGATGGCAGAAGGCATTAAAATTAATACTGAAATTCGGGTTATGTCTACAGGAGTCCCTGTCAGAGCAAGAACAGGTTCTGGTAGTGCCATTTTGAAATCATGATGTCTGTTCCAAAATTAAATAAACAGTTTTGAAGCTGGCAGTGCATCTGGCAGCTGCATAGTGGTGGAAGGCTGATGAGATGAATGTGGTAAACCACTCATGAAGGAAGAGGCCAAGAACGAGCTTGCCCAAAACAGCACATGACCCTTCACAAATGGAACACCCAGCTTGCACAGGGAACACCAACCAGGCTGACAAGTCTATGCTGCTGCCACTGCAAAGAACCTGAAAAATACCTAAGCCTCAAATGATATTACATCTAGGTCCTGAAAATTTCCTTTGGGAAGGAACAATGCAAATTCTGGAAAACCACCATTGAAAGAACAATTAAGTTGTGAGCTGTTAAGGTGCCCAAGAACTTATACAAAGCAAAGCTTAATTTCAACTAAGTAATAAAGGTGCCAAACAAGCAGATCACCATTTGAACAAACACCTTCCTCCTACCTCCAGGACTTAGGAGACCACAACCTCAGCACAGAACATCTCACAGAAATAAAAAAAAATACATTTGGTTCCAAGACAACAAAGAAACAGTAATCTACCAAATACCATGAGTAGTGTTGTAGGTGATGATCCCTGCTTGACAACTGTGTTTTGTATGCCATGGTACTAAGTGGCAGTACAGCACAGACAGACTAAAATTAGGGATGCATACACCCTGAGCAAGGATTCAAGGGAATGCAAAAACTCATTCTTCTAAAATTTCTAAAATTCACAAAACTCTGTCTAGTCAAGCAAAGATCCTCTCAAGCAACATTTTTCTTACTGCCTGGGTTTGTTAGTATGTTGTTCCACATTTAATTTTGTAAAAACTACCAAAGAGAGAAAGAAAGTCCCCAGAACAATGCTTTCAATAAGGAAGAGAACCAGGAACCCTCTTAGGACTACACTACTAAAACGGCCATACACAGACAGACACGCACATGAACATCAAACACAAATATAATCTTTCAGCCTTGGTGAATATCATAGCATCTCAAATAACAAAATTTTAAGCCACTGTTTGAAAAGATAAAGCTTCAAATTTTTGTGCCAGGATGGAGTCAAAGCAATGCCCTCAAGCATCAAAATGCAGATATTCCCCTCTATGTGGTATGTTTTATTTCTGTGTCAAGCTGCTCTAATTGTTTTTGAAGCACAATTACTTCACTTGTAAAACAAACTACATGTGCATTTAATGAATTTATGAACCATGTGAAAATCTACTCATTGAAGAGTTTTATGAACTTGTTCAGAAACAAGTCTTAAGGTTCAAATAAATTTCATACTGTCTGAGGTGAGGATGAAAGGGTTTCTCCAGCTCCCTTAAGCTCAAGATGAAAGAAGATAGAAAAATTCTTCCAGAAACAGCTTTCATTTATGTCACATGCTTGACCACAACACTGGAAAAAAAAAAAGCAGATTCTAGCAGAGAAAAAGGGAATAAGAAGAAAAAAACTTACATGAAACCGTTTTTTTTTATATAATGAATCATGATAAAAATTTATTTTAAACACTGGTCTAAAAATTGTTACTAAGACACTTTAATCCCTCAATGTATTTTCTACAGCTAGTGATGGTCTCAAATGAAATTATGTTACTTTGAAATTGTATTCTTTAATGAGTATAATTGTTACAATTGTACAATTGTTAGTTGTATACCATTGTCAAAATTTAGTTAGTTGTTAATCCTGCAGTGCTTTAGCTACAGAATAAGGAATTTATAAAGGAAACTCATTTTTCAAACTTGAATTATGGTATTTCATCTGTATTTGAGTTTTTTATGCACACGATATTTCTAAGTTTCATGCTATAACCTTCCTTTCTTTAGAAGTCACAGATTTCTTCTCTCATTTCAGAGATTATCAACAGGCAAAAAAAATCACTCTTCAGCTTCCTTAATGTACAAGGTAATTCTTTCTGTAATACCAGGAAGGGATTTTTTAAGTAGTGTAAAATCAAATAAATTGTACTACTTTCATAAATCAGCATGCTAGTTAAATTACTCACATATGAGTCTTTAGGAACAGTAATTTGTGTTTAAACTTTAAATATTCCATATTCTAAACAGCAGCTCCTTCATACAAGGACTCTATACAGGTTTACATCTTTCTGCTCGTTAGTCAACAAATAAAGTAAAACAAATAAAATGCTCGATATTTTTTAAACTTTCTATGATCCTGTAAAGGTAACTGCAGATTCTTCCAAGAAGTGTCTCCACTGATCAGCAAATCCTGTATATATATATCTTCAGCCCCATCTAGTGCCTAACTCTTTATCTGCTCCGTGCAAGACAAACCCCAAACTTTCTGTGCTTTCCAGACGCCTTTGTCAGCCAGCACCCATTTCCAGCTGGCAGACACAGTTCAGAAACTGAAAACAAGGACAGTTACCAGTGTGACCCAGACACTTCTGCTGAGGTGGGAAGTGAGCTCCTCAGCATCCTCCTCCATCACCTTCTGGGATGGCACACCAACCACAACATTAAATTTCAACATGCTCTTTAGAAGGGTAGGCCTTGATCTCTTAGGTTTTAATATAAGATCAAGCTTACTGTCATCTGTTTTCTTATGTTCTGCTACTGCTTAAGGTGCTACCAGGTGCGGACAGTTATATCCATGTACTGACTTCACCTGTTCCAGAGTCCAGGAGGAGCTGCTGCCTCAGTCATGAGCTGAATGATGCATCAAGGCATAGAGGGCCTTTTGGAAAAAAGGCTGCAGAGAACAGGAAGGAGAACACGTCTGGTTGGCTTTGTCCACAAAGTATTTACAAGCACAATCCTACAATATAAGGATCCTGTTTCCCTTGAAGTGGTAAACCTCACAGGGAATGCCTTGATAAGAACAAGGAAGACTCCCATATTTTAAATTATAGCAGGACCGTTCCTGTCTTATGGAAAAAAATCCCAAGCAGCAAAATCACAGCCTTCAGATGCGGCCTCAAGATTTCAAGTCCAGCTACCACATTCTGCCAGAAAGTCTGGCAGTGCTGCTGCCCATTCATTCCAGAATGACTTCACACTATTTCTATCTCTGTCCTTTGCTAGCAGTATTACTGATCCAGGAAAGAGTATGCAGAAGAAGAGAAAACAAAAACACAAACACACAGAACAATTTCCATTTCTTTACAAAAATCACACAAAATCAGAGACGATTTCTTCAGAGTAATATGAATATTTATAGCTTTATCTCAAATAATCCAGACCAGTAAGACTTGATTGCTGGCAAACTTCAAAGGAAAACAAAAGGGATTTTTGGTCAGTGAGGTGCTTTTTTAGTATCACGAGAGAAAGAGTGATTAGTGTCAAATGGAAAAAGACATGCACTGGGTTCTTGTAGAAAATGCAAGGCACAGGAGCATTTCCTGGTTCTAAAGCACAGTTTTAGATTTATCTTTCACCATAGTAATAAAAATCCAGAGGTGAGCAATAATGAGAGAAACTCAGAGAATCTCAGTCTGATCTTAGAAAAACAAAAGGAGACTAATGAAGCTGTTATGATGTGATCCAGCAACAACACCTAAAGCCACAGGTGCCATAATCACAGCACCTTTTGTGCCAGAACAGACACAGCTCAGCTCTCCCAAGGCCAACAGAGATAAGCTGTCAAAAGCAAAAGAACAAATTTTCACTTCTTCCTGCACAGCAGAAAGTAAAGCAGAGTAAGGGATCTCAACAAGGGAAAAAAGCGGAAAAGAAAGAAGGAAAAAACCCATTATCTTAGTGGGAGATCACAAATGAAGAAGGTGAAAACAATGAGGAGAAACCCAAACTGGCCCTGTGTAATTTTGCCATTGAACAACAGTGACAAGGGGAATGAAAAAAAATATTCCTATCTCAAAATGCCAGTGATGCAGCAGAGACATAAAAAGGGAAAAAAAAAGAAAAAGAAAAAAAAAGGAACTGTTGGAAAGAGCTGGAAATGAACAAAGGGCACTGAAAACACATGGGTGATGGAAGGAAGGAAGAAAATTAATCAGATGTAAGGGAAGTATGAGACACTGGATCACAGGAGTCACAGAGCCACTGTCTGGACTCAGGCTGACCTTCAAGCCAGACACCAAAAGGTGTAATTTTCAGGTCCACTTTTATTTCAGCAAAAAGTAATTACCTGGGCAAATCCAGCAACCCTGCCCTGAGCAAATGTGTTGCTTAATCCCATTGCTCTTATTAATGTGAGCAAAGACAGAACTTGATTCTTTAATAGAAAACAACAAAAACAACCACAAAAAACACTCACCAGAGAGTGACTGCATCATCCTAACATAGGGAAGAGTCTTAAGATATGCAAAAAAAAAACCACCTAAATTTAGAAAAATTCAACTTTTTCCCTTCCCCCACTGTCTGTTCTTCACATACTAACTGACTAGTCTCATCCCCAAGTGTACAAAGCAACCATGCAACTTGGAGGTCTAAAAACAATACAGATTTCAAGAGTGAGAAAGGAGAGGTGGTACAAAACTGTCACTGAGCCTACAGGCTCTGCACTGTCAGAACATGCCCTCTTTATAGCACAAAGCAGGTGGTTTCAAAGAGAAGCTCTAAGCCTTGCAATGACTTAAGAAAAGAAAACCAACCTGTTTGGGAATTACAACCATCGCCTGAAAAGACTGTGCCTTATACATCTCCACCATTTCCCTTGTTAAAGAAGCTATGGCAAAACTAAAAACAAGTTGAATTTTTTTTAATCTCTGCCTCATCTGTTGAATTAAGTACACAACCAGGTAGAAAAGACAAGAAAAATGGACTAAGGGTTTTGGACACACACACAAAACTGAAAGCTGTTTAAACTTTTTTTTTTTTTTAAAAAAAAAGTACACCTAATTCCCCATCCATTTATCTAAATTTAAATGCTCCTGGTGAAGTAGCTTGAAATAGTTTTTAAATGTTACTACAATCTTCACCAACATTTTCAAGGCCTCTGGGTGACACTAACCCAAGCTGTATTAACGTTATTGTCTCCTCTCACCTAGTCTGCTTTTTGACCAGGGAGTACAATATCCCTGGCAGAGGCAGAGCACATACAATTGTTCTGTAGTTGCCAAAGTTCACAGTCCAACAATTTATTTCAGGTCACATTTGCACCCTGGGCTGTGAAGCAAGAGGTGTTGACTATCATCAGGAAAACAAACTGCTGGTTACAACCTGCCCAGCTGCCCCCATTTATGTGGTTAAAGGTCATCCTGTACCACCCTTCACTTCTCCAGAGCTTCCTCACCTTCCTCTGTTACTGGAAAAATAATAAACAAGTAACAATGGCATTATTCCTCCTAATGACTTCTCATACAGCTCCCAGGATCACAAATCACTTGGAAAATGAATAGCTACTCACGTTTGAATGGCATCAAGCCCTGCCATCTTCATCTTCAACAGGCGGTCCTTCCAGTAATACAAGGGCACTCGCGAGTAGTGAATGCTACCGGAGATGTAACGGAAAGGTTTCCCATCCTTGACAAAGCAGTTGGAATCATAATCAATCCCAAAACTCCTCTCAGGTACATTCTGTACACAGTAACAAAAAAAAAAAAGACACAGCATAAATTTTTTCTGCCTTGAAAGACACAGAGAACAGGCTAAACAACATCTCTGGGTTGTCTACAATAGAAGATACAATGGGTCCTAAAATAAGAGATGGTAAATGACTTTCCTCCAGCTATCTCTAGCCCACCTGAGTCAGAACAACAAATCAGCAAAAGACAGCCAGTTCAATGTGTTACAGGATAAAACCACAAGGAAACTAGCAAATATAGTTCAAAGAAAACACACTCCCTCCTGAAAAATGGAGGACGAAATTGCTAAGCCAATTTGTCTATCCCTAGACTGTCATTAAACAGAGCAACTGAGGTTTAACAATACATTTCAAGACTACAAATTCCAAGGAGGAAGACAACAGCATGTTCCATCCGCAACAAAGGCATTATTTTACAGAAAACCTAAAAAAATTGTGGAAAATGCCCTAGATACACATAGCAATTCAAAGCATTCTGCCAACAGTGAACAAGTGAAATTGTGTGCTGGACGTGTAATAACAGATATGAGAGGATACAGCAGGGAAACAGGAAAAGCAAGGGGCTGCCAAGTGCTGCACAGCAGATGCTTTTTATGCTCTGTTTCCACAAACATGGACCCATTCTTAATATTACTTAACTTTATTAAGATAAATAGATCTTGACTTAACAAAGGTTTGGGCATATCAGGCCTCTCCAAAACCAGGACCACACAGAATTCAGGAATACAAACCAACTGCTCTGGAATAACTGCTGTAGTAACTCCAGGCTGTTAGACCTCAAGTAAACTATTGCTGCAGAGGATGCACAGGTACGTACAGCTGTTTACTTCCTGTTCAATTAAAACATATGTGACTTTTTCCTGATCTTTCATTTATAACCTGCATCTTGATGGCTGGGCACGCTGCACTAGGATGGAATCGTTCTCTGTGTACCCATGAAGGAAACTATTCACCCTTACAGACACCAAGCAGATGTTTCACATTCTTCAAATGTTTTGACTCTAGGGCAGTGTGACAAGTAACAGCACTAATGCAGAGCTGAGTGCTTCAAAATGATCATGAGTAAGTAGAACTCAGAAACCAAACGCAACAACACAGAAAAGAAACCAAAAAAACCCATCACTATGGATAGAATCACTTTACACATCAAAAAGCCATTATCCCTGGAAATAAGAAGAGGCAAAATAAATTGCTGTGATGTCCCTCTGTAAGAGGATTTTAGCCCCCTTATTCAGACTAACCACATTAAGGGGTCTATGGAAAAGACACGTGTCCCATTCATGGCAGAGAACTGTTGAGATGATAAATGCTGAAAAAACTGTTACATGCCCTCAGGGACAGACACTTCTAGCAGAGAGCCATGGCTATCTTAAAACAATTAAAAGGAGGTATTAATTATTAAAGTGGTTATCATTGAACCAGTTACCATTTAGAAGTCAGGTTTTTAAAACTGTGACCATGGCTGTAAATCACCTTCCCAACACATACACTTCCTGACAGTGTTATTACATGGGTGAGGAGAGGGAGGAAGCTACCAGAATACTTGAATTCACCTCATTCATCATTCATTGTAAACAGACTTGCTTCATGATCAATTCTTCAGCATTACTTCATTGTCAGTGGATGATCCAGGGCTTGCAACAGAAACAGGAGAGCTGTCCTCATGAATTCGGCTGGCTCTGCCAACACTGTATACTCACCATTGTGAATATGCAGGGAATGTGTTCCCACTTTGTCTCCCTAGAAGATGGGGCAGTGGGTCTGCTCATTTGGTAAGCAACACACACCAAGCACTGCTCGGGATGCCAGTTCCTTCATACAAAATCGTATCAGCACCCAGCTGAAAATTCACACCCTTACAGGCAATGGTATAATGTTGCATTGTAATGGTATAATGCATGTGAGCATACTCACATGGAAAAGAGAAGAACTAAAGAATTTGTCCTTGCTTAAATCAAGTAAAAGTTTATTTTTGCAACCTTAATGCAATTTCAACATTTTATAATAGTTGAGATTATTTAATTTAATCAAAACTATACTGTTACATGTCTCTCGACATAAGATTTTTTTCCCATCTTCAACACACAGAACTGTTTATCAGTAGCAAAATCTCCCACTGTCCAAATTTACAAAACAGGACTGTTTTTTCTTATTTAGAAAGCAAACAAATGCAGGTATAAATCCTCCATCTCTGAAAATTTTTAGCCTCTCTTCACAGAACACCTCTTTCTCTACCTCAAAGCTTAAGTATTAAAACTGAGAAACACAAATCACTCATTTTCTTCTGCTCCTTCCAAAAAATTGTCTTAGTAACCTTTCTCTGCCTTCTCCTTTTCTCTGCCTTCTCCTTTTCTCTGCATCACATCCTCATCCCAGTTGTCTGCACCTTCTTCCACTAGTAGGTTTTAGGCAAATAGTGGCCTTTTCTTTCCCACTTTCCAACACGCCTCATTTAGCAGTGGGGGTGTAAGAGTTTCTAAAACTAGTCAGGTTTATTGTTGGTAGCTTTTTGTTGGTAAATGGAATGAGTGTGTTAAAACTATTCAGCACAAACTGCTGCAATGCATGCTGGTATAAAATAAAAGGTCATTAGAGGCCTCATGCTTGATTATAAGAATAAAGTTTTATTAAATCCCAACATTTAAAGCATTTCTTATACCACAATTTACATATTTTCCAATCCATTCTATAGTAATTATATAATAAATATAATTTTCACAAAGTGACAATACTATTATATTCAGCTATTAATTCTGACATTAATTAACTCCTCCTCAGCCCCCAGTGAACTGGCCTTTTACAGAATGAAATATATATTCATTTAGTTAAGTTCTCCAGATTAAATACATTACACACACACACACGTAAAATTTACAAAAAAAAAATAATTAAAAATTACAAAATAAGCAGCACAGCAATTTTTCTTCATCTGAAATACTGAACACAGGTCTGAATTGTGCACATTCAAATCAAACTGGAAAAAGTATAGAAAGAACCTTGAAGGACAGTTAGAGATTGCTGATTAGAGACATTATAGAAATGGTTCATTCCTTTTATCAAACAGAAAGTTGATCTAGGATACTTTCCATTCATAAAAAGCAAAATAAGAAAAGGCTTTCAAGTCTTTTGGCACAGAAAGAAAATATTTTAAGTAAGAAGTAATCACCAAGAAAACAACCTTTCAGAGGGAGAGATACAAAAATAAAAATGGGAAAGAACTAAATTACATCAGGAGAACTGAATAGATTTAAGAAATGACAACATGACCACTCCTAAAGGGATGCATATCTGCTTCTGAAAGGATACGTAACTATTTTCCAAGAGAGGCACATACCAAGTAAGGAAGAAATTCTGGGATGGAAGGATCCCTTCAGCTACGTTTTTGCACCGACTTAATCAGAATGAAGAGAGAAATAAAAAAGGCAGGAAAAAAACCCTAAATATACTAGTAACTCACTGAGAAGCTGACACAATCTAAAATCAGTCCCACAAATGCCTCCTGTTGAGGAAACTGGCTTAACAATTAGCCTTCTTAATGTGGTAAAAACATTCAGTGCGACAAGTGTAAAAATTCTCCTGGACTACTGGCCAGCTGAGAATACTCTGCACCACTAAACCCAGAACACAGCTCTTAACTAAGGCCTGTTGATAAGTAACCAGAGGGTTACAGGCTATCAAAATTCCCTCCTCGTAAGACCATCTGACACCATGTCACCGGCTGCAAAAAGCCTCAGATGGCTCTCTCATGGACAGTAGGCAGTATTGAATACACATGGAAACTTCAGGATACTTAAGCAAATATTATCACACAATCATAAAAAAAAAGTTTCTAAAATTATAAGTGATGGGAAACAGAAATTATCTAATCTGGCAAGCAGAAAGCATGGCTGGTAAGGTATTCAGTTTTCAGACTGAAAGAGGATTGACTTCTCTAACAATTCCACTAACCTTTGTGACACATTTACAGTATTTCTCATTATTCCTGAGTAAAAATTTAAGATGTTTGTACAGAGAAGCAAAATACAAAACCAGAACAGGAATTAGAAACTCTGCCTGGGAGATGTCTAGAGTGGATGAAGTCAAACCTCAAAATTTAATTTATAAAAACCCTCAACTTGACAAAGTTTGGTACTTTTCAAATGCACCCCCATCTATCTCCTTTAATATGAGAAAATAAGCTGAAAAACAAAACCAAGTGTTTATGGTTGTCTGGTTCAGGATCAGATAGGAAGGCAGGAAAAGACTGAACACCACAGCTCTGGTCTTCCATCCTCAGTCTCCTGGATAAGAACTGCTCTCTTCTGCCCCATGCTGTGGGTCTGCCTGAGAGGAACAAGGGCAGTGGTGGGCAGAAAGGCAGAGCAAGGGAAACCCTGCAGCTACAGCTGCAGACTACAGAGGCAAGATTTCCAGGTTCCCATTGTTTGTGATATTTCATGCAGCAACAATGAGGGGGGAGAGGAGGAGAGAGAAGATGTACAGAAGCAAAGTGTTTCATCAGCCTGGACAAAAGTCACACATTATTTTACATCCTGGCTTTCTCAAGTGAACACAAAGATACAGAAACAAGGATGTTTTTACCAATTATTCTCTAATACCTCAAAATTCCCATAATTATGTTAATTTATTATAAACCCTTCTATGAAAGATGGGAAGGAATCCTCCATCCCTCATTAACCTGTAGCGGTTACTCTGCTATATGCCCGTCAGACAACCAGGACACTGAAATGTTCTATGGGAAAGTCACCTGCTGCAGTTTAGTCTGATTAAAAGAGGACATAATTTACTTAAATATTAAAGCCTTTAACAAATTTCAAGCATTAACTTATTTGCATTGTTTGTAAATAGCATCTATTTACTCTTGCAAGAGAAAAATAATGGAGGAGAAATTAGGCAGAAAGAAAAAAATACAGAATGAAGACAAACAACACTGAGTATTTCAGCTTTGGAATTAGTGCTTTATATAAGGAGGTACTGTATGCTCAGATAGCAACTGAAGTTAATTTTGGATTTTTCCTCGTTTGCTTTTATTAGAGCTATTTTCAGTAAGCAATTACTGGATGCCCAGCTATTCTGGGGAAAATGCCTGAGAAAGACAGCTACTTTTACTTTCTGGTGTCAGTCTCACCAACTTTTAACTGGACAAAGCTGAATTTTAGAACTGATGCCTGTAAACTTAGAGTACTAATAAGAAGCACAGACTGGAAGCCCTGGTGCATGCTGCAGACAGCTAGCAGGATAAAGATATCCAGCCCCAATGAAAAAAAAAAAACCAAACCCTAAACTATTATTCACTTCCCACAACAACTCTAGCAAAAGGCTCCTAGAGTTTACATACTCAGTGCCCATTCTTGCAGGCCTTCCTGCAAAACATGCATAAGTGACTTCACTGCACATGCTCAGAACTTCACCTGCTCGAGATTTGATAAGGCAGCTGCCTGATGGATACCAAACAGTGGAACATGAAGCAGCTGCAGGACACAGGTACTACTAAACATGCACAGGACACACGTTATCTCCATGACATCAGTGTTATCTTTAAATGCAGAACCTCAACAATAATGAACTCAAAGACCTAATTTCTTCAGTAATTTAATATGTCCCAAATTTGTTTCATAGGCCCAAGATACAGTTAGTGTTTTCTGCTCAAACTTAACAGAACCTGCTGAAGTTCAGCCCAACACATTTTCTCTGGCTTCCCTGAAAAAGAATTTGCTTTATAGTAGGAGAGCCAATATACTGGCCAAAAAAAAATAAAAAAATTAAAATTAGAAGTCTGTCAAATGGAAAACTCCTCAAGGAGAACGTAGAATAATCTCTGTTATTTCAGCTCTGCTGCCCAGCCGCATGGGTATTCCATAGTACATCGTCCCTGGGCTGACGTAGACGAAGGTATTCTGCCCAACTTGGTACAAGCCAACAAAGAATGGATTCAGAAGATAAGCTCCAGCATTTAGAGGGAAAATCTGCCCTCCGTGAGTATGGCCAGAGAGAATTAAATTTATGTCTGGTCTCTCCTGAAGGGCCCACTTTGCAGCAATTGGCTGATGAGCTAAGAGCACTATTGCATGCTCACTGCTACAACCTCTGAGAGCTTTTTTCAAATCCATGCCATGTCCCGAGTAGCGCAACACATCTGCTTCAATGTCATCCACACCAGCCAGGCAGAACCAGTCAGAAGTGCTCTTTGGTGAAACAATCTTCACATTCTCATTATGCAACGGCTGAATGTTAAATGATTTTAACAGCTCGAACCAGTTGCTAACATCTGAGGTGTAGTACTCATGGTTTCCTGTGACAAAGTAAGTTCCCAAAGGGGAATCAAGTTCTCCAAGAGGCTCAACAGCAGGTCGTATGATCTTTGCTTCAGCATCAGATAGGTCCCCAACAATCACGGTGATATCTGGTTTTAAAGCCTTAACCATTCTCACTATCATGGCAAGCTTGGTCTTCCCAACTGTAGGCCCCAGATGGATATCTGAAAGCAACACCACTTTCAGGTTATTCATTGTTGAGGGCAGCTTGTGAACTGGAATCTCCACTGAATTCACAGTAGGAGGCTGGGAAGCATTTAACAGCCCAACAACAGTCAGCACGACAGTAAGTAAGACTGACAGAACTGGTTTCAGTGCAGTTCTGTTCTTGTTGCCTGTGCCTGCCTTAGTGCCTCTCCCAGCCAGGAACTTGTAAGCCTGCTCTACAGAGCCTAGAGTGAAGAGGAAAAAGATGAGAATAATATAGGCCCCCAAGCAAGTGTAGGCAGCTAAAGAAAAGAAATAGGGCTCTTCTGCAACAAGAAATAGCAATGTAAAGAAGCTTGAATGAGCCAAAACTAGAAACATGAACACAGCTATTTTCCACAGCATGAAACAGAAGGAGCTGGCAGCTGAAGACCTGGTGAACGTGGTGACTGTGCTTCTCCAAACATGAAGAGACCCCATCAACATGAGTGTATTAGCAAATAGTGCCATCTGCAGCCTTAGAAGCCAGCGTCGCGTCCTGAAATCGAGTTTTTCTGCCAGGTAACTCCGTGACAGCATCATGGAGAAGAAAACCACTCCTGCAGCCACTGCAGCCTTTGCTTCAATGGGCAGTTGCTTGAAGGAGATCATCTTTGCTTCCTGACTGTTCCCTTCTGTTCTGCAGAAGTCTCCAGTAGTCAATAATGTGGTTATGAAGGGATGCCTTGGGTCAACAAAGCCTGCAACCAGGAACCAGTAAGAGCCGCTTTAAAATATTACACACATTCCCTTTTTCCCAGACTGCAATAAAGGACTGTTACCCTACATACTACACAAGATGCTGAGTCATGCAGAATCACTATCATAAAGAAACAAAGGAGATGTCCTGAAGTCAAGTAAATCAGACAACAGAAAAGACTGGATGCTGGAAGTCCCCTTCCAAGCTCCCTGTCTGCCTCCATCAATCATTTCTCCCATACACACACTTTTCTTTTAAATGCTTTTTTCTCACCAAGACTTCCTAATAGTAGATGGCAATACATCACAACAGGGATGAAATGAATCCTGGGAACATCCATTATAGCATTTGTAAATCCCATACATGTTCTGGGACTAAGTTGCTTCTGGTATTAACTTAATACATAATTTCTGTTCTTCTTGCCAAGCAGTTGGCTCCACCTGAAAAGCAGGCATCACCCTACATCATTCTTACCAAATGCAAGAGGTCTACTAACACATGCTACACCAGCAGCGAAATCCCCAGTGGAACAGATGCAACTTGGCCCCAGAAACTGCAGATGATCAGCAGATATCCTCGCCTGCTGTTGTGAATCAGATTTCTCCAAAGCCCCCAAAATCAGCAGGATCAGTGAAACTCACACTCTGTTTTGCTACTCACTTCCAGCTCACTTCCACAACATGTAGAGTTTTCCAAGACTCAACACCTGTTCTACTATATCCTGGTCTAACAGGATGCAACCAAGTTGAAAAGTGATTAAAATAGCACACCCTGCTCCTTTAGAGGGAAGCACAGAATCTAATGCATGTTTGCTCACATGTAGACTGAAAACAAACAAGCAGGCATCTGTTATATTTGAATGGTAGCAAAATTCCCTGGTTTGCTCTGTATTTTGCTCAGTCACAGTGTTTCTAATAATGCTCAGGTTGCATATTTCTCCTTAGAAGAAATCTATTGTTTTATTTTAATCATAGATGAAAAAGTTTGGAAGTCTTTCATAACATACAATAGAGACCATGTCTGACATAACAGTCCCATATAAGCATACTTATTTTCAAAACACTTCCTGTCTCTCAATCCACACTTAGAGAAAGCAAGCAATCATTATAGCCAAAAATATCTCAGAACTAGGGCACAAAAGCAGCACTGTAGGGCTCAGCAGTGAACCTAAGCCCAGAAGTCTGCAAACCCAAGTTTGCCAGGTTGCTTATCTGCTGCATATGACCTTAAGCTAATTTAAAACAACAGCAGCACATCTGTGATGGCAAGACCCTGATCTACTTTGAGAACTGGACCAAGTTTTAAGAAGATCCCTTCCTTCACTGCTTGCGGCAGGGAACTGTGGGCTGATAAAGGAAAAATCGCGCCCGCCAGCCTCAGCTCAAGCCCTCTCCGTTGTTACAAACTACTCTTGAGAAATAGTGCTATTTTACACGTCTCTACAGAAAACACACAGAGCTAGGAAGATAAGAGCATGAGAAATGCTGTATGGATTCAAGTCCATAGGTTCTCCAGGTCCAGAGGTCCTCTATTGCTCTAGGCACCATGCAATACTCTGTCTAGACAACAGCAGTAAGAAATGCTGTTTTTAAAGAAATGACAGGACTCTGGCCACAGTCTGTGGTCTGCTCCCTCATACTCCTTCAGCTGACAATGCTGCTACACTAGGGATGTTAGAGGGCAAATCCTTGCACAGTCATTTCTGGATGTTGTTTATGAACCTGATGTATTTAAATTTGGCAAATACATGGTTTTTTTCATCTGTTAAGTACTGTCTGGTTCTACAACCTCCCATGGCAGCAAATTCTCAAAACAATGTATTTTTACAGTATTTTATCAGTTTGAAACTAACCTATTAAATCCCCTAAAAGTGCTAATACTACCGAGCTTGCAGAGTATTTGTTCTCCATTCCTCTTGCCTGCCACCTTCAAAATATTGGGAAGGCTCAGCCACAACCTCACCCCTCAGAGATGACACTAATTGTGATTCAGTCTTCCCTTCCATAAGGTCTTACGTGATGTTGCTCTACTTTTCATACATCTTTAACCACCTGTGCCCCATCCAACTACAACATCTATCAAGGGGAGAGTGACACTGCCGCGAACTCGAGGCATAAACCACAACTGTGGAGCCTGAAGATTCATCCTTAGGCTGTGGTATTGCATCCCCCGGGACAATGCGGCTACAACAGCATCTATAGAAAACAGGAAAAACCCCTTTCCCTCCTCTCACACACCCACAGGACGAACAAGTTTTCCCACGGGATCTACCAGCAGTGTCGGTACCGGTTCACCCGCGGCCCCGCGTTGCTCCGTGAGGCCTCCACGGTTCCTGGGCGCGCAGGGAGTCCCGGCGCCGGCAGCACCGCTCCTGAGGGCGGCACCGCCAGCCCTTCCTCAGCTCCGGCGGGCCGGCCTGCTCGGGAGAAGGGCACGGACCCTCCCTGCCCCGGCTCCGGGATCTCCCCCTCGGCGCAGCCACAAGCCCGGCACCCGCGCCCTGCGCGCCGCCCACGAGCCCTAAATCGCTCATGGTTTAAAAAAGGACCGAGGCAAAGCGCCTTCCTCCAGCGGCGGGAGGAGGCCCCTACCAGCCCTCCCTCGGCCACGCCGGCCCCCCGCGCCCCTCCGAGCCGCCCCGCTGCCCCCGGGTGTCCTTGGCGGAGGGGGAGGCGAGGCGGGCACTCACCGCCGCCCGGAGGAGCGCGGCCAGGGCGGCCAGCGGGAGCAGGAGCCGCAGCATGGCGGGCGGCAACCAGGAAACGGCGGCGTCAGCTGACGGCTCCGCCGGGAAACGGCCGCCGCTGGACGGGCATCCCTCCTCCTCCTCTTCCCTCCCCACCGGCACCGCGGCAGCGGCGCTCCACCCCTCCGAGCCCGGCCTCCTCCTGCCCTCGCCTCCCGGGTCACCCCCCCCGGGCAGCCTGTCAGGTGCGCCTCAGGCCCTGCGGCTGGGTGCGCTGCTTCCCGTCTTAAAGCGCTGCCGTGCAGGGTCAGGAGCTCACAGGAGACTTCTGGATACAACCTCCCATACTGAATACATCCAAAGATTTCTCTCACACAGCAGTTTCCAAGATGGAAAGGTCTTGGTGACCTTTACCTTCCCTGAGCAGCCCCTCATCCTGACGGGAAACACTGGGCCGGGATGCTCTCCTTCCCAAGTTAAAGCACTGTCATCTCTTTCGGGAGCCCTGCACTAAAATGAAGAGATACCGCACAGTGCTGTGCACATCTCCAAAGATTGCTCTCACACAAAAGGTGCCCGGACAGAAAGCTGGTTCTGGCCTTTTCCTCTCGTGGCCAGACCATCATCTGCAGTGCCACATACACTCCGGGCGGTGCAGGGCCGAGGACTTGCCCCAGCTGCCCAGAGGAATGACAGAACAGCCGCCTCTGCCGCCTTGGCTGGGCAGAAAGAGGCATTTACCCAGGGGACCTCACTAAATGGTTCCCAGAGCGGCCTGAATTTTGCTCACTTCATATTTTAAACTTGATTGCTTCATGGTTGCTGTGGCCAAGAAAATCACAAATCGTCACTTTGTCCACAAGTCTCTCTCTTTTAACAAGCAACAAATTAAGGGCACCTTTCCCAGTCAGTTCTCGTAGTACCTGTACCAAGAGGTATAGGTGTTTCAGGAATCTTATGGACCTGTTTTATCAACTGTATTAATTTACACGTACTTCTAAGTTACTAAAAGACTCATTTGTTGGTGGTGTCATCTGGCTGGGTGGCCTATAGTAGACTCCCACAATCACACCTGCCTTATTTGTTTGTCCTTTAATCCTTACCTGGAGGCTCACATATGCCAGTGACTGTGCATCTCTGGGGCTGAGCCAAAGCTTCTAAGCTCCTCTTGCTTGTTCCTCATGCTGTGTGTAGAAGCACTTCAAATGCAGTTCTTTGTACTCAGTGCCTCATGTAGCCAACTAAGGATCTCGCTGGCACACAGTCTCTCAGTCTTTGGTGTGCCGTTCCTTTGCTCATCCCCCCATTTTATCCCTTTGCCCTGCACACGTCTGCAGGGAGTTAACTCAGGAGTCAGAAGCCACAGTAGGAACCAGCCTACAGTGTGAGTAACAAAGCCAGTGGTTCTCCTAAAATAGTAGTTGGACCTGAGATCTGTAAAGATTTTATATCCCCTGAGAACAGATGCAGCCAAAAGCATGTTTACTCTAAAATGAGTACTCCAAACTAGGGAAGCAGGCGCAGGCAGCTCCCAATTTAATTAAGAATACACAGCAAAGGAATATGGAGACCTGACAGGAATGAGAACATTTAACACCAGCCTTTGGGGTCTGGTTTGTCTGTCCCTGCTTGCCAAGTGCTCTGTAAAAGGAGCTGCTGGTGACATGGCTCTATACAGGAATTGCTAAAACATTCCTTGCCAGCAAACAGGAATTAGGTTCACAGACATATCTATATCTATCTATCTATCTATCTATCTATCTATCTATCTATCTATCTATCTATCCATATATCTATATCTCTATCTATATCTATATATCTATATCTATATCTATATATATCATTTGTGGTAGAAACTGGGTAACTGTGTATCTTCAGTACCTAGACTTTAAACCTGTCCTTTAAACCTTTTTGTGGAGGAAAAGTGTTGCTACACTTAGGGTGCTGTAATTAATTTTTTTTCAGCTGTTGATAAGAGTTTACCTGTGCAGACCTGGGTTGATACATTTTTGTGATGGATGTTCTAATTGCCAGGGCCATTCACAGAGTTTTCAAGCTGTTTTTTTTTTTACTTTAACTCTTCACTTTTCTGAAGAGAAGGAAAAATTTAATGACTGTGTACCCATGCTGGAACAAGAAGACCCTTTTGTTTGCTCGTTATGGACATCCCCAGGGACCCCTCTGTGTAATCTACATAAGCAAGTAACCTGTCAGAGGCACTGATCTCACTGACTGCAAATATCCTCTTCATAGAGAACAGTGCAGCCACAGCCTCTCCACTAAACAATCTGTCTGAGGAGTTATTGAACCTCTCAAAAAGCCTGCTTGGAATGAAGCAGCTTAATGTCCTCCTTTTACCCAAGGAAAGGAAAATAGGTACGCTAAAAGATAAATTTACTGCAAACACAGTGCACTTTTCACTGTGAAAAAAGGAAACTTCTTGGCCAGGCTCAGCAGAGGATATAACCCTAAGTTTTGTTCTGTTTCTGCAAAGTCTTTCCAGCATCTGATCAACACATCAAGCTAAGTACTTCTCTACCTATAAATGAAGAGCTTTAAAAATCATCCCCAGATTGTGCCTAAGCGCCCCAAAGTTAAAAAGAAGACATAGAAGAAATGCTGGTGGTTTTAATTTTCTGACTTTAAACAAAATAAAAAATAGCGTTTCACTTGCAAGTTCTTTTGATGAACATGAAAGCAATGTATTTGTAAGGAAAACAGAGATGCTTAGTTTTGCATCAATATGAGCTGACAGGAAATCACAAGTTATCTCACAATGCATGCTGGTATTGCGTAGAACAGTTTGGCAGAAGCTTGGTAAGAGGACTAACATTCACATTGCTTCTCTTCCCATTCTTGCGGGCAAAAAAGCTGCTGTTTTCAGCAACAATCACTTAACAAATGTCATGTGGCAGG
The DNA here is from genome assembly GCF_971803275.1 of Cyanistes caeruleus. NCBI lineage: Eukaryota > Metazoa > Chordata > Aves > Passeriformes > Paridae > Cyanistes > Cyanistes caeruleus. Next base: position 108,814,244 of record NC_141701.1, read on the forward strand.
AAAGTAATGAACAGGATGAGCAGCTGCCTGTGTTCTGGTTTATTCTGGTCTGGAGGTTTATCTACCCTGGGGGCTTTTAGTACAGTGGGACTGACTCTGTAAAGTGGTGGGTTAAATTATACTTATTATTTTGCTTCCAGGGAGAATCAAACTAAATCTGATTAAAGTCACTTAAATCCTGAACATGAGTGCTCAGATTAATGAAGGAGACACCAAAGGATGTGAAGATCCTTTGCATCAGACACTTTGCTCATGGGCATGCCTTTACCCTACTGCAGTTAATGTAGCTCTCCCAATGCCAAATAAGCTTGCATTATACCAAGGGCCAAACTAGCTTGAATTAAGGATAATTACCATGGATCCACTGTCAGGCAGCCATTTGCAAGCTCAAAGTAACTCATCCCTAATCCCAGAGACCATGCCCGTGCTTTCACATGTGCTTTCCTTAGGAGGTGCCCTGGGGTTTGGCTGATACCTACTCCCCCTCTTCTGTTTTGCCACAGGTTGGCCCAGGAGGTGGAAGAGGCTGAGTCCTGTACAGTGGAATCATCATACAGATCTATGCCTGTTTCATGAAGAGTTTCAAGATGACAACCAATTCTTAGAAATATGCAGACACCTTAGGGAAGATTTTGCAGTTGAATGTGGAGTATCCTGGGCACCTTCCTCTTGGAAGGAGATGCTTTGCTGCTGGCATGAGCATGGAGCCAAGTAACAGCAGAGTCCAACCCAAAACCTAACCAGAATCACTGTTTTCTCCATAACTGGAACTGAGCCTGAACTGCAATTTGGAAATTTCCTTGAAGTGTGAGTTGAATGAGCATTGGTCACAGCTGAACACCATCATTAAAGCAAAACTCTGTGATACTCAGACTTCCTGCAGAGAGCGGAACTTAAATCAGATCATTTGCATGCCAGCTTACCAGAAAGAGGACATAAGACGTGCAAGTTCATACTTTTATTAACCACTTCTCACTGCCTTCTTCTTCAGAGTCTTCCCTGCCACATTCTTCTGGATGTCACATAAAGATGTACCACCAGTAGGGACTTTATGGGACTGCCTGCCATCCTGCCCTGGGTCTTCTGGCTTTCTGCAGCAGGAATAGCCTGGCCTTTCCTCTTGAAGGTGGCATACTTTTGTTTTACTCCATTTTGCTGTTGATTGCAAAGCACCTGGTGTTGTGGGGTGTGTGACAGACCCTGTGATCTTGGCTCCTGCCTGGTGGCAGCCTTAGCAGGCAACAGTGGGAAGCTGTGACCATGGGTCAGCCTGGAGCAGGCAGGACTAGACTGGGCTCCTCATTCTTGTCCCAGCCTCCCAAAAAGACACTGGAAGCTGCCCAAAGGCACCCAGTTCTTGTTCATGGGCATTTTTTCTCCCCAGTGAAAGTGTTTTGTGGCAGGACACAGCCTAGGAGCAACTCTGTTTTGCCCTGTGCTAAATGATGCACATGAGCAGAAAATTGATGGTACATTGTCTTTTTGGTAGCAAAAGAGTTTACCAGGAAAAAACCCAAAATAAAAATAAAAGAAAGAAGAGATTGCCACCTGTGTTTGAGCCACTTAAAACATGAAAACCGGAGAGTAAACAGTCTGTGGCAGATCTAATCAGGCTGAGGCCCCAGGAACACACACTCACCTCAACCTACAAAAAGCTCTAAGGTTAATTGTAGGTGCAAAGAGCAAATATCACAGGCAGAGTGTTACTCCTGGGTGCCACATCCAGGCTGCCCCCCCTGCAGCAACTGTCCCAGTGAGTCCCCTCACTCCTCCACTATTCACGTTTCTCTTTCCCACGAGCAGCCTCCATGGAAAAGAAACTGAATTACAAGTCACCTTTTATTTTCCTCCCCCACCAAACTGGCCAAGTTACAATGATCTTTGTGCTTGCAATTTAAGGTTGGTCTGACAGCTAGAAGAAAATAACATAAAAAAGCTCCTTGGGGATATACAGCTCTGAACTCTTCATCAGATGCTGCAATGACATGTTAGAAGTGAGTTCTGGGGAGAAATCAGGAGCTCACAGACTGCTGCCAGCCACAGCCACAGGTGCTTTTAGTCAGCCCACAACTAGTCAGAGGGAAGTCAAAAGTATGAACATGGGCCATTTCCTCATAGAGGATAGAGCCTCATAGTTTGGCTCTATCCACTTCTGCTGTAGTCTCTGCAAGGCAACCTCTCGGTTACATGAGTTCCTTTTGAAGGGGTCTGGAGTAAAGGTCTGTGCTAGTTGAAGGTCCCCAGTAGCCCTGACCCACCTGTGCTGTCCAGGCCTCATCCCCAGGCATTATTCTAGACAAGCTGGTGCAGAACATGTGGAATATTTAAGTGCATTTGTCTTGCATTGAGCCCACCAGGCTCAGCTACCTTTTGTGATAGTGGACTGACCAGAAAAGCGATCTGCAGTAGAAAAAGCCCAATGTTTTCTTGTTTACTGGGGCTTAATGATCAGCTTTGCAGGCCAACAGCAATGAGTACTGTGCCTAAACTCACAGATAAGAAGGAGAACTTGCAGGCAGAGATTAATCACTTGCTGCAGAGGATACAAATATTTAAGACTGCAAAGTACTACTAAAGCCAGGTACTTTTCTTTCTTAGTTGCTAGATAATTTAAGAGGAACATTTCAATATTTCTCATCAATCTCTTGCAAGATACAGTGCTTTTAGATTACTTTTTACATGTGCACACTGGGGAGTCTACAGCTTGTTAAAAATGAGATGGCAGTGACTGTAGTACATCGAAGGACTTAATCAGCACAGTGCCATAGAGAAGCTGAACTCCTGGTGTAGGCTAAATGTAAATTTGTAATACGAAAATAACTAAATTCAAATCAGTGACACCAACTTCTGTGTGGTTTGTTCATGTTCCAGACAGAGTTGTTTCAAAGAGTTGAGGTTTTTATTAAAGGTAGAAGAAGAAGAAGTACAAGGAAGAGTGTCACAGTCCTGCTTCAGAGTTGTTTCAAATCAGTTGTTTTCCCCCATCTTTACTCTCCAGGCTACGGAGCTTCCTCCAGGACCGAGGAGTGATCTGGCTGAAGATGGCAGCTGCAAGTGTAGTGAGTATACAGCTATGTAACTGTTCATCTCCTTTTCCTTCCCCCCCTCTTTGTCTCCATCAGTTTTCTGCCTCTCTCGAGCCACTGGTACCATCCCAATACTTTGCCTCTTCCCAAGTTGGGCATTTTGCCTTTTGTTATGTATTTGAAGCCAAGCAAATCATATTTTAAATTATCTGACAGAGATAAGGCTTTCACCGTCTGCCATTTTAATAATTGAAGTTGTCTGGACATCGTGAGCTGCTCTTTTGTGAGTTTCTCATTCAATGGGTCATGGTTATAAACCTCTGCTCTGCTGCACAATTCAAGCAATCTGAAATTAGCTGTTTCACTGGCAGCCTTTGCACTTTCACATTTAAATGTAATACATTAAGCATCTTCAATTGCATCTGGTGGAGAGGGGAAAATGTATGCTTTACTGAGCCTCTTGACGCAAATTTACTAGATGTCCTGTTGCAGGTCACACATCCTGGTAAGTGTAGCCTGGATTACTACAGGAATAACAGCATGGTGCTGTCCCTGTGTGAAAAGCAAGTGAACAGCACAGACTTCATGTGTGACATGAGGCAGGTCAGGCAGTTTGCTCAAGCCTTCCTGCCAGTGTTTTTCTGGCTCATCTTTGCTGTGGGCACAGTGGGGAACACCTTGGTCGTGCTTGTCTATTGCAAATATCACTTCAGGAGGAGCATGATGGATCAGTACCTGCTGCACCTGGCCATCGCTGACCTCCTGCTCCTTTTCACCTTCCCCTTCTGGGCCCAGGCTGCTTCCAATGGATGGATCTTTAAGAACTTCATGTGCAAAGTTGTCAACAGCATGTATAAGATCAACTTCTATGGCTGCAGCTTGCTACTAACCTGCATCAGCTTTGACAGGTACATCACTATAGTCCAAGCGATGAAAGCTAAAACTTGTAAGCAAAGGTGGCTCCTGCGCACCAGGCTCATGTGCCTGGCTGTCTGGCTGACATCTGTGAGCCTGTGCATCCCAGAAATCATTTACAGCCAGAGCACACAGGTGGGTGATGTAACAGTTTGCAAAATTATGTACCCACCAAATGTTAGTGTGATCTTCAGAGTTACAGTCCTGGCCTTGAAAGTCATCATAGGATTCTTCCTCCCTCTCTTTGTCATGGTGATTTGTTACGCCCTTATCATTAAAACCCTCCTACAAGCCAAAAGATTCCAAAAGCAGAAGTCACTGAAGATTATCACCTTGATCATCACTGCTTTCCTCCTCTCTCAGTTCCCATACAATATTTTTTTGCTGGTCAAAGCCATCAACACTTACACTGGGGTGGTGCACAGTTGTCAGGCTGCCAACCAGCTGGACATTGGACTGCAGGTCACCCAGATCATCGCCTTCCTCCACAGCTGCCTCAACCCCTTCCTCTATGTCTTTGCTGGCGAGCGGTTCAGGATGGCGCTGGGCAGGATGATGCAAAGCTGCGGCTGCTGCTGGAGCGGGGGCCAGGAGCACTCCTCTGCCTGTGACAGCCAGGAGCACAGCTCAAACTGGTCCTTTGCCATGCTGGGGAGGCGGCGGGTCACGAACTCCCTGATCCTCAACACTCACTGGACCTCCTCTGTTATGTCTCCTCCTTCCAAAGTCATCCTGTAAGTTAGTCCTCACATTCTCCTTTCCAGACAAGCACCAAGCTCTTTGGAAACCACCTGTATACCCCAAAGATTAACCCAGAGAGGCAGAAAGGGTTGGGGGACTGTCCTTGATGTGCGGGACCCAACTGAGGGTTGCTGGCTGAGAGAACAGGAAACATTTGGCAGATGGGAACAAAATGGAACCATACTTGCTATAAACAGAACTGATAGATGTCAAAAACTAACCTTTGTGACAGCTGGCCCATCTGCAGCTCAGACCACAACCTGAAATAACAAGTCTTGCAACGGGTGATAAACCCAGCTATGGCAGCAACAGAGGCAGATGAAGCATTCTGTCCATAGGAAGCAGCAGGAGGGGCTTCAGCCTTCATTTGCTGTCATACCAGGTTTCCCTAAGAAGGTGGCCTGACTCGGGAGCCCTGCCAGATTCCTACACCAGATCCAGTCCTGTGTAAAGTGTCAGGCCTTTAGATCTGACACTGGTTTGTTGCAGTGAACAAATGCTGTTCTCTGTGCCTGAGCAAATGCAACTCTGGCTGCATATGAAAAGAAAAAGAAAAGGAAAACCACTTGTTCATGTACATAAAGTGGGCATTGCAGAATCTAATCTGTCTTTCTCCTGTATTTTAGCTTTGTGATGTCAGGTATGATGGGTCCTGTTTTGATACTGGAGACAAATCACCCCTCACAATAAAAAATTAAGGGCTTCAGAGGCATTGAATTGTCTGTCCCAGGAATATTTGCTGTATGGTGAAAAGCTGTCATAAACCAGAACACAAAAACCAAACCCATGGTTCCACTGACTGCCAGTTATGCACCAATATCTTTGGAAAATATATTTAACCTAGGACCAGCAAGACAGGGAGTAATTTTTATTACTTACCTAATTAATTAATTAATTTCAAACCTAAAGAAATTTGTAATGAGACATCAGGTTGTGGAGACTGCCATTTCCGGAAGTGGTGTGCTGTAACGTTCCCCAAAACCTGAGCCCACGGGGCATCATTTATCTGTTCCCCCTTGCTCATTCTCTCACAGGGACATGGCCTCCCCTGTCTTGCCTGACCACAGCCTGCACCTCCCACTCTTCAACTGCAGGATGTAGTGCTCAGAAGCCTTTGTTTAAAATAATCTCATTTCACCTGGTTTGCTTTCTGGCACTTAGCTCTTCCAGGGAAAAAGGGTTTTTTTCATTGTGCATTTATCATTAAAGAATGTTGGTAAATGAGCTCTCTGCAAAGTTTGATGCTGCTTTTCTAGCTAATAGGGTACACCTGCGCAGATGGGGTTCAAGTTTCATATACATTTATTAGGATATTTTTTTTTTTTTAAACTTAGGAAGAAAAATGGTCAAAGATGTACATATTTTTTACTGTATGTGTAAGAAGAGTGTGGGAGGCTTTTGTGATTTGTGCTCAGCAAACAGAAGCCAAAATTAAATAAAGGTACTGCCACATACACCAAGGGGATGAACTGGTTGTTTCTTGCCCATACATCCTTTCCCATTCAGATCCATACGTGCAATCTCTTTGCAATCTCAGCATTTACCCCTCTAAAAGGAGGCCAAAGGAAAACTTTGCTAAGAAGGTTTATTTCAAATATCTAACCCTTGTGATGTGGAAGCTGCAGCTGAGAACCCCACAGGCACTGGAGCAGGTTTAGGCTGCTGAGGCAAGGGCTGGGGTGCAGTCTGGGGAGGCAGGGCAGGGGAGGAGGGAGCACATTGGGGGCAGATGCTTCCCCACAGCAGCTCAGGCCCACTACCTCTTCCTGAGGCTGGGGGTGATGGTGCTCTTACACAGAGGGTTCTCCTGGCCCCCAAAGAGCCCTTGAGTTATGCAAACAAGTGTGCAAGCCTTAGCTGCAAGCTCCTCTTCCCTGCAGTACATCTCACCAGCCCCAGGAACTTGAACTTCATGGGCATCTCACAGAAAGTAAAGCTTCTTTAGTCTCTAAAACGCAGCAAGAAATATTCATGTTTGATCATCAGGTGAAAATGCTGAGGGTGGTGAAATGGCAATGAACTTGTGGCAGTTTGGGATGGGGTTGTTCCTGGGTCATGCACATCCTCCTCTGAGTCAGGTTGCTCCCATCACTTTGCCAGGTAAAGCTGGGGATCAACCTCCCTGGGGACAGTTTTCCCTCTTGGGTTCTGTTCCACCATGGCTGCCTGCAGTCCAGTAGCTGCTGGTGGCTCCCAAAGCTGCTCTCACCACACAAACTCAGGGGGAAGCTGCCTCCCTGCACCCATTGGCTGCAGCCTCATCCCCAACCCTTTTTGTTGGTCAGCACACAGCAGGGATTCAGTCATGGAGGTGTTTTCTGCCACTACTCCCTCTTGCATCTGCTGGGGGCCTCTGTCTGCCAGCAGCACAGCTCCTTGTGGTCAAACTCTTCTTGGGCTCCTCTGTCCCTCTGCCCTGATATTTTACTTGGATTTATCCTACCACAATCCCTCTTGTGCCTGGCTAGGGTGGCCCTAGCCTTCACCTGATGCTCTCTTCCACGGGAAGTTGATGGGAGGTTTCCTCACAGGCAAAGGGTATTGCCTCCCCTGTCCTATGAGCAGTCCCAGGGGACTCTGCTCATGCTTTACACACAGCTCTAGCAGATGGGCACCAAGCAGTTGTTGGAAGTCCTAGGAGAGGCCTGAGATCTTCTATAGGTTGGGTCTCCTCCCTTCTCTTTGAGGCCATTTTTTCCTAGATGATCCCAGTTTTGGGCTGTAGTCTCCTATGCTGTTGCTCTTCTTTGAAGAGGAGCTGGACACGTCCCTGCCTCAAGTGCTGAGTTGTGATACAGTGCCTGTGACACAAGGGGAGGAAGCTGGGAGAGCCCATGAGAAACTTTCACTCTCTGCAGACAAACCTGCCTACCTGCTGCCTGCTCTGCCTGAAACAGAGACGTCTCTATAGAAGCACCTCTTCCAGTGTTGGGGTCAGAAGCACAAAAAATAGGCCTTTATCTGTGGTACCTGGCTCTCACACCCAAGAGAACACTGAGTTTAGCATAACACTGTGGAGACAGCTTTTAAAGTTAAGTAGAGAAACTGGGAATGTGTGTAAGTTAGAGAGAGTTTCCTTAAGTCACTGGGTGAAAAAGTTAGTTTAGGGTTTAAGCTGTATTAGAAAATAAGAGACAACACGGAGAATTTAGGGCATTGTCCCTTTCTCCTCCTTCTTCTTCTAAGGGTTTTTGGGTGATAATGAGTGACTGTATAAAGAAATCCACAGTGCAGTACACAGGTGTCAGGTCATTGGGTCACTAAGAAAAATAACTTACTCGGCATTTGATTATTGGACAAATAGACACAATAAAAGACCTTGGAAAGATTTTTCGTTCTCTGTTTTGCACCTTTCTATCTTAGTGTATGTAGCTCCTTGTACTCTGTATATATGTAATATAGATAAGGAAAGAATAAACAACTGAGCCTGAACAGGAGAAAACATCTCTCTCTCGTTAATCTCAGTCCTGGGGAAAAAGAACCCAGCCAACAATGTCGCACCCCAACATTCCAGAGAGCAGGGAAGTGATGGAAAAGTGTGAAAGTACAGGAATTATTACTATATTTGGACTTCAAGGCATCCCTGTGACACTTCAAGGACTAGTGCAGAGGATACCACGACCTTGTGACAACTTTACATGGTTCCCACAGAAAAATGATATCCCATGTATGCCAAGGCCTGTTCTTGGGGCACAGACTGAGAAATATAAGGCAGGAGTAGGGTTGGGAGAGCCCTTCCCCTAGCACCAAGGGAGAGGGTATTACCCAGTATGGATAAAAATGTGTTACTGGAGATGGACACAAAGACTTTCAATGGCTGCAGCACTTCCCTGCAGAGCTGAGGTACAGCATGGTATGATCACTTACACAGGTACTGGCTATGTGTAAGATTCACTATTTGCAGGTCCCTCACACTCCAGATTAGGCTTTGCTGGAACCTCTCTTACAGGGAAGCTTCTGAATGTGGAGGCAGGACTCCAGATGCCTCCAGAGATGCTCTTAAGCTTCTACTGTAATTGTAGCTTTGAAATGAGGGGATGGCACAATATAAATTCAATAAAAACCCCAAGTAAATTATACAATCATCCAATTTATCTTCCACACAAAGCTATCTCTACAAGGCAAAAAGGGACAAACATTCACAATGATAAAGAATTTTATTCTTAAATTTCTGAGGTTAAAAAAGGAAAAAAAAAGCATCAAGAAAAACATTCCAATGCAACCGTTTACATTCCTGTAACTGTACAGACACACGGGTATACATGATTTTTCCCATATCTGGAGCAGGAAGTTTGATGTGAATAGGGCTTGCAATTCTTTGGCAGTTAAGACCAAAAGATGCTTCTGAACAAGTTACAACCTCAGTGATTGAGCATAATTAAAACTATAGTGCAATTTCAGTTTTAGGAAAGAAGACAGGTTTTTGTAGCTTTGCTATTTTGTAACATGGTAGACTTTTGTGCAATACCTCTTTCATTTTTCATAAAGAAACATTGAGTAATGTTGAGTAAAGGAACACTGTCATTTTCTTGAAGAAACTACCTTCTCTCCTTTGCATAAACCTCTTCATAACAAAAAATCTTACCCTCCATATCTCCTTACCCTTTCCAGCACCCAGAAAAGCATCTCATTGCTTATGCTGATCACAATGTATAATCTTTGTCCTATGAATGTGACATCTCCTTCAATTAATTTCATGATCAATTTAAAATATTTTTCTCTTTATTGCATTGCTGCAGATAATAAAAAGCCCACTTCAACAAACCACCTGGGCACCTATAAATAAATGGATTTTTCAGTATTGCCGGAATAACTCACATAACAAGCATTTTATGAATGGAAGAATGAGGTGCTTGAATGAAATAATCTCTTGCCTGCCCTTGTGCAAAGTCCTTTATTGGGTTTCCATGATTCCATAATGAACTGTCTGGGACATTTAAACAAAACGTCTCTACTAATGCCAGGTTCTTTGATGTCTCTGCACAGCCTCTTCCAGCTGTTATGATGGGATTACTGCTCCTGGGAAAATTCTTTGAACAGCTGTATTCCTGTCCATTTGCACCTTACCAGCCTGATATTTCATTTTAATTTGAAACTTTTTCTCCTTAAGTACTGTCTTTGGTCAGAATCAAACATTTTCTTTTCATCTTTAAACTACAGGTTCTGACTCTCACTCTTAGTCATCTTTCAAAGAGAGGGAAAAAAAAAAAAAAAAAAGCCATAAAATTACTCTCAAAGGATAGGAAAACCTGAAGAAAAGGGACCATAGAGACTCAAATGCTAAATGAGAATCCAGTGGATTTACTCTTCTTCTCCGAAACATAGGCTTCAGCAGTCTCAGGACTGTCTACATGAGAGACCTCCAGGGAAACATCTGGCTTACTACACGGAGACAATAATTTTAAGAGCTACATGGATAGGGGCTTAAAAATATTTGCCACAGGATAAAAATTTTAAAGAACTTTTAAAGTTTTTAAAGAACTTTTAAAAAAATTTTAAAGAAGATGTATAGAGGAAATCAAGAGGCAAGGCTGTCAAATTATTTTTAGCAGAGAGACTTCAAATACTTTTTAACAGAGATGTCATATTTTGCTGAAGATACTTGACAGTGTCCCTTTACCTTACATTTGGCATTTTAAGAAGTATAATCCCAGTAAAATTAGTATTCTAAGTAAACAACAGCAAAATGTTTTTAAAAACCACACCTAAAAGCTTAAAAGAATACTGCAGCAGACTTCAGTAGCAGTTCAGTGAAATTGCATAGTATATGGTACATAGTACTCCATTCTTAAGCAATAAATAATGTCTCCTTGCCTAATTAAATATAAAACATAGCTTCAAGACTGAAATATACTGTAATTCATGAACCAATTGAGGCCATTTATTGCTCACGTCAGTCTCTCATCCATCTCATTTTCATGCACACAACCAGGTCAGGGCTTAACCACAGTGCAGCCTTCAGGAGTTTGCACCTTCCACTGACCACTCTGCCTGGCAGAGGGTTGGGAGCACACCACCACCGTGGGGAAAAAGGCAGCTGAAGGCAAGGGAAAGCTATTGATGAGCCAGAGACCTAAATCCTAGGTGCTCCATGAAAAGTAGTCATTCTTTCACAATCTTTTGAAGATTACTGTATTATACAACAACTGGAAAAAATTACGAGCAACCTTTAACTGCAATTATTTTCTTTTCTATGACCAAAAATTTCCCTCTGCCTCAGCTGCTCCTATGAAAATGTCCAACACTTAGTTTGTGATCTCCACCTTTTAAACAACCAGTCTTTTGGGATGGAAGACCCTTACAGGTATTGGACTGGACCAGCAAAACATAAAAACACCAGCTTGGCCTCTCCTGACCACCTTCCCTAGCTGAGCTCGTTCCTCCAATTCCCTCTCCTCGCTTTTACATTTACAACTTTGCCCTTTCATCTCCCCAAACCATTTGCTTCAGTTTATGCTTGCCCTTTTTTCTTCTTTCCTCTCCTGCTTTATTTTCTGTCTCCCACCATGACCCCTGTATGCCAGCTATAGCAGACACAAAGTCTCTACAGGGTTCCTCACAGGTTGTGCTGGTCTTCTACCAACTGCTGCACTAAAACCCTCCAGGTCTGAGGTTTCCTTGGGAGAACAGTAACATGAAAAATCAGACACACATAAATTATGAGGAGAGCTGGTTGGGAGAAAGAGCTTTTCTTCTTTCTCCTGCCAAATATTTTGCCATTCTATTGGAAGACAGGTTCTTTTTATATAGAAAAATCCACTTTCAGGAATTTTGATAAGAAGCTAAAATTCTATTTAGAAAGTAGATGGTTTGCATAGAAATTTTCTATGAGTGAGAACCCAGTCTTCCCTTAAAAGGCAGTGTAAACAGCCCCCAAATCTGAGATGGAAAGTTAGCAGTTGGATCTGGCAACTGCAAGGCTTAGGAAAGGGGCAGAATACACTAACACCACTGGGTGGAGAGCTCACCAGGCTTGATATGCATTCCATTTTGGATGGATGTTTTGAGACTGTTCAAACATTACTGCCGCCTTCCACATGGTCTAGAGAGAGAGACACGCTGCTGATCTCCTCAGAAACTGTGCATTCCTGTGAATGCTGATGACTAAGGTGCTAAGGCAGGAAAAAGGAATGTTCCTCTTCTCAGTATCACCCAGTGAGCAGTACTTTATTCCACAGGGGATGTTCTGCATTCTGCCACTGGTGCTCACCGGAGGAACTGGGTTCCATGGGCCAACATTCAGAGTACAGTGAGCCAAAGTGAAAAGAGTTGCTGCTTTGTGTTTATTATTTTCTAACTGGTATTCTGTGCCAAAGCATTGGAAACAGCCAGTCAAGACTTATCAAATCTTAGCCCAAAATGTATAAAACTCCTATGGTATTCTGCTTATAAAACTTGGAAAAGATAAAAAATTCCAGATGGATTACAACATTTGCCTATGAAGACTGAAGTATTGCGTAATTGCTGCTCTGACTGTAAGAGCAGTACAGCAGAAAAGAGCTGGTTATGTTTATACCTCAGCAAAGAGGTCAAAAATAGGCATTTTTCTTTAAATTTCCTTTTGAAGAATATTTTTGGAAGAAAAATAGCTCAATTTTCAGCAGAGAATTTCAGTTTACATTTAGATACCCCCACACTTATTTTTCTCCCCACTGAAAAAAAAATTATTACTGTTGACCTGTTAAACCAAACAACATGGCTTTTCAGCAATCTGTACACAGTACAGAACCATTAGTGTTCCCAAAAAGGCTTCCATTTTTAGTGTACACATCTGCTCTTAAGTGCATTAGAACTATTGCATAGTTTCAAAGTCATCAAACACAGTGGCAATCAGAATGCTTACACATGTACATAAATAATAGCATATCTTAAAAATGTAATTAAAAATACACAGTATAGTAAAGGCTATGGGAAATCACTTCCATCATAGATAACAGGTCGCTCAACAGCCAAGTGATAAAACACTCTTTTTGAGATAAACCTGTCAAGGAAAGAAAGAGAACAAAAAGATCATGTTAGCTGAAGCCAAGAAGAGAGGAAGCCTTAAAAATGTACTCAGTTTTTCAGTTTACACTTGGGCAAAAAATTCACTGCTGTCAAAAAGAAGTAGGCCTGTGCATGGGCCATCAGGTCTGTTCTTTAAAAGATGACAATCCTGAGTAAATTGTCTTAGAATGAGTCACAAATTACTTGCTTAATTCTGTTAACCCTCCCAGAGGTTCAGAAAGAAGAGTGGAATTCTGCTGTGGGTGTAGAAAAAAAAAACCAAACAAGACCAAGAACCAAAACTCAGTCTTGAACACCTCTTGGCAAGCAAGGAAGAATTTCTTATATTTCTGAATGGCAGAATAATGGTACATCTGATCAGTTCCACAGTCTGTAACACCAAGCTTATTTTACCTTTTATGCCTGGCTAGGACCTACCTAGAGAACGTGTTGTCAAATATCAGGGTGTAGATTCCAGCATTTCTGACTTTCACCTGTCCTCTGATAGTTTCCTTATGAGAGTTGCAGCGAGTCATAGGGATAAGAACCTGGAATTCAATACAAATCAAAATGAAGTTTGCTATTTGCCCTGTAAATTGGCATTTTCTTTCAGAAAACCTTGATTTCAGCCACTTTGAAATTCCCGAAGAGCATCTATGCCTGCAAAATTGATTACTCTAATCATAGCATTAAAAACTCACCCAAACTAAAATCTCACAGTGAGACATCTGTTTTCCTTTGATTTTATCTTTACAGCACTAACCTAAAGCTATTCATCTCTGCTTTAGAGATAGAAACATATCCTGAACCTTTAAGTGTTAATCTAAGAAACTTTAGTAATTTTAGCAAGTGGTACCTTAAATCCATATATCCAAGAGCAGGATTTACTAAATATATATTTTAATATGTTTTTATACTCTCTGTGTTATAAAATAAGCTTTTTCAGCAAATCTTAATTGTTTATCTGAGCTTACAGCAGAAGTGTGTAAGTGTCTTGTTATAAAACCCTAGCACGCCTGTCAGAAGAGCAGCTGATACAGATCAAGGATGACTCTATAAAACAAAGTTTTACCAAATAAATATATCAAGACAAAAGCAGCATTCAGACTTCATTCAGTTTTCAGATTAAGATAAAGAGATATTTTACATGGAGTTAAGAACCATGCAGTGGATTAGCACAAGCTATATAAATGTCTTATTCCTACAGTAAATCACAGCCGCAGAGTTCACCCTACCACGGTGGATTAAATCAACAGCTGTCTTTCCTTCAGCAAAACTGTGTAATTACTTGAGTAAAATATATTCACTTTATCTGTAATCCTCATGAAATATGGGCAGCACATATAAAACTGGGTACCTTGGACACTGGCAAAGAGATTTTGTACACCATCAAGACACTTAAGTATATGCTTTGTTTTAAGAAATGTAGGTGAACCAAGAAATTTATGTTTCCCTGTGGCTTCTGCTCAAGAGCCTGGAAAAAACAGCCTTAAAGATTTTTACAAACTAAGTGAAATTGAGAAAAAAAAAAAAGAATTTTGCAGATTTGGACATTTAGTTTTGCTTAATAATTCTGGGTGAAATTCAGATGCAACCAATAGAAGCTACAGCACTTTTCAACTCAACTTTCGCAGGCAACATTGAAGATGTAGTTTTGCCTTTAGCAGAACTGCAGCTTAACTGGAGAAACAAATCCTTAATGCAGTAGCAATTGGCATTCTGGTGAAGACCTCCTAGCAATACTTGTCAATTGCTGTAGGCTGGATGAGTGTAGAGCAACACAACCTCTAAGGAAGTAAGGAGACTAAAGCCTTACTTTGCACTGATCCAGTGGTGTGTCTTCGGACTCTTGGTAGACAACGCTGAAGGATATGCTTTTGGGGTCTGATGAGAAGATCCAGCTAATTGTTAGTCCCATCTCTGTAACAGTGATGGGAATGATACTGTAGGTGCTGGATTTGATGAACAGTTCTCTGTTGCTTTCTCCAAAATTCATGATCTCTTCTACTGTAAGGGGTAATCTCATCCTGTGAGGGAGTAATATATGATTACTTGAAGAGATCCAATCCACTTAGACAAAACCACTATTTATCCAAAACCACTATAATATTTGATTATTATTTTCCATCTATTTCAGGCAGACTTCACAGCACATTTGGGGCAGGTCCACAAGATGCATGAAAATTCAGCCTCAGGTGAAGGTAAAAACTATGAAAAATCTATCTGATATTAAGTACCTTCACTGCTCTGGCATGAGTGGATTTTGTTCACTTATTTATTTCATTTCATCTCATCTAAAGAAAACCAGTGCTGGAATAAAGCTTTTAGACTTACTACAAATAAAAAAGGAGTGCTGCCCTCTACTGTTCTTTTTAAACAAAAAGTAAGTTACCTCGTTTGTTCACCTTCCTAGGTGAATATAAAAATTTGCATAGGAAACAGAAGGGATCAGGAGTACAGAGGGCACAGGTGGATGGAAAGTGAGCAGCAGCTCTGTTCTGAAGCACTTAACGCTACATCTGGGTCTGTTTAACCCAATCAAGCTGCAAAAAAACTGTCTCAAAATGATTCCAGTTAAAAATTAAGTTCTTAGCATCTAGATGATGCAGTCCTACAACATTAGATGAGCTGACTTCATTCTGGTATCTATTTAAGACTGTGAAAAGCGAGGCCCTGAAGCAGGAGAACACTGATTACTTTCTTCAGGGGAAACCTGAAGTTTCCTATTTCTAAGATCCGTGGGATCTCGCCTACATTACCCCAACTGAAACTAATCTCATCTGTCACTCTTCAGGCCAAATAAACTGTTTGCAAATCAATGAGATCAGAGTAAGCCACAATCCTGTCATGTCTCAGGTGACCTTTGATTTTAATAAATGAAATATTATTCTAAGATTTGCCTTACAGTGCAGCTATGATTCTAGTTACTGCTTAATTTACCTGGATCTCTGAACAGCAGCAACAAGGTTGAAACATGGACTGATTAATCTCCTTGCAGTCAAAAGTTTAAAACCTTTCCCATAACTAAGGCAAAATTTCAAAGCTAGGTTTAAGGGGACAATGAGCAAAGGTGAATTTCTCTAAGTCATGTGCAATTCCACACATTGGATTCCCTTCTTGGCTGTGAAAGTGACATGCTGTATCACTACTATATGTAACTAGAAATTTCAGAGCAGGACACATGCAGAGAATTGTGCACATAAAGTACACAGAGCTTGAGCTGAGGCTTATACAAACATTTTATGCTATAGCATGTATCTACACGGCAAAACAGATTCTGGGAAGCCACCAATAAATAACAGATATATACTCCAAAAAGCCATAAATTCCCCTCCCTTTGGCAAAGGTCCAACTAGAGCTGCATTCCCTGACTTGTCCTTGCAATTTCCTGCAGAGACTGCACAGCCTTCTCTCTAAACCCCCTTTGTGTTGACAGTAAGTCCTGCAATAAAAATAGGAATGGACCTACATATTTTCTTCTTCTTCTTCCCCAGTTGCACTGAAGTTTTCTAAGACTGAAGAGAGAGGACTTGGCTCATTGCTGCTGTTCTGCATGGTTGTTACACCCTCTCATCCTCCTCAGACCAAATTCTACTGTGGGACACAAGTGAGCAGCTCTTCCAGGAGCCTGCAAGGCTTGTGCTCATGTAACTGATATCTGAGCTCAGCCTATATGCTTTCACCTGTAGCAATTAAATTGTTCTGCTTACATAATTTCTCCTGACTTCAGCAAGCATATCTCAGCATCTTGAGCAACTTGCCAGTCTTCGGATTCATCAAAGGTTGAAGAATTACATGTGCTGTTTCTAGAACAAGGAAAAGAAGGAAAATCATGAGTCTCTGAGTAGTATGTGATGGAATACGATCTGCATGTTGATGCCTTCCTAAAATAGAAATGTTTTGATAGTCCTGATACCAATTTCTAGGATTCTTACTTGACACATTCAAGTGACAAAACTGGGCAAAACTGCAGCCTCCTTCTGCTCACCACTGTGCACAAACGTAAAACTGTCCCTATCTTGGTTTCATGAGCTAAGAGGAATATATATATATATATATATCCAGAAAATCTCTTCTGCAATCATAACATAAATTTCTTATTGAGATGATGACGGGTTTTAAAGATTCTCTGGCAGGTGGGAACTTGAGGAACAGACACAAGCAAAACAGTCTGCACTTGTCCCTTAAACAAAGCTTGCAAAAGGATAAAAAGGACTAAATCTCCCTGGATTTAATCGAGGAGGTGTTTTACAGACATATTATCCAGTTCCTTACTCTGACAATTGTACACAGAACATTTTTTATTGCTACAGAATTGCTATGATGTGTCTTTGTACAAAAACCACTGTATGATTCAAACACAAATACACCAAATATACTGCTACAAGATGACAAAGCAAGATGTTTCCTCCACACCATGATGCGTCCCAGTGAACAGTGGAGCAGAGGGAAGAACCTGCAATCCACTCCTTACCTCAGAAAAGGCGTATGCTCTGGGTGAACACTGGAGTAGCACCAGGTATGAATTACAGGGCTGAACACAGAGAGAAGGATGAGTTTGAGAGTCAGGAAACAAACACTGATAGTTTCCAAGTAAGTTAGAGTTTCTCTGACTTATTCTTATTTTGTTTCTCTGCATTCCAGCAGTTGAGACAATTAAGCTGTTGTTCCCAGAAAAAAATGCCAAGGACTCTTATTTACAGGGAACCAGCTGGTTGGTTCCTTCCAAAAACTAGTGGAATCTAGTAAAATGCAACACCATATGTGCTTCTGAACCATCAAGCATAGCAATGCCACAAGAGAGCATAATTGCCAGACTTGCTGTAGACCAATTCTCAAAGCCAATGCACAGTTTGGTATTTTCTTTTAAATCCAATGGGACATTGCTCTATAAGCAACACTGCTGAGCAGAAAATCCGGAGAAAATATCTCCTTCAGGCTGTCATGTGCAGCATCTGAAAATACTGTATCAACACATGCAATCACATGTCAGTTTAGTGCAGTGACATAATTGTTTGGAAACAGGACAAATTTACTGTTATGACTGCAAATTAAACTGAACCCACTATCTATACATTTCCTGAACTGTTATCTCAATATTCCTACTCTTTTATTCTTGCAGCTTCTTGAGTAACTCTTGACTTCTTCAGAGTCACACCACTACTGTTAATACCCTAAAGAGACAGCTGGGATGTGCATGGGAGATTCAAAGCTATAATTAAGTGCCAAAATCTGAGCTGTAACCAGACACTAGGAATGTAGGAATGAAGTACTTACTATGTGTTGGTCCATAAATGTTAGCACAACATCTGTGCAAATACTTATTGATACAAATAATTTCATTGATAACTATATTTATACAACCTGATAAGAAATCTGATTCTGAAAAAAAAAACCAAAAACAACAAACTAAAAAACTAAACTATAGCTTGTAAACCTACATATAGCTTTATATATATAGCTTGTATATTTTGCTTGCACAGTAGAAACAGCAACCGGCTTCATGCTGTGATCCACACAAGTCTCCCATCTCACTAAGTTAGCGACACAGCTTGAATTTCACAGCCTTGAGTTCATGCAGAGAGAACTGAGAGCAAGAGAACTACACAATTACAGGCTTTCCAGAAGTGTCAAACTCCATGATGTACTACACAATGCCATTAGAGTTCTTTATTTAATCCATTAACTTCACCTTTCATTTGGAAACCTGAAATGTAAATTGAATTGCAGGACCAATGTATGTTCTGTGTTCTCCTCTAACGCATGATGTTCCTTATTCCAGCTGCTGCAACCCAGGACATGGTTAGGTGGTTAGCTTGTCACTTGGCTGTTCCAACCAATGCATTCACCACACATCTAAGGCTAAGGGAATGCTAAGTCTCCTAATTTGTGTATTAAATCAAAGTGCCTTATAATCACAAAGAAAATCCTCTTTCTCTTTATGATATCTCACTAAGTTTAACAGTCTAAACTAAGGTCTGGTGGGCTATAATACAAGGAACAGTATCATGATTTAACCAGAGCATTTTCCCCTGACAGGGGAATTCATTCTTGCATGACCCATTCACCTTCTGTCTCAGCACTAAGAATTCTGCAGCTTGCCAGGTCCCCAGATTATGAATATGCATCCTCTGGAATATCTATTTAAACAGCCTGTTATTGTTTCCCTTCTTTTTCATTTTAAAAGTGAAATGAAGTGGGGCTAAAAGCAGAAAGAACTGAAACATGGAAAAGATGCTAGAGCAAGAAGAGGACAGTTCTGATTCTGCAAAGCCTCAAGACAGATTGTTGTTAGCTGATAGAGCATTTTGAATAATTATTGCTTCATGTTTGTCTTGTTCTTATGCACTTCTTCAGGCACCTGCTGTTGGTCACCGTCCCTAAGGTGGATGGTCTGGTCCTGTGTGCCTGTTCTTATACATGGAAAGCATTTCTTACAAATACTAAAAATACTGTGGCCGGCATCATAAATGGCTTGGTGAGTTAAAGGTAATAAGTCACTTTTAGAATTAAACCTGAAAAAAAGCTGTTTCAAATCTGGACTCAGCAATTTTCTGTTTTCATAAACATCTGAGCTCTGACAGCTGTAGCTACATGTCTGAGGTGTCAGCTTCATGTGGCTGAGCAGTGAAATCCCAGAAGCCATCTGCCTGTCAGCAGTGCAATAATTTCTGGAGAGAACTTCTGTCATCCAGGTGAGAGTCTTACCGAATTGTGTGAAAGGCAGAAACCTGAAACGGAGACTGGAGGCTGTACAGAGCCCCTAACAGCTGCTTAGCCCAGCAAACACATCTGAAAATGCAAAGAAATAATCAAAGGCATTATGCTGAAGTGCACCAATGATTCCCTGTGCCTGCTGTTACCTAGCAGTTCAGACCCACCCCAGGCACCCTAACTTAGTTATTAACCTTCCTCTCCAACCCAACAAAGAGCAGCAAAAATAGAAAGAGGACAGTAAAGGATCAGACGAAAGGATACCACAGATGGTCCTTGACACGGGCAAGAAAAGAGGCATGATCTGGGATGGAGCAAGGGGGACAGAGAGCTCACTGAGTTTTTAACAGGGTGCAAGACAGTGTCTTGCATGAAGGTGTATAGGTGGGAAAGGGATGGAAGTGTTATGGGAAAATCCTGACATGCATTGAGATGGGAAAGCATCACACAGACAAGTGCAATACTACACAAAAGAAGATGGATGGACATTAACATGATCCATCACTGTGTGCTATGGGTGAGCTGCTTACTGCTATAAAGGAAATCCCAGCTATTTCTTTAAAAAGTATGACTTATCTATGTTACATCCTGTATGAAACAAAGAAAAACAACCAATAAACAGTACAAAAGGAATCCCCAGCCTTAAAACTGGTTACACTCTATCTTCAAGACAAGACACAATACAGAGAAAGCAAGCTAGGGAAACAATCATGACAAAGGAGTACTTCTGTGCTCCAGGGGACAACTGTGGGAAAGGGAAAAATGGAAAATTCCACAGATGCTGAAGGGTTCAATTTGCAGCCTTGGAAAGAGCTTGGGTTAATGTAATGATGAAGGTACACAGACATTAAATAGAAAAATTATAAACTTATGTTCCTATAATTTTAAGTAAGAATATGCCTTGAGTAAGTAAGAAATTGTATTAGGTAAAATAGTGAGAAGTTTAAGCTGTAAGAATATGACTTACAGGGTAGGCTAAGGAGCTAGAAGCCATAATAGAGGTGTGTGTGGGTACTTGACCTATCAGAACACAGTGCAGCAAAATTAGGCAAAGGTGATAGGTTAAGTAGAAACAAGTTTTGCATTAACTGTCTATTGGACCAAAATGTTATATATTGCTGTGTGAAGAAGAAACCTGTGACTACCTTAAGCTATGGCTGACTTGTTGCTTCTCTCCAAATCTCACACCTTCAAGACTGGTATCTTATCTGGCTTACTTAAGCAATAAATCATCTTAAATAGCACGGTGGCCCCATCCCTTGTTTTTCATCTCAACAGACAACGTGCAAAATAATTTTGTTGCTGTTGTTGTAGCATTATGTTAGGAAAGAGGTTTGGCAAAGGCTCTGAGATGAAGACACTTTCAAACACTGCATTTGCAAATGTTCAAGCAATTAGGGATTATCAGGGTGCTTTCAAATCTCCTTCCCAGCAGGAGGCAGCAAACAGACGACTGGAAATCAACACTAAAAATACCGACAAGCTGCTGCCAGTATAGCCCAAATACTGCAGCCTGTAGGTCACCGAGGCTACAGACACCTCTGTGGGTAACACTAGTTAAGATACCTTTGATTTTCTTTTCATACCGTTCTTTAGAGGCTATTAAGTGAAACTGAGGCAGAATTATAGGAGAGATATAGCAGAAGCAGTTTCCTGAGTTTACACCAGCATCCACTATGAGCCCCTGGTCCTTTCAGCAGAGCTGCTGCCCTGCCCTCCCTGCCCAGCCTATATCTCCACAGAGGCTGCAGCCAGGGTGGTTTCTGCACCTTCATAGCTTTACAATCAAATGTTTTTCAGACTGACCCATCCAGGAGTAACAGCTACTCCCTCAGCCCACTCCCTATAGGTGATAAATTCACACAACCCATATGTTAGCACACAGCTTAGCTACTGCTGTGTCACCCTCATACCTTATTCTGCATCTGAAAATAACTGATAAAAGCAGATGGTTATCACAACCTATTGCTCCCCTGTTTGACAGGAACAGTTTGTGAATATTTAGCACCTTGCTCCCAGTTTGTTTCTTAGAGGCAAAGAAATTGCTATCACATGCAATGAAGCACAAGGGAGAACTCAGTTTTTAAAGAGTTACACAGCCTTACATTTCTTGTGTCAGTAGTGTTCTTTCAATAAATGATGCTACAGAAATAAGTCAAATTTGGTGCTGTTTTTCTTTACACACATTTGCAGGTACCAAACTCAAGTAGTCAGAGATATAAGCTCACTTCTCTACAAGTCAGAGTCCCAGAAGCACTCCAGCTATGGTAGCACAGGCTGCTGCAAAGATCTGCCTGCATGGGCTCATTTTTCTCAATCGTGTTTCCCTCTCTTGCAAAACCAAGGGACACTCAAACTGCTATACATTAGAACTCACTGGGTAAGGCCTTTCTGCCAATCTTAAGGATTCAGAGGTGAGTTCTGCTAATCCTGTGCTTAGTAATATCTTGTAGTAGGATTAATCTCACAGAAACATGGTTTTTGTAGCTCAATAGAGGGCATTCAGCTCTTGGGATAAATCTTCGAAAAGCCAATAAACCTATCTCACAAAAGACTTAATTTACCAGATGAACAGCTTGCAAAGATCACTAGTCTTGGGACTGTTTTGGGGCTGTTACTTTTATATGCTGACAACAGCCCTGACTGCTGGGCTGCTGAGTTAAGGAGAGGCTTAAGGAGTTAAGCTTCTCCTTAACTTGGAGAGCTGACACTGGAAAACTCCATCAACACTTGAGACAAAGTGTGATGGAAGGGGCTGACAGAGAATTGGCCACTCCTCCCCTGACAGTAATACAAATGTAGTACATTAATAAAAATCCTCCATGTTTCAGTGAGTTGCTTTAAATGGGGAAAAAAAGAAGTGCTGTCATCTGATGATGTGACTGACATCTAAAGAGAAAGATGAGGTTTAACTGAACCACAAGTGCTGAAGTACTCATTGAGACTCAAACTCTGCCTTTTGGGACAAGTCCAATCCAAGTCAAACATCTCTGATGCTCAGAGGCTGCAACCTGAGCCTAACTGGTAAATTTGGCAAAACAAATTCTATTTCTCTCATAGGTTTCCCCAGAAACCCTCAATCCAAGTGCTAAGAGCTAAATCACTGATGTATTAGAAAGCTTAATCCCTATGCTGTTTTCAGAAGCCTCTTGGTAATTGTCTTTTGAGTATGTTTTGAGTCCCCATCAGTATAAATCTGGTAACAGATGATGTATTCAAATCCACCAGCTGTTGTGGGTCTTGACTGTCAAGACAATCCTCTTCAGCAAATAAAAAGATTTGCTTTTGTCTGTCATGGATGCTTTACTACAGCTCTTATCTGTTAGCATTTAGGATTTTGTCTGTCTCCTGGATGCATTAGGATTTAATTATTTGCTGACTAACAAAAATCTCAATATGTTTCCTTCCCAGCTGCCTTTAAAAGAAGGCAACATAGCAACTACAGATACTGCTAACCTCTATTATAACTTCTCCATCACTGATCCCTATGAAAACAGAAATGAGAATTTTCATATTAACGAAAATTATGTATTTTATTGTTTTCATCCCTGGCCTAGCAGGAAATGCACCGGTCTTTGTCATACTGAAGTTTCTACATGAAACTGAAGATACTGACAGAAACTGACAGTACTTTTGCTGAACATGGCTATAGCTGACTGGGTTTTCCTTTGGCTGCTGCCCCTCTGGGCACACTCTGCTGCTTGGGAGTGGACTTCAGGCACTGTGGCATGTCATATTATATGGGGCTTGTATAAATTTCAGTGTTAACTCTAATGTCTATCACTTTTGACCAGCTTATTGCCGTTGCTTTTGCCACCAAAGCAAATGTGTCAAACCAAACAAAATGACACGTGAAAATTAATCTCTGTCTTGATCTGTGTGGTCTCACAAGCATTTGCTGCATCACACTTTGTTTTTTGGGAGGTATTAATTTTGATAAGGCAATATATCAGGAAGAATAACCAAACTATCGCACAGAACTGGTTCTTGAAGTGATTCAAGTAACTCTTGCTTATTTTATTCCCATGCTAGCCATGATCATCTGCTACTCACTAATTATTAAAACCTTACTGTGTGCTGAAAGTCTTCAGAAGAACAAATCTATAAAAATATTTTCTGTATTTGTCCTGTTTATTCTTATCCAGATACCCTATACTTTCTTCAGATTGATAAAGATCATTGACTGGAGCTTTAAATTGAAGAGCAGCTTTGAATATGCAATTACCATAACAAAAGCTCCTGCTTATT
Organism: Cyanistes caeruleus; assembly: GCF_971803275.1. NCBI lineage: Eukaryota > Metazoa > Chordata > Aves > Passeriformes > Paridae > Cyanistes > Cyanistes caeruleus. The sequence goes on from NC_141701.1 coordinate 108,837,874, forward strand.
TTTATGGGTGTCTTAACCCTCTATTTCTTCACAGGAATGAAAATCAAGATGTACTAGCACAAAATTATTAAAAAAAATCAAGATGTGCCAAATGGCAAGTTACAGCTCAGCAGTGGCAAACCACCAAAGAGGAAGACTCTAAATCTTTTACTGCTTTATATAGTGCAGATGCCACAAGCATGTACCTACTATAAAACTGCCTAGAAAATCTGGCAACTATTTCTTAGCTTCTTTTTTTTGTGTTTGCTTTGTTTGTAAATACTGATGTAGGGAGCCTGAGTGAAAGAGGAAATATAGTACCATTAGTAAAAACACTATCATCAGCTTAGAACCAACCTCTTTTCATCATGATACTTCACTGCTTCCTGCTTTTTCAGTCCAAACTGGTAACTGAGTTAATAGTGCAGAAGATCTTCAGGAAGTATGAAAAAAATGAGATAAAACTCCACTTTTCATGACATAAAGGTAACTTAAATTTCCTGACTCCCTAACTTCAGGTCTGCTGTTTTTCTATGAATGGTGCTGGTTTATGAAAGCTTTTATGAGTTGTTTCAAATACATTACATGTTTTAGTTCAGCCCATTCATTTAATGAGAAATGCTGGATTAAAAACATATATATTTCAATCTTCACGCTGGGTTTCATGTGTGGTCGGGTTTTTCTAGATGTTTTGGGGATTTTTTTCCATCTAGGACAAGGTCGATACACAAAATCCTTTTGCATTCATCTAAAATTTCTGCCAGAAAGCAGCATTTTTATCTGCCTTTCATCTAATATCAGGTTCACGGTCTGAATGTCCCATACACATCTTTGTATCTTATATCTGATAACAGAGCTCATGTTGCCAGATTACCAGGGCCCATGTAAACACCAGGGATATCATATCTCACACACATGGATTCCAACAGAGAGCAGTGTTCCTGTAGACACAGACTCTAACACCCAATTCCCCACACATTCTTTGCATCATGATATCTTTCCAATCTCTTTTTCCTGGCACCTTGGTTCCCTTGTAATGAAACAGTGGATTCCTTAGTTGTTTTCCAACCTTGTTCCAGCAGTTCTCCCTTTCCACCTCTGGTCTTTTCACTTTCAAAAATGCAAAAAGATGTGCAGGGGGCAGAAAAGTGTGCAAAAGCTCTTGCAGAAAGTAGCAGAACAGGTGTGGAGACTGGAATAGGGAAAAGGAAGAAGGGATGTTGCAGAGGAGCAAAGGGAGGACTTTATGCAGCTGTGGTTTGTTTGCAATAAAGGCAGGGTTGGGTCTGGCCCAAAGCCCTTTGCATTACAGCTTTGAAACACCAATTTTAGCTGCTTCAAACCATTCTTGTAAAAAACACCCTCCCTCTCTGGATGTTCCTTCACTCCCCATTATTACCCAGGCCTTCCTATCAGAGCACTGCAACTCAGAGGAACCTGACTCTTTTTGGCAGCAGCATGCCCATCCACTTTTCCCCTTAGGAAACACCTGCTTAGGCAATCCTTGTTTCTCTTGATTCTCCCACAGTGAAATATCCCTAAAAACAAAGCTACAAAGGAATGTGGTGTGACTACATGTGGAAAGATGCCATTTCAACACACAACTGCAATGCAGGTTTTGCCAGCATAGGGTGGCAAGAGGTGCTCCTGTCCCCTCACCTTCCTGGCTGGTTCTGTACTGAGCAGGGAGTGCTTCAGACCACGTTCACTTCCCCCTTTTGCCTACATTGCACCCTGCCCAGCCACGTGAGTTGTAATTAGGTCAGCAAAGAGTGTTATGACTCATCAAGGAAAAAAAAAAAAGAATCCAAACCAAAGCAACCACTGCACTGACAAGCTGAGATGTTTTTCTACCACTACCAAGGTATGACTAAACTCTTTGCTGCTGTACCAGGATAGTTGCAGCTTTGGGGTTTTTTTACTCTTCTGCTGTCTGTGATCTTGATTTTGCTGCTGCAATATTTATTGCAGGCATGCTGTGCCTACAACACATAAAAATGGAAACACAGTGCACTAGTTTATCCCGGGGCTCTTTGTTTTAGAACACAATATGAAAATATGAATGGTTTAGAAATAAGAGTTTAAAAATACAACTTCAAAAGAAAACCCATGAGCCTTGAAGTAGCAGGATGTATCAAAATTCCACAATTGATCTCAGCTTCTCACACTTAAGATTTTGACCAGGTTGGTCCAAACACACATAACAAACCTGAAAGATGAAGTAACTGCTGCTTAATCCTAACCTTTAGGAAAGAGCTACTTCAAGGTCAGACAGAGTTATGCTGGTACAATCATCTCTCTTATCCTGCCACATACCTCTGCAGTTGATGACTAAGGTGAGTTTTAATTGATTCTCAACTGGCCTGTACCAATAAAGGCAGCCTCTCAAAATTTGCTATTATGAAATAATTTTGTTGTAATTGTTTCAGGTCACTTCAAGGAAAGAACAGTGGCAGGGCTTAGTGAAGAGACCAAGTGAAAAAAAGAGTAAAAGTAAAGTAGGCACCAAAAGGGGGACAAATAGGAACAGGAATGTCCTTTTAAGATAATTCACTGCTTTGAGGACCAACTTGCATTTTCAGACCAGCAAGGACTCACACACAGTATTCTAGGTACGGTCAGTGTGAAAATATCTGCTGTCAGCCAGAGTAAGATCATAAGAAACTATGTCAACAGGGCATGTCAATTGCCCATCTTCTACTTGGACAGAAAGCCCAACTCCTCTTCCCTCTTGTGGCTGCTCATCTCCTTCATTTTTAGAGCACCACCAGCTGGTTCAAATTTCTGGCAAAACCAAAATAGCTTGGATTATTTTCAGCAAATCTCAATAAAGAAGTTTAGCCTTGAAAACTGACTAATTTGTATGCCTTCCTCAGACCTGCATCTAGCAACCACAATCTTGGATCCTTTGTGTGTTCCCCAAACACAGTATCAAAGCAAATTACCCAATTTAATGCAAAGAGAACATTATTGGAATGCCAGTGGAGACTATGTAAAGTTTTCATATAAAAATCAGGTCACATTTAGCTGGACACTTTAGAAAGAAGAAGAATATAGATGATTCGTCTACATGAAGTTCAAGGTGGCCAGCCCAGTACAGCAAAGAAATCTGCAGCAATCAAACCAGTAGCTCAGAAAGTAACTGAACTGCAGGTCCATGAAATGTGGTAGAAAACACAGGGGAAAATTTTCAGTACATCTCTCATAGGCTGCTGTCAAAGACAGGACAGAGGGTTGGCAGAACCTTTGCTTGTACTCAGTACAGTGGTTCTGGCACATTTACTCACAACCAACCAAAGTATCTCATGCTGCACTTCCTGCTCCTGTGCTAAGTGACACTCAAGCTTTGGGTACACATATACTCCTCACCACAGAAACAAGTGAGAAAACACAATCAGCTCTGTGCCCTGCTATTTTTCTTCAACATGCACCACAGGCACCACACCATCATCTGACTCACTTACCAATTTCTAGATCTCTCCCATAACACAAACCCACAATCAACACAAAATGCTCAAGTCATCTGCTATGCAAGAAGGCCATCCTCTCCAGTACTCAAGCTAGCGAGACCTTCAAACATTATAGGTGCCATGGGAAAGGGCAGGTGTCATTTGTGTTCTCTTCTAGGAATGTCTCAAGTTCCAAGTACAACCACAGTAGGACTCTCCCACCTGCTCATGAAACTGCTAACAAAAAGCAACAGAGGAAAAAGCACTATTTCCTGTCTCTCCTGCTTATAATCTGACAAGGGAAGATGGACAACCTTTAAAAGTTTACATGGTGCAAGTAAGTTGTTCCATGGGTGCTTTTAAAGAATAGTATTCCCTTGTAAGTGACAATCCTTCCTTCCTGTCTGAATACTTTGTCAGACAAGATGAATTTAGACCAATCTCGAATTAAAACAAATGGTGACCCACACTTATTTCTCTTCTCCTGGTTGTTTTCTCCAGAGCTAACTTACCTGTAATATACCTGCTGCAGAATTAATGAATTAAATGAATTAAGCATTTAAATTCATGAGCATGAATTAAAAGAAGTATTATATTTCGCTTTTTTCTTCACAAAACAAACAAAAATTCCACACCACAAATTGTCCTTTTGCAAAACAATGGCAATATTAAATTTACAAGGGCAATGTGAAGCTCAGTTCATTCATGTCTGCCCAGCACATGATAAGCAGGAATATAACATTAGTGCTGACTGTACACAGGGTAGGCAGAATACATTTAAGGTGTTTACCAAGAAACAAATATGTAGAATTTTGATTTTTTTTTTTTACCAAATAAACAAATCTGTACTATCTGTCTTCACCCCAAACTGCAAGTCATTGGGGTTTATACTGGAAATGGGTCTGCTGAGTGAAAAAGAGTCTAGATCTGCTTTCTCAACAGCAGACTATTTACTCTGTGACTATTTTCAGTTTGGCATTTAGATTTATCCCATCTATTTTTCTGCTTGGAAGCAAACCAAGTACATAATTTAGGTGAAATTGCTCTTTTTGTTTTTTCTTCTCAAAAGACAATGTATTTTACAGAACAGAATTATTGTAAACCATTTGAAAATATCTGAACGATAATAAAACAATATTTTGCCTAAAAATGGATATACATTAAAGTCTAACACTACAATGTAATTTGCAAACCAAATATTCAGATGCCTTAAATCTTTTTCATTGGTAATTTATGTAGAAATAGATGTTAAAAAAAAAATGACTGAAATCTGCACTCAATCCCATTTTCTAAAGTAAGAAAAGAACTTGAGCCAGATGCAGCTACACAATTGTTCTTTTCTGTAAGCTGTCATCTCTAAGGTAGTAAGGAAGTCTACAGACACAGAGAGCCTGAATGCTGACTTTGATGATGACAGCTGGCCTGATGACAACACAGAGATGGGGCTACTCCCCTGTGTTGTAGTGAAGCACGTAGGAGAGCATGAAGTGGTTTAGATTTACTAGATTGAATGCTGACTGTGAAAAAAGACCAAAATTATCTTGTGTTGTTCTACTGAACATGTGGCCTGGGAACAGAGGTCTTCACTTTACACAGAGGTTGACTACTCTCTCTAAATGGAGGAAAAAGAAGAACATTCTAAAGCAAATCCCAAGGAGTACCCTCTTTGAGAAGCAGTGTTTACTCACAGATCTGTCACACTTTGATCCAAAGAGTCTCTTTCCATCTGACTTTCATTGTGGAGAGAGTCTGATTCCTGTACTTGGCACAGCTCCTCATCAGTGATTATGTCAAAAGCTGCATCATCTGGTGGTTTAGAGGCTTCACTTGCAACTGTGCCAAAAAAAAAAACATCCGAAGAAACATAAACACTATTAGCTGGTTGCCTGGGAAACAAACAAAGCAAACCCTTAAGGGGGAAGCCTGGACCATTCCTCTTCATTGACAGAAGTATTAGACAACTATTAGAACTAATGGAAAGTCTTGGGCTGACTGACACTCGTTTAATATACACAAACATTTCTCTCAATACCAATCAAATCTAGAGCCAGGATCAGTCCCACCCTGAAAACACTCCATGACCTCCTGCAGGTCATTGGAGCAGGAAGTGACCATGTGGTTTCTTGGAGACTCGAAGAACCCTACTTATTTCTCCACAGTATGCAAACAATAAACTAACCAAAAGCCCTCTCAGATGGTGACACAGGTGATTCCAATGAAGCTGGTGATCCTTCCTGGTTGGCACTGGATCCAGAGTCATCTGTAATGTCCACAATGACTCTAGGCTTATTAAAGCAAGCTCTGCAGCAACGCTCCTTTTTTCCACCAGGCTTTGTCACCATGTAGTTGTTGCAGCAGTAGTAGCAGAAAATGCGGCCACACATTCTAGAAATGATTCAAAACCAAAGGTGTTAGAAAAGTGCCACATACAGCTGGAACATATCTCCCTGACAGAGTCTGGGGTTCTCTCATAATGGTCGTGTTTTCTGCAAAAACATGAAAGCTACACCCACTGGCAGAACTCTGACCTTCAGTGCTCCTTACTGAAGTGAAGCACAGGACAGGCACAGGACAGAAATTCACATTCACACTTTGCTACCTTAATAAACACGTAAAACAGAAAAAACTAAAAATACAAGAAATTAAAGATATAAAACAATCAAATGTCAACAAATATACAATGCAAATAAATAATATTTATATTAAGTACATAAAAAGAAAATTAACTTAATACTACACAGGCCAAATCTCACAGACAGGTAGAACAAAACTTGATTTGATTATAAGGAGTTTAAAAACACATCTGTATGTCTCTGCTTCATACCCCTCTTCCCTTCAGAAAGGAAAAAAATCCAGTATTGGACACGTATGTGTACATTCATCCCTCCTGCCCTCTCCACTCTGAAGTCTCACAGTATTAAACTTGTCAACTACTTTTTAATGAGCATGTTGAGATTTACATGAAGAAAAGCATCCATCAGGGATGACAGCTACTCAGGAAATTTTAATGGTTTTGTTTTTCTTAATAATTTAAATCATTACTGGGTGAAGACACAAGCAGCTTTCAGAGACCTTAGCAGAAATGACTAATTTCAAAGTTGTTACCCAAAATGACTTCACCATTCACTAATCCCTATAGAATGTTGTTTACATTCACATGAAATGGAAACAGTGTCAGTGCTTCCTTCTTTCCTCACATGAAAAATCAGGTTATGAAGATAAGGAATATTAAAGAGCCAAACTAAACATATCACTACCCTGGAACCTGAAATGTATCCATTAAAATACTTTTAAATACTTTTAAATCTAGATTGAATAACTAACACTAACTAGTAGGGGAAATAATCTAATATCCACTTTAAAAAAAAACAACAAACTACTCTGCAGTAGTTAATTATCTCTGAACATAAGTAGTGTAAGAAAACAAATTTATAATGCATGCACATTCATGCTGAAACTTGTTCTGGAATACTTCCATCACAGTAGAAATGCCATTTTAGTGAATATTGTTCAGTGCATAACAGAGAAGTGCACAGTCCTTCAAAGAAACACACTATACAGGTGTGATTATCCTTGTTTCCAGAAATGAGAAACTAACAGACGCCCCAAGTCAGAGTTGCACCCAGACCTTTGTCTTAATACATTTCAAGGGATCTTTCCAATAATGTCGTATCCCCTTTTAAGCTCATGGGGAGCTTACAAGCTCTACAATGTCATGTATCAACAATTTTGATCAGTGAACTGTGAACATTAAGAAATATTTCCTCCATGTAGACAATCTTACTGAGTTTTACTTTTGAACAGTGCAACACAGTTCAACAACTGACCTGCAGTGGTGTCGGCGCACCATCCATGAGAACTCTCTCTGGCAGTCCAGACAGTGATTAACTTCTGTGTCCCCCTGCCACCTCTGCTCTGCACTAAGCTTCTGCTGGAACTCCAGAGCATCGGATTTTTGCCACAAAGCATCCTTATCTCTGCAGTGACACAGTTAAAAGAAAGGAAAACACATAGAAGTTGTCAGTGTTGGTTTATTGTTAACCGACCTCAACTGGAATGCTGGTGAAAGCTTCACAGTAAAAATTCCTTAGCTCCTAAAATTCGGAGGAGCTTTCAGACATAAAGGTAAATCAAAAAACCTACTGAAGCTTCTGCAAAGACAGGGAGAAGAACACATGCCATGCAGACAACTACATATTTTTTTAAAACAGACAGCAAATTAAGGAGATATTATTGAGTGTTACATTTTTTGACTGTATTATGGAAATGTAAAATTTCAACTGCCAATGAATTCAGCCTTTACTTTTATCTTCAGTTTGAGAATATAAGCCTGGATGACCTAAGCAGTATCCCTGAACATCCTAAGCAAGTATTTTAATTTCTGCTTACTCTTTATTTTTAAGCTAACCTGATAAGTTCTATCAAACGTTCTTCAAGGAACTGCTTTGTTCTTGTCAGGTCATCCAGTTCAGCAAATAACTTCTGGTCGCTGCTATCTTTGTCTGCTGCCACCTTGCTGAGCTTCTCAGTGTAATCCAGGATCTTCTCTTTTGCTTCATCAGCTTCTTTTTGGATCCTGATCAAATACAAAGGCAATTATGAATCATTTTTAGCTCACGTAAATTTAAGTCCTCCCTATGGAAGGAAGGGCTCCTCCACCCTGATAAACAGGTAATTTCAGTGAAATTTTTCTCAGTGTGCATGTCTTTTAGAGCTAGACAGAATCTCCCCAGTTTCCTGCATCACTGAAAATGCACATAGATCCATTATCTAATAAACACAGCCAGCAACCAGCAATTTCTTGGATGCCCTGCTTATAGCAAAGCATATGATGGATACCAACTAGGAATAATACAGATGATATCAGCACAAGGATATAAAAATACATAGGCTTTGGTTAACCTATTGGACTGTGTGAGCCTCATGAAGATCTATTTCTGACTGTCATATTATTCACACCACACAGGCCCACATTACAGACCTTGAAAACACATCCTGAGTTAGATTACTAAAGCTGATAAGAAACCTGACAAAGGTTGACCTGACCAACATGCAGGATGTGGTCGCATTCAGATAATTCTTACTGATTGCCTGAAACTTCATGAAGAGGAGAGAAAAAACAAACAGTCCAAAAGTACAAAATTTCCATTCCTTACAAAATAAACCCAATATTGTTTTAATTTTGTGCTTAACCTATAAGGTAAAAAGCCATTATAGAAATTTCTTTCATGAATTTATATTAGCTAAATAAACAATACAGTAAAAACTAAACCGTGCATTCACGTCTGCTGGATAATTTCCATGTTTCTCATCTGCCAATCTGATATTCCCTGCCAGTGCCCGTGTGCTATTTGTTCTATATAAATCCTGTGACATATGGTACTTCATAAACTATGGCAATTTTCAATATGTTTTGATTATTGTCCCCTTGCTTGGCCTACAAAATAAAAGTTTCTGTAAAGAACCCAAACTCTCACCTTTCCACAAGTTCTCTAAGAGAAGTCACTTCCTCTTCCTTCTGCAGCCGAGCAGATTCTGATTCTGACAGCTGCTCTCTTGCTTCATCCAGCTTTCTACACAAATTCGTGTTTGCAGCCTAGTGAAATGAATTACTGTATGTCCTTACATATAAAAACAAGACTTTACCATGCACAGGACAATTACCAAGACAGCTAACAATGTTTTAAAAGAATCAGTTACAGCCAAACAACTGATTAAGATATTATTGTATAAGCAGGCAGTAATTAGTTGTGTACTAGTGACTGATTACTTCTGTCATACTGAATAAGGGATACACGCTAAAATAAGACAGTGTTAAGCCTGTAATTCTTGTTAGTCCATGTCAGTTGAGTTTTTGCCTCCTTATCAAGAAAAATTTTCCAAAAATAATGGCAAAAGAATACACCCTGAAAATTTTTCACCACCTAAAAGCTTCAAATAAAAAAAATTAAATAGGAGGAAAATATTATTTAATAAGATCATATGCAATATGAAGAACAATCGAAAACAACCCAACTTCTTTCACAGCTAGACTCTCCAGAGAAGTCTGCCAAACTTGGAGTCCTCAGGGAACATACCTAATTGCATCTAAAGGTATGTATTTCTCCTAGCAGGCAAGGCCACATCCAGTAATCTTAACTTTCTTCTTTCCAGATTCTTTCAGCTCAGTATGACCCTTCTAACTCAACTGTTTGATGAACTTATTATAAAAATTCTGGGATTTTTCTGGCTGGGTTATTTCTCAGCCACATCAATTCTCTAATTCAGTGCCCTTTTCAACCTGCAAATTGATGGACCTACACATATGGCTGTATGGGAATGTAGGGCCTAAGAAAGACCCATCTTAAACCCACACCCCCATTATGAACAGAACACACAGCCAGGTCTTACATAAAACCTGACCAGCTTTCAAGGCAGGACAAATCCTAAGTGACATCATGTTTCTCATAATCTCTGCTTCAGTGGCTGTCAACTGCCCAGTATTTTCTCTGTAGCACCTTTACTTACACAAGGGCATTCTCAGACTCACAGCCAGTCATCAGAAATACTGCTTGCCTTCCTAGTTGTAACACTAATGCCTGCTGACACAAACACCTCTGGTTTTAATTCAGATCAAGCACCTACTTGTAACTCTGTAATCTCTTCCTCCACTGCATGCTGTTGTCGCTTCTGCTCCTGAAGTTGCTCTCTTACTTTCCCACACTCCTCATTGGCAGCCTGGCAGAGAGATCGAACCAGTAGTTAATAATCCTCCAGCAGCCATCCCTTCAATTGCAAAGCTCCCAGCTGTGAATTATGAGTGCTCTTATTGCCATGCATGGGATAAATGCAGTGCCACTGGCTCATGAAAGACAGCTAAAAACATGCGATTCTTGGAATCAAGCAAACTCACTTTATGGTGGCACATAAACTGTGTTTTACTGTTATTTTGCATAGGCTGTTGCAATTCTCAACAAAAAGAAGGTCAAACCCATGCAGTGGCATAAGCTTCTGATCAACCATCAATCTTAGACATTTTATGAGAATGGTAAAGCAAACACAATTAAATTTTCAGCCTTTAGGTGTGCTGTTTCATATACACAAGGCTGACTCATGCTTTATTGAAAGCAAAACTTTGATCTTCCCAGCTGCTACCTTGAGCAGCTGAAATTAAAAATATGAGGGAGTTAAACGCAAAAGCAACTGGTCTCAGTTTAAGATTCCTTTCATCAAAATCAGTTCTTAGGAGCAGTGTTACAGGTGTGAGGAACAGGTGTTGTAATGTTCCTACAAAAAGAGGAAACAACCACAGCTGTGACCAGAGGGACAGCAGATGCCACCTTCAGTACCAATGTATGAAATCATCACCTTCATGAGTATTGACTTGCTTTTCTGTATCACCTGGCCTCTCCACTATACATGTCCATAAAACTCTGAAGAGTTATTTTACCTCAGATAGGCCTAGGTCATGAGCACAGAGACATTTTGAGATTCCCAAGCTAAAGCTAGTTGCATGTTAGTCTCAGAGCCTGACCCACACAAACCTCAGGATTTCATGCAGTAATTGCTGCAGCAGATGGTAAAGCAGCTTCCTCAGCTATAATAATTACATTAATTTACCTTGAATTTTGTCTGATAATTTAGAATCTCTGTGCTCATTTGAAATTTTATTGCAGACAGCTCTTCTTGGCTGGTCTCTTGGAAACTCTGTGCCTGTTTCTTTATTGTCTCCAGCTGCAATTGCAGACTTGGGACAGCTGCGGCACACATTTGAGCCTCCTCTAATTTCTCTTGCAGGCTCTTGTTCTCCTCTCTGAGATTAGAGATGTCAAGTTTCAGCTTCTCCTGTTGCTCTGCTGCTTGTTCTTCCAATTCTTTGAACCTTTCTGTGGCCTGGGCCAACTGCTCTTCTGCATCCACCTTTTCAGAGGTCAAGGCACAAATCTGAATACCAAGTTCAGCCATATCAGTGTTTGTCCTGTGGAGGAGATCTTTATTTTCTTCATTTTCCACTCTAGCATTTTCCAAATAGCGCTTAACCTTAGACAGCTCTTCCTTTAGGTCCATCAAATTACTTTCCAGCTCAGCTTTTTGATGGGCTGTTCTCTCCTGCTCTTTTTTCAGCTTTTCTTCCCTTTCTTTACATTGCACCAGTTCTTGTACGTGATTTCTGTTGAGAGACTCACTCTGCTCTTTCAGCTGCTGGACAAGTGTCTTCTGCTCACTTGAGACAGCCTCAGCAACTGCCAGCTCACTTCTCATCCTCTCTCTCTCATCAGTGGCCTGCTGAAGCTTGACTCGCAGATCAAGGACTTCTGCCTGCAGCCTGGACACTTCACCTCGGCTGACCTCCAGCTGCTCTTCACTCATGCTCATTCTGAAAGCCAGATCTTTTGCCTCCTTCTCCAGGGATGCCGCCTGCTGTAGCTGCTGTTTTTCCACAGATTCCTTTTCTGATGTGAGAGATTCTATAAGTTTTGTCTGATGAAGGCATGTCTTTTCAACACTGAGCTTTTCTATCTCAAGAGTCTCCGCTTTCTTCCTGTATCTTTCAGATTCTGCTCTTAGCTGTTGACATTGGCTCTCCATGCCCTGCAGTTCTGCTTCTTTCTCTGTGAGCTGTGACTGGAGACACTCTTTGCTTTCCTTCAAGGTGTCCAAGCTTTTTTCCATTTGTAAACTATGCTGTTTGGCACTCTTCAGCTGTGCTTCAAGTGAGACATAAGACTCCTTGGAGGTCTCTTCTCTTTGTTTTAGTTCTTCATATTCTGAGTTCAGAGCCTCCAGCCTCTCCTCTAGAATTTGGCCTTGCCTCCTGGCATTCTGCAAGTCTTCATCAAGCTGTTTGTTCTCACCCCGGAGCTTCTTTTCTTTTTCATCAACTGACACCAGGGCATCATCTATCTCACTCTGAAGCTGCTTCTCAGAGGCTCTCAACCTGGCTACATCGGCTTCTAGGGAAGCTTTAGAAGCTTCCAGATTTTTCAGCTTCTCTTCCATCTTCTTCTTAGACTGTTGCAAATTCTCATTCTCTGCTTTCAGTTTTCTGCTCTCCTCATCCAATTCACTCGCTGCAGAGTTTTGCTGCTCCATCTGCTCCTCCAGCTCCTTGACTTTCTGCCCGAGACGCTCCTTCTCAGACATGAGTTTCCGGTTTTGCTCCTGAAGGCTACACACAGTCTGACTCACCTTTGTTAAGCGACCCTCCTGTAGTTCAAGTTGCTCTGCTTGCGACTGGGATTCCTGTTTCAGTGCTCCTTCCCTCCTACCATACTCCTCCTCAAGTTTCTCTTTTTCTTTCCTGGCTTCCTCAAGTTTTTTTTCCAGTGAACCCACCTGAGCCAGAGACCCCATTACCTGGGTCTGGAGCTCAGCCACTTCCTTTCCTTTCAGAGTCAGGGCCTTCTGAAGTGCATCCTTTTCCTTTGCCATAGTCTCCAGGCTCCCAATCAGCTTTTCACTCTCTTCTTTGGAGTTAGCAGTGAGGCTACTGTATCTGGATTCCAGTTCCTTCTGTGCCTGTTCTTTCAGCAGCAGCTCCTCCCTTGCTGCCTTCAGCTGAGATGCATGTTCATCACTGAGTTTTTGCATATCTGCCTTTTCCTTTTCCATTTCCTGAAGCTTCTCTAACAGTGCCTGTATTTGTACAGCAGAGTCATACTGGGCTGTGGCTTCCTGTCCCTTTTGATCCAAGGCAGCATCAACTTTTGCAAGGAGGTTGAGGTTCCTCTGTTCCATGGAACTCAGCTTGGCTTTGAGCTCATCAATGCAAAGATCCTTCACAGCTATCAAAGCCCTAGAGGCCTCCAGCTCCTGATTTGAAACCTGCAATTCTGAGGCACAATCTTCCTTGCTGGTCAACAGCTGGTCCACCTTTATTGAATGTTCCTTCTGCTGCTCCGCTGCACTCAGTTCCAGTGACTGTAGACACTTCTGCAGGTCATGGACAGTGCTCTGAGTGGAGTGTGAGATCTCACACTGCTTCTGTAACTCTGTGATCATCCTTGTCAGCCGGGAGTTCTCCTCACTGTAGTTATTGCTCTTCTCCTTTTCTACCTGTACTTGCTCTTTTTGAAGGCTGACAGCTGCCTGGAGCTCCTGGTTTTCAATTTCTAGCTGGTGAATACGATCTTGAAGTTCCCTCTGCCTCAGCTCAGCCTGGTCGAGTTCTAAACGCATTTCTTCATATCCCTCAAGGTGTTCAACATTTAGTGAGTTATTTACATCAGGGCTGGAAGGAAACTCTTGTGCCTAAATGAACAGAAGGGGAAAATCAGAAAGTTTAAGTAGCATTAAATATTCATTTAAATGCTGTGCTCAAATGAGAGCAAGTTCAGGTTCTTAATGTGCAGTGAAATTGTATGTTGCCTTCATAGCACTACAAGATACCAGTTTGTAGGAAATGGGGCTTGTTTTCCCAAATGATAAATGAAAACATACCTATCTGCAGGTAGCCTTCTGAACATATATTTTTTCTTTTACAAGATTTGCATGTTAAGTTGAAGCAGCTGTCAGACAATTCTCTTTACTTTTAATTAAAAATGCTTTTTGCAGTTTATATTGTAAGACTCGTAACCATAATAAAACTATTAAGTTCTCTGGAACTATGTTAACCAAAGATCTATCATGGCATATAAACATTTATTTGCAATTTGCTTACCTGCAAATAATTGCTAACTAAACTGCTCATGCTGGAACTGCGACTTGGGGGCTTCCATAAATATGCTGAAGATCCAAGTGAGGACAGAGTCCTCCTGTTGATCACAGAGAAAGAGTATCTAAGGTAAGTCTAAGCACATATATATGTCTCCTTCTACTTGTATATGTAAGATTTATCTAGTGGTAACTATCACATAAAAAAAGACATAACTGTACTTTCTGTCTCGGCCAGCAACCACTGAATTTGACGAAATATAAGACAGGGATATTCAAGGCACCTCTAATAGGTGATGTCACTTCCCTCATCCACAAGAACCAGCGCAGCCTTGCTCTAGGGAACTGTACTGCTGTGTGGCAGCGGCTCAACCAGATGGTGGCAGCAAAGGGCCCTAGGAAACCCCCATTGATCCAAATGGACCTGAACCAGACCTGGTAGTTTTTGCTATCCCCCCTTGAAGGTGGGATCACCACGGCTGCAAGTGAAGCACACTGCTTGGCTGTGAAGTCACTACATGTCTCAGCTCCTGAAACAGAGGAAGCTAAGGAGATTTCTTCCTGCACCTGTTCAGATGAGATTGGGATTTGGGACTAAACTGCAGCTACTGGAAGTGCCGTATTACAGACCATAATCTCTGATCACTGGTGCTCAGTACACTGAAGGAGAAACAGGATAACTTGGTCATGGATTAATTACATGGAAAAAGCATATACCTGTTCAAACACAAATATTCCTACTCTCAAAAGCAGAAGCTTTTACAGATCCATTAGCAGGCAGGTGTTTTATGTCCTTGTTAATACAAAATCACAGTGTAGCTCCATCTTACCTGGCAAATGCTGGCCAAGCAGCATCTAAATCATAGCCTCTTGATGCCAAGTCAAACTGAACATCAGTGAGCTCATACAGTTGACCCACAATGTCAGAACTCATCTTGGAGTTCAGAAACGGACTTCTTGCATAGTACCAGTCACTTGAAAACAAACAAAAGAGAAGTAGTCACTCATAAGCAAAAGGGAAGCAGCAGTTTCTCTTACAAGAAAACCCCTACATCATTATTCACGCCACCTCAGAAAAACTATGATACAGTATTCTAAACACAAATGAAAACAACCAGATGCATCAAAAAAGATCCCATCCCTTCAATGTCAATGAAATTAAACAAACTTAATTAATCCCTCATAAATATCTTTAAAGGAGACCCTGCACAAAATATTTTTTCCTCTAGTGCTTGGTCAAATCACTGACAATGCAAAATATTTGCTGTACACTGGACAATCACACAGTAAATACCTAAAACACACATTTAATATATCAAAAATGAGGAACAGAAAGCATCATCCAGAAGTACATTGTGAAAATAGCTGTATTTTCCTTAAAGCCCTAGCAGTGTCCCTCCAACCAAATACAAACCATCTTTGGAATTTCTTGGCCAAGGGCAAGTTGCTCCTTTGTGTGACCATCCACAGATTTATGCAAATGATTTCTGGGGCTTTGTGCAACACATCCAAATTAATCCTCTCTCAGGATGAATAGCCCATCAAACCCAGGGTCTTCAATACTTATAAATACATCAGCCTTGAAACTGATCTAAAGAAGCATCAGCACAACCCACTCCACACATATTAAGCTATAATAACTTTCAATCTTTACAAGCCCAAGATAGGTATGAACCAGTGACCCAGGCCAAAAGGTCTATGATCCTTCATATCCTATTACCACCTCTCCAAGCCAAACACTTGGAAGCATTTCAATTTCTTTCAATAGCTACTAGGTGATGTTGCTTGATCACACTGAGCAAACACCCATTAGTTAAAAAAGCACTTGCTATTCACCTGGTCACTTTGGTGTTCATAAAACACTGCTGCAAGGTGTCTGCTAGCCTTTGGTGAACCAGGGAATAACGAATAAATGCTCTTCCTTTTCCAAGAGAGGTTCGTAGCTGGAAGAGAGAAACCACAAGAAAAGAAAGTTAAATATCATTTGTAATCATGTACACATGGCCAGAATAGCCTACAAAGCAACACAAAATTACTCCCAATAAGCCACTGTAAAGGAAAAAGTTGTAAAAGAAGCCAGTAAGAATTGCCACTGAGAAACACTTCCTAAGCCTGTCATTGGGTGGAATCTTTTCGGAATGATGAATTTGTTTCTACAGCTGGCTGTTGTCCACTTTATAATAATATGAAAGGCACCACAGGACCAATGAATCATCTAATATATGGAGTACCTGAGCACAGACTGTGCTAAGGACAATTTAAATTTAAATATAAGGCAAATCTCAATGTGCCCAGCAAAGGCAGAAGTGACTGCTTAAGTTACTGAAGATGTGTATGGCCACAGCTGGAAGAGCTTTAGGACAGATTTAGTCATAGAACAATGATGTACACATATATAAATATACATCCCCATGGACACAGTAACCCCAGACAATGCAAAAAGCCTTCCTTAATACTTAGCCATAAAGTTGATTAAAATCTAATTCTTTCTTCAGACCAAGAACAGCTGCATGACCAAAATTAATGGATCTTTTTATGAAGACAGCTGTTAAATCAACGTAAGGGGGATCGCAAAGCTCAGCGCTGATTTTTTTTATAACTATTGATTTGAAAAATTGATACTTTATTTTTTAATCTGAACCATTTTCTGTCCTGCAAAATAGTGAAACAGTGAATAGTTGTGTTTCATTTCTTCTTCCCATCAAAGTCAGTAACCAATTTAGGAATGGAAAAGGAGTGTGATGAAAGAATTTCTCACCTAACTTCTCATCAAACTAACAAAGCAAACACATTTATGATTTAAAATAGATGCCAAGACAAATACTACAGAGGGTGAGGCACAAGTTAGTAGGTTACTGTAAACTTTGCCTGAAAGGTTAGTGTGAAAGAAGGCTCAGGGGCCACACATGCTTTCTTTCCTGCCAATAAGTATTCCACTGTGGTGAAGTGAGAGCAATACCCTCAGCTTCCCTGTTACTGCTGTTACTGGGCTTCTGCTCTGAAGTAACAAACAGCTCAGTAACCCACTACATATAAAAATGTTCCTTATAAATGGAACCTGAATGAAATGTGAAGCAAAGAAAGCAACACTTTTTACTGATTTTTGGTTTGAATTCTACAGGATACAAAGTGGAAAATACCATGGTCGCTAAGCACACTAAGTTTCCCAGAAAACGCAAATTTAATTTCCCACCTGGTTTTCACCCTCATTCACCCTGCAGATCTGAACATTTCTTCAGGGAGATGCTATCCCTACTCTGTGCACAGCAGCTTACAAGTGTTTTTTTCCTAACTAGGCATATTTACTGGCTATCTTAATAACTTTGAAAAAAAACCCCAAACTCTGGAAGCCACAGAATTAATCCTAACCTTATTCCCACTGGTTTATCAATTTAAATTGCTATACTTTCTGTAAGCAATATGGAAAGACCAAAACAAAGGTACGTGATGAGAAATGGAGGAAAATATTTAAATATATTCAGCTACAAGTAGCTAAAGGCTATTTGACTAGGAAGCAAAATCATGCCACCTCCTGCTGGAGCCCTGCTAGAAATCAGGGAGGCAGAATGTCTGGTATTGACAATGTTCCTATGTTGACAGCAAACACTGTAGCTAAGGTGCAGTGTATGGCTGTAAAGATTTGGAAGGATGTGTATTCAGCATAATCACCTTTTGAAAGGGAAAGGGGAATGTCCAGAACACACTGCTCACCTACTGCTCTCAAAAATAAGGCCCTCTGCTTAATTAACAGATAACAAGTTTCCAGGGTATTCTTATTTGCTTCCTTGCTCCACCTCACTAGTATATTGTGCACTCTAATATTGGAAGTACTGCAAGCAGAGCAGAAGAGGCATTTATGCTGTTGAATGTTTGACTGTTTTTTAAGTTAACTGCTATTACTCTTTCCTTTTTGTTCATTTCCACGTTTGAAAGTCAACTAATATTGTTCAGTAAGCAAAAAAAGGACATTTGGAAACCTTTATGTTCTATCCAGCCAGATTCAAAAGTTTGCTGCTGATTTCTACCTGTAATGAATGGGAATAACAAACATATATTTGTGCCATGTGTCATTTAACTTCGAGGCCCAAGTCTGCCAGCTCAGTTACCTGAAATAGATCATTGATTCTTTTTTTTAAGAGTTTATATTTCTAAACCACAAGTTAATAAAGATTAAAGAAGCCTTCCAGAAGATAATTTCTATGGCTGCACATAAACTGAAGTAGAAAATATCCTGCTTCCGAATTATAATTTCTGATGCTGTGCTAACAAGTTAACGGCCAGAGGTATTGAAGAAGGAAAAAGCAGAGCAGTCTTCACACGTGGCAGTAGACAGGTGATACCACAAGCAACAGAGTGCTGAAGACTACAGCACAGCCACTTTTGCAGATAAATCTGATTGGCTCCTGCTACTGACAATTTAGGGCCCACCATCTGTAGTCAAAGGATTCTTCCAGCAGCAGCAGCAGCAGCTACTGTCCTTAATTCTCTAGCTGTCCTGTAGTAGGAAATACAACCCAAATTTCTGTGCCTCTCCCCTCTTTTCCTTCCCACTGGTAAAACAAACTGGAGCCCTTCCTTGAATTGTTCATCTTGAAACAGCAAAATTTAACACTGTCAAGGTTGAGAAGAGAAAAAAAGAGAGGTAGGGAACCCAGAGCCTGCCTCTGCTACAGTATCATAGTTCTCTTTCAGATGCATCAAAACCACACTATCTAGAGCTGCTGTGGAAAAATTCCCAAGAGAATAGGAAAATCTGCTGTAAACAGTTAACTTGCCTATTTAAGTTAGCACTGCTCACAGATAATGGAAGTGAGCATCAGGACAATGCTGGCCAGCACCACGACAACACTGCCTCTTCTACTCACTAGGAAAATCTTCTTCAAACAATTCTGAAGACTCAGACAGGATCAACACTGAAAGATTCTCACAGCTTTTATTTCACCCATGCATTGAGCTGAAGACATAATGTGGTTTTTACAAGTTTAAGCTTTTATTACTAATCTAAATCTAGCAGGAACAACCCTTTTTGTGCTGCTCCTGACAGTTTACCCAAGGGAATAATAACAATCATCCCTAGTCATTTCATCATGCTATTTTACATAGAGGAACAGAGTTCAGAAGATGAAACTGCTGCTCTCAGTCAGTCCTCCTCAACTCTATGGACCAATTAAAAAAGTGTTAAGAAAAGTCAAATATGGTAAGCCTTTCATCTTACACTTGGAGCCACATCCTGCCATAAGCTTTGCTGAAGATGGCACACTCTACCCTTGACTTAATTTTTCATTTATTTTTAGAGAAAATGGCACTAAGTTTATGAAAATGCAGGCCACAACCAGAGACAAACAGGTCCATTCACCTGTGTAAGTGGTCTCTGAAACAGAAATCAGGCTTCCTAATCCCACATAATTTAGTGCCCTAGTAAAAAAGGTCATTTTGCATTTTGATACTTTATGTGAAAATTATTTTTAAAAAAATCCCCAAGTTTTTTGCTGTATATTAAAAGCAGTTTATTTTTTTTTGTTTGTTGCTACTGCTCTCTGAAAAAGCATGGCAAAACATAAACCACATATTCTGATGCTTAACTGATATACTTACTTCTGTAATAGACTTGACAAAGCGGATTCCATCATTAGCTCCTTTGATTTTCGCCAGACAGTCGCAGAAATAATCCCAGTAGTCTTTTCTGCTCCCCAGCAATGTGCTTTTTTCTTTCTGGTCAAACTTAAACCAGGAAAACAAAATAAAATGAGCAAAATTTAAATAGAAATATACTTATATATAGCTACTTGGAATCCTGTTCCACTCCCAGCAGCATGTGCTTTCATGACTCCTCTTAGCTTTAGCCAATGCATTCACAAAGGAAAGAGACACTGCACTGTACTGATGTAATCCAGAAGTCACAAAAGCTTCTTAACTGACAGTAAGAGATAATAATGTTCTGTGTCTGTTTAAAATACAGACATCCATTCAAAACTCCTGAGATAAAGACTGGCAGCAGATTCAGCAGCTGTTCAAGAGCAAGACACTAACAACCTCTTGCTGAGAGACCTTCAATTAAGTGTGGCAGTAGCACACGTGTATGTACCAGAAAAACCTGCTCTAGCTAATCATATTCAGAGCAGCAATGCAGCAAGGATATGGACTGCACCTTGCACTATTCAAATCCCAAAGGATTTTTCAGTTTCTGCTCTGCAACCCCATTCAAACACCCTTCCCTAGATTATAATATTAAGTCTAGTATTTGTTGCAATCAGTGACATGATTATGGTATATGTGGACACCACACTATGCAAACTGAACTTCAGTTTGCCCAGCAGTGTCCTCTTTCACTTAAACCTTAATGGTGGACAAAAAGCAGCCCTCCAGATTAAAAATCAGCCTTTTGCCTTAAGCTTTCCACACAATAAAAACAACTTTCCAAAGCAAAATTGCTGAAAATTCTATAAATTGCTCACATCCAGTATTTATTTTGCATTAAAATGTCAAAGTATCATTAACACAGTTTTTTCAGGATAATTTAGTACGATATATCTTTAAAATCAAGCTCAGATCTTTCAGATTAATAAAGAAATGCCTGACATTCCTCAGTCAAACTTCCAGCACTGCCTTTTGATTACATTTATTTTCACTTGAATTAAGTATAATAGACAGCACATAGTTCAGTCCTCCTATTACACATACCAAAATAAAACAGAAAGAGAGCGTCAACTCAATTCATGATTATTTGAGTTAAGCTCCACATGCTGAAGAGTCAGCAAGAGAAAATAAGGCCGAGCTTTACTGGTGGATTACAAATGACACGAATTACTTCTTACCTGTAAAAGGTACTCAAGCTTGTAGGAGAATTTTTGCAAGTTGACACTGTCATCTGTGATCGGTTCACCTCCTTCTTTAAATTCTTTACTTAATTCAGTCACTGCATCTTTAAAACAAGACACCAAAACAGTTAACTAATTCAAAGGACACATAGCACTGAATCCATAAACAACTAAATAAATGCTTTCTTCATGGACATTCTGCATGTGGACTCTTCTTCTTTTAGCTGAAATGTCTTATGGACAGTACGAGAAAAATGACTGATAAGCTTGCAATTTGAGACCACCTATAAGAAAACATGAGTTCAAACTGTCAATCTCTTCTATGGATTATTTCTTTTTAAAGACATACCCAGCACTTCTGACACTTAGCAAAACCTGCTAACAGACAATTGCTAATTGCTACCTCAGCAGAGGGAAGAGAAATAACTTTTTGCTGTCTCATGTGGACATTAAGGTATTGCTACAGGACAAACAGAATTCTGATTAGAAAGGACAAAGCACGTAATCTGCTAAAGGGGATCAGTAACACGAGAACAGTCATTCAGTCAGCACATTTATCTTCTCCATGCTTTATTCAGGAAGGTTCAGTTTGTGCTGGTTACAGACACAAATGAAAAAATAATTTACATAAAAAATAAGCATATAGCAATTCCTCTTCTCTGAAATGTACACCCATAGTGGGTGAAGAAATCTCAAGTCTCTATTGTCCCCCTGGACACTTTAGCCCCAAAAGGATGTACTTCTCAGCATCAGAAATTACTGATTTTGAGCTTGCTTTCCCCTTGGTCTTATTTCATGTGACTGAGTGAGCTTTAGCTCCCAGTCCCACTCAATAATCTTCTGAAAATTAAAATTTCTTCTTGTTAGTAGTCACATAGATCTCCTTTTTTATGTTACATGAAGATCTACATTTTCAGCTTTGGTGCATATACCTTTTATTTAATAAAAATTAAAAGGAAAAATATCAGAATCTTGGTATAGGCAGCTGATTAGACAGAAAGAAAGCAGAAAAACCGTTATGAATCTCATACCAATTCTGCCTGCAACAGAACTGTTGAAAATGAGGTTGGCTACTTCTAGTGGAGGACAGGTTCCACTGCAGCAAGAACAGCAGGCATAATTCTTCAGCACCCTTCCTCTGAGTCTCCTTTCTCAGGTAGAGAAAGGAGACTCAGACTTTCTTGGCCTCCTGGTTTTTTCCCCTACCCACATTA
This sequence comes from Cyanistes caeruleus, assembly GCF_971803275.1. Classification (NCBI taxonomy): domain Eukaryota; kingdom Metazoa; phylum Chordata; class Aves; order Passeriformes; family Paridae; genus Cyanistes; species Cyanistes caeruleus. The sequence goes on from NC_141701.1 coordinate 108,859,966, forward strand.
GCATCAACTCCACACAAGCTTCCCATTAAGGAAGGCTGAGTTTTAGGCCCCTTCTCCTAACTTCATATGAAGTCCTGTAGCAGCACAGCTCCATGCATGCCAATGAAGCACTGGCTCACAACACAAACCTCACACACATACCTTTGAATTGTGAAACTTATTTCTTTTCTTGTATGTTTAAATTTACAGAGGTTAAGAATTCAGGTCCTGCAGAAGGTACAGCACTTATCTAACAAAAAAAAACAGTCACACTGCACACCTTGAATTATGTTGCTACAATGCTGCAGGAAAGAGTTACACAATTGAAAACACAACTCCTAATCTCTGTTATCTAAACCCTGGAGGATGCAGTCCAGCCTCCAGAATGTATCTGTCAGCATGGCACTCACTGTACCTTGTAAGTCTCTGATAATCCGCTGCAGCTGGCTTTCACCACTAGTTGCTGCCATCTTGGAAACAAAAGGAACTCCCCTTCTGGGTTGTTAACCTTTTCATCCATCTAGATAAAAACAGCAGAGTTCATATCCTTGATGACCATTAGGTTGATGCTGATTATTTTTCTCTGTGACACCTGCAATTGTAAAAGTCAAAGATAAAATTAAAGTCTTTAACAGCTCAAATGAGTATAAGAGAGGTGCTTTGGCATTTTAGATACTGCTGAGTAATGAATTCCAAGGCCAACCCTTTCCCAGGAATCTCCTTAATATTTTCTTCTAGTTGTCACCTTCCATTTCAGTTATTTCTTCAGTTATATCTTTCAAAACTACTAGTCAAACCTCAGAGAGCAATTTTCTCTGGCTGGAGTTACAACACAGTTGGTAGTACAGCTCAGCTCTGGCTGGCATTTCACTCAATCTATCTTGTGACCCCGAGGGAGGTTCTAGTGACACGTGATTTTCCCTCCCCTAACCCTCTGCCAGATCTTCCCTACAGGCTGCAGAGTAAAAAGATAAGACAACTTTTCCATTTCAGAAAGACTTTCAAGACACAGAGTAGGCACAGGCCAAGGAGTCAAAAATTATGCATGCTTTACTCTCTGGCACTGAAGCGTATTTTTAATGTGCAAGAGCTGTTAAAATCTTTAGTACTGGAGCGTGATTTTAGCACAAGGAACACCTCTCTACCCCTTCTCAGAACCCACTGTTCCCTACACATGTAAGATGACACCACTTTATTTTAAGCTCTGTTAAAGCATCCCTGGCTGGATCAACATACCTTGCACCACCTTTGCTTAGGATAAATTGTACTTGGCACCCACAAAAAAATCTTTCTTAAAGTAAAATTAATTAAAAGCCTCGAACACTTTACTAAAACAACCATGCCTGGGGATGCAATCTTTCCAATGCTAATCTGGGAACAATCATTCCAAGAAAAAAGCCACGAAGAAACTACATAGGGAATTTACTCAGCATCCTGTTCAAAAGTTGTTCAGAATTCTGTCTGCAGAGGTACAGCCAAAGTTTCAAGCAAAGACAAAGTACTGAATTTTTAAGAAAATTGCTGATATACATCAGTGCTTTTGTTATAATTCAAGGTGAACTGCAATGAAATTAAGTTGTAATTAAAATCTTACAAACTTTTGAATTGAATGTGATTAGGTCATATTATATCTTCTTTCTCTTTCCATTCTTTCACTCCCAAAAGAGGTAAATTTGCATGGCTGAAGTAGGTGTCTGGATTAATCAGACAGATCATCCTTCCTACCCTGTATATTAAGGTATTGCTAGGAAGTGATCCCGTACTCTTTTTCTGTTTGAAACAAAGCAAATATTAACAAAGCCATAAAGACATATTAAGTATAAAGAGCAGGCTGAAACTAGGCTTACTCGTGTGGTTCTGTGCATAGCTGTGCTTTGTTACATGCTAGTTTCCATTTCCATGTTTTCATGTTAGTTGTTATGACACAAGTGTCATACTGACCATGTGCTGTCTGGGGAAAGGCCTTGGCCTGCAAAATCCGCACCACAACCGGTTGCTTCAGGGCCAGAAGACCAGAACACCATAGACTGCCTGATCTGTGGTGTCAAACACAACCTTAAATCACCAGTGTGATGTACCCAAGATTCCTATCTCGACGCTACCCAGACACCATACAAAGTACCACACTTCTTGCCGACTTGCTGAGTTTCAATACTACTGAAAAAAAGCAAGAGTAAAAACTCAGTGAGTCAATGGTTCCTTTTCTAAGCACACTCAGTAATATCAGCCATATCTGTTCAGTTTGGCAACTGTTACACAAAGGAGCTTCAGTGAGAAGATTGTGCCATGTGGGCAAAGGAAGCCAAAAAGTGTGGCCAAACCAACTGTTCTTCCTCACACATAGAGGGAAAAGAGCAAGAACCAACAAGGGGATCCTGTCTGTGCATCCCAAAAGCCAGAATAAGCTCCCATTCAAGGCTCCAGAGACACAAAGGCTTTGCAAGAGGCATGCCAGGAGAAATGACCAGGCCAACTGCAGGCATCTACCAGAAGCCTAGGAGAGTGGAAAGTTGAGAATTGAGCCTTTATTTTGCAATAACCAGCAGGGAGTGGGACACTGGGCATCCTATGGCAGCCAGGCACAGCACAGGACCTTATGAAGTGCTAATTCCCAGCAGGGTGCACAAGCAGACATCCACTGGAAGAGGACTAAGGCAGTTCAGAGTCTCCCCAGCCCCATTAGCACTGCTTAAATTACTGTGTATGCCCAGAAGTCATAAATAAATGACTACTGGTGCACAACAGCTGTGGCACAGTGCTAGAGAAGGCTCTGTGCTCCCAATGGGTTGATCTTGCTGTGCCAAAGCAGCCCAAAATACACATCTTTATTCCAGTTTGGATCTTCTAGGCAGAATGTGAGAACCCTGAAAAGAAACCACAAATCAGCTGGAAGCATGAAGCTGCACAGCCCACTCTTCTGCTTACTCCCTGTCACCTCTTTTCTCAGTACCCGGAGCAAGGTCTCACAGCTTCCCCTTTTCTTGCATCAGCTCCCACAGACGAGACATGCATTTATCCCCTTCTCTTCCCAGAGGGGATCTTTTGACCTGGGCTGTGGCATAGGGCAAATGTACTGAAACTTCTACTTGCCTCCTCCTCTACAAAATGGGGAGGGAGAAAGGTTCTTTTCCCCTCCATGGTCCTTCCAGAGGTGCACTTAGAAAACACAGTCCATCCCACAGAAAGGTGCAGGGCTCTCACTTCCTGTGGCAAAGAAAGCTGATTATGTATCTTAACTGGTTTCCTAAGGTTTCAAAATAGGAAAAGGTTCTGTAAACACCTAATCTAGTCCTTCCTGATCACAGAATATTTTGCCCAGAATTCTTTAGTTCCTCCAGAATTCCCTGTTTCTCCAGCATTTCCTATCCTACTATGCTCACCTGTAAATGTTTGCTTTGTGAAAACAGCATGATACATTCCTCAGGCACGAATGACCTGCTGTGGGTCGAGAGCTTTTTAGATGATGCATTGTTACCTCTTATATAACAGCACTGGACTAAGGCTGATGGCATTAACTTGCCCAGAACTGCTGAGCTGCAGTGACACCAGTGCAGCTATGCTAAAGACCTGGCACAGAGAAGGCAAGACAGGGCATGCCACCAGTCCCTCCTTGCACTCCTGGGCCATGCCTGATGATCTCTGAAGGTGGTTCCTGCCTTCCCTGCTGGCATAAGTGCTAGTGTGGGGGTGGCAATCTTCTTTACAGAGGAGAATATCCTGGAGATTAAAGAAAGAAGCAGAAAGGAAATAGCCCACATACAGGAAAAGGAAAGATTTACCTGAAGGGGAGTGAGACACATATAAAACAGGCAACAAAGTATAATGACTTTAATTAAACTGGTTAGTGAAGTAGCTACAATGACCTACATTTAATCTGTCTCTATAAAATTTATCTTAATTTTCTACATCACGACTGCATCTTCAGCAGATAGCTTTTTATTATTTTTTTTTATTAATTGGGTCAATTTTAGCTAACCTTGACAGAAGGTAGCCATCTTCAAAATATTACACTTCTCCATGTGCAATGAAAACAGGAAGCATGCCCATGAGCAGAGTGTCTCTGCATTGTTAAAAAATTCAGTGAGACCTCCATTGTAGCCTGATATCAGAGAATCCACTCCCTACCCAAGTGCATTCTCAGCGGAGCTCTTGCTGTAATTCAGATAAACAGTAAATCAGATTTGAAAAAAATTTTCATTGGAAACCAAGATCCACTACTTTCTACTGCTTACAGAAATATTTCTTGTTAATATGATTACTCTGGTCGAGTCATTCCAAACAAGAGAACTTTATCACATGGCCTCAAATGGTATCACAAGACCTTTAACTATCTGGTGCCCACAATCCTACGCCTTTTCTAACATTCTATATGAAACAACTGAGACAAATCCTATGTTTGTGAGTCACAACTTTAACTGCATTATTCCTTTGTGTAGGGTGAACATGATATGTTTTATAAAAGCAGATACTGACTGATAACTGCAAGGCACACTGTGGGGGAAACAGCCCCAAACAACCTACCTGGTCATCCAGCTGGCTACAAGACACACTGACAAAAGACACTGAATGCAAACCAAAGATGAAGGAAGAACTGGGAAAAGAAAGTCCCTAACTCTTAGAACTGTAACAGCACTGATTCAGTTAAATAATTTCATTCCAGTAATTGTCTGAAAAAAATACTTTGTACTTTGTTGTTGCAGCAAACATAGAGCCCCAGTGAAACTCACGGCAGCTATGCTGCAGCTTTTCTCATTTTGTATCGTGCAGGCACATAGAGCTGCACATCCATAAAGCTGAAGAACTATTTTCTGGAATTAAGGGTCTGAGGTATAAAAAAGACAGCATGATTCTTCTTTTTACAAGGCAGCTCAACTCTTTGTGCTTTAACACTGCATACAAAGGTATGTGACTGATAAAAACATACACTGGACTACAATAAATAGGAGGATTAAAAGCAATAGGAGGATTAAAAGCAAAAGGCAGGCACAGCCTGAAAGACAGCTATGGTTTCCATTCCAATAAGTGAAATTTTCTTTTTAAATTAATCATTCCCCCTTCATTTTCTATACCAACAAACCTTCACATTTCAGTGACAAAAACATGGTTTGGAAATATAAACAATTCTCAATAAAAGGCATCTCACAGAAAACACATGTCCAGAAAAACAAATTCTCAGAGAATTTTTGCTACCATAACGTAGCAAAGACAGTAACTAGATGAAGTGCATAAAAACATTTAGATTTTGCAAATGCTTGGCAGAGAAGGAGTATATTTATAGTTAAGGACTCCTTACAGTAAAGCCTTTTTGTGGGAAGGCTTGTATGCTCTCAGAATATTTGCATTTTACAGCGTAAGAACACAAACTAATGACATTAATAAAATACTGTTTGTACCCTTAACCTGACAAAAGAGACTGACACAAAAGAATCAGTAAAGTTTTTAAAGTTTTTTTGTGCAACCTTCCCTATTCTATGGACAACTGACCTATATTCCACCCCTATTCCTTGTATTTGCAAACTCTTTTTAGAAAATGCTCAAAACCAGGCAACAGACGAGAGTATACAGTGGCATGATAAGAACTCCATGAGACAGAGTTAATTTTTAACCTTAAGCGGGCAAAGCTGGCACCCTACCAAATAATTTTTAATGCTGCACCTACCAAATTGGATCTCCTCTCTAACACCTAGCTCGAAACCTTTTTAAACCTTGCACTGTATTTTGCCAAACAGGACAGATGCGTCAGACCAGGGACACAGATCCCTGACTTAGAGAATAGTGTTTTGTCTCTGATATTCCTTCACATCAATAACTGTTGAACAACATGAACTCAAATGACTACTTTCTGCAAACAACACTACAGGGATGAGCTAGTGCATATCTCACAAAGACAACCTTGTCTCAGCCCTATCTCATGATGACAGAACTTCCCTGTTTGAGGAAGCAGTCAGTTTACAAAGAGAAGAGTTCTCTTCTGATAACAGGAATTTCACAAGTATCACTTTTAACAAACTTGTCTGCCCTTTTCTCTTAGGACACGCCAGACCTCACCCCATGCCAGGGATGCTATACCTTGTTTACTAACACCTATCAATTAACCCAACCATAACTCTCCCAGAGACTTGCTTCTCCACGGCTGCTCCCATCCTATGTCACTCCCCCTGGGAGAAGGTACCCCTGCTGTCTCAATGCCTGTATGGTGAGCTGAAAAGACAGAATTCATTCAAAAGTGAAAAGGCTTTTCCCCCCCTTCATGCTCTCCTTCTCCTAAACATTTCTCCCTGTGCTCTTCCCTGCCACAAAATCTGCTCTTTCTCTCTACAACTCATACAACTATTTAAATGTCTTACACCTTCTTCAAGCCAGGCACATGACACTCAGGTGCTACTCTGAGGAGCACCACATGGACACCTACAGAAACAGAAACACCAGACAACTTCCAGCTGAAGAGGAGCATTTGGCAATTCATGACACTCAACTTGCTCATCATACCAGCTTGGAGACTTCAAAAAATCTCATATTTTTCACGTCTCCAAAATTGGTCTCTGAGCCTTGTTAACTTCCTCAGCAAGCTTGGCCTGACTAAAGCATCTCAGCCATGTCTGAGACTCGAGATAGTTAAAAGCAACAACCATTACACCCTGGCTTTAAATGGTACTTTTCCCTAGCAGCACTTTTTACCTCTGTATCTACTGCTGCACACTGTCCCTCCAAGCTGAGGTTTCAGAAGTACTTGAAAAGGCTTCCTCCAGCTAATGGTTTTGGGAAGTCTGGCAGATGAGTGTTGAGTCTTGCCCACCTGTAGCACTTCATGTGTCTTCCCTCCAGCCAGCAGCTCCTCTGAATAACTCCTGGCCTATATGCCATTCCCAGTGAAATATCAACATCCAACACTGAAAATTACAGGTTTTGACCACACATATGTAGACCAAATAGAGGGCGAGGCAAGCAAAAACCACTCTGAGACAGCCCAAACTGACAGGCCATTGAGTGAGTCATGCTGCCCAGAGTCAACAGAAAAAATTCTTGTTTTCCTTCCTCTGTAGCCGGAAGCATGGACTATTTCCTCTCTCCCTCTTTTCCTGAGAGTTTTCCAGTGAAGGTCACCATTTTTTGGGGGGAAGGGGAAATTTCAGAGTTACAAACCCTAAAGATTTAGAAGCATTTGGAGGAGAGGCCTGTATGAGACTGTCATGCTGAGTGACTGGAAGGAGACAGGCTCACAGATGACACAAATTTGGTATGAGCCCAGTTATTTGGGATATCCTGATCCAACCAGTTCGCTTTTGAAACCTAACCTGGCTTGTAGCAGTAGCAAGACCTTTCCTGTCTTCATCCTTCCTCCCGGCAGGACTCCTTCAGGAGTTAACTGTTTGCAAATATCTGCTGAGGTCACTATACCACCAACCAACACAGAATCCCACATGGGTAAAAAAGTATTAAACCAAAGGAAGGGCATAACTGTGCTTGCACTGAAATGCAGGCACTTTTCATAAAATGTTCTGTACTTTCTACCAGTGTTACAACCTGTAAAACCACCTTCAGACTACATCTGGGCAAAGGATTTTAAATTATTACTATCACAGAATTTTTGGATACAAACAGACACCTCTCCACGGACAAAATGGAACTACTACATCAAGTATGAACTAGACTAGATAAAAGCTGTTAAAGTGTCCTTGCATTGGCAAAATCAAGTGAATAAACACATAGCAATGCAAATAAATAAATAAAGATATTAAAATGATAATGTGCAACAACACCTAGGGCTTTTCTAGTTTTCTTAAATTTAATAATCTCAAAAACATGTCAAGAATAGTAGAAGAATTTGCTGTTTACCAGACAAATAAGCAATTGTTAATTTTTAAATGTGATCAATTAAGAACAACAAATAATCTGGGTTAAAAAAAAAAATTCAGCACTACTTTTCTTTGGGTCTACTGCATAATTTCTGCAATTTTACAACTACATCTTGGGTAGTTTTCTCCCTCTAGTTGTTTCTTTAGGTCTTGATCACCCACCAAACAAGTCTTTGAGGAACCTAGCCTCCAGGATATTAGGACAAATTCCTGTTCCTTTTATGTAACCCTCTGGCAGTGGAGAGAGAAACTGCAAACATAATACACTCTTTCACTGTTATCAAATGGTGTACGTAAGAGACTCCTTTATGCATGAAAATCAGGCTCCATAACTTAACAGGTTCTTGAGAAGTAGTAGTGAAACCATGTTTACAACAAATGCTGTCTAACATATATATACTATAGATATATATATAAATATAGTACAACAAGCAGGGCAAAATTGACTATCACTTGTTTTGCACCACAGTATCCTAAGATACAACTTTTTAACTGCAGCGCAGTCTCCTAAATGTGAATGTTGGGTAACACTATTTGGAACGAGTAGAACACTTTAAATTCCAGCACTCCCACGAGAATCATTGGAAGACTCCAAGAAACTGCCTTGAACACCATAAAATGTGGAAAACACAAAACACACTACTGCATGGCAGTAAGAGGGAATACAATGCCATGTTACTGACAAGACAGAGAACATGTTTTACCCTGAAAGTTTCAGCCCAGCTTGCCTTCATGAGCATACAAAGTCAGAACTGGATAAAATCATCCACTTTCACTCTTCAGCATTAAAGAGACAAAGGCCTGGTACTTCTCCCTCTGTTCCAACTTGAAATTTAAAACTTGAAGCTTGGTTTCAAGTGACAGGCAGAACCAGGAGAGCGAAGTCTACAGCTGACCGACTCTGTGTGCCAAACCAACCTTGCAAAAATCAGCAGCAGGCTGTACGCAGTGACCCGGAGAGAAAACAGGGCCGTGTGCTGGGGAAGCTGCAGCAGTAAGGGATTCACCAGCTTCCCCAACACGGCACAGCCCCTCCAAAGCCCGACTCACCACCACAGCACCTCTGCCCGACTGGAATCCAGTGTCCAAAGGCGGCAGACAACCATTTCACTAAAACCTTGGGTTTTTTCCTTCTCCTTGCTTACTCTGGATTACCAGGATCAGCATAAGCCGGAGGAGGAGGGCCGGCTGCAAACTCGGCATCTGCTCTGGAGACAGCCCCAGCCTCATGTGCCAGCAAAACTCTCTCCCTATCCATCCGCCGGAGATTTGCCGACACAAGGGCAAAGTGGGATTAGGGCCGCAGCAAACATTTGCCTGTCAGCACTTTACAGCGGGGTGAGGGCACGGGCACGGGTTTTGTTTGGTTTCCAGCAGGGTGACTCCGCTCCCCCTGCAGCTGCAGGAGGGCAGAAAACAGAGGGCAGTGCTGATGTCGGCCGAAAGTCAGTGCTCACCGGGGGACATGATGACACTTTAGGGGACTAGGTCTAGATGGTGGCCCTGAGGGACAGGGACAGGGACCCCTCGTTCGAGGGAGCTCCCAGGAAATGACAGCCAGCATCCAGCCCACCCCGGGCTGATGTGCCCCTGCCATACCCGCGCTCACCCCCCCGATGACCGGACCCGAACACCCCCTAAGGCTCCCGGCAACTCTCTCCTCGCCGGGGCTCCTCCCCTCGAAGCCGAGCTCGGCGAGGCAACAAGTGGAAGCCGCTGAAGTTACTTCCCCCTCTCCCCGACAGCTCCCTCCGCCCGCCGCCGCCTCCCCGCCCCCGGCCCCGCCGCGCTCCCTCAGGGCTGTGCGGGAGGGCTCGCTCGGTACCTGCGCCGCCACCGCCGCCGCCGCCATGTCGCGCAGAGGCGGCCCGGGGTGAGGCTCCGGCGCTCCCCGCCCGACTACAACTCCCGTGAGGCCGCGCAGGGCCGCCCCACAGCCGGGGCGGTGTCTGGCCGCAGCGCCGGGGTGCGCGGAGGTGGCGGGGACAGAGCGCCGCGGGGAAACCTGAGGGGTTTGAAGCGACTTTGGGGGAGAAATCGCCGCTTTTGGCTACAGCTACAGCGTTTGGGCGGTTTCCTTTCGGGGAGGGTGGTGTTTCTGGTGCCCTCACGCAGGGTCGCTTCTTACAGAATCACAGAGTTGTTGGGGTTGGACTGGACTCTGGAGACGGCGACCCAGCCCTCCTGGCAAGGCAGAGTCACCTGGAGCAGGTGACACAGGAACGCGTCCAGGTGGGTTTGGAATGTCTCCAGAGGGGGAGACTCCATGGCCTCCCTGGGCAGCCTGTTCAGTGCTCTGCCTCCCTCAGTGTGAAGTTCTTCCTCACGCTGGGGTGAAACTTCCCTGTGTTTTGGCTTATGGATATTATTATCCTTGGCCTGTTGCCGGCCACCACTGGAAAAAAAAAATAACAAAACAACTTAATACATTTTTGTCTTTTGTTTTAATCTTTAGTATAGTACTGATTGTTTGCTTATTCTACGTGGGAGTTTTCTTTTTTCTCTTCTTTTTTCTTTTTTCCTCCTCATTTGCACATCAGTTCATCAAGCTCTTTGCACAGACAACTGAGGCAAATGTGAAAATCAGGCATGATAAATCTGATATGCAGGAGATTTCCCCTCTCTGCTCTTGCCACTTGAAAGAAAATCCTCATCCCTAAATTGAACAAATGAGAGGACATAGTCTCAAACTGTGCCAGGGGAGGTTTAGGTTGGACATTAGGAGGAATTTCTTCACAGAAGGGGTGATTAGACACTGGAATGGGCTGTCTAAGGAGGTGGTGGAGTCACCATCCCTGGAGGTATTAAAGGAAAGACTGGACGTGGCACTCTGCCATGGTCTGGTTGGCATGGTGGTGTTTGTTTGGTCATGGATTGGACTCTGTCTCAGAGGTCTTTTTTAACCTAATTAATTCTGTGACTCTGTGAGACATATGGAGAGATAAGTATGTCTACATAAAGTAAGAGACTGGGAGAAAGCAGGAGTGAAACTGGAACAAGAGGTTGCTTCCTGAGACAGGGTGTGGGGTGCTAGAGGGGCACAGGGTTCCTAACACTTCTGACACCAGGCTCCTTCTACAAGCAGGCTGTTTCCTCTTTTCAGATTTTATCCCTCCCATAATGCATATAATTCTCTAAAAGGACATTTCTTTCCCAGTGCCTGAAAAAGACTATGCTTGTTTTGCACATGAGGTGCAAACTTGAAATACTTCCTTTGCTTTTTTTCCCACATTGCTGTGGTAAATAAACGATTTTAAATTAAACTTGTGGGCAAGCAGTTTGTCATCAGTCCTCGCCACAATGCTTGTGACTTTGTTAGTGTCATAAATATCCGCTTAAGATGAAGATCAAAGCATCAGATTTTCAAGAGTCTTGAGGAAATATATGTAGTACATGGCCACTGACGTGTATCATCCTTCACACGTAAGAATGACTAAGTGACCTTAAGTTTTGGTGATTAATCTTCATCTAATGTATGTTTTTTGACTAGCTCAAAAGCATTTTAGTGCCCTCAGAAATGCAGGTTATGGGGCAGGCACATGACTTGTGAAATGCAGTGGGATGTCTTACAGTGTTTGGAAGCCACCTTCAGGCTTACTTTTCTTGGCACGCTTTGCTGAATCATGCAGCAGTGCCAGGAGCATCTGCTGAAAATGAGTGTTTGTTTTCCATTGATCTCTAGGCAACTGGGTGTCTTCCAAAAGTAATCTCAGGGTCATCAGACACAAATAAGGATAAATCAAATCCCATGTAATTTCACTGCACTGGATTTTATTTTACAAATTTTTAAAAAGTCTGTGTGGAATTCTACTTTTCACTAAAAGATAATCAATTAGAATGGATTGTTCCTCTTTTTAATGAGGTAGTAATAAGCTACTCTCAGAAATATTTAATTATTGATGTGAATTATTGAATTATTGCCTGTTTGTGTACACATCAATTTCTTCAAAGAAAAAACATGCTGTTTCCAACTAGGTCCACAGCTGATCAACACTTCCTTAAAATTTTCCATATTTCCTCATTTCTTAGTGATAAAAGATGTTAGTGATCTTTCCTTTTTGGAAGCTGCACTAGAAAAAAACCAAACACATTGTCTGCTCCATGCATTTTGCTTTCCTATATGTTTACTTTGATAAAATGCATTGATTAACTTCTTCATAAGCCATGATGGCCTAGATGGGAATTATTTTCAATTTTACTAGCCAGAGAAGGCACTGTCAGTCATCCCACCAAAAGGAAAGCCTTTGCTGGGGAAGGTATTTTCACTGTGTATTTGAGGTAGCCAACTCAATCAGCTAAAACAACTAAATTGCTGATTAGTGGTCTCCTGTGCATAGAAGATGAGTATTTCATGATGGTCTCCGAGTATGTGTCCATAGAATGTGTCCCTTCCATCTGTCTGATGTTATTGTTATATGTGCTGCATGTTTTCTTTAATTTTTTTTGCAAGAGTTAATTGATGTTATATAATGACTGGAAGGGCTTTGTTTCCGCTGGCACTTGAGGTGTTTTATGAGGGTAGCTAACTCCCAGTTTCCCTGGTCACCCTCAGTGGATTAACATACCATTGTAGTTAGACTGAACAACAGCCTGCTGTTCATCATCAGAAACCTTCTGTGACTGTGGGGAGAAAGCTTTGGAAGCACTTTTTGCATTTGTTTGCATTCTGTTTTGAATAGGTGGACAAATAATTGTCAGTAGTTATAAAGCTGGGAGTAAGCAACATAAAAAGAACCAGCAAAGCTCTGGAAAACATCTAGAAGCAAATACGGCATTTTAGACAAAGTGGCTGAGGAGCTTGGAAGGATATTCTGCTAAATATCAGGCCATCTTCTGAGACAGACTGCCACCAGAGCACACCAGATTTAGGAGCTATCACTGATCAGAACTGGCCGCATTTCACTCCTGTGTGGACAAAATAAGCACTGAGAATTTTATCTGGTTTGGTGCTGGTCCTGTACCAGGAGCAATGTGGGAGAGCCAAGGCACAGACTTTGGACTGTGGAGTTTAAATGAAACATTTATCCATCTATATGGGTGGCACAGGGATAAAGAACATGTTCTGCTTCTCTTGTTGGAATAAGGTGGCATTGTTTGGAGGAATGAAACAAACTCTAATATGTTTTGGTTTTGTTACCTGAGCAGTTCCTGAATATGGAGAGTACTCCACTCCTCACACTTCTCTTTGTCCTTCTCAGTATTTTGCTTCACTAGATGAGCAAGGGCATTTTCGGTTGCAGAGTAACCATAAGGAAAAGATAAAATAGAATTTTATTTATGATTTCAATAAACTCAGTCTTTCAAAACATTGAGAATATGAAGGTATTCTAACTCTCAGTGAAAATCCTTCAGGCAGTAAAGAACTACAGGCTGTGGTTTGCTGAAATTGCACGCATTTATGAGTCTAATCTTTTCTGATTATGATCAGAAGGAAAATTATTATTGATTTTAGTGGAAAAAGGGTGCTTCCTTAAACATGTCCTTAGAGGTCAGCTTTGGCAGAAATGATCCTGGATTTCAAGTGGACAAAAAGTTGAACACAACACAGGCATATGCCCTTGCAGCAGTGAGGACTAGCTTTTTATGGGCCTGTGCAGCCATCAGGCTGAGGGAAACCTTTATTCCACTATTCTCATGGTCACATCTGCAGTAGAATATCTAGGTTTGGGGCCACCAGTGTAAGAAAGAGATGTTGACTGACTGAAGTCAGCCCTATGGAGGATCACCAAGATGGACAGGGAGTTTGAGCACATGACATGTAAGGACACTAAATTTGCTGGGATATGTTTAGCCCCAGGAAAAAACAAGGTTTAGGGGAGATCTGGTGGCTCTTTTCTGTTCTTCAGTGTGAAGACACAGAGAAGGCAAGGGAAAAGCAACATCACCAGGTTGCAGCAAAAGAAGTTTTGTTTGTGTAGAAGCAAAAACATCAACCATAAGATTTATTAAGCATTGCAACAAGGAGCCAGAGGAGTTATGGAGTCCCTGTTCTTGCAGATTATCAGTTTGACCAGATAAAACCCTGAGTGACCTTGTCTGACCAGGAAGATAAAACTTCTGTGAGCAGCATGGAGCAGTGGATCACCTCCAGAAGTCTCTTCTGTGCTAAATTAACCTATGAAAATTCACAATTACTTCTTCAATTAAAAGTACCTTAATAGGTGATTATCAGAGGCTGAGAACAATAGTCACAGGGTAGAATTCCATTAAATTTCTGAATTTTATTAGTACTACTAATGTTTATTAGTACTGAGTTACTTTCATTATGGCAGCAATTACAGTTATTACAGTTGGGTAAGATAAAGAATTCTTTTTACATACTCAGATACACTGTAACAAAATATGCTGAAATTACAAACAGATTTAAATAATTTGCTAAAAACTGGGCAGAGCAGGATCATTTATCATTTCAGTCTTTGTGCTTCTATTATAATTCTCAACTTTGTTTTAGACAGATGTAAAATATATGAACAGTAAAGATTTCACAGTTATGTGGCTCTAGGACAATGAGTTGAATAACAACTTGTTGAAATGATGCACCTGTGACTCATGGTCACAGTATTTTCCTCTTGTGGAGATTTGCCGGTATCAGTGAAGTTGTCCTGGTTTACCAGAATAGAAGAAATTGAACTAATTTGTTCAATAAGTTATCTTCAATAAATTATCTCTTCAATAATTGACAGTACTCAAACTCTCAAACCCAGCCCAAACTCTTTTGAAGCCACATTCATTTCAAATGTTTGTTGTCAGGAAGCAATAGCCAAAGGCTGGTCTCCACCACAGCCAGAAAAAATTACAACTTCTATCTTTCCATAGTTTATCTGAACACAAGTGAATTGCAACCCTGTAGAATGTATAAGTCCCTTTTTTAATTTTTCACATTTTAGACAGTAGCTGCGTTAAGTGAGATACCAGGACTGATCGGTTCAGAAAGGTGCATCTGATGATAAGGGACATGATACCAACACTTCATTTTGGCAACTAAACTGAAGCACAAACTAGAAACTATGGGCAAGCCCTAGGAAGACTGTATGGGTCTATGTCATATATGTTCACCCCATTCTTACGCTTTTCCTTAGGTATTCTAGCTTCTGAGTATAATCAGAAATAGGATATTGTGTTATGGGCCTGAGTTTCTGCTTTTTGTAAACTACACAGCAGCTGTGAAGAATCTGTTGTCTGCTCCAGATAATCTTTAGAGATCAAATGAAATATTGTGGAAATAGCATAGACATTTTAAGACAGATGCCTGAAAAGCCAAATTGTTGCTTAGAACTGTTGCTAAACCAGTGCTTAATGCCACTGCAAAACTACCTTGGCTTTCTATATAAATGCTGGAAAATTAAATATTCTTCTTTCCAGGGATTTTGTCATTCAGCTACACTGGAATATGCACTATATGTTACACTGCCTGGGGTAAAAAATATTTATTGAGCTATAATGAAGATGGATATCAGTTTATCTTTAAAAAAACCCAAGAAAAACCCAGACATCAATTTTACAAATAAAACAAGCCATTTTTTCCCTACTATTTAAAAAGCCATTTGTTCTTGCACTATAACTTATTTATAAGCTTAAGTGTTCTCAGGACTGTGGCAAAGGGAGAAAAGAAGGGAAAGAGCAATTAGAGGAAAATATACTCCTGCTCTGTTCAAGAGATGAGCTGTTGATCTGCTGCAATCATCTGAAATGATATTCAAAGCCTGGAAGAATCCTGTGGCAAAGAGCAGTAACAGAAGAGAAACTATTATCCTAGTGAAGTATCTGTTTAACAGCTTGTGTTCCTTCTAAGGCTCTACCAAACTTTCAATTTCAGACCCCAAAGACTACTTTTACACAAAGCTAGTTTTATATATATTTATCTGTCAAAAGGTAGAAGAACATTTGCCCTGAGAATTTCAGAAACTCACAGGTCTTGTAGCTATTGTCAGGACAGTTAATCCAGAGACATCGCCCCCCACAAAAAAGGACCAATGAGTACACTGATAAACAGTGAAAAACATTAAAATTTACAAAGATACCTAGGTGTCCATTGCTATATACAATCCATGCAATATGTAAGTGTCCATTGCAATATACAAGAATCTTAAGTCAGGTAACAAAGAGATATGCAACAACTTTTACATTAAATCCTGATGTTTTAATACCCAAATAAAAAAAGCTATTTTTGTTTCTTTTCAAAAGAGTATAAATGAGGGAAAATCCATCTCACTGTGCAAAAAATTGTGAACTTAAGACTTTCAGGCAAGTGAAGTAATTTCTTGGCATTCTCATCTCTTTAGCCCACTGCAAATACATTTTGCTATTTTCTATACACAACATGTTTGCAAAGAGTAAATTTGTGTGTCTTTCTGAGGGAAGCACCTCTAAGAATTAGAGGCTGTCCATGACATGCAAAATCGGAAAGTTTATTCAGGATTAGTCCTAATAATTAGGTCTTGCTTCAGTAGAGAGATGTCCCTTCATGCTGGAATTTGCCTTCAACGCAGGTCGTGGGGCTGGAGGTTTGACCATTGCTGCAGTGTAAACACAGACTGCATAACTGTGCCAAATGCCTCTTGAACTTGACTCCAACAAATACATAGAGCACAGGGTTGAGGCAGCAGTGGGAGAAAGCAATTTTACGGCTGATGTGAAAGGCAAGGTTGGAGTCTTTCACATACTGACAGGTGGGTGGTGGAAAAGTAGTCAGAAAGCTGAGGATGTTGTAGGGTGCCCAGCACAGGAAAAAAGCCACCACAATAATGAGGATGAGTTTCACAGTTCTGTACTTTCTGCGAGATCTTGCTCTAAGCAGGATTATGAGTATCTTGAAGTAACAGAATACAATGACTCCAAAGGAAAACAGGAAGAGTACATTTCTCACATAAATGTCCACCTTTTTCCAATTCCCGTCAGCATAATCACAGAACCTCCGCTCTTCCAAGCCTTCTTGCACTGTGGTGTGAATCACCTCAGGAACCACAATCAATGTGCTAACAGACCAAACAGCCAAGGACACCAGGGCACCGCAACACTGCGTCTGGGATCTCAGAGTTGAAAGGGGGTTCACTACAAACAAGTACCTCAGGACAGTCATGAGAGTCAAAAAGAAAACACCGCTGTAGTAGCCAATGGAGAAAATAGCATTTGATGCTTTGCAAAGGAACTCACCAAAAATCCATCCAAAGGACTGGTCCACTACCCAAAAAGGCAGCATGCAGGAGAAGACTAAATCAGAGACACAGAGATTCATGATGAAGATGTTTGTTAGAGATGTAAGGTTTTCATATTTCAGTAGGATCCATAACACCAAAGTGTTTCCTAGCAGACTGAGGAAAAATACCAGAATGTAGAGGACAGCAGTGAGATAGATGTTAAATGTGAAATAGTCACCCATTTCACAGACGTTGCTTTCATGAGGGTATTCATATGTGTAATTATAATCTAAATAATATTCTTCTTCCATTTGTCTGTGCAAATCTTGTGCTGTTCTCCAGCAGCTACTTCAAAGGGCTGCAACAAATCTTTCATGAAAATCAACTCAGTAACTAGACTCTGTCTGTGGAGGCTCCTGTTTTAAGACAGAAAAAGCAGCAGTGAAACTAGTAATTTTTCCTGGCTTGGGGAGACAAAAGACTCATTTCTTCTTATGACTAGAACATGTACAGGTAGATACCAAAGACTTACTGCAAAGCACACAAATTTTAAATACTTAACAAGTCAGAAACTCAGATGTTTCTGAACCAAAATGTTTGGTGACTACTGTCAATTAATTACTAAGCTTCTACTATATGAATGCACATAGTTTTTTTTTGCTGTAAATATCTCCGGTGCCAAGACTTTCCAATATGCTGCCATTTTTTCAGTTTTCTGGAATGGTATCTAACTCATAAGCACTTCTCTGTATAGATGATTCTTTGTCACCAAAGTTCAGCACTGCATAAAACCAAAAAGCTGAGCAGTACCAGTAGCAACAACTGTAAGCACTAAGAGCAGGAAAAGCCAGGTTTGTTACAGATTTTTGTCTTGAGGTTTGTTGATATCTAAACATCTCGAAGCTGTGGCAGAAGCATCATCATGCTGAGTGTTCTGTGCACCTCTCTGGCCTGATCATTTTCAGGGATGCAACAGGAGCAGAGATCACATCACAGTCCTTTCCTGGGAATGCTGCCTGTTTGTCTATATGCAGGCAGGAATTTATTCCCAGGTGGATGGTGAGTTGAAACTGGCCAACAGGATCAAAAGTTAGTGGGACTGGGAATAAGGCATACAATCAGGTCACAATGGCCTAATTTCTTTATGAAATTAAGCTTAAAAATAGGTACCAAAAAAATCAGTAATGCCTCTGACTAGTGGTTTAAAGTCTAAATTCATTTTATCCTAGAAGAAGACTTGTCTGCAATACCATGTTTGGATCCTGTTTTGACTGAAGCTAGTGAGAGACCTGCCGCCAAGTTCCTTCAAAGTAGCACAGTTGCAAGAAAGAAGCCCCACAGCTCAGGCCAAAATTGTGCTAGTGACATTTTCATTTTTTAATTAGTGAAGGCAGAATTTGCCTGCTTACAGCTAGACAAAGACAAGCTGTCTTTGGAGGACAGGAGAGCTATGTCTACACCAAGAAACCATGTCAGGGAGCACTTCTGGCTGCCAGAATTTAATGCCATCTGTGGGGATAGGTGGTCCAGGTAAGCCAGAACATGACACAGGTAGGACAGGACAGGGTCCATCTATCCAGTGGGTTGTGATCAGTGAGTTTTGGAGGCAATGGATGTGTAGGATTCAGTACTGTGACAGCAAGTGGCCCTGGAACATTTACCACCAGAGTCACTTTCTAGAAATACGGAAATAACTGGAAATATGTTTGTGGCCTTCAATTTGTACAATGTTGCGGTTTTCAGTAATGCAGGGTAAGTCCTTGCAAAAGCAGTCATCCTTTCTGGTTTTACATGATAGTACAGACAAAAAGCAATGAATAGCTTAGATTGAGGTCCTAACCATCATTGTGTCCTGTTTCAGCTCAGGCTGGGGTCTGCTGCTCCCTAGCAGCTGTCCTAAGGGAGCAGAGAAGCCTCTCTGTGAATGATCAGGGTTCTCCAGGGATGAGAGGACAGCACTAACCAGTGTCTTCACCATTTAATCTTTCCTTTTGTGCTGACCATACAGTGACAGCAAGCCCCAGGGCAGGTCTGCCCACAGTCCAGGAGCTACACAGCCAGCAAGGCTGCTCCTGATCTCTGCCACAATTGCTGCTGGCCCCTGACACAAGAACCTTCTCACAAAGACCTCAGCCCTGATGACTGCCTCTGTCTGGGAAATATTTTGACTTGCACATGTCCTGTCCCTCATCTCATGCTGTTCTGCTCTTCATACCCCTGCTGCAGGATAGGCAGTGGTTAGAGAGCAGGTATCTGCTGGGAAGCTTTGCTCACCCTCCTGCTTGCTGTCAGGGCTGAGCAATACTTGAAAGGCAGAAAGCACCATTTTGCAAAGGTGTTTTGAGATTATGTCAGATAACAGGTAAGTGCCAAAATAAAAAAGTGTACCAACACATCTATTTTCTTCACAGTTAAGATAATAGGAGATGGTAAATAGTTTCTGCAGTCCAAACAGTCTCTATTTTTCTCCGTCTTCCCCAAGGACACTGATGCTGAGTGTGCAGTCACTTGATTCATGCTGGCAGATAGCTGTGATTGGAAACCCTGTTGGTAGCTCTTGCTATTTCCGTCTCCAGACTTCCATATACCTTGGCATCCTACCCACCTGACTCAAAAAACTGTGTCTTGCACTTTGGCAGGAGCCAGAGGAATGCTTGGTTACATGGGGACGGGTATCCTCTCTCTGATTTTGTGTCCAGCGTTTCCAGAGAACACAGGAAAATGCTTCTGTCAGGTAGCTTGTTCCTGGTTGATTTTTTAATGCTTCCAAGTTAGTTCTTGGATAATGCCACATTTCACAAAACAAATTCATTCAACATATGCTATCTTACCTGGTGCAGGCTCCATGGAATTGCAGATGGAGGCTCCAGTCTACAAAGTATCAGACCTCGTGGATGGTTGATCAGGATTATATGCTCTGATATTATGTTTCTACCAGCTGAGAAGCCCTACATCAGGTCAGTGATGGTAAGGAGAACCTTGCAGGAACCTAAGGCACTTAGATCTCTTCCTTTGCACCTCAAAACTCCTTAAATCAAAACCTGTCTTTTTGTTCTACTGTATTTTATCTCCCCCCTTTCAATTCTCCAAGTAAGAGAAGCTGTGTATGGGTTTTCAGTTAAGATATATGCAAAGGAGATAAAAAATGATGTGATTGAATTGACAGGTAAAAAGTGTGTCAGTGTCACACAAGAAATATAAATCATGCAACTGTTTTCAATGTATATATAATGGTACAAGTGACAGCAGAAGTTGGTTGAAAGATGGAAATTACCTTAATTTCAGTTGCCAGGACAAATAGGAACAAAGGAAAAACACATCATACAGTTCTTGCCCTTCTGAAGAGCACTCAGCAAGGCATTCAACATTCATTTCACTCTTGCCCAGAAAAACTGCTTCTCCAGAAGCCTTAATTTTCTAGCAGGGCTGTGCTTTGTCTTGGAGCATCATATTTAAAAAAGGATTCTAATACAGAAATGAGGAAACGATACTTCTAGGGACCTCCTGTTCAATTTTCTTTTTCTCTGAAAATTCAGTTAGACTTCTGTCAGCTGAAGGTACATATTGTTCATCAGTTTATTTCATTTTCAAACTGAACATTTGAAAGAGCAGCTAGGAGTTGTCTGCTCACTTTGCAGTCAGTGGAGGGAGAGAGAGGCACTGGCAGGAGTCACATCAGCCCCCAGTCTGTGCTCTACCAGTCTCCTCCCCAGACAGAGGCAGCAGAGACAGCCCCCTTTAAGAAGATTCCTGGCATTTACACAGACAAGCTGAGGTTAATCTCATCTTATTTGGAAAAGACAAGGAGGTTGCAATAGAGAGAAGCCCCCTACCATAAGGCATGCACTGATGACATTTTTTTTTTCACTTTATTTGAAAAGCCTCTGGGCTTCACAGCTTGTTCTCCACATTTCTTAGGGAAAAAAAAATTAGATGTTTTTGCAGGCTGGTTTACACAGGCAACAAACGTTGACACATAAAATAAATTTCTGTTCCCCTAAACTAAATTTATCTGGTAGCTGCTTCCTTAGCCTATCTCTTGTTCCAGATTGAGATAGGAAGAAAAAAACCCAAATGTGACCTTTTCTGGCAGGAAGATGCTTTAGTTTTTCAAACAGGTTTATGGAGCAGCCATTTAATCTAAGGAAACTAAAAAACGATAAATAAAATTTCTCGTTCCCTAACTATGACTGGTATCTGTCTTGGAGCACAGCCTCGGAGTCACACGTAGGAGATGGACAGGAAAGTCCTGGAAGTCATGACAGGCTGGTAGACTTGGTCCAAAGCACAAGTGTACTCTGGACAGTGTGGTCTCTGCTGGTGGATGAACTTTTTGTCTACCTTAGAGGAAATTCCTACATGGTAACAAACTCTTCCAGGACATGGCTAAAGCAAATGGTCAAGATAAAGTGAAAAGTCAGTAGGAATTCCCTTGGACGATTCAGTTTTGCAAAGCCTCAAGAAGCCTAGCTCATCAAGGAATCTCTTACCCTATTTTTAAAGCAAAACTTTCTGTAGGGTTGGGATCATTTTCTGAGACCAGTGCTTCCACTCGTGCCCCATGGGTTTCACAAGGCAGGTAAAACACTCACAGTCAGCCCAGAATCTTGGTGGCCTCCTGTTCACCTTAACCTCTACATCTCAGTCCTTGCCATCAGCCCTGTGATAACCACAATCTATGGAAGCAGAAACATCCCAAGTGAAGAGTCTGGAACCCACCCCAAAACACACATTTGAGTTCAAATTTCCATCCTAAGTTGGCAGCCCCTGGCTTATACAAGACCACCCTTTGCTGGGTTAAGAACTGTCTGGATGGCCAGGCCCAGAGAGTCATGGTGAGTGATGCCACATTCAGCCACCAGTGCTGTTCCCCGGGGATCTGTTTTGGACTGAGTCCTGTTTAATATCTTTATTGATGATCTGGGTGAGGGGACTCAGTCTACCACAAGCAAATTTGCAGTTTTATTGTGCTAAGGATGGTCAGAAAGTACATGGTGCTGGCAGCTGGGCAGCAGCTGTCCAACAGAGCACAGGCAGGAGCAGCCTTGGCCAAAGAGGTTTGTGTGGAAGTGGAGGTGGTTGGTATCCTGCCTGTGGTTTTCTGCAACAGGCTTTGTGCCAGCAGGATTGCAGCTCTGGGTGTTCTCTATTTTCCCCTAGGGCAAGGAGAAATCCAGCCCCTTAATTTGGCAGGATGGTGCAAAGGAGAGCATTGTTCCCTGCTTGCAGCCAGGCAGGGTTTGGCCATGGTTCTCCTGGTGGTTCATGCAGGGATGGGGTGAGTAAGTAATTCTGCAGGATGATAATAAGTAGTCCTTTCGGTAATAACTGGCTGTGAGGAAACAGAAAAAAGGAGCTTTCCATGATTTTTTGAGTGGAGAAATTATCATTTTGTTTCTACAGTGTAGACAAGTGAGAGTTTAAATGCATTTCTTGCAAGCAAAGAGCTTGCATTGATCTCTGTGTCTGACATGTAATTCTGATTTTTCTTGATAGCAGCACTCCTGACAGTCCCTGAACACCAGCCCATTTCTCTTTGCCAGACAGCAGGGACATGGTATACTCCTTTCCCATCTGCTCCATAGAGAGCATAAATGCTCCATTATTTGGCCATGAAAAAGAGCATCACTTTGTTTCTTAGTAGCTGAGTTTCTTGGCAGTTGAAACCAAGCAAAACCACTTCTTGTTTTTCCTGCTAAAGCAGAACATATCTGCAGGTTTCTGCTGCCAACGAAATGTTGACCCCTCCCCATCTCTGTGTGCAGATGTACACATATCCTCCTGACAGTATAGTGGACGATGGGGCTGTCCTTGAGAGATCTCACCAGCCACTGCACTATATTTAAATAGCAAGCTTAGAGCTGAACAAGGAGTGTGGTAAGTAAAATGTGTGTAAAGAAGCTGACTATTCCCTCACAGGTTCTTATAGACAAAAAACAAAGACAAATATTAAGACGAAGGAGCACATCACAGTTCTGGGGGAAATAACCTCGTGTTTCTCTAAAGCTTAGCAAACTTCAAGCCTCCACATAAAGTTCATGAACTCATTTTTATGGCTCAGAGACAACATGAAGAATAGGGTTTTATTTTTCTACAAAATTCCATTCTACTGGTGTATTTAAGCTATACCACCCTTTTTATTGTTTTTCCCAAGAGGATTATAAGCCATATGTCCAAAGAATTTGTGTACTGCATTTTGGGTGGGATTTCCAGTGTTCCTGCTGGGCCCATTGCTGCAGGAACGATTCTGAAACAGATGGAAATTATGCTGACAGCCACTGATGTGACCAGTATGTACAAGTGGATGCTGCTCTGCTGCTGAGGCTCCTAACTGCAGGCCTGGGATGTGGCCTGGGGAGAGATGATGGGGGGGCAGCCTCAGCATCTGTGTGTGCAGGCAGAGGGAGGCAGAGGGAGGCAGAGGAAGATGGATTAGCAGTGCCACTTCAAGGAGCCCAGCTTTGTCACAGAGTCAGTCCTCATCCCTGGCAGTGCAGGCACAATCTGGTTTAATTGACTATTAAATGGGCTACCTTGTATCAGACCATTCCCACTCATGAAGCCATTCTGATGCTGAAGTCCCAGAGAGTTGTAAGGCTTTAGCCAAAGGGAGAAAGAAGGGAAAGAGAGAAAATTCCACCCACTGAGCCATGTTTGCACAAAGTGAAAGGCTGGGTGTAATGTAAGGAGGCAAACAACATAGAATTATAAAACGTTAGGGGGTTAGAAGGGACCTTAAAGATCATCTAGTCCCAACCCTCCTGCCTTGAGCAGGGACACCTCCCACTAGACCAGGTTGCGCAATGCCCCATCCAACCTGTCTGAACACTGTCAGGGTTGGGGCATCCACAACCTCCCTGGGCAACCTGTGCCAGTGTCTCACCCTCTCAGAGTAAAAAACTTCTTCCTAATATCTAAACTAAATTTCCCCTCTTTCAATTTGTCCCCATTACTGCTTGTCCTATCACTGCTGTTCCTGATGATGAGTCCCTCTCTGGCTTCCCTGTAGGCCCCCTCCAGATACTGGAAGTTTGCTAGGAGGTCTCCACACAATCTTTACTTCTCCAGGCTGAACACCCCCAACACTCTCAGCCTGACTTCATAGGGAGGGTGCTCCAGTCCCCCTATCAATTTTGTGGCCTCATCTGGACCTTTTCCATCACTTCCATGTCCTTCTTTTGTCAGGGATACCAGAACTGTACTCAGCACTCCAGGTGGGGACTCACAAGAGCAGAGTAGAGGGACAGAATCACCTTTCTTGATCTGCTGGCCATGCTACTTTTGATGCAGCCCAGAATTCATTTGGCTTTCTGGGCTGTGAGTGCACTGTTGGCTCATGTTGAGTTTTTCATCAATCATCACAGAACTGTACATGTCACTGCTGTCGTCTCACCATTTTCTAACCAGTTTTGTTTTGCTTTCCCTTTGTCACATCTGTTATGCTTTGCAGAACATCAGAGAGTTTGAATTTGCCTTATTCACCCCACCTGCACCCACTGGCATCAGCTACTCCTTACCCTGATTCTGGATGGCTCCTTGGCACCCAGACCCAGCTGGATAGTACCCTGTGTGCCTCCACCACTCCCAATGGACTGCCCTGGCCAGGCACGCTCCCCCCAGTGTGGAACTCAGCTGAGGCAGCCTTTTCATGTGGATGCCAAAGCAAGACTGAAGAACAAAGGGCTGCAGCCAGGTGTAGTACCTCTGTGTCCTCCTCTCCACTGGCTGTATGATGGTCTCTCTGCTGGTGTGAATTGCTACCTGCTCTCTTGAATGGACATGCTGCAGCTCTCATGAAGACTAAAACCTGACTTACGAGCAACCTCCTGTGCCCAGAGGGATAATGTGCCTCGACATGAGGCAAGTCATGGTATGGCATTTGCCTATCACCAGGACAAATTTGTTGGCTGCTCTGTTGTCCCTGCCTCTTCTCAGAGTGGCAGCTGCTCTGTGTTCTGACAGAGGTTTGGATGAGGCAATCATTGGCCCAGATCTCTTGGCACTGCAGACCTGAAGTGCTGCCACTGCCTGGAGGCACAACACATATGAGCACACCTCACTGCTGTTCTACCGCCCCCTCTGCTGCCACCCGTC
Source organism: Cyanistes caeruleus (assembly GCF_971803275.1). Taxonomy (NCBI): domain Eukaryota; kingdom Metazoa; phylum Chordata; class Aves; order Passeriformes; family Paridae; genus Cyanistes; species Cyanistes caeruleus. The sequence goes on from NC_141701.1 coordinate 108,885,032, forward strand.
GGAATTGGCTTCCAAAATTGCCGTTCTGCACTGCAGCCTGTGGAGAGGGTGATGCTAGAAAACCAGATAAAACAATAAAGGAACAAAAAAACCCCTCTTTGAACCCCAGGTTCAAAAGAAACTGTTCTGTTCACCACTGACCACTTATTTCCTGTGAGTTTTGGAGAAGATTGTATACAGACTGCATACATATAGTATATATATGTTCTCTGCCCCTGGTGGCCATCTGCTTCTGGAGAGAACCAAAGGCTGGGGCTGTTCTTTGGGTTAAATTTGGAGTAAAAGAAAAGAGGGGCAGGATGCAGGGTGGTCAGGACCACAACAGCTTTAAAAAAAAAAAAAAAAAAAAATTACAAGAGAGAAGCAAAAGATTGCAAAGGAGAATGGCCTGAGGCTTTATTGGATTGATAACTTGATGGCATCTCAAATGGTGGTCAGCAAGTAGCTCAGTGAGGGGGTGGCTCAGTCAGACTCTGGGAAAACAGAACTGACTGAGGGAAACCAAGGTTTTCATAATTAAAATTAGGTTTTCTACAGAAGGCAGAGTTGGAGGAATTTTCTTGTGCAAGGACATTTCAGGAGCACAGCCAGTTTCCCAACACTCTTTGTCTGATGAGTCAAAGCAAAATAAATCATATTTGATAAAACAGCACCAAAACATAGCACATTCAAAGCACTGTTTACGTTAACAGTGAGGCAATAAATAGCTTGCACCAGAAACAATTGACCACAACCAAGAACATTCCTGTCCTGTTTTAGTCACTACTTCCCCAAATCCCAGCACTTCCTCCTGGTGTGTCATGCCTACTCACAGGCTAGAGGCACAGCCCAGGCACAGTGCATCTCTTCAAATATCTTCACCCAGAATAACTGCAACAACAAGGATTTCTCTTGCTGATCCTGCAGTGACTGCAGGTCAGACAGCCCTGGACTGCATTTGGTCTGTGCAATCAGGTGAAATCCATCTCCTGGCAGACAGTCAGTGCATGCTTTCCTCTCAATAGGCTTTTCAGGGAAATCCTGTCATTTGGCTACCCCTGTAAGAACATCTGTTCCTTTCAAAGGTTTGGGCTGGAATACCACTGGCTGAAACATTCAGTCTGAGCCCAGAAATTCTTAAGATCCTTCTAGACCTGGCTTGGTCTCACACTCCCACATCTTTTTTCTCTAGCATTTTGCTCATTTGTTTATATTGAAGATTCACTGTTGTTACAAGAAGCATCTCAAAGTGCTTTACCACTTTGCAGAAGACATCTACACATTCCCATCTGCCACGCCGTGTTGCTTGTACACACATATTTCAGCACCAGAGTACGAGCAAGCAGGTGGCCTGCAGCAGCAAGCCCACCCAGATAAGGGGCTCCTTAGCAGAAAGTCAGCTGTAGCCCACATTCCCCAGCAGGGGGTAACATCAGGGGCTCCGTGTGTCAAGCATTGGTGAACCGAGACAAAATCTTAATGTTCCAGTTCCTGAGTCATTTCATAACATCTCTGGCCATCTGTCCTTTGGCAAGGTCTTGTGGTAAGTGCAGGGAGGGAAAACAATACTTTATGCAAGGGTTGGCATGATCTTCCCTAAACTTCCCCAGCTCCTAGACTGCGCTACACTTACACCAAGATAGCTCCAGCCACACAGGCCACCTGTCCTGTTCAATCCACATGGCAGAGGCATATTCTTCTGCTTTAGTAATATTGTGCTCAAACCACATTAAATAGCCACTATTGTGTCTCTCAAAGAATATCAAATTTGTGAACTGGGAATTGTGGCCAGCTCCTTCCCAAAAATTAAAGGGCAAAAACTCCAAAGACAAGAAGGTGAAGGCAGTAATGCAAATAGGAGCCGTTAACATGAGTCTCCAGGCCCACATAAAGGTGAAATAATTTAGAAAAATTGTCTCCTTGGACCCTTTCCCTTTTCAAATTATTCCTTACTTAAGAGAGACTTTAAATACATTTGTGGATGATAAGGAAATTCAGGCCAGTTAATCATGGATAACATAAAGGATCCATTCAGGACATAGAATTAACAAACACATTTCCTTCTTCAAGACTGGGATGTGATCCCACCTATCCCCTCCCAGTCCAAGAAGCAGCCCCATAGTGTCTCAGCGCAGGGGAGCACAAGGCTTTGCTTTCAAGTTCCCCTGCAAAGGCTTTAAGACTCAGAGACAAAACTCCTGAATTCTGCTGCATATTTTAGCCACCACCCCAAGTGACCAGAGCTACTTTTGTACATGTCAGTACCTCTTCTCCAGCAGCTGAGATGACTGAGATGCAAAGAGCAAACCTTCAGCCCTGATTTTCCAGCAGACATTTGGGGGGCTGTGCAGTGCAGTGGAATCAAGCATGCATTTGGAAAACCACCTGCTGAGGCTGCTCCTTCACTGGGCAAGAGGCAGTGAGCACAAAGGATGTGGGCAATGCACACACACACAAAGCACTTGGCCCTCAGGCTCTGCAGCAACCTGTCTGTCTTGGAAAATATAGCCAAAGCGCTGTGCAGTCATGGCTGTGTGAAATGCGGCAAGCAGACTTTGTGGACTGCTCCTGAGCTTCGTGTTTGTTCTTGTGTAACTCTGCCCTAACTGGGGTCAGGACCCTGCACCACCAAACTCCCTGTTCAGCTCTGCAAGCCAGAGATCACTGGAAGTGTAGACCCCAGCTCTAAATGTGCATTCCTGTCTCAACCAAAATTGAAACTTGCATTATTTCAGAGTAATGTCTGTTTTTTGTTCCTTTTTGTCACAAACTACCTCTTCTTTTCCTGAAAAAAAATGCAATTCTCCCTGACTTTGGAATTTTCCACAGCACCAAAAAGACCAACTTCTGCTGAGCCCTACACAAGATGCTGCCACCCATGGTGTATAAAACTGTCAGTAGAACTCTGTGGTTGATATGAGCAAAGTGAGGTTTGCAGAAGGAGGTTTTTAAGGACCAGACATGACACAGAAAGAAAAGCTAAGATGCTTGGAGAGCTTGTCTGCTGGTAGAGGAGCCTCAGTGAGTCCTTCCCTTTCAGGTTTTCTTCTATGATTGAGATATCAAGTATCTCAGCTTCATCCACACCATTGTGGCTTTTACCACCAATATCTCTTGTTCCAGCAGAAGATACAATCTGTTGCTGCAGGTAAAGTCTGCCTGACTTAGATATTAGGAAGAAATTCTTCACTATGGGGATGCTGAGGCACTGAAACAGGTTGTCCAGAGAAGCTATGGATGCCCCACCCATGGCAGTGATCAAGGCCAGGCTGGATGAGGCTGCAAGCAACTTGGTCTAGTGGGAGGTGTCCCTGTCCATGGCAGGGGAATTGGAGCTAGATGGTGTTTTCACCTCAAACCATTCTCTAATTCTATGACTTCAGGTATAAACACAGTTCCTAAAGCACATGCACGTTGTGGGAGGCACCCTAAAATGCAGAATGATTATTGGGATGTTAGCTTTGGTAGCCATCCTGCTCAGCAGCAGCCCACCCTGCTCATGCCTTTCAGCAGCAGCACTGCACTTCTCAATCCAGGTTAAGGGTGTGCATCTGTTTAAGTTCTACTGCATATTTATAGGTATTATTGAGTTTTTTAGATAAGTAAAGCTGCAGAGATTTGTCTGTTTTTTGCATGAGGACTGGCAGATTTGGGACAAGCCCCAGGCGCATTGCTCCTGCAGTGGCTGCAGAGGGAGGCAGGGTGTGGGCTGCGTGCATTGGTCACGGTTAGGTATAACTGGCATGCTAGAACAGGGTAACCCCTGCCTTCCCTCAGCAGCCAGAGGCATCCCTGGGGAGGGGCCTGACAGACATAGCTCTCCTCCAGAGGATGGATCAGACGAACATCTGCTCTTCAGCAGGTAGATACACCCAACACCTACATCAGCTGCTGATAAGCAGGGCTGCTGGGAAGCCAGACTTGATGAGGTCTTGCATGTGGCTGCCGGTGACTCCAGATCCCTTGTGCTGTTTGCAGGGCACTGGAGTGTTGGTGGTTTGCTGTCCATCAATAATGCTGTTTGGAAAAGCTCTTTTGTCTCCCTCTCCACTGCCCTACTCCCCCCAGTCACTCTCAGTGAGCATCTGCAGGACTTCATCTCCCATCCGGTCTGGAAATCCATCACAGCAGCCTGGAGCCAGTCATCTTATTGCTACTTCACCTTCTCCCTCCCTGCTGCCTTCAAACCACCTGGCTGGGATGTTCCTGGCACCTGTGGTTTTCCCCAGCTGGACAAATCTCTTCTGGAAAGCACATGAGTGGCTCTAAGCACTCCATGCATATGTATGGGTAATTTATAGTTCCGTTTGTGAAGCCAGACTAAAACCCCGGCAGCAATAGTGTATTTTCAGATACACTGGGAATGAAAATATTTGAGGTTTGTTGTTAGTGAAAAAGTAAGAAAAACACCCATCTGTTTGGGACCAAATATTTCATGGGGGAAAGCAGAAGAGCATTCCAATTACCCAATGTTTTATTCTTTCCAAAAGTGCAAGCAACATTTTCAAGAAAAACCACAAGAGCAGAACACAAAGAAGGGCAAGCCTTGCATTTAGAAGATGAAGTGTTGGATGTCAACTTTTCACAACATCTTCCTTTTATTTTTCCCCTATTTATTATTTGTATTTTCCAGCTGAAGCTGATTTCTAAATGCTCCCTACTTCCCCAAGGCTGGTGGGAACGACTCAGGCGTGCACAGGGCTGACAGGGCATGGCTGTGACTGGGCAGTGGCAGATGCTGCTGACTCAGGCTTGGCACTGCCCCATCATCTCCGCCTGCCCAGGCTGCACTGGCACCCTTCCAGGGCAGGGACCCCTTCTTAGAGCAGGTGAAGACCACCCTGGCCCCACGGGAGGTGCAAGGTGCCCTTTCTCCAGCATCCAGGCCATGCATCCTTGAGCCTCGCTGTCCCGGTCCCCAGCTTGCCCCCTGGCAAGAAGAATGACAAATTGTTCCTAGAAGCTTCGCAGTGTTTCCAAAGAGAAGGGGTCTTGTATGAGATGAACCATGTGCCCAAGTCTGATGGGTAAAAATGTTGTGCTTTTGCTTGAATTTTAAATAAGAATACAGCATGTGTTTTTATAATGGCTCCCCTACCAACAGCCACTTTCACACTTTGTCTGATAAAAATCCCATCATGTGATAACATAGGAAATAGGTTTCAACGTTCCCTTTCTCAAAGATACTCTGATACTTTGTCATGTCTTGGCTTCAGCCTGGGTGTGTCCATGTTGCTGATTAACACTAAGATTCTTAAAATACTCTTATATTTTTCTTATAATAAAAAACTGAATTCTTCTTAAGACATTCTTTAAAATTATTAAGCATATTTTTAAATTATTCTTTTAAATGGTCTAAAACAGCTCCAGAAGACAGGTGATAGAAGCATGCAGAAAACAGCAGAAAGAGACAGAAAGATTATATCAGAACTGCAGTCATTAAGGCTTTTTCTACCATGTAAAGACAATCCCTTGGCTTCAGTGGTACTTCCAAGATAACAAGTAAATGACTGTGCTACAGTCAAATGGAGTTCAATTGGGAGAGAGGTCACAAATTGATGGAAATACTTTATGTGAACCTCTAGTTACCTCTAGTGGCAGGTCTGAATTTGTAATGCAGACAAAACACTATTTGAAATTTAGGTATTTTGTTTCAACCCTTCATCTAGGAGTTTATTAAGTCTGTCCTTGGAGGTGTCTGAGAAACAAGGTTGCTGTCTGTGTTCTTTTATGCTGGAAGAGCAATGTCTATCTTTTTTTTAATGACGGAAGAGGAAAAGTGACAAAATTTGCACCCTGGCTTGTATATCCTTATCAGACATAAAGGAAATTCAGAAATTTAAATATGGGCAAAAAACATGGGGAAACACTGCCTGTGTCACTGCACACAATCGATTCTGGTTTTCCTGAAGTGCTCTACAGCTTAGTGTGGAGATCTTCTGATACCTGGCAAATGAAAAATGACTAGTTGTGGAAGTGGTTTTCCTGAGTGTAGATTGACTTGTTTAATATCTCTCTACCTCAAATGGCAAAGGAACACTTTGAAGGAAACATGTTTGTTAAAGTTATGAGTTTATTTCCACTTCAGAGCTAAGGAAAGCATTGACCCTAGGGAGTCAGGGACCCCTCCTACTAAAACCAGACTTCTCAATCCCAGTATAGCTGAGGCAGAGAGTGAGCAAGCTTGAAAAACTCCTTAAAGTGGCAGCAGGTTTACATCTCCTGCTACAAAGAGCCAGCCAAAAATAAATTTCCTGAAGAAAACACCACCAAAACAGCTTCTGCAACACTCCAAAGTCTCCGAGTGGGGTCCTAGCAAATCCAGCTCTTACAGGCTTTCACATTCCATCAGAGGAGAATGGATGGAGCATTATATGTGAGAGACTGGTCTTAGCCAGCCCTAGGGCAGGTTTTGCATCCCCTGGTGAGATTAAATATATGCTCACACCTCTGATGCAGCTGTGCAGAAGTCACAGCTTAAACAGGTTTAAAGGAATTGAGTTTAAAACAAGTGCCTACCTTTGCCAGCAATGACTGAGCACCCCATTTTGTTATGTTAGCACAGGGGGCCGGAGGGAGGCATTTGAGCTGCTGGAAAAAGAAGTTATGAAGCTTTGTTTGGCCATACACATAACTGATGTTCATGAGCTGATCTAGCTAAAGCACTACAAAACCACGCAAATGAAATCTCAGTGTAAGTCTAGGTATGTCTATTTATGTATTTCTGTACGAGCTTTGTGCCTTCCTCTCATCAAAGCAAGCTAAATTACCATAAACCGCATTTATCTCAGCTTCAGTGTAACCTTTCCTACACAGGTTTCTCTAAAACCTGCTTTTAAACTGTTTTGAAGAAAAAACACCATACTCATCTTTTCTAGAAATTTAGTCAAAGCATCACCACGTGTTCCTGGAGCAAGGGCTGGTACATTTTTGCTTACTTCCTGTGCTTTTACCGAAGTCAGTATGAAACACCACTGGAGCACCTCAACCAGTGCTTTGTGCAGTAGCCCTGCTGTGGTCAGGGACTAAATTTGACCCTGTGGGTCACTGTCTTGCTGAGCTGCATTAGGAAAAATGAAAAGGGAGGAGAAATACGCAAGGGTGAACAGGCATTCTGCTGTGGAATTGCAGCCAACATAATGATTAAAAGTATTTATTCCTAATTTTACTCTAGAAAAAATAAAACCAGGCAGGGAAAATCTAGGCAGGGACAATCTGGATGCATCTTCCTCTTCCCAGTGCTCTCCTTACAATTTTAGCTTTGGCCCTCTTTTTCCCGCAAGTTGTTTTGCAACCTCTGCTCCTTCTTGCACTGTGTGCCATAACACAAACAACCCCATGATGACAATCAGGGTCATGACGGTAAACAGTCAGGATATTTAAATAGGGTGGGTTTTGGAGTCAGGACTTCAGTCTGGATGCTGGTTCCCAATCCAGCTACATTTCCTCAGGAAACTAGTTTTGCTGGCTATCTGGAAAACCTTCCAAAACAAGAGTAATACTAGAGCACAAGCTTTGCGGTAGTTGACCCAGGTTGTTGCATTTCTTCCTTCTTTAGTTAATTTGGACCACCAGGATCAGAGCTGGAGTCCCCATATCCTGTTGCTTTTCAGGGCTGTGACTGGATCCTGATAGAGGTGTGAACTGAAACTGTCCCCAGAAGGCAAAACTCCTGTAAGGATTTCCCCAATTCATCTCTTCCTGAGACACCTCAGATTATTTTTTCACCTTTTTTTTTTTGAGACAATAGCATGTCTTAAGGGTGTCAAAAAATAACACTGCAGAATGAGCAGTTGAGAGTGAGGTATAAGGCAGGAAGAGAAAGAACTTGGGCTAAGGTAGATGGGGGGAGTTTGGCTGCTTACAGGATTGTCTGTCTTGGTTACCATGACCTGGCTCAGATTCCCTCTCCTCTGATGAGCAGGTCTGATCTTCACAGAACTTTGCCCACACAGCTTTGGAGAGCTACAGGGCAATGGGAGAAAGCATGTGTGTTTTGGTGGTTTTGCCCTGTTTTCTGGGGAGCATGTGAGGAGGAACTGACAAGAGCTGGTAGCAGAGCTACAGAAGGCATGTGGGAGTCCTGCCACCAGCTCTGCAGAGCCAGGCAGCTGCACAGCTGCCGTGCCAAAAGTGGAAGCCGGGGCACACAGCCAAACTGGCTTTGCACAAAGAGGAACCAGCCAGGTTCTCAGAGCCCAGATCCTGCTCTCTATTTACAGCAGGTAAAGTTAAGGGTTAGCTAGTTGCAGAAGGAGAGCTCCACACCCAGCTGGCAATGCAGGCAGCAGAGCTTGATTCCTTCTGTCAGTATGGTGCAGAAGAAGAGGAAGAGGCACTGGAGCGTCTGAGGGCACAAAAAAAAGAAAGATTGGCCCAAGTTTGGCAAGATGTTCATCCTCATTGCCTGCTTTCTGTTTCCTCCTCAGTGCTGCACTGACCATTCTGCCCTGCCCCTAGCTGCCTGTGGCCTCCCTAGAACTCCCCTCAGCATGCCACAGGCTTGTGCTCCTTTGCTGAGTCCGTGCTAGCAAAGGCAGACAAGCAGCTGCATGCAGGAGTGAGGGCTGGCACAGGAATGGCTGCACTCAATGGACTGAACCCCATGTTGTGGAGATGTCCCTTGCTGGAGGGCTGTGGGCAGCAGAGGCACCAGCAGGCTGCACTTTGCCATGGGCTGGTGAACCCCAGAACAGCTGCCATACAGCTGTCTGTATCCCTCCTTTGGCTCTTTCCTGAATGCCTTTATACCCCTTGCCAACCTCTGCTCGAGGCTACCCCTGATATCCTGTGGTGGGGTCCAGCAGAGATGAAAGGACTGCTCAGAGGAGATGGGACACAGGGAAAGAGGCTGTGCAAGTGTAGAAACACCTAACATGCAGTTGTCTGAACTGAGGAACTCTCACTGTGCTTCCTACTCCGGCATTGTTCCAACATGAAGCATTTAGCCTGTTTCAATCACATACCGTGAAATCTGTAGGCACTCTAGGACCACATTCACAATTAGAGACAGAGAAGCTGGGTAACAGCTGCAGCAGTCAGGGAGACAACAGCTTGCATATATTGAAACATACAGAAACACTCTTTCCAGAAAACTGGGCCATATCTGACTATTTGCTTTAGGGGGGGGGAACCTCAATGCCCAAAGGCAGCCAGTGCTGTCCCCATGCCAGCTTCCAGCCCCATCTGGGCATCCCTACAGCCTCAGGAGCCAGCAGCTGCTGAGCACACCGCAGCACTGAAAGCTGCTCCCTCACGGGTCCTGCACGGGTCCTGCTAAAGCGCACACTGTCGGCTGAGGAGGAGGAGGGCACTAAGGCAAAGCCAAACTGAGAGGTAAGTAATGCTCAAAGGCATGGGAATTCGCTTTACCTACCAAGCACTGAGGAAAACTTTCCCAAACCCTGGCACTTTGCTACAAGGGGGCTGACCAGTGGTGGTATTTTATATTTAGGACAGCCTGTTGTTTTCTTTCTGATGCTCCTCTGTGGTTTTTTTGGACTCTGGGAAGCCTAATTGCTGCTCTTGCAGCTGCCTTTGCACTGTTTTGGAAGAGGCTGTGTTGAATGCTGAAGGAATTCATTCTTCCCTAGCTGATCCCTGTCTTTTGTGTACACATGGCTCTGGATAGCTTGGTGCATCTGTCAGCTCTGCAGTGCCTTCTCACCTTTGGCAATCCAGTCCCTGTAGTGCCTGTGCTGGAGATGAGAGGATGTGAAACACAAGCGTGCTGGGGATGTTTTCAGCCTGTGTGCTTCAGCCTGTGTGTGCTGTGTGCTCACACTTTAGTGATGGCCAAAGGGCTGATCCTCTCTCTCCTGTGTAGTTCCCTGAAAACACTTCAATTAAGTGTAAGACCTGTGTGTCCCTCACTGCCAGCAGAGTTGGCTGCTTTTTATGGCAGGCAGGATTTTCTCTCTGCATGCAGCAATTTCCTGCCCTCTGTTCTCACACCACAGGTAAGCCTCCTCTCTCCAGTGCAATGTGCACTCAGTGGCCAGGAAGGAGCTGGAGTGGGATGTCAAGGCAGCAGTAGGAAGCAGCTGCCTGCCCGGCTGCCTCTTCCCCACAACCTCTGGCTCAGCCCTACACCGCAGTGAGCCAGTCACTTTGCTGATGCTGCTGAAAACCTTTTGTTTCCTGGAAGACTGGATGCCCTTGCTTTTGGAATAAGATCAATTTCCAGTCAGAGCAGGCAGACCTCCCTGCTGTGCCCCTTGCAATTCTTCAGGACAACACAGCCATGGTGAAGCTGGAGCTGTGCTCACTGGAGTTAGGGCTCTTTTGCTAGACCAACCTCTCCGATTCCTTTTCACATTCCTCTGTTATTTTTGTATTGGTTGTGTGAATTTTTTTCCTGAAGAGTTTCTTGGAGGACCACCAAGCACCCTTGGGATCCGCAAGATGGAGGGTGCTGAATGCCACTTCATTCATGATAGGGTTGTGTAACACCTGAAGGCCATTTGTGTGATCTTGTTAGCCACCAGCACCTTAAGACATGCCACAGCTTAGGATTCTAGACATAGGATTAACTAAAAAACAGCTCTGTATTAAAAGCAAGGCTGGATGTCAGACTTGCAGATATTCCCAGGGCTGAGTTTTTAACATCCCCAGTGATTTAAAGATGCTGTTTTGTCACAGGTTTCTAGACAGTCTGAAGACCAAAATGTAATTTTCCAGTGAAGTCACATACTTCTTTCATGCAAAGAGGTGTGTTTTATAGCAATCTAAACAGCAAGAGCATAAATGAAACCATGATGGGAGCACACTGATACTGCTGAATGGCGTGCTTTACTGGGAAGTACATTAAGTGTTAACCTCCCTTGGTTTATGTGGTCAGCTGCTGTTTGATGTCTTATCACAATACCTATTCACATTTCAAAGAGCAAAGAAAACCCCAGATTTTTTTTTGATTTTTTTTTTTTTTAATAACGTGATTTCACTTTGTGGCCTTGGAATGTGGATCTATTTTATTATGTTACAGGGAAGAATTTCTGTTTTAAATTTGCTGTTCTGTTTCCCAGCTCATTTCATTTCCTGAAATGAGCCATAGCAGGAACATAAAAGGGTTGGTTTGTTCCATCTTCAGATCCATTTTTCTGATGAAAGTCCTAAATAGTTAAAAAGGCAAGCTTACTTTATTCCAGCTTATGGCAACTATCATTGACAAAGTGAGATGCAAAGGTTTCCCAGTGCTCACTGCCCCCACCTACAAGCTGGGCTCTGCTTTAAAGAAAGCTGATTCTGGGAAGAGTTTTCCAAGTTTGGAATCACTCACTTTGCACCTATTTGATAGAATAAAGGTAAAGCAAGCAGACAGCATTTTGGATTAAGGAAACATAAACAACCAAACCACTATAATTTTTTTGTTTTAAACATTATTTGAGATTAATTCAAGAACTTTCTTTTCCTTCAAATAGTTCCTAAAGCAATGCGACTCAGCTCTTGACTTTGGGATTTCTCAGATGTCCTTTGCTCTGTCCAAGAAATATGGAAGCATTACCATTTTTCTTGTCTATGAATTAGGTTTGGTCTTGAGTTAGGTCCTGCTCAGAAAGACCCTCAAAAGGTTAATGAAACTTTTGACCTTTTACTCTCCTGCCTACCAATTTTCAAGGTAGGAAGTAAATTATTGGTTCTCAGAATTATTTGAGCTTATCAGAAGAGTCAGGAGAAAAAAAAAAAAGTGCATTGTAAAAGGAAAAAGAGACTTTAACTATGCAGTGGAAAAGTTCATCTGCTTTATCCCACTCATTTGAAACCCACACCAGAAAAAAATAAAGCTGCATTTTGATATTGAGAAGGAAACCTGACCCACACATCTGCATATCAGAAAGTGACTCGTCCTTCTCTTATTCAACCCAGCTTCTTGCTGGACTTGTTACTTTTTTAATATTTTAGGCTGTATCTATTACCTTAATTGAGCTGTGCCTGTCCATCCCCAGCCCAAAGGAGAGGAGGAGGGTGTAGGTGGTGGGAATCTATTTTACCCTGTCTAGTTTAAGGGGTCTTCCTCACTGCAGTGGTGAGGAGAGGGTAAGAAGGTGAATGCAAAAAGCAAACCTTTTTTCTGTCAGTGCCTCATGAATCCAGCACAGCAGCTGTGCTTGTTTTGCCTGTTTGCAGTGCTGTGGATGGTGGATGTGCCTGGTGTGGACAGCAGGATGGGTCTTTGGTGTGGAAAATGACTTCCCAAGAGCCTGATGCCACACCTCACTAAAGACCTTTGCCCACATGTCTTGACCAGAAATGTTTGAAATTCTCTCTCTAATATTGGTGAAAAGCCCCCACAGGTTGAACATAGCACAAAAGTGTGTTAAGTGTCTGCAATCTGCACTGTCAAATTCTTTTAGCCTTATGTTTCTCTTTGTGAGCTTGACACTTACACTTCCAGCTTTTGCCAAAGACATTCTGATACCCTCATTGCCAGCCCTTTGACTCTTCACCTCTCACAGAGAGTGCTGGGTGAAACTTGAGGTTTTCAGCACTTGGTATCTTGCACATTTCCTGCAAGAGGTGGCAGAAAAATGTGTTTCCTGAGATGAAGCAAGCAAAAAAGAATAGCTATGAAAATCAGACCAAAAGAACCTAAAAACTGAAGAAAAATAGTAAAGCTGTTCATCGGCTTCCTGTTTACCAGCGACTCAAATAAAGATTTATCAGTGGTGTTGCCAAGCTCTCCTAATACCTCTGCTCACACTGCAGCAGCATAGGTGTGTGTTACCCCAACAAAGCCTCTTTTCAGCCCCTGGCAAGGGCAGAGGCCTGAAGGGGACAGGACAGTGCCACACAGATGCCTGCTTGGAGATTGTAGCCACCGTGGTCAGATGGGAAATGCCAGATACCCAGATTTCAGTGCATGATGCTTTTGTGCTGAGCAGCCTGCCAGTGGCAGGGTGAACATTTGAATCCAGGGTGTCTGAGTCATCAACCCAGTTTTAAACTACACAGACTTCCCTGTTTTAAGAGCATGTTTTCATCTGTTTTACCTTTTCCTTTAAAAATCTGATAGTCATCAGGGGATTCTTCCAGAGGAGGCTCCTGCAGCATAAATGGAGACAGACATGGGCCCTGGTACCCACATGGGGAGTTTCCCACCCTGAGGCTGAGGTTCCTCACAGCCCCTGGGCTGGCATGGTCTGAGGCCAGCTGAGAGGCAGAAGTGGTGAAGCCATTTGTGCTTTTCAGTGGTCTCTGAGAGGCACTGCCTGGCTCAGTGCTGGGATCTGAGCTCTGCCCTGGCTGGGCTGGGCAGGGTGGGGCAGCTGCAACTGGGTGCTAATGGGGCAGGGCCACCCAGCTGGGGTGCTGGTGGCTGGTGGCCACCTTTGCTCTGAGCCAGTGTGGCCAGTGCCAAGGTGTGGTGGTGATCTCTGGGCAGCCAACCAGCACAGGGATTATCCAGTGGGGAGCCATCAGTTTATGCCAGAGAAGGAATTATGTGCCAGTGCAATTACAGTTTCTGGAAAACACTAGAAGGAATAAGAAGGCTTCAGAGAAATAAAAAGAGTTGGGGCTGATACAGATTTTCCCAGAGTCAAATGTCAAATCAGCCTCAGTTACAGCTCATGCCACATGGCAAAGCAGCGGTATCCCATACCTTAGAGCTAGCAAGCTTTCTGAGCACCTCAAAAAGCCTTTATGTGGGTGCACAAGTGCTCAGACAAACTCCTGAGGAGCTGCCACTGGACAGGAGAGCTGCCCAGAAGGATCCTGCATCCACCACTGCACCCTGCCCTTGCACAAACCAGCATTTGCTACACTTTGCTGCTCTGGATGAAGCTCTGGTGCATGATTTTGCTACTTTTACACATGCCATCATATTGGGAAGTGGTACAAATGTACTGGGAGACAGGATGACCTTGACAGATGAAAAAACCTGGCAGCAATGGGCTGAAGTGCATTAAGCACAGGTAACCACTCTCCCCATGGGCAGGGTCAGCTGAGGCCACAAACACAGCATGGGGAAGGCAGCACTTCTGGAGAAAGCACCTGGGCACTAAAATCCAGCACAAAAGATCTGTGAACCACCAGTGCTATGTGACTGCAAAAGAAAACATCTAGAAAACAACCTAGACAGATGATACTTCCAGTCTGCTTTGCCAGTTCGGGGCACTGCAATACAAAAAAAGACTAAGAAAAATTGGACAGTCACCAAAGAACAGCAACTACAATTAACAATATAGAAAGCATAACTTCAGAGGAAAAAACATGAATTGTGAGCTATTAAAATTGAAGGAAAACTTTGCTTTATAATATTTTAAAATAGCTAGAACTAGTTGCTCCTCCATGGCTAAGGTAAATAACAGGCTCAAATTATACCAGGAGAGTTCTGCATGAAGACAAATTTTTCAGAAGTGAATCTGGAGAAGCACTAGGATGATTCATAAGGAGAATCTGGGGAAAGCAGGGGCTGTAGGAGCAGGTGAAACAACTGCATAGCAAGAGTACCTGTGGTACACTGCCCCTGCCTTCAAGACAGGGGACAGGCTCCATGATCACCCAGTTTCCCATGAAGCCCTGTCTTCTGTGATTTCTCTGTTCTAATTGATTCTTGCTTGCAGCTCTCTCTGCTCTCCACCCTCAGCCAAAGCACTGTCAGATGCAAATCCAAGAGGTGCAATGGTGAACCAAAGTTTGGGACAGCAAAGGTTTAAAAACCTAAGTGCTCCAGGGTGAGAAAAAAAAAAAAAAGCCTCAAGTAGGGGACAGATTGAGAAGATTTTTGTTCTCAAAGACTCCATATGCAAGAGATGTATTTGTTTACTCCTTTGTGTCCCACAATTACCCTGTCATAACGCTTGGGTGAGAAAATTCCACTCACTGCTGACACTACTATGAATGAGTTACTGTGCTGGGAGTTTTGCAACGCGCTGATTTCTGCCTGGGTGAAACCAAACGATTGTGCAAGGCTGCAGCTGTCAGAGCCATAATCCTTGTGGCTTCGCTGCTGGCAGCGAAAAGCAGAGCGTGAAGCAGAGTGAGCTGGTCCAGGCCTCACCAAATACCTCCAGCTGCTTCTCCTGCATGAACTTATCAACAGTTTTTGGAGGATTCTCTGGCTCACAGCCCTTTTTATTGCACTGAGCATCTGCTGCAGGAGAAAGAGCCAGAACAATGGCCAGTAGGTTTTTCTGGTGCACATTTGTACATGTCTGCATACACAAGCACTTTGTTACAGTAATACAACTCCACATTTTAGTGGAGGGTGTCAATTTTTTTGCTGATCAAGCTGAAAAGAAAATTAAAAATTTCTGCCTGTTATCAGCAGAACAGACACATCTTAGTTCTACTGGAAAGTTTTTGAAGCTTTGAAGTCTGATCGGTTTTGAGGAAGAAGGGTTAGAAGAAGAGGTTATTTATTAAAAAGAAATGCTATATTTGAAAATGACACATTTGAAAAAGAAAAATTGCAGTGTTCTGTCTGGGACTTCTCAGAATAAAGAATTGCAATTGTTCTTTTTTTCTTCTTGATTTGGAAGAAGAAAATCCTTCCCCCAGACAACTTGGCATTTTCAGAGATATTTTAGTCAACAAAAATATACTTTTTTGGTGTCAAAAAACCTCACTACTCAGTATCTTACCTGGTCACAAAGTCTCACCCCTTCTTTGTACATGGGCATACAAATATGTTATTCTTATCAAGAAAAGGGGATGAACCATTCAGCCATATGACAGATGTTTACCTCTACACTGGAAGTGGTCTGATGAAATGAATTTTCATTATGATAATGCAGTCCTGCTAAGATGGTGTGTTGATAGCTGATACTGATAGACCCAAACATTGTGCAAATAACTAAAGCAGGCAAGGATTCCTCAAAAGATAGCTCCTGTGTGGCATTTCCTCTTGTACCTCACAGGTACAAGAGCCAGCCCTGGACATCCAGGCTCAGTGTCCCCCTTGCCTGTCCCTGCTGCCCTGAGGAAGATGATGCAAGGGATTCAGTGAGGGTGCTGCAGCTGGAGAAGGGCAGTTGCTGCAGAGACACTTAGGAGAGGTTTACTGGGACATACAGGCAGCAGAGACACTTAGGAGAGGTTTACTGGGACAGAGCCAATGGCCAGGAGGAGGAATCTGGGGTAGGACAGTTATCAAAACACTACTTGCCAAGCTGCTCCCACGCTGCAGAGGACATGCTCACCCTGACCCCCCACTGCTACCTTCTCCTGCAAACTCCTCACTGCTCCTCTCACCAACAGTGATGACTACTGGTATTTTGCAAAACACTTTAGCTGAACAACCTAGCATCTCTGAACATCCCATGACCCCTATTGCAGTTAATACTGTTTGTTTTCCTCTGCTGAACTAGTTCATCTCTTCCCTCTTCCAATATGACACAGTAAGCCCTCTGAGATGTAAAGGGAGAGTGGATCTGAAAGGGAAAGGCCTCCTTTTGACTAAGAAACTTCTTTTATTTTGCTCTTGAGCAAAGGCAGAGGAAAGTGATCTTCTTGGATAAGAGTGCCTGACTTGGCTGGTTACCACAGGTCTGAGATAGGTGGAAGCTGAGCATCACATTGAGGTAAACATGTCCTCCACTTTCTAGATGGGTGCTATGATAGCAAGCAGATCCAGGAAATACTTAGCCTTTTCTTGGAAAATACCCTACCAGGTAGGCTCTCTCACTCTGCTTTTTTTGCTATATTTTCCTAATGGCTGCTTACCCATCACCAGAGCCTGTACCCTGGTGTCAGAAAAGTGCCTCCCATCTGCCTTAGCTGACAAAAATAGTGATACCAGGGCTTGTGGCCAGCACTCCTGAAGCCAAAGCAAGCTCTTGCTGGTGGTGTCTTCTGTGGCAGCTACAATTCCCTTTCTGTGTTCAAACTCAATTCATCTAGACCATCTGTAGGAAGAAGAAGTTCCTACAAAAGCAGGCATAGGGGTTTTGCAGCAGCTCAGCTGACCATCACCCCCAGTCTGAGGAACTGCAGGGATGCCACAGGATAAGGAAACCCTCTGGGACTGATGTCAGAGGCTGAGCTGGTGTGCACAGGGGACACCACTGGCAGTGTACATTTCTGGCTGTAGGAGCTGGAGATGTGGCCATGCTGTTTGTGTCACAATCTTCCCATGTAACACAGGGCTTCAGTGAAGGGTCACTTCCCTGACCCTGGGACTCCGAGTAGTTTGGAGGAGTGGAAGTCTGCATTACTCTGATGTGCCGATCACTTTTGGTCTCCCAGTGTCTTCAGCTATATGAAGGGTTGCATGGGACTCTTTTCCACACTGAAGCAACTTTTCTGACAGAAGACAAAACAGCAGAAACTGCAGCTTTGAGCACACGTAAAGGACGGGCTGTGGTGGCAGCTAAAAGGGAAGCATGAGCACTGTGGTGCACGGACATTGGAGACTCCCCAGCCCTGCCATCTGTCTGGGGCTGTGGTGGCTGCTGCAGGCTGACCCTGACAGCCACTGCCAAAACATGAGCAGACAAAACAGAAAGCTCCTCATACAGCAATATTTTTGCTGTATTTTTAAACTTGAATGGAGACTGCCTGCACCAGCCTTTTCACAAAGTGGTGATGCCATACGGCTCTTCCCTCCTGTAGCTCACAGTACTGAGTGGGTGCATAGACCCAAAATGTCCCTAGGCTGGAGCACCAGAGATACCCACAGCCAGTTGTCTCTGTTTTGCTGTGAGGTATTTCTTTCTCACAGGAAATCCCACAGAGAGTATGGAGAGTATTTCTAGCCCTGGTATTAGGGACCAGCTAAAATTGAGCTGGAGGGACTCTACAGGGCAGCTGCCAAGGCTCCTGGAGAAGGAAGCTCTGGGGTGGGTATTGGTTCTTAACAAACAGATTTGAGAACTTCTAGCTCCTCAGCTCCTACCCAGCACCTTGGGAACATCCTGAGGCCCTGGGGGCATTGCCTGGTGCCTGCTGTCCTATCCCTGGCTATGAGAGCCCCTAGGTCATGCATCCCCTTCAGACATTTAACCAAGGACCATTTTACACCAGCTGACTGTTTCTTCTCCCACAGCAAGCCTGCTCCACAGCCCCAATGCCCCAGCAGCAAACTCACTTGTGCCCAAGGAGGTAAATATTGCTGTTGTATGGCTGTACTCTTTCAAGGTGATGCAATCCTCTTTTCCCCTGTCCATACCTTCACTGGGTTATCTGTATGTAGCAAACATATCCTTTACATTATCTTGCTTTACCACACTGAGCCCTTGCACTGCTTGTCCTGACACCTTGCAGCCTCTCTGCACCTCTTTCTGCTAGAGTTTAGCACTTTCGAGTGCAGGCGACCTTTAGCTTCTGTGTTCCTATATTACCACTTGCTGGTTTACCACATTTTCTTTGTTACCCTCCTCAGGTGAACAACAAGGGGCTGTGTGTTGGCTTGGTAGAAAGTTCAGGTTTGACTGTGTAGCCCCTGCTTAACTCAGGGCTTGGTGTTTGCTACTGACAGACTGAAAAAGTGGTGGGAAGGATACAAGTCATTACAGCCTGGCTCATAGCTGATATGAAGGAGATTGGAAATGTGCACCTCTCCTCCTTCCTCCACCAGATATCTTCCCCTGAACTTCCAAGGGAAGTTCAGCACATCTGCATCTTGCAGCACCCACATCTGTGAACATGCTGGTGGTTATTTATCCATACTGCCCTTCAGCCCAGCAGGGCTCTGTCTGCCCATGCCCCTCTTGGGTTGTAAGAGAGCCAGTAGGGCTCAGCATGGGGAGAAGAATGGGAAAATCTGTGGATTTTTCCCTGTCCCCCAACACAGGTGTCTCCTGTTAGTTTTCATCATTGTAATTATCTCCATTTCAGCCAACATGGTAATCATTTCTCTTCAGTTCTCAAGCCCATCCCTGTGGATTTTACCTCCCACCCACCCCCTCGCACCTGCCAGTCAGAAACAGCACCTTTCCTAAACTCATCTCTACTCCATTCCTTTCATTGCTTGTGACAAATCATATCCTCTGTCTCATTTCATGAATTCTCTTTCTCTGCTGAGAAAAGCTCAGGTTCTGGCTGTGTGTCAGGATTTTTTTTCAATTTTAAAATATGTGCTAATGTTTTAAAATGCAGAAATGTTTTATTCTTTAATTTGTTTCATGTCAAACTATTGTTTTATTTTAATATGTGTTAATAACTTATCAACCAAACTAATGCAAAAAGCATATGATGGAAATGGAGGTGTGTTTAATTTACTAATGTTTTGTTCCTAAGAAATAATGAAAGCTGACCTTATTGATTTCTAAACAAATATAAATAAACCTAAATAGTTATAATAAATAAAAAATAAAATAAAGTTACGTTATGTCATACTGTGTGTCTGTAACACCAGGACATACTATTGACATATTATTAATCATATAATTAATATCCAGAGAATACAATAAAATAAAGCTCTGTTGCAAAAATTTTCAAAAATTAGTTCTGAAAAAAATATAAGCAGAATAAGAGGAGCTGATCTCTCTTATGTAATGAGACCAACTGGGTACTTGGAGGCAGGATGATGCCCTTGTCACTGTTAGTATTTTGAATACCTCATGGGACAGGTTTTTTCTGACTGTGCTTCTGACTAGTGCCAGATCCTTCATTACGTTATTCCTTTTTTCCAGTCTGTTTTCTCGCTTTTCATTTTCCTTCTGCCTTCAGTATTTAGCTTTTCTTCTCATTCAGACTCTTTCACTACTCATTTATGCAACAACAATCAGCAACCTGTAAAGGTACTTTGAGCTGGAATTGCAACCAAAGAACATGTGAATAACTTCAGTAAAAATCATGTTTTGGATCTGCCACATACTTACTTGGGACCTCTTGAATGAACCTCTGGTATTCTCTGTGCTCTTAAAAGTCAGGAAAATTGTGCCTGTTGAGATTAATGGATAAAAAGCATATAACTTGTCTGACTTATAGAGTCCACAATCTATAATTTTAGTGTCTCACTAAATGTAAGTAATTTAAAGCAATTGAATAAAATAAAAAAAATTAAGCCTGCCTTCAATATTTTGTTCTTTTCCATACTCAAGTCACTAAAATAGACTTGAAAAAAACCCAAGATAGCAAAGAAACTGAAATATCCTCACTATATAAGAACTGATCAAAAACTTTTATCAGTTTTTGATAAAAAAAGTGGTGTCAGTAGCTGTGAGTTCTTATTTTGCTCAAAATGCTAACTAGTTTTTAATTGGGAGTGATATAAACAGACTGCAGTATACAAGTTATTACTAGCTGAAGAAAATGAAAAACTAAAATAATGCAACCTGGAAATTATATAACAGCTTCTGTAAAAAGCTGCAAATTTATTAGAAGTGATGGAGACATCTGGACTTTTAAAAATTTCACTTAAATCAGGGGAGGCTGTGAAGAAGAATGGTTTAGCAAACACGTTAAAAGGAGTGCTGCCCATTGCCGTGTTAAAGAAGAGATGTATTTGATTTTTGTTTTGCAGAAGGTGCCTGATAGCCCTCTCACTCTTTTCCTGTTTACCACAGATATAAAATCTTCTATTTGCTTCCTAGCCTACCCCGTATCTGCTGCCCGTTCGACAGCCGCATATCACCAAATCTCAGCCGTCTGCAGAAGTGGGGTGAAGGTGGAGTAAACCTCCTGGAAACCCCTGAGCCCAAGCAGCAGGGGACGAGGAGAAGGGGGCCAGAGCCGTCTGAGAGAGTAGAGGCTTCCTGCTGTCAAAGGTAATTGACAATTCAATGTGTCCATATTCAATGTGCTGTTGAATACCTGCAGCAGCCTCCTCTCCCTTGATACCTTCCGTAGAACTGCTTTTTCAGTTTGACTGTTCTGCTGAGTGGTGTGGAGAGGAGGGAACATGGAAAATGCTGTGGCCTGCTTGGGAGATGTTGAAGGCATTAATGGTGTAAAGGTGATCTGAAGTAGAGCATCTTCGGTCTCTGTTCAGCCCAGGAAGAACACCTGAGTTTTGCTGGAAGTAGATGCTTTATAGACATAGATTTATGTATAGCTACATATCTATCTACATATTTATAGATATAGACATATATATCTTTAACACAGTATTCATTAGTTTTTGAATATTTTTTTAGTTTTGGTAGTTGAATCTATGAACTGCTTTTAAGAGGTTCTTGACAGAAAATTAAGAAACAAGAGCCAGTCCTGTATCACTTAGTCACAGCGTGTCAGTTTCACACATCAAAAGTATTAGCAGGAAATATTCTTTACCTTTATCTGTTGCTGCAAGAAGAGTCTTTATCTAGCTACTCACAAACTAAATATTTAAAGATTTATGCTGTATACACAGTTAAAATTCATAATGCAGCTGTCTTAGCTACAGCTAAGAGCTCAATACAGTAGAGAATTACACTATTGATGTAATTCAGTGTTGCAGCACAGCTTTTCTCTCATTATTTATTTCTGTACAAGGAATTCTGTGGGGTGGAATGCTGTAACAGTTTTCTCTGCATTGCACACACCAATTGAAACAGTTCTGGTGCCTCAAGGAAAGCTGAGGCAGGGTCAGTGAGGCATGAGCAGCATCCACACCTGGAGTAGAGGACAGACACTGGCACTCCTCTGGGCTCTTTTCCTGTTTGACATACATTTGTCTCACTTTCAGATCATTCTGTTCCCCCCACAGGTGGCACAGCCAGGCAAGAAGGGGTGAATTGTGATTCCTTCCTATCAATACAAAAAGTTTTCACTGTTCTCTCCCTTTTTGTATCTCCAGGCAGTAATTTTTAATTCAGGAGAGCACATCATCTACTTCTATAGAACTAATCACTTCCGTTAATGTTATTGCTTCATCTTAACAGCAATGGTTATTGCAAATTATTCTGCCTTCCTGGAAACTCTGTGTCTTTGAAGCTCTTTCAAGATGTGGTCAAGATGTAAGCAGGTGCAACACAGGTGGAGCACAGCCTAAACTTTCAAATGTCTTAGCAGTGAAAAACCAAACTCTTCTGAAAGAATCATCACTTCTTAAAATGTGATCACTCAAGTCTGGAAACCCGATCTGCTTTTATAGGGGTCATGAACTGACATCTGAAACAATAAAAGAGCTGGCTAAAGCACTGACTCACTCTTGGATAACATGTCAGATTATTTTACTATTTTGAGGCTGCCTTCATTGTAATTCTTCAGAAGTGAGAGAGAGGAACCATTCCCACTAATGTTTTGGTTTTTCTCTACACTAGAAAACTGAAGTGGGACAGAACAGGCAGGAGTGCTAAGCTGCTGTGTTGTGGCAAAAGACACAGCCAAGCTGCTCACCAGCTGCCCTGGAGGTTGGTGGCAGCTCAGAGCTTAGCACTGCAGGGGTTGCTGTGCAGCCCTGTGAGGTCCTTGTTGCTGCTGAGCTTTTTGCATGCAATCCTGGACCCACACATGGAAAAGTAGCTTGCGTGTCTCTGCACTCTGTGCCAGTACCTAGCCCTGATCAGCTCTGCTAAATATGAGGTTTGGCTGCTTGGTGATGGCTTCACCAGGCAAAACGCTTTTACGAGAGTCTTTATGCTACAGGCAAAAAGCTTCCCCATCTCAGGGAGCACAAGAAAATTGAGATCCTTAGATCAGATGCAGGATTTGTAATTTTTTAATCATTATGACTATTCAGAGACCTGAATTTTTCCCTGTCATTGTGATGATGAAGTGCTGGTCCACTGGCACTAAAGCAGTTTCATGGAAACAGAGAGCATCCCAGTGCTCACACTTACACGTGTACAGGAACAATCAGCACACTACAGGACAGCCCTTTGGGTGGTACAGCTCTTCTTGTCTGAATTATGTAGTCCCCCTCTGCCTGGAGGCTGACCCACAGGCTCAACACAGCACAGACAGAAGCAGAAGCCACCGTGGGAGTGCTGTGCCAGGACAGCCAGACATTTTTAACCCTTTCTCTTTCCTTCACAGGTATCTGAGATGAATCCCACCAGCCAATTCCTTGGCACAACAGAATATGACTATGGATATGATGAAAACACTGCTCCGTGTAATGAAGGAAACAACTTTCGCAGGTTTAAATCCCTCTTTCTGCCAATTCTTTACTGCCTTGTGTTTGTCTTCTGCCTCCTGGGAAACTCCTTGGTTCTCTGGGTTCTCCTGACCAGGAAAAGGCTGACAACAATGACTGACATCTGCCTGCTGAACCTCGCAGCCTCTGATCTCCTCTTCGTTTTGCCCCTCCCTTTCCAAGCCCACTATGCTTCAGACCAGTGGGTTTTTGGCAATGCCATGTGTAAGATAATGGCTGGCATTTACTACACAGGTTTTTATAGCAGTATTTTCTTTATAACCCTCATGAGCGTGGACAGGTACATAGCGATTGTCCATGCTGTCTATGCCATGAGGATACGGACAGCCACTTGTGGCATAATTATCAGCTTGATCCTGTGGCTGGTGGCCGGCTTGGCTTCTGTACCCAACATCATGTTCAGCCAGGAGCTGGAGATCGAGCAGGTTTTGCAGTGTGTCCCCACATATCCCCCAGGTGACAATACCTGGAAGGTTGCTTCTCAGTTTGCAGCCAATATCTTGGGCCTCTTAATTCCCTTTAGCATCCTTGTTTTCTGCTACACTCAGATATTAAAAAACCTGCAAAAATGTAAAAACCAGAACAAGGTCAAGGCAATCAAGATGATCTTCATCATCGTCATAGTTTTCTTCCTTTTCTGGACTCCTTTCAACATCGCGCTGTTCCTCGACTCTCTGCAGAGCCTGCACATCATCAATGACTGCAAGGCGAGCTCCCAGATAGCACTGGCCCTGCAGCTGACAGAAACCATCTCCTTCATCCACTGCTGCCTGAACCCCATCATCTACGCCTTCGCTGGCGTGACATTCAAGGCTCATCTGAAAGGACTCCTTCAGTCCTGTGGTCGTGTCCTCTCCAGCCCTGCAGGAGGTGCTGGGGCTGGACAGTCGTTTTCAGCACCCTCCCAGGTCTCTGGCTGGTCTGACAGTGCAGGGGTCCTGTGAACACACCTGAGCCACCTTCTGCTGGTGTGAGGAGCTGGCCGAAGGTCTGCTGTGGTCCTGGCGGTTGTACCATGTGTGCAGCATCCCTTGGGAGATGCAGTATGTCTGTGCCTCCTGTTGGGATACGCTGTGAGCTGCCACATAAGAACTTGTGGCACTGATTTCCCAAGAGAACCAGTGCATTTGTAGAGTGGTGACCCTACACTGCCACAGAATAATTTTTAATTAAGTTTTAGAGATCCTTTAATACACTGCAGCAAGCAGACTGCTTCCTCTAGTGTCTCTTTTCTCCTCTGACAAAAGCTTCGCTTCTGCCTCACCCCCAAGTATGCTCTGCCCTGTGGAAGCTGAATCCCTACATCCCTGGGACAAGGGTGTGACACCGCTCTGGAAAGTGGAGAAGTGGCCAGGCATGGGATTGCTTCATATTGCAAAGAGGGAGTCACCTCAGACACTGTCACCATTTCCCCTTTGCCTCAGGTCCAAGATGAAAACCACCCCCAGCTCAGGACCCTGTTTGTTGTGGGATGGTCCCAGGGGCACAGCCCTGGAATCCTTGGAACTGCTGCCATCCAGAGCAGCCTTTGGTAGTGATGCCTCCAAAAATAATAAAGCAGTGGCTCCAGGTGTCCCCTACACTGGTCACTCGTGGAGGCTCCTGCACTTGGAAACATTGTCCTCAGAGCAGGTGAGGGCTCTGCATCATCTCTGGAGCTGTGGGAGCTCCAGCTCTGTGCCTCCAGTTCCCCCTGCTAAATGTAACCATCATAATGGTCATCATCATCATCATCATGACCTGTAGCAAAGTAGGCTCCATCTCTTTTCTCAAATGTCTTTATTTTCTGCCATTTTAAAAATGCTTTCTTTGAATAAACATTAGCTACACCTTTTTTGTCTTGATTCTTGGTAGTCTGCCTAATGAGTCACAAGCCTCAGTAAGGATAAGGAAACTTTGAGTTTGCTTATTTTTGAGTGGGTATCACATAAAATGCATCTGATGGAATTGAGAGGCACCCTGAAGTTCTCAGCAAAATAAGTCTTTTCTCCACTTTTCTGCTGAGGAAGCTTTGTTCTCCAAATCCCAGTAAAAATTCACAGGGAAAAGATAACATTAATATTGAGGTAGTATTAATGCAAACACATTTTTAAAAGCTAATCAAGAGAAAACCTGAAATCAGGGAAAACACAGCCTAGATATTGTCAAAGATTTTATTTTTTAAGGTAGTATTTTTTTTAATATTTTCCTAATTCTATCATTCGTCCTGAAAATATAATTTCATGGTTTTATCCTTCCTAAAAATTAAAACTAAAAAAATAACCTTGGTGCCAGAATATTCTTGCTATTAATTTTATGGTATAGAAAATGCTTCTTTGTTTTACTATAGATAGCATAAGTAACATTTCTAGGTTTTATTCCCCAATGGATAAGAAATTCCCTGCAACTCAATTATTACATTATTTCACTTCTCAGAAAACTTCTGTTTAGGAATAAAACTCTCTGTGCATTTCTGTGAGGGTCTTTGGACTGCATAGAGACTTTAATGATTGAAAAGAAACATGGGTCAGCATCTCAGGTCAGATGTCTTTTCCCTGTGGCCAGATTTTGGGGTTTGGATAAAAGTATTTCTGTTTAAAATATTTAGTGATACTTAGCAGCATTTTACACGTTTATCTTTCAGCTGAGGAAAGGAGATAAAATAGAACTTATATCTATATATTCTGATTTAACTGGTATTTTGAGAAGGGATAATGGAAATTAATGGAAATGTTGTCTGACCAGCCCTCACTACTGGCACTTTCCTAATGAGCAGTAAGATTCTCTCCAGGTTACAAGACAAGGGTCAAACTCTGGTTTCTTTTTCTTTCTTTCATTTTTTTTTTTTTGTACAACTTCTACTGAAATAATGCTCTGTGTGTCTGTGCAGTAGCAGAATTTAGCCTAAATGATATGTGAAGCCTTAACCAAAGAGTAAAAAATGTGCTTTGCTGGGCTCACTGAAGAGTTCAACCCCCTCATTCTCCACTGCTGTATTTAAAAGCCTGGTGTTTAAGAATTCAGGAGCATAGATCCTCTGCCCAAGGACAGACAGTCTCTCACAGTCCCAGACCCAGACTGCAGATTCTGAGGACACTTTTCCCTTCAGCAGGCTCCTCCTCTGTATAATGTGGCTGCAAAAAGAAATAATACATGTAGGTATTTCTCCTCTTTGATTGTAAGAACTACCAGGACAGAGACAGAAATATACCCAGCACCACCCCAAAGCACTTGTACACAGCAGAGCACCCAGAAGTGTTGTGCCTCTTCTCTAAACATGAAACTTTATTCTTAGTGGTTTGGACCACAAGACTTTAGGCTACTCTTTGATATGATGGAAAGAATCTGTGGAGACACTAGACAATGTTCAAAAATTTTTGCACTTGTATGCACTGAAAGAGTTCTGGAAAAGAGCACTACATTCACAGGATAATAATAATAATAATAATGAGCTGGTAGTGCCATTTCTTCAATTATACATTTTTTTAGGAAGAAACTTGTCAATGACAATCTACTTTTCTCTACAAGTGTAATCATCTTGGAATAAAGGTAGCAGATGCACTATTTACTCAGTTTCAAGGGTTCTGACACACAGTAATATTGGTAAAAGAAATTTTGCAGTCTACTCATAACTAGACCAGTTAGTTTTCATGTGCTGAGATGATGTCAGCTGCAAATACCACTGCAAAAGCACCAAGTAACAGTCAAGTTTAATGTCACCTGGATTTCCTGGGGCTGGGTGTGATACTGTGAATATAGATGCCAAAATATATAGCTCAATCTTGTTCCAGCAAATTAGTGGAAATGTGATCAGAAGAGGATGGAATAAGGAAATTATTGCTGTTTGTAGAACAGATCTTCTAATGAGATGTTGCACATCTAAAGCAATTATTGTTTTTCCAGAGACCAAGCTGTATTGAAACCATTGATATCGGATTGCCAGTTAAACTACTAAAAACCACTTTTCACATTTAGTAACATTCCCCTACCAGCTCTGACCTGCATCTGTTCTGAAGGGCTTGAATTTTCTAGCTATTGATTTTCATCTAACATGTTTCACAGACGTTTCTGTCTCATGTTTCCCTGTCCTTTTCTAGCACGATGCCTGTGACACTGTGACCTTATCCAGGTCTGACCCTACTTTGCTGCAATGTCTCTTGGCCAAATGTGCACATCCTCAAAAACACCTCCTAGACCTTTAAAATAATTGAAGTATACTAATACTGTGCAAAGCACTGCAAAGGAGCACTGACAGTTAGAAAAGCAAAATAATAATGCATATTGTGGTGCTGTTTGTGATTTCTTCTGGCTTTTCTCCAGCCTATGATTACCAAGTTCAGAGCTTTCACAGTGTTCCTCGGTTCTGTTGACTTACCATGGAACAGCCTAAACTTAAGAAGGTGTGAGACTGAATTTCAGATGTCCTCCATTTGTCCCACCCTCCAGTCTGAGATCCACCACTGAATTCAGTATGGCAGGATACAGCACTCATTGGGAATTTCCATAATATTTCCCAGGGCTTGAATCAGAGTTAAAAAGATCCAGGTAAGAAGTATGCATTACTTCCTTCTCTTATTTAAGCTCAAGTTATAAAGGATAGTTGGAATAGCCAAAATCAATGACATTGCTCTTGTGGCCACACAGTCTAACTACTTGTAGTCCTTACACTAGAATCTTGGGTACAGAAACACCTCACACCATCTTCTGCCTCATACTTTGTGTGGGTTTTTCTCTTAATTAGAAATACATTAGAATTAGATTACATTAGATTAGAATACATCTTAATTAGAATACATTATCCAGTGCAAACGCCAAATGCATTAAAAAATTAACCCAGAAGTGAGATACAAAACTTTCTGTGGTTTGCAATTTCTGCTGAAATTACCTCAGAACACCACTAAGTTCTGAAGCACACCCAACTTTAACTTTCTTTAAGAACCTGAAAATCTCAGAAATCTGCTCACCACTCCGGTAGCCCTTAGATGACTCCTGTGCCCAACTGCTTGCTCTCTCTCTCTGTCAGCAGTTCCTTTACTCTTCTTGGCCTGAAGAAGATAATCAGCTGTCCTCTCTCATCCCTCCCAGTGCTCTCCAGTCTCAGCTGGTCAGTCTGTGTCTCTTCCTAGCGAGCCCTCCTGTTTTCTTCCTTCACACTGATTCTCAAGCTAGATGACAAACTGCTTTCACTTGTCACAGCCTTCTGGCACAGCTTCTCCAGGTTGTGGCTCATGTCCAGAGCCTTTGGCCCTAGTCTTTTTTAAGCTTCTTTCTCAAGCAGAGAAAATGTTAGGTTGTACCTCAGGAGTGACTCCCTGATTTCAGATTAGAAAAACGCAGGCTGGGAGGGCTCAGACTTCCCTGGCCGTCTTTTCAGTGAGATGTGTAGAGGGAGGGAAGTTGGCAGTGCCAGTGGTGAGCGCTCTGCAAGCATTTAATGTTTAATGTATTTAACATACGAACAACTAGCAGACAAGAAATGGTTCCTGGACAGTGCAAAAAAACAGTAATAGACACTAAACTTCTCCAATATCCAGTAGCATTGAAAATACAGTGTGACTTGATGAAGTCTTGTGAAATGGAGCACCAGTCTGGGTTAAATCCCCAGACAAACATGTCAGTGATAGTTAGGTTTTGAGATTTCAGGTGAAACCAAGTGCACATTAGGCATTGAAAATATTTTTTCCCCCTAGGATTCATGTCAATCTTTATGTAGGCCTTTATCTCAGCATACTTCAGTACAACTAAGACAGAAGTATCAGTTCTCCTATAAATTCTCTAGCTCACACAGCTTTTTCATTGAAATTATTTCTATCACTTACTTGTGGCTTGCTTTCATTTAACACACAATCTTTCCAAGAAGAATGAGCTAGTTTGCACGTGCTTAATGTAAAACAATTCCTGCAATGTGATCTGAAAGCCTTACAAACACAGATGGTCTTGTCTTCCTATCACTCTTGCTGAGACAGTTTTGCACAGGGACACAAACAGCCGATCTATAACCATTCAACCGACAGAGCAGGTGTGAAACATCTCCCTCGTGACAAAGCTGTAAACTAGCTCTTCCATTCCCATTAGGAGACAACAATTAGTTCTGCCTTAAAATTAAAAAAGAGATAAAGAGGATGAAATAAAGTTTAATCTACCACAGTACAGAAAATATCAAAATCATCCTCTTTTGCTGAGGATGGAGAAGAATTTGAAGTCTGTATTACCACAGACTCTGTGTGTGGTTAGTTTGCTGTGAACTGTGAAAAAGGGTTTGATGACTTATCTGAAGCTCTGTGTATCCTTTTTGTTTTCTCTATAAAAGTTATGAAGGAAGTGGTGCCTCCACCCATAAAGAAACCTTGCCAGAAGATGACTAACATCAGATTCATTATGTGTGTAAATTGGTGTAGTGTGGCTTCCAAGCTGGCCTCAAGCTGCTGGACTCTCCATGGGGAGTTTTCTCAGAAATACAGCAGAGTCTCCCAGGTAGGTGCACGGGAGTGTGAGGCCAGTCTCTGAGAAGACTGAAGACTATTTAGAGCCATTTGTGTCTTTCAGGTTCAGTTTCACTGAGCAGTCCTGCAGATACCCAAGAAGCAAAATCAGGAAAGACTTGCATTTCAGAGATACCAAGTCCTGTGCCACAAATACTACTGGAATCTGCATATCACAGGGCTGCTTATCATAGGACAGGCACATCAAGGGAGTGAGATACTTAGAGCTGATACCACCCCAAAGTGATTAACTCTAGCACACAAGCATCTTTCTACTGACACTAAGCAAGGTATTTCATAGATAGCCTCTGCTGTTGTGATCCTCATATTCCAAAAATCCATGTGAAGATCAAGAACCAGCAGTTAGAAGAGATGAGAACCCTGCCCCAGCACAGTACTTTGCTTTGGAGAAAAACAGTTTACAAACCAGTTTGCACAGATTAGTGGATGCTTGCAAAATGGACATAGCTGTATTGCTTCATCTCATAAATGTGGTAAGAAGGCAAATACAATAATATCTGTGAAGGACTCAGAGATTAGCCTGACAGAACTAGAGATATGAACACGAGGGAAAAGCAGAATTCTACACTCCGAGAAGGGCCTGGGTAGTGAACATTAGATAGGGTCTGCTCCTGCACTGCAGTGAAGTGCAATAAAGAGAACCCCAAATAACCAGTCCCTCAGCTGGAAGGGTGCCTTCTGCAAACTGAGCCAAGCATTGTGATGGAGGACTGAGCACCACAATGTCTGTACCGAGAGGTTAACATGAAGGGCAGATTGCATTGATCAGTCCTTGTGTCATTCTTCTGTGAGTAATGCAGAATATCTTAAGAGTATATAGGACTCTGAGTTTATTTACATGCCTGTTGTCAAGTCTTACTCCTCCAAGGCTCTGTGAAGTGCCCTAAAGCTGTAAGTACTGTGACACCTGAACATCTAATGAGTCAACTTGTATAAGCCACCAACAGGAACTGTTTTATGTATCTTCCTACCCATCCAAAAACACAGTTTTGCAACATCTTCATGGGTATGAGGATGTAGGGGAAAAGGAGGACAGCATTTCCAGCCTTACTTCTGTGCCATGATAGGTAGCACATGCAGTTTTCATGGGCATTAGCAGGGTACAGTCTTCACAGTGCCATAACAAATCTGTTCCAGCTACTGGATGCATTGCTACCTGGACTCGACTTTAGGTCTACCTTAGATCTATTCCTCTTCAGCAATGGAAGTAGACAGCATTATCAGGCTTACCTGCTGAAAAAATCACCTCAGCCCCAAAGAACAGCAAAACAAAAATATTTGACTTGATGTTTTTCCAGAATAAATGGTTTCTCATCACCAAAAGCCCTGAAGATTTTACTCAGGTCATCTGAAACAGTTTTATCAATGCACAGGTTGGCTGTCTACCCTGAACTTGATGCCTAAGGCTGTATATATAATTAAAGAGAGCTCATTCCATTCTAAGGGGGAGTAACTTAAAACAGTTTGTCACCCTCTGCAAATACCTACCTCTGTCTCTTGACTAGAGAGGGAGCCCTTAGATTAGCTAGACAACTACCAGCTAAGGGTGGGAGAGATGATTCCTGCAGTCTACACCTTCCAGTTTGAAGGAGTTGGGAAAGAATTCCTACTAACAGACCTTGCAAAGGCCTGCTTTGTGCTCCTCCTTGTGCTCAACCAAAGTTGCCACATGCCCATCCCTGTAAACATGAGGACAGTCAGCAAAATGTCTGATGTGAGGTGCTGTGGGTGAGGGTGCTCGAGAGGAGTCCACAGCACAATTCTCATTAAGATGTTTATTGAATTCCTCTTTTAGTATGAAAGATCTACTTCATTCAATTACATCATAAAAGGGCAGGCTGCAGCACACTGGAGCAACATGAAAACAGCTGCCTCAGTATGAACTTTCCCTCATGCTGTCCTGTTTTGCCTGAAATTCTTGAACAGGCTTTGACACAGGGACTGAAATCAGCATTTCTCCTTCCATGGAAAGCCTAGAACATGAGATGAACTGCAAGGCCATTACTTACCTTTGCTATGATCTTACTGGCATATAGCTGAAGACCTGTCATTTCTATTTAGGTAATCTTGTTGGCAATATTAACAATATTTTTGCCACAAGTGAACTGTCTTCAGCATCCCTGTCCATCCACAGGAAAAGATTACTTCTTCAAGAAAGAAGGAAAATTATTTCAGTGCCTTTAAATAAATCACAGCCTGACTTCAGCATGCACATAACATTGTATTACTGTAACAAAAATATATTTTTCTCTTACATTCAGCAACTGATGGAGTAATAGAAGCACATTATTATTTGCCCCAGTTCTCTCAGTGGTACTGTTGTGACAGCTTGTAGGAAGCTCCAAATGAAGTAAGACAGTTTGGCTGCAATTCTTCATTCTTTGTTGATTCTTCCCTTTGGTCAAGAAGTACTTCCCTATTTATAGAATTTCAATGGATTAGCATGCTGAAGTCTATGTACTCTTTTGTTACTGTTCATTCTAATTTTTTATGGAGATGGAGAGCCTAATTTTAAATGGCAATCTTCTCCTGGCAATGTCTCTGACTTTGGGAGACTTCTCCCACTGCTTCCTCTGTTTCTATCTCCTAGGCAGTTATACGAATTAGTTAATGTTTATAAAGCCCATTAAACCCATACAGGAAAGATACTGTAACTGTATGATACTGTAGAGTAACATAATAGAAATTAAGTCTGAGAGATCCTCCAGTCCTTTCATAATCACTTTTCACAGGCTATGCTTTCTAGACCAATGAACACAATTTCTTTCTCCTGGATTTCTTCAGAGTCTCAACATGGCTGAAAAAGATATTTTCAGGGGATTCTTCCCTTTGTAACAGGCTCTATCCTCTATAAGATGATAGTAATTTAGCTATAGTTCAAAATGTAGTCACAGGTGCTTAAAATAAAGTGCCTGATATGTTTCTTTTCCTTTGAATATATCTTCTTTTTTTTTCTCCTGTATTTTAATCTTATTCAAATTTTTTTGAAGCTTCAGATTATTTGCATTACCATTTTGGAAAGAGACCATTCCTGATTTTCAAAGGTTGGAGCAACTGGGGCTCAGGCAGCCTGAAAACACTGTCCACTTGTCTTCAGTCTAAGCACCCAGATTGGAGGCACAAAGAATTAAATTCCTTTCCAAACAGTATGTGCCAAACCATGCCTTTGTCCTCAAGTTAGAATACACCAGTCAGTCAGGAGTGACTCATTCACCACCACAAGGATCCATCAAACTCAAAACTGCTGTTTACCCCCCTGGTTATGAAAATAGCACATAGGTCTTCAAGGAAGACTTCTCCTGTGACCTTTCCTAGAACTGGTTGGGAGCTTGGTGGCTCCAGAAAGACCCTGTGCAAGGCTGAGCAAAGCCCCAGTTTCACAAGACAGGGGCAGAAAAGGTCAAGGATTGCCTCTGCTATTCCCAGAAAATTACATCCACACAAAGTCCCTGGATGATGGATTCTAAAGGAGTTTCTCCCTTAAGAGCTGAGCTGTCACCTTTCTCCAGGTGATGCCCTTCTTTTTCATGAGGCAGTGCAAATGAAGCTCTTTAGGCAGGATTTTTGATCCTGGAAGCAAATTCATTTCTCTGCCAGGCACAGTAGTTCACAAAGGATGAAACATGCAAACAAGACTTCTGAACTAGCAGCCTGTACACTGAGTAGGAAGAGATGTCTTGAGTGGTA
Organism: Cyanistes caeruleus; assembly: GCF_971803275.1. NCBI lineage: Eukaryota > Metazoa > Chordata > Aves > Passeriformes > Paridae > Cyanistes > Cyanistes caeruleus. Next base: position 108,918,143 of record NC_141701.1, read on the forward strand.
AAAAAGAATTTCAAATTCAGACAGCAGCTCAGAGGGAGATGGTATAGAATGAAAATGTGTCTTGGGTCTCCCTGTAATCCACTGTGTCACTGTAGGGAAGGCACTTCCTGCTCAGGCTCAAAAGTTTTCAATGGTTTTATGTCTGTACTTACAGCAAAATCTACACAGCCCCTTTCTTTATGTGATTCCAGCCATCACATCCCTCTTCCTATAGCTTTGCTTAGGCACTCTTTCTGAAATAGCTTTATGAGTCTCTTTTATACTCCCTGTGACATGTGTGATCAGGTTATATATCCCTGGGTTTATTGAAATAAATTTTTCAGGAACTTAAAAAATCCAACTATAATTGTAGCACAAGCCAGTCTTACAGCTTTTCAGGAATAGTGTAGGAAAACACCCTGCAGTCTTAGACAGAATGGTCAAGAGCTGCTGCCAAAAGAGTGCAAATTTGAAAAATGTTGCCTTGCTATAAAATTGAAAAAGACTCCATAGGGGGCAGAGAAGTGGCCATACTATCCATCAGTCCTGTTTTATAATGATCTATGGGACCCAGTGAGATGCATCCCAGAGTCCTGTGGGAATTGGTTGACAGCAGTTGCTAAGCCCCTCTCCATGATACTTGAAAAGTCATGGCAGTGCCATGCCATGCCATTTCCAGGAGACTGGAAAAAGGGAGACATTGTGCCTATCTTTAAAAAGAGTAGAAAGGATGACCCTGGGAACTAGAGACCTGTCAGCCTACCTCTGTGCCTGGGAAGAACATGGAACAGATCCTCTTGGGAACTGCACTAGGGTGTGTGGAGGGCAGAGAGGTGATTCAGGACAGCCAGCACTGCTTCACCAAGGGCAAGTCCTGCCTGACCAACTCAGTGGCCTCCTGTGATGGAGTGACTGCAAGAGTGGGCAAGAGAAGGGATTTTGTTTATCTGGACTTCTGAACAGCCCCCACAATATCCTTCTCTCAAAGTTGGAGAGATGGATTCCATGGGTGAATTGTTAGATAGATAGCAAGTGGTTGGACCATCCTGTCTGGAGGGAAGCTGTCAATGGCTCGGAGTCCCAGTGGGCATCAGTGACAAGTGGTGTCCCCCTGAGATCTGTACTGGTACTACTATTTAATATCTTTATTAATGACAAAGGGATTGAGTGGGCCCTCAGCAAATTTGCAGATGACACCAAGCTGAGTGGGGCTGTTGACGCAGCTGAAAGACAATATGCTATCTGGGGTGCCTGGACAAGCTTGAGAAGTGGGTCCTTGGGAACCCTGTGAGGTTTAACAAGACCAAGTGCAAGGTGCTGTACCTGGGTTAGGGCGACCCGTAGTATCAGCACAGACTGGGGGATGAACAGATCAAGAGCAGCCCTGGGAGAATGATTTGGGGGTGCTCATGAATGAGAGGTTTGACATAACCCAGTGATGTGCATTTGCTGCCCAGAAAGCCAAACGTGTTCTGGGCTGCATCCAGAACAGTGTGGGCAGCAAGGCAAAGGACAGGGTTCTGCCCCTCTGCTCTGCTCAGGTGAGACCCCACCTTCAGTGCTGCATCAGCTCTGGGGTCCCAGCACAGGAAGGACATAAAAGTGTTGGAGCAAGTCCAGAGGAGGCCACCAAGACAACGAGAGAGATGGAAGACTTTTCCTGTCAGAAAAGTCTGAGGGAATTTGGTTTGTTCAGCATGAAAAAGAGAGCACTTCAGGGTGATTTAATTGTGGCCTTTCAATATCTGCAGAGAGCCTCCAAGGAAGGAGAGGAACCTTTCACAACAGCATGAGGTGGCAGGAAAAGGTGTAATGGATCCAAACTGGAAGAGAGTAGATATTAGAAGTTTCCAGAGCAGGTAGAAATACTTATTGACCTGAGAATGGGATTTTATTGAATTTGAACCAGCCAGTCTTAACCCTTTAGAGATGGAATAGTTCAGAAACATGACTTTTCCACTTCCAGCTGAAGCAGAACAATTTGGCACCCATAAAGTCTTCATCCACCAGTTCTGACCTCATCCTGGAAACTGAGCTTTTTCAGAGAAGAAGAAACTTACCCTCCTTTTGCAATATGTCACAGGAAGTGCTGTTTCCTATTTTCAGATATATGTTCGTTCACAAAGAAGAAGAACACACAGACCAGCTTGATGAAACAGTGAGTAGTTGATTTTTTTTCCTTATCTTTCCATCCAAATATGTGTATATATAAGAGAAATTCACTAAGTGGGGAGTATATGTGCCTAATCAGTGGCAGTAGAGCTGACACTGAAGCAGAGATAATATCCTTGGGAACAATTAGGTCTTGTAACTAGCTCACAGCTTGGGATAAGGCTAAATGTGAAAGTGGAGAATTCAACTGGGCAACTGGTGTAGAAAATTATAGTCTGTTTTTGTACCAAATGCTTACTAGGTCTTGGTTTTGAAGCAGTTCCAGGAGATCAATAGCTTGAAGTTGCATTCTGCTAAGGATAAAAATTAAGTATGAAATCCTTCATACTTAACCTAACTCTCCATATCTAAGTCACATCTTGCTCTCTCAGATGCAGCTGGCAGGTGTTCTCCATCCCTATCCTATCACATGATTTCTCTATATTATTCAAATATTTAATCTGTAAAAAGTGTTAGTTCATTATCTTGTTTTAAAGGGATATTTGGATTGGGTCCTCTTTTTAATGTGGTGTCTCTGAGTCACTACATTAGAAAGTCTTTACTCCATATCTCAGCTATATCTCAAGGAGATACCAGATTTATACCAAGTTTGCAATTTTTGTTAACGAGGATTCACATGAATAATAATCATCAGTACTACACTGGAATTTTTCTACTCACACACAAGAAAAGGTGAGCTCCTCTGCTTGGATAAATGAGACTTGCCACTTAGCACATTAGCAAAAAAGCTACAATAGCCTATAAATTATTTTTAATTTTTTTACATTCTTGGGAGAATTGCAATGTCATTGTCCTGGAACAATTGACAGCAACAGAGCAGGGGGCTTGAACCTCTCAGTGTATAGACCCTTGGAGCAATAAGAGGACATCACATGATCCTATGGCATATGCTGGAAATCACTACAAACTATTAGCCTTCCATTTTGTACTTGAGTTCATCCTCAGAATGGTCGTGACTACAACTGCTGCTTGAATTACGCTAAATTCAGTGTTTCATCAGATACTGAAGAAAACCCCAAACCAAACCTCAGTAAAATACTCTAACAGACATACTAGCCCAAGAGTTAGCTTACACAAAGAAAAACCCATGGATACATATACTCATGACTGGGAGGAGGGTATTTAATACCTGTCTCAGATTTCTCTTTCTCAGAATGCTAATTTTCAGTGCTTATGATAGTCTTTTACTGTACATTTGTTTAGGTAAGAACACATCCTACTTCTTTTGTCTTGAGAACCATAGACTGACTTTAACTGCAGAAAAGCTCAGAATTTTTGCCAGACTGTCTTTCTGGTTTTGATGTGGAATGTAAACATTCAGATCCTGAGGGATCACAGAGAATTAAGCCTGCTTTTTTCAGCCCAGAATATATTTTACTTTCAAAGTTTTGCAGGGTTGAAAGAAACCCATCAGTTAGGAGGTAAGTACTTCTGAATGTTTCTAATGCTCAGCTGTTAGAAAAGAGGAAGAGGTTTCCCAGGCAAGGTTTCATTCTGGAAGGGGCTCTTTCCCCAGTCAAATCATAGAAAGAAATCCTGTGGTCACTACCACATGAAAAGTTGTGTTTGAGGGAAACTACCAGTTCAGAATCTTACATAGAGTATTTAGTTTACACTTCCATCTTTTCCTTCATCTTTCCTGGTAACCCAGGAAAAGTTCTAACTTTTATGCTTGCTCTCCAAGGAAGTGCAGGTGTCTGTGCACAGATTTCTCTGTAGTTTTCCACCTCCTAGAAAGTCAAAGGCAAAGTTAAAGAGGTAGAGCTGTTAGCAGCAAACACTGGGTACCTTGCTTGCCAAGCCTGCTATCAGAATATGTCGTATTTTTTTTTGTTATTTAAGTTTCAGTATTACTCAGTGCTATGTTGCACTTCTCTCTCTTCATAAAGTGCCCTAGATGCTGCTGACACACACTTTTAAGCTGACTACAAGTCATTAAGCAGTTTCTTTTTCTGTGTGCCAAATGCTGGCATTTGTGAAAGGAGGAGAGTGAGGGTGAGGGCAGTAGCGCTGTGTTACCTGCTCATACATTTCAAAAGAGAAATCTTGTCTTAAACTGCAAAAAGGTGAAGGGAACTTTGGGAAGATCATTCAGTTTTGAAATAAGGATCTCCATTCATGCACAGATGTTCTTGTAACCTGTAGTTATTACAAGTTTTGGTTTCTGGGGGCAAACTTTGTCCAAATCCCCCTCTACAGCACAGTGACAAATGTCATCCCTAAACAAGTCACTGTAGCAACTCAGGAGCCACTTTGCTGGAATGACATGGAAATGTCTGATAGTCCTACAAGCACCCAGACATCTTCCAGCTTAAAGTGACACTGTAGATAGCAGCTAATGCTCCAGAGCTAGTGAGGCTTCTCTCAAAGGAACCAAAATACAGAAATCTGGAAAGACATGTTTCAGGGCTATACCTTCTTTACATGAATCTCTGATGTTGCCATAAGTGCAGCTTTGTTAAAACTTAGAGAAATGAAATTACATTTATTTGGGCTTGCAAAGTTACAGTATTCAACAAACCAAATTTTCTCCCATCTAAGATGTAACTCGATGTTCTTTGCAAGAACTCTTTTCCAGGATCCTGCTATTTGGTCCATTGCTTGGCCAAACCTCTCTGTATCCAGCTTCGTTGGCAACTCAGAACATAACCATTCCTCCAAGGAGAAACAACAGTAGCCTCCTATTGGACTGTTCACATAGATACTCTTACATGGTTAAACATAGGATAAATTGGTAAGTTCTCCTCTTATATGTCTACCTTAGACTTGACATGTCGCCTACTTTTGCAAAAATCATTCAGAATTTCTGTTAGCAACCAAAACTACCCTGTGCATGCAGAAATGGTGGGACTGTGGTCAGGACAGTGGGCACTGATCACCACATGCAGTACAGAAAATGAAAATAATTAAGACTTTCTGAAAACCCATGTGTCATTTAGGACAGGAAAAAAAGGGAAATAAACCAAGTAATTAAATACAAGTTCTGAAATCAGAATTGCTCCAATTATGTTTAAACAGCGCAAGAGTAGAGATAAACCTGGGGAATTCTTTGCTGTAACACACTGATTTCTGAAGGTTCACATCTAGATCATTTAAGAACCAAAACCAGACATCTTGTCAAGGGCTACAGCTTCTGCAGAAGATGCTTCATTCTGCACTAAAATGAAAATGGGAAATATGGTTAAAGATACAAACGAAAGAAATTTAAATCCAGTGCAACCAGTAATTTTCAATAGAAATTTTTATCCAGGTGAGTTTTCTAGAGTTCTTTGTGATTAACATTGCCTGTGTGCAAAGAAGCATTTTTTTTAAAAGCATCTCAGGAAATATTTTTAATATTTTGTGCTTGTTTTGAAAAGGAGGACCATACAAACACTGTGAGATTTCCCATCAGGTCAGAGCCCATAAACAAAACAACCACAGCACATGCTGTCTTTCTAGCCAGGGTCTGTGTCAATTGTATAGGGCAATTTTGAGAGCTAAATTTTGGTGGTGGGAAGGTGGACTTGGTCTAACTGGGATGGAGTCCCTTTCCTTCCCAGCAGCCCTTATGGTGATGTCTTCTAGATTTGTGATCACTGTTGAGACAGAAGACCCAAACTGACCAAAAGGATATTCTGTGCCATATAACATCACACTCAGGAATAAAACTAAGGGTAGAGGGAAGTTTTTTCCAGAGTAGGCATTGCTCAAAGACTGCATCTGCTTGGTAGAATGCAGCAAACCTTTGTCCTTGTATTACCTCTTGTGGCTTTTTTCAGTTTCATTCTCTTATTCAGCTGTCTTTTTCTCAACCTGCAAGTTTTTCTTTCTTCAGCACTTCTGATTCTCCCCCTGATCCTGCTGTTGGGAAGTGAATGGGTTGACCAGATGGAGCTTTAGCTGCCAGCTGGGGTCAACCCTTCACAGGACACAAGACTAGGACAGCAAAGGAGACAAATCCGTAGGGAGTCAGTTAACTTCAGTTTTGTTGCTCCCACAATTATTTTCTGCCAGTTTTACAATTCAAAATAAGTTCCAAACTTGGAAGAAAAGAAAAAAAAAAAAAGTTACTTTCTTTTTTTATACAAATACAAAGATTCTACAAGGATAAGTGCAAGGATAAGGGAGGTTTAGATCAAATGTTAGGAAAAATTTCTTTACTGAAAGGGATGTCAAGCTCTGTAACAGGCTGCCTAGGGAAGTGGTTGAGTCACCATCCCCAGAGGTATTTAAAAGCTGTGCAGATGTGATGCTTACGGACATGGTTTAGTGGTGGACTTGACAGTGTTGAGTTGGACTCAATGATCTTAAAGTTCTTTTCTGATCTAAATCACTATATGGTTCTGTAGTACTATGATTCTATATATATTATAAGTGTACTCATATGTATATTTACTTGGGCATATACACACATGAAAAATTGCTTTACTACCATGTAACCAATAAAATTTGTTCAAGAAGATTATTTGTATTATACATATATCCACCAAGATAAAAATCCAAATCAAAGCTATGTCCTCTGGGTTCTGAATGCTCTGCAATTACATATCAGGAAAGCAGCCTTCTCTCAAACAGTTGAATAAGCTGACATGAATTTAAGACACTTCAATAAATTCACCTGTTGCAGCTCAGAATGGCCCAACATATAATTAAATTGACTATCTACTAAAAAGCAGACTGGGGCCTGTCTCTCGGTCACTCCAGCCATAGGCTGAGTTTCTCCAGTGATATTTAGTCTTGCAGAGCTCAAGTGCAGACAGAATGAAATGGTGGTGGTTTTGAGAGTGTGGTCTCTGAAAAAGATGCCTGCAATCACACAGGGCAGACCACACCACTGAAAAAAGTGCATTCAGGAAACGAATGAACTCTGGTGCACAACATGAGTGCTCACACATGAGGGATCACACAGCAAGCTGGGGCAGACACACTGCCTGAACTCTTCTGCATCGGGAGCACTCTGTCGCCTTTGTCTAAGAACAGGTGTGGACATAATTTTCTGAACCTGAGAGAATTTCAAGCACTCAGGGGTTGATTGTTCCCAAGGGAAAGTCTTTTGGGAACTGTTCTCTCCCAAGGAGTGTTGTATAAAAACAAGGTTTTGTTTCCCAAAATAAGACACAGATGTTCTGTGAGTGTTTTGTCTCTTGTCCCACCAATAGGATGAGGAAGGTGTTGTTTCTTCTACTAATCAGAATAACCTGTATCGGAACACCCTATAAAAGGGTTGAAAAACCCCAAAATAAAGGCTTTTTGCCTCATGAAAACCTCTAGCTACTTGGTGTGATATTGGAACCCTCACTGTATATTTTGTGTCCTCTAGTGACAAACAGCCATGACACTTCCAGGAAGAGGCTGATTTCAAAACCAACACCGGGCCATGGGCAGCCACCTGTCTGCCATGAAGTGTCTGATAGAAGCAGTCATGGTGGCACAGGAAGACAGAGCAGCTCTTTAACACTCTAGCTCTAGACACTGAGGAGCTCTCTTTGAGTGGCTACCAAAGGAAGGCATCGATTGCGCTTCCTCACTAAGTAACCAGGAGCACTTCTGGTCCCTCCAACATCTATCTATCTTCATAAAATCCTCTGCCAAGCCTCTCATGGGACACACAGGAATTTTTACATGTTCTCTGTGAGAAGACAGTTCTCTGAGCTTTTCAGAGATCAAGTTACACAAATCTGTGCTTCTGCATCTGACTCACAGTCCTACCAGGGACTTGGGGAAAAAAGGAGATTTTGGAGACTGGAGGGGCTGCCACCCAAATTCATTCTTGCAGGGGAAATCCAGTGCCTCCAACAGTTCTTAAACCAAAACAGAAGGGACAGAGAGTTTGCACAACCCTTGCAGTTCCTCATTGTTGTCTTACTGGAAACACTGACTGACAAAGGGTGAATAACAATATCACATGAAGAACTGTAGTGCACACTCTTAGCTATGGCCATATCTGCCTTTTGCCTTTGTGCTCCCTCCAAGACACTCTACCAACCTAAACTTTGCAGCTCCTGAATAAGGGCTGTAAACAACTACTGAAACAAGGAATCAAAACTCCTAACATCCCCAAACAGCAGTGTAGAGGCCTTTCAGCTGACAGGAAGATGCTACAACAGAGACAGATACAAGAGGCCACTCCTACAGCAACTCTCATCTTTTGCATCATTTGCTAAGGTTTTTGTCTTTCTGTTCTCTCTACAGGACTGTGCATCAATTTCATTCCAGAGCTGAAACCAGCACACTTCCACTGCCTACACCTGCCTGCACCTGCCCTAGGCTCTGTAAAAGAGCCAGTGTTTGCCATTTTAACCCAGACCAACAGTGCTGACTTTCCACTCATCACCACCCACAATAGCACAGGTGGGTATGTTTAGTACTGTCCTAATTCCCATGGGCATTAGAGCTCCCAGAACATCACTTGAAGCAACCTGAAGAAGTGCATGAAGTCAGCTGGTTTTTACCCATGTCACAGTGCCTTTGCAGGCACCATTTACACATGACCAGTGCCTGGTCCTCCATGAGTAAGGGCTACAGGATGGACTGACATGATGAGCAGGTGGCCAGATCCTGAGGAGAAGCAAGAGTACACTCTGCATTCCAGACACTGTGCTTTCCTGAGGCTGCTTTCCTGGCTTTCTACACTCCTCTAGAAAGCCACTGATGAGCACAAGAGCCCCAAACTACCCGTAACTCATTAAACTCATCCATCCTCTCCCCCTGGGTCAGGCAACTGACAGGTTCTGCTGAGAAGGGAAAACACACAAGACAGTGTACATATGGGAAACTACATAGAGCACACTTCCAACATGCACCAGTGACACTCCACGGATGTATAGCTGGGTTTCCTGGGAGCTCTGTAATTTCATTGTCTTTCACACCCTGACAAAGTAATGCTTGTGTGCTCATCAGAAAAACTCATTTCAGAAGAGAACATCAGCTTGTTTCATTCTCTTCACTGCAAAGCTTGGAGATTCCTCTAGTTTAATGTCTTCTTCTTCCTTTCCAGACCTATACACCATGGGAAATGAAACCACAGACTTCACTTACTGGCCACTGACAACAGAATTTGACTACGGTGATTCAACACCATGCATGGGAACTGAGGAAAAGCACTTTGCAGGAAAATTTTTGCCACCTCTTTATTCTTTAGTGGTGATATTTGGCCTGACAGGCAACATGCTTGTTGTCCTTATCCTGGTAAAATACAAGAGGCTGAAGAGTATGACTGACATCTACCTGCTCAACTTGGCAATTTCTGATCTGCTGTTTGTATTTTCTCTCCCTTTTTGGGCTTATTACGCAGTTCACGACTGGATTTTTGGGGAGGCGCTGTGTCGAATTCTGTCAGGTGTCTACCTCCTTGGCTTTTACAGTGGCATCTTTTTCATAATCCTGCTGACCCTGGACAGGTACCTGGCCATAGTGCATGCGGTGTTTGCTTTGAAAGCCAGGACAGTCACCTACGGCATCCTCGCCAGCATTGTCACTTGGGCTGTTGCTACTCTTATTTCTGTCCCTGGGGTAGTATTTCACAAAACTCAGAAGGAAAGTTCAGGCTATACTTGCAGTGCTCATTTTCCAAGTGATTCCACTATAAATTGGAAGTACTCTTTTGTTTTAAAGATGAACATTCTGGGACTTATTGTTCCAATGCTCATTATGATTTTCAGTTACTCACAAATTCTAAAAACATTATTGAGATCTAAGAATGAGAAAAAACAGAAGGCAGTCAGACTTATTTTTGTAATCATGATTTTTTACTTCATCTTCTGGACACCATTCCATATTTCTTCTTTTTTGCATACATTTCAAAATTCATTTTTCATCCCAAATTGTGAACTTAAAGGCCAACTGGAGAAGGCAATTCAAGTGACAGAAACAATCTCAATGATCCACTGTTGCATCAATCCTGTGATCTATGTATTTGTTGGAGAAAAATTTAGGGCATATCTTTATACCTTTTTCCGAAAGCATGTCGCACCCCACCTTTGCAAAAAATGTCCAAGTCTTTATCGTGAAAAACTGGAAAGAGCCAGTTCCACATTCACACAATCCACTGCAGAGCACGACATCTCTACTGGACTGTAAAAATACATTACATCAGAACATCAGTTAGCAAATTTTGCATCACTTGCTTTGCCTTAAGCAGTGTCTGACACTATTTAAGATCTTTGTGTTGACCACTACTGAAAACTGTATGACCCCCTATTCTTGTGGTCAACTGCCCCCTGAGATTACAGCATTTTCCATTGCTAAACTAAGAGAATCAATGAGTTCTCCAGGAAACATTAACTGCATAGCTGGGTCACATCAAGTTTTAAACAGGGTCCAGACGAATATGTGTGCTTTTTTACAAAAATCTGTCCACTGAGATTTACTGAGGGGGAAACACAATATTGAAAATCTAAAGGGTAATAGGTCATCTCACAAGATCTTACTGGGACCATTTAACCCAAGGATTTTTCTGTTTTTCTGATAGTGCAGTCATTTTTAAACATAATCCTTTAACAGTTACAACTAAGTTATAGCATTTTGATTTTTGTTTTTTAATTTTATGTCTGCCATATCACCATTCAGTTGCTGACTTTTTCCCAAGTGTGCTTTTAATCAGCAATGCGATTTTTGTGGGTTTTTCAAGAAACTGCACGCACCAAGTTTACTGACTGCACAAGACAATGATGCACTCCTAAAAAGTGTGAGCTTGTTTCTGACAAGTCATATCATGCCAAGAAAAAAAGCCAAACAAAACACTAAACCAGTAAAGGCCTTTCAGCAAAGATCTGCAAGACCAGAATGAAAATTACCTTGGTATGTGCTATGCAAGTTTCTGTATGAGAAAAATATCAGGACCCTCTGAAAGATGTGAATACAGTATGAAAGCAGGCTTACCTAGTTCTGGACAGGTAAATCACCTGCAGAAGAAGAGTTTTCATGGCAACACATGACACTGGTGTGTTAAGTTCAGTTCCTGCACAGGAAAAACATGCTCTTCGCACACACAGGAAGTCTTACTTCTGGGATACACTTCTAGGACGACAGTGGCCTTGGAACTGCAAAATCCATACGAGGCATACCTTCCTGCCTGCCCAGGAGAAGAGTGCCTCCAGCCAACTGGTGCCTCAATGAGAACTGCATGCTGATTGAGGACTCAACTCCATTGGCTCACTGGTGTACTATGGCCATATATTTACTCCACTATTAAGAGTTTCCCTGTAAAAGAAGGGAATTCTAGGGACATGGGATTAGCAAAGAAGAGGATGGAGGAGCATAGCAGACAATTTCCTACTTCAAACTGTAAAGAAGTGTAGGCAAGCACTCTTTATGCGAGTGAACTGTCGTTCTGGTTTTTTCATCATTTCCTTGGAAGGGCACTGCTCATGTGTGCAAGGACTTGCTCATGGAAATCTGGAGGGGCAGGTTCAGCTAATCTCCAGCAAGGACACCAGAGGGAATTCCACACTATTTATTGTCAGGCATGCGATGCAGATGCCTAAATTAACAGCAAATCTCTTCAAGGTTCCTTAGTGGTTAGTAGAGAATAAGAACTGCCTAAGCCAGGAGCAGTTATGGGACTTAAATAGTCTCAGGGGAAGATTAACTGTCCAGCTGTGGAAGGAACCTGAAAATGCCAGCCTCTTAATTTGGGTATCAGATTCCTTAATCTAGGTGGTACAAATACTCTTCCTCTTGCCTCAAAATACCCAGGCACTGCTTCTCTTATCCTTCCAGCTATTATAACCTTGTGAAGTTAATAGCCACATATGGACTGCACAAAAGACAAAAAACTACCCTCACAGTAAACTTTCTTGATTGGATATAATAGTTCTCCTTTCTTTTCTGCCATCTTTACTGAAACAATGTGGAAAAGTACCTTTATAATTTTAAAGCATAAATTAGTTCAGTGCAACACAAATCCTGCTGTGATGGTGATATTTCTACTGCTGTGTTTAATTGTAAATCCTTATCTTGTTGGAATTAAATTTCTTACCATTTTCATGTTAATGCAGTGAAATTAATAAAATCAGTGTCTGGAAATCTGTGTATACCCTGTAGCCCATGTTCTCTTCTGTAAGCAAAATGACATTTGTTCTGCTCTCAGAGCGGAGAAGGGAAACAGACACATGGGCACTTGCAATACCACACTTCAAACTAAACAAACAGAGAATTATTGTCCCAGTCCAGAAGCTTCTGAAGCTGGCACAGCTTTTATCCATCAGAAAACTTTAGAAGAGTGACCTACAATAGCTTTGGAAAAAGTCTGGGGCCACAGATTTTAAATGAGTGAGATTTGGAGAAGTAGGGTTGTGTGTGTTATAAATAGAGAAAGAGTGGGAATAAAAGATGTCACTCTTTTTAATATTGGGATAAAACCAGAATTCTCCATAGACTTTCTCCAGCAAATTTGAGATCTCATTGCACCATATAGAATGATCCCAGACAAGCAGTGTGGAGTAATGCCAGACAAAGAAGTTGCTTGTTGTCCCAAGTTTTATGTGTAAGGAACTTAAGCCCTCCAAGTTCAATGTGGAAATATGCTTTTGCTTCACCCAGCCATTCTCCCTGCTTCATTGTGCTCATTCCCTTTTTTCAGCCTATGATCCACACCTTCTCCTCTGTCCACCATGGGATAAACTGAATTCTATAACCACACCCCCTTTTTATTTATTTATATAGGTCTGATTTCAATCTTCTATTTTGTGCTGCAGGAACACAAATGAACTAAAACATTATCCTATTGTTATGTACCTAAGCAAGATAATCCTTGGTTCTTCATTGCAGCTTTGCACTGAGACACGCAGGGCTCTAGACAGTTTTGTGGCAGTTTTTGAGTCTTAGTCATATGGGGCTGCACCACTGTACAGCCACAGGCCAGGTAGCCTCAAATCAGGCTAGCAGGACTTCAAGCAGTCTGGTCACAGAGGGATGGATAATCTCTTGGGGAAGGTTTAACAAGGTTTGCAGTCCCCATGAAAGAGAACTCATGTCACCTCAGCAAAGAAGTGGTAGAAATTTTACATATGAGAGACAAATATTCCATAACTCAAGGTCTGCAGGGGAAAAACATTGAGATGAAGACATAGTGTGTATGAAAGAGCTAGAGGCACAAGTAGATGCACCCAAACTGTGCAATGAACTAGAGGTATGTGAGGAAAATGGCAAGGATTTACCAATACGCCAGGATTGTATAGCAGAGAAGAAACTAACACAAAGAAGAACCACTGCAGTGGTTGTGAGGCATCTGAGCTTCTCTGGTGAGATTTTGAGGGGATTTTGAGCAAGCATTTGAGAGAGTCTCACCAGGACATCAGATTCAAGACAAATCTTTTTGAGCACCACAAATAACTGCTGCTTTACAACAAATGTCGAACAGCTAAGTGAAAATTTTTGCAAGCTCTAAACTTTTGGCATGGAACTCCTAAAGAGATAGCGTGGTGCCTGGGCTTTCAGCATGCTTGTGAAAAGAATGGCCACATGCCACGGACAAGTATCCGTACACAGCTCCAAAACCAATCACACAGTCAAGTTCATGCACTGAACAGGACAGAGTCCAATCTCCCTGTTAGGAGATGCTACTGCCATGTGTCCAGAAACATGGGAGGGATATCCCACATAGCAAAAGATAACTCTGCCAACTGTCAGGCAAACTTCCTAAGGGGCTAAAGTGCATATGTGGTACTGGTGAGTGCTGCACTCACCAGAAACCACCAGGTTTATAATCATTGCCACTAGTTTGTCTGTGGTAAGTATATAATGGACAAAGAGAAATAGTGAAACTTTTGGTAACCAGCACATAGGGACGTTCTTGTCATAAGACTCTCTTGTTTGTTAAACCAACAGTAACCTTATGTGTACATATTTTATATAAGATAAATGAAAATGGGGTATAAAGGAACAGGAGTAGATGGAAATGGATAAATAGAAAAAAGTAGTCAGTAAAATGAGAGAATGACTTTATTAGCCCTAACAGATACTAAAAAATACTAGCCAAACAAATGGGAAGACCAAAGGTAAATAAGGTTTAAGCAGAACCTTAAGAGGTTTATATAAGACTTCCAGTTATGCAGCTCCAAAATAAAAATCTCTCCTTCCAGTGAAAATTACAGGAGGAATAGATACAAAGAATATAAGGACCAATTTACATGGTATTTTGCTGTAGTTAATTAGAGACAAAGATAGTGCCAGGAGAATAACATGACACTGACCAGGTTAAATGGCACAACAGGCAGATACTGCTTATTTTGAAATTTAATTTTGCTGCTGTTTTCAGCTGCTGATGCATACTGGCCTTCATTAGGAAGTGTCTGGTGTGGTCAGTGGGGCCTCAGAAACATTACTCCCTAATAAAGTAATAAAAAAAATTAAGCTAACAGAGGAAAAATAACAAACCAGAAAATTCTGGTGCATTTAGAATATCTATAGCAACCAAGCCAGAACAAAGAGGTGCAGGCATTGCTTTGTACCTGTATTTTGGTGACACTTGCCTACTAGGAGCTGTACTTTATGAAAAAAATTGAATAGAAGGATTTTAAAAAAGATTGTCAAAGTTTGTGTAACTGCCAAGATGTTTTGTATGTCTGGTGACAGAGCGAGAAATCTTGGTTTGAGTGTTTGAGGTCTGGAATGACTTCCTGGGAAGGTGAGACACTGAGACAGAGGAGGGCAGCATTTTTAGAAACATAGGCCAATATGCAAAACTGCACAAAACTCCAAGCAATGCTCAGCTCTCCAGAACTGTCTACACAGCTGTGCTGGTAGGATGCTATCCACACAACACGAACAACATGACCTATCCTGATACCAGACTTATTGAATGGAATGGAAACCAAATGGGTGGAAGTAAAAGAGCCACGGGATATACCTTGCAGGGGCACTACTATAAGGTATGGCAAATTATAGACTATATCTAATCTTTGACTCTCAAAGTACTTTCTGGTTTCTAGGGACTGGTATTGTCCTGAGCATGGATTCTTTCACCTGGTGCAAGAAGCTGATTCACACATACAGTTGAGATACTTTTTTTCGTTTATATCTGGGCAGAGAAGGTGAATCCACAAAGCTAACACACCTCCAAAATGTCAAGTGCTCATTTTTATATGCTTTGAACAAAACCAAAAATCAGCATTTTCCACACATGTACCAACCTAAAGCTGAAGAGCTTGGCTTTGCATTCTCTGATCTCCATTTAAGGGAGTGTACACTTCCTTTACCCTGCATGCTCTGTGAAGAAGGGGATTTTGTAAGAGGCAATCATAGTCTGTAGGCAGGTATTTAACTCTGTTAATGACTAAGCAAACTTCTTTGGCTTTATCAACAGTTTCATTTTCTTTGTAGCTTGATTTATAGTGTTCTCCTGTTCTTACTTCTCAGGTTATAGATTTTGGTTCCTGCATGTTTGGTTTTTCCTTCATTTTTCCTAAGCTCTTTTATTTATCCTGTACTATTCTTCAGTGATTTTTTAACTCTTTCAAGCTACTTTATTGCCTTACTGGCATATACTTTGTCATCAGACTCTGTTCACCCTCTGTGTGACCTAGTTTTCACTGGGAAGAAATTTGGTGTGTGATTTTCCCCTGCTTGATAACTAGGTCCAGGAGTTACAGGTAGACAGGAAGAACATACCCAATGCACAGATGAAATAGCCCCAAAACACCAAACTCTAGACCTAGAATTTATGTACTATAAATGTACCTGAAAAATCCCCAAAGTGTGTGAATTAAAGGCATATGTAAAAATGAGATTCTGAGAGATGGAACTTTGTGAAATGCATAACTGTGGCCCAAAAGTAAAATCTATTGTATAATAACAACTCTTTATCTATAAATTGGGAAAGCATACATCAGAAACCTGGACAAGAATAGTAGAAGGAAGCAATATTCTCTTCTTTGCGGTATAAAGAAACATAGTTCAGTAAGAGCACCTTGTAGAAAGTCAAAATAAAAACAATACCATGACAATAGAGATAGGATTTGCAGCACTGTATAATGACGTATGTGTCAGATTTACAAAGAAGAAACAAACAGACAGCCTAAGAATTATAGGAGAAAAAGCCCCAAACCTTTGATGTTGTTGACAATAAACAACAACGTCAGGAAATGTTCATCAGCTTTAGAAATATTTGCGGCTTCCAGAACTTGGTTTTGTAACCCATCTTCTTTAACACCTATGTGTGATGTGTTTTGGTTTTTTTTACTAGTCACTACGATAGAAATCTTAGGGTGTGGTACATCGTGCCTTTCCCCTGTTCTCCCCAAAAGCATACACCTCACAGATGTTAAGACTGTGATGGTAGCCTCAAATGATGAGTCACCAGAACTTTAGAGCCTGAAAGAGAAGGCCGGTAAGAAAAATAGCCTAAGCAATAACGTAGTTTGAACCAGACATCTTTATTCAGCCTTTTCAAGACAAAGGCACTTGTTACTGATGAAATAAAACACATGCTAATACTAACCTAGTTTGGACACATATGTGAATAGAACAAGTAATAAGATTCATCTGATTCATATTCACTTGTCTTTGACCTCCAGATGAAAAGGATTAACCACTGCTGTAGTGACAGACTTTTAATAAAACTGTTGTGTGCTATCACACTGACTATATCTAAGAAAGGTATTTGTCATTCTGTCCCAGGGTTCCTTCTTCCCCCACAGCCTTTCTTCAGGTGGTGCAAGTTTGCAATAACTTGAATAGAAACTGTTAGTTGAATTTTCAAGTTTCTATACCCATACTTATACTTGGTGACACTTGTGTATCACAGTGGTACATGAGTTTTTGGTATGTGTCCCTATAGCCAATTTGGTACTGGTGTAAATCTCACATAAATTACAGCATCTCCGTGGGACCACTCAAACACTTCAGTGATAGGGGCTGGTTACTGTAAAGATGAATCAAAGATGAGTCATTGGATAGGAAAGACTGACAAATGCAGTTTGACTTGACAGTGTACATGGCTGCACACTTACATCAACCTGAGTCCCACAGGTGGGGAATGTAGCTCACTTCCTTTCCAGGAATATATTTACAGAGGGAAGGAGCATCACACCACTAAACATAACTCCAACTCATCTCTGAATGAAGACCATGATAGGTAAAATTCAAAGCTATATCAACCCACTGAACCATTACTTTTGTTACTGAACAGTAGCTTCAATTTCTTGGTAAAATGATGAGGTTCAACTTAGGTAAAGATTCTTACAAGCCACTTGCGTTCATGACAAGCAGCAGTACACTTATTCAAAGAAATGCTTGGCAAGGGATTGAGAAAAGCTGAAAAAAAATCTGACTTACAACAATGGATGTGGTGCTTGCATTGTCCATACCTGTGCTCACACACACAAGATAGAGGCAGCAGGGAAGAGGAGGTGAGACTGCATGAAGATAGTCAGATAGTGTGTTAAAATTTCATACTGGATGGGAGGCCAATTCCTGCAGGAACGATGTTGTCCTAACAGCACTGATGATCAGCACATCATCCACTGCCCCACAAACAGCAGAAGGGGATTGAGCTTGCCTACAGCCTGATGCAAGATCTGACCAAATCTGACCTCCCAGCAGCTCCACTCATCTGCAGCTGGGGTAGAGCTAATTGTAGATATTCTGCAGGTGCTGACAGTAGTGACACAACTCAGTACTTGGGCTGCTTAGTGCCACAGCAATTCACACTCTCTCTGGGGAGTCTCTCATCCAGCTGTAAGATGCAGCTGCTGAGCAGACCAAGTGCATTCCCCTTATTCAGCTGTTACAATCATGAGTGGCAGAGGCCCTCTGTTGGTGTGCAATACTCTTCATCAGTAAATAACATGCCACACTGTGCTTGCTCACCAGACTGAGCTATGGAGACTAAAAGCTATAATCAACAAAATCAAACACATTAATAAAGCCAATGAACCTGTGGGAACAAGGGACAACTTCTGAAGACCAGCCTACCACAGGTCTTAGTTTTAAGTAGTAGTGGTACTCATTGTTATTGTTAGGCAGAATGTTGTGGGCAAGTTTCTCAGGAGCATATTTCAGAATTAAAAAGCTTGATGAAAACTAGGCAAGTCCAGCAACAGGTTTGAGACTGTTTCCTCTGTTTCAATGGTGTGAAATTATGAAAGGGTTTAGAGTCTCCAGTGGGTTAAGTAACATATACAGCAACCAATGCACGAAGAGATACTTAAAATATCTATTAATTTTAGTATGTAAATTGTTTAGAAATTATATATTGAAAAAGTAATTTGACATGATACCTTATTTCAGAATTATAAGCATTCAGTATGAAATCAGAATTTTTTATCCAGGAAAGCAAGGCAGTAATTGGGAACTTGTTGTAAGTGTAGTGGAAACAGTATTAGAAGCAGCTATTTTTTCCGCTGACTGTGTAAAGGGTCTAAAATATCCAGTCCAAAAAGCATGGTGCAGTTAACATAGCCTTAGAATACCTTTCAGGGGCCTTTAATTTTGACCTTGAGACTCCAGCCTTTAAAGAGCTCATTGGAACAGCTGATTAGGAAAGGAACAGGAAAAATCAATTTGTACTATGGAATAAAAATTAGTCCCTCATGTAGAGAAGGGTTGACAAGGAAAAGAGCGTGAGCTTTTCACTCTTTACCGTCTCCTCATGGATCTGAGGGGCAACTCACAAGTTGTGATTCCCTTGACTTCTGTTAAGGAATGGCAGCATCCAAAGACATCATTGTGTCTTTTTGTGGATCTTGTGTTTCAAAAACTTTTAAGGACACCAAGGAGTGCAGAAAAGCCATCTCTTTAGTGCTTCACTGACGGGATGAGATCCTCCAGACCCTACCAAGAGATGTCAAGGTGAGGCAGGGGGTTGTACTTCATCAGGTATCTTCTCAGGGGTTCTCTGCCATTTGGTAAGGCACCATCCTTTTCTTGCCTTCTGTATTTTCTTACCTCTATTGACATTTCTTTGATGTCCTGGAAGGATCTAGAAATCTAGTCGTAGTGCAGCTTAACTCTAAAAGTCAGAGGAATCAGCTATGAGGAAGGAAATTGATAAGAGATCAGATTTTATCAGGCTTTTCTAAAGCTTAATTCCAAAATGTAAGTAACAGTGCTATTTTAAAAGGCCAGGCTTACTACACAGACTAAGTCACAGTCTTATGAGAGGGATTAAAATAAAAAATTCCATCCAGAAGACTGGGTGAAAGAAAAACAGGATCCATCAACTGAAATATAAGGACTGCAACTCAGAGCAAGGAAGTAATTCTGAATTAACTCAGAGCAGGTAATTCTGAATAGAAGCAGAAAATTTATTCATAGGCTCTACATTTTGTAAAAATAACAGAAAAACATAAAACCAATTTAATGACTAAAAAATGTAAAGGGATTAACTGCATGTAAGCTGTTCTTGATTCAAACAGGTTAGCTAAAAGAAAATGATAAAATAATTATATGAACCCTTTTTCTAAAACTACAGCTGTTGGTTGTGAAACTTCAACTCCTAGGAGGATCCTCAAGAATTTCAACATATCTGCACGTCTCAAGAGTTTTAGAAAAGTAACGTCTGATGACCCATTTTTAGAAAAAAGAGAACCAGAGAACTGCTCCTTCATTTTTTTTTTTTTTAAATGTGAACAGATTTTTTTGCTAGAAGTTTTCAAACTGATACATCCTTCTTCACACAGGAAGAGATGTTTTTGACCTTCATCTTGTGACAGACAAGTCATTTTAGCATTACTCCTGTGGTGATAATAGAAGATATCACCTGCACCATAAGATACATGGTAAGTCATCTTTGCCTCTTTTTTTTTTTTTTTTTTAACATTAAGTAGCTACTTAGGTAATATTATGTCTGAATTGAAACATACTAGTGGAATCCTGCCAGTGTACTCATCTTTAAAAATTACCCTGGCAAAATGCATAATATATGTTAAATGGAATACACTAGTTTTAAAGGACAAAATCACTAAAATACTTGAGCAGAGGTAAGGAAAAAATAAATCTCTAGTGATTGATCTGAGTAAGAAACGAAGTGGAGTATGCCTCCCTGATTTTGTCTCTGATAATTATGTGCAATGATGGTAATATGGATTTTAAAACTGTTCCATCAAAACAAAACAGTTGTTTGAATGTTGAGTTATTTAAGAGTACTCAGGCTTCTCACAGGATGATTAAAGAAAAACTAGTGCTGTATTTTAGACAC
Source organism: Cyanistes caeruleus (assembly GCF_971803275.1). NCBI lineage: Eukaryota > Metazoa > Chordata > Aves > Passeriformes > Paridae > Cyanistes > Cyanistes caeruleus. The sequence goes on from NC_141701.1 coordinate 108,938,415, forward strand.
TGACTCACTGGATCCTGTTTACATGAAGCATAACTTAGCCCTTTACCTCCATTTGCCACAGTCTTATAATTATTACCATTTTATGGGACTATGCAAACGAACTGAAACTGACTTTAATAAAATCTTTGCCTCTTAAAACACAGAAAGCTGTGATCTGAAACTCAGCATGAAACAGTGACACGAGTTTACTCATCTTTCCTATGGTGAGCCTTTCTTTTAAAAAATGCATGACTCTCAAGCAGAGCAACATAATTTGTATAGCAGATTGCAGGTTTCTAGAAATATTGCATTTATCTAAACTGCACTCAAAATAATATAGCACTTTTTTTTAAATATCCTTTCTTCAGAGATATTTGTTGACTACCTTTTGCCTTTTTAATGATCATGAAATATAAGCTCAGTCAGATCCCTCTAGTTAGGTGAACTGATTAACCCAGTGAAATATTCTAGCCAGTAGCCAACAGTGTCTCCTAAAACATCCAGATTATAGGATAAAGCATAAACCTGCTCACAGTTCCTTCTTTCTGTTTCCAAATTAGTATTTTTTGTCTCTGTTGTCAGCATGTGCTGGATACTATGCACAATTCAAAGTAGTAAATAGTTTTGCAGAGGGACTTCTGAAGCAAGGGCTGGGCTAGAGGAATGGGGCTTGGTTAGCAGAAGCAACTGCTCAAAGGGAGAGCCATAACTTAAGCATGCAAAAAGGGTTGTAAGGAAGAAGACAAGATTCAGGGAAGATGTGGTAGTCATTCCAGGAAGGCAGAGGAAAAAGAGGGAAGGCATTGAGATAACAGTTGGCGGGAAGAAGGGTCTGTCACAAAAAGAATTCACAGTAAAAAAGAATCACAGTAATATCAAGGCAGCATTTTCCTATGATAATTGCATGAATCCTGTTGATCACCTATTCACAAAATCTCACTCTGGGCTGATGACTTGGTTGTTTTTCATACCCATATTTAAGCATGATATCCCACAGGTGCAAAATGAGCAAGACAGGAAGTGCTGGGTCTGGCACTCATCCCATAATCCCAGTATACAGCATGGCTGACTAAAACATTGTAAATGAGGATATTTAGCTATGTGCTGGGATGTACTGTAAGGGCATGCAACATGGATCTAGCAGGTCTAGCTGAAGTAAATCTTAAATATTTAATTGAGCAATGCCCAAGTCTCATCGTGTTTTGAACTAAAGAATTTAATATTTTAGACCAAAGAGTGCTTTATAAACTCACTTTTTTTTTAAGTGTTGCTGAAAGTACTTAAGAAATATAAACCCTTAGCTACTTTAAAATCAAGTTATTTACTGACAACAGACAGAGCCACAGCCACTTCCTTTACCAACAAAACCATTACTGCCACATTGTAATAACTACATAGTATGACTATGGAAAAAAACTGCTTCACAGAGATTGCCAGAGTTTCCTAAAAGACAGCCTTTGAAAAGGCTGACAGAACTTATTTGTTATCAAGAAATTGTATCCAGGCAAAGCTGAGACACAATTAGCATTAGCGAACGACAATTTGCTAATTTTCTCTTACTCCTCATTCTCCAAAAGAAAACTTTACACCATACTCAACATACCAAAGTAATGAACATGGAAGTCATCTTCCTTATTTTTCTTAGGAGCAGAGCCGGCAGCCAGACTCAAAAACTTGGGGAAAGAGCATGAAAATGTTTTGCAAAAGCAGCATTTCTTTTTGTACAAGGTGCAGATTTTGCTCCAACAAAACTTCCTCTTTTGGGGCAGATGCATACATCTGCATTGTGCAGCATAAGAATCTCCATCAGGAGCTGGCATTTCTGAGGTCAGAAGCCTAGCAAATAGCCTCTTCCCCAAGACCTCAGTTTAGGTTTAGCTAATTCAACCACTTCGACACAGATTAGGGATGCTGGCATTTTAAGCAATCTGTTTTTATAGCAGAAAATACTTACTCCTTACTCCTGAGAGGTTTTATCTACAAAAGAGATGCTTAGGGGATTTGACAAGCTCTAACTCAGAATGGACCACTATGAGCTTGTACCAAAAAGCAGACTGGGGCCTGTCTCTCAGTCACTCCAGCCATAGGCTGAGTTTCTCCAGTGATATTTAGCCTTGCAGAGCTCAAGTGCAGACAGAATGAAATGGTGATAGTTTTGAGAGTGTGGTCTCTGAAAAAGATGCCTGCAATCACACAGGGCAGACCACATCACTGAAAAAAGTGCATTCAGGAAAGGAATGAACTCTGGTGCACAACATGAGTGCTCACACATGAGGGATCACACAGCAAGCTGGGGCAGACACACTGCCTGAACTCTTCTGCATTGGGAGCACTCTGTTGCCTTTGTCTAAGAACAGCCATGACACTTCCAGGAAGAGGCTGATTTCAAAACCAACATCGGGCCATGGGCAGCCACCTGTCTGTCATGAAGTGTCTGATAGAAGCAGTCATGGTGGCACAGGAAGACAGAGCAGCTCTTTAACACTCTAGCTCTAGACACTGAGGAGCTCTCTTTGAGTGGCTACCAAAGGAAGGCATTGGTTGCGCTTCCTCACTAAGTAACCAGGAGCACTTCTGGTCCCTCCAACATCTATCTTCATAAAATCCTCTGCCAAGCCTCTTATGGGACACACAGGAATTTTTACATGTTCTCTGGAGGACTGTGAGAAGACAGTTCTCTGAGCTTTTCAGAGATCAAGTTACACAAATCTGTGCTTCTGCATCTGACTCACAGTCCTACCAGGGACTTGGGAAAAAGGGGAGGCTTTGGAGACTGGAGGGGCTGATATCACAGTCACAAGCCTTTCTCTGCTCTCAGTGTGTAGCAGAACTTGCCTGAGGGCTTTAAAAGCTCTGCTGCACACTCACATCCCAGGCCCTGACTCCTTGCAGGGGAAGACGAGTCCCTCACACAGTGCCTAAATCAAGAACAGGATGTCTCAGATTCAATCCACCATTCCTCTGTTTCTGGTTACGCCAGGCAGCTGACAATCTCTGCTGAGGAGGAAACATGCACATGACAATGTAGACGTGGAAAATGACACTTCCAACACAAAGCAGTGAGACTCCACAGCTGTATGGTTGAGTTTCCTGGGAGCTCTGTAATTTCATTTTCTTGACATCGTAATGCTTGTGTGCTCATCAGAAAAACTCCTTTCAGAAGAGAACATCAGCATGTTTCATTCTCTTCACTGCAAAGCTTGGAGATTCCTCTAGTTTAATGTCTTCTTCTTCCTTTCCAGACCTATACACCATGGGAAATGAAACCACAGACTTCACTGACTGGCTACCCACAACAGAATTTGACTATAGTGATTCAACACCTTGCCCTGCAACTGAGGAAAAGCACTTTGCAGCAAAATTTTTGCCACCTCTTTATTCTTTAGTGGTGATATTTGGCCTGACAGGCAACATGCTTGTTGTCCTTATCCTGGTAAAATACAAGAGGCTGAAGAGTATGACTGACATCTACCTGCTCAACTTGGCAATTTCTGATCTGCTGTTTGTATTTTCGCTCCCTTTTTGGGCTTATTACGCAGTTCACGACTGGATTTTTGGGGAGGCGCTGTGTCGAATTCTGTCAGGTGTCTACCTCCTTGGCTTTTACAGTGGCATCTTTTTCATAATCTTGCTGACCCTGGACAGGTACCTGGCCATAGTGCATGCAGTGTTTGCTTTGAAAGCCAGGACAGTCACCTACGGCATCCTCGCCAGCATTGTCACTTGGGCTGTTGCTACTCTTATTTCTGTCCCTGGGGTAGTATTTCACAAAACTCAGAAGGAAAGTTCAGGCTATACTTGCAGTGCTCATTATCCATCAGAGCAGATAAATACATGGAAACAATTCCTCACCTTAAAAATGAACATCTTGGGACTTCTTATTCCTATGTTAATCATGATTTGCTGCTACACACAAATTATAAAGACGTTACTGCAATGCAGGAACGAGAAGAAACATAAAGCAGTCAGGCTTATTTTTATAATCATGATTATCTACTTTTTTTTCTGGGCACCATACAATATTTGCATTCTCTTGCGTGATTTTCAAGGTGCATTTTCCATCTCTACTTGTGAAGGAAATAGTCAACTGCACAAAGCAATCCAAGTGACAGAAACAATCTCAATGATCCATTGTTGTATCAACCCTGTAATTTATGCCTTCGTTGGAGAAAAATTTAGGAAATATCTTCATAGCTTTTTCCGAAAGCAGATTGCAGTCCACTTGTCTAAATACTGTCCTGTTTTCTATGCTGACACAGCTGAACGAGCAAGCTCCACCTACACACAATCGACTGGAGAACAAGAAGTTTCTGCTGCTTTATAAACTAGTGTGTCTAGTGAACTAGACACTTGTGAGATCAACTCTGTGGCAAAAGCCTGCTGAATCTCTCCTGGATATTGTCTCTAAGGCAGCTAAAAACAGAAAAAAAAGAAGCTAAAAAGAAAAGAAAAATCACAGAATACATATTTACCAAAGTTTGCATTTGCTCACAGACTTGGGTATTTGTAAATACATTAAAAAGATGTAGCAAGTTACCTGACTGGGGACCTGAGCTTGCAGGCTAACAGATTTTTTAAAGTGAACTAGAGGTTATAAAGTTGCACTGGTTCTTCAGAAACATCTCGATTGTACATTACACAAGATATCTCACTCATTTGAACTCAGTCTCAGTCATATTTTTTACTAGTCTGGTTGTGTATCTCTGTAAATAATGCTAAATTACTAAGGTCTGTCATACGCCATGGAATGGAAAATTTTATACACTTAGAATGGACTCTAATATTTCATGGTATATTTTCCTTTGTGTATGGTTGAGTCCTAACCACTTAGATCTTTCTCATAATAGTTCTAACTGTTAGGGGCTAATACCTGAGTGACTGTTGAGTTTGTTATTCTGAAGGCTCTCTTTTACTCATGTAAAACTCTGCTGTTTTATATGCTACTCATGCTAGAGAGATAATTTAATTGAGCTATCACTAAAAAAACTAATGTCCTATAACTGATCAGTGTGGTAACAGTATTTTAAAAATAAAATATTTCACATGGAGCTTTAATCAGGTTGGATCAAACATGAAGAGTGAGTCAACAGTGTTTTAGCTTTTTTAGTGCAGTGATTTTTGCCATTTTTGAAGCCTACATAAGAGAAAAACTTTTTTAAAAAAAATGAATGCAGGTGTAATGGCTTCCAAACCACAGCCATGTTAGAGGTGTGAAAATGATTTCTGAACTGGATTGACACAGATGTTTTAGAGATAAGTGTATGTTATAAATATTCAAGTTAACAAAACATCTGAATAAGTAAAAATATTCCCTGTTCTACAGAGTCAAGGGCATAGAGCATCTGTTTTGTTTAGGAAGCTGGTATCATTTGGGGGGGCTATGACAATGGTTTTTTTTTTTTGTCATTTAGGAGTTTTACAGAGAGAAAAAGCTTCCATAATTAGTAAGACTGGTGGTTAAATGTGACTGATTCTCCACAAAGACCAGAACTTGTAAAGCATGGGAACACATAGAAAACATGAAATAAATATTGAGCTACTCAGGCGCGTAAGTACCATAACCTCCATTAAATATCATAATACCATAATCACAGTATTAATTAATTTGGGCCAAGTTCTCCTTCCAACAGCTCTTATACTTCCCCAAAGGCAGATGGTATTGGACAAGTGTGGAGACTGCAAATAAAAAGTGACTCTTTTGTTTGCTGTTCCCATCCAGAAGGGCATTTCTGTTTTCCAGCTTCTCTAGATAGCCTTTTAAATAATATTTTCAAAGAAGCAAATGTTTCAAGAAGTCGCAAAGAAATTTTAGAGTGGAAAGTGCTTGTGAAAGCAGGAGTGAAATAGGGAAGTCTTTACTTATCAAACCACTTGTTTTGAGTTATTTATTTAGTCATATAGTCATATTAGTCATACTAAGCACCACTTTGGAACTACATCCACATGGGAAGTGTAACAGAAGTATAGAAAACCTCATTTGCAAGGTTTTCAGCTGCATACTCTTGTTTAAGGCCCTGTGCAGCAATTACTTTCTGGACTTTGTATATGGTTTTAAAATGGGTAAATAGATCAGCATATTGACAAATACAGACCTAATCAGGCTGGCTTTTTTAACGTATAGAATACATTTATGAAAACATTTTTTTATTTTATTCTGCTCTTGACAAGAACTTTGGCTTGGGCTTGAAAACACCTTGCCTTTACAAAACTACTTTCTCGGGAGGGATTTGATGCCAGACACAATAATGCATCTTTGTCAGCCCTTCAGAAGCAAAGCACAACAACCAAATGTGCGTGGGCACACAGTCAAACTTTCTGAGAGGCATGTCAAAACTGCCCTGATCCTTCTACAGCATGGACCTCTAATCATGGATCTTTCTAAGCAACAAGCAGCTTCCAGAGGAAGGAGGTGGAAGTAAGATTGGTGGCCCAGTGGATCGGCAGCTTATCAAGAGTTTTCATCACTTCACTGGAAAGGGATCACACTTCAGCACACGAAAACAAGTCATATTCAGCTACTGCAATGAACTGTGATCCACTGTGAGCCTGATATTTCTGAGTCTGAAAAGGTTCTCAGCCTGCCAGTGGCTGATTTCTCCCCAAGGGAAGGTTTCTCAGAAGTCTTTCTTTCAACGACAATTTCTGTAAATAACTTATGTTTCTCAAAATAAATCTGTACAGCTGTGCTGATTGTGTTTCTCTTGTTCCACCAATGGGACTAGAGAGGTGTTCCCTTTTACCAATCATGTTAAGTCTGTATCAGAACACCTAATAAAAAGTACTAAAAAGTAGACAATAAAGCCTTCTGATCTTCTGCCTTTGAACTGAAGTCAAGCATCTTTATTTTGTGTCCAACAGCAACAATCCATGTTCAAGGAGACAATTGAAAATACAGTATGTGGTTGCACTGCTGGTACATTCAATTAAGGACTCTGCCAATAACTATAATAATACCTTCTATTATACTGTCCATTAAAGTTGGTTAACTTTTTTGTTAGACTTCTGATCCTTTCCCACCTCCAGCCCCTTATTTTTTGGAATAGCCCTGTAGAATGAAAAAGGAAAATAAATTCCTCTTCACAATACTGAAAGAACAGGTAGGACAAAATTGGGGTTTTACCAGTGGACCAGCTTAATCAAATAACACAGGACCATCAAGATAAATCCAGTGCTCTTAACTTCTTGTCACTAATATTCTAATAATAAATATGCTATTTTGGTTGTCATTACATTTGATTTTGTTTACATTTACCAATGGGAAATGCAGTGTCTCCGACAATTCATACTGATCTTAGATGCCAATAGATCTTTTTTGCAAGTAGAAACAGGTTACTGAAGTATCTCTTTGAGGAAGTGGAACAGGCAAGAGTTTAGGGTGACACCATAGCCAGGTGACTTCTGAACTGGTTTTAGACAGCTTTAAGCATCAGCCTGGACTGATAACTTGGTCCTCATACCACATTCTCAATGAACACTTCAGAGAATTGATATACACTAAGAATGGTGCTTCATGTGGAAAAAAAGCACTGACATTTAGTTGGTTCCTCTTTATAGAGCTCTCTCTTTATATTTTTTTGAAGGATTCATTGTCATGATTTAATTAAGAAATTCCCCCACTGACAGCACCTTTCTCAGGTGCTATTAATGATATCAGGTGCTATTAGTGTTTTTTAAAATAAATAAGCATATAAAAGAATTCCAGTGTATATAGTGACCTAAGTAATTAGGTAATCTATCTAATATCTAACAACTACAGTGGACTTGTGCACACACTTCCCTTACCTTAAGATTACAGTGCCATCATGTGGTCTCACTGTAAAGTTTGATGCCAACAAATATGCATTACTCCAAGCAGGTTTTGGTGCTTTCCTCATTCAAAACATTTTTTAGGATTAATTTCTTCACAGAAAGAGTGATTAGATAATGGAATGGGCGTCCCAGGGAAGTGGTGGTGTCACCATTCCGGGAGGTGTTTAAGAACAGACTGGATGTGGCTCTCAGTGCCGTGGTCTGGTTGACAGGGTGGTGTTGGGTCATGGGATGGACTCAATCATCTCAGAGGTCTTTTCCAACCTAATGATGCTGTGATCTCTTTTCCTAAGAAAATATTCTAATGGAATGACTCCCCTCACTACAGGCATTATCAGTGTTATGCAAACAGCAGCAAGCCACTGTGGTCACTAAGGATGGAATGGAGGTCCACTGGATGTGTAGATCATGCCTGTCATGATGCAGGCAGATGCCAAGACTGCAGTACAAAATTCCAGACCCTGTTCTGGAAGGAGAGCATTTGATGTTCTTGCCCACAGCTTGGAAGCCACAAGCTACTAGAATGAAAGTGAAGTGCAAGAACCTACACCTGGGTCATGGCAATGCCCGACACAATTCCAGGTTGGGTGTAGAAGCAATTGAGAGCAGCTCTTTGGAGAAAGACTTGGGGGTGAAGGTTGATGAAAAACTCAACTCACTCTGCTCTTCTCTGGCCACAATTACCACTGCGCAACAACTTTTTGGTTTAATTTCTTCTTAAATATATTATCACAAAGGCATTATTGCCATTTCTAATTGGATCTGCCAGGGTTTGGCTCTGCTGGACATGGAAGAAGGGTCTAGCAGCTGCTCAAAGGCGGCACCACCTCTGTAGCCCCCCAGCTACCACAAACCAGGCCTTGCAAACCCAGTACGAAGTATCTGAGGAGACCTGCAGGGAAGCCAGGGAGGAACTTATCGTCAGGAACTGCAGTGATAGGACAAAGAGGAATGAACACAAATTGAAAGAGAGTAAATTTAGGTTAATGTTAGGAAGAAATATTTTTCCTGTGACAGTGGTGAGGAGCAGGTTTCCCAAGGAGGTTGTGGATGTCCTATCCCTGGCAGTGCTCAATGCCAGGATAGATTATAGGGTATTCAGTGTCCCTGCCCGTGGCAGGGAAGGCTGGGACTATTTGCTCTCTCAGGTCCCTCCCAACCCGTTATTCTCTTGTAATTCCCGATGTTCCTCTCCCGTCTCTCCCTGCAGCCCCGCGCGCCCTCAGCGAGACGCTCGCCCCAGCCGCTCCCAACGCGCGCTCCCAGCGCCCCCTGCGGGCGGAGCGCAGGCGCGCAGGAGCGCGACCCCCGCTCCCGCCCCGCCCACACCCGCCGATGCCCCGCCCCCGACTGTGCCACAGAAGCCCCGCCCCACCCCCAGCTCCCCGTGCAGACCCCGCCCCGCGCCTGCGCAGTGCCGGAACCGCCGCTTTCCCGCGCGGGTGAGGAGTCGGGTCTGTGGGGGGATTGGCAGCGCTGGGTACCCGCTGCTCAGCAGGGACCTTTCCGTGCTTCTGTGCGGGCTTTGGGCCCCGTGGGGAACGAGCCTCCCGGTGAGGAAGAGGCTTCTCGGTTGGGGGCTGGCCCCTCCCCGCCGTTCCCGTTTGAAGTCGGTGCCGCCGAGGCCGGGCGGCGTGTGCTGGGCCTGTGGTCCTGCGGGGACAGGGACAGGGGCAGGGGCGAGAGGGCTTCCGGGCTGCGGCGGGAATGCCAGGGCGCTCACTGGGTTTTGCTTCTTAGTTGAAGGATGAGAAGTAGTAAGGAGCCGTTTTTTGTGAAGTTCATAAAGTCTTCCGGGAGTTCGGAGTATTTTTCAAAAGCTCTTGAGGTAAGTGGGTTTGGTCACCTGTGTGAGCTTGATGAACTGGCATGTGATTTCTGTGTCTCAGTTAGCTGCATGTACCATACAATAAAATAATTTCTACGTGTACACTTGGAAATAAAGCTGTTTCTACAGCAGAGGTGCTTAGTGTGTAATAAAGCTTGTCGAACAAGAACAGTTTTGTTGGAGAACTTCAAGAAATAACTTCAATTTCAACACCCAGTGACACGTAGGAACGGGACATGTAGCCTGCAAGGCCCGGATGGTGGTCACTGATCTGAGCACAAACTTTGGAAGGACGCTGCGTTGTTTTACACCTTGGGAGGTTATTGGGAGCCAAAGGCACCATATAGGTGCATGGCAAGATCAGGTCCTGAAGGGTTCTGTGCCAAATATTTGAGTCAGAATATTGTGAAGACTCAAGGGAATGAGGGGGTCATCCATGAGGTATTTTAGCCCTTTCTTCTGCCAATACCTGTATTCATGGTAGCTTGGTTGTGAGCTGTTTTAGGGATGTGCACTTGTTTAGCTTGCAAAGGATTATTAATTATTTGCTAATTAAATAAATGTTATTATATTTATCATTTACCTGCAGTCTATAAAAGAATTCCAGTCAGAAGAGCATCTCCAGATCCTTGAAGAAGCATCAGTACTCAATATAAAAGAAAATGATAAATCACTTTACATTTGTGATCCTTTCAGAGGTGTGGGTTTCAGTCATCTCAAAAAGGTACGTCAACAACTTACTTTGAGCTCTGTTCTTTCTTTTTAGAAGCATTCATGTCCATATTTACATCCTGCATGTTCTTTCCTACACTGTGTAGCAGTGTGAACTTCATCCTGTATTTAGGGAAGAGAGTAACCAGCAAAGCATAATGATTATTTTCAGTAATTTGGAAAAGCAAACAGTATGGTCAGTTCTGATTCTGCTGGAGTGCCTGAGCTGGTTCTTACACTATTTATCTCCTGATAAACATGATTTGGTTTGAATCTGCAAGGAGTAGTCTAGTGGACAAAGATAGGCTAGCTGGAATTCCTGGCCATAGCCATAGCATCAGCTGCTTTTACTGAGGCCAGGAAATCTACAAGGATTGTATATAAAATCCAGAACTGAAAGTAAAAACAAAACTGTCAGCTACCTGGAGAGTCTCGAAGAGAAGGTGGAGGACAGACCAAAGGCCCCTCCTTCCTCAGAATTCAAGGACAAGGGAAGCCTTCCTGATGCCAATGCACCCTTTGCTTATTTTCTTTGTGCTTTTCCTGTTATTTTATTGCAGCTTGGCTGTAGGATTGTTGGACCACAGGTAGTTCTGTACTGCATGCAGTCACAGCGGTGTGTCCCGAGAGCCGAGTATCCTGTGTACAACATGACCATGGCCGATGTCACGGTGTCCTGTACCAGCCTGGAGAAGGATGTGAGGGTAAGGCCTTCCCAAGGATGGATTCTTCAGCTGGTTATTGTTGATAATTGCTTTGCATGGCTTATTACTAAGGCAACAGTCAGAGCATGTATGTCTCATTGTGCCTGTGTCTAGATCCATCAAGTCTTCTGTAGCTTGTAGACTATGTGTAGTTTATTCACGTATTAATACACCTCAAACACGATTATATACATTTACTTTATTCTGATACCTTTTTTGTAATACTACCTAAAACATCAATCATCTGCAAAATTTTGCTCATACAGCGTAATTATTATGTTTTAATTGAGGGTTTATATTATGTTCAGCTTATCATAAGTGTGCAAATAAAATGGAAATTATAGTTATGTTTTTGTGGTTTCCATATATATCTATTTAGTATTTTTTTAACAATTGTTTGGGGAAATCCTGGACAAGTGAAATCCATGGTTTTTAGTATAAAGTGGACATGACTGTCACATAGATTAGTTTTTCCTCTGATAATTTTCTCTATTTTTTTCCCACATCCAGGAAGAAGTTCATAAATATGTGCAAATGATGGGTGGATGTGTATATAGAGACCTTAATGTGTCAGTAACTCACCTTATAGCTGGAGAAGTTGGCAGCAAGAAATACTTGGTAGCTGCTTCCCTGAAGAAACCTATTTTGCTTCCTTCTTGGGTTAAGACATTGTGGGATAAGTCTCAGCAAGGGTATGAAAAAAACAAAACTGATTTTGTTTTTGGTAATGGTAATTTTTATGTACAGACTAATTTATTTTCGCAGTTGATTTTACTTGCAAAATAACTACTTTCTCTCTTTCATTCCTGTAGCATAATGAGGTATACTGATATTAACATGGAAGACTACGCTTGTCCTGTGTTTCTGGGCTGCACGATTTGTGTCACTGGCTTAAGCAGCTCTGACAGGAAAGAAGTGCAGCGCCTCACTACTGAGCATGGTGGGCAGTACACGGGGCAGCTCAAGATGAATGAATGCACTCACCTCATAGTGCAAGAGCCAAAAGGTAAAACTGATGGAATAAATGCTGTTTTCACTTCTGGAGTTGAAGTAGTGTGAATGTGTGTAAGCACAGGAGCTTGAACTGTGCTTCTGTCTGCTTCAGTGTTGCTCTTACTACTTCTCTTTAGGTAATCACTGTTGATGGAAAGAGTAACACTGGGCACCTTTACTGTAAGGACGTGAGAAAGAGAACAGAGGAAAAAAAGCCAAAGATATAGATGATATTTAAAGAATGGTAGATGGTATTTAAAGAAAGGAAAAGGGAGAATCCTAGAGGGGATAAAGAAAAGAAAAACTTCCTTGGGAGAGCAGGATAGGACTTAATTTGTACCGTGATTGAAATTGTATTGTGACCTGATGTTTTTTAACTGATTATTCTTTGTGCCTTCCAAGTTCCCTATTAAGATAAAATGAAAGCTCCTTTTCCTTCCTCTTGGGAAAATGAAAGGATTTTAATTTTATTGTGAGAAGAAAGGAAGGGTTTTATTTTTTTCCTTGATTTCCCTCTCTTTGCCTACAGTAAAGTATGCTCGGACTTTTTGACCTTTTTTTTGTTTTTTTGTGTGCTTGAAAGCTTTAATGCCTTTTTCTGTTTCTTGTTTTTTTAATGCTTTGTCATAAAATGAGTTAGCCATCCATGAGATTTTTCTACTCTAACTTTAATTAAAGCATAAACAGCTTATCAACAGTCTAGTATTACATAATTTGTCTATTATAATGAGTTATTTGAATTTGTAAATTTTTGTAATGTCCAGCCATCTTTCAGCAATCACTGATGCTTTAGTCTCTTAATGATTGTGACTTTTTTTTTAAACTTTGTTTACATCTGGAAGGTCAGAAGTATGAATGTGCCAAAAAGTGGAATGTGCACTGTGTGTCTGTGCAGTGGTTTTCTGACAGCATCAAGAAAGGCTTCTGTCAGGACGAGGCAATGTATAAAGTAGAGGCTGGATCAAAACCATGTAATGCACCCAGTACCTCAACACCTACAAATGACACCATCAAGCCTCCTAGTAAGTAAGATATTTTAAAATGTGTTTCAATAAGGTAGGAAATATTTGTATTAAGAAGGAAGAACTATTTTGAGATGGTTAAGGTGCTTGATTTTATAAATAGTGGTTTGACAGTTTGGGTTCTAGATTCAGCTGAAACTTAAAACATAACAGATTGCTTTTATGCACATTGAATATCCCAACATGCATAGGCTTCAAACACATGGATGGTTGTTAAAAAAGTAAACTTGAATTGGTGTACAATTGTCTGCTTGACATCTTTAAGTCAAGTGTATATCTTTAAGTCCTACAACAGCACAAGTGCTCATACATTTACAGTTTAAAACTGTCTGTAATGAGTTTAATCTCACAACAGTCCTAAGGATGGAGGGGAAACAAATGTTACCTTTTTTTTCTATTTTATTTTTCTTTATACACTTGTTTTTATTTATCTCATGCTATTAACAGGAAAAGTTAAAAGTGTTTTGTAAGCACATGTGGTAGCCTGAAAGATACAGCCAGCTTTAATGTGCATCCACCTGATACTGTCTTCTCTTAAATTAGAGTTGATTTCTCTACAATAGAGAGTCCTGTTTAATTTAAAAAGTATTTCTACAAGGTGGCCACAAAACTGGAATAACAGCTTTGAAAACAAGTCTCATTGCTGTGTCATAGGTGCCATCCTTTAGGAAATAAACAGAAGATGTATCAGCACTCTCTCTAGTAAAATGATGATCAATCTGTGTTTAAAGAAACCCCTTGGTTTAGCAAAGGTTTTACTTACCTAGTATTTTTCATTCTTCAAGCTTTACATTTTGTTTTAGCACCACAGAATCATCAGTGGCAAGTTTGTATTTTCTTTAGTGAAGCAGTGGAGAAAGCTGAGCCAAATCTAATCCCTCTTTTTTCTTTTTATTTAAAGATCATACCCTTTCGGATGTCAGCCACATTTCCAATATCAATTTGAGTGGTGTTAATGAAACTTCATGTACTTCAGCTATGAACAGCAGACTGGATCCTCTTTCTGATGAGCTGGAGAACTTGGACATAAGTTCTTTTCAAGCCCCTGAAGATTTGTTAGATGGGTGTCGAGTATGTTTAACAGTGTATACTTTGAAATGTTGGGTTTTAACAATGCGAAAGCAACTATGTTAAAGCACTGGCACTTTCTGCTTGGGTAAATTGTTTCCATGTCAGCAACAAATACTGGATTTATTTTGTGTCCATGTGCTTGTGTGTGTGTGTGTCTACATACCTGTATGTGTGAGTATAATTGTACTAAATATGTAGAAGTATAAAAGTTTATATTCATAGGCATCTGTATTTATACACTAGAGTGAACAAGTTCTAGAATTACTGTGTGGGTTTATTTGATTTTTGTTTGGTTTTTTTTTTTTTTTTGTTCATGCAGTTTCAAGGGGGCATTCTGTTAGTAAACATTGAAGCTTTGCTAGATTAATTTGCAAAGATAAATTGATCTTGATAAATGCTTAATTTTTTTGCTGCTTCTCAGAAGCTGCAGCACTACTTTCTGTGTTTCGCAGCAGTTGAAACTAATTATACCAAAACATTCTATTTTATTTTTTTTCTTGTTTTTTATTTTTTGTTTTACATATTTAAGGCTTTATTTGTTGCTCTGTTCTCTTTGTAGATCTATCTCTGTGGTTTCAGTGGCAGGAAGTTGGACAAGATGAGAAGGCTTATTAATTGTGGTGGTGGCGTTCGATTTAATCAGCTTAATGAAGATGTTACTCATGTCATTGTGGGGGAAAATAATAATGAGCTGAAACAATTTTTGGACAAGACAGCTCACAGGTTGTGATAACTGTATTGCTTAAGGTCTAGTTATACCTTGTTTTCTTTCTCCCACAACTTCTGGGGTTCCCAGCACAGAAAATGGTATCAAACTGTTGGAGTGAGTTCAGGGGAGGGCCACCAAGATGGTCAGAGGGATGGAGCACCTCTCCTACAAGGACAGGCTGAGAAGATTCAGTGAAGGCTTTGGGGTGACCTAATTGTAGCCTTCCAGTACCTGAAGGTAGCTTACAAGGGAGGTGGAGAGGAACTTTTGGCAAGGACATATAGAGATGGGACAAGGGGGAATAGCCTTAAACTGAAAGAGTGGCAGTTTAGTTCAGATATTAGAAAGAAATTATTTACTGTGAGGGTGGTGAGGCTTCTCTGGTTTCCCAGAGAAGCTGTGGTGCCCCATCCCTGTAAGTGTCCAAGGCCAGGTTGAATGGACTCTTGAGCAACCTAGTCTAGTTGAAGGCATCCCCTGCTCATGGCAGGGCAGTTGGAACTAGACGATCTTCAAGTTTCCTTCCAAACCATTGTGTGATTCTTTGGAATCACATACTGATTTGAAAATACTAAGTAGTTCTTGATTTAAATGAGAAGGCTTAGAGCTAGTGGTAATAAGTATGTCCACATGTGCTTTTCAGTACTGTATGTTTGGGTAACCATGAGTGACCTCAGTGAGTAGAAAAGCAAATGTTCTTATTGGTGAAAAGAGATGTTTGTGTATTTGTTAATACACAATTAATGTGTATTTATTAGTACATTGAGGAGGAAGAACTTGGCAATGCAACAGTGGCAGATATAGTTTATATTACAGAAAATAATTACAAAATGATCTGTTCTCAGACTGAAAGAATTAAAGTCTTTCAAGGGTTGTAAATTGCCCAGAGCTTGCTTAGTGTTAGAGTTACAGTCTTTGTGTGGTGTGAATATACTGGGTTTTTTTTTTGTCTGAAACCTGCTGTAAATTGTTTGTGTAATGTTTTTTATTTTATAGGCCTAATATAGTGACAGCAGAGTGGTTACTGGAGTCATTTGGTAAAGGTTGTCTTTGTCCAGTGGAGAACTATATCCCTCTAAACTACCAGCTGTTAGAGAATCCAATTTTAGAACAACCTGGAATGAAGTCAATTTTTCCAAAAAAACCCGGTCTCTTAAAGAAAGACACTGTGAACATTATAAAGCACCAGAAAGCTGCTGAAGATGACTTCCTCTCTCAATATGTAAATAACTATTCTACACTAGGTATGTTCTAGGTTCAGCATACTGTAGAAAGTTTAACTGTTCATAATTAGCATTTGAGCTTGCAGTATTTGCTTATTCAAAAATTATCCACATCTAGTATGTTAACTTCTACTTTGTGTTTCAGAATTGAAATTTAAATAGGCCTATATTGAACAATTTTTAACTAAAACCTGACTGAAAACTGCACAATCCTGTAATTGCTTCATGAAACTGTTTCGGGTTGTCTTTGATGTGATTGTCAAACAATTATCATGCTTGGTTCTTTTTTATTTTTCTTTAACCTTTCAGATGAAGTTGAAAAACTAACATCCAGAACCTTCAGTGATGTTACTAACTCGACTGCCCAAGGAGAGAATCAGCCTCCTGTCTGTAATGGGTCTTTGGCAGAGTCTTCTGCATTGGCTGAAGGAGGCTTATTTTTTGGGAAGAGATTTCTTCTTCTGGGTTTTGGTGAAGAGGATGAGTCCTGCATTGCAGATATTATAAAGGAGAATGCTGGGGAAGTTCTGCCACCACAGAGCAGAACCATTGCAGACTATGCTGTGGTACCTTTATTAGGGTGCACTGTGAGGGCAACTGTTGGTGACGTCGTCACAAATACATGGCTGGTAAGGGAGTTACACTTTTTCAATTCCCAAATAAAGAGGTGCCTGTATTAGAAATTTGTCTTGTCAGAATGCAGTTATTAATGGCTTAGGTATAAAGAAGATACTGAGATATTAGCCTCATTTCATTTGAAATGTGCTAAACTAAAGCTTCTGCATCTGTAGGGTGTCTTACTTGTTTCACTTCATTTTCCTCAGGACCCCTAAATAGGACTGCATTGTCATGACCCAGGCTTATATGAGGTCTGACAGCATTCTGTCTAAATGAACTGTAGAAGGAGCTAATTAACTAATAATGATGTGATATTTTGTCAAGAGCAGGCACATGATATAGACTACCTGCTGTTAGTAACTTCCAGTATTAGGTAACTTCCTGTGAAGTAAATCTGTACAGACCCTGAGATAATGCACTAAACTGGAAACCTGCAGGCTGGAACTTTAGTAACTGAAAAGTTCTGAATAATGCTTCAGTATGTCAGACTTGGCAAAACAGACTTGGTTTAAAAAGAGTTTGTCTCATCCAGTGGGAAATTGTCTCAGGTGTGATGATGGAAGCAGGATTGCTCATTGTTGAGACCATAAATGCTGTTGTAGGTTTGCTGAAATCTTGTTGGCTTTGTTACTCTTTGGCTTGTTTTACATTTTTATGTCTTTCGCCTTCTTGAAGATAACGTGTGCGGAACAGCAGGCCCTTTTAGATCTCCGATCCAATCCACTTTTCACACCAGTCCTGGTAATGGAAGGAGCTACCCCTCTGGAAGATTGTGTTCTTTCTTTTAGCCAGTTCACGGGTGCAGAGAGAGACTCCCTTGTTTATCTGGCAGGACTCCTGGGAGCCAGGTACTTCTCCTGTCACAGTTTCTTCTTGTTCTTAAAGAGACGATGTGCTGCCATTATGCGTTCCATTTCTTCTGTACAAGTATTGGAGTTAAAGCTCCATTCATTTACAAAACCTGGTGCTGAAGCAATGAGACATCATTATATAGGTCTTTCATTTTGCTCCCTTTTAAGGAAATCTGGTCAGTACTCACATAGTCTAATTTCTACCAGAATATGCCCAGTCTCTCATTTCCCAGTAACTGAGTCTCAGCAACTTTTTAGTCTGCTCTTGAACCAATCAATGAAAGTCAGGTTTTCAGATATGACCTTCCAAGTTGCTCTTTGGTTGTCTAGGAAAGGACCACTTCAGTACTATCTGGCTCAGTCTCATAAGCTTGGTGAACCCCATTCACTATCCCAGCTCCTAAGAGATGGTGTCCTATTTACTTAGAGTTCACCAAGATCTTTGAATAACTTTAAGAAAAGCATGTTTTGTCATGACATGGCAAAATTGTATAGCTTAGAGCAAGTATCATTTGATCTGGTTTGTAGCCTGTTTGAACTAAATTTTTTGCTGATGAGTTCTCAGTCCTAGTATCTTTTTGCAAGATTGTGTCTTTGATGATAGGAGAAAAACTTTAATATAAAAATACCTGTTGTCCACTTAGAAATGATGCTTGTTGACTCCAGAAGGGAAGCAGTCCTGCTCCATTCATCTTGATGAAGAATGTTAGGCCCAGTGTATGATTTGAAAATGGGATATTGCTGGAGGATTGCTGGAATATGAGAAATATTTTCAATGCTGGTAGAAGCAAAACCTTACTGTGTAACATTGTTGTTTTGGGGATTTGTGGGAGTTTTTTGGGGGGTATTTGTGGGATTTTTTTCTTTTCTGCAGGTTAGGCTGCAAAGTGCAAAGTAGATTGCCTTAAATATCTACTTCTACTGGTTCTTTTTCTGTTGTGAGAATACAATTTATAATAGTTTAAATGTTCTCTCAGTTAATGTTGTTTATGACTAAATGAATGTTTTATCAATCTAATTGTAGAGTCCAAGAATTCTTTGTGCGGAAAGCCAGTGCAAAAAAAGGAATGTTTGCCAGTACCCATCTTGTGGTAAGAGAGCCAAATGGCTCCAAGTATGAAGCTGCAAAGAAGTGGAATTTGCCAGCAGTCACTGTAGCTTGGCTTTTGCAGTCTGCAAGGACAGGAAAGAGGGCAGATGAAAGCAAATTCTTGGTTGAAAATGCAGAGGCTGAAGGTTGGTTCTTTGCAAATTAGGGGATATGATTGTGTCATTGTACTGTTTGTTCACGATCAAGAAGGCAGATGTGATGAAATTTTCTTTCCTAACACATTCAAACTATTAGAGCTAAAGGATATTTTTTCAAATATTAAGATAGAATTGCAAATTGGTTTGAGTTTGAAGGGATCTTAAAGATCATCTTAGTTCCAACCTCTTACCATGGACAGGGACACTTTCCATTAGACCAGATTGTACATGTAGACATATTTTTTCCTGCTGTTGAGTTGTGATTACAGAAATGATATTGTGTGTTTGCTGCAAATCTGGTGGAGCCAGTGGGGTCTTGTGGTTATCAGTCGGGATTCAAGCTCAGTGTCTCAATTTCATCCTTTTTGGCACATATGCTGCTCTGTAACTTGCTTGGCAATTGATGAGAGATCCATCTTAGGCCTGCAGACTTGTTAGTCTGCGATGATTTGATGCCCCTCTCTTCAGTTCTTCATTGTTGTTTAAGTAAGAGTGTGTGGTGTTTGTGTTCAAATGAAAAACCAGTTTGCTTGCTTATGTTTTCTTTGTTTCTTTTCAAGATACAGAGAGTTTCATTACTCAGCTTAGCAGGACACCAGCACCTGTTAAAGCTCCTGATTTAGAACAGCCTACTTATCTCCTTGAAGCTGGAAAAAAAGGAGCTGTGACCCCCCTTGATATCAACAGGTTCCAGAGTAAAGCTTTCCAAGCTGTTATCTCTCATCATACTGGGAAGACAACTCCTGTTGCACAAGGGGGACCACTCCAGAAAGAACCATCTTTAAATCTTGACACACCATCAAAGTTTCTTTCTGAAGACAAGTTTTTCAAGCCTTCTTTTGATGTAAAGGTGATTTTTGCAAACTTTTTAGTCTGTGTGGCCAGTGCTGTTTAAGATGTGCATAAACTTAAAACAGCACAGAAACCTGTGCTTCTATTTATTTTTGTGCTGTTCACATACAGACTTTCCCTTTTGAATAAAGCCAGGAACACTGGCTTCTTTATTTAT
Source organism: Cyanistes caeruleus (assembly GCF_971803275.1). Taxonomy (NCBI): domain Eukaryota; kingdom Metazoa; phylum Chordata; class Aves; order Passeriformes; family Paridae; genus Cyanistes; species Cyanistes caeruleus. The sequence continues at coordinate 108,958,190 of NC_141701.1, forward strand.
GCAGTTTAGTTAATGGCTTGTGGACTAAATTTATTGTATAGTAGGTGCTGTAATGTCCTTAGTAAAGCTCCTTTGTGCTTATTGCATCATATGCTTGTGTGTCCTACACTTCAGACAGTATCCAGTCTATGTGCTTTGCATCTAGAGACTGATAAATGTGACAAGGCACCTTAAAATTGCTCTAGGTATTTGGAAATAAGTGTTTGCATTTTCTGATGGAATGCTGCTTTAATGTAATAGCTTTAGAGTAATTAAAAATCTGTTATTGCAAGCTGAAAAATGTGTGGGGTTTTGGGTTGAATATCCTATTCTGAAAACCATAGTAGGCTAGAAAATGCAGCAATAAAAACCCCCTGACACTTAGGGAGTATCTGCACTGGAAGAGCTCCTGAATGACTCAAATGTGCTTTGGAAGGCTTCAGACTTGTTTTTAATTTTCAAGGCCTTAACTGAAAGATCAATGCAGAGTTAGGTTTTTTGGGGGGTTGTTTGTAGGTTGTCTGCTTTGTTGTGGGGGATTTTCTGTTTCATTTTTTAATCCCTCTGCCCACAGTAGGACAAAACATGTTGCAAACATAGAAGAATACAGTATTCTCTTTAGCTAGTTCTGCTTCAGGAAGTGAAGGCTCTGGTAATTTTCAAAAGCAAGATATTCTAGACCAAAACTTCTCATTTTATATAAAAAAGGACAGTGTGAAATACTGTTTTAAAGGTGCAGGTAAAATTGCATACTTACATGCAGCTCTTGCGGGGCAAGGTGTGAATACATTAAAGTAGTTGGTTTGGGTTAGGAATACTTGGGTTTGGTTGCTGGCATTTCTGCTGAAAGCACTTCTCAGTGATGGCACTGAACAGAGAGATTAATAAATGGTTGTCGTCTTGTTTTCCTTCTGCAGACTCTGGGATTGGCTTTGCTTTGTACAGCTTTTGTGCAGTGGTACTATAGATGCACTTGGTAGTTGTTCCTGTTATTTGCTGTCCTGGTCCAGGAGTATGAAGTCCTACTATAATTGTAAAATTTGCACTTGAGTGTGAATTTTGTAAGGTGCTCATGAAAGTCAGTCAGTTTCTTCTTGTTTCTTGGTAGGATGCTCTGGAAGCTCTGGAAACTCCTAGAGGTCCTGAACAAAGAACCAGGAAACTGAGCACACCTCTCTCGGAAGTCATCAGCAGAAACTTGAAACTGGCACTGGCAAGCAGCACAACACATGCAGCAGCTCTTACTGCCAGCCCTCAGTTGGCTGCTGCACAGCCAGAAGTGGTAGGAAATTTAGGGATTTAGTTGCTGGAGCATAAGTTTAATTAAGAAAAAGCTTTCTCTTTTGTGATTAAGTTACAAAGGAATTTGTGAATTGTAATTTGTCTATTTGAAATTATCTATTTGAATACGAAGTCATATGATTATGTGTTCTTCAATGACCGTGAAAAGAATGTAAGATAGAGGACTTCCCTTATGGAAGGCAAAGAATTTTAAAACCTTTTTCTACTATCTGCACTACTGTCTTGAATATTAAGCAGTTGCTAAGCAATGTGGCATATAAATATGTACCAATTTAAACTCTGTAGTATTGGAATGAGATACCACACTTAATAAAGTCTCAGGTTCTAGCTGAATGGGGTTAGATACTTTGTCTTGGGCTAAAATTCAGAGTTCTTTATTAATGCGTATGTCTTCTTTTCCTGCCTTCCTCTCTGCTTAATAGGAGAAGAAAAGTGAGAGAAAACAAAAAGGTCTAGGAGGAAAGGGAGGATTTATGTATTGCTTGCCATGTTAGTGCACTATTTACTGTTGAGGAGGGGCAAGAAAGATAATGACCTCTGGAAAGGGGAAGGCTACTACTTTTTGTTTTGTAGCTCCTTAGTCTTACTTCTGTCATTCCTCTACAGTGAAGTACTTCAGTAGCATCAGGTTTGACAATTCCTTTATTTCAGTGCAGCCCATGATAAAAGGAGTAGAGAATGTTCTAGGGAGACTGGCTGAATCTTTTGTCTTGGCATTCCTAGTGCATGGTATGTTAATAATGCTGGGGTTTGAGAATGGGTAGGGGGGCATCAAAAATAGAGGAAGTGTGTTTATCTTACCTTTGTTGTCACTGTATATTTTACTATATGCTTCACTAAATATTTAAGTACTTTTGTTATTGATACAGAAGCCTTCCAATTGTGACATTCCTGTTTTTATCCCTGCTGTTTGACCAGGAAGAAGAGCCCAAGCCTCTAGCTGATGCTGTTATATATGTTAGTAAAAAACTTAGTAAGAGGCAAAGGGAGCTGAATGCAATAGCAGCTTCTCTTGGAGCAGACTACAGGTATCAGCCAATACAATGGCTTCTGAGCTTTTGCATGATGTGAATTCTAATAACTTTGAGTTTTTGCATCCTAATATGCCTTTTGCTGCAGTTAAACGTTAGATTTCACCATCCTAAACAACATTACAAGTCATCCACTTGTGATGTGAAATAAAACCATTTTTTCCTGCCACATACCCAGTCCCTGTGTTCTTTGAAAATCCATCTCAGAAAGATTATTAGTCCAGAAGTCTTCTTGAATTGCAGATTTTTTTTTTCTCTCCTTTGATTTAAAGAAATTTAGTTTTTGGATGGTTTAACATTTGCTTTATATTTTACATTTTGAATCTAAAGTGGATTTGTGTATGTTTCTCCCTGGCTCGAAACAGATTATTTTCTAGCTTGTAAGCACAGCTAAGTCAGTGTTATTAGAAAAGCTTAGGAAAAATAGGCTGTCATGAAGAGAAACTACAAACTAACATTTTTGATTTAAGACAGAATTCTGCTTCCACTAAATAATCTGATTTGTGTGTTTTGTTACTGACTTTTATGTAAGTGTTATTAATCATGGTGTGAAGGAAGTTAACCTTATGTAGTACCTTAGAAATGCTGAAGATACCTGGATTAAATAGCTAATACTTGTTTTTATCAGTTTAAAAATTAACAGTCCTCATTTTTGTTTTGAGCCTCAAGTGTTGGTATTTCACTTGCAGTTCAGTATGACAACAAAAGAAAAAGCTCTTATCCTAGATCATGCATTCTATTCAGAAACTGTTTTAAAATTCCACTTAAATAAAAATAAAACATAAAGCAAAACCCCTACTTTCCATACAATTATCCTATTTAGTTTTATTTTCTTCAGGAATGCTTTCAAAACACATTGAAGTTGTGCTGTCATGGAACTGAATGCTGTCTTTTCTGGCAAAGAAAGTGGGCTCATTGTTTATTGAGGCATAGCAAAATAGGCAAAACAACTTTAACTTGAACAAGAGACAGGACAATTTCTGGACTGGATTTATGATACTTTTGGATAGAAATTCCATCTTCAAGTTGTATTTTCTTCTCTATTCCAGATGGTGCTTTGATGAAACAGTAACACACTTCATCTATAAGGGAGGACAGAATGATAACAATAAGGAGTACAAATCTGTTAAAGAACGGGGTATACATATTGTTTCAGAACATTGGCTTTTAGCGGTATGAAGCTTGTTTTGTTCCCTATATAAAAGTAAAGGGAAATGGAGGCTTAAAACCAGTTATGTGGCAGTGGATTTTCTGAATGCATTTATACTAAACATTTATAAGGACTGATGTTTTGCATCTTGCTTTGAATTAATAAATTGATCTCTTTTCACTGATGTACATTTACTTTGTTCTTCATAAGGAGAAAATTGATTCTCTTCCACTTACGCTACATTTTTCTCAGAATGGCAACCTCTTTCTTCCTCTTGTGTGAAGTGCTTCTTATGACAGTGTTTTTATTGTACTTTTCTAATGTTTAGGTGTGAAGTTTATTTTATCTCAATCAGTTTCTCATCTTTCTCTTATTAACTGATGTTATTACAGAGTGCCCGAGAATGTAAACGGCTTCCTGAATCTCTCTTTCCTCACACTTACAATCCCAAAATGAGCCTGGACATCAGTGCAGTGGAAGACATCAGGTTCTCCTCCTCCAGTAAACCTCTTTCAGCTGGAAAACCAGCAGAGGAAAGTGAGGTATGATGTGTGGTAGGAATGCCATGATGTGATCAAATCATGAAGTGATTTGAATTCAGTTAATGGTTATATATTAACATAGTAATAAAAACATTGATAATAATTCAGCGATGTCCTGAATCAGGTTTAGCTAGTGATTAATAGTAGCTATTGCAGATGTACCCTAAGGTTTTTCTGCATTTATAATATTCACCTTCTAGGGTGATGGAGGAAAACACAGGCATTTCAGGATTTGCATTCCAGATTTAAAAAGATAGATGTCTTTTCTTTTAGGTCATGAGATCTGAGGTGTGAACTTGCTTTAGTAGACATTAAGACTGCAGAATAGGAGTTGTCACCCATGCTAATGTTCACTGTTCTACTGTCATTGCAGTAGCAGAAAGGTTAAATTTAAGGCAAGATTAGTGATCTTCAGAATTTATACAGGTGTCAGACATGGCTGAAAAGGAAGAAAAAAAATTGGTGTTTGAGAAATTTACTTGTCTTCATTGGTTTTAGATTATTCCAGTGGTTGAAGATGATGCTGAAGATGATGTAACTACTGACCAAATAAAGGAAAAAGTCCCTGTAGGGGAAGAACAAATTGTAGCAAGTGAATCCAAAGGAGGTAAATGTAAATCACTTTTTTCAGAATATTTATGGGCTATCAAACTATCAGTATAAGTCATTGCAGTTCCAGGTGCTGAATGCTAGGATCTGGAAACTTCAGGTAGCATGTTAATATACAGGTCAAGTACAGATAGCTTTTATTACTGCTGGATGCCAGGAAAGGGTTTCCCCTCTCTATTTTAAAGATCTTGACAGCCCACAGGAAAATCCTGATCATTCATTGGAAGATAGTTAATTGCCATTTCTTTGTTTTTAAAACACTGAAGTTCATCTTTAATGGAAAAGATTTTTGTTTTGGAGTATATGTTATGTAAATAAATGTATTATGGAAGAATTGTGGATCTAAGTTAAATTGTGTAAGGAGATTCAGAAGTGAGCCAAATGGAGATTTCTCCTTGTGTCTAAGAATAGGTGACTGAGGGCAGATGTAGTTTTCCTTGATATTCTTACCCAAGTATTTTTCCTTGTTTTAATGTATAGTCTTTGTCCTGCTGGAGGAGGGAGGTTGACTGGATTTTCAGTTTTCATTGAAACAGTGAGCAGTTGTTCACTTTTCACTTGTTACAGTATAATAGTTGTGATATTATGAGTTTTGTTTCTTCTCTTAAGTTTTAACCCAAGCACTAGAAATGAGGGAGAACTTCCAAAAGCAGCTGCAGGAGCTCATGTCTGCCACATCACTAGTGAAACCACAAGGACAGAGAAGGTCCCTTTCCAGGAGCAGCTTTGATGGTTCTCCAGCCACTCCTGATAGCGCACGGTCTGTGCGAAATGGCCGCAGTAGGGTCTTGGAAGCCCTAAGGTATGGATTTGTGTCTAAATGTATCTTGTTTTGTCCTTGCATGTATTTTAGACAGTCATTGAAATTTGGATAGGTCTCAAGGGTTTTCAGATGTGTTGTCTGTTTCTACTGATGTGCTTGAGTTCCTTCTCCTGCAATTTAGAATGTTTAACTGGATGTGCTGAGTAAAGTCAGAAATAATTCAGAATTAATTCACAGTAACTTTGTTTTTTTAAAAAAGAACAGAATAGTATGATTGCTTTTAATGTTCAGGATTTGAACTGGCTTATTTTCTTTCTCCAGATTCCTTGTGTTCATATAGATTTTGAAGAAAGTGTGTATGAATGCTTACATAGGTCATAAAGAGGTAGTAGGCATTACTGCAAAGCACCTCTGTGAATGTTTCTTCTCTTTTATTTTTCTTTTCTGTCCAAATGGAGAATAGGATTTGAACTCCGTCAATGCTGATGTGCAGTAAGACAGTAATGGAGCCCTTGCAAAATTATTCATTTAGCTTGGTGCTTATTTGCAAATAAATAGTCTTAATAAAGAGTAAGGTATGCTGATTTTATAGTAACTTATTAATATGTACATAATAAAAATATCTACCATTTTTTTGGTTGCTCCATTTTCAGTGATGCTGACACTTAGATTCATAAAGCCAGGGTGCTTGAATAGCTTCTGCACTGAAATTTTTTCCTTTCCCAGCCATAATTTCTAATAATGAGGTCACTTGGGTGCCACAGTTGATGTGATCATTAACACATTGCCTTCTAGAATGGAAGTCTTCTGTAAAATGAGTCTATAAGGTATCTGTGGCTTTTCCCTTAGGCAGTCCCGCCAGGCACTGGCAGATACAAACACAGAGCCATCCCAGAGTGAGCAGATCATTTGGGATGATCCTACTGCGAGGGAAGAGAGAGCAAGACTTGTCAGCAACCTTCAGTGGCCTAATAGTCCTTCCCAGTACCTTGAGCAAGGTCAGAGTAACACCAGTAAGAACATGGATGAGATCAAAGGATCTGTACCTGATGCAGAGATGGCTGATATAGGTAATATTAGAAATCCAGTATCCTTGTTCCAAGCAACAGAGTCCATTTGGTCTTTGGGACTTTTAAAATACAGTAGCATTTGAGTTCTACTTACAAATAAAGGGAGCATTGTTGGCATTTCCCAAATGCTAAAAAAATACAATTTCACATCTTTGAGCTCCATTTTGTGTTGCTGTTTTTGAAAGAGAAGCTTTCCTATTAATTTGTGATCAAACACTAAGGCAGTGCTTGTCTAAAAATAGACTACTGTGGCTCCAAAAAAACCACTGGAACAACTTGAAAGACTCCATAAAATTTTCCAAGTTGTTTTGGTTTTTTGTTTTTTTTGAACCATAGCTGGTTTCTGGGTAGCCCCTCAGGTAAGTATAGTGGAATTCAAATGGGAATACCATGATAAAAATCTTTTCCATTGTAGTGGAAATATTTATAGGTGAAAAACTGGGGTACAAGATTAACTCATGGATCCAAAAAACAAAGATCTGTCAAGTTGCTGATGGACATGCTTGGGTCAGGATTCGATAAAGATACTTTGTTCCCTGCTCTTCTTGAAGTCTAAAATCTCTTACTAGGACTAAGGAAGCAAGATACCTTTTCTGCTAAAACCTGATGTTTTTTCATCTGTTTTGCTTTCTGTTCTGAGATAGCAGAATCCTATATTTCTCTCTCCCTGCTGCCACCAATTCCTTCCCTCAATCTACTCAATCTACTTGTAGAGTTTCTGTGGTAGCAGTCTTCCTGAAAACCGATTTTGTCCTAGAGGAGGTTGAAGAAAATTAGATAATTCCATTCAACTGATTTTTGGTTCAACCAAATCAGTGCCTTTTAGCTGAAGAAATCAGGTCATTTGAGGTTATCAGGTGTTTCTTTAAAAGCCAGGCATTCAGGGACATGATTGCAATTTTTCTGTTGGTGGTTTGTGGTATAAGGAAGCGCATCTTCTGAAAGGCAGGTGAAATATAACTGTAAATGTTGTAGAAGCAATTGTGTGGATTTTTTATTTTTATTATATCTTTTAATTTATTCATAATTATATTCTGCCAAAGGCAAGTCATGCAGCACCACTTTGCTTTCACAGCTGTTCCTGAGGCTGGGGATGGACATGTGATTGAAAGTCTAAAGAATCCCACATGTAGAGATCCTGAAATGCCAATTAAGGATAACTTGATCCCCACGCCACAGGCCCCCAGCATTGCTTTCCCCCTGGCTAACCCTCCTGTGGCACCAGAGCCCAAAGAAAAGGTTTGTCAAGTGGAAAAGTATTTATGATGGTTTGTGTTCTGAAAGATGCAGTAATACTTGAAGAAATTTTGAATTTGATAATAAATATAAAATATGCAGATCTGCATTTAAAATCTTGAGGTGGATTACTTCTGTGCAGTTCTATTTTTTCTGTTCTTTTCAATACCCCCCCTTCTTTGACATTTTGACAAATAATATTTGCTCAAAAAATATAAAGCTTGTCTGTTTATACAAATACATCATTTTGTCCCATTAGCAAGTGCTGGAATGCTAAGACAAGCTCTGGAGTGAAGAATTACTATGTGTGCTACTTGGAACTCCTCCAGCCATGTTAGGATAATGGAAAAAAAATTAGGCCTTTGTTCCTTTGGTGGTATCTGGAATTTTATGTTTAGGTACAAATGGGAAATTATTTTTCTGCCAAGATCTGGTTTAAAATTCTATTTTATTGTGAACTTGGAAAGGGAAGGGAAAATGAGTATATAGTCTCACCTGCAGTGTGTCATTTGATGCTCAAAGTTTCAGCAGCTCTGTGTCTTTAGAGGAATAATGTGTCATATTAGTGGAAAGGCCCTCAAAGAATATAGTATTCCAACTTCATAGAAGGTGAATGAGGCAGTGTGATAGATCAGTGCTGATTTCTTCATGTGTTCAACCTGGCATTCCATGGATGTGAATGAAGGATTACTTGTTATGACAGATTAGTTCAGCTGTGCCCTGAAGAAAGGGGAAACCAAAAGGATGTTCAAGCAGGAGCCTAAGGATAATTTGATAAGATCCAATCTTTTTGTCAAGTGACTGACAGGTTTGGTTCTGCTTTTCCCAGATAAAAGAAAACTTATTTATATATAACCCAGAATATTTGGCAGAGAAATAGTCAGCTGTCAACCTAATCATTCTGTCATGTTTTCAAAATCTGTTGCTGTATTTCTAGGTTGTTCCTGAAGATGAGAAGGCTGATGAAGAAATAGAAAAACTCCGTAAATTTCAGCTGTCTTCTCTTAATCCTCAAGAAAGAATTGATTACTGCCATCTGATTGAGGAATTAGGTACCAGATACTTGTGAAATGCAAAGAATATTATGTGTCTGTATGTGTCTGCTCAGCTGTGGCTTGTTGTGGAAAAGAAAGGGCTTCTGTTAGTGTCTCATCAGATTTGAGGTCTCAAATTTATGGCTTTCTGTGCTTGTGAGCAGGTCTTTGAATATAGTATTACTATTATGCGAGCGATCAGCTTTGCCATAAAACAGCAATGGTTTTGTCTTCTGATAGTTTTCTTTTAGCTGTCTTTACAACAGCCTCATTCTTTACTGTTGGGAGTGCCCAGGATGGGCTCCCTTCTGGTGTCTTTCACTCCTGTCTGTGTTGCTGTGACATTTTACAGAGCTGCTCTTTCCTAGCTGCTTCTGCCCATGTCATTTCAATGATAATACTCTCAGTGCAAATTTGAGCTGAGTTTTCATCTGGATTCAAATAATTCTCACTTTGAGTTGATCCTTTTTGTGTGTAGCATGACACTTAGATAATTTGAATCCAATTCATTCCCCAATTCAAGGTGGAACAGTACTTGAGAAACAGTACTTTGATCCGAGTTGCACACACATTGTTGTGGGACATCCTCTTCGGAATGAAAAATTCTTGGCTTCGATGGCAGCTGGAAAGTGGGTGCTTCATCGTTCCTACCTGGAGGCGTGTAGAGGAGCTGGCTGCTTTGTTCAGGCATGTGACCCTATCACAAGGACATGAGTGTGTTTCACTTTTTTGCATTTATTTTTGTTCTGCACTACTAGGAAGCTTGTTTGGGGTGGCCAAGCCATGGGAGTTTTAGAGAATCCAAAATCTGAGAAGTTTTTGGCCAGCTTTGTCTGAAAACTAGTCCTGCACCAAACTCCTGATATAAGAAATGAAATACCTACGCTTTTTATAATTGCTTCTTAAAATCGAATCTTTGAATACCTTTTGGTAAATTCTCACTGTTATGAGCTAAATTTACATGGCTCTTGTTAAACCAGGAATAAAATCTAGATTCTTTCAACAGGTGAACATATATTATTTTTAAATAATTCGATTCTATAACCGTGTACATAAATATTTTTAAACTCTACCTCTTCCAGTGCCTTCCTAACTGTTAATTTTGCAGTTCTCTTGGCTCAGACAGTTCTTTTACATTGACCAGGATAACTTTAAAGTAATGCATGCAGACTGCTTCATATCCTTATGTATTAAAACTAACTTTAATTGTTTTGGAAGACACTGCAGAAATATAATCAGTGATATCCAGTGTAGTGAGTTGTTTTGTCCTACTCTTGAATTCTATTGTAGGTGTAACTGCAAGAAGAATCAGGTTGTATACAAGGCTTGATGCCACATAAAACATGAGTTAATTTAGATAAACATGTTCAGTTAAGAGCCATATCTCTAATTTTGCCTAGAGCTGTTTCGGCTAGATAAAATCCATATATACAGCCAGAGTGAGATGGGATTTGTTTCAGGGATTTTTATTTTCTATTTGGTGTGGCATTTTAAAATTTATTTTTCTGCTGGTAAAGTTGGCAGGACTGCTTTTTAATTCAAGCTTATGGTTGTTACAGGAAGAAGACTATGAGTGGGGAAGTAAATCTGTACTTAATGTTTTGTCTGGAATCAATGTAAACCAGAAGAAACTAGCACTGGCAGCCATGAGGTGGAGGAAAAAAATTCATAAAGGGAGGCAAGAAACGGGTATTGTTGAGGTATATATGGATACTCCTGTAATGTAAACTGTACAGTGTGGATGGGCAGGATAGGGATTGTCACCAAGAAACTAAAAACTTCAATGTCAGGGGAAGGTAGCCTGTCTTGTTATCAAGAACAAAATGTCTTGGCTTGATATATTGTAGTTAAGCAATTTTGTTTTTTAAAAAAGTTTCTGTGATGGTCTCTTAAAAGTCTTAGTCTCCTCTGAACCAGTGTTCATGTTTTGCACTGCTGGAATGTGGCTACTTAAGTATGTAAATGTCCCTCAGCCATCAGGAAGATGATGTTTATTCTTGAGAGCTCTGACTGGAGAGCTAACCTAAGTCAGCTCTGCTAGGAAACCAGATCTGGTTACTGGTTTCATAGTCTTTCAGCGAGGTTTTTGAACTCCCCAAAGCCTTTCAACTCCTCTCAAATCAGGCACTGCAGCTGAGGATTTATTGAAAGGTGACATTTCAATTATGTCAGGAAAAATCTGGTGTGTGTTTTGCAGTAACCTTTTTAAAAGAAATGCTTGTAACAAATCCTCCCCATCCTTTGCCCCCATGGAAACCACACTAAGTGTTTGTAGGAGGCAGCCGGTTGGCCCTCTGTGCTGTTAATGTAACCAAGTGCATGCTGGGGGAACAGGGGGAAATGTTTGCAAGTCACTGGGGTTTTTTTAAGATGAATTTCTGGCAGTGTCTGGTGTTTTGGAAAGCATACTCTCTGCAAGGGTCTTTTCTTAAGTGGGGCTAGGTTGCAAGCTGCTGACTGTGGCCCAATAGCTGTATGTTCAGTGGGTACTTTTTCTGGCATGCATACTTAAAGGCAAAACTAGGTAATTGCAAGTCTTCATCTGGTGGATATTCTCAAAAGGGATAAATTATAGGCCAATTAAATCTTCACATTTTTTCAGTAGCAGCATACTTCTGACTGAATTGTCATTTATCTAGGGAGCTTTCAGTGGTTGGAAAGTGATCCTGAACGTTGATCAAACCAAGGAAGCAGGATTCAGGCGCCTTCTTCAGTCAGGAGGAGCAAAAGTATGTAGTTGTTATGAAAAAAAAAATTAAATACATATATGTTTGTTTAATTATGTTTTTCTTTCTGTTTAACCCTGTGCTGGGCAATTTTATGTGAGTAAAAGGTCTTAATGAACAAAATTGCTTACACAGGGTAGCTGAGATATGGTCAAAGGGTGGGAGGAAAAAGCTTTGTCATCTTCACTTTGCAAGTGGTTAGGCAGAGCAGCTTGTCTGAGGTTACACAAGTCAGTAGTGCTGGTGGGAATTGAGGACAGAATTTCTGTGCCCTCCTCTGATGGGAAGGATCACCCTTTTGGACAGGTATGTGATGGTACAGAATGCAGCTGTAAATGTATTTGATTCCCCACTGGTTTCTGTTAGTTTGCTGAGTAAACTTAAAGGTCATGAACTGCATTTGTCTTGGGGAAGAAACACAATTTAACTTTTGTGGGTCGTGTTTTGTCTGTAGGTTTTTTCTGGCCATTCTGCATCTCTCTTTAAAGAAGCAACTCACCTCTTTGCTGACTTCAGTAAGCTGAAGCCAGATGACTCCAGGGTTAACGTGGCAGAGGCGGCAGCCCAGGGAGTGAACTGCCTCAAACCCGAGTACATCGCTGACTACCTCATCCAGGTGGGCACACCCAGGGCTCCCCACCTGCCACACTGCCCCAGCCCCCTGCAAGGGACAGCTGCTCTACCAGTCACGGGCCTCCTTTGCCAGGAATTGTGGCCACAAAGTGCCTGTCATGAGGGCTTTGAGCTGTGGCCTCCAGTTTATGCTCTGACATGACTTTTTCTGGTGCTGGCAGTGGTATCTCGTGCAGGGTAGGGAACTGCTTACAAAACGTATTTAAAATGTGTAATGTTTGTTTTGTTATTTTCAGTTTGGACAACTAGTGAGCTGCTTCTGTTCTCTCAGAAGCTGCTCTTCTTGAGCTTACCCACTCTTTTTTCCTTTCTTTGTTGAAGGATCCACCTCCCCCTATGGAGTCTTACTGCCTGCCAGAAGCTGAGTCTTACCTTCAGAATAACTCAGATCTTGGAACCGGATTATCCCAGAAAAGAAAAGCACTGGGAGAAATGAGCAGAGTCAAGCGATCCAGAATACACTAAGCATATTCTCTGTTCTTAATTTGTACATTTTTAAATTCATATTTATATTTTTTCATTCTCGCCCAAAAAATTAAAAGCTTTGAGGTTCACTTTTAACTTGTCCTGAGATTAAAATAAATTTGCAGTAATGCTTATAGGAAAGATTGCTTTGGTTATCAGTAACATCTAAAAATATGGCAAGAATTCATCCAAAACATACTTTAACATGTCCAGTCTATCCCATCACTAGACTGGACTTCTTTGTGGACATACTTGTATAATAATAGTTAAGAAATAATTTGTAAAACACATATCACATCTTTTATCTGTGTTGTGGGGAAAATACCAATTGATGAGAATTCCATTGCATTTCCCATATATTTTGTATATAGATTTTTATGTTAATTTTCCATCTTTTGGTATTTTCTATTGGCAGGGAAGGGAGAAACTAGGCAAAAAGAACTGGTTTGTAATTTTTTGTACTAATGGAGGATGTAATAAACTATTTCTGTAGGTTACAGGTGCTGTTGCTGCCAGCCTGAGTGCTGATGAATCTGTTCAGCAACTGTAGACACAATTCTGTTAACCAAGAGGTGAAGTTTGTCTTGACCATGTTCCCTGTTTGAGTCTGTGACAAGAATCAGAGCCAGACAAAGACTTCAGTTTCTGGCAACTGGAAATGTTCTTAGTCACACAACCACAATATTTGACAAAGTCTTTGACCTTTTCAGTAACAGTGAAGTCTGGGCCTATATTTACTGAACTTCATGTATATGAGTGCACTATGTTAGTCTGGGCAAAAGTGTTCTCATGGAACCTGAAGCGCTGTGTTTAAGCATCTGGAATTACTACAGCCTGTTTGTACAGAAAAGCACAGCATCCAGTCACACAGGACCAGTGGAGTTGTCTGGAAAAATACATGTAACACTGAAGTTTATTTAATTTACCTTTGTTTTGAAGGCAAGGTTGCATTTTATTTTTATTTTCTAGCTGCTGAATAGTGTTTTCTGGAAAGAGTTTGCATCAGTATTTGTTGCAGACCCAAGACTGAGCCACAAGCGTTTAAGCCCTGTGGAAGCTGCAGAACTTAGGCAGAACTAACCTTTTGCTGCTTGGGGAAGGGACAAGGCACCTGAGCTGTGGTGTCTCCAGGTGAGAGAGAACAGAAAAGCAGCTTTTTTTTTATGTGCAAGGCTGTACGTTGTGCTTCTGATTTTCTGCTTTAGTGCAGTGGATCTTCTGTCAGTGAGCTCTGCAACCTGCTGTCAGGATGACCTGAAGGAATTGTCAGGAAGGAGTGCAAATGAAAGTGAGGGATTTGATTATTTTAAAGAAGTGAAATCTGTGCCCCTGTCACTGAGGGCTTGGCTGCAACTACAGTCTTATCACCTGCTTGGGGTTTTTTTTTCTCATAACAGCTTGATGCTTTTTGGTGTTTGTGGACATCAAACGTCTCCAACTTGTTCCAAGTGCACATACTGAAAATAATGCTGCTGGTTAATGCCTCACATCACATTTTGAATTAACTGTGTATTTCACTGTTCTATCTCTGAAGTGCTGCTTTGCATTGCAGGCATTTGAAATAGGTGTATTACCAGGGAAGACCTAAGGTTCCTGTGACTTTTTCTTCCCAGTTCCCAGAAGCTACTGTGGAAGGGTAGTGTTGGTATTCTCACTTTATAGATAAAACCCACTCCCTGACCCACTTAACTCAAGCTTTAAAAGAAGACTTGGAGCCACAGAGTTCCTGCAGCTGCTGTGAATCTTGGGGCAGGGCAGAAGGGGGAGCAGCTAAAATCAGGCACACACCAACCCCCAGTGAAACCAGTAACCTGGGGTCTGAGTGCTGCATGTTCTCCAGTGTTCTCTGACCTCGCTGACAGTGGTTTAAAGCCAGGGGTGAGGCAGGACAGTGAAGGAGTGCTGGGGGAACAGAAGCAGAAGGCAGCTGTTCCAGCCAGAGCCAGGGCCTCAAACAGCCAGTGCACCGCTGTCTGTATGCCACACACGGGGAAACACAACACAAGCAAGACAAACTTGGGAGATGGAAATTCAGTTGGTACTGTTAAGATAAATTTATTTTCTTCAGCTTTCTTCACAGGAAACATCACGAAAGTGCTTTACAGAGTTTGAATACCATTACTCTACCATGGGACAAAAGGACAACAGGTGTGTGCACTGCACAGTTAGAAGTTGTCATATGCAGAAGCCATGATAGGTAAACCAGGGTAAAAAAAAAAAATCTACTGACAAAAATATATATAGTTCAGGTTTTGAACTTAAGTTATGACTATTAACATAATTATATAAATATACAGGCACCATTAGGTTCCTGTGTTAACTGTGGGGGCCACACAGGGATTCTCAGAAACAGATCATATTGAACTTTGTTTAAACACTTTCTGCTGTGCTCCATAGGCTCCCAGCCAAACCGTTTTCCCAGCCAGACAGTATCATTTCTTTTGCACTACACTGAGCACACAGTTATCTTCATTTCTTCACATTAAGTCTGGTGCTGAGGCATTCTGGTATGTTGCTGAAAACAAATTCAGGTTGGTTTTTATTTTTTCCCCTTTTGACTTACAGACAGATCCTCTTACAATTCTTCCCTCAGTAATCTCTTCCTTAAAAAAAAATTAAATGCTTTAGGCTAGATCCTGCTGTCCAGGTAAGACAGTTTTGTTTAAGCTAGAATGTTACCAGTCATGCAACTACTCCTTTCCTTAGCTGAGCTGTGTTGTACTGTGAACAGTGCTACTGCCTCCCTTTTGCTGTATTCAGTGGGAATTCAGCTGCCATGTAGCCTCTGAGGCTCTAGGTTTCAGTTCTTGAAGGAGACTGCATGTACATGGTAGGCAGTTTCGCGATGTTTGTGATACTACAGCCCTGACAAAAAAAATGCAGCATGATCAAGACTTGGGAGTTCTTTTCTGCTGCTTTCTAAATAAGTGATGAATAATTCAGGCAACTAAGAAATCCTTGGCATGGTAATGTAGATGAACAGAAGAAGGAGGCAATACTCTAGGGCAAAGAGAGGTCAAATCAAGAGATTTTTTGCTGAGTTTTGAGTTCCAGGAAAAACAATAAGCAGAGCCCATTATTCAGAAAATACTGTAATGCCAGTTTCCAAAGCCACTTTGCATTTTACCCAAATCCCAGAGTAGAGACACAGTGCACGGTCAAAGAACTTGTCAGTCCTGAAGGTTACTGGGCAGTTAGTAAGTAACAGTACGGAGCTACAGTGGCAAGACAGGGCTTTGGTGAGTGCCAGCAGAGGTGAGGCTTCCAGAGGCAGGGGAGAGGCTATGAAGTATTACATTCTAACTCTCAGATTCATTGGCTCTGTTTTTGTCCTCAAAAATTAAAAAAAAATATCCAAACTCCCTTGGCCAACTTAATCAACTCCCAGCAGCCAGGACTGATTTTGACAGAATGCTGCTGTTATAGAACACCTAACAGAGACAGATATCTGGATGCAAAAATCCAAGGTACATTGTTCTCAACCTAGTATCATCATTAGTACAGGAAGGTGGCAGCTCTCTAGGATGTGGTACTCTGATAACTGAGGTAATGCAACTCTCAAGGGCCAGGCTGGACATCCTACCAGGCTTGAGTCTGCCCTTGTAACACACCCTTTGTATCTGTAAACATAACATGACTGGGAAATGTAGTCAGTGCTTAAAGACAACATCATTTACAGCTCCCCATGCTCTTTAAAGCACAAGATGATGAGAATGAAGAGATGAAACAAACCACAAAGACTAAGCCTGACCTCCAGTGTTGCTTCATCTCAAATACTGTAATGCAATTTTGATATCCAGTTAAATACTACTACAGGTATATCAGATTAAGCATGGCAGAGCTCATATGGTTGCTGGTCAGAGACTATAATAATAATGCATCTGCTTGATCTCTGCCACAAAGAGGAGAATAAGCCAGAAATTTAAAACAAGTTTCTATGGGGCTTGTTCACTGGCACTTGATTCTGGCTGTCACACCTAGAATTGAAGTGACATGATCTCAAATCACATTTTAATGAAACTGACCTCGTGTGACAGAAAAAACTTCATTGAAACCAGTGAGGTTAAGCTCTGGGAAACCATACACAAATTTTGCCTTTTTCTCAATAAATTTGTTTATTGTACCAGCCAGTTTTTATGGTTTGAATCACTTTGCTATGGTTGTCCATACTCTGAAAGATATAGAGAATAAGTGGTTTGTTTTAATTAAAAAAGGAAGCTTACGACAGTATTTTAATTAACAGTTTTCTGTAGGCAAGTTACTTGAAATAAAGCAGACAGATTTAACATGACTTCATTGCCATAACTGAGCCAGAATGGAAATTCAGTACAGAAAATAGGAGACATGAAAAGGAAAACAGCAGACTGAGCAAAAATTAGTAAGAGCTTGCCATGCTACTCACTGACCAGAAAACTGGATTATATACATGAAACTGAAGACTTCAGTACATCAAATGGCAAAAGCCAATCCCCATGGAAGTTACTGGGTTGATGGTGATTGCCAGGATCCTCTAAATGACTCTGTAAACTTGGCAAATCAGGGGCAGGTGAGTTGTCAACAGGAAAAACCAAGGCAATAAATACTGGAAAGGTTTTAAGCCACTCATACATGCTCTGGCAGAAGTGACATGAGTCTGAATTAGTTGTGATCTTTCAAGGGGACGATCTAGGCATCACCATGGGCAGCTTGATGAAGACATCTGCTCACTGTGTAGTTGCAGTCAAGAAAGCGAATAAGATGTTAGGCTGTATTAAAGACAGAACAATACAGAAAAATATTACAGCATCTATTTCTCTCAGCGGTGATAATGAATATTTGCTGTTTCTTCAGCACCTTAAAAGAAGTGACATAGAAAAATACAGGCAGCAAAGTGGTAAGAGAATGGTAGAAGCAGCTCCTTGAAGCTGGAAAGACAGTAAAACTAGGGCAGTTTATTTGTTAAGAGGGGGACAGATGTTAAAACATCTTAAAAGCAGTTCTCCTTCCCACCATATAAGATACATACTTGAAAGTCATTTTAAGCCATCAACCAATATATGGACCTTAATATCACTCATTACCATAATCAGACGTATTTCAAAAAGCCCCATGTGATTCTTCAGTGCTTATTTTCAGCTAGTTAAACATTTTCTCTGAAGCAGCTGCCACAGTTTGTTGAAGTTTAATCAGTTCTGACAGAGAACCATCACTGCTGATGCACATTAACAGCTTAGAGGTGCAGCAATGATAAAAGTATCAATAAGAGAAGGTAACTGCTCATGTCTGTCCAGGACCCACCAGAGCTCTCATTTGTCTGCATGCAGGCCACCATCATACTCTCTGACTCTATTTGAAGCCCCTTTGTAAAAGATGAGCAATGAACCTTGAAATCACCAGCAAAAGCAGACAAAGGCATATTCGTAAGTTACTACTTCATGTTACTTCAGCTGCAGTTAACTGGTAAATCAGGAGATAATAAATAGGGCAATCGCCTCTGCTGTACCTATATTCCTTCCTCTTACCTAACCCACCCCTAGTTTTTAATCATTTTTTCCCTTTATTCCAGAAAACCCCTTCCATGGCCATCTATTTCCCTTTTGTTCATTCCCTTCCTCTACAGTTTGCCTTAACAGCAGATTATACAAGTTTTGAAGATTATTCTCTCTCCCTATTTCTCTTGTATCTGCACGCCACTTCAACTCAAAGAAAGAATAGAGAGCAGGAAAAAGTGTTTACACGTGGAGAGGAGAAGAAAAACACATTCCTATGACAAAATATCACTTAGAAGTGAACATTTCTGGTTCATGTGATTTGAACAAACTTTAAAACAGCCACATTGTAAGAACTGGCTATCAACTGTGAGCAGGATTTTATTTCAGTCATGGGGTTTACAAAATATAGCAATATTGATTTTAATATGTTCCACATAAAAACAAAGAGCCTCATATTAATATGCCATTTGGGTTGCACAGGTAATTGAAGAGAGGAAATAGCAGTTGAGGGCTCAGCCTGAACTTCTTCCTTACCCATACATACTAAAATAAGTCCAATTACATAATACTTAAATAGGATGTATATTACATTCCATAGAAAAAAGCCTTTGCCAAAGTAGTATTAAAATACTATAATAAAAGCTAGTATAAAGATCTCTTAATAAAGATTTTTTAGTCCTCTGTAGAACCTTCCATCAGCCCCAGCCCTTGACAAAGAACAGCTTTGGCCTCACAACACCCCTGTGAGGTAGGTTGTTGGTTATTTTGGTACAGCTGGGGAAACTGAGGCAAAGTGAAACTAAATTACTTGAACATAGCAGCTCAGTAGAAAACCAAGGCCAAATCCCAGTCTCTTGGTCCCATGCTTCCCATGCTCTAGCTATGAAATGGGCTTGGCTTCTTTTCAGTGCACACAGTTGTTTTAGATCACACTTTCCATTCCAATATTTCAGACACACTACTTTTCCTGGTGACTCGTTAATACTGTGATATGTGTTAAGTATTTGTATTCTGGCTAAGCAGAAGTTCGCTGAACACTGAACTTCATTAACCTTGCTGCATCAACACATACTCTTAAGCAACTGAAAATAAACCCATGATGTATATACCATTTAGAAGTTACTTCATAAAAAAAAAAAAGCCTTCATAGCTATTTGAAATAATGTCTCAGCCTTTAATCATGCAGAAGTGAAAAATAATTTCCTTAAATACACAATATATTTCCTAAGAGGATTGTTGAGCCATCCTGAAATATGTCCTTAGTTCTTTCTTTAGGCAACAGGTCAGCTTCATTCCAATGCAAAATTCTACCTTCTCTCTGAACACATTCTCACAATTTGTTGAAAGGAAGAAATAAAATGGGCTGCCTTCCCCAAGTACTGAACTTTGAACAGTTTTGCTGATTTAAAATCAGATGAATCTGTCACTTGTGAAAGCAGTGCCTACCCACACAGCACTTGTACTATCCAACATTGACACTCCACTCCCTGCCTCAGGCTATGCACTTAAACCTATCATTTAGAAAACAGCCCTCCAAATCCCTCTCTTCTTACAGCACTTATGTTTTATTTGCATCATTTCCACTCTCCCTAATTTATTTATTTATTTATTACTTTTCCTTCCTGCTCTATTTCACTTCCAATAGAACATAGCAGAACTACAGGTGATGCTTGAGAAGCCAAACTTCAGATACACAACTGTTATGACTTCTCAGTTCTGTTTTCTGCTGTCATTTCTTCATCTGCTAGAGCTTGCAGGCTCTTGTATTAACCTCAATACAGACAGTATATCTTTCTTTTTCTGGAGTTTATCTGCAAATATGTCAGATTTCTTCCCTTCTGTAGATACCTAATTCATCTATCTGAAGTTTAAGTACACATATTATTTTCTTATACTGCCACATAAAAGCCCCTATTTATTATTAAAAACTAGTAGTAACATTAAAAGCTGAAAACAGGGAGAAAGAATTTGGGAACTAAGTTACAGTCCAACAACAAAACCTGGATCATGGCTGTTCATAAATATTTTATTTATATTTATAAAATATTTTATTGTATTCAAGGTGGTTTTGGTATAATTTAGCTTCTTGGGCCAATGAGGTGTAAATTTCTGACCATGTCAGTATTGGAAAGAATAATTTTACTACCTTGTAAGTAAGAAATCTTATTTAAGCACATGAAGCCCTGTTAATCCCTGCTCCGTTTCAGTTAGGGTATTTGACAAGAAAACCACAAGCAAGTTTAAAACTGCTCAACCAGGCAGAAATTAAAAAGGCAGAAAGCTACAACTACTTCAAAAGCTCAGATAAGCGAACTCTAAAGATGTGAAGCCAAATCAAATTTGTATTGTGTTTACTTGACCTGAACACCACATGGGTCTCAGCCATGGTGTGATCAAAGTTTCCAAGAGCTGACAGATGCAGTCAAATACCAAAAGCCCTATTCCCTGTGGTGTCAGGCCTCTAGCACAACTGGTACCATTAAAAATTCATCTAAGTTACTGTGGACATGACTGGTAAAGCTAGCTATAAATACAAAATTGAAGCAACAGGAGACAGTCACTTTTTATTTTCAATTGCTCTTCATCTGTGAATAAGATTAAACATGACACAGCTAAACTGGGAGAGATAGGCAGGGGCAAAATTAATCCTCTCCTAACGTTACCATCAGCTCAAGTAAATACATATTCCAGATACCTACAGTAGGCATTTGGGAAGCCCAACTTTATTAAAATGACCTGGTTTTAAGCATTTTAACATCCTTAAATAGACTGTATAATTGAGAGACACAAATCCAAACTGTTCTTTTCCCAGTAAGCACTGGACATTTCCATGTTCTACCAGCAAGCTGGCAACTTTATGGCTATGTTTTATCGTAAGCCAGAGAAAGTAGAACAGAACCTTTAAACTGGGAATTAACAAGCAACCCACCACAAAAGCATGTCACAGGCCTGGGAGTCCCTGAAGCAGCACACAACTGCGTTATATGGACTGGCATTGGGAATCTCGTTTCTCCAACTGACACCCCTTCATTTATGGAATAAGCCTTCAATGAGCATTTTGAAGGAATGAAAAGGACATTCTTAGCATGCCTCAAATGAAAGCAACAACAAACCAGATAAAGCTGGACTTCAGTCTCCAACCAAACTCAGCTTCCACAGAGGACCGACTTTCAAAATTTCAGGCATGCAGAGCAATTACTTGGTACAAGGAAGATACTGACAACTGGCATTTTGATAGTTGCTGGCAGCTATACTTAACACAAGAAACATGTCTTTTAAAACAGTTTAACATTCTGTACTAAGATAATGTGCTGCATTTCCCTTTTGTTTTTCCTTATGCCTCCAGAAAGAAACTGGAATGATATGTTTGAGAGAAGCCCCTAAAGGAACACCTTTAGTTATCAGTACCTGATGGGCTCCAGTGATAGCAGCCATCCGGAGGCTGGGTTTTTCTTCCCCATTCCTTAATTTAGCAGAGGTACTTTTAAGTGAAAAGCAAATCAAAGCTTCACAAAAAACAAATCACAATCTCAAACCAGTCCTCTATGGTGGGAGCAAGAAAACACCGTGCCAAGTAGCAAACTAAACTTCTACGTATAAATAAAAGTTTTATTGATATGCACTGCTATAAGCTCTGAAATAGAGCCCACCTGACCATAAGGACAACTGCCTGCTTCATGGCCTATCCCTGAAGAGACACAAATGCTGTTTCCTCTGCTATTGTACAGTCATGAGCTCAAACTACAACGTAAAGACTCACTAGACTCCGGAATCCACGTATATTTCCATTTTATTTGATTTGAAACTTTTACAGGGTTTTCTTGAACTGCCAGAATTCATGCCCAAAAACCTCAAATAAAGGTGGTACAATGGACAGTCTCATCTACCCTTCACACAGGAGACTAAAACTCTATTCATGTGCATTAGTGATCGCAATCTCTTTAGAGCATCAGGAAAAGCATTTTAAGACTTCACATCTCTACCCCATCAAGTGACATGTCCATTTACCATGAATTCCACAGAAACTGTGACAACAACACTTTTGCTGGCAACAATGGATTTTCAAGGAAGATACATGGCTCAGAGTTCAAGGTATTGGTATCAGTCTTTCAGCGGGGTTTTGTTTCCAAATGAAGTCTCCAACTTTAGGAATAGTCTCTTGAGCCCTCTTTAATAGCAGCTTCTAGCAGAATTTTTATAGACAGTTAACTCTGCAAGGGCAAGGCCAGTTTTAGTCTGTGCACAAAAGAACCAGGTGAAACCCCAGCCCCACTGAAGTCAACAGCAAAATCTGCATTGGCCTCAGAGAAGTAAATTTAAAGCAAGTCAGCAGTTAGTCAAAGGGAACCCAACAGGGTGATTCCTGAACTGCCCTTATCTTCTGCACATACACAGTACTCCCACACACGTAAGCAAGCTTTGTTTTGTTCCCTTGTTTTTCTTGCCATTGGCAACTCTTATGGATGTTGGGTCTATTTTTTGGCATTTACTCTGAGAAACCTCAACACTGGAGCACACCACTATTGTACTTCATTTTGCTTCTGGTGTAAAAATTCAGAGAAGAGAAAAACAGTTACAGCAGAACACTTCTGGTACTTGACAGTTTTGGTTCACTGAAACAGTTACAGGCAATGTCCTATATTCCTAGTGTACCAGTGCCATTTTGCCTACTTCCACTAGATTAAGTAACTTACAGAAGTCACTGCCTTCCATCATTACTACACTGACTGTGAATAAACACCATTTATGAGTTATACTTGGAAGATTGCTGCCTCAGAGAGCTGCATGCTTCACAGAAGTAGCCAAACAAATCATGCTTACCAGCTTTAGTTATCTCTCTTCATATTAAGTTATTCTGTTTATCAAGTAAGCATCACTCCTCGACAAACAAATACTTGTTTTTGATAGATCATTTTTATCTACTATCACTACTGCCACATCTCATTTTAAAGGACAAATTCTGAAGACTGTAGAGTCTGGATGCCTCTGTGTCAAATCAAAACTCTTAGTGCTTTAGGGTGAGAAAGACAAACTTCATGACAAAAGCCAAAATAAACCCTATTTCACTACATCTTAACATTGTTTAAATATACTGCAAATCGATATCAGAAACAAGGCAGGCATTTCTTTTGTGGATAATTGAAAAAAAAAAACCAACTTAGACAAATTTAAAAATTGCTAATGCAAACAAACCATTCAAACTCATCATTCCTCAAATCTGATACTGAATGAGTTTTAATTTGTTTTGCAGTTACTTCCGTACAGCACTCTAGAAAGGTAAACAAACTACAGCTCTGTTGTACTTGGATAGTATGAGTGGTATGGGATGCTCCAGACGTCTCTAGTAGGCTATGGCTACACATGACAGGATTCCTCAGAAGGGGAACGAACAGGTTTGTCATTAAGGTCACTTAGATCTTTGTTATAGCAAATTGGAACCAAATGGCTGACTTCTGCAGGATTTCTGACAGGAATCCAGTAGAGCTGGTTTCAAGTTTCAGATGGCCACTAAAACAGCTGTAACCTTCTCTTCCAGAAGTTGTGATCCACATGGTGTCCACAATGAGTGCATCAAGTCTGAGGTAGTCAACCTTTACGAAGGCTCAGTATCTGAACATAAAAAGATTTTGAAATGACCACTGGCTGTAGGTATCTTTCTGAGCAATTAAAGCACACTGATGACTCTTGTTCAATCATTTACATTAATTTGCCCCATATCCAATGGAGAAGTTGCAATATATTATGCTTCCATAGTGCAGGAGAACCAATCACTTATGTCAAAGTAGTCTGCACTTGCTGCAGTAGATCCAGCAGAAATAAGGTGGCACGTTCATCATAGCTGTTAGCTGTAGTTTAGTTACCTTAGTAGAAGAGTTACCAAAAAAGCATTCCTTAATTGTAATGTGTGTGCAGCTCTACTGATCCCCAAGCACAGCATACTGGTTGTCTAGCTGAAGTTTAAGTGCCTGGTTTTTTGAGACCTCATCCCTACCTCTAGTTTTGTATTTTACTACTTCAAAGCTCTTCTCCATTTCTTTATCCCTACGGGAAAATAAATGTAATCAGTAAATATCTTGTCACTATCTTGTGAATTGTGAATTTCTAGTCCATTTCCACCCCATCCCAACAAAAACATTACAAACAGAGAACAAACACTAAGATCTAGAGTTCATCAGAACACCTAAACATTCCCAAGCAAATCTTTTAAAACCTTATCTCCAAAATAAGCTCATCACCCAGTACAGTTTACAGTAACATTCTCAAAGTAAATTTAAGTACATTTATGAAAAATAGGTTCTAGAAAGCGAAAGCAATTTTCTAGAACGCTCATTCAGAATTTCGTCTTGTCTCAATTTGCACCATTCAAATCAAAAAATCAATAATACCATTTCTCCTTTGCTACACCAAAAAAACACCCAGAGGAAACAAAGCTTCTCCTAAGCTGTAACAAACACTAACATAGTAAGCAGGAGGAGAAAAAAAAAACCCCAGTAACAAAAAACCACCACAAATCCCCCAAGTGAACTAGGTATTTGCCTAGCCATCTCTTCTACTGGGAATAAGATTACAGAAAGATCAGGATTCAGAAACAGGGTGAGACTGAAGTGTTCAGCACCACATAATACAAAACACTTCAGCAAAATTGGGGGAGCATGTCTCTGTAAATCACAGCTCAGACAGCAAGTGTACATTTGTATTTGTATTAAACCCCACACCTCCAGTTAAACCACCTTCACATCTCTAACAAGAATGCTCAGGACTTCCTACATCTGCTGAAGGAAGTAACACAGAGCCCCACCATGGCTAGTCTAGCGTCTGAGGGAAGCAGATGCTGTCAATAGCAGAAATATTCAGCAAAATCCTTCAACCAAAGGCAACATAATTGGCAGTCTTGTTTGGCTATCTCACTGGGCTACATCCTATGAAAGTTATTTCACAGGAACAGAGTTAGAAAATACATTTACCACCCCTTAGTTATTCTTTCCTTTACAGAAAGATTCGGGCTTAAGCACTAGGACAAAATAAGAATTTAGAGAAGGCAGTTAGAAAACGCTTGGGGAATCAGTGGAATGCACTTACTTTCGACTGTCTACGAGCTTGGCGGTGGACTGCAGTGAGGGGAACTGTGTGTCACTGTAGATCTCTGGTGGTCCTTGCTGTGCTCTCCGTGGCCGCCCACCTTCCCTGGCACCGGGCGGCCGGTACACGCCACCAGTCTGCACCGGTTCTGGAGTTTCTGTAACTAGGGAAAAGAACAACATTCACACTTGAGAATAAGTCTGCATTCATAGCTGAGAAGAGCCCAAAACAACCAACACAAAAACAAAACTCCATAAAGAAGAAATTAAAAGAAACTTACAAGTATGTTTTTCCACCTTTTAAGTTTTGGAAGTAAGTATCTTAGACAAGGCAGGAAATCAGGCATCACCTGACTTAACCTACACTCAGTCAAACTGAAACATGGTACCGTCTCACAAAGTTTAGGGAATCCAAACTATTAATGAGGACTTTGTGTTTCTCATTTGCAATTTATCAGCAACAATTTAAACACATGTAAAACAGATTTAAACACAATTATACAGATGCCAAATCTTATTTAAAACACCTCTCCAGATGTAGAGGGGGCTGTCCAAATTAGTTTACACTTAAGGTAAAAATCTAAGATTAAATAACACTAATTAGGTTTACCTCCTTTACAAACATGAAAGAACATAGGCTATTTTTCAATTAATTTCTCAGTGGAAAATAATATTCTGAAACCAGAAGAGAACTAAGTAGTTTATCTCCACCAATGTTAATAAACTGTACTTAATAAAAAAACTGAAACCTAAAAGAATCAATTCTGCAATATCATGTTCTCAATACTCTAAGAACCGATTTGAAAAGCATGCTATTAACGGCCACAATAGATCAGATACTGGCTGAACATCCACTGAAGTTTAACGTTAAACAGCACTTTCAGATCAACAGAAATACTTCTAACAGGTACTTTACAGACTGAAAAACAGAGGGATCTCCTGCAGAAACAGAAAGCTTCCCCCCATTTTGAAGCTGGAAATAAAAAACCCTGAGAGATAAGTTAAATTCAATTCTGTTCCTCAGATCCCTTGACACAAAGGTTTCCTTGATGGCTGGCATGCCAAACAAGCCATTGGTTCATTAAAGTGTGCCTGAACAGGAATTGTTCCTTGAGCTCTACCCACTGAGCAGCTTAATTCAACCTGATGCACTTCTGATTGGAAAAAAACAAGTCTGAGATAAATTTACCAATTGGTTCAACGACAGGGGCTGGTGCAGGAGCTGACTTGTTCCAAGGACCAGATGATCTGTCTACGCCACCACCACCACCACCACCAGTCTCTTCCCAACTGTCACCAGGTTCTTCTCTTTTTTCACTTTCATCATCTTCTTTTTCACTATAAGAGAGAAATGATCAGTAGCACCTTACAAACAGAGGTTTAAGATTTGCCAGAGATTACACAATCCTCCTAAGACAAGGTTTCATGGCTGCCATACTGAAGATACTAAATTAAACCAGACTATGTTAGTCGTGTAATCACGGTACTAGCAATTCCAGCTGAACAATTTCTGGCATTCTGCTAGGTAACTTGGCAACTAAAAAGGAAAAAAGCTCCTAAAAGAATAAAAAAAAATATTCAACTTGAACAAAGTGATCAAAGAAATTGGCATCTTATTTTGAGCAGAAAGG
Organism: Cyanistes caeruleus; assembly: GCF_971803275.1. NCBI lineage: Eukaryota > Metazoa > Chordata > Aves > Passeriformes > Paridae > Cyanistes > Cyanistes caeruleus. Next base: position 108,984,911 of record NC_141701.1, read on the forward strand.
CTTTTTTCTTACTAACACAGTTGTGCATTTGGAAGGGATGAGAACATAAAGCAGGAAAGGTCTACAAGTCCAGCTTCCATAAAATGCTTTAGTAAAGAGGAAGAAATAGTGGAGTAATGGTGAAAGAAAGCAAGTCCTGAGCTCACTTTTCATATAACCAAAACCCCCTAAGAAACACCCTTGTATGTATGGGTATTATACAAACTACAAACAAACTCAGGTATCTTTTTTTTAAAGCAGGCAATCAGAAAAACAAAACTACAACAAAAACAACAGCAGCAAAAGAAAAGCAGCACAAGACAGAATTTTTTCAAAGACAGACCCAATGCAAAAGCTCGGCTGTATTTTATTTAGACTATTTTATTTTGCATAGATGTAGCCAGACACCCAAAACAATTTGCTAGCCAAAACTGCTACAGAAAGCTGTGGTAAAATGGGACAGATGTGGAAAATGAGGCTGTTGAAAATAATCAAGACACTGATCTCAGCAGCAGCAACGTGTGAATTCAGAAGTTCATAATACACCAAATCCTACTAATCATGATCTGAGTAACCCTTTTGTGTTAAGTAATGATTAGAGAACAGAAAAAAAATGCCTGTAAATGGCCTTTCACTGTTCATCCAAACACTCTAACAACCAGAGTAAGGTGGCCCAAGGGCCTAAACACCTTATTTTAAATGACAGTCAGAAGCAATGTCTATAGACTTAACTACAACAGAGCAAGCACAGGGAGCATCTCACCCCCACCAGACACTCCATATCTTTGTTACATCAAAGAGACTTCCAAAGATGGATAATTTATAACCTCTGGTGCATTTTTCTTCCATTTACTTCTGCCCTCTTCCCCTGAATCCACTAACTGAATAGTTACAAAATCCTGTGGCAGAACCTTCCACATGCCTGAAAATCTGCCACAGCATGAAAAGTATTTGGAATGCTGGCCTTTGTCTGGAAAACCAAAATAGAGGCTTTTAGGTCAAACAGCACCAGCAGTCAGTGAAGCTGCAGCTCACTGGTTGTCTAATCAGACGTGATTATCCACTGTAACATTTCAATGCCATGAACAGCTTGTGGGACACATCCATGCAAATGACACAAAGGACTAGTTAACTGAAAGGAGTGGGAGGAATGCTGTGACCGAAAAACATAAGTAATTCCAGAAATGTCAGACCTGCTCGAACAGTGAATAAAGCACCTATTGCACTGATTACGGGTAGGGTGATTTTCAGATAACATTATTTTGAACATCAATACCTGGACAATGAGGATTATCTGACATTCTCAGTCTACAACAGAGGTCATAAAACCCCTTTTTCTGACCCGATGAAACGTTTTTCTTAACCAGGACAGACATGAGCAGATTTACTTTGCACCAGACAACAGGAAAAGTCTAACGAAAAAAACAAACAAGGAATAGTGGACTAGGTTCATAAATGCAATCCCATGGGATCTTAAAACAGGACACTGCTTTTACCAACTGCATTTTTTTTTTTTTTAAATACAAATGCAGTGGTTCAGGAATTTGCTTCCCAACTGAAGATGCTGAGTAGGTTGAGTCAGATACCCTGACAGCAAACTGTTCAGTGGGAATCACTATCCTGCACTACTCTGAGAAATTCCTACTTGACTGTCTTTATGGAGAGGAATGTTAAGCATTTGTAATAAAAAATCCTGAGTCCCAAGCAAAACAGATAGATCTAGAGTATGAACAGAGATTTAGAAAATAAAGAGAACATTGTCAGAGACCAGTCAAAGTTAAATTACGCAGTAGCAAACTTGCGTACTATCAGAAACATATCAAACCTCTCTTTAACTGTACTCCATGGAAGCAGCTCTGGAAAAAAAGCCCATCCTTTTTGGACATTGGTAAGGATTATACTGAAGAAAAAAAAAAAATAAGAAAAAGCAGTACCTTATTTGCATGGACTGAACTCTAAGACCACTATAATCAATTTCTTCCTTTTGTTCAAACTCCTTCCAATCATCCTCTTCCTGTAAGAAGAGAAAAATGTAAGTTGCCGCTTTCTCTGTAACTGAAATAGAAAAGAATACCATAACTAAGATAGTACAGAAAAACCTGAGGGTGAAGGTACAGTTCCAGGAGAAACCAAACTGTGTGCCCCGCTGCCAAGAGGGGAAAGGGCTGCATGGCCCCATCCCCTAAGTTACTGTGTGTCATCTGGGATGCACCTGAGAGCTGACTTTAACTCATTAGAACAGCTAAGAAATGCCCCAGCAAGAAGTCATTCAAGTGAAAGAAAACAACATCACCTCAGCAAAAACACATACGGAAGTCTAACATCATAAAGTATGGAACAGGACCGTGCAATCATGACCAGGGCAATACAAGGGCAAGACCTCTCCCTTTCACTAACAGCAGGCTTTTATGACAGCTTGAATGCACACAAAGCTTAAAATTTACTTTTTCATCACCTATTTCATAAGCCAAACAAAAACGAACATTTGGAACAGTTTACAGTGGATTTATGACAAAGATTAATAATCATTGACTTTTTCACATTCACAACCACATTTACAGTCTTGTTTCCTAAGCCGTGTTTTCATAACAGTAGAAAGGTCAACTTCAAAATCACAGCAATCTCAGTAAATAAAATATGTGTATCTTTCAAGAGAACCACTTGTGGGCTTTAAAATGGGAATTTGTTTCGGGAAAGAGGGACTCACCTAAGTGGAGGCAATTTTGTCCTACTATGTCATCAGGAGATTCTGGAATTATTAAAGGAGACCAAAAATGGACCAGAACAGATAGGCAGTCCTCCCATGTTCCCAGACCCAGCTTTAAGACACACAGCCTAATTAGTAGTTTACCTAGTTTTTACTCTACATGAAATGCAGTTATAAGACTCCAACTAGGAAGACCTTGTGGGCAAGATCTGCCAAAGGTACAGCCCCCTTTCCACTGAAAGATGGAGAGTAAAGCTGCTTTTAGACCCTTGTGCTGGGATCTTCTACACAGTCAATCTCCAGCAGAAAAACTTTGACCTGCTTTAGAATAATAGCAGAAGTAAGAAGTGACCTCATGTTAACTGCACTGTCTGCTGAAGATTCAGTCTTCTGGAAGAGCAGGGGTCTACAGTTCTATAATCTTCTAGATTTCTTATTCTTATTTAGATTCCTTATATCTTCATCTCCATGGAAACATTACTGTTTCCAAGCTAACATACCTTTCACATTTAATGACTTTTGTTTCTAATCCAAGTAGTAGCTCCAGTCAAAGCCAGATATTTTGCAAGCAAGTGAGCAGAAGAGCAGCTGAAAGATTAGCACTGACCTTGATCCACTTAGAAAGCTACTGCACATATCAAGCTCCCCAGGTTAAACAACACTAGGAAATAGGAGAGTATTTCTTAAAATTAATTTTGAAATATACAGCATTAGAGCTCTTATAAGAGCTTCTAGTTTCAGTAATCAATCTAGTACAAGATAAAATCCTTAAATCACTGATCCTCTATGTAAGAATGAAGGAAGCAAGGTATCTAACTTCCAAAAACCCTTTCACAAGCCATCTTTTTATACTCAGAGTATAAAGTCACAGAGATAGATAAATATTCGATTTATAGCAATAAGATAGGGAACACATCCTCAGATGACTACATGCTGAAGCCTCCAAAGGAAAACAATCCCAAGAGGCAAAAAAGCAAAGCAGAAATAGAGATAAAAGGTGCAAATAATTTCTTAGGTCCTATCTATCCTGTCTACAGCAGACAAATATATAACAAAGGTACTACACGTGTCAAGCTCCACAATTAAAAAACTACCAGTAGAGTATTTCTTAAAAGGCGTTTAAAAATACACAGCATTACAGCTTTTAAAACTATTTCTGGTTTAAGTTTCATTACTTCAACGTTGATATTATGGAGAGGAAGAGCAAGGGCAAAGGAAGAAATAGAGAGCTACTAACTCAACTACGGACACTTAAGCTTCTCCTGCATTCTCACCGTTTCAATCTAATACGCTACCAAAAAAAAAAAAAAAGAGAAAGAAAAAATAATTGGCAGTAAAACCCTGCCTGAAAGCGAGGCACAAAGCTCGGCGGACTCTGGGGGAATCTTATCACCAAGGTCCACATGCCACGCTGCACAGCCCCAGGTGGCACCCGACGCAAACCTCCGGTTCCGGCCGCAACACCCAGAAACCTGGCACGGAATGCCGGGCTGAGTCGCAGCTGCAGAGCGAGAAGGGCCCCAGCTTTCTGGCCTCCCCCAGGGCCGGGATCCCCGGCGCAGGCTCCCCTCACCACGCCAGCAGCAGCAGAAGCGGCGGCAGCGCCCGCCCGGCGGCCCCGGGGCGGGGCCGGGAGCGCCGCCAGCCCCGCACGGCCCCGGGCGCCGCATGGCCGGGCGGCGGCAGCGCCCCCTGCCGGCAGGAACCCGCGGCCTCCCCGCCCGCACCTTGCTCGCCGCCTTGGCCGAGGAGCCGCCGGCGGCGCTGGAGGCGGCGGCGGCGGCCCCGGAGCCGCCGCCCTCAGTCGGTCGCGGGGTCCCTGCGGCCGCGCCCGCCGCGCTGGAGCCGGCGTTTGAAGCGCTGGAGGCGGCAGCAGCGGCGGCGGCACTTCGGCTGCTCTTCTCCTTCCGCTTCTTCTTGTCCCGCTTGGCGAAGAAGTCGTCCAGGCTCCGCTCCTCGGTCTCCGCCATGGCGGTGGCCGGACGAGGAAAGAAGGGCGGCGGCCCGGGCTAAAAGGTGAGCGGCGCGGCCCTCCCGCTGCTCGGCGAGCGCGGCCGCCCGGCTGCAGCTGCGGCGGCGGCGGCTCCTGCCCGGGCCCACCCGGCGGCCCGCGCACCCCACGCCTGACGCGGCCCGCAGGGAGCGGAGGGGCTGAGGGGAGACGGGGCGGGGCCGCGCCCCTGAGCGCGCACGCGCCGCCACGCCGCGGCCAATGAGCGCCGCCGACCGCTCGGGGGTGTCTCCAAAAAGGGGCGAGAGGCGCTGACGTTGCGGCGCGTGAAGATGCGCGCGGCGGGCGCTGGGAGGGCGGTGGCGAAGCGGCCGTGGATTGGACGGGCGGGAGGCGCGTGCGCGTTCGGGGACAGGCTCGCGCCCGCGCCGGCCCCTCCTGCCCCGCCCTTCCGCGTCCCGGCTGGGCCGGGATCCGTGCGGGTGGGACAGGGCGGGTGTGAGCCCGCAGCCTGCGCACCCGCCGTGCCTGCCGCAGGGCCCCGTGGTAGCCTGGGGAGAGTGTGGCCAGCAGGGCGAGGGAGGTGATCCTGCCCCTCTGCTCAGCCCTGGTGGGGCCACATCTGGAGTGCTGTGTCCTGTTCTGAGTTCATTGGGACAAGAAAGACGAGCTGCTGGAGTGGAGGGCCACAAAGATGATGAGGGAACTGGAGCATCTCTCTTATTAGGACAGACTGCAGGAGCTGAGCCTGTTGAATTTAAAGACACAGAGGAGGTCTCACAAATTTGCATAAATGGTGCCAAGAGGATGGCTCCAGGCTCTTTTCCATAGTCCCAGCGACAGCACAAGGAGCAATGGCTGTAAACTGTCATGAGAAATTTCATCTTAGCATGAGGAAGAGCTTTACACTGAGGGTGGTAGAGCACTGGAACAGGCTGCCTGGGGAGGGTGTGGAGTCTCCCTCTCTGGAGACATTCAAACCCCTCCTGCTCTAGGTCACCCTGCCTTGGCAGAAGTTGGACTGGATGATCTCCATAGGTCCCTTCCAGCCCTAACAATTCTGTGACTGGGACCAGTGCTACCTCCTCTGGAAGCCCCTGGCTGCTTCCCACATCAGGTGCAGGCCCTTCCAGTCAGGACCACCTCACAGTGAAACTGGGACAGCCCCCTTGGGCTCAGCACTGCTGGGATACCTTCCAGGGAGGCTGAGAGAACTGCTGGAGCAGCCCCAGTCCTCAGCTGGCTCAGGGCACTGCTTGGCCAGCCCAGCTCCCCACAGCCCTTGAGGAGAGGTGACATTCTTTCCCAGCGTGGACTACGGGGATAGAGGCACTGCCTCCCACACCCCAGCAGGGCCTGTGAACTTACACTGTCATTGCGAAGGATGCAGGGAAGTCATTGGGCTTTCATCTTGGGTCTGTGTGGTTAAGTGAGTAAGTCTTGGAACACTGCTCTGTCTAGGATGTCCAGATGTGTTGGCCTGAGCTTCCTAGCTGCTTTTCTGACCGGCGTTGAAGCCTAGGGAATATATGCTGGAAAACAAACTTCACAGTTGGTGTGTGCAGATTGTTACCTTTCTCTTTGGGTACTGTAGTAACCTTCAACTTTGGAAAGAAAAATGGGTGTTTAAAAAGTTCACTGTGGCTTCAAAACATGCCAAAAGCTTTGAGGCAGGACATTTGGAAAAACATCCTCAGCCTGTCATGAGTCATAAATAATCATATGAAACACTATTTCCGATTACTTACTTCTTTCATCAGCCATCTAAAGGAGGTAGAAGTTCTTACTGGTAAAGTATGAGCCCAAATGAGAATTACCCATCAAATATGTATTGGTTTGTATTACAGTTTATATATAAAATTAAGTATGTTTGTATTCTTGGGTTATTTAGTACAAATTTGTGCTTTGTCATATTTTCTCTTGAAATAATTATATGTGTGTGTATTAGCATATAAATTAAAAGCTTTTCTCCCCTTTGGAGGTTGACAGTCTCAACTTATGTCCATGACAATCCTGTTATTTAGTGCTTTCCATCCATATTTCTCAGGTTGTTTGAAATAAAAGGCAAGGTGCCGTTGACATTGCAGAAAGAAGTTAAATACACAATGTCTTCATGAAGTGTTTTGTAGCTGTGAGTAACTGAGTCACTGTAGTCAAGCATTCTGCCTTTGGGAATTGTGTTACAATCCTCTTTTAATGTGTCACCCTCTGTCTTCCTCATATTTTTACTACCTGTGTACTTAGAGGATTAGAGCCTGCACAGAGTAGGCCCTAGAGAGCTAAAAGTTGCAAGCATAACAATTAATTTGGTAGCACCAAGAATGTCATGTGATCAGTGACATTTTCCATTTGTCATAGGAATCATTGCTGCCTTAGGGAGCAAAATTGGTAGCAAAGTCTCATTTTTCTATGAGACTCCCTTCCTACTGCCCCCTTCAGCTGATGGAAGGTCATGGGGAAGGTGTGACAGGGAACAATTGGGTGTGGAAGAGTATTTGACATTCCTGTTGTCAAAGCACCGCATTCCCTTGTGTTTGTGCTCCTTTATTTCCTGGGAATCCAACATACCTCCAGCACTGCCCCATGCTGGGACTTGCAGCTTAGCACTGGTAATACCTTGCAACTAAGCACACAGTTTGTGTCCCTCAGCTTTTGTGGTAGATAACTTAATAATTTACTAAGCACAGTGCTGTGCCTGATTCTAAGCTGATCATTTCTTGAATTTCAGCTACTGGTAAAATATTTTCATTGTATTATTATGGATAGCCCCATTATCAGGCCAGAGAATGTGAACCTGATGCCTTTTTGCAGCTTTTAGCATCTGCGTCACTTGTCTCTTGCAAACACAGTACTGTAAGGCTGGAATGCCCAGCTCTGGATTAGAAACTTAATACCTGTCAGGAGCAGCGCACCAAGAGACATTTCAGCTGTTAAATCTGGAACAGACTCAGCAGAAATCATGGAAAATAGCAGCAACGTTTTAGGCCTCGGAAGGCTTAGATCCAGATTTAAAGACATGTCTCAGTTGGTGCTTTAAAGGAAGTATTAGTTATGCAGTTATGCTTGGATTTACCTCCCACCTCTAGTTTTATTTTTATGTAAAATTGTGAAAATGTGCTGACGCACGGTGTTTGCATTTCTGGGCAAACGCATTGCATCAGCTTTTACCATTAAGATTGTTATTGTGTAAAAAGTTAGGTGCAGAGAAAAGGTCAGGTTTTTTTGGTTTTCTTTTCCTTTTTCAAATTCAACGTCCCTCAGTACTTGCACAGAGGACACTTGGCTGCAGAATTGCTCACAGGCACAGACTGGCAGAAGTGATGTTTGCAATGCAAGGAATATATCCAAAATGTCACATTGCAGTGCCAGGAGCATGAGCTCAGCACACGGCTCCCTGCTGCACTGTGCATCCCTGACCTGTGTGACCCGCCTTTGGCAAGACACGGCGCTCCAAGTGCCTCTGCTCAGGTACAGATTTACCCCCAGGACTCTGAGGACTTTGTCTCTCTCTCCTCCACATACAGTGGTGCTTATCTTCTTATCTTATGCCTCTTCTCCATTCTGTAGCTATGGCAAGTCCTGCCATGATGCTGCTCCCTGTGCACTTTGGTGTGTTTTATAAAGCCTGAGGTGTGAAGCACTACTGCATGTAGGGAAAGTGATACAGCAGCCATTGTTTCCTTGGAGAAACTGAAGGAAAGAAAGTTGGAGTGAGTTGTGGGTGATGCAAGAATTAGGAGCAGGCTTCCATTTCCAGTCTCCCAGTGTTTCATCTTCCTTTGTACCCAATTATCTCCATTCTGTGACATGAAGGTGACAGCACTGCAAACTCCTTTGACATTTGCAGAGCACAAGCAGAAGAACATTCAGTGACTCCTGGGCAGATGCCTGCTTAAGGAAATTGGAGAAGGTACCCTTAGGTGCAGAGCAGCTTGCAGAAAGGTTCTGGTGGGGTCCTTGTCACATCATGGGCCCACTTCTCTTGAGGAGCTTAACCTTGCTCTATGCTCAGAGTTTGCTGTAGTTTCAGATGTCTACAGTCAGAAGAGAGAAATTTTATTGTGCTCATTTCTCCACCACTGATTGCCATCTGAACACAGGCACTGGTGCCAGCAGTGCATGGTGGTTAGTTAAACTGTTAAATTTTAGACAATGCCAGAGTGAAAGTGACCTTAAAAATAATCTTTTAACCACAGAATCAGTATAATAGTCCTTATACTAAAATATGAGCAGTAGAATACCAGTTCCTAGCTGGTGTGCTATGTTGCTGCTTAGCGTGAAATCCTAAATGAGGCAGGGGCTCACACAGAGCTGGCGCCCTCTCCTTCCCTCAAGGATGCAGCAGTGTGGGTTCAGGCTGTGGTGCAGAAGAAGCTGTGCTTGGCTGGGAGGAGTATAAGGTACACATATGGTTTCATAGCCCAGCTCATCTGACTTGGTGAGTAGCTATCACTAAGGGGGTGGCTGTGCTTTACAGTCTGGATTAGTACCTCTCCCCCTCCCATCCCTGTGCTGCCTTTGGTACATCTGTCCCTGCAGTGGCCTGATTCAGGGAACCGAGTAGCAGGAAAGTCACCCAGCATTTTGCAGGGCTAATTTTCTGTTGATTTTGAATCTTGAGCTGTCTCCTGAGACATCAGACAGATGCTGGCGCTAACACAAGACGGTGCAATGGGAATAAATAGTACATGAGGGGATATAGAGATGTCCTTTTGTGCAGCAGCTGGCTGTTAGATTGTATTATCTGTGCTCTCTGCATCCTGAGTGTTCATAACAGAAAATGCCTCAAATTCCTTCACAGGAATATAGGTGTGAGAGATACTTCAGTGGGAGATAATAAAATCTGTTTTCTGGTGCTGATTTTCTGAGGAAAACCAGTTGGAAACATGTTTGTGTGTATTTAATAAAGCAACTGCTAGACTAGAGCATAAATATAAAGCTATATAAAGCTTATATCAGTTTATGAACCTTAGTGCTTACAAATGGATGTGAAAGCCTTTAGTCTCTCATACTCTCAGTATCCCATCTCACACAGTGAAGACTGTCAGTGCTTAGACAGCATTCAAGCAGCCTGGAGGGGCTGCATAGCCAGCTAGGTACCCACAGGAATCTGTGTAAAAGTGCCGAGAAATTTCTTCACAAGAGATTTAGCACTTAATATGAAAGCACTTTGATTTAGAAGGGCCAGATGTGCTACTTTTAACTTCTGATGGACTGTTCACAAAAACAGTCTTTTCTGTGGTTTTTGGTCTTTGCTAGGAATAGAGAGAAAAGCTGCTGGGAATTCATTATTTATGCTTAGATGCTTCCTCCTTTTCCAGACACTTGTCCATGCTGAAATACCTGGTTGATTTTGAAAGAAACAATTTTCATTCCAATGAATAAACATCTTACTATTAACCTAATTTAATTTTTATGGAGTATAATGGATCATGGCATATAAAAAACTTAAAAAAAATCTTTCACATCTGAGTATAACTGTAGACTCAGAATTTCATCAGGTTTATCTCCATGAGTGACATTTATAAAGAATACTTTCACAGTGGGATAGTCAGTTGCTTTTTATACTTGAAGCATCACTAGAAGATAGCAAATGGATCTGAATCCAGATTGTATATTGTTATGTTTTTTAAATTCCCTCTTCACTTTCAAATCATAGGGACATTGTTCTCTTCTGTGTCAGGAATGAGAGGGAGGTTATGTTTTGTTAATGCCAAAAAGTCATCACTCCTAGACACCAACTAGTTAGCCCCAACCCAAGGACGTGTGCCATCTAATTTCTTGTATCACTGTTTACGTGTATTTTCTCTCATCATCACTGTTCTTGATTGAGTCTCAGCTTGGTAAATTCTCTCTGCACTGATGTATAAGAAAGTATTATTGCTGCTCTGAGAAACCTACATTATATGAAAAAAACCCAAACAAACAACAAACCAGCATCTGCCATCATCTGCCTTTATTTTTTTGGTTGTTGGGTAATCTTTTAATCCAGTAATTTTTTATAAAAATCTTGCAGGTGGTACATGCCAGATGGACTTTTTGCAGAGATTAAGTGAAGGATCATTTATCAAGCAGCTGCATCAGGAAGGATTTTTCATGTGTGAGGGAATGTACAAGAAAAGGCATGACAGCACTTGTGCCCTTATTCCTGTAATTCTCTGCTGGATCAAGTTTAATGGATTCAGAGGGTATTTGATTTTATCAGTCATTAAAATCTAAGTAGTAAAATCTAATCATTCTTAGCTAATGTTTCAATTAAAAATCAAAATATCTAAAGCCTACCTCTTGTATGTGCTCCATGCCATTGTGTTCTCTAATAGGCCATTTCTTAGTAGTCTTTGAGTCCATTTAATGAACTGTGTTGTCACCCAGTGTAACTGTAGGTCTTGTGAAGTCCCAATCCAACAAACACATCTGGTTAACTTCATCGCTGTGTGGTAACTTGTGAAGGAAAGCCAGCCATTTGCCTAAAATCTTGTGATAGGAGCTAAGGTTCATTACGTTTCTCTGAAAATGCAAGATCCATCTTGGCATCTTATGTGACCATACTGCATATCCAGTGCAACAAGTTTATCAATGTTTAGAATATAAAAGTTAAAAGTGAAAGATGGCAAATCTTTTTCCTCGTGATGCTGTCAAAGTACAGGAAACAACCTAAGGTCAGGTTGATGCTATGTGGACTCCTGTTCAAAACTGCGGCCAACCTACCTTGGAGGGATGTTGATATTAAGAAAGAGCAACCATATAAAAACAAATATAAAACTATATCAATATATCAAAAAGTATCAAATTTGCACAAACTGATACCCTGGCTTAGACTTTCAGTATACAGTAAAAAGATGTAACCTGGATGCAGGCAGAACTGCTGTTGCACTTTCAGCTTTGCCAGAAGTTTAGTCTAGACATAAAAATGTGTTTATAAAGTACTGTTGGGATGCTTGGATTAATGATTCTGCTGGTTTACATGTTGCAAAATTAATCACACTGAGGTAACAGTGCACTTAACTCCTTTGGCATTATTTGAATTAGATTTCACACTACTGAGCTGATGGTCTTGTGACACAACAGAGCACTCATCAGTTCCATGTGGGTGATGTGTGCACAGTGGAGGGATAGCTCAGTCTTGGTATATTTGTACCATGAAAAGAAAGAGTTTACTTGGTGGGAAATGGAAAGTTGATAATCTTAATCCAGTCCCCTCCAGCTATCATGAAAAATACTGGAAGAAAATAAAAAATCAAACAAAAGCCTGATATTCTTCATTTATTATAATTTTAACAACATGAGTAGATTGAAATCTGTAAGCAAAGCAATTACATGAAGAGGGTCTAATAAAGTTGTTCAAGCTACAACCTACTTTGATGGTTGAATCAAACTGAATAAAGCAGGCTGCTTGGATGGGTTTTTAGCTTCCACGAACATAATTGGCAGTGACATCTTTTACTTTAATGGCAGTGGTCTTCTGAGGGCTGGGAGTTTCATAATCAGCTGAAAAAAAAAAAAAAGATAAAAATTGGTCACTACTACGAACAGAAAAATTGCTGAACCATGTGAACCATGTTCTATCCTCAATTCAGCTGGTGAAATCTCACCATCTTCAGCAAGATCTGATTATTTTAAAATTCTCCCTGGCCTGAGCAGAAGAGCAAGTCAAAATCTGTGGATCTGATTCTCACAGGTTCCATGAAAAATCTTAAGAGTCGGAGCCACATTTCTTCACAAAAGGTACAGTCAATGGTCCAGATTCCATCCTTGGACTTCAGGGGGAACTTAGAAGCTTAGAAAGGGAGTTTTTCCAGGATCACAGCTATAGTATTTGGACTGTATTGAGGGAGGAGGAGGGATGGCATAACGTATTCATATGACAAAACAGCAACACATCTGCTTTGCAGCCACTAATGCAGCCCCTGGTTTTTTATATTTATAATTAACATTATAAGCCCCCTAGCTTTTTAATATTGAATTTCAAATCTTCAGAGAAGTGAAACTCATGGCATGTTCCCAAACCATGTCCTTCTGTGATAGTGCTGGAAACCACCCATCTCCAATATATCAGGAATCTCTGTCTGATGGGATTTGGTGTGTTCTTCCCCTTTGGCAGCTTCTCCAAACATCACCATCTACCAGCTAGCCTTATTAAACATGAGAAACACCCCAGTCCTCCTGCTTCCAGCAACCTCATAACCCCTTCCCAAGGAGAGTGATCTCCATCCTTTTAAGAACAAGTACCTGCTTTGCTCTCCATCCAGGAGGCAGTGATATGCAGCAATGTCTTTCTCCAGCTGTTGTTTGCTAGTCAGCAGATTTTCACGATCCCTCTGCTGCTGCTCAGTTTCTACTTTGATTTCTCCCATCTCTGCCTCCAGCTTGGAAATGACAGAGCCCAGGTTCTGCAGTTCGATGTCATGCCAGTGCTTGGCGTCATATAAAGAGTTCTCCAGACCCCTCTTCTGCAAGGGCAGGACAGCAGACAATAAATCAGTCAATTTCCATATGCTTCATAGTGATTTTTATTCTGGTTTGACCAATATCTCTATTGACTATATATATTTAGAGAATTATTTTCTTAGCTACCTTGATATTAAGTATTGTCATTACAAAAGTTGAAGCACTTGTACAAGGTGCAGATACTCCTCACATTGTCTGGTAGTACACTACCAAGCAATCTCAGTGAGATTGAATATGAATACACTGAAGATGGAAATTTGGAGCCTGGTTTTCAAATGTGGTACACTTAGAGCACCATTTCAGTCAAGAGCAGCCCAGAGATGTCTGGCATCTCTGGAAATGATCTCTGGTGGAAAATGGGATTCATTCTTAACTCTTAATCCCAAGACAGGAATGTTCCACTCAGAATGTGTGTTGAGTTTGCAGAGAATACACCCACTGAAAACCCAGCATTCCTTACCAAGGTTCTCAAAGATTCAGTTTCTGCTTGCAAGCTCTGTATTTTGCAGGCAGTTTCATGGAACTCGGTTCTGAGGCCCTCCACAAGCTCTTCCTCCTGGGTTCGCACAGCAGCCATCGTCTCAGCCTGTTGCTGGTGAAAGAAGGCGACTGTCATCACAGCATACGCAAGTTATGGTTTAGCTTCCTTACATCCCAAACTGACAGTAATATTTTCACAGTTTGTGGCAATTCTGACTCTAAGTTTGATTCCTGTGTATTAAATCCCTCAGTTGAACAATTCTGGATACTTCTTAGTGTCAAAATTATCATATTTTCTGGGCATTTACTGTAAAATGGCTTATGCATACAAGCGTATTTGTGTTATCCATGTCAACAACAGCTGTTCAGAATTCATACTTGTATGTTTAAAGTTATCTCTAAAGAGAAAAACATTGCTGTAATTGTTCATTTTATAGCCATACTATATTTCTTAAAAAGTTGTGTGTCTTCAGAACTACTCATACCTTAATTTCGCACATAAGATTCTATGAGTCAGACAGCAAGTCATATCACAGGGGTCAAAAAAAAATTCTGTTAATTAAGTTGTAAGTTAATTATGCTGTTTCCTGCTCTTGTGGCTTGGGGGATTTTATATGTGTTTAGTTCAGATTCCTTGAAAATAGGTGAAGGAGAAAGTACCTTAGTAAAAATAGAATTTCTATGCTTTTTAACAAGGGCTGAGATCAAGGTTTCTCTGCCCAGGGCTCTCTAGAAAATACAATTATTCAGCCACAATCTACATTTCTTGTGGCTGATGCTAAAATTAAACTATGCAAAATACTTCCATCCCACTCTGAAACTTCATCTTGACCCTGTTCTGCTTTTCTGATTATACATTCTTTTATTTAAAAAGTAAGATCGAATTTTAAAAAATCTAGGACCATACACCAAAAAAAGTTTTGTTTTTTTTACTACCATATGAACCCCACACCTTGCACATCGTGAATTAAATAGCCTCAGTGGTAAAAGGTCATTTAAGTACCAAGTAAGTCTCAAACACAAATTTAGATTTAAGAACCTGTATTGCAGAGGGCTGATTCCAAGCACCAAACCTGCCCTTTCCAGAAAATTGCACAGATCCTGTGTTTTCTGGAAATGCTTTGTTGGGGCTTGTGCCAGAGATATAATTCTACCTCTCTATTCCTGGTGAACCAGTGATCATGGACCTGCAACTCTTCAGGAAATTGTGTCTCCTAAGTGGTGTTAAGAGTGTAGTCTGCACCTGCTTAGGCTATGAGGACTGCAGATGTCTCTTTAAAAAGAGAAACACAGGGAAGGGAAGGTGTTATAGCCTATACCCATTACCAGAAGCCTGGCTTTCACATTTACCCTGCTGGTGGCCCAAATGCTACCTATAAATCCAGCTTGCCCACACCACAGGTGGCATTGAAGCCCTTCCAGGAGCTGCCTTAAGCTGTGAACCTGACTGTAGTGGTGTGAACAAGAGAGCAGGCAGATGGAGTAGATGGAGATGGCTGCACCAGGTCCTAAACACTGAGGAGGACACAGCAAGTGAGCACACGCTGAATGTACTCTAAAGCTTTTGGGACACACAAGGTTTCCCCACCCTCCTTACAGGATTACCAGCCCAAGTGTCCATGTGTGAGGCCCTGCTGGGCATGACACTTGGCCTCAGCTTTGGGGTTCCTTCTGTGGAGAAGTGCAGAAGTAGTCCGTGTGTCCTCTTCAGTAGGCAATTCATGTTTTCTGGGGACTTTTCCCAAGATGCTTCATGAGGTAAAGGCTATACATGTGGTAACCACAAACAACTGGATTAATGGAGGGAGAGGATGAAATCATCTTCCTAAGTCTTTATCATGTTGGTGCTTGAGTTTCCTAGGAATCTGTGGATTTCAAATGTCTGTACAGCTCCAAGCCAAGCATTGTGCATGAGCGCAGAATCCCTCAGTAGTCTGTTTTTCATGGAATCCAGATAATGAAAGAATGATTAGGAATGGAACACCAACACCCAGAGTAGACCAGCATGGTATGTGAAGAAAGACGGTTACTTTGAAAAGCTCTTGAGAGTTCTGGGAAAATTTTAGCCAAATGAGAGAAACTGGCATAATTCACAAGATTCTTCAGAACCTAATATGAGGACAACAGAGAAAGCTGTGTAATTGCATGCTCAGGGAAGAATATTTCCATGGGTCAACAGCTGGTCAAGAGACAGAACATAAAGAGGACAATTAAGGTCTAGTTCCATTAAGACAGAAGCTTAACAGCTTGATGCCTCAAGGTCTACTGCATTGGGAATGAAGCATGAACTAGAAGGATTTATGGATGACAGAAAACTATACGGATTAGCAATGAGCAGGGGTGGATGTGGATCAAACTACATTAATGAACAGCACATCAGTAAGTAAAGCATCTTTCCAGGGAAAAACATTAAATAGCATGCATGTCTTGCAAGGGTTTGAATCACCCACGTCAAATTGGGGAAAGATTTTGACCACTAGAGACAAAAAAGTGTACAGGTGAAACCAATGGACTTGAGTTTTGAGGTTACTCATCTGAAAAAGGCCTATGTGAAACCCCATTAAATATGAATTTAAATTGGTGTGTTTTGGTGGCCAAATATCCTTGAAAAATCTAGCCAAGATTGCAAATCTAGTCACAAGTCAAAGCAAGGTAATTAGTCAGAAAATATCAAAAATACTGCCCTCATATCTAAGTCAGTGCTAGGACATCAAACATCTTGGTCTGAGCTGGTCACAGGTACATCAGAGAGTAGGTGCAGAAAAAGGAAACTAAAATATTAGGGATCAAGCAAACCTCACAGAGAGACACTGAAAAAACTGGTAATGAAGAGCAAAGGAGTGCAGGGAACTGCTCCCCCTCCTGTGATGTCACAAAAGAGCAAGGGCGAGTTTTTTTCTGTGTGGATAACCAAATGATACAATTTAACTACAAAAGATGATATAAAACCACAAGATTAGTTGATAAAAGGTAAACTCTTGTCATCTGTATAAATAGTAGTAATCTGAATTGATCTGTGCCTGTAGGAGATAAGGGACACAAAACTGCGTCATTTGGGTTTAATTTGTGGAAAAAAAGCCCCTAGAATGTCTTACCAGAATCTGTGCAGAACCAGAACCAATCATTCCAGAAATCTGTGATATTCTGTTTCTTTGTTCCATCAAAAAACCAAACCAAAACAGGAACAATAGGCTAAGATGGCTGAGTAGGGGTGGGTTGGGTATCAAAGACATGACAGAGCAGTGTACTAAGAACTGTCAATTTTCTCCCCAAAAGATATCTCTGAGTAGCTAAAAGACCAGTTATTGAGGGTATGAAAGAAGAAGGAAGAAAGAAGTTGTAAGGGAATTTTTTTCACAGGAGAAGGGGGACGAACAGCAGGACAGGCAAGCAGGAACACTGAAGAATTTGGTGCCATCAGAGTGATGTTCATTTTGCTGAGACCTGGCAGAGTGGGTCAGGAACAGATTTTTCTGGGGAAAGCTCAAAAGGCTACTGAGGATGCCCTGGCTTTTCAGGGCTGCATGTGCTCTGTATGGAGGCATTCTCCAGGCTCGTGTAGTTTTTTACTGTGTCACTCACTTCCTTTGGACTGTATGAGCTAAAAATCAGACCCCACAGACTAACTTGATTTGCATAATAAGTCTGGCATTC
Source organism: Cyanistes caeruleus (assembly GCF_971803275.1). Taxonomy (NCBI): domain Eukaryota; kingdom Metazoa; phylum Chordata; class Aves; order Passeriformes; family Paridae; genus Cyanistes; species Cyanistes caeruleus. Next base: position 109,002,130 of record NC_141701.1, read on the forward strand.
TCACAAGCTTGATGGGACTTCTGGGATAAACCCCTCTGCTTGGCTTCTTGTATGTTTCCTAGAAATTTTGTTATCACTGTTGTCACAGGATTTTTTTTCTTTATTTTGAAAATTAACTCAGAGCTTGCACATATGTTTGCAAACATATTTCTTGGTTTTGTTGTTTTTTCTTGCTGTTTCGATACCCCTATACCTCTCATGGCAGCTCTTTACCTTGGAACAGGGGAGATAGTCTATATGGTTTTGCTAAGTATTTCAACAGTGCTGCAGCAGTTATGATTTCACCAAATTACATGATATGCTGAGTTGGAAGGAACCACAAGGATCATCGAGTCCAACTCCTGGCTCTGCACAGAACCATCCCCAAGAATCACACCATGTGCTTGAGAGGATTGTCCAAATACTTAGTGAACTCTGTCAGGCTTGGTGCTGCTTGTCAGGCTTGGGGAGCCTGTTCCAGTGCCCAAACACCCTCTGGGTGAAGAACCTCTTTCTAACATCCTACCTAAACCTCCCCTGACACAACTTCAGGCCATTCCCTCAGGTCCTGTCATTGGTCACCCGAGAGAAACAATCAGTGTCTGCCCCTCCTTTTCCCCTCAGGTGCAAGTTGTAACTGCAATGAGATCTCCCCTCAGTCTTCTCCAGACTGAACAGACCTCAGCTGCTCCTCACCAGGGTTTCCTTCAAGGCCCTTCACCATCCTTGTTGCTCTCCTGATTTACTCTGTCATGCTCTGCTGTAAGAGTCAACTCAGAATGAGATGGCTTCTAACATCATCCACTGAACTTAATGCTTCAGCTGTGCAAAAATACTTACTTCAGCCAGACACTTTGGAAAATGAGTGACCCTTCATGACAGAGAAAAACCTGCATTAATAGGCCGTCTCAGACTCAGCCTCAGAAGAGGAGAATCCCTGTTTAAAGGGAATGGCTATTACCATCACTTTTCATTTCTAAGTTAATATCTAGTTTTCCCGCTGCTGCCAAAGGAAGCGAAACCAACAGGGAGTGTAGAGGGCAATGTGTTTTGCCCTTATTTATGGACCCTTGTAAATTATTAAGTGGAAGAACAGCCCTAGTAAGAAGGGTAATAACAGTGGCTTATCCTACACAAAAGGTGTAAAGGTATCAACTGATTAAGTTAGTTTTCTTAGTTTTCTTAGCCAACATTTCAGAGCCTTGAAAGGCTCCCGCAGATACTGGCGATATGAACAGGGCCATTTCCACCAGTGCTTAACTCTGTGTATCCCAAGAAGCCTTTATATTTATAAGTGCATTCTCCTTTGGAATTGGACCAAAATACTTGAGATTTTTAGCATCTTTTCTATTTCAAGAAAACACCAAAAAACACCCAAAGATATTGCAGAATATTAGAGAGATTTTGTGTTTGCTTGATACCCTGTGATGTTGGAGTGGGTTACAGAGTGCTGACCTTGGTACGGAGCAGGGCACCTGTCTCAGCACGATTCTTTTCAATGTCTCTCTCCCAGTGGATTCTGATTTTTTCCAGAATGTCATCCAGGCCACTTCCCAGGGGAACATCAAGTTCTTCCAGCTGAGATCCAGCAAGCTGCTTGTATAACACCTTCACATCCTTGAACAAAAATAACAAACATAAAGAAAGTGAACTGGAATTGAATGGTATCTTCAGAGAAGCTCGAGGAAGAGCTCTTTTGGTGCCACAAACAGAGAAATTAAATTTGGTCCCAAAAGGTATCTCTGCATTAATGATTTAGTGCACTGAAGGGTTTCTCCTTCAGATGTGGATTTGCCTTGCTTCTGCATGGGGTCTCTTCCTGCTGATCTAGGGTACTGGAAGAGTTTTCCCCTTGGTGGAAGGAGACTGAAGCCCTGCACCAAGGCAGTACCTGGAGCAGCCCTCTCAACAGTGGCAAGTTTCTCCAGCAGCCAGTGCTTGACACATGCATGCTGCGTAGATGGGACCCAAAATCACTACATACATTGCCAGTAAAGCTGCAGTGTGGACTTTGGGCCAAGGAACTAAGAGTTTAAAGGTTATCAAAAACTCCTCCCTTGCTGCTGCACTATGCAGGAGCATGGGCCTGCATCTACTGGCAGATACAAGATGTGCAAAGCAGCAGGAGCTCTACAGCCTCACAGCTTGTGTGAGACAAGTGTGTGTTTTATGCACATGCATGTTAGATGAAGAGGATTTTCCTCTGTGGCAGCATTCTGCTCCTTCTTTACATTTAAGTGCTCCAAAACCATGTAACCAGTAGAGAATTATCAGGTCTAGAATTGCACACTTAAAGGTAGCACATCGTGTTCAGGGACACAAGAATAAATGAGATTTTCATATGTATCTTAACTGTCTGGCACTGCAGTCTTTTTATATCAACCTGTTTATCTGTTATTGGCACAAAAAAAAAGGTAGTGTAAAAGCATCTGGGAATTGTATTTGTAAGCAATGGCCTCTGACAGTGACAAGACTGGAAAAAATGGATGGGAATTATGTGAATTATGAATCTGCAAGAATGCAAATGTCAAAATGTGCCCACTCCAAGTTCACAAAACCTTCAAAAGGACTTGACATGGATTTGGTAGTGAGAGCACCAGTGGAAAGAAAGGTTTGAATTAGTTCAGGAAAGTCCTTGGGACTTTATTGTGCCAGAGCTCAGCAATAGTTGCTTCTAGCCTTTATTCTGTGACTTCTCTTAAGCAGCTTCCCCTGGTGCTGCTGCCATTGGAAAACCAGGCCTGTGCTGAAGTGGTTCTGCAAATGCTCAGGTATTCCCAAAAGGTAAAGAGCATCTTTCCACTCTGCTTTCCATTCCTTGCTGGCTACATGAGGATCAAGAAGGACAGGTGGTGTTCTCATTATGCCATAGGTACAGACAGAGAACAGCATCAGCACCTGCTTTTTTGGTTTCACAGCAGTCATTGCATTACTTGGAGGTTTAAAGAGGATCTTGTTTATTTCTATCATTTTTTTCTTTACCCTCTTATCTAAAACAACTGCCATCTTCTGCCATGCACTGGTCATGAAGCCACTGGTTATTTTCTGCAAAATGCCAGCCTTGGAATTAGACTGATGCAAGTAGAGAGCTGGTGATGCAACCTCATCTTGGCAAGCCAGTGTTGCTGAAATCTTGTGGTTGGAGGAACAACTAGTAAGAAATGTAAGGCAGGATAGTATCTTGCTTTCATGAACCATCACAATTCAAGCTTTATCTTACTTTTGAGGCACCAGCACAGTTGTTTGCTGTCCCTTATGAGGGATTAGTAACAGCTCCATATTAAAGTCCCCATGAATAAAGATGCTGATTTGTGTTCAGTCCTGAAATCCCTGCTGAAGGAAGTAAACCACCTTCATGCAAATAGTGTTGGTGAATGTAGTAAGTAGGAAAGTATTGCAAAATTGCGCAGTATGGGCTTCTCTTCTGGCAGGTTGTCTGTGGGGGTGCATCCTCTCCACCCACTCAGGATCCTCTGTGGTTTCAGGAATTCTTTATAGACTTCAGCCTTAATCAATCAATAGCTCCTGAGCAATTAAGCTTCCCTTAAGTTTATCAGAAACACTGTCTGTTCCTAGGAGCTTCTGTTGCCTAACAAACTTCTGTTCCCTAACTAAGGACAGGGACAAGATAGTCAGCTATCATAACCTTGGAATATAATTTGTCTGAATCATAGCCCAAGTGGAACAATGTTTTTGTTACCATACTTCTGAGGAAAACTCCAATAATTACCATCTTGGATTACAGCCAGGATGGAGATTGGCAGATGACTGGAGCCAATCATCTTGGGACAGTAGTCCTGAGTGAGGCCCTTTGAGATCTCCTGGACTGCAGTGGGCTGTGAGCAGCAATCTCCCTCTTACTGGGACACCTCTTGGAGCCAACAAGCTCTCGAGTTTGCAATACTCAGTACTTGTTCCCAAAGTGATGCTGATGGTGGGGCCTGGGATATCCCCACTACTCCTCAAGGCTCAGCCCTCACCTGTTGAGAGATGCAGAAGCATCTGATTTGAGTATTGCACTGAACTTGAGGGAAATTTTTAACAGGCACCTTTGTACAAACTTCTTCATGTCTGTTTGTGTGAGTGTGTGAATAGATTTAAATACCCTATAGCAAGTATAATATGAATACTGTCATCCCAGATCTACAGTCAAGTTACTACCATGCTTATATGAAATCCTATTGGATCATTTTGTAAATGTTAAATTAGACAGTAATCAGGTGCTGACAAATCCTTTAGCTATAAACCATTGACCAAATCTGAGGTAAAGTTTGGACTCAGCTGCACCTAATCTCCATCAAGAGTGTAGAAAGCAAGGGTATCTGCTCTGAACCTCAATGAGAGGACCTCCCCTAGCCCTTTTGAATCTTTGTCCTTTGGCACCTTTACTCTCTGCATCCCAAATTTCCATGTAAACCATTCTAGATTGACTCTAATCCAATTTTCCTTTGTGAGCTCCATTATAATAAAATGAACCTTCCCATCAAAGTTAAATTGCACTTTCACATCTCATATTAAATCTGCTTTTGCCAGCACCTTTGATGATGATTCTTTAGAGCCACTTCTTCATGCCACTGTCCCTGGGACTTGCTTTAGTGTTGTGCTTCTCAAGAGAGATTCAGTTTTGGGAACCGAATGCCTTGCTAAGCCAAGCAGGGTATTTTCATAAGAACCTGGTTAATGCTCAACATCAGTGCAACAGGACCAGAGCTGGTGCCTTGCACCTGCACTTTCTCCTTTCATCAGATCTCACTGCTGAGACGTCCACATACATCACTGTTGCAGCCCCTGGACCATCACATGGTGTCTAAGAAGAAGAGATGGCATCTCTTCCATGTCACATTTATCAAATGAGAAAGAGTTAACACCTACATGTAAGTAATTTGATAATGCCTCAAGGGTTAGTCCCCAGAGTTAAAACAGAAGAAAGAAATAGGAGTAGGTTTCAGGAAAACCCCCCCACCCAGTCATGGCAGGAGGAGTTTTAATGTTTGCTTTGCACTAGATGTATGATACCAACCAGATGAAACAGGCACACATTGGCTTTGCAGTGTCCCAAGTCTGGACTTACTTCTTCATGATTCTTTGACAGCAAAGTTAGTTCTTCCTTCATGCTTTCTATCTGACTCTCCAGATCCATTTTAGTTAAATTAGCATCATCAATCACTTTATATAGGGAATTAATTTCATCTTCCACTGCCTTTCTAAATGGCTGCTCATTTTCATACCTGCAAAGAAAAAAAAAAAAGCAAAGCCAAACTTCAACACAGCCCAGCTCAGCAAGTAAAACCTGTCTTTTTTTCTGAATGACACTATTTCTGCTAATTAGCAAATGTGTCCCAGACAGAGGCACAGAAACACAGACAGTTTACTTTGCTCTCACTTTGTTTCTTCATACGTGAAGTTAACAGCCCAAAGTACCCTGTCATTAATTCAGAGTGTAAGAAAACAGGCCAAGTTAGCAGTATGTGCTATGATGGTTATCAAGATGATAGGATTCCAGAAAAAGCATGGAGAGGCTAATGGTTTCTTGCTAGATCTGATATTTATATACAGTATCACCACAGGTGGCTTTTTCTCAGTTGTCTTGGCAGTAAAATGAGAATACATACTCACTTGTCTACATAAAAACCTTTTAGAGCAATGGTTAAAGAAAAAACATGCACACCAAGCATTACTTTTGCTAACAGACATGCTGATGGAAGTCAGGTCTATGTTCCAGGGTCCTGGCCCATCCCTAAGACCAAATGCCAGCAGAATCAAAGAGGAAATTTCTGTGGTTGCTTTGTCAGCTAGAATTGCTGCTGGAACAAACAGCTCATTTCCAAACCATGGCTGTAATGGCAGGGAAATTTTGGCAAGCAGTTTCTGTTCCACAGCACTGCTTTCTGCACTGCTCTTGCTTGTAACTTTTTGGTTTAGGCTTTCCATTGAAAATGTGGATTGCACTGTGAATCTCCTTGGGTGGGAGACATCTGTTCCAAACCTGTCCAGCCTGGGGACCTGGTGGCCAGGAAGGTTAGACAGAAGGGGTTGGCAGGTTAGTTCGGAACCTGCTTCAAAAACACTTTGTTCCTTGATAGCCACCTTCATTGCTGGGAGTTTAAAGCTTGGGAGAGCTAATCCCAGGAGCTTTCACTGTGCAGTAGATTGATTCAACATTGTTTTTAGTTATGTAGACTGCTTGTCCAAGTCAGCTGACACTTCTAAAAAGTATTTTTTCAAAACTGCATAAAATATAACATAACTTTCTGGATGTAAAGCCAAACAAGTATCTCAGAGTTGTACCTTTCTGAAATAAAAGGCAAACCTAAGAATGACTAACACATTTTGGTTTTATGGTTAAATAAAATAATGCTAGAGAGAGAGAAAAATAAATTTAAGAGATGATAAAAAACATGGGATATAAAAATCAATTACTTTGAAGTATGGTTTTTGTGTCAGAGCTTGCAAAAGCTATTTGTAAATGAATGAGACCATTATGAGTAAAAAAAGCTAGAAGGATCATGTCTCCTGAGTAAAAAGCTTCATGCACTCATACACATGACTATCAGGCTTTTCAAACAGAAAGACAATAAAAAATTGTTTTTTATTTAGTGTTTAAAATCTTCTTTTATTACTTAAATTTCTCAGTAAAGGGAAATCAGCTCAGCCAGTTTCTGTTTTCTTGTCTAATATTTCCACCCTGATGTCTGTAGTGGCGCAGCTTTTGCTTTGTGGCAGTAGCAGCATGATTGTAACTTCCACAACCACTTTGTTTTGGTACTGAAGTACTGAAAATTACAACTAAAAAGCACATGGAAGTTGCCCCTTTATAAAGTGCCAACCCAATTTTGAATGAATACTGGTCTCCCAGTGAGAGACCAATGTCTGTGTTAAGACAAATGTGTGTGTTAAGAATAGCTTAGGTCCATTTTGCTTGTGCTTGTGCACATTTTTGTTACTATGAATCTTAAAAATCTTCCAAAATAACATTAGCACCATCATTATTTTTCTCCCAAATCAGGGTGTTGAATATGAATATGCCTAATAACCTAAAAAACAAGTGCATTCTACTCCCTAGCATTATACCCCTACAAATTAAGTGTTCACAAAGGCAAAGTTTAAAGAAAGTGGCCAGCTGGGTGCCACCACAGGACTACCTGTCTTTAAAATCTTCAGCACAGGCTTGAATGTTCTCGGTGTGCAGCATGAGACGAGCATTTTCAAGGACTGCTTCACCCACCTAGAAGAAAGATACAACAGAGCTCAAGCAATGAAGAGCTTCAGCACACGTATCTTAAGCAGACGTACATCTTTGATTCTGAAAATAATCCTTCATCCTAGGGCTGTTCAAGTGACTCATTCCAGATAACTTAATCAATTATTTTTGTACACATAAGTTCACAAATTCTCCACAAATAGGCTGTAATTTGCCATCAAACTGCTCATTCCTCCTAAGCCCTCATCTTCTTGTAGCAACACATTTATTCTGATCATCAGCTCTTTGCAAGGGGCAAAATTCATTGCTGTGCTCAAGGTATTTTCATCATTTAAGTCCCACTTATACTTTCTAGATAGAATTTAAGCAGCACTTAGGCAGTTCCTATTCTACTTCCCATATTAGCAGTCCTCTTCAGGGTCATCCTCCTCAGGGAGCCACGGAATACTTGTTGCTCATGCTGCCTGTGAGCCCTCCTCAGCTCCCAGAGCATTGTTTTCCTTCTCCTGTGGGATTCTCTAGGCTCTTGCAATAGATATGAGACCCGAGAAGCCTTCAAAGATTATTACACTGATTGGAAAGATCGTGCAAATCGGACTGTGGTATCCTGTCTGGGCTGCATCTCTAATGTCTAAGAGGCACTTGAGGGGTAAGTAAACCAGTAAGGCTTGTGACTTATCAGCTTGCTGTGATTCAGGAAGGTTATATAAAATGATAAAAAGCTAAAACAGACCACTGCCTGCCCTGGAGTCACACGTGCACTGAGCTATGGAGGTGACCAAAGACATGTAGAATTCAGTACCAGGCTTAGAGTGATCACCTCTCAAGTAACTGTCTTGGAGCTCCAGTCGCCCCATGATCCATGCTGTCACTCTGGAAAAGCTGAACTGAACTTTTCTTTGATCTTTTTCAGGAGACACTAAAGAAGATTTGCAGTTAAAACTAAATCACCTCATGAATAAGATCAGATTTTAAGCTGTCCAGAAGAGCTCTTGAAGCAGAAAAATCTTTATTTAGATAATTAAGTCTGTAACTAAGATTGCAAATTACCCAAAGCGTTCTGCTCCTCCAAGGTGAAACACACCATGCAATGTGGAAACATCAAAGCTGCATCCAGACAAGTTATCTCAAGTGGATATCAAGTAGGATTGTTGCCCTGTGTTGCCTCATGCCCTGAGGCTCTTTGGTCACAGGGTGGAGGTGGGCATGCAAAGCTGAAGTTTCTAGGTGGTCATTAACATTTATCCTCATGGAGAGTGGCTTACTACTCCAAATGTCTTACAAATGTTTGGTCCAAAAAGTGTGTAATACCTGAAGGCATCTGATAAGGAGAAATGTGGAGAAATGCCCTGTTCCTTCACTGTCCATTATGTCCATCATGGATCAGAAAGTTAAAAGCACTCTACTTCTTTTCAATTTGATGAAGAACAAGAGTTAAAAAAGTTTTTTTTCTTAATTTTTACCTACTGCTACAAAAAAAAAACACAAACAGGGAAGGTGGATGGGGCTGGAGCTTCTTTCACACCATTGCATAGGAAACCTATTTTTCTTCAACAACTGTGGGATTTCTTGGCCAATTCAAATAATATGATAGAGGGATAGGCCATCTCAGAGACATCCAGTTCTAAAACTGTTCATGCAAATAGCATCTAGACAGAGGAGAGAGGTTCTGTAGATACTGCTGCTCAGGGGAAAAAAAAGAGCCTCAATTGCAGCATGGAAAAACTGGGGAGTGTGGCAAAAGCGCAGGACTCAGAGATCTCTTTGCCACAGGTGTGTGCAAAGAGATGATCCCTCACCACACACCAGCCAGCTCTGTTATCCAGCACACAGTACAGAAGAATTCTGTGTGCTCATTTGCACACAGAACTGGCTTCTCTTCATTGTTCAACCCCTTGTTTCCTTCTCCCTGATTTTTGCAGCCCCACTTTACCAGCACTATCCTAACTCTCCAAACCCTGGCTTGTCCATCTGTGGCATTTCAGAGCAGCTGAGCAGAGCTGGGACTTTGGTGACATGCTACTCTTCTGTCCCCAGGTTCCCTTGCACCAGGACACCTGAGTTTCTCCTGAAGGATGGAGAACTGACATTTAGTCAGCACAGAAGTAGAGGGACTTCCTTGACACAAGCTCTGAAATCTTCGTTGCTTTATTTTTCTACTTTTTTTTCTTTATTTTCTTTTTTCCTACAGTAGTTATTTTGTCTTCCTGACAGCTCATACATGTGTGGATCTTCACAGAAGCTTTAATTTTTTTCCCTGCCTCAATCAAGGAGCAGAAATGTTGCCCTGTGATTTGCCCTGCTCTGTTGAAACAGACCCATTTGCCTCTGGCAGGGATTACACACAGTTACAACATCTGACCTAAAGTCTGATGAAAATTAATGTCTTTGGGTGAATTTGGAACATTCTGTGAGCAAAAGTAATATTAAATCCTCTGAGCTGCACAATGTCACTCAGAGGCATGTTAGTAGTGAAGTTTAGGGGCTGAATCCAGTGAGAAAGGGCTTTTGGCCTGCAACAAAAGCAGAAGCAGTCAACAGCTGGTAAACTGCTGCTGCCTGGATTTATGCATCTATGTGGAGACAGACTGGTTTTTAAAAGTGTTTTTCATTAGTGGTTTTGTGGATTTATTGAGGCATTTGAGGTGACTTTTACCTGCCCCACAGTGGATGTCTTTACCATACTCCTGAGGATTCAGTCAATACCCCAACTCTCCTCTTCATAGACCCACAGCTAAAGCCAAGGGCTCAGTGAGAAGGTCCAGGGCTTTCCAAAACTGCACAAAACCCTGAACTATGCCATGTAAGTAAAAACAGTATAACCACCACCTCCCAAACTAATGTTGAGAAGACTTCAGGGATGACTTGCAGTGGAAACCAGCAGGCACCAATTTTTCAGCACTCCTGGAAATCACCTGTGGGCCCTTTAAATCTGACAGTGAACTTAAAAGGTAAGTAATTACACGGTAGTTTCTAACACTGTCTAACATGGTACAAACTATGTTTCCTGAGAAACTCCCTCTGATTTGAATGAACTGTGAAAGCCCTTTCCTAGGCTCCAAAAGAAGAGATCCAAGTCTTCCATCTAATGGCTCTTCTGTTTGATTTAATTCTCCTATTAATCAACAGCTGGATGCAAACACACAGCATTAGTGGGAGAGATTTGTAGCCACTTTGCTGACACACGTACTAAAACACATGATGCAGCAGTTTAGGAAACACTCTTCTTTGTGTCCATTGGGAATGAGAAGCCTTGCAATGCTGCAAGCATTCAGACATTGCCTCCTCTGCTTGTAAAGCAGAAGGCAGTGCTGTCCTGCCTCACATTTCTTCTGGGAGGCTTACGTCACTGATGCTCATGTAGCATTCAAAGAGCCAAAAGGGGAAGAGTTTAAAAAAATTAAATATTATTACTAATAATTCCTTTCAGTCACACATTGTCTTTCAACACTCAGTTCTGTGATGCACATCCACCTTTTGACCACAATTTTTTTCAGCTCTCGAATTAACAGTGAATATTCATGGTATTAAACATCCTAACTACAAAGCAGCAACATTTTTCTTTGATTTCACTGTGATTTTATGGACATGAAAATGCAATGTTAATTTTTTGGAAGAAAAGTCTCATCAAAATCTGCATCAACATACTGGCTCATTTGCTGGATTACAACTGGCATCAAGGATAAAACAGCTGCTTCAAGGGAGTGGGCAGCTGCCAGACTTGATAAACTGTGAAGAGATACAGACACAGGGAGAATTTACTACTAGCAACTGCTAGTGACTAGCAACTTCTAATTTTTAACAGAGATTTGGCCAAATTTGGCACGGCAAGATTCACTGTGCCTTTCAAATTCTTAGCTGTGCTTTATCTGTAGCTTTGTATACTTTTGTTATTCTTACAAATGTCTAAATCCTTTCTGACTGCTATTAAATTTGTGGCCTCAGGTGTGGCCTGTGATAATGAATCCCATGGTTTAATTATTTATGTAATGGAAACTTCTCTGGCTTGTAAGCTCACTTCAGTAAAGCAAATGCCTCCGTGGGGAAAGATCAGATGTCGATCCAGTCTTTCCTTCCACACATGCAAGGAAATAGTTGATACCAGACCATTGCCTCCAACACAGTTTAATTCACAATTAAATCAGGCTAAAAGCCTGCAGCCCACTGCCAAGCAGTAAAGTCTTAATGGTCTTGGTCATGCTTTCCATGTTGAACCCTTTCTCAGAGCCTGAAGGAGGAAACCTCAAAGGCGGCAAGAGCAGCATTTGTTGCATTGCCTCAGGAAAGGTAATACCTGGAGAGAGGCTGAGATTGATGGCTCCTCTGCTGATTCCTGCTGCATCCAGGGAAATTCGACTCCATGTATACATCAAATATTTTCTAAGTACACAGGGCTGCATCAAAGAATGCCTGGTTCTCAAAGCAGGAAGGAGACATCTCTTAAATTATCTGTAAAACTGTAATGTTGCCCAAGCACAAGGAGAAAACCTCACACCACCTCACAGCTGCCTGTGAAGGCAGCCCAAATTTATGCTGTTGGAGGTGGCTGAGAGAAGATCACTACAACTAATTCACTGCCATTCTCTGTAGGGCAGTTGATCAAGCTTTGTGCCATTTTGTAGGAGTTTGTTGTACGCTTACATGAGTAGCAGAATGCTATTTCACCCATTTACAGACACTGATCACGCACTGTGTTGTGCTAGAGTGTGCCACAAGTAACACCCAGCAGCTCTTCTGACCCTGCAGCAAATAAATTAGTGGGTGTGAGTCCAAGTGTGGCAATTCCTCAGGCTGTTAGACCTGTGTGTTCTCCAGGCTTAATATTCACACTGATTAAATGCTGATAGAAAGGCCAAGTGCAAATAAAAGCAGCTCTATTGAAAAACTCTGGAGGTCTTTCAAATGCTCCCAGCCATGCACAGGATGTCATGATCAGTCACAGCAGTGATAAAATTGGTCCAGGATGTTGATGCCTTCTCCTGCTTTTGTGTTTCCTCCTGTGATCTGAACTGCACTGTGTGTCACCTCATAGACGAGTTAAATCTGTGTCTCCCATGCAGCTGTAACTGAACAGTCATGGAGGCTGAGCTACCCTCTTCTCTCTCAGAAACTCAGATTGTTTCAAGCATCCACTTCTCCCAAGTGCTGCCCTGTACCCTGGGAAGAAATTGCCATTGCAAACAGTCTCCTATTCTGCAGAAGAGACACATTTGATTAGAGATAGAGTTTTCCACAAGAAGACCAGGATGAAGCCTGGAGAAGAAGAGTATGCACAGAGTAAAATTTGTATTTCTGTCATGAAATTGTAATTCTGTCACATGAATTCCTCTTGGCAAGGATTTCTCATTTCCCTCTTTTTCTGCAAAAATCCTCTTGCTTTCTGCCTCTCCCAATTAGTGTGTGTCCACCTGCTCTGCTTAAAGCCAGCTGCCCAGGCAGATAATTAACCCTGTGAGCTGGATAGTTGCTTTCCATCATTCAGCTCCCACCAGTGATCCCCTGCTGCAGCCATAGCTCTGACAATTGCAAGGAAACATGAGTGGTTTCTCCTGAGGGACCCTGCACTCACACACACCCTCTGAGTCCCTCACTGACACGTTTTTTCCCTTAGCTCTGAGTTTGGGAGATAGGCTGGTTTTGCTTGCAATGCAGCTACCCGAAATTTGGGATGCTGGAGCACATCCCAGGAAGGGCGGGAGGGAAACGGGACTTCAGGTCTGCTGGGGTCTCTCCTGAGCCACTGCAGAGATGGGCCTGTCACATTTGTGATTTTGAGACCAGGAGAGTCCTTTGAGGCCATGTCCTTGTCTTCTCATTAGCAGGGCAGGAGGAAAGGGCTCCTGCTTAGACCCCTCCCAATTGTGTCTTTCTCTTTGCTGCTCCTTCTTGTTCAAAAACTGTTCCTATCATGAGTGCGTGGGCTAAACCAGGTGCCTGCTTGAGTGTTTTTTTTCCCCCAAAACTTTCATAGCGGCTTTATGCGAATGGCACCGAGGGGTTTTATGGCTGCCAGGGATCTCTCCTCACTGAACCCATGGGCCTGGACAGGAATCAAAATGAGTGCTCAGATTTTACAAGAAGCTGAAAATGGGGTGTGCCACTCTCAAAGAAATCAGGGTGGATGTGGACATCTGCAGAAAATCTGAATATATTTACAAATATTACATTTAGGAATGTATCTGCCAGGTGCCTCTCATTTCTGCTACACCTTGCTCCTGAATGCCTTTTACTTTTCTGTTTGGGATATGTCGTGGCAGGAGGGTTCTGACTTTGTGTGATTCCAGCTGTTTCTGCAGCAACTGATTTTGACATTATTTTAATAAATGTGATGGTTTTGATGTTGATGCTGGCATAATTTTTCCAATTAGCTCCAGGACGAATGAGTTAATTGGTGTTTGGGCTGGATAGGGTTCTACTTTGATTTTTGGTTAAATGCTTAATAAAAAAAGCAAAGCAATCTATTAATCAGAATTTTACATAACAGCTTGGATCACATCCGTGAAAGACAAAACCCACTAAGTGATGCCTCTTTTATTGATTTAATTGAAGCAATTCAGAAAATTTTATGTGTTCTCTGATGTGTTTTGATAGTTCAATAGATACGGATGATGCTAGTCTTTTTCTGTTCTTTTCTATGACACTCACCAATGCTGTTACTACATGGCTTTATTTTTCTGATTTTTGTATAGGAAGAGACCGATGTTCAGGCTAGATCTCATTATGAGATGCTCCTATTCACTCATAAAAAAGAGGCAGAGGCAAGGATGACTACAAAGAAAGGCTGAAAGGAAAGCAATTTGGATGAAAAATTATTACATAGCAGGTTCATCTGCACTGCAATGTTGGGTGTTTATACAATGAAAAATAGAGTAGTCCTTCCTAAAGTACTTATTGGTCCCACATTTTGGTCTCAAACATAAATTTCAGTAGGATTTACAGATAAAGTCTACAACTGCAAAATAGGACACTGGTGTGGAGAACACGGGATGGCAGCTGCAAAGGATTAACTCCCTGTCCTCTATCCAAGTCCCCTTCTTCTCCAGTAAGATCATATGTTCAAAGAGATGGCTTTTTGTACCCCAGATTCAGAACACCCCTTTACTTCAGCAGCTGCTCCCTTCAGGAAGCAATGACATCATTTACTAGTAATAAAAGGTGGAAACTTTAAAAGCTGGTGCTTAACTAGGTGTTCCTGCTGACATGATCTTTGTACAACAGCTTATGCCAACACATTCAGAGTTCAAGCAATGTTTGTGATGTTCTGGGAGAAGACCTGCCGTAATAATACAAGGAAAAACGGGCCAGACCAAGTTAAAACACACAATTGTCCCAGTCAGCTTAAAGTTGGCTTTCAGGCTTTCTGAATACCCAGTGATGGCATTTTCTGTGCCTGCACAGCGCTGCTGGGAAGAGGTGTGAGAGGTGTGCAAGATGCCAGACTCCAGGTCTTTGGAATCCCGTCTGCTCCCACTGGCTGGGAGCTGGGAAGCCAGGCTTGTGTGGTGCACCAAGACCTCAGCAGACAGAGCCCTGTGTCTGCTGCAAGCAGGACATCAGCCTGCAAGGCTTTACTGGCCAGCAAAAGGAACTCCTTCTTGTCCATGAGGTCAATACAGACCTCATTTCGCTGCCTCACAATAAATATTTGTGCCATATGGAGAAGGTGGGAGTAAGGGATGGTAGGGTGGTGGCAAAGGAAAGGAAGGGAGTCACTAATTTGTAACCATGTAATTATTATTTCTAAATAAATGGAGCTTTCGAAAATGTTATTAAGCCAACAAGGGAATAAAGTGAAAATCTGAATTGCTGATTAAAAATAAAACCCACAGCGTGCTTGTAATGATATCATGTTAAATGATAACCTAATTCAGTCCTAGTAGGTTTCTTTCAATAATTTTGATACTCAGTGTAATAACCACAGATTTAAAAGAAGAAGGGAAAAAAAAAAAAAAAAAAAAAGGAAAAAACCCCCACCCGTTCTAATCGGCCCAGACTTCGGCGCCTTGGGGTGCATTTCAATCGCTCTCATGCGCACGACGCCTGAGGCAATCCTCCTGCTTAATAGGCATAATAATGCTAATTATCACGAAGATAGATTTTAAACCCTCTGTCTAGGGCACCGTGCCTTGCAATCAGACAGCATTCATGAGCAGCCTGGTGCCCGATGACCCGGGCAGCTCCCCCGGCTGCCGGCAGCGCTCCGGCGCTCGCCTGGCCGTGAATCGCCCCCCGGTTCTCACCTGGCCGTGAATCGCCCCCCGGTTCTCACCTGGTGGTAAATGGCCTCCCAGTTCTCACCTGGTGGTAAATGGCCCCCCAGTTCTCACCTGGTGGTAAATGGCCTCCCAGTTCTCACCTGGTGGTAAATGGCCCCCCAGTTCTCACCTGGTGGTAAATGGCCTCCCAGTTCTCCCGCAGCGCTCCCCAGCTGCCCACGCTGGCCGCCTTCTTGTCCAGGTAGACTCTGATGTGCTCCTCCAGCTCCTGGTTGACCTGCTCGAGAGCCCGCACCTTCTCGATGTACTCCACCAAGCAGCCATTCAGGCTTTCGTAGGAGAGACCCCTGCCCTTATCCAGCCCCGGGGCCAGGGGCACGGCGGCGGCGGAGCTGCGGAGACCCTGGAGGAAGACGCTGCTGATGCCCAGGGCTCTACGGGACACTCGGGTGCCCAGGCTGCTCACGCCGCCCGTGGGGACGGTGCCCACGTAGACGCCGGGGGGTCTCGACAGGCTCCCGCCGCCTCCGACGCTCACCCGGCGGCCGGGCGGCCCCGAGCTCTCGGCCGTGGAGGTAGAGGGCTGCTGCCCCAGGAAGGACGACCGGCGCCTCGGCAAGGGCATGCTGTCGCTCCGGCCTGCCGAGCACCGCCGCTCAGCCCGGCCGCCTCGCCCGGCACTGGCGGGAGGGATGTGCCGAGCCCAGCAGCTCGGGGCTCGCTCGGGATTTCGGCTTTGTGCGACGGCTTTCTGGAAGGGGGCTTTGTGCTGCCTGGGAGCGCCCGTCACATTGTCCGGGCGGCTGCTGGGTCAGCAATCCCATTTCAGGGGAAATCTCCCGGCTGCTGCTGCTGCAAATGTGGCAGATGAAAAGCACAATGGTGTTTATGGGGACAGCGGGACGGGGATTCAGTAGAATGCACGTGTTAAAATACCAGCAGTGCTTTCTACGCTGACACCCGGATGATTTCCTACCCTTACAGTCACAGCTATCCAGTTATATATTACAGACGCATCTGCTTCTCGCACCAGTGCTTGCTCCAGACACAGTCTACTTCAGTAAGACATTTCCTAACTCAGCATAACACAAACCTCTGTGGAGTCAACTGAGCCACAACTGAGCAGAGTTGAACCAGCCTTCTGCCACTGCAGGGCATCGAATGCTCCCCTGGGTCTGCTGCAACTTCTGGGTTTCTTTGCAACTCGGCTTCACCACCCACCCAAGGCACATTGACACAATCCCAACAGGTTTTATAGGGACAAGCAACCTCATGTCCACCCCTTCTCAATCATTTTAACTCCACATAATCAATTGCACTTGTTCAACAAGGGCCTGCTTCACTTCTTTGCCTGCATAACATGGGGACAAAGTGAGGCAACTGTGAACTGAAAGAAAAGGGCAAAACAGTCCTAGACACTTAAAGCAGAGAAATGGGGAGATTTTCCCGGCTTTTGTTCTTATGCCACTTATTCTTTGCCTACTAGTGATCAGGTGGGTAGTTTATAGGTAATAACAAGTATTAAGTAGCATTAAGTGATCCTGGTACGGTGTGATCCTTCACAATACAGTGTTAGGCCTGGATTTTTCTACCTACACACAGGGATACTTCACAGCCAGGATGCTGTTCCAGTGTAGGATCACCGTGTGCGCATCTTTGTAGGCACGATTGTAATGTGCTGATGTTGGGCATTGCCCTAATGCAGTGTAGGTTTGTGCAGGGGCAGTGGTGAGTCTTTGGCGAGACAGGACACAATCAGAAATCCCTGCCTTCCACTGCTGCCTAATCCTGGCTCGCTGGGTTGATGGCTGGAGTCTGTTTCACTTGTTTTTTTAAGTTTGAGAACTGCAAGGCTGCTTACAGCCAGGTCACCATTTCCAGGTTGTGTGAAGACTGGGAACAGCCCAGCATCTCTCAGCTTTGCAAATACTTTTGGCTAGCTTAGGTATTCTGCCTTTGGAATACCAAGGAAACTGTGCTGGCTAAATGAGAGGCATCCTCCTGTATTTCTTACACAGTATTTTCAGTGTAGTTGCTCTGTGTCAAATTAGAAAATCTCCCTTGCAAAAGTGATACCATGTACAGAGAACAAATGTAGTAACATGGACTTTTTTTCTCAAAGAACTGAATTTAGTTTTCTGTAACCTTGTTCCCTCTGTCCACCTCCCTCTTCAAATAAAAACAAAGATCCTTGTGGGATTGCTTTTGCTCTTGGCAGTACCCTCAGGGATTTTACTCTCCTATCAGTGGTTTCTAGGAGGCTGTTTAGTAATTCATCGGTATGATCACAGGTATCATATTGCGTAGCATTTATCCCACAGTGAAAAGATATATTCCCAAAGTGCCCATCCATGCCCATCCACAGCCTTGTCATCCTGCCTACACTATCACCTCATGAGAAAGCCTTGCACTACCCTCTGATGCTGACCAGACAAACAAATATCCAGGAGAGTCCCTGTAACATCACAGTCTTCCAGTTTCCGGAAGCCTCTAGTCTACAGTCCACACAGCAGAAGCGAATGTGTGGGATGGTGAGGAAAGGAGGAGCAATGAGGCCTCTGTGACCCCCTGAGGCAAGTCTGGGTCTGACTCCAGCCATCATTTAGTAAAGCTGTCATGTTGCTCTGACCAACAGCAGCCACTGGGACACTGCTGTCAAGTGGGAACAGCTGGACCAGATGTGCCACTGCTGTAAGTCTCTTTTCTAGCACCAGCTGTGGCTCACCCTGAATAAGGCATACGGTTAATGATGCTACACGAACCCTGTCCTGCCCAAACTTGCCTTTGATGCAGCCAAGCATTAAACCTGAGTAGCTGGTAGGGTGGCAGGGAGCAGCCAGCTGGAGCAGGGGCTAAACTGCCCCTCACAGCCTGCTCCTGATGAAGTGAGGAGTGAAAGCAGAAAATTGTCTAGCAGAACTGGTGGCCAGAGGTGGGGAGAAGGAGGACAAGGCTTCAAATAGCAGCCATTTCACTTGCTGAATGACATAAAAAGAGTAATTTGAGAAGCAAAACTGAGAATTGGTCCCACAGTAACAGTTCTGGGTTACTCCAAGAGAGAGCATCGATTTGGGCCAAGTCATTCCATGTTTCCTATTAGTCTCGCCTTGCAGCAACCTATTTTTAATCCATCATTTAGGCTTTGTTCACCCTTACTATTCCCCTAACACTATTAGAGTCTGCAATCTAGACTTAACAGGGTAGGTCAGAATTGCCATTTTGCTCTGAAATGCTGCATTTTCATTCCTAAGGGGGAAAGTCCCAGAGAGGAGAAGAGGGTATGAGGAAACTTGATTCAGTGGCACCAGCAGTCTACACATGCAAGATAAATAAAACAATGGAGAAGGGAAAATGTGGTCAAAGCCACAGCATTCAATTGGAAGCAGTCTCTAGTGACCAGACTGCAAGATTTTTGGTAAAGGAATTTTCTGTTCCTTTGAAGGGAGCACTCTACATGCCTTCTTTTGAGGCTGTTTGATCTTCAGGAAATAATTCTAGGCTTTATTGGGCTGAAGTGTAGCAGCTGTGAGTCTAATGTGTAGTGTGGTTAAAACAATTATGCAGGAAAAAAGGGCCATTCTCGTCCTTGCTCATATAAAAGAGTTTTGCAGCTCAGACTGGAAGTGGGACAGTAAAGGGCTCATCCCAGTTGGTGCTCAGGCAGTACTGGAGTCACAGAAAGGACACAAGACTGGCAGAGGAGCTGTACAGACTGCATCTGGCAACTGAACTGGCCCTGTCTGGTTTGCATTCTAGCTTAGCAGCCTGAAGCAAAAGAGTGATTGTCTGAAGTAGGAGAAGGGACAGTCACTGAGCAGAAATGCTTATGCTCAGCTGAGTGATATCATGTAGGATGCAGGATGATGCACCCACCACACGCTGCCTGCACCAAGAGCAGCCTTACTCAGTATTTTTCCAGACCATGTATATCTAGCAGCAGTTTGTAAATGAGAGTAAAGCAAACAGACCACCTGACAGGTGTTTTGCTTAGAAATACCTTTATTTTATAAAGCCACAGTTTGTTCTGTAAAGTTTTACCACACTTATAAAAAAGGGGCTGACAATTCTGAGGGACAAAAGAAAAGCTGAAAACATTTCTTGTAATTCAGGGTTACACAAAGGTTATATTTATAATATATATATATTTATTTATATTTTGGAGACAGTAGAGATGAAACTGCAGTACGGGGGCAGCCGTGGGCTCATATTTCGGAGACTTGCTCGTGTCCCACAAACAGCGTTTCCTGACAGAAGGGGTTCACCAGGACCATCCCGCTGTCGCGGTAGTCGCCGTTGGCCGGGGAGCGCGGCTCGGACAGGTGGTCCTAGGGAAAAACAGAGAAGCAGATTGAGCACTTCACACCCTTTGCCCTTCCTGAGCACAGAAGACACTCCTCCCAATCCCCCAAAGGTGCCTGAATGTTGTGGGCTGTGACTCTGGAGAGCCATGTTTGGTGAGCTGGTTTCTCCCTTCGCCAGGCAGGAGGAGCTGTTCCTCCTGAGTGAGTGAGAAGTTCCTCTGAGGGTCTGCTGATTCTTTCTCAGCCTAGGGACCCAGAAGCCAGCTGCACCAGACTTCCAATCCCTTTGGAGCTTCCACATTTCTTGGGTTTTTTCCCAGTTTGACTCATTGCAAGTGTTTCCTGTCTCTCAGCTGGGCTTGACTCCTCAAGATGCATTTTCACCTTCTTTTTAAGGTTAGAAAGCCACATATATGGGTCTGAGCCACCCGAGCATGTCCTAGTTCAGTCATGCTCTGATCAGGTTTAAATGATTCAGCTTTTGAAGATCATCTTGTATGTGAATAGGCCTGACATTTGATTTTGGGCAAGCCAGACCAGGTCCTACCTTAGACTGAGCAATATGATTGCCAGCAAAATGGGGTTAATGAAGTGACTGTGACTGTCCAATCACATCTCAGAGGTTCTTTTCCAAACTCTTTTTTTTTTTTTTTTAATTTAGTCACATAAGCTAGTCAGCTAGCTGTTCTGAAAATCACTTTAGTATAAACTCAGATTCTCCACTGTTTCTAGGTTTTAAATACTTTTGAACTAAACTGAATTATTCTCTACCTCTGAGGCTAGAGAAGAGATTTCTATCAGTAGGATCACCTGCCCATGTGTGAATAATGCCACTGAACCAGTCAGATCCCTTAAGTAAAGGCTGATGAGTGTACATTACCACCACCACCACCACACATCCCCACATACTGATGTTCTGATTACTTTTGTAGTGGGAACACTCATTCCCTGAACTGGTATTTAAGAAATTACAGGCAGCTCCTAAGACACAAACGTACAAAATTTCTTTGCGTTATTAACTCCCCCCCAGCCTCCTTCTTTTATGCCATGTGGCACACGTGCAGCTGACTGACAGTCAGCCAGCCCAAAGGGCTCTCCTTAAGCCATCATGGCATGGCTTGACATTGGCTGTAGGCTCACAAGGAAGAGAAACCCAGGAACAAATTCACCTAGAGGCAGTTAACGCCCGTCACCAGGCAGCAGTATGGAACACATCTGCAGTGGCTGGGAACAGGATGGCAATCCAGTTTTGCTGGCTTGTTTATCCCACCTAATAGACGTGTAGGAGTGAGTCCTTCCCTAAAAGCTGTTCCCCTGAACATGTGTAGGGATTTTAAGGCTTTATTAATATGACTTCCTCTCCCCTCCTCCCAGCATGGCTTCAGTTACAGTTTTCAGACACCAGTTCTGCATGCAAGGTACCTCTGAAGTCTCCAGCGACTGGATCTCTCTTGGTAACTCTACAGCATGCCTGTTGAAGTAGTCCATGGTAATAGCATTATTCCAATAGCTCAGGTTGTTCTCTGGGTTAGATGTCTTCTTCTTCCTTCTCATGCAGCAGACTGTCAGCAGAACTGCTGTCAATAGAAACATGTCAAAAATCTGGTTATTTCCTTTCAATAAGGACTCATCAGTACCATGGATTTGTACTTCGTGTTACTTAAGGAGAGGGCTGGTGACCCACGTTCATACACTTCAGTCTCAGTCAGTCCTAGCTCTCTGCTGACAAATCCTACACAATCATGTCAGAATCTGGGCCAAGCAGATGAGGCTTTGGGCTTGGCAGAATATGCAGTTTTTACTTTCTTTTTGATGTGAGTGTATAATCTTCAAGATGTGGCTGCCTGATTAATGAAAAGCTTTGTTGTTGTAACTGATGGCATTTTAATACCTAAGCAGGGGGTTATAGACCCTCTAGGAGAGAGGGCATTTCTCAGGGACTAAGATGCTTCTGTGGGGAACTTTTCTGCATCTGGTGTGTTCAGAGGCTGCAGGGATGAGCACATTAGAAAGTGGGCAGTGAGAGATACCTGTCCTAGCCCAAATAGCAAATTCATAAATGCCACAGTTGCCTGTCTTCAATACTAAAAGCATCTGTCCTGAAGTGTCACTGATCCCTGCCTCTGTTGCCTGCCATTTGTAACTTGGATTTTGGTTTGTGACCATGTTCCAACACATCAGCAACCAGCCAGAGGAACAGATGGGTTCCTGAGTAGGATGAGACCCGGGTAAGGTGGTGTGGAGGTCCCCTGTGGCACCTGTCCCACATACTTTACACTTCCAGGGTAGTGTTAACACCAGAGCTGGGGTTTTCCTGCCAGTCTCCATCAGCTGTGGGAAGTGGAATCTGCTGACAAGGGTAACCTGTTCCCCCACACTTGTCTGGGCATTGGGTAATGCCAAAGAGTGTTTTTTTTTCCCTCACCTGCAGAGCACACTTAAGCTTTTATAATCTGACATATCTGAACTTAAAGTAGGGCAGCTAGGCAAGACAAAGTAACCAACAAGTGAAACTCCTGATGCTCAGGAGTCTGTCTGGTCTAGTGGCCACAGGCATCTCTGGGCCCCAGAAATG
Source organism: Cyanistes caeruleus (assembly GCF_971803275.1). Taxonomy (NCBI): domain Eukaryota; kingdom Metazoa; phylum Chordata; class Aves; order Passeriformes; family Paridae; genus Cyanistes; species Cyanistes caeruleus. Next base: position 109,024,402 of record NC_141701.1, read on the forward strand.
CCCAGGTAATTCTCTCCCAGCAGGCAGCTGAACACAAAGCTGGCTGAATGTTATTTTCTGGAACTGCTTTCAGTTTATTCATCTCTGTTGCAATTCAGATGGGTAATCTTGGCAACTTTACAAGAGACAGGCAAACCCACAACAACAGACTTACTGCTCCCACCAGCCCTCGCTCAGGCAGAAGCTGGGGCATGTGCAAGGACTTGCTCAAAGCTGTAATGTGTGAGCTCTGTCTGCTTCCCTTACACCTCACACCTTACCATGTGGAATTCATTGACCAGTTGTGTTTGTAATCGACCTGATTTATGCAGACAGATAGCTGAACATGTGCTTGGTTTGATTTGTACCTGTGAAATACGGAATGTCCTGCTGAAAAATTCATTCTATCATTTCTAAATCCCTCACGGTAGAAAAGAAGAGAGAAAATATTCATGAAGCAGAAAAATAAATTTTTTCCTCAGCTACAAGTACAGTTATGTATTAGAATGATAACTCAGAGGAAAGAAAAGACTGCAGAGAGATCACTGCTGCTATGTATGTTTTGACAAAGATTGCAGCTACCCATGTGCCATGGGTCTAATTTCTTATCCCACTGACCACATAAAAATAGCAACACAAAAGTGTAAGGCTAGACCTCTATTTAAAAAATAAAACAAACTACTAAGAATAATAAAAATACAATGATGTGTTTCATTTCAGGCAGTTGTCACTAACAACTTCATTTGCTGACAGACCAACAGTCTGAATCCTGCTGCTGCACCTCATGATCCCCCAGAATTGCTCTCCCTGCCAGGGGAAATGCCTGTCCCCTTGAAGGGCTGCACCTTTTATCCCTGCTTTGGCTGCTGCCCTCTCCGTGTCCCAGCCCAGCCTGCAAGCTTGGGAAGATTAGAAAGTGATGCAGGACTTGCATTTAGTCCTTACCACTGCCGGTGAGAGCCAACAGCCCTTGGAGCTTTTCAGTACTCCAGCAACAAGGGATCCATCCCTACGGCACAGAGCATTTCTGAAGGTGTCTGAGGACATGAGGGCCCCAGTAAAGTCACCTCTGTGCAAATGTTTCTTGGAAAGCCTGAGGGTTTACATTTTATAAAATATTGTGGCTACTGAAAGAGAAGTACCATATTTGGGGTTTAGGGGCTGGAAAGCTGGTGACACTGAGTTGAGGGAGATCTGCTGGAGATTATTCTTCCAGCAGGAAATGGCCTTGCCACGTGCAGATGCATACAGCAATAATTCTCCCTCTCTTATTTACATTCTTGGCCTCCAATCGTGGTGCACACACAAGAAAATGGATGGAAGAGCATGGGAAATGGGTTCCTGAGCTTCCACAAATATATATTTTAGCAGAAGGATGTCTACCTAAGCTACTCCAATTCAAAGCAGAAAAGACCTCATTTAAGAGGGTGAGTGAGGACAGCAGGGATGGAATGGGGCTATTCCCTCTTCATCTTATATTAACTGCCCTTTTCACAGAATCATGGAATCATTTAGGTTGGAAAAGACCTTCAGGAATGTTGAGTCCAAGCATTAACACTGCCAAATCCACCACTAAACTACGGCATTAAGTACCACATCTACCATGTAACATGCCACATTTGGGGAATATTTTAATGAAATTAATGTAGCCAACACAGGGTCTCCCACTTCCAGAACAACACTAGGACCAGGGCACAGCTTCTCCAATATTCCTAGATACCGTTTTGTTCCCATAAATAGAATTACATGTATTGCAGAAAAACTCTTCCCGACAGACAATTCTGATGGCCAGGGAGGTCATATTAAGTGGATGAAATACACAGAGGGCAGAGATGGCTTGGAAGGCACAAATGGCAGTAATGACAACAACAGAGCTGAAGAGAGAACTAGTAGCTGCAACACATGTTCAGGGGCTGAGCTGCTGATGAGCTCCAGCTCTGACACTGGATATTCTTTTTGGCCATAGGGTGAGTTACATCTGCATTATCTGTCCCCCCACCTGTGAAACAGGAAATAAAACATCCCACAAATGGGAGAAACAAGATTCTCACAGATTTACAAGTTTCTAGGCTGGTGGGAACATGTCCATCACCTACTGTCACCCACAAAGCACCTGCACACCAGAAGACTTTCACCTGTTACCTTTAACATAATCTGTATATAAGATACATCTCATAGGAAAATATTTAAAGATACAGAGTGACCAGATATCCATCCCATTCCCACAAATTTTATTTCAATGTTTAATTTCCATTGTGGGGACATGTTTACATTACTCTTGTGTAAATACCTTCATCTTCAACCATCACTTCCTCTACGTTATTTTGCCTTTTTTATTAAAAACTTCCACTGTGCTGTCAGAAACGTCTCTTATATATGTAGGCTTCAGCCTCCCTTTGTGCTACATCATGGCACAAGTGGATTTATGTTGCATTTCTTCACTCTTAAATCATTCCATGACTCTTTTCTAATTTTCTGGTGGGTTTTTTTTTTTTTTTTAAATACAACCCACTATGATTATGAATCACATTCAATACCAGCTTCATTAATGCAGTGTAATGAGATCATAACACTTCCCTACAGTTTTCTGACAGTCTTTCCCTTCAAGCCACTAAAATATTTTACCAATCTTACACAGCTGCATACTCCCCCCACTTTCCAGCTCCCACACAAAACACAGTGTTAACAGACCTGAAATTGTAAGCACTTAAAAATCATCCAATATTCAGAGTGAAGGATCTTCATTTACTTCTCCCTACACCTGCAGATCACAACATAAACTAAATTTAAAGAACCCTTTCCCCAATGACCAAAAGTGCTTTTTCCATATTTCTTTCAATTTCCCTGTTTTCCTATATGTAGCAGCCCGTACTTAGCTGTGAAAAAGGTATCAGGATGGATTTGGTTATTGACTATAGCTGCTTACATCTGGAGACAGGAGTCACTCCAGCTCAGCCTGAGTTCACACCTAGGTATTAGGCTCAGGGCTTGGGATCTCTCTCACTTCAGACCAGGAAGCAAGCACAGGTTTTGTGATGGAGAAGGTGAGTGAGGTAATTTTGGAAAGCGTTCAAGTGCATGAAATGTGAGCTAAGTGAGGTTAGGCCCAAGGCAATTCTTCACATAGTCTTTGAGTTCTGCTGATGCCTGTGTTCAGAGGCTCAGCCTTCCCCTGGTGCTCTCCTGTGTCAGCAGAACTGACTGGATGAATTGACTTCTGTGCATCTGATTTGCAAGTTCCTGTTCTTCCACATTTTCTTGTGTCATTCTGTAGTTACAGTGACGCAAGGACCAGGAGCCCAAGGACTGGAATGGTGGGTTTTAAAAATGAGCTCATATTGTGTCTCATTCTGCACTGCAGAGAGAGGCACCTACACATGTACAACAGCACGTGCACAAAAATGTTCAAGGCTGCCTTGAATGAAGGACACTGCAAAACCAACTCAAACTGTGACATGAAGAAAATAATGACATCACTGTTATATATGATTTTGCTGTTCTGGGAAGGGAATGATAAATCCTTCATTTTTGCAGCCCTCCCATGGCATTAGCAACATTACCCTCATTATTTATACCATGAAACTGAGCTGCCAAAAGGTGAAATTATTTCCCTAGGTTCACAATGGTTTGTGCATTCCTACTCAAAGCACTACTCCTCTGGCTACAAGTTTCAGGGATTTCAGTGGGACTCCGAAATCTGTGCATCTGTAAAGTATGCATTGTAAGTGTGGGAGGCTAAATGCCAGGTCTTATTTAAGCAGGTGAGCTCCTAAGGCACAGATCCTCACTTGTGCTACAGCCCCTGAGCTGTGCCACCAGCACAGTCCTCAGTGGGGCACAAATGTCAGGGCACAGGGATGCTGAACAAACACTCTGCTGCTTCCTGCTCTTTGGTGCAAATCCCCACAGCAGGGATGGGCCAGCAAGGAAACCTCCGCAGGGTCTGTCCTCCGTGAGGAGAAGCACAGCATCCCAAGCACTTCTTCCAGTGGGGATGAGGAGCCAAAGGCTCCTGTGGTTGCTCTCTAGCAAGTTTCCCTGCTATAGAAGTTCAAATGCCCACAGGTTTTCATTTATCAGGTGCCTGTCACTGGAAGGTGTGACAGCAAGCAGCGTGTACGGATCAGAGAGGGACAGAGAGTCTTTGCGGTATCATGATGTGTTCTCTTCCAAGAACTTTTGGGTAGCACAAACTGTGCCCAGAAGCCCTCCAAAGAAAGCTTTTCCAGCTTCCTTGTCACTCCTTGCACAGAGGAGAGACTACATGGAAGGACACAAGGGCTCCTGGCAGAGGAGAGATGCGCTGGCCACTGAGCAGCTCTGCAAAGGCTCTGGAGAAACAGCCTGGAGGTCACTGAGCTGGCTCAGCTCAGGGCACCCCTCATTAGCAGAACAAAGGAGCTGAATTAATTGGATTCATGCAGCTCTTCAGCCTCATGCACAGGCTCTGGGTTGCCCCTCCTCACTTCTTTCCATGTCTTTCCAGTTGTGTGGCTAACTTCCCTGCCTTGAGGCTGTCTCCTCCCGGTCCCGAAGGCGCCAGCCTGAGTGCAGAGCCACCGGCCCACAGCTGGACCCTCCCGTGACAGGGGTCCTCAGTGACTTTCTCCGTGGCTTGATCCCTTCTAAGGCAGCTCAGGTATTTAAAAGCATGGGATTGTGTCTCTACAGCCTTTCAGCATCCCAAGGCAGGAGCACGACAATATTTTTCCCTCAATCCCGTGCCCACAACAACTGTGAGAGCCTCTCTCGGGAAACTTCCCCGTTTGAAGACGAAATAAAACCGAAATATCTGTCCTCCATCCTCCTCCCGGCGTCAGCCCGCTCTGGGCCAGAGGAGCGGAGCATCCTCTGGGGCCGCCGCTGCAGCGCTTGTGCCCGGGAGGTGGCGACAGTCCCCTTCGGACAGCCGGGCAGGGACCCCGCTCTGAACAGACAAACCCCGGGACCACATCCACCTCCTAGGCACTGAAGCCACATCATCCCCCCAAAAATACCACCGAAATGCCTGCCTGCCGCTCATTTCGGCTCTGGAATACATCCGAGGATCCCTGGGTTTTAAAAGGAGAGTCCCAATGAAGGCCATCCTCAGAATGTGAGTCTTGAAAGAATGACTTCAATACTTGGACAGTTTAAATACTCAGTTATGTTAGGACCGATAACTTTCAAAATAGCATTTGACTTTCAAAAAAATGTAACTTATGAATACAAGAACCATAACAGGCAGAGTCTCATGAACTTACCATTATGGCACAAATGAAAAGAGGAAAAGTGCTAACACCTCTATTTAATGAATAGCGGGTTAGCACTCCTGCTACCAGACTTCTCATAATATTATTATTATTATTATTATTATTATTATTATTATTATTATTATTATTATTATTATTATTATTACTATTACTATTACTATTGTCATTGTTACAGTTATTATTATTTACCTCAAACATGGCACTCTGTGTGCACAGACCCATTTACCCACTGGCTATGCTTCCCATGCTTGTGTGTATGGTTTTACACTTAGTTTGTATTTAGATGTTTTCTATCCAGCTCAGCTTGCTTTCTGGACATTGGCCCAAAATGTAATTCTTGGAAGAATTTATCTGATCCTCTAATTCTAGTGATGGACAGACAAGGCACAGTTCATCAAATCATCAAATACTGCTGCTTCTGACCTCGTGTTTGCCAAGTCCCAGTTTCTCCTCTCCATCTCTCACAGAAATGCATATGCAAATTCTGCTTTGGTTTCTCTTTGCCCATCTTTTAGCCTTAAGCTTTGTTCTCACTTGTGGTTTTAGCCACACTGAATAGCAGAACTGATGGTCCCAGAGGTGCGAATCTAACAAATATGCTGACCCAATCCAATAATTTGCTGCTGCTGACAGGATTAGTGTGGTCCAGTCTCCAGGTTTGCATTCCTGCAGCCTCATCCTTTCAGAGTCTCATGCTCACCTGACTTTGTGGGGAGCTGATTCAGCTCACTGGGTAGACAGAACAATACCAAAGAGTGAAGTGGATATTTTTTGGCCACTTTAACACTCTGAAAGTGTCTCAGGGAGGTGACAAGTCAGGCCCAGGCAGAAGGGGAGGGCCAGGATTAGGTGCCTGCACCTCAGAAAGAGCAGGAGAGAGCAGCAGTGTCTTTTTTGGCTGGAGTAAGCTGTGTGTGAGACTGGCTCGGGCAGCTCATCTAGCCTTGTCCTCTGTACAGTTCATAGCTGTAAATAACAGCATTAATACTCAGTATTCTTGGCTGCTACCCCTTTATGCTTCCTCAGGCAGCAAAGCCTGAGAAATGTTTGGTTTTGTTTCACTCCAGGCAGACCAGAATAGTCACACCCCGTGACAGTGAGACCCCAGGGAATATGCTGTCCCACCAAGCTGATACAACCCATCTAGGCACAGGACATCCTGGCAAGCACTCAAAAGCTTGCTCATAATTTCTCGTGTGTGTTTTGTAACTGAGTCAAACAACAAGACCCTGAGCCAGCTCTGGAAACCCAACCTGCCCTGGTTGTGCAGGTGGCTGACTCCAGGTGTCTGAAGGCCAAGGTTTCCTCCTCTTTCTCTTCCCTTGGCAACTGTAAATCGGAATTAAAATGGAGGAAACCAGCACTTTTTTTTTAATCAGATTTTTAAATCTGATAGTTTATGCACTGCCTGCAATGAAATATTTTACTGTGTGGGAAAACCGGTGTTTCCTGAATTATTAGTCATTATAGATGTTATTAAACCTTTGGGTTAGCAGTGGGCTTTTAAAATCCAATTGCAGGACAGCAAATACTAGTTCCTAGATAAAATAATGTCCTTAATCAAGTTTTTGATCACTGTCTTAAACACCTTGGAGTAAAGCTGCTTCACATTCTAGAGCTGTTCAGGCTAGTGTTACACCTTCAAATGGAGAGTCACCCCATAAGGTTTGTAACAGCAATAGAGCAAGTATGCTTTGACTGTAACATTTCAGTCCTGAATTTTGAAGTTAAACACTTTGGTCAGTGAATGTGATGCCTGTGCATCTCATCCATCCCAAGCTGACCTGCCTCTGTTAGGTCTCCAGCTAGTCCTTGAATCGTGGGCTGAAATCTGAATCTTAAGGAAAGAGAAAGCAAAATAAAGTGGCAATGAACTTACAACATGAGGATATAGGGACGCTGATAGCCAGAATGATCCAGGCAATGTCCATCTTGCTGAGACAGATGGTTGCTCTGTGCTGGGGTTTGTCCCCCTCGGTGACGTGGGAGATGTTTCCTTGCACGCCTGGTTTCCAGGTCCCAGCAGGAACCAGTCTATTCAGGAAGTTCCCAGTGGCGGTGGAGCCAGCTGTGGGAGTGGAGCTGGACAACCTCGTGGCAGGCACTGAGGAGAGAGCACTGCCTGGCGACGTGGCATTGGTCACCATGTCGTGCTGCGTTGGAGTGAGTCCCTCGGGGTCTCCCGCGGCCGGGGTCGAGATGCTGACGTCAAAACTGGTCTGAACTGAGTGACCAGCTGCTGCTGTAGCAGATCCAGAGCCAGCAAACAGAGGGACATTTGTACTGAGATTCAAGGTTACCCAAGAGTTGTTTTTGCTCAGCATATCCCACACGCCATAGCGGGTGGGTTTAAAAGGCACCGACACTGCTTCAGGATCAGTTGATGGTCCAGCAGTTGTGGTGGCAAAATCTGCCTCCTGCATGACTACCTCGGTCCCATCCCCTCGCTCTGCTTCCCTAAGGCTTCCCGAGGTGTTGTGGCGGGGAGAAGGGTCTGAGTGTGTAGTTCTTGCCAGCCCCATTCCATCTGGATCGCTGGATGCTGTGGTCTGGGACTGAAACGGGTGGTCTGTGAAAGGGCTCCTCAGGGTAGGGAAGGGAGAGTGCAGGGTCGTCTTTAGGTAAGGCTCTGACGACTCTGAGAAGTTGCCTTTGAAAACCTGGAATATTTTCCCCTTGGGGCGAGACTGTCCTGAGTACAAAGCACTCTGGTTGTATAAATGGTAAGTTTCCTTTTTGCCGACGCGAGGGCCACTCTCTTGCTCTTGCCCGGTGGAAGGGGCTTTCTCCACCAGGCTGATGGGGTGGGACATGGCTTGAGCAGACGTGGGAAGGGGCTCTGCCGTGTGGTGGTCTTTGTGGTGAGGCGTTGTTCCCATGGCTGTGACAGCTGTAGTGTTCATCGGGAAGCCCTGAGAGGAGGAGACAGTGGGAGACAGTACCTGAACAGAAAACACCAGCTCTTCTGTCAGTGCCAAGATCAGTAGAACACCTGAGGAAAAAACACAAAAAGAGGGTGAGATACTGGGGAGGAACCAGCAGATTGGGACAACATGGCTTGCGTGTCCGGCAGTAAGGAATACCTTCCATGTTCTGCAGAAGGACAGAAGAGTTAGCATCCAACTTTCTTTGCTTATCTGCTGAAGTAGGAAGAGAAAGACAAATCTGCAGGAGCTGTGGTGACGCTATGGCCATGAGAGCGATGTGCAAGATTACAGGGAATTTATGTGGTAAAGAGAGAGGAGCTTGCGGTGTTGACTCATGTGAAGCTTTAAAATGTCATAGACAGGTGATTTCCCTGGAGAAGCTGAAAAGCATCCTGCATTTGAGGGGCAGAGACAACAGACGTCCTCATTTTCATCTTGGCCAGATGAATGTCCATATCATTATGGGAAACCTTAGTCTGCTCACTTCTTTGGCTGCAAAATCCTAAATTTGGCTGCCTCCGGTCTTGGCTGCCATTAAACAGTCTGTTTTTTGAAAGAGCAGCTGCTTAGGCCTTGCTGAAAATTAGGTCAAGAAGGGATGTCTGATGAGAGGGCTACCTGGGTTATACATGCTGTGCTTTACTTAGCAGGTTTGGAAAACCTAGTCACTTCAAATGTCAAAAATTAAAAAGAAAACACAGCTATCCCAGTCATTTTAAAAAACACTGTGATTATTGTGATCTAACACAACTGCCCTTCGCACCCATAACTGAAGTTTGGTTGTAACCTGCTCTGTTGCTCACATGTGGGGTTGGATTGCGTGAATTTTGCCTCCCACCTCCCTCAGCACTGCCGAGGTGCCAGATTCACACCGCTGGGAACATCAATTCTTTCATTTATTCCTAGTTCAGATAATGGAGGTGGGCAGCTGCAGTAGCATAAGCCTCCCCGGGATGCAGGGCTAATACGCCATGAGTTACCATGACCTGCAGGGACCACATCAATCACACGTCACCATTTCCATATGCTGAAGCTGTCGAGTGTAATGTGGATCTCTGCCTACTAGGAAGCACATGGAATAAATCCATTTTGCACAGTCCACTGAGCATCATCAGATGGCACCATTAGCACTGTGCTAGTATGAATTTCAACCAGCAGGGTCGAGGTGAAAAATGTCACAGTCTTAACAAATGAGGGAGATGAGTTCGTCAAAACTTCAGGACTCCAAACTGGGTGATGATCAGCTAACAGCCAGGACCGTGGAGGGCCTTCCTGCCCCCTGCTCTACCCCTCCTGGTTGGCCAGCTTTCTTCATTGAGTGTTGTTATACCATTTAGTTCTACACTATTTGGGAATGGCTGTTATGGGCCAAAGGAAGACAGGGACTTGGGAAAACGTAGGAGCTCTGATTAGGCGTTTGCTGACCCAGATGCTGTTTCATGTTGGGCAAAATGTGATGAAATGTGTTTATTCTGAATCCTGAGTATCGTTCACACCCATTCATGATCATTGCAATGTGTCCAGCAAAAACTCACCAAAGGAGCAGTTATCTGTTCCTCTTACCCAGCTAAATGTTCTACTTTGGTCAGTACCCATCATTTCTGAACTAGACAAGTGTAGAGCTCTGCAACCAAAATAAAAAAAAAAAAATCAGCTCATCTTGCCCCCAGCAGCCTCCTGTTACTTGGAAGAGTATCCAGAAGATGAAAACACTGACTAAATAACATGGTGAGAGCCAATTACAAGTAATGCACTTTCCACTGCCTGATGCTAAGATTAGCTCTCCCTTTTTTTTAATTTCTGGAATAAATATCCCTGCCAAAGAAACTATCGTCTGGGATACTGCTTCCCAGCTCCTAGCCAGCCACAGACAATATGCTCTTAGCAGAACACCTATTCAAATTAAAACCCATGAATTCTGTACAGAGATGCAACCAGGAGAGCAGATTGGGCTGTACCCATGGAGCATCACTCTTGGAAATAAAAGGCAGGAGTTATCCTCACATTTTTTGGCAGTGCTTATTCTGAGGTCAAGGTCAAAGCAGATATTCTAGTGTCCATATGGCTAATATTTCATGCCAAGACAAGTTGCTGCCACAGAACAAATTCAAAGGGGAAAGGATGACGATTTATTTTGGATTTGGTGTGTGGAGATAATGTTCCATTTAAACTTTGGGACTGCTGTTCTGAGCACACAAGATAAAGTGCATTGGCAGATATTATGAGATACTAGATTATAATGATTGTAATGGTTGTTAGAATTTTTGGATGCTCTTTGTGTAACTACCTTCTCTCACACTTCACACACAAAAAACTCCATCACTATTGGAGTAATGTTTTTCTCCAGGATATTCCTGAAGGAATAAAGAAGTTGTCAGCTTTTCTGCATACTGTGCCCTGGGGTTAGAAACCCTGATCTTTTGCTGAAAACCCACCTAATATCCATCTCAACTTCTTGAAATACTGATAAATCTGAGGCTTGCTCCTATAAAGATTTATAGTCTCTCCGGGGCAGTCTGTTGTGGTAGCAGGTCACTGCACACCAGGCATGGCAAACCAGATGCATTTAAGCTCATACCTTTAAGTGGCTTGTAAAGTATAAATAAATATTTATAAGAAACACTACATCAGAAATAATTTATCTGACAATAAACAGTAACTCCCATGACATTTGGCCACCTCAGGTTGTGGCAGTCAGGTTTTGCTCACGTGCCACTCTTTCTTCAACAGCCTCTGCAGAGCCACTGTGGCTCAGTAAGCTACAGTTTTTTAGGACTTTTTTCTGCTGGTTGGATGGACCACAGTAATTCCTTCAGTAACCACCAGAGCTAATCTGTGCCCCTAACCACTGGAAAAATATTAAGTTTAGCAGATCACTGTAAAAATAGCCAGTGTTATATATTTAGAGAGAAACAGCTGATGATAAGGACTTCACAGTGGATTTTGTTGGCCCTTTTAAGTGGAATTAATTTGCTGGAAAGCGAAAGTAAAGCTGGAATTGGTATTTTTAGATGCTCTGCATCATCACCCAAGCATGCTCTATCTGTCATTTGCAGTGACTTGATTGCCCAGAGCTCCCATTTATTTTTTTATCATTGAGGATATGCAAAGTCTTAATAAGTGGGGCTCTTACCGAATTCCCTGATATTGGACTACCCTTATTGGCAACTTTGGCTTAAGCCTAGGAAAATGATGTTCTAAATTTCTGTACTAAGGCACAGAAGGCATTTGTCACAGAAATGGACTTATCCAGCACAGTGACGTTCTTTCTGTCTCTTCCCTCTGGTCTGTGCTTCACAAATCCAACCATACTAGGACCATGGTGGGTACAATGCCAGTTGTTCCCTGGTGCCTCAGCTTACCTTGAATTCCACTGCCACTGAAAGGAGACCTTCTGGTTGCTATCAAGTTCCCCTGGCCAAATTTTGATATCCCAGGTGAGACATCAAGTGCTCCTGTTTAGTTTGGAGTCCTGCAGTCTTTGCCAAAATCCTTCATTTTTGGCTGCCTAAGACTCTTAGAGATGGTTTTACTTAGGGCATGAGCTCTTTGGAGTAAGGACTGGCAGTCCTTATGACCTGGGGATACAACAGTAATACAGACTGATGCAAGTGCATTACAGCAAAGAATGGTGTTTTCAACGAGTGAGTGTCAGCTCACACCATTAAGTTTTTTCATAAGGGGCCTTTTCTAAGGTACAGGAGCTCAGGGTCAGAACAGATCAAACTGGTTTGTCTTTTAAATGCTATGTGTCGAATTTACGCTTTTGGAACCTAATTTTATGTCTACGTTAAATCCATTCAACCCTAATAAGAAGGCTGATTGACCTGACATCTCTGTGGTGTGAGCTGTGGTCTTGTATAGTGCACAGTGCACCAGGAAGGGCATATTAAGTACAAAGTGAATTAACTCAAGGATGAAACAGCAGAGTGACAGCAGAATGTACACAGAGGGTGCTGATGTGCATTTAGCCATAAAAACTCCTTCCTGACAACATGGTACATTAGTTCAAATCTCAACAGGATCTCCCAGCAGTGCTTCTTCCCACTGTACACTCACATGAGGAGCCCAGAAATGGTGTGCATAGTTGTGTATGCGAAGGAAATGAAGTAGCTCCTTTAGACCAATGTTTTAAAAGACTGTGGTTTATGTCTCCAGTGAGTCTCAGGAAAGTCTGGAGTTAGGAGTACTTGGCTTTTCTTGACTATGAAATCCTTAGGGTTCTACCACTTGGAACCTTCCTTGTGACCCTTCTATTTGCACACAAGTGGCAGAACTGTGTCCCTCCTTAACGGAAAAAATAAACAATTCAGGCCTCTGATTTCTGAAAACTCTGAACAATTCAGCATCTGACGTTCTTTATCTCTGGACTTTGTGAGGCTCCACTAGGAGCCAGTGTCCTGGCACAGGACAGCATTAAAAGGTTTCACTCAGGAGTTAATACTGCCTGGTGCTGCACAGGACACTTTGTGGGCACTTTGAGTACAGCCTTTTTGCATGACATGGCAGAGCAGGCATGTGGCTGTCGAGTCAGCTCATGCGTTCAGCCTCCCTGGGGCACCCCCTTCAAACAACACAAACTTATGTAACTCCTGTTCTAAAGCCTGTGGAAAGGTTCCCAACGACTTTAGTGAGCTTTGGATCAAATCCTAATTGCCAGAGATACAGTGGAAACTTTTGAGCTGCACATTTACATTTTCTACAGCAAATGAACATGCACAACGAGCTCAATCTGGTGTTTGACCCCTTCTGGCCTCTGCTACCTCGGACCTTGCAGCAAGACAAACAGAGCCAGCCTAAGCAGTACTTGGCAAACATTTTTGCTCTAGGAAGTGAGGAAGAGCTTTTTGTGCAGAGACCTACTGCTGGACTCATTATTTCAGACTGCCGTGGGCAAGGAAAGCAACGGGAGCTGTCCTACAAAGGACCCATTATCTACAGACCCAGGGCTTGGGTGCACATGGCCACAGTGAGGATGCTGAAGCCTCTCCGTGCTCCTGTCCTGACTTAGTAATAGCAAGAGAAGACTGTACAAAACCTCTTCAAAGCAACAATGCTGTTATTGTTGTAACAAAAGCTTTCTTCTCCACACTAATAACTTCTCATGTGTCTCTCAACAAACCTAAAATGTTACAGGAAGCAAAATGAATCTTTAATAGGTGGAAACTGTGTACAAAGTGCGTATTATTACTTCTGTTACGGTCATTTCTTTGTAGTCTGTCTAAGCAATACGATTTTCACTCACAATAAAGCAGCCTTTGTACAAACAAAGAGTTAAGCGAATTTAATCTCCACGATTGGTTGCAGAACTGAGGGAAGAAAAAGTAGGTTACTCTGCACAGAAAATTTCTCTTCTCTGAAAGTCTGTCTGTCATGCTAGAAGTCCCAGATATTAACTTACAAGTTATTGTCTGTTTACCCTGGTATTAGACAAGTGATCAACCTGAACTTCAGTATACAAGGATTTGGTAAAATGCAGGGAATGAGACACACAGAGTAACAGCTCTATTTACTGTACCATTAAACAGCATCAGCAGAAGCTCTGGAAATCACATGTACAAACACAAATTTAGCAGCTCTTGCTGACACTCCCTGTGCAACAACAGTAACAGCAGTTATGGTTTTCATGTGGCAAGAAGTCATGGTCCTTTAAAGATACAAAAACATTGCAGACCACTATTACTGCTTTAAAATGCAATTACACCACAGACTTCGAGAGAGTGAGCCTGTGAATCAAAATTAATTTCTGGCCCTCCAGAGAGTTAAACAATGGGTGATACAAAAAGAACAGTATCGTGTAGTCGCAGAGCAAGCAGTTCCCAATTCGTTCTCACACTGCACTAGAGGCACACAGATACTATAGTGATAGGTGCTTTAGAAATTATTTAGATCCCCTACTCAGCTAAATATATACAGATATTGGAGCTGTTCATGCTTGTGAAAAGGCTTACCGACAATCAGGGCAGCAGTAATTATTGAGAGGAGGGTAATAAAAAGAAAGAGTCTGACTCTAGCTGCTCGTTCAAGGTAAGCACTTACCTGAAAATATCATTTGGACTTGTCAGCAGACATCCTCACCTGCTCACATCACAAGGATTTGGAAGCTTCATCCCTCAGTGGAAAAAGGAAAAATACATCTCCCTAATGAGGCAGTTGCACGCAGGAGTTGCTGTTATTGTTGGAACTGGTTTGAAGGAATGAGGACAGAGACAGCCCAGGCAGGCGTGTCTTGCAGGGCTGTGCAGCGAGAGGGCTCACTCCTTTATGGAGTACCTTTGCAACTGCAAGGCAGGATTACTTACTGAGCCAGTCGCCCTCTCTGCCAGCAGATCGAAGGGCTGCTTGGTATTCCAGCTTGGTTTCCCATCAAGTCCAGATACAGTTTGTCTGACACGAGTCTATTCAGATGCCAGAGGATTGCTGGCAGTTCTCGTTTTCTGGGAACAAAACATCAACAAGCACCCCAGCTGCATGCCCTTGTGAGGCTGTTCAGTCCCTGTTTCAAGGCAGAGTGCCCTCCCTCCAGAGCAGTGCTTAGCTTTTTGTGTGTGGATAGATTTTACAGATCTACCTCCTGCTTCTGCACCTCCACCAGACTGTCCACTTATTCAATTATCTCTAATGATATTAATATTCCTGTCAGAGGAAAATACAGGGAATGAAATAGTGATCTCTCTCTCTCTCTCTCTCTCTCTCCTTCTCCTTCCCTGGCATCAAAATGTACTGTATTTTCTTTCTTCACTCCTCAAGTGGTGAACTGCAAATCTGAACTAGTAACCATAAAGAAGTCCCTGGGTCCTGTGATTACTGAAGTCATAATCCTGCTGCCCTTCTTCCATTTCATCATTTATTTTAAAGTTTCTCTCTGTCTGTTTGGCATAGCTGGGTGTCTGGAAGAACACACTGCCTGGAGAGCACAAAAATGTGTGCTGGGCAGCAAAATACCAATGCCTCGAAAGGCACAGGAAAATGTTAAAAAGATCAACAAGTCTGGGGCTTCTTGAGAGTTTTTGATTCAGAGTTCCTGTTGCATCCAAGGATGCTGCAACAGCCCAAGCAGTTTGTTACATGGGCTCCTCACAAAATTAATTCTTCATATTTTTCCAGAGAGGAAAAAATAGTTCGTTCTTCCCTTTCACCATACCAGGTGAGAACATCCTGATTTTTTTCAGGCCTTAGAAATAAGTATGTTGTAACCACACATCTTTATTGAGGCTGTGGTCAAATCTGTAAGAAATGATGTTGTGACAATAGGTTTGAAATCTGGCAGCACTAGCAGCTGTGCGGACCCTGATGGTGACACCAGTGCTGATTTCTGGGCACAAAGTCCCTAACAGGAGAGTAGGTAGGTGTATATATCATATAAATAATAAATACCATAAAGCATATTTTACCCACAGTTACACAAACTCTGTCTTCACAGGCATGATAATGTCATGAAGGATGTGGAAAAACAGAATACGAATAATAAGCTTAGGTCAGATTTGCATTTCTGTGCTTTTGTGATGATGCTCCTTGTCTCCCTGCTATTTGCAGTCTACTTTTTGCCCTGTTTCCAGTCTGAAGGTTTTTCAAAATAAAGGTATTTAGTGCATTATGAAAAAAAAAAAGGTCCTTAAAAATATCAGCTTGTTTAGCAGTTTCTAGAACTTGGGGCTGATTAAGAGCTTGCTGCTGAAACAATGATTTAGCACGAGGCTGCAGCTGGTGTAACAAGAGAACCATGCCACGTATTTTAACCTTTACTAGGGGATTTGCCACATCTGTAAGTAGTAATTCACCACAGATTTCTTCCCTGTGTGCTGTCATGGATGGAAACATATGGTCCAAAACTGCAAAGACTGTAGTTTGGAATTTCAGATGAAAACTCTTCATAAGGACAGAGGCTCTGTGCATTCCCTTGTCCAAAAACACATGGAACAAACCAAAAATAATTTCAAAAGCACATGAGCGTTCCTTGGTCTGACAGCTCCCCCCTCACACAAAGCTTGTCCAGCCCCAGCTTTGCAAATGCACATCCCTTCCTTTCCAGCCTTGACTTGGCAGCAGTTTTTGTTGGCAGGATGCTGTTGCCAAGGGAGACAGAAAGGATGTGCAGCTGGCTTTTCTTTCACCTGCACTTAGTGCTGCTGATCCTATTTATGTTACTGCAGAACCTTTGGCTTCTAAGGGACCTACCATCAATGTCACCGGACCTTTTGAAGAGTTTTGACAATGACACAAATAGCTGTGGCCTCTGATGAAAAGCTTAAAATAGGACCTTGCCAAAGAGAGGATGTAGTTGGTGTCACTGATGCTAACTCAAGCCAGGGTGTCCATTTCCCAAGCACTGATAAGAAAGGGGAAAGGAAGATTCAAAGCCATCCTAAAAGGATTTCTGAAAGCTCCCCAAACAGTGAGTAACTTCACATATATAAAAGTCACATGCTTGGCCGAAGGTAGCCGTGGCTCTGGGAGGCAATTCACTCCATCCACAGGCTGACTAGTACCTCAGAGAGGAACCTCTCCTGCATTAGCAAAAGAGGTCACATCGAGGATGATGAGTTTTAACTTGGTGTCCATCCTTCAGGTGATGAAAACTAGGTGAGAAGAATCCCACCTCATACCCCTCTACCTATTTAGATTGCATCATCATAAAGCAAATCGTAAAGGAATAAATAAAAGTGATATTTGAAAAGGTGAGATGCAGTCCCTCTATTGTGATGCTTTCCAGGAGATGAAATCCCACTGCTTTGGACATTCAGAACCAGTTTTTACAGAACACCAAGTGAACAATAAGCTCTAAAGAGCAACACTACATTGGCATAAAGAGTGTACTAGAACAGGGCCTGACAGCTTTTCCATGGTGATGCATTAGGAAGCATTTTTCTTTCACATATTAGAGGGTAAGTGGGCAAACACTAAATCAGCTGAAACTGGAGCTGCTGCCTCTCAGAGAAACAGCACACTATGGATCAGCTCCCCTGGACACTTCAAGGCAAGATGCCTGGTACCTGCTGAACTGGAAAGTGGTGGGTAGCATGAGGAAGTAAGAGCCACTTCTTCATGCATAAGTCTTTTTCCAAAAACACACAGCTCTTAGGCCTGCTGAATTCCTTTAAAAATCCTTCCACTTGCTGTTGGAGGCAACCAAGTCCAAGGCATTTGATTCCAGCACCAGATGATATGTTTTTTCCAAACCTAATTTCTTCAGCCTCCAGCTCTAAGTAATTTACACTGACTTATCTATCAATCAAGGATGCTTATTCTGGACTCAGGATACTCTTTCATTACAGCACAGTCATTTCAACTTGTCTTTTCTAAGGAAACATTTAAAGGAACAGACCCTGTCTATCTATCCTCTTCCACCCTATGTTTATCTTTCCCACTAATTCCTGATCCATGGCTGATTTCAAATATTGTAACACACTGTGTGACAACTGATGAGGTTGGTGAGGAGCAGAGCACCCCACTTCTGGATCCCCTGCTTTCACGGTGCAGAACTTCTTCTCCTCTACTTGCAAAAGCTGTGCTTAAATTCTCCTGCTGCAGGTACAGAAACACAGATCTTGCAGCCAGGAGGGATGCTGTAGTTATGCACAGGCTGACTAACTTCTACAAACCCTGAAGGTATTTCTGTCATTTCATCTGCTCACTAAAAGTAATTTGGATGATTTATTACTTACGCCCCCTTCAAACACATTATTATTTCCAAGTGCCTGGTTATCCTTGTGCTTGATCTCCAATGAGAGCTGGTAATGAGGAGCTTGCACTGATTTGTTATATGAGCAGGTAAGATACAATTAGAAAGTAATTACTATATTTACCTGCAGGAAAGCTTTATTCTGATTTTTTGATTATTTCCAGTTGAAGGAAAAGGGACACTGCCTCAGAGTGAGTAAATGGGAAGGGGACAGGGAGGATTGTGCAAGTTATTTACAGTTTATCGTCTGGGAAAGTGGGAAGTAAACTAGGTCAGGATCAAGGGAGTCAGCATTTCTGGTATGGGGGACTGAGGACTAGTTTGGGGATACAGAGGGTCAGATGTAAGTGGAAATTATTCCCAAGATAGACTTGGGATATAATAGGGAGTGAAAGTTTCCATGTCCAGATTTTCTCCTGCGAGAATAGCACAAGGACGTAAGGTTACACATAAATCAGACAGAAAGGCTGTAACGTGCTGTTTTTATTATCTGATTTTATTATCTGCTGGATTATACAGGCTAGCAAAGCCTCTGGAGTGGATGTAAGGTTACTGGGGAAAGAAGTGAGCTCTTACTTTGTATTTCTATTTGTCCTTCCTACAGACTAGAGACAGCTTTCCTTTGGCTTCTGGGACAAAACTTTGTATTGCCTCTTTGCAGTCTTGAATTGAACCTGGCTTTAGCCTAAACTGATTTCAGAATAACCTGGATGTTCATCATGGTCCATCCACACTGAGCCACACGGATGCTCTGTGAGCTACTCTCCAGGGAGCTCTGCCTATAGCCGGAGGGGGTTAGCAAATCCCCTGCACAGCAAAAAAACAGAGGTGCATTCCTGGAACTCCAGAATGTCAGAGGTGCATGTTGCATTAGGACATACAAAGATAAAAGGAGACGATCAAATTCCCTTCTTGAAAATACCAGCTGCTGGCTGCAGAGGTGAAGAATGGGGTTTTTGCTCCATTAGGTGAATTGCAAGATTGCACAGGTACTGAGATATGGATTTTTCTCCATGCTTTGAAGCTGGGTATTGGTCTGGAAGGAATGATGGTCAAGTTGGTGTAGTAAATCATATGTACTTATAAGTAAGGTCACAGCAGGAGCTGGATATAATTTCTGCTAATGAGAGCAGGACTCCACTGCTTGTATTTCACTCGGTGTTACTGCTGCTGAATTTGATTCAAGAGGTGGAGATACGCAGTATTGTACACAAGGAACAGAAGGGTGAGATGACACGGTGACACAGAGTATTTGGTTAGTCAGGGGATGAGTAATTTAAATGGAATTAAATTAACATGTGAAGTTAGGAAGAGGATCTCACTTTATAAAAATCTGCTCTACCAACTCTAGTTCATTCACTTCTGCAATTCGTATTTGCAATTCACCACGACTGCAGTTACACAACAAAGTAAAACGTTTCACCTTCCTGTGTAGATGGCCTCTTTTTACATCCCCATTTGCATTAAAAAGAAATAAAAGATTCACTACCAACTATTTGTGTTCTGCTTTGGAATGCAATTTTGAACATGTGTTGGTCTTGTCTTTTCACAGGAATATATTGCATGTCTGAAGCATCATTTACATTCGATGATTTAAGTGTTCATAGTGGACTGAGGTCATCCTGCCTTACACATGACGGGCTGGCACTTGACACCATCAATATAGAATAACTGTTTGGAATTACAGCAATAATAATGTGCAGACCCCCTACTGCAGCATTATTCACACAGTACTTTACAGGTAAGATATTTTATTTGTCTTTCCTTTCTGGTTAAACCTGCCTCTATTTATACTCAGGAAAGAATTTACCCATTTCTGAAATGTCATCACCTCCACACTTAATTTTATTTTGGAAGGAAATTGGAGTGACAACCCTAACAACTTCTGATTATTCACAGAACAGCCCTTGTGAAGAGATTAAGTGTACCAGCTTTTCCATGTTGCCCTGTCAGCACACAGCCCTTCAGGGATCTTCTCTTGATGTGAAAGTTAGCTCAGCCTCAATGCTCATTCATCCTTGACTTCTGTTTCGTTAATACCAGTTATGTTGTTGGTGATATGACGTGGACATCTTATCTCTCTCCTTCCCCCTCCAGAAATGACACTGGGAGCCTCATTTCATTTCAGTCAGGCTATAACACAGTTCCCAAAGCACAGTGCTTATTTTTCAGCTACTGCTGATGGGAGCTGGCATCAGAAGGCAAAATAAAGGGCAGCTGCTCTTCTATCTCTCCCCTGCACATCTCCCCTCCAAGAGCACGATGGCTGTGCAAAGCTGTGCGGCAACCTTGGGTGGCTACCAAGAGTACCAAGTGCTCAGACAGCTCTGCCTTTAAAGTACATGGGTGTCCCATGGTGAGAAAGCACTGCAGGAGCCAAGTTGAGAGGTGCTTGTCCTAATGCTTTGCTGGGAGATGTGCCTCTGCCCCGTGACCCAGCTGCTCTGCTCTTGAAGGCTATTGATTTTTTATCTGGTGGAAATGCAGAAATGCCAGCCATGGAACAGGGACATTCGATTTCTGGTAGTGTCAGTGCCTACCTCAGTGGTTGCACCTGGCTTCACTGCACTGCCCTTAATATGTGTGACTGCTTGGGCCTCAGAGAGGGCTTGAGATTTGCTGGTGCACTGGCAACAAACTTCCAACACAGCTGTGAGCTGTTTCCTTAGAAACAGTGCAAGTGCAAACATACCCAGAGGTGCATTTGGAAAGACAAATTCATCTCTGAAATAGATAATAACATGTTTTTACTGCCTACACTGCTCTTTTCCAGCTTTCCTTGGTCTGGACTTAATTTATTAATATGCAAAACATAATCTTGAAACTAGGGTGCCGTGGAGCTGTTGACAAACAAAGAACTTTTCTGTTCAAGTACTTTGAATGAACTACAATTAAACATCACTCTGAGTCCTCACCAGACAGATGCTGGAGGAGCTGTGTGGCAGTCAGATGTTACATTCTCATGAAATCCAATGATAATACTGACATAAGTGTCTAGTCACACTTTTGCCTTATTACATTTTCCCCCTCTCTCTCTTTTTAAGCATTCTCAGCTGTCATTGTACCCAAAGAGCAAAATCACTCCCACAGTAAAGTGCAATATCAGGACATAATTCTGTTTGGAGACAGAGCACTAAGTGTGGCACATCAGTGTTAAAGCTGCAGGAGAACATTAGTCCTTGCATTAGCATTAACTACCATGGCTAAGAGAATATATTAGCAATAGCCTTAGCAAAGGTCAGGACACCAAGAGGAAGGAATATCAAGAAGCATTATACAAAGGACATATTTTAAGTGCAGAGTTTCAGCCCTGTTCAGTATGAGTTCAAAGGACTGGATGGAAATAAATAACAGAAGGCTTGCTTGAGGTACCAGTTCCAGGACCATAGAGAGCAGTGTCAGGAAAAGTCCCCTGGGACTGATGGTGGCTTCTGCTGCAGTGGCATGAATCCAGGACAACTTCTATGCAATTAGAAAGATTATTCAACATACAAATGACTCTCAGAGGAGAACAGAGGAAACATTAAACGGACCTGAAGAAGTAAAACACAGCTGGGAGTTGAAGACCAGTGACCAAATTAGGAGTAAGAAGTAATATGAAGATGAAGGGCAATTAAGAATTGCAAGAAGTAGTCAAAGGAGTGGAAAGGTTCATCTTTTGTTCATTTCAAATCTGGGTACTGGGTGGACCATCTGAAGCCATTGGGATAGCTTAGCACAACCCTGGTTGGGTACTTGGGTGCTTAATTTCCCCCTTTAATTTGTTTGTTGGAAATCGTTATTTTGGTCAAACAGGAGATTTAAATAACTCAAGTACTTGCATACCAAAGATGTGTAAAACAGCTGCTTAGCCCATGATTACTCACAAACAGTAACTTGTATATAGTGGCTAAAGACAAGTGATCTGGTGTGAACCGAGATCAGTGGCTGAAATCCCTGCAGTAACAAGAAACCTGCCTAAGGTTGTATCTTCATGCAATCAGAATGTGACTTTTGTTTTGAGCGCTGCCTCAGAAAGGCACTGGAGCAAGAGCTGCTTCCGTCTGATGTCGGTGGCATCACCCACGTGCCAGAAGTGTCACACATGATCACACTTCACTGAACTGGGACTGGGGTGGGAGCAGGCAGATAAAGCAGGGGGAGCAGCAAAATTGACATGTACCTCTGCTCTTACAGGCTTAAACCACAGACGAAAGCACAGAAGAGCTTTGAGGGGATGTACAGAATACAGCTCTTTATGGAGTTACATTACTCTCCCATTCCTCTGTGCTTCTTTATTGTATATTTATTCAAAAGTGTCCCTGCTGGGAGCTGCTCCTGCATGCTCACTCACTGTCAATTACATTGCCAGAAACACAGCAGCACCTACAGCAACATTTCTATTGCTTTACAATTATTTCCTGAAGATGACCTTGGGTCCAAGATATTTATCAGACATGTAATAAAATAAAAAGAGGGAAAAAATGACACAGCAACAGTTTGCAAAGATTTGTTTGTGAAGGTGGTGTGATTTTAGCTTGCAAATTACTTTGTACTTGCTATGGTAATATAAAGCATCTCTTCCTCAGAGCTCCATGTCAACTTCTGCCTCTGTCTAAATTAATGCGTCCAATTAGTCCTGTTTTATTGTGCATCCATCACAGAACATTCACTGTTTTGGCTTTGAACAGTACAAATCCATATACTGATAATTATGAAAAAATACATTTCGTAAGACACAAGTGTTCCATATTTATCAGCAGTGCCTTGGGTGCTTTACAGGCTTTTTTTTTTCCTGAAATATTTTTAATTTCTGCAGTCAATTTCATCTTTGTGTTTAGTTACTAATTGAAGTTCAAAGGCTGTATAGCTCTTTGCACTGGGTTCAGGCTTGGCTAACTTCGTTTTTTCAGCATGTCCCTTGAAAAATGCTCAAGCTACCATGCACGTGTCCAAGGCACTAACTGATCTTCCAAGCTACGTGGCACACACCATGCAGGAGGAAAAAAATATCCAGACTTATTCCCTGAAATTACATCATATTACCTAACTTATCCAGTGCTGTTTCCAAATTTTGCCTCTTTTCCTATGTGAAATCTTTGGCACATGTTAAAAATGTATGTGGAATAGTTTAGAATGGACTGAAAGGAGGGTAGAAGAATGTACCTAAGGCACAGACCAAAATTATGGTTTCCTAATAAGCCTGTGGTTTTAAGAGACATATAACTGTCCAAATAATTATTTAACAGGGCTAAAACATTCCAGGTTTTGAGTCAGTCCAGAGGTGATATTTCCAGAAGAGAGGAGGAGAGGGAGTGATGCAAGGCCTAACCCTGAACTGAAACAGAGGCAGCACTGTCTCTGCTCATTCACTGGGGTCCTGGGATCAGCTGGACACAAACACCCTTTCAGCTCTGGAGCAGCTGCTCTTGGCAGAGCATGATTAAAAAGAGGAATATGATGACAATTCTTACAAGCTGGTTTAAAAATGATCCCTGAAAACAAAAGAGAGGTTTGTTTTTTATATATATGTAGAGTTACTGAAAAGCAAAACATCTGACACCAAGCTTTTATCTGAGCAGGAGATTTTAGCTGATTCTTCACAGTCACCTATCCAGTATCTCTGGAGGCACGGGAAGAGCACAGCCTCCCTCAACAAAACCCTTCTGATGTAAGAGAACTGCCTGTGTAGCACTGAATTATCTGAACAGCTCTATATTGCTGCTTATGATGGACCTTGATGTGAGTGTAGGACAGGTATGGGAACGAAGGGGAGATGATGTGGCTGGAGAGCTCTGTTGCGTGGTTTCTGGAATGGCAGAAAAAGAGATGTGCCCAAGGGCAGGCTGAGTCACTTTGCAGGGAGCTGCTGTGCTTCACTGCTGCTTGAAAGGGAAACATTTTAAATCTTTCTCCCTTTGTAGCTCCCAAACAACTGTCTGGTGAGAAAGGGAGGGCATCAACAGCTCTGGCGCCAGTTGCACACTGCATCAGGGCTTTCCTGCTTGCTGCCATGCAGCCCATAAGGGACAAAGTCACGGGGAAAGCTTAGCAGGGATAAAACCAGCAGGTTGCAGCAGAAATTATTCTTTAAAATCCTTTAAGTTTTAATGAAGATTCAGATCTTTTTCTACAGAAGGCTAATTTTTTCCCTGTGTGATTCCATAAAGGCTATTTAACTCTAGAGGGTATTAATTATTCACAACAGGTGAAGGTAAATAGCTGGTGGAACACAGCTCTCCAGCCTGGAGATAGCATAGATAGATAAATGTGGATGGATGGAGATGGATGGATGGATGGATGGATGGATGGATGGATGGATGGATGGATGGAAGTGGTTCATTCGGCTTTCCCAGCACCAGGACCTGTGGGATGAGCAGGTCCCACCTAACCCTTCATTCTCAGCTCCTGGTCCAGCAACACACATATCAACTGTCTTGCAGGCTCTGTAGAGCAACAGACCTGACCCAAGCTGAGCTTGTGTGAGTCATCTGGCCCTGCTGAAACCCAAAGAGCAGTGCCAAGCTGGAGCCATCCAGGGGCTGGCTCTGTAGCTGGACAGCTGCAAGGCCAAGAGCACTCTGTCATTACCACCCCCTGAGAGCCAGCAGTGCAGACTGACCCCTCCAGAGCTCCAGTCTTGCTGGCACAGTCCATTAACAGGGTCATGTTAATGCATGCTTCTCCTTACACCTCCCTCCTGAGACAGTGCTGCCACTAGCCTCAAACAAACGAGATGATTTCAGGGGGGAAGAAAGAAAAGAGAGGACATAGGTGGATGGCAGAAAGGGAATAATATTTTTAGATGGTAGGACAAAATAACCAATTGCAATCTCTGTTTAAAAAAAAATTATTCACCCGTTCATTCATTCATTCACTCATTTGTTCACAGGCATGAATATGATCAAACTCACCCTGCACACACTAGGAGTTGCTGGTGGCAGCTATGCAAATCCATTCCTAGCAGGCACCTTGTGGGATGCATTTACATGTCTTTTTGTGATGGGTGTATGATTATGCTGAAGAGTTTCCTCTGCTCCTCCTGTGCACCCACAGGTATGCAAGGAAGTAAGTCTGGGCATACCAGTGTTAGTTATAATTAACACACACATTTATATTTCATTTTTATATTTTGTTCATGTTTTTATCAATAAACACATTGGGAAAAAAATGCAATCTATTGCATTTTAGGTCTTACCTCCTTCTCCAGTATACATATCAAGGCATTTCATTTGTTGGAAGTTAGAAAAAGCTTCCAATACAGTCTGCCCAAGGAAGGCAGTACTGTGAATCAGAGGGAACGTTCTGAAGTGGGCCTGAAGTGTCCACACAGCATCATCTCCAATAGGAGAGGAGATAAAAATGCAGGCATTTGAGTCTCCTTGTCAGTCTCTATTACAGTCCCTGAGCAAAATTACTCACTTGGAGGCATTATCTCTACATATGGCAAAATATTCCACCATGTACACATGGCACGCAGCTTATGAATATAAAATCAATTTAAAAGGATGCCTCCTAATGCAAAGTGAAGACATAACCACATTTTCTTAACCCCAAATATAAGTCATGACAACTGACACTCAGGTGAGGTGTAAGAATGGAGTGCTCTGCCTCCAAACCACAGGAGGTAGAATTCTCTTGAACTGGGTGGAACAGAGTCCTAGCTGACAAACTGACCTCAGCTAGACCTGGAGGGCTTTGCTGGGGGACACCTCTGTCAGACTAAGCAGAGAATTTTGTCAAGAGATGTCAGGGGATGGCTGGGTCATTTGTGGAGGTTTCTTTTGATGGTTTAGGAGTAGGAAGACTTGATTTCATAACAGCTGTTTGTTTGCAGTTTGCCTGATAGAGCACGTGGCAATTCAATAAAGGCAGGAGCTGGAAAAATCCACTTTCTGTAAATATGTTATGGGTTTAAGGGGTTTTAACATGTCTCTTCCCTTTAACAATTTGCAATCTACAGTGGCTTTTCTTAGGTCAAGAAGCTTATTTGAAGATGAAGGGGCAGATCTGGTGGAATTTTATCTGGAATTTCACACAAGTGCTCAGCTTGAAAGAAGCAAGAAAATTCACCTAATGAAAAACCCAAGTCAAAGGCTGATTCAAACTTACTTAACAGATTTATGTGACTGATCCCTCAATATTTTGATGAGATGTTATCCATACCTGTGTTCTGGGTCTTCTAAAAATTGAAGGTTTGTCTCTCTCTACTGCCACCAAAATGTCGAGTTAAAGCCCCAAAACGACACTTGAATTCCAGCATTAGCTCTTTACTACTCCTTGGAATGGGTAAGATATTAGGGAAACCTCTGCAGAGAATTGCTTTAAGGAAGGAAAGGAAGAAGGGAGAAGAAAAGAGATACCCCAAGATAGGGAGTAGGGTGAAAGACAGAGGAAGGAAAAAAGGGAACAGAATAAAGTAAGAATGGAAGATGGCATATCTTCTTATCAAGCAATACTGGATGTAAGAACTATGTTCAGAATAAATAATGTTATCTGAAAAAGCTAATTGCTTGTATATGGCAAAATCCTCTTTCTGATCATTGCACAAACCTCCCATTGACATGGCTGAGATATTTACTCCTTGCTGAATGAACATTATTTGTACTTTGGCCCAGAGTATGGCATCAGAGCTGGAACCGGGCCTCTCATGCAGATTAAATCTGACATTCCTCCCTTCAACCTCAGTTTAACGTTCTAGGAAAAATTAAATTCTTCATCAATATGTACAAACTGTGCCAGGATGAGCTCTGCCCTCAGACTGGCATTTCAGGAGGGCTATGCTGCTGTATTTCAAAGCAAAATTTGGCCTTCAATTTTAATTGCTCCCAACTCTAGAAATATTGATTTTCTTCAGACATGAACTGTTTTCTCCTTCATCACTGAGGTCTATAAAACAAGCTGGGTTCAAATTTCCTAGCGTCAGCTCTTCTTGAGTTATGAGGTCAGAGAAGCTGCAACCGGAACAAATAGGAATAGCTGGTTTCTCTTCATGCCCACATATCATAAAAATAGCCAGGCTGCTTTTGCTGAGAGTTCTCAAAATATTCATCTTTAGATTGAGCCAAACCTGAAAGGTACATTGCTACCCCTCAAGGAACTTTCTTGAGAAAATTAGGAACAAGTAAAAACTGGGGAAGAGCCTGGAAAAAGAAATGTATCTGAGGCAGTAACGGTGGTTTTGTTACCACAGAAGTAATTAACAATTCCCACACCTCCATCATAAATTAGCTCTGGAAGAGCCTACATGCTCCTGAGTGGGACTGTGGCTTTCTTCTTTCCTAGAAGAGACATTTTTGCTCTTAGCATCAGTTAATCATAGGCTGTTTAGGGAAATTTTAATCTGTTCCTTATGTCTCACAGACAGAAGCCTTGCCACGATGACTATCGGGAGCGTGTGTAAGACTTCTCCCAGATCCTTGCTCACCGCCTGCTTTGGCAACCCCATCTTTCAAGCTGAACCTTGAAGCCCAGACCAGAGCCAGAACCATGCTCACAAAGAGTGCCCAATGTTTTTATCATCATCTGACATATTTATGCCTTTCATATTGAGACACGTTGGTTGGGTGAGGAGCCTGCTCCATATTAGGCATTGCAGGGACATCGCAGTCATCCTGTCACTCTCTGAAGAGCACTTGTACCCATATTTGCCTTCTGCAGTTTTGGATCAAATGAGATTTTTAAAAGTACAAGCCAATGGAAGTAAACCCCACAGCTCCAAATGCTTGTATCAAAAGGTTCAAGGACAAATTTGAGTCAGTTGCTAAAAAAACAACTTGTTTTGTTGCATGTAAGATGCACTAACAAACAAACAAACAAAGCTGGTTTACCTCTAGTCCCTTTTTAGCTAAAAACTATTTGCACTTGAAAACCTTCTGACCAGCCTAACTGCATAAACATCCTTAGCCAAAGGCAGTGGTTATGAAACACCATATAACTACCCCCTTTCACATGTCATTCCCTGGGACAGGGAATCTCTAGTACAGCATGAAGACACTGAGGACATCACGTGGAGCCACCATGTGAAAACATGTCATTACTCAGTTGTCACGCTGTCAAAAGCTGCAACCACTCACTGCTCTAGTGAGCCATGAATGACTTGTTTTGCTCCTTCTCAAGCTCTCCTGGCAAATGCAGAAATACTGAGACACAAATGCCCATATCTTGATCACCAGAAGGAAGGGTCACTGAGATGCTGAAATACATTTTTTTGGTGGTGAAGGGCAAAACACAGCTGTTTCTTAAGAACCAAGACACCTGTTCCACCATTTTTACTTCATGCTTCTAAGACAAAAAGCCTGCACAGTCCACCTCTGCCACCAGGCTTCCCCATCAGGTTCAATCTCACCCTGATGCTGACAATGAATAGGACAAAACAATACACAAGGGGAAGCAGGATCTGCCCATCCATGAGGCACCTACAAGGCACTGAAATCACAGGGGTTATAGAAGCAGAGCTGAGGGCAAATCTGGACCCATTATCTTCTGGCTGTTTTGAGAAACCAAGTGTAATAGTGCAGCTGTTCCTCTTTAGAAATAGGTTACAGTGTTTGCCGATTTATGGGGATTTGCTCCCCAAGGTGCATCACACAACTCCCATTTAGCTAAAGAGGGTGACATGGGAATGCTGAAAGGTGGAGAGACTAATAGGAGGTTTGCCACTCTGATTTTCAGTGAGCATACAGCATTCTTATTTAAAAATAATAGAATAGTGGTAGTTATAAACCACCTGCAACTCAGCATTCAGGAAAACAGTAAAATTTGATTAGAAAAACATTTCAGACCCAGAAAATAATGGTACACTACAATAGCAGCAGTGATTTTGTTCTACTGCAGGTGAAACAAGTTACATTGGTGGTCAGGTTACCTGGTGTTTCTCCCTGCCTTTCCAAAGGGCAGGTGATTTAGCACAGGCTCAGCTGCCTGGGATGTGCACGTGGAGCAGCTGTGTTCTGGACAGAACTAATCCTGGAGTGTGCTCTTGCTGTCCATACTGCAAAAATAGGAGTACAGGGCTGATGTCTGCACCATAGGGAGTACTGATGCATCATTCAGGGTTAATTAATTTTATGGATCCACTTCCTGAACATGTAGTTAATGAGTCCAGAAACTATAAACACCAAGCCTCGTCTTGTTGCATCAATAGACAAGAGACTGTGAAGAGGCAGGCTTGAACATGTGGCCGTTTTTGCTTTACTTCAAAAGGAACCTAAAGTCTGCATGCAAAGAACTTCAGGGAACACATGGAAAGTCACTGAAGCCTTGACATTAGTCATCCTGCCTGGCCTATCCTTGCTTTTCCAGGATTTGCCAAAGGAAACCTCTTATGAAGCTGCAGAAGGGCTGTCTGCAGCTCCTGGGAGCGCAAAGACAGAGCCTGTTTTGTCCCCATGGGGTCCTGTCCTCTTCCAACTCAAAGTGGGACAGGACACAGCTGATCCAACCTACTTATGCCTCACTCTGACCCTGCCATCAGTGGAACAGGAGCAGGGGCCTAAATAAACGGGTGTTGCAACCAGGTGGCTTTGTAAGAATATAGCAGATCTATTTGTCTGTCTGTCTGTCTATCTATCTATCTATCTATCTATCTATCTATCTATCTTCTATGACATATACTTTCTAGATATAAAAATAAGAAGTATACTATATATATCACCATAAGGTAAGAAGCATACTATTTATACAACACTATAAGGTACTATGTTGTTAGAGTAGCTCAAGACATTAGATGGCAAATTTGTTGCTTTGCATAGCCAGACATCCTCCACTTGATTCAAAACATTTTGATTAAACTATTTTGTGGAGAGAGACGTTCACAGGCAGCATCCTTCTGGAGCTTCTTTGCACACACAGGCACAACAGCAGCCAAAGAGGAGGTCACAGTGGCATGGCAAACCAACCTCCCTCAGGCCTCTGTTCCACTTCTGTCCTCTAAAGGGTCAGAGCCCCTGCTGACAAGCTTGCTACTGAGTGATAGCTGAGATGGAAATTAAATAGCTGGAAAATTTGCCTGCATGTACAGAGGGGGGCAAATAGGAAGGGAGGGGGAAGCTGTTGATATATAGCAGTTGTGTAGAGCAGTAAATATTAGCATTAATTTTGCTCGTCACAACTCCACATTCACTACAGTTTTCCACGTACCAAATCCATAAGTCTGTATGTGCTGAGCCAGTGGCTTGCCATAGCAAGCAGCAAATAATGGATGATGTATTACCTCCCTTATAATGGATTGGTTATTTCAGCCTTGATGTGATGAAATAAATGACAGCAATTTTGCTAATACATGTGTTTTCTACTCTCCCCCTCCTTTCAAACAGGGCAAAAAGGTGTCCTTTAACATTTAGAGCCATGGAAGAACACAATATGTATGATGGTAAGTGACTATAATGTAGTATGCCATAAACTCTAAGTACCATCTGGTTTGAAAGGAAGCCGATATGAGGCATAAAGAAGGTATTTTGCACACAACAGAGGTAATAAATTTGGAGTTTGCTGGAGAATTTAGACCCAGCTGGAAATAAATCCATTGCAAATACTTTGAAGTATTGTATAGATACATTAAGAAAAGATTCTGCCACTCAGCTGAAAGTTCTTCTGGTTCATTTGGTGATATTACAGCTTTGCTGGTCAAATACTGATCGTATCAATCCGCATTCTGTTTCAGACTGATGGTGGAAAATGTATGTCACAAGCTATGCATTGCATGAACAATATTTCTACATCCTCCATTAAAATACCAAATTTGATAGCAAAGGATTGCTGGTTCATGTCATCCTTGCCATAAAGAAGAAATTGGATGGGTGCATCACTGCCCTCTTCCTTCCCTATGCTCTGCTTACCCACGTTCTGCTTGTTTATGTGGCCAAGCTGTGCCCAAGAAATTGGAAAAAGCAGCCAGAAGCAAGTTTCCATGAGCCTAAGGCCACTACCAGCACACAGCAACTGAAAGCCCTTGTCCCAGGGAGCTCAAAGCAATGCCACCAAATCCAGCCTGCACAAACCCAGGAGAAGCAGGTGCAGCTGAACTCTGACTCCAGAGTTCAGTTCAGGGCTGGGAATGCTGGCAAATTCTTAGGATGACCTAAACCCACATTAAAAAAGATTCATGGCTGTTCAAAGAAAGATGCAAAGATTCAAGGCCTGATCCTGGGGCTACTGCCATCAGAGAAAGGATTTCCACCAGTCTAAAGTGGCTTTAGCCAAAACCTTTAGCTTGGCTCTCATTTTGTACAAGCCCCTGTGCCCTACTCTGTCTTCAGAGAATGGCAGAGGCCCTGCACTGCTCTAATCCTTGGCATGAGCATAAAATCATGCTGGGAACCCAAATAACTCTCATGAAGCAAGGACAGCTCTGCCCTTCGGTAGGGCTGGATGTTAAGCCAGCTGTTAAACACTGCTTGCAGCCAGCTGCACGTCTCCAGCTGCTGCAGCTCTCATCCCTCAGAGAAGAGGCACCACCTCTTCTGAGACATGTCAGCTCCCCCTTCTTTTTGCTGGATTGGACATGGAAATGTCACCCCAAGGCTTCTTGACCCTCACTGCAGTTATTTTTCCAGCACTCCTGTTGCTTATTGGGGGCTCTCAGTTCTCAAAGATTAATCAGACCAAACAGACTGTACCCAGCAGTGGTGGGAGTTGTTCCTGATGTTTATAATCCCAAATATTACTGTTTTACGTCACAGATACCTCTTTTCCCTGATGAATGCTGACTAGTCTCTTTCCCTTCTGCCACTTTGCTTAAGTCATATTTGCCCTTAGAGCAAAACGTGGCAGAGTCATGAACAGGAACGGAAAGCTCTGTCAAATGGAGAGACTAGGATGCAACGTGATTATCGTGTTAACCAACTCACTGCCCTTTGGATGCCTGGCCCACATCCAGCACAGTGACATCAATACAGTGCTCTGGGCACACACTGCAAGTCGTCAGATTGTACCAAAATGTCAAGCAGCATCCTGGAAGCTGTGGGGTTCTCAAGAGCTGATCAGATGCTGCACATCTGGCCCTATCCATGCACCCTCAGCAACACCTGCAGCACTCCATGGGGGCAGCAGCATTGCTCACCCACCTTCTTGGAAACCCACTGAAATCATCACGTAAACCCACAGGGGCAAGCATACCCACCACAACTTTCTACAGCAAAGATTAGGTGCAATAAGACATTAAATGGGTGTCTGGCTTTGCCTTGCTAATAGAGAGCTTCTTACTGGGGATTTCTACAAGACCTTCCACAGAAAAGCAGGTATTTGAGGGAGCCTTGTGTGCTTTGGCTTGGAAAATCAAGGATCTGCAGCCATATAGACCAGCCCTAGTAGCCCTGGTTCCCAGCAGGGGCTGATGGAATGTTGATGAAATTCTGGTACTTGTCTGAAAGCTACTGAGATGTGGCCCACCTGTAGTGGGGAAAGACAGACTGAACCCCCTCCTCCAGCACCGGGCTGCCAGGTATGCCATTTTCCTGCTGCAGCCACATATGAGCTGGTCAAGAGCCCAATCCCAGGCATCGTGTAGCAAATCAAGGACTTTGCTTTCAGCAGCTTCCTCACACTTGGTAGCAGCACAGCCACAACCAGTCTTGCCCTTTTAGCAAATTTTTCCAGATGAAGAACTATTTGCTGGTAGGGAAAAGACAATTATTATTTTGCAAAACCATTAGCCTCTGAAACCACACAGTGAAGATG
Organism: Cyanistes caeruleus; assembly: GCF_971803275.1. Lineage (NCBI taxonomy): Eukaryota > Metazoa > Chordata > Aves > Passeriformes > Paridae > Cyanistes > Cyanistes caeruleus. Next base: position 109,056,900 of record NC_141701.1, read on the forward strand.
ATTATGTTAAACGTTAACCAAGGAGAGGGATGGAATACATTTTGTTGGTCAAGCATCTCCAAAGTAATGAACCAGACTAGTTGTGCCACCTCAGCTCCATATTTGGGAAGTAATATTGTGTTCATCAGGCAGTGAACTACAGCATCAGGGTCAGTGACCACCAAAGCCCACCAGAGAGACCCCTGGGACAAGAGAACACATGCGCTGATGAGGGAAGAAATACACTGATGACTTCAAGGAAATTATTATCATATGTATGTTTCTTCTAGGAAATCAATGAATATGTATGTAAACTCTATATATATATATAAAGCTATAATATATGTTTATACATATATAAACTATATAACCAGATGTATATAAACAAGAGCCTTTTCTGTACTCAGCATGGGCAATATTTTGATGGAAATATCCCCTCACACATTTGTTACCAAATAAAGAACGCCTGCTTCTTAATGCCACATTAGTGCTAAGGAGTTTTATTTTATGGATTTTTGGTAACAATTTCCTATCCAGTCTATCTTTTGTCTTCTGCCTAATCCATCACTGAAGTTACCAAGCTGAATTTCCATGGCAACAGACTGTGAGGTCAGAGAGAAAGTACTAGGCTGGATCAGGCATCTGAAGTGGAACTGTGAAAGGGAAAGAACAAAATTACTTTGAAAAATTAACCATTGTAATAGAGGGAATAAGGAAAAAAAAAGATTAGATAATCTACTCTTAGTTTGAAGACTCCGTTTGGTTTCTGACAAAGCTTTCACCCTCTTACACACATAGAAACCAAATTTGTCTCTTTGCTTCCTTTGAAGTCAACAGCAACTCCAGCAGGTGCAAAACATGGACATCCAAGGAATTGCAAGGGAATTCCCAGTCATCAGGAAAATTTCTCAGTATCTGTGTCTTCCTGCTTAGTGAGAGCCCATCACATATTGTCACAGGCCTCCTTTGAAAGAACATCTCCACCTCCATATATGGTGGAGCAGACATGGAGACTTTAAACACTTCTTTTCTAACAGAGAACATGCTGAAGCATTTTTCCTTTAATCCTCTCCTCAAAGGTGTAGTGACTACAGCCTAAAGCCACGTTTAATTAGCTGTCAGCTGTTTGCTCCTTGACATAGCCCTAATGCAGGCTCCTACCTCCTGACCAGGTGCTCCCAAGGGACTGCCTGCCAGCGCCCCCAGCATCCACATCAGACACCTCATAGAGACAGTGGAGTCAGCAGGGTGAGCCCAAAGATGGATGGCACAACTTCAGTGAGGGAGAGGGATGGGGGAGCGAGATGTCTCCCCCAAGGATGCTGGCATCCCTCTAGGGTTGGATAAATTGTCACACAGGAGGTTCTGCTGCTGTATGAAGGCTGGCAGTTTTCTCCTATTTTTAATAGGGTCTCCTGCTGTGCCTGAGATGCTGTCACTGATGTGGGCCCCTTCACATCACAGCAGCCACACGAGGCTGGTGCTGACACTGTCTCCAGCCCAGTAGTTTCTCTTTCCTTTAAGCAACACCATACCTTGTCTGTCCACATTTTTTACCACTTTCTCCTTCCAGGTGATGGTTTAGGACCTGCAGTTCTTCAGAGAAATCCAATTAGTGATGTTGTGCAAGCCCCTCTTCAGATGAAAGCCGCTGATTCATTAAACTACAGGCTTGCTGCCTTTACCCAAGGATCCCAGCACGTTTCCCCCTGGCAGTGCTGCCTCGCCTCCCTCCCACGCCTTCCGCACGTGCTGAACATCAGAGGAGACAAGAGGCTTTAGGGTCTCTGTGTTCTCCACCCACAGGGGATTTTTCTTCCTTTTTCAGGAAAGACAGAGGAGGAAGGCAGTATCAGACCCTGAAAACATTCTGGTGATGTTTGGAGGGGAGGGAGGCAAGTACTGGGAGAAACCTCTAGTGCCTATCTGGGATTTATAATGTGACTTAAATTACTGCTTTTTTTCTGCTGCTTGATCTGAGAGCATATTAGAGTCAATCTGAATATCAAAGAAATTCAGAAAGACAGTGGGGCAAGGAGTAGGGCAGAGACTGACAGGAAAATAAAAAACCAGGATGATGTTTTTTTTTAACAGAGATGATATTGCATATAGACCAGATTAAAAGATGAAGAAAAAGGGTGACCTGCTTGGCCAGCAAGAAAAACTGCTCAACATAAAGACAGGGGTTTTTTTTTCCCCCACTTAATTTTCACAGACATTTTATGGGTTGTTCATAGGCTACACATACTCTTTTTTTCTTTTTTTTCTTTTCTTTTTTTCTTTTTTCTTTTTTTTTGGCTTTCTGACAGTGAGTGACAGAAGGGTGATGATACAGTTTTACACCAAAGCACTATGGAGAAAGTTCTGCTTAAGACAGCTCCTTGGATGCACATTAGAATAAATCCAGAGCTTGACCTGGATCTTGAGGATGTGCATTTAGTGCACTTGGCCAGATAAAAGTATAAACAAAACCTCCAGACTGAATGGCCCTCTGCCATGCTGAAAACTGAAGGGGAATGTACATGTGTATGGTGGGATGGTGGGAAGGTGGGATGGTGGGAAGGTGGGATGGTGGGATGGTGGGACAGAGTGACAGAGCAGAGCTACTGAGGTTCTCCAGCCTTCTTCATGTGGCTATAGGAGGTGGAACATACTCAGCTCTTTAAAAAAGAGCAGGAAAAGAATGTCCACGGCCTCCCTGCAAAAGTACCACACAGAAGGGCTAACCATGCCTGAAACACCAAACCACCACTGCTTTTATCACTTTGACCTTTTACCAGGAAAATACTTGTTGTCCATATTGCCAGGAAAAGCCTAGGAGGTATTAAGAGAGAGCATGCCAGCTCCACAGCATGTCCCAGATCACTCTGATTCTATAGAAATCCTTCCCTGAGCCACAAAACCAACTCTCACACATGAATAAGGCCCACAGCCCTTGTTTAACATCTAGGGATTAATTAGCAATGAAGGACAGCATTACCAAAAAAGGATGGCTGTTTGGAAGCCATATTACCATTGGCATAAAGGGAGTAGGAGATGCAGCTGTAAAATTCTATCCAGGCATTTTACATGTCTGTGTGTATAAACATATCTGTGTGTGTACATACACACACACACACAAACCTGTAACTGGTATTTCACACTCAAAAGTTCTTATACTGCCCCTACAATGTAATTATTAATCAATTAACTAAAACATTTTGCTGTCTTGAATTTGAAGATTTGAATTTGATTTGAATAGGGTGGCCTGTATTACTAGAGAATAAAATAATCAGTCTTTGTTAAAGTCAGAGCTAAGATCCCTCTCACTTTTCCCCACATGTCGTTTTGAGGATTAACTTTGCTGTGATTTCCTTCTCTCCCTTACTGATATTTAAATATTCTTACTTCTGATTCTTCTTTCATTGCTCCTATTGTTTTCACACATTTTCTTCACATGGTCAGAGGTACTGACTGTTTTTCTAATTTGCACATTTTCACCCATCTATAAACTGGCTGTCATAAAAGCCAGTCTGAAGTGGATTTTGTTTAAAAAAGCCATAACAATGTGATTTTTTCCATTCAGTATTCAGACTTTGGTTTTGCAATGAGCCAGTTAACAAAATCTTGACTTGCTTTTCTGCAGTTTACAGGTTGGACTATAGCTGCATTTGGGGGGCCATTTTCTGCCTCTCAGTTTTGTTAAGAATCTACTCCAAACTTGGCAGCTACTGAAAAGCTGTGCGCTCTTCTCACAACTTGTCATCTTCCTTCCCTATTCAGGCATTCAACTTGGCTACTTCTTAAGGCTTAAAATTAACATGTTATTATTGTCTCTGAAGACCCTTCAGGCTTTGATTCCTACCTATTGGAGAAATTTTGATTTCTGTTTATGTACTTGCTCATAATTTGGGTTCTGTTTTCAATCTGTCACTTGCTAAACCATCTGTGCCATCTGGAATATGCCTGGCCCCAATTTGGTGGAATTCTCTTCCTTATGAAATTCATGAGATGCAGCCTGCAGATGCTTTCACTGCTTCTCTGACAAATTTACTTAATTTGGCAGCTTTGAGGTTTGCATTTTTGTCAGTTTCTAGGCCCACATCTTGTTCTTATTATTGTGCCATAGATGGTGCAGGTATATCCAGCATGGATACATATGGCATGTGAGAATCCTTCCAGTTTCAACAGCTTTGACACACAAGTGAACATAAAGATTTGGATACCCAAGATCCTTATGAGCTACTTTTTCCTCTAATACACCATAAAGTCACAGGCCCTTGAGAGTGCAGGGGTAAGCTAAGACATTTATAGTTGTGCAGAAGGTCACCATCAGGTTTGTATTTCAGTGGTACTGCAGATAACAGCATCTAGGAAGAACAGGATTAGCCAAGACACTGTCTCAAATATTGCATTAAGATGAAACCACATTGCCACCAGTAAATAAACCCTTCTGTTTGTGACAATTTGTAGCTTCTGATAGACAAAAACATCGTAAGGATCTGATTCTGGTGCTTTCCAAAACAACTAGGTGGGTGCAGTAGGCTCACAAAGACTGATGAAACTGGCCAGACTTTTAAAGGATTATCTAAATGATCCCTGGCTAATCAAAATATGCTGACTCAACCATGGGTAAAACGAAGGCAAACAGGGCCTGTGTGCTTCTAAATTTGACACTGTGAAGGTTACTCACTTCTCAATATCCAGAATGAAATAACTTACAAGAAAAAAATCTTACTTTTTAATTTGCTAACTCCTCTTCTGAATCAAATTAAATTCCTAGGAACTAATGCATTGAAGTACAGAGATGGAAAAATATGGTCCAAAGACCACAGGTCTAAAAAAAATGGCCAAAATTAGAAACGTATTAGATTTTATGTGAGAGAAAAATGAACTTTTCCATGAGTTTTTTCCCACATCCATTCAAACTGTGAGTTCCTAGACAGAAATCACCAAATGTGGACATGTAAAATTAGGTATGTTAATATTCAGTCAAGTACCTAAAAAAAGTGAGCTCATTTCCAGAGGGTAGCCCCTCCCTAGCAGAAGTAATTTGGAGAGAATGAGAAAACCCAGGTAATGAAGAACTCCTGAAGCCAGATGGTACCCAAGTCCATCCTGCTGTGCTTACCTGTTTTTCTCTGTCACTTCCCCATGGCTGCTGGGGCTCAATTACCTTTGTATTACGGCATTAAACTAAAGTTTTGATGGTTGGCATTTATCCTGCTAGACTGTCATCAGAAAATATTCAAAGTAAGCAGGTGGTCAGGGAGGAACTCTACCACACCAGGTTGTGCTCTACATTGAGAATGAGAGGACACCATTCACAACAACCTTCCTTACAGCTGTTGACACTACCACACACTTTGTGAGGCAACAGCAGATCTTGGGAAAAAAACCAATACAGTGGGATAACAGTGAAGAGAAAAGGAAAATAAACAGCCTTTGCTGGCTATGTTCTCTTCTTCAGTGTAGGGAATCATGAAGCTGTATTTTGCTTTATTAAACAGTAACCCAACTGCCATGGCTTGAAGCTCCCACTAAGATCAGATGATCAACACAAGGTTGTGGAGGTATTACTGTATTTCCGTGTCCTAAATTTACTCCAGATACATTGTTATTGTGATTACTGTTGTGTTTAATAATGATAAAACACACAGAGTAAGGCTGAAAGGTGCTATCTGAATTTATATTTGTTAATGTCATTAGTGTAAAATAGTCCTTTGGAAGACCCAAAGCATGGTGGTCTGGATTGATGCTAATGGGCAGCATCCCAGCAGGAAAATGATGCTTGCTTCATCAAGATGCTGGAAGGAGTTTGTCTGCTAGCCAAAATCTCTCTCCTACTGTTTATAAAGCAGCATCTCACTGAACTACCCAGCTTTTTACAGCTCATTACTGAGCGGTCTTTTAAAGGGATTGGCTGCTGTTCAATTTCATGGCTTCAGAGTAGCAGAAAAACACCTTTCAGGGTGTCTAACCTTCCCCTCCAATCTCATGGCTACTCAATGTGCTAGGTAATATTTCACTAAGTCTCTTGCTCAGAAACACCCAGTTTGTTGCTGCTGTGATGATCCCAAGTGAACAGGAAATCCATCTATCCTGTGTACTGCAAGCAATTAGAACTGTGACTGCATATTAATCCTGCAAAGTTGATCGAGTCAGGATTTTAAACATGAAACAGTTTTTGGTGGATTCAGCACTTGGTCTCTGAATAGTGCAGTCTATAAATGGAAAGTGCCTTTAGAAGAAGCCTTTTTTTTATTCTTTATTGTCCTCAATCAGTGTTGCTATAATTTCAAAACAAAGCTGGTAACTCTGCTGTTCATCGCACACTAAGATTGTGGTGACAGGAATCACATTGTTTGTGTTGTAACTTTTTAATTCTCCTAACAATTTTTATGATTCCCTTCAAACAATGGATCTCCCTTGTGTACTCATATTTTCACTTTAGATTGTAGGCAATTAATTTTTATTACCATAAAAAAGCCTTCTGAAACGCTTTTATTGCAAGGTTGTTTTATTTATCTAGTCATTAGCCTGTGATGAAAGTGACACCTCTAACGGCTCAGTCAAAAACCTTCCACTGGCAACATACACAGATCTGCTGTGATGCATTAATCTTTTATTAGATTACAGTTATTGTAAAAGCTGGCACTAAATTGTTTAATGGGTTTTCTTAATTCTAATCTTCTACACTCTAAAAAATAGCTAGAGGTAAATGCTAAAAAAAGGTCTGAGGCTCTACTGCAGTTGAATGGTTTCTTAGGCATGAACTGGTATTTACTTACATAGGCTTTTTAGAAATTAAAAATACTTTTATTTAATTTCCAGTCAACACCATCAACATTTTGATAAAACATTTACAAGTTACTGAGAGCAACAAACTATTTCTTGAATGAATTGCAAAACTCACTTAATAAAGATGTAGATGTCTCCCAGAAGCTCATGCTGGCCACCAGCAATTTCAGCCACACCTGTGGCAGGAAGGAATTTATTTGAATTCACAAGGTAGTTTCGAATGAAAAGAAAATGCACATCCTTTTGGGGTACTTCTCAGCTGCAGATAAAGACTGTTCTGACTTCTGTGAGAGCCAGTGAGAGCCATTAATAATCTGCCTGACTTGCATCAGCATTGAAACACCAAATACAATTAGTTCCATCCTTACAAGATGGAAATTTTGTTTGTGAGAGCACGTTTTACTTGACAGTGCATGCTGTTTCTGGGTGGACTCCATCCTGGGCCTAGAGTTCTCTGCACCAGGTGGGACTTAAAAGTGGATGAATCAAAAATCTTTGCAGCAGCCTGCTGAGAGCCTAAATTCAGGAGTGTCTTTTTGTGGCCTTGGTAGCTGCTGCAACAATGAAATATTTTTGCTTATTCAGGGTTTGCAAATTTTAGTTTGCAAATTAACAGTCTCATGTACGGAAACCAGAACACAAAAGGACACTGGCCTTGTAATTGTGGAAAACACAGTAAAAAAAAAACAAAACAAGAAAAACAGATTATCATTTCATAGAACAGATATGTTAATGACTAAAAAAGAATGCTGATTCCTGAGGAATTTTTCAATTTTCTTTTCAAGCTTCTTTCTAATGCATTTACAAATGCATAAATTGTTCTATTGCTCTTTAGGTCATAAAAAGCAAATTGGTAGGGTAAGAACTGTTTTTCCTTGTCAAGTTGGGCACCCTACCTAGTTACAGAAATGAAGAATCTGCTTCCTTCTCACCATGCTATCACGATCAAAGGAACAGGATGCAAAAATTTCCCCCACTGAACATGCTGCTATTCAAAGCCCTTTGTAGGCACCTCACAGCAAAACATGAATGTCTGGTTTGAGATGAAAAGAGAGAGCTCATGTATTTATTTATTCAGGATGGCATTTTGCAGCCCCAAAAGAAATGTAAGTATGCATGTATGCATGCATGTACATCTGTAAGTGGAGGTCAATAAGGGGGAGAGAGCTGCCAGTGGGGTTCTCTCTCTCCCCTGGGCAAAACCCCAGACTTGAAAAGGACTCACTGGCTCCTGGTGAGGCTTTGCTACCCCTTCTTCTGTTACCAGGCAACATTATCAGCGATGCTGCACATGTGCACTGGACATTAATTACCACTTTCTGCTCACTGTTTGTATTTTCGTTTATGCATTTTCTTTTAGAACCATGAGGCATCCTTGAGTGAATAAGATTTTCATTTAAAGGATGTCTGCACCCATGAGGCAACTGGTCCAGTGGGTAAAACATGCCCTGGTTCTGGGAAAGAGGAAAATGCCTGTACTCCTGCTCAGCTCCAGACACCCTGGATACAGCCTCAGCCCCAGTGTGGCTGGGAACAGCTGTGCCACCACTGCCTGCAACCCAGGGCTTCCCAGAGCTGGCTCTCCTGGCTGCCGCCCACTGTGGCAGCTGTTTATTATGTTAAGAAATTAAACCTTCAATCCCCCAAGTAAGAGTTGCATTGGGATCAGTGCCAATTTTACCTCAGCTGAGTATTTCAGCAGGTGAATGCCTCACCATCCAGATAGCTAAGGCGTGACTTTGTCTGGCTTCGTAAAAACAGATGTCAAGAATCAGACACATGAAAAGACAGGCAGTAGTTAAATAGTTATTGAGTATATGTTGCAGAGAGTGCTTGCTGATCTATCCTCCCGTGCAGGAGAGACAGTCACTTGAGGAACAGGAATGGTGTCTCTACAGGAATACCTTGCACCTTAATTCTGATACACAAAAAGGCTGTTATTCAAAGCAGAGACATGGGCAGGAGGCGTCAGGGCTTGGGGGAAGTGCATGGTGCCCCCTTCCATGCAAGACAGAGCCAAGGCACTAGCCAGTCCCTTGCACCTTGCCCAGAAACCTCATTTCTCAGCTCCTGTTTTGAGGAGCCAGTTTTCTGCCAGCTTTGTGTACACCCTGCTGTTTCAGGGAGAAGCACTGGCGATGATGAATGGAAGTCGTGCCGGTGTGGGTGGGCAGCACAGAGCTCGGCACGTGGGGAGCACTGGCACTGAGCTAACTCTGCCTGAGGCAGGCACTGCCAGGGAGATGAAGGCAGGAACACACAGCATTGCCACCACCTGGCCTCCTCCACTACCCTGCACATGCGAGTCTACATGCTGAACAGAAACTCTGCACATAAAGAGACTGCAGTGGGTAAAGAAAAAGGTGGGCAATAAAAGGAAATTAATTTGACAGGCTCATCTACCAACCTCTTTTCTGGATATGGATGCCTCAATTTCCAAGCATCAACGTCAGAAATATCAGAGCACTCTGATTTTGAACAGGCTGCTACTACCTGTCCTCTAAGAACTTACTCCCCAACCTTCATACTGCTTTAGATTGAAGTGTCCCAAATAATTATTCTCATTTAAAAGGCAGGTAAGATTTTACTGTAGGAGACTCTCACTACAGTAAGCAGCATCCCTTTCTTGCTTCAGAAACACTCTTTCATCATTCCTCCATGCCAGAGTAGTCTCTGTGTCTGTGGGCAGCCTGTGCTCTCTCCAGCCATGCATACAAGAGATGTAAAAATGTTCCAGAGGACAAATTACATGATTTCAGAAAGGGAGAATCATCTATCTGTCATTACCTTGCCTCTGGTTTTACTACATTGACACAACACTTTCAGTATCTTACAAGAACCTCCAAGAAAAAAATGTAAGGTATATGGCTCTTTTAATCCTCATAAATCTGGAATTACCCTAATTACCAAGAAGAGACATCATTAAAAAGGAATGACTGTGCAACTATCTTCTCAATGTCACTGTCACCACATTGACAACTTAATTAAAAGTGCTGTGAGTTTAATTTGTATCAATAAAAAAGACACAGAATTTATAAAATTCTTAGCCTGCTCTTACCAAAATGTACCTTGATTCTGCTACTAAGAGATTACATCAAAGAAAAGATTTTATCTTTCTTGAAGATACATGAATATCTCAAAAGAAAATCCTCATCTTCATATGGGATCTTCATGCCAGCATACAAATGGATTGACTAGAAATAACTAGTCAACTAATAATTAGTAACTTTTACTGCAAGAGACATGACCCTGAGTATATGAAGGTTATGTTCATTATATAATAGTCCACATTTTTTGTCCTGTGCTTTGTTACCTGACATAGAAAATTAAGACATACATGAGATAATTAGAAGGTGACTAAAGAAAATACTAATCATAAATTTATTGTACCATTTTTTGTCAGCTAAAGTCTTCTTCAGCTGGTCTCATACACTCAAGTGAAAATCTGGAGTAGCTGCCTTGGCACCTATGGAGTTAGAGGAACCAAGTGTTTACCCATTGAAAGCTGATGCTGCTCTCCTCCGCAGATACAAAAACTGAGGAAACCACTTCAGTGAGTTCTGCCACATTTTGTGAATTTCTTCTAACACAGAAGCAGCCTTAATGAAAATCCCTGCTTCACTTTTTAATAAAAATATGTTTCTAACCCACATGAGCCTTTAATACTTCAATATTGCAAAGCAACTACATGAACCCCAAAAACATTTTCTAATCTCATATTATTTAAGCCAATTTCAGGATTTCTTGGAGCCTGACTAATAACTTTCAAGCACTTAGGACTGCAATAACTCCAGCTGGGGATGTGATATCCACTTATTTTATTTACTAAATTAGTTTTTAACAACCACTCGCCTTTTCACATGTGTGATCCTTGACATCTGGCTTTACAAAAGCAGAGCCAAAGCCCATTGCAGCGGGAAGGCTGTGGCACTCACTTCAGCCTGACCCTCTGCAGGTGTTTTTTCCATCTGGACAAAGAGTACTGACAATATCCTGCCTTCACAAAGCACAGCTTAAGATGTCTGTAAGGCACACTTGCTCCAGGGTAGTAAGATACTGACAGAGTGAAGGAAAGGCCAAGCAGCAAAGAGAAAAGCCACCTCTGAAGTCAAAGATGTTGAAGCACACTGGTGCCTTTGACCTCCTGTTCTTCTCTGACACGCTGGTCTCTCTGGAAAGACAAAATCCGTATATGACCTCTGCCTATTTTCCTGGCATGCTCCTGATCTGCAGTCCTTAGCAGACAGAGGGAAGCAGGGGAGTAAAGCAGCTTGACTAGTTTGCATGTAATTAGTGGGAGGAAACAGGCAGTGCTTTCAGCATCAGCAGGGTGTATCTGCTGGAGTAAGCCTCAGCTCTCACAAGCTACTGTCATGACACTGAGGAAACAGAACATGCACGGTGCTAGGTGGAAGAGCAGAGGATCCAGGAAGGAAAGCCAACCAGGAGGTTAAGCTGTCTTTGCCAGCTTAACAGCCTAGGAAGGATGTGCCTTACAGCAGCATACTCTGCCACTGCTCTCAAAAACAGCAGCCTGTGTTCCAACATTCATTGCTGTGTATGCAGAGCACGGCTGGGTGTTCTGGCCACAGCCCTGAGCTGATGGATGCTGCTGCCTTAGAGCTATTGGATACTAGAGCTGACTCTTAGTAATGGCAAAGCAAAGATAAGGTGGTCCTGGCACTCCTTTCCTACAGAATGGCAGCATCCAAAAAGGCCAGCTGCAAGCTAGACCCATGTCTGTAGCCTGCCAAAAACCTTAGTTAATGGTAAGGAATTACAATGGGAGATTGCTGAAGAGAGAACTTCAGGGGGAAGGGAAGGTTTTCCACAAAAATAACAATTTTTGAGACTGATTCTCTATTGTGTTTTGTTTCCATATGGAATTCTCATAAAAATGTGCTGCTGCATTTCAGATTTTTTTTTTTTTTTTTTTTTTTTGGAAACAGCATGTTTTGTTTCCCAACTGTGTTGTTTATGTTCTCCTCAGCTTGCACACCAGCTGCATGGCAACATGCTGCAGGTTGCCAGTAAACAACTGGAAGCCAATGAGACAAGATCATCTTTGAAGATTCAGGCACAGTGTTCTCCTTGGGATGACATGCCAGCCAGATTAAAAGCCCTCCATATATCCAAGCACTGGCAACAACACGGACACTTCATGCATCACAAATGCTAGATTACTATAGTCACAACCTAATGCAGAAATCTCAAGGTGGCTTAGCTTGTGGATACCATCATTTGACTTACATACTCTCTCAAAGCACTATTTCTTGTGAGAGTTTCAAAAATCATTCAGGTTTTTGTGAAAAATCTGTCTGTTTTGTTCCACTGCACATGCCACCTATAAGGCCACCTCATGCATGTACCCAGATCTCCACCTCAGACCTCCCCTTTCCCAGTCCTTCTCGTCCCAAGGTAATCAAGAGAAGCCCTGTGATAGCTTATGGCACTAGATGCAAGCTGGATTTGAACTCAGCTCAAATCTCTCACTGTGCCGAGTATCAACACTGGGCTGTTCCAGACTTGCAACTGTGCTTATTATATTCATCCATGTTCAGGAAATTGATTAATTAAATAAAAATACAGCTCATCTCAGAATATATCTCAGCACCGCAAAATAATTATGGAGTAATCACAAACTGGTTTTGCATGTAGAAAATACAAATTACAATTACTGTCCCTTAAGTCTCATGAATCTTATTACTGCCACAAGCAGAAGGATCAGGTATGGGGAAGATACGTTGGTCTGACAAAATACTCCAGCCACTGATGAATATACCTGGCTGTGGAAAGCCTGTACAAAGCCATGATGGCATTGAGATTGGACCTGCTTGATGATTTTAACATGAAGCTCTGCTGTGATAGCAGTCAGTAGCATAAAGCCAACAAAACCTCACCAGGACGTGGCTGCTCTGCAGTGCAGGCTGCTGAAATCTCTGGTCTGCCAAAACACCAGCAGCTGCCCAGAGCAGCCTGCAGAACACAGCACTGGCATCCACATCATCAGCACCTTGCTCTGTGCTGGATTTATTCCTGAGCTTCCTGATCAGAGGAACTCCTGGTCAGAAGCTGGCAAATAATTCCTGAAAGAAACTGGCAAATGATTTCTAAAGAAATGGGGGATTTACTTTGAATTGTCACTGCATGATTATTATTTTTTTTTTTGATGCTTTTTTTTGTGTGTTTGAATTTTAAAAGTAAAAAAAGCAACTAGATTTTGGGGATCTTCAAACATCGTAAGAAATAAAAATTTAGTTTTGGTTTTCTTGAAGATAAACATCGCCCAGATTTCTCCATTTTTTCAAAAATCAGAAGATTTTCAGTGTTTTCAGTTTTATAGAGATTAGTAAAAGTTTACCTATTAAATCAATATTTTCTATCAAAAACATGTTCAAACTCCCTATTGTTATGAAAGAAAGCTATCTGAAATATAGACCTTTGCACCAAAACCCTAGATTCTCTCCAGGCTGCCCACCATCCCATGCTTGGCTTGAGAAGAACGAGAAACACTGCTGGGGTTTTCACATCAGGAATCAAGATTCCTGGAGCAACACAGGGATATATGCCCTCAAAGAGCACAAGATCTTAAGTGGAGCCTCATGCAGACATATTTGTGTGAATCCCAGAAGAGGTCATGAACCATCCACCTGTTCTTCCTCTTGAAGGAGGGAATTCCAAAGGCAGCACGACTGCAGGTACTCAGATTAATCTGGGTCGCAGCACAACTGCAACTCTGAGCTGCAGAGTTCTATTTTTGGCTTGGTTTCTTCCAAATTTCACTAACATTGCTCAGCCTTAAGAGGCAAAGTTCTTCACTTTATTTTACCCTAAGTACTCCCAAATCAGTCACTGGGGTAGCATCTGAGGTGAAACCATGGCCACAGTCACCATTGCAAGTTAAACCCAATAATGGCAACGAACAGTTAAACTTTACTATTTCCTCTAGCCCCGTGCAAGTTCCTTAGACATTACCCCCTCTCCCTCCAGTAATGCCTCTGCCTCCATTTTTGCCCCTTTTCCAGTATCTTCTTCTTAATGACTGGCAGATTCAGGGATAATATAAGGCACACAGTGGATCTATTTCAGCTAAATCAAGACTCTGGGAAATACAAGCTTTTTTCATGTAAAACATTTTTCCCCTTTCCTGCACTAACTCCTCAGGGTTGTGGAGGAGCAGTGTTCAGTGTTGTTAGTTAATTTTTACTAATGTGTTCTCTCCCTCTCCTTTCATTGGTTACATACAGGCATGAAGTTGATTAGCCAAGGGAAAAGTAAAGTTACACGTCATTTGTCTTCTCTTACATTTCCACTGATCAATCCATTCAACATTATCCATTTCCCATTAATTTTCTATTTGCAGCACACCTTATTTTTAGAACTATAGTTAGCAAATTGATTTGCTGCTCTTAATCAGCAGTTTCCATTTCCATCCTGGGAAGTGGGATTAGCACAGCACACTTGCCATTTCATCTCTGTCAGTGATACCTCACACTAAATAATTGTTACAATTGGTGTATTTTGCTGATTGAGTTTGCCTTCTGGAAGAAAAACAAGCTACAGGAAACGCAGCCTACTCACTGGACTCTAGGCCAAATCTCTAGCATTTATTACACAGATTATAGATTGTTCCAGCAACATTGACAGGGTGCATAAAAGTCTAAGGAAGAAAAAATACTTCCATTCAAAGTCACAATGCACCAGTGAGAACAACATTGCCTCTTACATTCACACTGCCTTCACCCCTCAGACTTTAAATTCAATGAAATTATATAAGAGATTCTGATTATCTGATGTTACTGCTCTGAAAGAGTGTCAGGAATGTAGGATTTTTTTTTAAAGCATCACAGAAGTGTTTGACTGAATTAGGAGATAATCTGTTAATTCATCAGATTGTTCAGGCATAATGCACACAATTGATAAAGTAAGAAACATTGCTGTTTTTCTATTAACAGTTTCACATAATGCTTCCTTCCCTCCTGAGAGTTGATTAAAATGTAATTTAAATTGCTCCTGTCTTAGAGTTTCATTGTCTATTATCTTGAACTGAGAAAGAAGCTCCCTATCGAGAGGATGTTTAACACTAGAGCATTAATGATCTCCTCATTTTCATTTCATCGCAGAAAAATTCTCCACCTTTCTCAGCTGATCTTGTTTATTATGGAAAGATGAAGAACAGGTGACATTAGTGACAACATTCGAAAGAGATGAGCTAGTCAGTAACTGATCAGATCAGCTTTCTTTTTTCCTTGATTCGGCAAAAAAAAACCTACCAGCTCCTGTTACCATCTATTTCAGTGGACCAAAATGCAACACAACAGAATATGATCTATTGCTGTTCTTGCAATTCTTTTGCCCAGATTAAATAAATATCAGGTGACATATATTAACTTCAAACAGGAATACGTTTTATTACAATGCATCATTATTAAAAAAAAAACAACGGAGTCAGAACTTTCTGGTTTGTGATGTACTCTTTTATCAATGGAATCTCTTTCTAAAAAATGCACCATGTTAAATTAGTTGAAGAACTATTTGCCATATAACCTGATTGATGTTTAAAAACTTTTTTCCCTTTCTCTACTGAAAATAAGAATGATTTGGCAACTAAGGGCATTACTCAAGGAGATTGAATGAATGCAACCCTTTTCTCATTATCTCAGTGCAAACTCCCCATCCAAGAGACATGAATTGTTATGTGAAGCTCTCTTACCATACATTAATTCAGTATCAAAGCTGATCATAACACTGCAATAGAAGACAACAAATAGAGCTCCTTAACAGAAATCAGTGAGGTTTGTTGTATGTTAGTTTCTCCTTGATTTTGGAACAGAGACAGAAATTTTTCTATGTCTTTCATGCTGGGTCATAGCATAGTTCATTATCACAGAAATTTGGACTATAAGTTATCTAAAAGGAGTAATTCTGCACCCATTTTCTATGACACAACATTGATACTGATCTCCAAGTTAACTTTTCTGATTTTGCTCAGTACTAGAGTGCTCCATAGAACAGCCATGCAAACTCACTTCTGACACCATTAGTACTGTTTCACTTTCATGACAACCAGGCAGCACAAATAATTTTAAATGCTTCTTTCAGATGTGCTGTGAAATCTCACCTTCTCAGAAAAATGTGAATCTTAATTTGCAAATCTGACTGAGGGACTTGTACTTACTAACTCCCTTGGAATATAGCACACAAGCCTTGAATAAAGCTCTGCCTATTTCAGTTAATTAAGTAAGACTTGGGAAGACCCCCAGGTCCTGGGTTGCAGATGTCCATGTTATGCAAAAGCAAAAGGTTTCTCAGGCACAGTACTGGCACTGCTCCAGCAGGGCTACCAAACTGCTGCCAAGTGCAGTGGGGACCCAGCCACCCTCTTGTGCAGGCTGGGATGCTTTCCCAGCCTAGGGATGTCAGTAAAGCTCAGCAGCCCACTGATTCCTGCCAGTTGGCATCAGCTCTCAGGAATTCTCGGGAATGCTTAATTTACTGGTGTAGATACCAGCATAAATAGTTTGAAGTGCCCATGAGAGATGTGGAATAAGATTAAGACCAGCTGGAACCACTTCCAGAGGTGCAATGTTAACCACATGCTGGGTGGGAACAAGGCTGGGAAACACAGGACCTGCCTGAGAAATCAATTTCACAACTATTTACACAACTTGAGAATATGCAAAATACTACACTTGCTTATTTGTAGCACTAAAAGATATCTGAGAACTGGACACTCCATGTTGCAAGGGTCTTAAATACAGTACATGGGAAAAGTATGGCAGGGTAGCAGTTTTGCTTTATACTCCAAATGCATTTCCTGATTAGAGAAGGGATGTTATATTCCCAACAGCATAACCACATGCATACAAAACATTTCTTTTTTTTGACAAGTCACAACTGAGCTGTAAGCCATTATGCATGAAAGAAAGCTTACAGAAGCAAAGACGAGAGAGGTAATCACAAGCACTGAAACAAATCTGTGTAAGGGTAGAGTTGTTTTTATGGTTGACAGAGCTAGTAGAAATCTGTTAAGTAGATTAAGTAGAAATATGCAGTCAGACGAAGATAAATTATCTCATTTGGCACAGTATTAAATCGAAATTGTGGTTTAAAACATAGAAGGATGAAAAAAAAATCAGAATCGCTGCAAGGGAAGCTGAAATAACCCAGAATTTCATCACAATGAAAGGAATTTTTTTTTCTGCTCCTTCAACACCCATTATGTTGCATTTCTATATTGATCTCTGGATTTGAAACCATTTGCTTTGAACCTCTGTATTCTGCACTCAAAATAGGATTTTATTCAATTATTTCAAGCATTTACCAAGGTAGTTGTACTGCATTTCCTGTTATAGGCAAAAGGATTTGAAGTACAGTATCAAGAGGGATATTGAAATGTCATGATTTGGTTCTTCTGACCGAACCTTCTGAAGTAATGACACTTGACAACAGGGGACTCAGAATCTGCTAGTACATGAAAACTAAGAAAGAAGCAACTTAAAATAAAAGTAACATGGGCTAAATGGATGTTTTTCCCATTTGGTGGCAGACTTTAACATGGGCAGGATGACTTTTGAATTAGGCATCTAGTGTCAGTAAAAGCTGCACGTTCACGCATTCATTATCTTGTCAACCTGCTTTGAAAGAAAAAATTGCAATCTTCATTTAACCTGATGCACATATATGTAGCAAATCTTCCATAGCAGCAAGCTTTTGCTATGGAATGATAATGAGTTTGGTGCAGACATGAAGCTAGGGACTGACATGTTTGGAGTCACCTGGCTCACCCAGAAATGCTGGATCAGACAGGAGAGCACACTCAAGCCAATGTGAGTCAGAGCAGCAGAGGACTCCAGAAAAAAGCACCAACACCCAGTGTGTGGAGCATCTGGTGGGAAGCTCTGGAGTGGAGCTGGAGCTGTTGAAGACCCAACACCTACACTGTGTATGTGTTTCAGGGGGCTACTTCTGATCATCTCTAGCACACATTGGCAGCTGGGGTACAACAGTGTGCTCCCGGGGTGAGGACTTCAACCTGATTTCATCCATGAAGATCAAACTGCTGCATGCTGTGAAAGCTCCCTGATGTGAACCAAAGTGCAGCAGTCAGGACAGGCAGGAGATTCACTTCAAAAGTATCATTCTAACCTGAACAAAAATGCTGAGCTAGCCTACACTGAGAGTCTAAATGAGATTCAGCTGCTGAAATCCATAGCTCTCTTGGGTAAAATAACAGGGCACAAATTAAGTACAGTAGTTTGAGGCCGCATTAATGCAGTCACTTATGCTTTAGGCACCCAAGAAATTAAGAAACTGACAACACAACTTGCTTAGAGTTAGAAGACTTTATAGGTAGACTAAAGAAGTAGAGACAAAGGAAAAGACACTGAATAAGATGTGAGAATTTTCACAGAAACTACCAGCTTTGTGTATTGTCTGGGAAGGTGACAGCAGGAAAACTGTAATTTCCTCTTCCCACCTAATGTCAGCAGAATTGGTGCCTCTTCATGTACAAGATTGGGGATGAAAAGCTACCTGAAAGCAGACAGCATATGAACACTTAATGTTTATACATTGCTTTATGTATGAATTTCAAACTGTTTTGCATAGTCTCAGGCATGCAGCACTCACTGAGTTCAAATGAGTTGCATATGACTGAGCCACCATGAGCTGCTTAAAAGCCACTGCCCAGGGTTTCAAGCAAAAACTCGTTGTTTAAGTGTTATTATTTTTACTCCACTGAGACTAATTAAGATCTTTAAGGAGCACAAGGGAAAAGAAAAAAGAGGACTTGTTCATCAGGTTAGTTTTTCCATGTATGTGTGGCTGATTTTCATTTGTGGCTGAGATAAACTGAGAAGTCATCATGCACATGTGCTGAAGAAGGAAGCTTAAGATATCTATCCAGCTAACAATGCTGGTTACCTGACATAGAAATTAGAGCTGAGAAATCATCAAGGCATTAGTAAAAAGACACTTTGATGAAAACCACCAGATGTCTCAGTGTCAGGCAGCCAGACACTAAAAACTACTTTCAAAGTAAGAACTGGTTTATGTTTTAACAAAAATATATTAATGGAACTGCAAACTATCTTTTGCTATCTTCAGATCTACTTTCTCTGCAGGACGAAGTCTAGCAAATAAAGCAAAACGAAAGAACAAAACAGTTCTTTAGTGCAGCATAAACGGAGGCAGATCCGAATTTACAGCATTCCCCTAGCCAGAGCAATCGTGTTGTTTTAGTCCATCTGAGGTTCTGATTATAGAATTATACTGCATGTCTGTAAATCAGTGCCGGAAAAACATAATTTAAGCAAAACTGCAGGTTAGAAATCAGTATCTAACTAACCCCTTTTCCTCTCATAGGGCTGATTTGCATGAGACTGATTTAAAATGCAGAATAATACATGATCCGTGAACAGTTGAAAGGTTTATAAAAGATCCTAATTCTCTCTGTATCCAGACAGCTAATTTAGAATTTTGCCGTGGATTAACTCAGAAGCAGCCCAAACTCATCTTTCCATTAACCCATCTTGATTAGCCCAATCCTGACCGCCATACGAGGGGTGAGCTCCATCTCAGACATATTCATTTGGATCCGGAGGCTAAAGTTCTGTGATTACTGTTCTCTTTTGTGACCAAGAGTCATGTTAAATGGTTTTGTTAATCCAATGGATGTGTTAGATGGGGAGAAAACCTTCAGTCGTATCAGTTTAAGAACTAACTATCACAATCGACATTAATTCATGTGGTGCACACTCTTACAGAGGCGAAGTCATAGTCCCAGACAGACCTTGAAGGGTCTGTCTCCTCCCTCTTCCTTAGATGCAAATGCTCGTGATATGGGGTAGTTAAGCAATGAAAAAGTCCTCTAAATCCCCAGTGGAGGAGAGACAAAACAATAAAATCCTATTGAAATGTAATGGCTGCTTACAGGGGCATTCAATTAATCAGTGCCTGTGCACCTGAAGTAGCATTAAATAATGTCTCAGCAGGGTACCCAGTAATTTGTTCAGTAATAATTACAGCTCCCAAACAGGACACAGCAGGAACATTGTTTATCCATCAGTGTGCTACTGTTTATACATGACCATAGGATAAACCATCTTGGTCTGAGCAGGAAATCCTCAAAAACTTCAAAGCTGGCTCCAGTGCTCTGATAGCAGCCCCAAGATGTACAGTAGAGCTACTTTCACCCATACAAAAGACTCACCATGTATCATTAAGTTTCAAATTATTTTGATAAAGGCCTGACCCAGACACAGTGCTAAATGGATCATTATTTGGAGGCAATATAGACATTTTATCTGAAGATACAGCACAGTCTACATGAAGAACATACAGCTGGCAGCTGTGGACAACTGGTGAAGCAGAGACCAATATTCAGAAGCACTCCAAGTTTCTGGCAATCCAAATTGATAACAGTCAGCACAAGTAACAAAAACTTGTCAGTTTTGCTGTGAAGAACTGCTTGGGTTTTGTTTTGTTTTCTTATTTTGAAAGAAGCCAAGGTGTCACTAGGTGATGAGTGGTCTGCCTGTCCCCACAGCAGACCTTCTAGCTTGCTATTGAGATTAACAGTGTCAGGGGACTGTGCATCACTGCCTGTGAGCTTTTCACTGTAAAGGTCAGGAGAGTTCAGCAGAATTGGTGATTCTGTGATTGGTGATGCTGAGATGACCAACAGGTATCCTCCACAAAATACTGATATGAGCAGGGTGTTGAAGAACCAAGCAGAGATTGGGATTCCAGACAGCTGGCCTCCATTTAGTTGGATATTTGAGCACATCAGTGTTGCTCAACAGTTCTGTCAAGGGATTTGGCTCCTCTGAGATGGTTATAGTCTTGTAAATCTGCCTTGGGTTTGCACAGCAAGGTTTTGGTAGCAGGAGGTCTTCAGGAGAAGCTTCTGTGAGAAGCTGCTGAAGCTTTCCCTATGTCTGGCAAAGCCAATGCCAGCTGGCTCCAAGACAGACCCACTGCTGGCCAAGGCTAAACCCATCAGTGACAGTGGCAGTGCTTCTGGGAGAACACATTCAAGGCGGGAAAAAAGGGCACAACAGAAATTGCAGCCAGAGAAGAGAGGAGTGAGAGTGTGAGTGAAACAGCTCTGCAGACACAAAGGTGAGTAGAGAAGAAAGGGCTGGAGGTGCTTCAGGCACCAGAATGGAGATTCCCCTGTAGCCTGTGATGAAGACCATGGTGAGGCAGCTGTCCCCTGCAGCCTGTGGAGGTTCCACTGTACAGCAGAGATCCACCTGCAGCCCACAGAGGGACCCACACCGGAGCAGGTAAATGGCTAGGGGATGCCTGCACTGTAGCAGGTTTGCTGGCATGATTTGTGGCCCTGTGCAGGACTAATGCTGGAGCAGTCTGTTCCTGTTCCTACTCTGATTTGATTGCCAGTAAATTAAACTCATTTCCCCAAGTCAGGTCTGTTTTGCCTGTGACAGCAACTGGTGAGTAATCTCTCCCTGTCCTTTTCTCAACCCACAAGTCTTATGCTATACTTTTTTCTCCCCTATCCAGCTGAGGACGAGAGTGACAAAGCAGTTTTGCTGGGTACCTGGTTTCCAGCCAAGATCAACCCACCCCAAAGTCAAACTCTGATTTTCAAATACTCACATGCACTCAAATTCCTCTCCATTCACCTCATCATAGACATATGTATTACAGCCTTGACTCCAACAGTTCAGTAGTGGCATGGCTCAAGCTCTGTTCAAAGTACCAAGACATTACAACATTGGTGGGGCAGATGTACATTATTTTAAAATACTTGACTATTGGACAAAATAGGAAAAATATTCATCCTCGTTGTTTAAGAGATAGTCTGCTTTTATTTATACTGTACTCCAAATTTTTTTCAGTGCTTCATTTTGTGCCTTTTGTTTCTAAACATCACCCCAGGACAGTAAGGTGGGCTGTTTTCTCAAAACCAGTATTTCAGGCTATTTGCAAATTTAAGCAGAGATAAAGCCCACTACACAGACCCTGGAGTCAGCTTTTGAGTTGTCTCAGTTGTACGTTTTAGCTGACATCTAAAAAGGAGCTATGAGGTTCTAGAGCAGAGACTACATCAGCACACATTATCTCAGGTGTTCCAGAATGATTTTTCTCACTGGCTTCCAAAATGTAGATCAGACTGGCTTGGGAGACCTTGATAGCTGGTTCTTAATGTGTGATGAGCAGTGGACCATGGCTCAGCTCTCTTGGCTTAGGGCTCTGGCCCCCAGCAGAAGCTGGGCACCTTGGTGACTGCTGGAAACATTCAACTTGAGATCAGCACAAGCCAAGAGCACCGAGCCACAGCACACTGTGGTGTCTGCTGTGAGATCCTGATTCTGAGGGGTCTGGATTTTGTGAAAGGAGCTGTCTCATAGCCTCTGGTTAATTGGGAAGTCAAAGAGGGATGGAAACTGGAAATGGCTGCGACTCCCAGAGGTGAGATCTTGTGAAAGTGAGAAAGACAAACACCACTTGGTGAGAGCAGTGAGCCAGGAAACCTTCCTGGTAAAGTCTAGTGAGCAAAATGCACACGTGTGTCTGTTGGAAAGCATCTGCATGGGCTGTGGGGTTTCTGCAAGTAGGGTCAGCATGCAAACTGGGAGTACTTCAAAACATCCCAAAACAGAGCAAAAGATCAACCACCTAAAAGGCTTGTCCACTGTGAGGTGTCCTGTGACACTGAGGTCACATTCTGGAGTTTTTCCCACAGTTTTTAAGGCTAGAAAGTTTCTTGGAAAACTAAGCTGAGCCCCAGAAGGATAGTTTTTTGGTGCATGAGGGGAAACACAGCTGGTATTTGCTCACTGAAATGCATGTTAAGGTCATAAAGAAACTGCCTGCTCAGCAATGGATGTTTGGACAAAATCTCACCACCCCGTCCATTGTCAGGTATCACCTGCTCCTTTTGCACTTCCAACTAAAAATAAGAAAGAAATCACCTGACAGTAGAGAGAAAAATGAAATTAGTTTGCAGCTAGTTTAGAGAGGATAATCATTCCACAAGATGTGTCTGTTTAATGGTTTGGGAATCAAGAATTGACTTGGCATGGGATGTGGGGCATCTAGCCACACCTGACTCCTGTTCAGGCAGCATTTTGATGTAAATCTGTGCATAAGTTACCAAGGAGATGGAAATATGTATTTTAATTGTGTAATTAATTGGTGTAGAACAGACTTTGCTGAGGATTAAATAGAAAAATGCCAAAATGTGAATTAGGCACCCCCAAAATAATCTGTTTTTTCAATTCAACCAGTAGCTGGCACTGTTTTCTTTCCCCAGAGCTCTGAAGGATTATGGCCTATAATATGACAACAGTAGCAGAACTTTTTCACCTGATATTGGTGACTTTGCAGCTTGCATCAGCAGTAGCAGTTACTTTCACCAGAGATGAAAGTGGTTTAATAAACTGTGTTTGTGTCAGTGCTGCATGATGCATATGTACAGCACTGCCATCTGAAGAAAAACAGGCAGCTTGGGAATAGGTGACTCAGAAAGCAGAATTATGGTTATGCTGAAGGAGCAGGACTACATTCTTCAAACAGAGTTCATACATCCCCAGTTATTTATAAGTTTAAGTTCAATTAGCTGATGACTGTTAAAATGTCGCTTCTTGGAGTTATGGTTTGTCTATGTAATTTTCAAGTAACATTACAACATGCCCTGTTCTCCTTTTTAATTATGTAGCCAATATTCTGCTAACTATGATGAAGCAAAAGTATAGACATAAGGTTCAGGAATAGATACAATCAGATAAAAAGTATTATCCTGAGCCACAAAATCATCAATACCTTTGCTGGCAGGAGCAAAATGTGAATGATATTAAAAATAATTAAAGTTGTTCAGGATTATCCTTATGGATAAGTTGAAGAGACGAAGATTTAAGGCTTAGAGCTGACATGCACAAAAGGGATTCTGAGACAGTTCTGCACACTAATAATGATAAAAGGTAAATCTGACATGTCTATTTACTCTGTCTGGAAATTCAATAGTATCTAGACTTGAAGAACAGCTAGATGTGTGAAAACAGAAGCTGTAGAAATAGAACTAGTTTGGTATATGGTTCTGAACAGGAGAGAAGAACATAAATTGGTCTGTGTTAGTCTTGAAGAACAAAAAGAATTTAATCAGAATCATCAAGAGACAATCTATCTCTACCTAAGGAAACAACAAAAAGAGTGGCACACTGCTTATCTAGCTAGCTTACAATGGAACAATAAGATCTTTTGTTTCAGGACAAAAGTCAGTCATAAGCAAAGTTAAGCTGGCAGCTGCTCTCTAAGGAACCTCCTGTACTCTGGTCCAACATATTTGCCATTCTCAGTAAGATAATATCAGATTAAATATACCCATATCTAGATACTGGATGTGCCAAATTGAATGAGCTGGTATGTCCCTACAATGTAAGACCTCAGGAGAGGAGAGGAGAGGAGAGAGGAGAGAGGAGAGAGGAGAAAGAGGAAAGAGGAAAGGAAAATAATTAAGCACAATCAGATCCGAACCATGCAGTTTCCAAAATGTCCACTACAACAAATAAATAGAAGCAGTCAGGGAAAAAATGGAACCAGAACGGATGTGCTAAGCCTAGGGGTTTGAGGGCAGTAAATCAAACATGACTTGACTCTTTTCATTCAATACAACATGATTGTTAATGAGGAACAATCAATAAATGCTCTTCAAATAAAACACCAGAGAGCTGCACATGTGATAAGCAAACAACAGGAATTTGCCAAGAGGGGATGCACCTTCCTTTGTTATTACAATAACCATTGCTAATGCCTTGATTGAGACTCAAGGGACGCCTGTAAACACTGTTTCCCCATTCATTGCATGTATAAGGCATAAATCCTGTTCTAGGCATTCCTATCTAAAGGAGATCCAAATTATTTTAACACCAAATGTTTCAGTGAAAACAAGCATCAGGGTAGATTTTCAGTGTAAGTAAAAAATCAAAATTCCAATTGATTACCTGTCTATCCCATAATTGCAAAGAGATTATAGAAATTTCACTCTGAAAGATGTCTCATTTTGTTAAACAGCTTCATTTCAAATCAATATGGAAAATAACAGGTTATGTTGCTCACACTGTCCTTCAAGTTTTGTGGGGTTTTTTTGTTGTTGTGTAGGTTTGTTTTTTTTTTTTTTTGGGGGGGGGGGTTGGTGGACTTGGTGTATCAATCAGTTTTTATTTTATTAGAACAACTCAAGCTTAAAAACTTGTATCTTGACTCAGAAGTAAGTTCTCATTCTTTAAAATATGTAAGAACTATATATATATAATTTTAGATAGACATATAATTCTTTTCTGTGCTTCTCTATTCAGGGATGTGTAAGTGAAAGCCTGCAGATAAATCTCCAGCTAAAAATTAAATTACTCTACCAGCTGTCCACAGCAGGGATAGTCTGTAACTTGTCTATTATCTCATCTGGTCTCACCATCTAAGTGTGGTTTAGTCTAGTGAATTCCAAGAAGACAGAGCTCTAAAAATCATAGGTTTTGGGTACTGCTAACAGTTTATTTGTTATTCATAGGGTGGCACACTTCCTTCTCTGTCACTACAGTGTGATTTCTAGATGCTACTAAGGAGGCTATTTTTTTCAGATGAAATATAAAGCAGGAGAATAAATATGATTTTCAAGGGCATGACATGGATTTTCTTTCAGTTTCCATCACCAGTAATAATTAACAATATATCTCTGATTGAAGTTCGGGATTTTTTATTTGTGTTTTAAGTCCTTCCAGATGGGGGAACTGTCACGACACACAACTAAAGTTTTTGAGTTGTTGGATTGTTCCAAAGACACAGAAAACTCTGTTGGAAGGGCACACCAACTATTAGGTGAATACCAAATGTTTTGAGATGTTCTGGATGGGGAGATAAAGGCAAGAAATCTACTTGCTCTTCCTTGTAACGCAGGCTGACAATATAAACTATTTTCAACATGAACATACTCTCAGGAAGTACATAGATCAGTCTACAAACTCTACCAGTGCCAAAGACTGTACTGTCAAGAGAAGCATTCTACATTCATAAACTGAAGTAAAACAGTTGGGTGTTTTTCCCTCCTTGATGCTATGTAAGTTGAACTGCTCAGCAGCACCCAAAAATATCAAACTGATGCACACACAGTACCACAGCCTGTACCCATGTGATTAGTTTCTGGGCTTTTGGGACTCAGTATGCAGAGCTGGGCTGTGCTCAGCTGGGCTCCAAGTGCCCCAGCACTGGGGTCTCTCAGGACAGCAGACTGTGCTGCCTTTATTTAAATGCTGATTAGCACCATGCCATCATTTTTTTATGTACAGAGCTGCAGCTGTATCATTTCAATGAAGTACTGAGTATTGCCTACAATATTTCACAGGTAGGGTCAGCCAAGCAGGTCCTATCAATGCAATGGTGATCGTTCCCAGTGAGCTCTTGCTGTGCTGGGCACCATCCTTTTCGTGCCACTGCTGAAAGTCACTGAGAGCTGAGCAGCAGTGGTGAGCTGTGCTGGAGTAAAGGAGTCCTTCCAGAGCAGAATGTCTCTTGTAAAGCCTGTGACTAGCTCACAAGAGAAGTGTTAGAGAGGCATGCACACAAATACACAGGGAGCCTTATGGTTTGTCCTGTTATATGGTAAGAAAAATAATTTAATCCACAGTGGTAGCAGATGTGGATGAAAATTTCAGGACAGCACTTGAAATCTAGGAGCAGCAGCAATCCATCCAAAAAGCTGCCCAGCCTATCTGCTGGAGTGCTGGTGATTTGATCTCAGAGCTGCCATCCCACCCAGTAGCACATGCTGCTGCTTTGGAAATATCAGCCTTGTCCTCCACTGGGAAGGGAAGTTGGTCCTGGTCATTGGAAATGCCTTTCCCCATTCCCACCATGACCCAAAAAATCTTAAAAATTTAAAATAGGATGACTTGCAGGCTTCATGGAAAGCAAAGTAATGGGATTCTTTGGTGTACATGATGCCAGAGTTTATCCTACACACACACCCCCTCAGTAGACCTGCCAGTCTGCAGAGCATACAATTTAGAAATTCTAGGACTCAAAGATCCCTTCTTGTTAGAAAAGAAGCAAACCCCACATGTTTAGAGGCTTTCAGGAAAAAGAAATCTACCAACTAGGTATTGACTGCCATTTAACCTACCGGCAAAGCTGTCAAGACCTTGTAATTACAACTACCTGAATTATACTGCAGATATTGATCCTCCATGGTGTGGAACAAGGGTTATATTTTGACCCCACTTTTCCTTTCCACACAACAGCTGGGGTTTGACAACAACAGAGAATCAATGTCTGGTAAACCATTAAGGAGCTTTTTTCCCTTCCAGTGATAATTCAATTTAGCAGCTATAAAGAAGTTAATTCTTTGCCTGATAGTGTTTGGATTTTCAGAGACTTTCTGCCCCACTGTTTCAGAAAATATGCCTGTCTAAAATGGCCAGAGCACTTTATTCAAAATCACCAATTCCCTCCCATCAGTCTTGCATGGGCCTCATTGTCATGAGCCTCTTTAGGATATTTCAACCAAAAAATCATATTTCTATTCCAGTTGCTGTGGAACAGACAGTCTCTCCTGGTGGAAAGAAGAGCTGGCACTACATTGTGGAAAAGAAACGCCTCATAAATGTATTCTTTATTACTCATAGGGAAAGCTTGATTCTGACACATTTACAGAAATCAACTGGCTGATTTTTATGGAAATGCTCTGCTTGATGAAGGAGGGGAGAACTGCTACAAAATAAACAAACAGTAAATAATAATTAAATATAAAAGAAAAGTTCTAAGAATATTGAGGTTTCAAATTTAGGCTCACATCCTGCAATCTGCTTTGGGTATACTTCAATTTGGCTCCACGCAGAACAGCTTGGATGACTGTCGTCTTAAATTGGACATAATTGCTTTGCTATCTGAGCAGGGGAATCTGTCCATGTATGATCTCCAGTTCCCTTGCCAAATTCCAAAATGATTTTCTTGAAACGTCTAGGAAGATGGGAGGTGAGGATATTTGGATGGGAATACAGACCACCACTGTAGAGCCAGCACCTGGTGCCAGGCCTGTAAAGGGGCACCATGGTCATTTTGGCAGGTACACACAGCACATTAGACAGCAGTGAATCCATTAGTGGGATTTTAGTCTCATCATTAAGAGTGCAAGGAAATAAAATAATCAAATTCCTCTGAATATAGGGCTATGAGATAGTGGAAAGAGCCTTAGAAATGCCTCATTTTTAAAGTTCAAACTTTAGCTCCATGTCTTTCTGAGATTTGATTCAAAATTGCTAGTGCTTCAAATACAGAAGAAGTAAAAACACATAAACACCCCTCCTAATTTCAACCAGCACAATACATAAGCAGCAGTTCCAGATCTGGAAGTGATATCTTACGACTTACTATAAGGCTCTGTCCACTCTGAATATTAATGCTAACAAATTAAATATCTTCATTCTACCATGTTCGTGGTCTCAGCAGCAGGAAGAAGTGCAAGGTGCTTTTTTCCTGACAGTAGTTATTATTATATATTAAGCTGTATAGTGATTTGTTATTGTGAAATGTTCCTCAAGCATCTTTTCCAAGCCACCTCCACCTTTGTGTAAAGAAGGAACAAAAGGTGAGGTTCACTCCTAATCAGGTTTTTGATCAATGTCAGGAGAGACTGTCTGACAGAGCTAAAGCTCTAAAATATGTGGTCTGTTTACTGGAACCTTTCACTTTCCCTGGACAATTTCTGCAATGCACTGGAGTATTTGTCTATTGTATTTTACATCCAAATAAGAACAATGAACCAGTAGTGGAATATGTGGGTTAATGGGAAATAAATGAAGCTCAACCAAAACCAAAGGTATACAGACAAGCAAAGGAGACAAGGAAACAATTTTGTGGCCTTTCCCATGTAATTCTAGCTCTGTGTCATATAAATTAGGTTTTAAATTAGGTCTTGTGTAGTCATGAGGTATTGGGAAAGATAAAAATAGACCTTAATTGTGATTCCTTGGTAGTTTCTACATGAAAGGTGTGACATAAGAGAGGACTGTATCAGGGCCGGAAAGTATGAGGTGGGAACATCTGGAGATAATTGGCAGAATGTAAAAATAGACAGTGTAGCCTAATATATTTTTTTTTTCTGTTTCCAGTGTCTGTGATTCTGTGCTAAACAAGCAGTTTTATAAAATCAGCTTTTAATAGCAAAGTATCAAATGAACAAGTGTGACTGGGCTTGGCATGGGGCACCAAATGCTCTGTAAGCACAAGGTTAAGAGCAGCACCCCTTCCCTCACAGGTAGAGTATGTGCCCATCCCCAGTGCAGACAAACACTTTGCACTCACATATTCACCGTGCTAAGCATGTCCCCAGAAGCCACAGCCAGAGCAGGACACCTCTCCTGAGCTGATAAGCCAGCTCCTGTTTCTCACTATCTCTCTCTGTATACATGCAAAGTCTCAATCATGCCACTAACTCTATGCACACATGGAACAAAACCCAAAAAGTCTATGCTTTGGTTAATAAGGTGATTCCAAAGGGTCCATGTGAAAGCTTGTTTAACTGCAATTTGCAAACCAATATGAACAAGTGAAACAGGGCAGGACTGAGTTTGTCTTGCAGAGGATGGTCTGAGCAGACTTGAAATCACCTCTTGTTTTCTTCCAATGTTCTCTTTCTGGGAAGCCTCCAAGACACACTCAGGCTCACACAGAATATGTGGTTCCCTTCTTGCTAAACTTCACCAGCACTTACAGACCTTTTCATCTGTGACTGCTGCTGAAGGCAGTGGCTTCAATTTTAAAAGAAAACCCACAAGATGACATTAAATCACCACATTACTTATGGCCAAGAGTACTGCTATGTTTGCACGTCCCAGTGTCTGCCCAGGACATGGGCCAGGCAGGGTGCATAAGGAATAAGATGAAGTAAGTCTTTCAAGGTCAAATGGGAGCTCTAAACACAGAAGGTGGCAGTGTAGCCAGTTATTCAGAGCAAGATCTCAGCCCTGCTTTGCCATGCTTCAGACAAGACATGGCTCCTAGCTGGGCATTACTCAGCAGGGTAATGCCACTGGCCATGCTCAGCAAGCTTAGTAAATGTAAGAGACCGAGAGAAGCTGCACAACGAGTACAAAAATACATGACAGATAAAGAAGCTGCCCCCAAAAAAGTACATGAGACAGCAGGAAAATCCAGCATAGCTGAAAACACCCAATATAAGCAAAGAGGATTTGAGTCTGTGATTCTTTATGGAATGTGCAATCTGACCTCTTCCAGGGAAAGGGAGTAAGGAATAGGTGCATGTAAACATTTCAGTGTATGCTCAGTCTACCCACTGAGTACTATGGTATGATAAGAGATGAAGTATGATTATACCATATTCTTGGTCAGCTTCTAACAAAAATGCCAAATGAAGAGACAAGGGTTTCAGTATACACTAAAAAGAGAAAGAAATATATCTATTCCATTGTCCTTTGGCAGGAAATGTTGTCCTACCATGATTTCAACAGGCACCACCATTTCACTGTAGTTTATCCACTTTGGGGTAAAGACTTCCTCGGTACATAGAACCTATGTGTTGCTTTTCTCCCTCACAAAACCAGTGATTTACAGGGGAATGGGGGACTTCTGCCTCCCCTGAAGATAAGTTCCCTGTGTGAGCAGAGTGCTTATCACACAGCAACTATCTGCAGGATTTACAGTTACTATATAGTTCTGAGCGAAATAAAAATCAAGTTATTTACTCTTTGCTGCTTATTTTTAATTTCTACAGTACTGAAGATCAGAAAGAAGAGAAATTAACACAGGATCAATTTTCCCTCTAATTCAGTAAGCTCGACTGGTTGACAAACTGAGTGAAGAACATGCGCTAAAGCAGTGAGTGGGCCTTGAGGGTAGAGTTTAGAACAATCAAATCTCCCTCCAATCTAGAAGAAGCCAGTTCCTACATTTTTTGAGTTTTCCAATGCTAAGATAATGCTTTTGCTCATCTTTCAGTTCAGATTTCAAATGCATTAGGATGCAGGATGGCATTGCACATATGTGCACAGAGTTTGAAAAATGAGCCCTTCTCCTGCTTGAACACAGGAAGACTATTATTATCATCAGAAATAATGAGATACAGGAAGTTTTCCTCAACTTTTGTGCCTTTGTCCCTAGCATTTGAGGAGCACAACCCTGACAATGGTTGTATTTGAGAGAAACTCTACTGGTAGCAGTAACTTCACCCTCCTCACCTTAAATAGCCTCATTTATCTCTACATACTGATTTCCAGTAGCTCCTGAAAGGTGAGAGAAAGAGATTGATGGATCTGTTCATAGGTGAGAGGAAGAAGTTTCCCTAAATTAGGGTTTCCTTATATGATTCCATTACTGTGGGCAAGACAGCTGCTGTGGCAACTGCAGGGCTCCTCAGCAGTCCATGGGGTCTCTCATATCAGAGATTAGCCTGGTCTCTACACCCTTGGCTGTGCAGTCACTTTGCTGTAGCTACCCTTTAGCTCCTTGCTGGCTGGGGACAAAAAAAGGAAGAACTGGGACCCTTCCTATAAAACACTCAGCTCTTTCAGCTACAGAAGAAGAAAGTCAAGGGCTGCATAAAAGCCTGGATTCATTTTTTTTCTATTTCCCATTATATGTAATGTTCTCAGTAGAGATTAATGTCTGTTCATGATCAGGCATTACTTCATCCAAGAAAGCAGGAGAACTATTCAGCCATCACTCAGAGAAATAAAAGCAATCTCAGGTCAAATCATCACTCTCCTGATTTGATCAAGTCATCATCTGAACTAAGACCAGTCAAGGAAAAACAAATGTTTTGAGGAAAACTTCAGAATCTGGGTCATGTTCATCAAAAATCTACCATGACCAGGAATCACACAGAAAATGTGGCACTCCAGCTCTGTTCTACCACTGACTTGCTGATGGTCTTCACATGATTTACACAGTTAAGCTATCTAAATCAGTAACCTATCATAACTACCCCTGTATAGATTTTGCTTCTCACCTGAAAAACAGGCAGAGAAATTAATTATGTACATGGTTACAGTACCTATTTCTAACTACACCACATATTTATAGCACATGAAGCACATGAATAATTAAAGGGAATTAATTTGTGGATCTCACTAATGGGATAGGAGTTCTTCAGTTTAAGCGTGCAAGACACCACAAGAGCCTCAGAAGAAGAAATAATGGACAGCATTAACCTTTCATAATTGTTCATAACTGTGTCTGTGTCTGCATTTCCAGAGAAGCACACTGCACCATGGAAAAGTGACTCACAAAGTTCCAGTTTTACTTGCTACTGTACAGCTATGCTGGGGGTCAAAGGTACCTAAAATCAAATGTCTGGACATTACCCTGCCTGCCATCTGCTCCTCCTGCACCTGCAGTGAGGTCAACCAGAGGCATCCATCTGTCATTCCACACAACCTTCCTCCTTGTGCTGCACATAGCCCAAAATTGGTACACTTCAGGGGGTCACTTTCCTATGGAGCACCCTGCCCCGGCCAGATGTCCACTATTGGTCTCTCACATTACAATCAACCAGACTAGACAGCTGTTTACTATCTAGAGCTGTCATAAATAGGCAAAACTTAAAGCAACTGCAGCAAAGGGATATGAAAATATTAAAATAATTCAGTAGATCATCTTTCTCGTTGGAACAGATGCAGACTGAACCAGATCACATTTAAGATCAGTGTAAATCCAAAGATGATCTATTGAATTGTATTTTTCTCCTCAAAATTCAATTATCAGAGCAAACAAGATGAGAATCTGAAGCTGTGATCTGACAATGCTTAATTGCTGTACTAGCAAAAGAAAGAAGTTATCAAGAACCAGAAAATAAATTGATGATGCTTGACAGATTTCACTTAGAGCACTTATGTGAATAGCTGCATATAAAAAAGGACCTGCACAGACCCTACATATGTATTTCCCTGAGACTACACTACAGTGGAAAACAGTAGAAACATCCTTAAAAAGATGCATTAATGAATATCTACTAGCTTTTGGTTTTGCAAATAAATGTTCTACTAAATCTATGGGTTTGAAATACAGTATCTGTATTTTATTAATTGCAGTAAAGCTGTGCCTAAAAGATGAACATTACCTGACGAGCTCCTGAAGAATAAACAGTAATGTATTTTTAATAACGTGAACTCCAGCAGGACACAAGAAAGCCAGACAAAACTCGCATACTTGCCTTGTGATTTATTTCCATGAAGCAATAATGACTTAAACCAAGCTAATTATGCCCTTCTTTCTGTCCACTAAGAACATGATCCAGTGAATTAAAGAAATTTGAGTGGTCTGACACTGCTGGAAATAAAGAGTATTATCTTTAGACCTGATAGAAGCATTAATAATAAACTACATTTATTTGTTCCTTATGGCAGTGAAGCAATCTGGTACCAAGAAGCTCATATATTCAGAAAGAATTCAGAAGATTCAGAAAGAAACCTGAAGGTGTTACTTGGAGCAGCAGAGATGCCAGGGTTTCCCTTTGGTGACGTATTTCTTCTTGGTGTGGAGTAAATGCAGCACTTTTCAAGCTCTTGCATTCTTGTTCATTTTTGTGAGGTATTTCTTAAACAATACTAAAAAATAATCCTCCAATGCATCCACAATCCCAATTTCCAATGCATCCACACTCCCATTTTGCATGTTTACTGCTGTTGGCTGACCTGTACTTGCTGAGTCTCCTCTTTACTAAAGCAGTTTAATGATTTTTATCTTAATTTTAACAACGACCTTTAGAGAAGTTCAGGACTATATTTTTTTTGTACCTTCTTCAAATGCTCTGGATCTTCACTTCAGCTGGAACTTCCACTCTCTTGTTCAAGCCAAGTATTTGATGCAGTGACTGTCAGCATAGACAGGGTCACAGAGAAATGGACAAGACATTTTTTTTTTTTGAGGGAAGCAGCTTGGCCGGCCACAATTCTACCTAAACCTTGCAGCAGTCTCCTCACAGTCTGATTAATTCCTGTTCAAATGCTAGGAAATAAAATTAAAAGAATGAAAACTGCAGGTGCTCCATCACTGCCAGAAATGTTATAGAGTATTGCAATCCCAACATACATGAAAAACAGCCTAAAGGAGCTTTTAGCATACTGACTTAGAACTAAGCAAAGCTTCTTTAAAAAAGAGACCCATTATTCCCCTTCATCACAAAAACTGGCTTTAGAGAGGAGCCATCACAAACATAATTCCATTCAAAGCTGAGTAAATAGCTAGAAGGCTGCTGACAGGAATTCTATGGAAGCATAGCAGTCAGACATACATTTCCAAGGTCTCTCCTTTATATCATGCCCAAACTGTGCCATGAAACACTCTTTTGGGGTGAAGACTATTCACCCATAACACAGTTTAGCTTCTGACTCTTCTATGAAGGCTGTAGGAGATACAGTTTGGTAACTTTAGTGTCTCCTCACAAAATACTTGAGAAGTTGTGCAACATTTTTGTGAAATGCATTACAGTGATGTCTTCTCTACGAGACCACAAACAGCAGGGTATACACTTCACTCACACTTATCTATCACCTCTATGTTTGTAGAGCATTTAAACATGTTCCCAGCCCTTGCTGGTGGTTGTAAAGGCTTTGGGGCTCAAAACAGGGGTACTGAAATGCCACTGTCTTCACCAGAACATTATTTCAACTGCAAAGTCACTGATGACTCTCCATGTTGTGTCCCTTGCTGCTGCAGCTCCTGGAAGTAGCAGCCTGAATGTATAATGGGCAAAGCTGTGCATCTCCCCTTTTCCTCTTCAACAACCCTACCACATTCCTGTGACAAAGAACAGTGCCAAGGTCCTCTGTAAATGAAAATGGGGTAAAAGAACGAGATGAAAGCACGGGATTGATGCAGCTCATAAGCAAACTTGCCCCAGAGGCATTACCTTTACAATCTACAGAGCCTGATGAGTGTACCACAGGGTAGGAGATGTGCTTAATGCACAGGCTGAAATTCTCTTATGCTGAACAATGGA
The DNA here is from genome assembly GCF_971803275.1 of Cyanistes caeruleus. NCBI lineage: Eukaryota > Metazoa > Chordata > Aves > Passeriformes > Paridae > Cyanistes > Cyanistes caeruleus. The sequence continues at coordinate 109,091,635 of NC_141701.1, forward strand.
CAAATGGATTAGAAAATGGAAGAAAAATAAATTAATATTTTAAAACATTGAAATGGGTGGCAAATTCAGTAGACTATGAGGTACCCCTCTCCCTCAGACACAGTTCCAAATCCATTATTCTCACAGTTTATTATAAATGACAAAGTTCCAGACCTGTCTGAAAAATATATCTTCAATAGTGAGCAAAAGCACTATGAATATCAGTGAACCTTTAATACAGCTACTGATTTTATATATGAAAATAGCAAGAGGTACTTATGACTTGTGATTTATGTCTTCATTAAAACACTCAGACCAGACCCTGAAATTCACTGAAATTAACAGTCTTGAGATTGGAACACATATTATAAATGAATGCATTTTTAATCTTACATAATGACAAACATAACACTATTGGCATCCTACCTATCTTACCTACATAAAAAATACCGCCTCTGCACAAATATATATTGGTTTACTCAGAAAAGCAAACAGAAGGATGTAAATCTCTAAAGCTCATTTACCAGAGTCTTCCACAGTGTTCTGCCATGACCCAGTGCAAAGCCACCAGTTTTGAATTTTGCAAACCTGAGAAGCTCTCAGTTCAGTGTCTTGTGTATTTCAAGGCTGTCAAAGTGTAACCATTGCAGCTAATAACTTTATAAAGGCAAAATTTTCTCACTGCCAAATTCATGACTGCTTCCTACTCTTGCACAGATGCACTGTAGAAAACATGTTTTGCTATGAAAAATCAGCCACAGATGACTGGCCTCCTGGAACGACTTCATTTTCTTCCTCACTACAGCTTTGAGGTGCAGGGTGCCACACTGATCTGAGAGCAATCTTCCCCACTTTTGCTAGGGGAGCACCCTTGCCCATGCCACTCTTCTCCTCCTACCTCCTGTGGCAGTTTCCAAAAGAATGCCAAAAGGGACAGCTCTGCCAGACTCCTTTCTCTGCACGTTGCAAGGACCGTTCGGAAATGCTGCAGGAAAAAATTCTAGGTAGGGGTCATTCTTAGGCTGTAAAGGAGTTACTTCTTTTGGTAACTCATCCCTGGCTGTGATGCTGAGCAACAAAATACGCAGATCTACAAGACTGAGCAGGAGGCAATGTCAGCATGGTCAGCTAATGGATTTTGTGAGCATAAATTGAACAGCTGAGGAACAGCTTGACACTGTAAAGCAGAGAGAAGAACTCACCCTCTCTGATATCACAACAGATGAAACCAAAGGAACTGAAGAGTCTTTTTCTCACATGATTGTCTCATTGCTGACTATAAAAAAAAATGTTCTTGGTCTTCTCCTCTTTTCTGGTTTTGTTTCCTTCATGGCACAAGAACTTACGGATGCAGAGGAAAAACAGAGTACTTAACATGAAATAGTGCTTCATCTGTTGCACTTTTTAAGCCTGCTCTTCTCCACCTATCTTTTCTACAAATTGCACCTACTGATGGAAGCTTCCAAAACAAGAAGACAGCCCCACAGGCAAAACCAGAATATTCAATTTTCCTCCTTTGCTTCTTTCAGAAGTCTCTTACAGAAATTCTCATTTCTGCTTGTCAGGAACTCTCAGCAGCAGAAAGGCTGACTGAGTATTGTTATCAAATGTAATTTTTAAAAGTATTTTTTATGTTTTCCCAAGATTTATTTGTTTCAACAGCGGAAGATTTGCTGCAAGTTTTAGAGTTATATTCAAAATCCATGAAGGATATTGAAACTATGCGAAAATGTACTGCTTTCTAAAGTAATATTAATAATACATTTGTAGGTATTGAGATCCACTCTACACCAGTCGAGACAGAGGATGGATGTAATGTGTTCACAAGCACTGTGGATAAATTACCTCAATAAATTCTCCATGCTATAATGTAATCTCCAAAAGCCAACTGGTAAGAATCAGCCTTCCTGATCCAACTGCAGTTCTTCACACAATCTTGTTACTCATCTGCCAGTGACACCTGACATTGAAACAGCCAATGTCTTTATACATCTGCCACCACAAAACAACACAAAGTAACATCTTAGCTGTTTCTTAAAAAAATACTAACACAAATCTGCATTCTTCTGCACGTCTCTCCCCTGTGTTCCCCCTCAGCAGATCAGATCACACTTAAAAACATACTTACCTGTGCTTTTGTTCTCAAAAAGGCTGTAGTCAAAGCTCTCCAATAATTTCTACTTAATATTTAAACACAAGAAATAGTTCTGAAATTATCAGTGAAAAGAGCACACTACGTTAGTCCTTTCTTCACAGCAATAAGCATAATATTCCATCCAGAGCCAAATTTTAAAGAAATACACTTCTATAAGCTCATGCATTACTTTAAAACTCTGCTGCTTTGATGACTTAAGCACCAGGGTGACCCAAGTCATTGGTCTGTGTTTCCTGTTGCCTTATGGCTGCTGCTGCCCAGTACAAACACACATGGATGCATCTTTTGCACCACATCATGGGCTCAGTAAGAACACACTGCTGTCAAAATAGCACTCAACAGGGACAGAAACTTTTGCTGTAGCCTGTGACAACAGGCCAAAAAGTGGGACACACAGAGGCAGTCAGACCATGCGTGATCACCATTCCTCCACGGATATAAAGTTTGAATCCCTTCAATCTGCAGGACAAAAGAGGCTTTACACTTGTCTATGCCATGCTAAAAAGGATCGTCTCTGCTAGACCTAAAAATTTCTTCTTGAAACACTGAAGACTGAGATTTCCCAGTCTCCCATAATTGAAAAGACAGGGAGTAAGAGGGACTCTATCATATTTTGCTGTGTTGTCTGAAAAGCAGAACACAACCTGCGAATTTAATTTTGAGAGTAACAATGTCTCTAGTCCATAAATTTCGCATTTTTGGTTAAAGATGGTAAAGCCATAATCAAAACATCACCTGATTTCCAAACAAGGATTTGGATTCATTAATTCATTTGGATTCATCTCCCATCCTCTGACATTTTGACAGCAGGCACCTGAGGGTGCAGAGAATGTTCCCCCTAGGGGACACATCCCTTTGAGGATTAAATATAGGATTATTCAACCAGAAAATTTAATTTTAGAAGACAAGTACTAGGAAATGGATTTCTTCTTTTCATTCACTCTTCACACTTTTTGTAATAATCTGAATACTACTAAAAATAAAAACAGAAGGATGGCATAACCAATGCCTGTTAATACAAAAATAATTGGCTTAAATGAGGCACACACTCATATGCACAAAAAATAAATGGCCCAAGAATTCTTTTGAGAGTTACAATATTTTTAGCCATATGGTATTTCTTATTAATTGTTATAATTACTAAATAAGAGCCAAAAGTATGCTCAGCACTGTATAACACATCCAAATACTGTCAACCCCTAGCCTCAAATGCTTACAGTTCAATAGATAAGACACACAGGAACTGGAGATAATGAGAAATTCAGTGACAAAAACAACAGCCCAATGTCTCCTGGATATTAGGAGGTGCTTTTGGCCCTATTCTTCCAGCTGCATCAGCTACATCCCTCCTCTGAGAATGACAAAAATGGGCTCTAAGCTTTTTCTCCTCCACAGAGTCAGCAGAGAAAAAGGAAGCAAGAAAAAGGGAGCATTTTCTAGGCTTAACAATCCACACTGGCTCTGCAACATATTTTGGGCCCTTAGCAATTTATGCTAATTGACTGTAACCCTCAAGCTGTTCTTTCTGTGATGGGGCTGCTCTGGAGCACAGCCAGCGATGGTCCACAGAAGCACAGGCTGCTGTGCTGAGCTGTGCTGTGCAGCTCTGGATTGCCACAAAGCCTATGAACCAGGGGAATGAAGCTGAAATTTTTAATGCAGCAGTGAAAACCACTGTGGAAAAGGTATGTTGCTTTGGTAGAACTGTAGTGCCAGCAGCAGGGAACATTCACAGGAGGGGACAGCAGCCTCCTCAGCACTGAGAAGAGCTGGCAGAAGTCATTAAATGGTGTCAACACCTCCTGTAAGAAAGAGGGATCTTTCTCATGTTGGAAAATACTGGTGAAGACAGGTGCCCTGGAACTGAGAGAAGCTTAATAGCTATGAACATTAAGGGATTCCAACATCATCAACATTCAGACCAAGACTTTTCCTCAGAACTGCCTTTCATTTCTGAAACAAATTTTCCTGAAAGAAGAGCTAGTCAAGTCAATAGTCAAGTCTATATACACTGCATCCCACTCACCCTGCAGCTCTGTAAACTACAAGGAAAAAGGACCTTCCTTTTTCCTGTAGGAGCCCTTTCTTTGACAATGTGCATTAAGCACTCTCTCTTATCCTGTCTCCAGTTCATTCATCTCCACCACAGAGGCTAGAGGATTTATATATGATTCCCTGTCAGTCACATACATGCTCACCAGTGACTTTGAAACTAATGGTCCCAGTCATAAAAGCCCCAAGGGCAAGAAAAGATGCACTGCAGTGTGCATAGCTGCGGCCCAGGGTTCTGTAACATTTATTATTTATACATTTTTTTATTTTTCCCATGCAGAGCAATGCTGATCTCTCCCATAGAGCATTGCTCTGCATGGGAAAAATAAAATAAAATAAAATAATAAAATAAAATAAATAAAATAAAATAAATAAAATAAAATAAATTACTGCCCATTCCTAATAAGCTGTAAACACCACTCCATTCCTGCACATCCTCCTTGTTTGCTCCTGGGAATCAACCTTGGAGGATCCTACTTCCCTAAGCACCTACTGCCCTTTCTCCAGCACAAGCTTCATCCTTAATAACTTTCAGGGCACCTCTGTGCAGTACAGACTGTAATGTGATTAACTTTATGCTTCACAACCTTAGCATTAAGAAGTAGGTCCCGGGGCAGGGATTTAACGTGAGGCTTTCAGGCATGTACAAAACCTTGATCAGAAAAACAGTTCTTCCTTCCTGAAATGGCACAACAAAACAGCTTTGAACTAGGTGAAATGGCCAGGTTCCCTAAGGAGAATATAGTGTCAAACCCCAGCACTGTTGAACTGAACACCAAAAAATGGAAGATAATTGATCCATTCTACCTCCAAGACAAGGCTGAAAGTCTGCAGGGCTTTAAGCCAGTTTTTTCCTCTCCCTGTGCTTTAAGGCAAAACTAAATCTGTCCATACAAACACAAGTGTTCTGCCCTGCAAGCATGCGGTTATTAATTTATCAGGTTCTCTCCTTGTTTGTTATCTTTACTTTCCTCTCTTTGACATCTTCATTGTGGTGTTTGTATGTTAATTGTCAATGCCCTCAGCATTGAGAAGATGCAACAGCATAATAAATTTGTAGCCTCTACAGGAGCCAGTGAAGTCTAATGCTTTAGAAGATAATGCAAAGTCATCATCCTTCCTATGCAATTCTAACTTAAGGAAGCAGTGCCTTTTCCAAATGCATAAAGAATGAGAAACTTTGTGTTAGAAAACTGAGTATCCCCACAGGCTGTCTGCATGGGAAGTCCAGCAGCAACAAAGCCATGGGTTTAACAAAATGGATTTATAATGTGGCTAGAAATTATGCTGCTTTTCACAGTTTAAACCAAAGTATTGTCACTAATACTGGTTCGCTCTGAAAGTTACAATAAAATGCAATGTGAAATACTCTATGAGTGCACAAAAATTTCAAACTCTTTCATGGTCTACTGCAATGACTCATAACACCTGATTACATTGGTCATCAACTTATTTTAGACCAATATTCCTCAGGGATGAGCAGGAATTTCTAGTTCCTTTTCTAGCAATAAGGAAGGTCCATGGGATAAAAACCTCTTGAGATATTGTTTTCTGTGATATTTCCCTCTAAGCAGTATTTTAGGTTTCATGCAGAGCTAACTTTACTCTGCCACAGCACATACATTTCTACTGATGATGGCAGTACCTGGAAAGATATTTACATATTGCTGCAGTAGAGAGTTAGGAACAACAGTCTGATGAATACAGAATAGGCTCACAATAAATCCAATCAGCACAAGTGTTTCAATGGGTGTGTGAAATACACCTAAAGGTTGCAAATAAACCTGCAATAAGAAATAGATGTATTTATTATGAATATATTTTCTTTATTATGAGGAATATACAGCCATCTCTCTACCCATCCACATTCTTTTGCTTCCTTCCACATGCATTTTTATTCTGTTCTTCCTTATAACTTGGTCTTTGAAAGTACTGAATATTACTTATTAATTCTGAGGCAAAATATTTATGCTCTGCATAGTATTACATAGTTTTGAAACAAAGTCTACTCCTTAAAATTCAATGGAAAGGGATCAGATTTTCCAAAATATCTTGGCAGTCTGTATTAGAGAGACGTGCCTCGTGCACTTTTTCAAGCCACCTGCCGAAGTTTCCTGCTCTAGCCACCAGGAAGAAAGCAGGTTAATCTGCTTCGGTATTTAGGAAAATTTACTGAGTGCCAAAATCAGTTATTAAGCATTTTCTGATATGGAAAACCTGACCCCAGAAATCCTTGGCCCTGGTATGACCAGGAGCCTGGTCTTGAGCAAAACGAGTAGTTCAGTAATGGGAAAGTTGGCCAGGCTACACTGCACTATTCCTTCAAACCCTGAAGTGGCAGTTCCTCCTGGGCACTTGTGATGCACATTATGAGATTCACACCAGCCAGAGTGGAGGCCCAGCACCCCAACCTCAAGGAAATATGGCCTCAGTGTTGTGGTTCCCTTGCCTTCTCTTACTGAAGAGCTGTGACCTGCTATAAAAATTTCCTCCTCATTTCCAGAGCCTTTTATGAACCCAGTTGAGGGATGGCTTTCAGTTACCAGAGCAAGGGTAGAGTATTTTTCCTGCTAAGGTCACTTTGCAAATATCTTGTGTAGGACATACAACAAATATCTTCCTCTTATCCAAAAATAATATGGGTAATAAAATCACATGAAAGGAGACTTTGGCTTTTCCCAGACTCGGGAGCTCATTCTGCCCTTGAGGTTTCAGACATTAGAGGATACACATAGTTTAAACCAAAAATGTACCACAAAACAATACATTCATACCAATCATGTACAGGGCCTTGACTTGTCAGGGAAGTTTTTGAAGATGCCTGTCTTCAAACGAAGGCCAAATGGATGCACTGCTTCTAGAAGCAAAGACTTTCTACGAAAAGCTAACTTGGGTGATGTTTCACACCAAGGTTTTTCACAGGTGGAGTTCTGAAATCTTTCATTGAGTCAAGTGTGCTGAAGTTTTGGTATATGTTCAAGTTCATTGGAGAATTTTTGTAGATCCACAGAGGGCATCCATATATTTTCTGTTTAGAGAAGGGACAGGGATAATACCCATCAGATGCTGCTGAATTAGATGACACTTTGGTGCATTTCTTCCAAACTGTCCCCACTGCCTGCAACGAGCCTGGTTTTATTAGTCAATTATTTACACAGCCTGCAGTGAACTACAATGGAGACAACTGAGCAATGAAAGCTGCCAAAACATCCACAGTTAGGTCTTTCCCGCTCAAAAATAATGGAATATAACATGCCAAGGGGTGGCTGGAGGGAGAAAAGTTCAAAGGCGTTGCAAGTAGTCAGTGACACTTTTAACATATAAAAATTTCAGCATCTAAACACAGGGGTCTAAATATTGCTTTGGTACTGACACAGTGGTAGAAATCCTTGTGCAGGGCAGTTCACACAGGGGGATTATCAGGTTACAATGTAACAAGAGCATCTAACAGCAAATTTTCTGTCTTTCCCGCAGGAACGCTGTCACAGGCACTGGATAATTCATGGCCATGAGACACCAGTGTACATGTCCACATGTAAATTTTCTTATTTCAAATTATTGGAACACAGTTCAATGGTGATTCAAGCCCGAGGCTAGTGGCTGCTGTAGGAGCAGTCTGGCTGGGGTTAACAACTCAATTTACATATTTAACTGTCTTTGCTGAATTAGGCCTTGATTGCAATATTGTCAACAACCATAACAATGTATCTTAGGCACAGTCAGGAACAAAAGAAGGCTTTGAGGAATAAAATGTATGTTTGACAGGATATTCTTGTTTTATACTGCAACACACCAAAGCAAGCTGGGAATATGAAGGCTGGGAATAAAATGCCAATCCTACTATGTCCATGAGAGTTTTGCCATTGAACTCAATAGGACCGATATTTCACGGTTGCTAGGCCTCCACATCAGCAACATTTCTTCCTCCACTTGACACTGGGTCTCAAAACACACACATGAACTTGCACAGGCTGCAATGCCTTTGTTCCTGAAGTTTCATTTCTGTTAGAGATGGATGAATAGACTTTTGAAAGGGAAAATAGAGGAAAGTCCCATTTGTACTCCTGCCTACTCATCCTCCCTCTAAAACATCTCTCTCAGGGCTTGAGGCAAACAGTGCTGAATCTAAAACAGATTAGACAGATATGGTGTCATACAATGGGGACCACTTCAGGTCAAAACCACAAATAATTCACAATGTAAGATGGAAGTAATATTGTGGGTTTATATCAGATTATTGTTTTAACAAGGTGGTAAGGAATTTTAAAACCAAATCCTTGCAGCATTTTCAAATTTGGCTAAGCACACATATTTATATGTATTTACTTAATATCTCTTGGTTTTCTAGCATACTAATCATGGACATTGTTACCAGAATGTCACACAACTGGTGTGTGAATGCTTGATGAATATAAACACTGTGAAGAATCCGTGCTCATTAATTTTGAAAAATCTACAGGGTTCTAGTGCAAATAGCACCAGTAGAAGTATAAAATTGAAGGTGCTTAATGCCAAGAACGTACTCAGACTATCAAATGATATGTGCAGAGGCATGAATCGCTTGTTTGCAAATAGAAAGGGCAAATATAATAATGTAACTGCCTGTTGGCTTTTTATCCCAAATTCAATGTCAAGGACCTAAACCATGACTGGAAATTCTACAGCTCCAGGCCTATTCCACATCTTTCTGTGTTTCAGCAAATCTGCAAGAAAAGTGGGGAACTTTACACAATATGTTAGTTGTTTGTGTTGCTACGTCCTGAATTTGTATCTGTTCTTGGCAAAACAAGGCAGAAGATCCCCACCCCACAGATGTACCTCAAACTTGTTAAAGAGTTCACACTATCTGTGAAATCCTACCAAACTGTAATGTCTTTAAGGGCACAAATGTTCATGGAACCAGCAAATTTAAAATAAATACTGCAAGCTATTCATGGGAACAATCTCAGTTCTGGAACAGCAAGAGCCATCCGATTCACAGAGTTTTGCTTATTCAGGCAGTAAGCAGGAACCCTCCCTCTTGAGTGTGTGTGTGCAGCTGAAATCTCACTAAAGGGCACACCAAGGACACTGGAGCCAACATCTGGTAAGAAAATGTATATTCTATTTAGTTTATTTATAAGGTGCATTGGTTTGCTTTTAAAGTCCTCTTTCAAAAGGTCTGTTTTCCAGGACAGGATCGCAAAATAGAAGGTTGCAGCTTTTTTCAAGAAGGCAGTCTTTGCTGAGAAACTGAAGCAACAACCTTTAATTGAATTCTGGGAAAAAGAAGTGTTGAGGGACTGCTTGCTGTGAGCTGCCTGATGGGCAGGCTGTTACCAAGCCACGTGACTCTCAAATACAAATGCCTCAGCCCAGTGAGTATCCCAAAAAAGCTTTGTACATGATACACTGCATAGCCAGAGGCTGTTTACCTTTCTAATTTTTAAGCAAACCAGTTGGAATTTGCTGCTGGATAACCACTCCCTGCTGCCATCTGTGCTCAAGCTAATACCTGCCAATCTAATAGAGCACAACAAAAATGCTGTTTTTGTTTTCTTTCTGTGAGTCCTTGTGAATGATAGGAAGACACTCTCTGCTGATGTGTATCAAGTGATCCCCAGTACCTTTAAGCCCATGTCAGCTGCACATTTCTAGCGCAGGGATTAATTATACATGGCTTGTGCAAGCTGAGAGCTCTCTGTGGAAGCAGGCAGGCTCATTTGCACTAAGCACACAGTACCTAGTGGTCACAGGAACACAGGGTTTGATGGGAGCTTTTGAAATCATCTAGATGACCTCTGTCTCCCCTGAGAGATAGGTTTTTTTCCACTCAGTGCTTCAGTGGCAGACTTAAATCCTCCTGACTAGCCTGTTCTAGGGTTTCAATACCCTAACCTGATAAAGCATTTTTGCCTGATGCCTAATGTCAAGCTACCTGCTCTATAAATCCAGTTCTTCATGTCTCATCTACTACTGTGGGCAGAGAACAAGTTATTCCTCTGCATCTGGCAGCAGTCTCTCTTGTATTGTTACCATGTCTCTTTACCTGCTCTAAATGAGCCATGTGTAATTGTATAAGCGAGCCATCAGCACATACCTTCTTATTAATAACATGTAATTATTCACAGACAGCACTTGGCAATAGAAAGAAAAGCTGGTGGGTGTGGGCTCCTACCAGGGGCAAGAGGCATTAGAAGGTGATGCTGCTCAACACCTTAAAGAGGTATTTAGGACTGGGTCTTCTCTAATACAGGAATTTTACAAACTCACATTGCTTATCAAATAATTAGGAAAAGAGGGATGAATCCCTGGACTTGCTTCAGACTGGAATGGAGTGCAGGCCCTTTCTACAGGGTGAACTTCACTGCAAAGACTTGACTGAGAGGCAGCCAGGCTGCCAGTTAACACTGGGCAAGGCGAGCTGCATCCACAGCAAGGGGATACAGGACTTGTGACAGCCTGTGCTATAAGGCACAGCCACTCACAGCCGTTTTTGCTCATTTTACTACAGAGAGTGGTACATACTTGCAAACAGGAAAACTCTTTCTATTGATATTACTGGGCATCATGCCAGGCTTCCGAGATGAAAGAGTGATACTTGGGAACACACTAAGTGATAATGACATGAAGAAGCACTCAGATGGCCGTTTATTTCAGATGCTGTGGTGACAGGTCCTCACACATACTGTAATGCTGTAAGTAAACAATAAAAGTCCTTGCATTTTTTTCAGGAAAATAAATGCCTGAGGAAGAAAGTCCCATACAGAGGTTGTGCACCAAGAGCTTCACCAGTTACCTGTCCCCACATTTTTCTCTAGCCGATACGCAACTTGGAAGCCCCGAGTGAACAGTGCACGCATGGCAAATTATAATGTGCATGTTTTATTACAGGAAATGCAAACATATTGTGGCTCATGCTGTAGGGCTTAAATCATCACATTAGGTCTTTATAAAAAATGGAGATCGCTCAGCCTCATGGGAAAGACATTTGCATCTTCATCATTACAGAGGCAACAAACTTCATCCATAAAGATGTGCCTAGAACAAATGGCAGCAAATTGTGGACACATGTTTTGCTTTAATTGGTCCTCATCAACTCAATCTAGCTAGTGACTTCAAAAAGCTCTCACTAAGAAACCTCTTCCAAATTTTTTGTTTCAATCTTTTTATGATTTTTTTTCCTTTTAATGTCTTAAGAGATTTCAGATTAAATAGAATCTTTGAAGATACAGTATGAAAGCACTACTTCTTTACAGTTTTACATCACGTGTTTAATTACTTATTCATAAATTATGAATGCCTAGAGGTAAAGTAGCATTGCCCGGAGCCCCTGTCCTAGGCCAAGTGTAGCGCTACAATTTTCACAAACTCTACCTCTTGACAGCTGGGATCAGATTCAAGCCAGCTACAACTCTATTCAAAAGAGCAGCTGTTGCTAATGCCATTTTCACATGCTATTCTTGATCAGCATGAATGGATGGAATGTGCTCTTTTTGGAAAGCACAGCAAAATAATATGGATGGCAACCGAATGCTTACATAACTCATGTGAAATTCACCAAAAACCCCAGACATCAGCTACAATCAAAATCTTATTTAGATATGGGTCTGATTTTTAAAAATACAACTAACAAATCCCACTGATAAAAAATCAAACCAATATCAATATATCTTTTCTTCCAGCCCCAAAGCCAAGCAGCTCTCTAGAGTACAGAGTCATACTGTCTCAGAACTGCACAAACACAGCTGAACACAGCAGAAACGAACAGAGGAGGAAAAGAATTCACAGATGAGCGTAGCCACTACTGGCCCAGCAGCACAGCTGGGATTCAAGCAAAATGTAGCAAGCGTCATAACAACAAACCAATTTGGAGGTGAAGCTGCTGCTTCCCGCATTTCCATGTCACAGGCACATCCACAAGCACCCACACACACACAGAGTTCTTGTCTCTCCAGCTGATTACTGTTACTACAAAATCCACCAACACTTTGTTCCAGCTGTCCCAGGTTTTCTAAGTTTATGCATGCCCTATATTCACATTTGCAAGAACACATACATAGGGCACTTTTGTCTATAGCCCTGAACCTCAACCACTCACTCATGCCACAGCAGACAAGAAGAAAACACTGCCACGTTATCGAGGCAGCACCACAGACCCACTTGTTGCAGCTGCAGATGAGTAAGGTAGGCAGGTGGAAGACATTGGTGAATCAGCCCAAAGCAGAATATCCTCTTTTGATACTTTCTCTGAAAGTTTGCTTTCTCTTCAGCTGTATAGCAGCAGCAATTTTCCTCTTCTGTCCACATGAAACAAATAAAACCATGCTGCAGGCCCTTCTTATACCATAAAGAACAGTTACAGGAAACACATTAAAGTAATTTCCTCTTCCTTGGACAGAATGCACTCTCCTGGAGTTTGTTTTTAGCACTGTGATGTAACTGGGGAAAAAGTGAGCTTAGGTAACACACCTCAGTGCATCTAAAAGAAAGTTGATATAACAGAAATTAAGTAGCTTGCCACAGACTTTTTATAAACCAACCAGTGAAAAAATACATTCCAGATGCCCAAAATATACCTCTTATATAGCTATAGTTGCTGCTGTATTTGTTAAGGAAAACTACATTTATTACAAGTTTTTGCACTCAGAGAAATAAAGCAGTTTTTTTACCCATCACTAGAAGTAATAAGTTCAAAATCCATCTTTTCAAATTACATCACAGAATCGACAATATTGTTGCATAATCATACTATATATATGTGTGTGTATATAAATATATACAGTTTTCTTGTTTTTTCCCTCCTATATTCAGTGTTCCTCAATTTGCCACCTATCTCTTCAACATACAACCCTGAAAAATACAGTTTAAAGCAGCAGGGATAATAAAGGGGAATTCTGCCAAGCAGGGAAGCATGGTATTAAAAAAAAAATAGAATATTTACAGAAAGACTCAACTCTGTGATAAGCTGGATGAACAGCATAACTTCCTTCTTTTCCCTAAATGTTGGTAGAAATGTATTTATATAGCTCTGCTTCATACTTTCTTTACAATGAACCTAATGTTGGTCCTAAAACCAAGTTATTTTTAGAATTAAATCACATTTCAACATAGCAAAATGCAGCAAAGTATTATGGGTCCTTAGCTACGGTAAAAATACCACAGGCCCCACTGCTCTCCATAGGCTTCTGGTTGAAATTCTCCTTGAGGAGCTCCTCCCACACTGCCCTCCAGCCAGGCACCAAATCTCTGGGAGCCAAAATTGTGCTGCTGGGGAGGTCATGTAGGCACATCTGGATTAGCTTTATGCTCAAGCAAAATAACCTCGGGTGTAACTCTGGAGCCTCCCCTCTAATGTCATAAGGACAACCTGTTTCCCCTGTGTCACAGCAGAAGATGTAAATAGGAATAAGAACACCAACCACTCCAGAGAAGCAAAAGAAACCTCTCAATCTATACCCTGATGATCATGAGTAAAGCAAAGATATGATAGTAAACAGATTTCTGTAACAGCCCACAAAATATGCCTTAGATTTAACTTTCACACATCCAATAAAAAAGATAATCCTTCCATTGCTCATTCCAAGCATACTAAGCATGATTTCCTGGTTTTCCTCTTGCTTTGGCCAGAATAAGAGAAATCCATACAAAATTGTCTATGAAAATATCTATACTGGGGGGAGACATTCTGCCAAACTGAAGCGACAACAGTAAAAAACTGGGATGTTTTTCATTTTTACTGGAAATTAGCAATTTACCTAATTAGCATGACAGAAAATGGTTAGACTTACATTTTATCTAGTTCTGCTTTATTTAATCTCTACAATTTTGAAGAAAAGTCATTGCTTATGATGCTTGCACTGCAAATTGTCAGTTTACAAAAGAGCCCCAATAGTGTCAATACTGTTTTACACCTAAAACCTTCCCTTACTTCCATGAACAGAGCAGCCAGCCTCTGTCTACACAGTCTAAATTCCACCCTATGTTTCTGCTGGACTTTCATATTGGATGGACTCTTCTGAAAGCCAAAACATAGAAAAAAAAATAAACTTGTCATCTCAGGAATTGACACAGAATTTAGTTCTGTGTAGGCCTAGACTTTTCCTCACACACCTTTTATTGAGTGGTGACCACCAGAAATGTCAAGTGGGATGGATCCCTTTCCCAAAAATGTTGCACTATTTCTTCCAGCCACCATCCTCTGTATCTACATCTCGTTTTTCTGAGGGTGATAGTTGCCTCAGTTGCAAGGCACAGCAAATCAATTCTATTCTTGTACAAAACTCTGCAGAATCAACTGATCCTTCAATTAAACTTCAAATACATCTCTAGATATCTCAGACAACAGGGTAATTTTACTTCCATATGGTTCTTCCAGGTACCTGAAGCAAGACCCATGGTTAAGTACTTGCCTGAACTGTGCCCTGCATAAATATTACTATCTTACATAAGGATTTGAATAGTTGCTTTCTTACAGAATAAAAATAATATTTACTTACTAAACAGTTGGCAATAGAGGACCTGTAAGCTTCTCTTCATGGTATCATGTGGTCCTGCTGGTCTGCCAGTTTATTCATGATTCTGTCAAAAAAAAAAGTCAAGAGAAGGAGAAAATTAGGTATGAAAAATATAGGCTTCCTGGTTATACCTGTTCATTACAGTGTCAGATGAAGATTCAGAAAATTGTATTGATAAGCACTGGGATATTGCCTAACTGCACTTTGCTTGCTTTAGCCATGCTCTCCAACATCTTTTCAGGGAAGGATAGAGTTATGGCCAAACAGGGAAAAATTTCTCAAGAGAAATAAACACACTGAAAATTACTTTCATGTCATGCTTATGGTTTGATAAAATTAATTTTATGGGAGTCTTTTTAATTTGGAGGAAGGGTCCTCAGTGGAGAAGCAAACACAAGATGCAGACACAACCAGGGAGCTGTGCTGGGCACATGGAGCTGTAGTTTTCTGCCTGAGCCTCCCCTTTTCACATCTCTCAAGTATGGAGATATGGACAATATGGAGAAAGTGCACTCCCTCCTTTCCCAATGAAAATTTCAGTGGTGCCAAAGTGGAGGAGATCCCAAACTCTGCTGAAATAGTAGCACAGAGGGCAGATATGTCCTGGCATTTTTAGCTTCATTTTAGTCAGCTGTTGTCATATTTCTTCCTGATATACCCCACCAGCTACTTGGGCTGGAAAACCTTCTCTGTGTCCCTAGACACTTTCTGTTTCTTCTAAACTGAACTGTCTTGGTGCAGAAGGGACCTCATAATTCTTGTGCCTGCTGTCTGAAAATGTGATGTGGCAAAAATATGTGACCACCCTAACCTCCCTGCCTTTGCCCACTTGGGGAGCAACTAATAATATTTTATGTGCCCTCAGATGGTATTTTAAAATACTTGGCATGGCTATTTTTTCACCTCGGTTTAAAAGATATTATGAAAAAATAAATCCCAATCATGCTGATATTAATTATTCACATTGTGAGGAAAATAAATGCATAAATCAGAAGTGAAAAGCAAATGCAGTCCCAAAGCAATGCTGGGAGGAATGTCTCACTGAGTACCCAAACACAAAATTCAAGTTCTTTTTTTTTCCAGAAAAAAGAATTTGCTAAACATTCAAAACTAACTGTGAAAATCAGGACATTGAGATCACCTCCTTGAAAGGCCCTTGGTCAATATTAAAAAGCATGTAGTATCCTCTAGCTTTCAGTTCAACACATTTTCATCTTCTGAACTCCTAGGGACATTTCTGAGTCATTTTAACATGCATACAAATCTTTCAGGGCTTATTTAAAATGCAATATTGAAGACATAAGATAAACAAGTCAAACTAATGATTAACACCTTTGAACTGCATAAATGCTGCAGATCTTGTAAAAACAGAGCTATATCTGACTTTTATGTGGAAAGCTCAAAAGGATCGTGACTTTTCTTGCCCGTAACAAAAGATGTTTGGGTTTTGTTAAGTTATTCCACATGGAAATTTATGCACACAAATGCTGTGTGTTTGGATTCCCCCACACTTTCCATTTAAAACTGGACCTTAAAAACATCTCTGTAACTTGCAGAAATGTCAAATTGAAAATGCCTCCTCTCCTCTCCTCTCCTCTCCTCTCCTCTCCTCTCCTCTCCTCTCCTCTCCTCTCCTCTCCTCTCCTCTCCTCTCCTCTCCTCTCCTCTCCTCTCCTCTCCTCTCCTCTCCTCTCCTCTCCTCTCCTCTCCTCTCCTCTCCTCTCCTCTCCTCTCCTCTCCTCTCCTCTCCTCTCCTCTCCTCTCCTCTCCTCTCCTCTCCTCTCCTCTCCTCTCCTCTCCTCTCCTCTCCTCTCAAGGCATTTTCTCCTAAATGGAAGCATTCACCGGTGAATTAACTAACCATTTTTAATAAGAATCAGCACTAGATTCATACTACAGTTTTATCACAGAACCTTGCTGAGGGACTTCTGTTCACCCCTTTTTCCCTACAGTTTACCAAATGATGAAACAGATGTAGGAAAAGAACTATCTTTATATATAAACAGTTATCATATAATCTACAGCACTCTTCAAAAATGCATATACAAAAAGTCTGTGTTTAGCAGCCACTAAGATATTCATAAAAATCTATGCAGGAAAAGACAAGAACCAGATAAGCCATTAACAATGTAGAAACTATATATCCAAGCACTCTTACAAAGCACAAATAAATTAAGTTTGTATCAAAACAGGAATTACAAGCACTGACCCATGTTTAGTCACAAAAATACAATGGAAAAAAGGGAGAATCTGAAATTGCAAACCTAAATCTACATTATTGACTGTATAATTTGAGCTATGCTTGGCAATGTTGATGTGATGCAGTTCTGGACTGTGAACCATAATTTTTTTGTATTTCTCTTCCATCTCCATATTAATGCTATGCATAAAAAATAATGGCATTTGCTCATAAATTTTGGTATTGTCAAAATAAATTGAATGCTTTTGTATATATATATATATATATACATATATATATATTTAGACCAGAAATTCACCATGTGTTAAAGAATATGAACTAGTGTGCATATAGGCAAAGAAACAAAGGTTATCACTGGAAAACTTTACTATGTTCTTTTGTTGATCTCAGTTTGATTTATCCTTTTGACCACATGGCAATAAAATTATATATAGAGAACTCAGTGAACATACATAAATGAAATGTTGCCATAAATTTACATTGTCTCAAGTTTTTCTAAGTCCTTAGTGTGACTTGGGCTTAATTAAAGAGAACAGAGGAACCACTGCTGCACCCACCCAGGTGAAAGCTCCAGCAAGCCTATTACCCTGACTTAAACATGAGCTGCCAGAAGGACAGCAGGGAAATAATTTGTGAAACAACCTCAGTGCAAGGTAATCTTTACACCCTAGCATAGACTGCTCTATCTCCAGCAAGCCTGAGTGGAATAAACTACCTAAGGTGCCATATTTTTTAACTTGAAAATAATTACTCCTTACTTATCTCCTCCACATTGTATCATTTTAGTCTTTCATTAGATCATTTACAATCTCTTTTTCAAGCTGAGGAATTCCTGTCTTTTTTCTTTTTTCATAAAGAAGATATACTTTATGTCTGATAATTTCCATGTCTTAAACTGAGCTTATCCATTCCAGTTCACACCTCGGGAGTAGGGAACAAAATTGTATGCAGCCACCAAAATTTGGGTATGTACTGGAGTTTCATACTGCACAGTGATATTTCCTGTTTCTTCTCTATTCTCTTCTCAATTGTGCCTACAAGTCTCTTTGTCACTGCTCCTGAGCTCTACTCCATTGTTTTATAGAGCTAAGTAACAATAACTCCTCTGAAGCCTTTCCTCAGGTATTTAAAGCTAGGACTGATTTTCTCCCGTGGATGTGACTTTGCAATTATCATCTGCCACTTTCATCACACAATCATTTACTGCCTTGACTTTTCTGAGACGTGGCAAGGAAGGGCTGAATTGCTCTTATTATTATTATATTACAAATATATTTCTATCATATATAAGGACTTCAGAAGTTGCCACAGTATCTACAATAATACCTTCCAATCATGAAAATTCTTCTGTACCTCTAAGAAGACAAGCAAAATCTCATGGTCAGACATTTGAATAGCTGCAGAGGGAATCTCCTTTCTGAGTATCAATGCATGTCCAAACATCACAATACTCTTCTCAGGTCCCTGTAGGTACATTTATCTATCACAACCAAGGAAGGTTACAGATTGAGTGGCTGCTAGGTGAGAGTGCTCTAGTTCAGCAATCCATGTTCTCTTAGGTATTTGAGTATGTAATTTTAGGCATAAAATTTGAGTTTGTAATTTTAGGGACTAATAGATCAGCAAAGTTGTGCATATACAGATGGAAAATGCAGATGCACAGCCAGTTTCTGACTTTGGGCAGTTTAATTTAAAACCAGAGTATTGCCACCTGTTTTAAATACACAAACTGTCGCTTACAAGAAAAAAAATATGAAGAATGAGCAGAAACGGAGGTGTTCTTGGAAAAAAATTAGTTGGAAAATGTGTGCTAAACTTCAATAATCCAAAATCCAATGTCAGTCTCTGAGTTTTGTATCTATTTTATACTCCTCACTCATTTCTTCAACACTTCCCTGAGGTTTTTTGGGAGTAGACTCCTCCAAAATATTAATTTTGAAACATACTGACCTTTAGTGTTTGAGAGGCCATTCTGAGTATTTGAGGGAATTATCTGATACAAATGTACCTGATCGCTGAGGTTTCTTTCTTTTTTTAAGTATTCTAAAGTTTATTTCCTAGATTTTGGTCTCCAAGTGAAAGGGCATATTCCCAATTGCTCTGAACTCCCTCTGGAAACCAAGAAATAAAGATGTAATTATGACTTTCATTTCAGTTCTGTATTGCAGTTCATATTGGTGTACCTACTGACATACTTTCAAACAAAGCAATAAAGTTAGTGCAAGTTTGTAGTTAAATCAATTTCAAGTTTGAAATATTCATCTTCCACAGTTAATTAGACAAAATTTGTATCCAGAAAAGGTGTCACATGCCTAGCCACAGACACCTGTGTTTAAAAACACTGTTTAAGCACTTGGTGTCTGAAATGGACTTACATGTTTTGCGTTTTTTTGTACACAATATTTCACATATAGTTTATCTTACCAAGATGATGAATAGATGTGTGAAATCCCTGTGGACAGCTAGCAATATTGTCTTTCACAGTAAGTGATCCCCTCAACATCTCAGTTAAATTAAAGAGGACAATGAAGACATAATGATGGATTGAAGACAAAAGAGTCCAAAAGAGCAGACAGCTCCCAGCTATTCATTATGTGTGATAGGAAAAAAATGCCAACCAGGCCTTAAATTAAAGAAATACAGGAGAAAGAACAGAAGATGCACACTTAGGCAAAGCTAAGTCAGTGTTAGCTTTGTAACTCTTTTCCGTTGTCTGTCAAATGGAAACCAAGAGACTAAAATAAAGAAGCTGAAGAATGGTAATGAAAAGAGGAGACAGGCAAAAGACGTGCCACCCCCATCCATGAAGCTTATAAACCTTATTACATTATTTCTGACTGCCTTCTCTCCACTGTGGATCATTCTGTGAAGAAGAAAATGCTACATCACAGACAGTTTTCAACAATAATATTTCTTCAGAAAATGAAAGAGAAAAAGCAGACAGACTTAGAAGTACTTCCATCTCCAATCTTTTTGACTCTCATATCAAGGAAATCCAGACTTGATCCTTTCAGTATAATATTGCCCCAGGATGTTCAATGAACTTTGTGTAAGACATCAACAGCAGAGGCTCCTCACTTACAACTCAAGAGAGCTGAGACTACCCCCAGGAGTTACTCCCCCAGTGGAAATTCCACCACCATGGTTTTCATCCACTGCATCCCAGAGCTAGTCACAGTGGGTGTTCCAGCATGCCTCATAAAAGGAAGCAGGTGTCCTCTCCTTGACTACACAGGGCTGAAGCACAACTTTGTGTTTTCTGTGTGTTTGTTTCTTAATTTTATGGCCTGCTTCCACAATCCAGATGTTGTTTTGCAAAATTTATATCTCAAAAAGCTTCAGGGCATGCTAATAAAAAGATGATTAACTTGCAGCAGTAATATTCCTCTGAGCAGGAATTCTCTGTTCTTGTTCAACATGTGCCACATTGTTTGCCATGATTTATTTCCCATTGCTTGGAACATGCAAACCACCATTACCATCTTTCTTCATAACATTATGAGTGCAGAATTATTTATATTTATGCCCACTTTATACTTAGATCTTTCAGCACTTTTTGAAGTAGATTCCTCTTTGCAGATTTAAGAATGAGCAATTCACATCTACTTCCACTATTACCCAGAGAAGTGTACACCCTTTGCTTTCCAGCAAAGCAAGTGTCCAGAGAGTAAGGTCTACCCTCAGGATATCATAGCTGTTCAAATCCAGTCTTGGTGGTGCAGGCCTGTCATAAGTGCATAAGGAATAGTCAGGTGGGAACTGAACTAGACCTACTACCATGCCTTTCTTGCATCCTATGTGACATGAACTTGGAAACATAGAACCTCAGAGCATCCAGAAAAAAACAAGAACAACCTTCCCAAAGCCTTTCCCCTCTGAATTCAGATGCACAGCATTTACAATCCCCACTGGACCTGAGGCTGGCTGTGGTTTTTCTTGTATTGGTGTTTGAATCCATACCTCCCCACTAGCACAAAGATAAATGCCAGTCAAGTAAAACACACAGAGAAAGCAACATCAATAGACAAGAGACACCCTGACAGCAATTGTTCCCTCTCCCTCAGCTTCCCTACTTCATCATTAACTGTTGAAGTCCCCATCCCTCGTCTCTCTAACATAACAGATTCAATTCCTGTGTTCCCACAGCCCTCCTCCCAACTGTGACAGTGTTTCCATGAACAACTCTAGGCAAGATGATCACTTAAAGACTACCATCATTCGTATGGCAAGTGGAGGACATTGCCAGCTAGCTCATGCTTCACCATCTTCCTTTATTCACATATCAGACCTGCGGCATGCTGATGAAAGGGAGAGGGAAGAAAGGAACTCTTGGGGTCTGCTGTCATCAAAATAGATGGGCCTGAAGAACCTCACATCACAGTGACCACAGCCAGGGGAAGGACTTAGTGGGAAAAGGTTGGGTAAAACTACTGTTGCCTTTGGCTTTTTGATCTTGTCATCTATGGTCATTTCATGGGCAATCACTGAACAGCAAAAGGCAGTCATTCAAAGGGTAGGGAAAACTGAGAGGAAAAATACCAGGGTGGAAATGAAAGGTCATTTCACAAGAGACATGACCATTTTGAAAAAGCTGTGACAGACAGGCTCTTGGCTGATTATAACTGAGAAGTTCCAGAGATGGAGATCAGAAAAACCACAAAGCTCTAGGCTACTAAATGCCCTTTACACTACATCAGTGGTGCAAGGGACTATTTGTTGACTATTCCTTTGTTCCTAATTACTCACCATTTAGAAATACTTCTTATGGCAGCTCCAGTGGGAGAAAAGTGGGAACAGTTGTTCTGGTTGCTTCTTATTGTCAATAGTGCAAAGACAGGACTCTGTGTGTATGTGTCTGTCTGTCCAGTTTTAGAATAAGAAAATAACAAAGCCTTCCTTTACTCCATTCATGTCTGTGGAGTCCTGAGGAGCTAACATCTTCATAAAGATCAAGCTGACTTAGCAGCTGTAGGGATAATTAGAATTTGGTCATTAATACATGTCAGGGGTAGGCAGGTGAAGACTTCTGTGCTCGTTTTAAAACTTTATATGTCTGAATATAAAATATCCAATGATGAAATAGTGGATTTTTTTGGTGAAATCCCTGTGGATACCTAGCAATATTCTCTTTCCCAGTAAGCAATCCCCTCAATACATGCAAATATATGGGCTTTTGAAACTTTGATAATGAAATTTTATTGCACACCTTGAAACATGCTGTTTTGGGTAACTGAAGAAAAAAGTCTAACTTCTCTGAGTTTTTTGGATAATAATCTTTCACAATAAAACATGAAAAAAAAAAAGTGGAACAACTGAATCAAAAAAGTTGTGCAGAAAAAGTCCACAGCCAAAAGCACTTTTCACTGTAGTCTTGAAAAGACTTTATTTAAAATAAAATATGACAAATTTAAGACTAAGTTGTGTAATTTTTCAAAATTTTCTTTGTGGGTCTAATGACAACCAAAGCAAAGAAAACATTTTAATATTCATTTCAAGCTCATGATGAAAATTTCACAGGCAGCACTACACCAAGGAAGCATTCAGCAGTGAAAACTGCCCGCTCTTTGATAGGAAAACTTTGTAACCACTGGAGCTCTCCTGCTAAAAGACTTTTTTGGCATACAAGACTGTGTTAGTAAAGATGTCTCTACAACTTCTGGAAAAATACAGAAAACACAGCCTATTCTTCCTTCCCACTCACAGCAGGGAATGGATGCTCTACTTCCACACCACTCTTGTGATGGTGAGTTTTCCCTGGAGGATCTTCTACGGCATCTCACGGGCCTCAGGGTGCCCACACTGTGGATGAGACACTTGATTTACTCACTGAAACTCTCTCTACAATGAGCAGATGGATTGGCTTCTCTGAAGCCTGATGCCTGTGCCCTGTTTAAAATGACTCTCTTGGGAGGAAGGGGCTCATTCCTTTGTGGGGCTTTCTCTCCACTGATTTTTCAAAGGGCTGAAGGTCAATCGATTCCAGCCCATAACACTGAAAATGAGGATGCCAACATCTGTTAAAGGAATCTCACCCAGAGCTTTCTCCAGCTACAAGGATTTCAAGGCTTATGGGGTTAACTTCTCTGCAGCTGTGTTAAACTATTCTCTTCTTTCTATTGTGTAGGATGTACAATAAAAATAGACTTAATGTAAAGGACAGACAAGCAAATAGCTTTGCCTGCATTGAAATAAACAGAAGAGAGAGAAAAAAGAGCTTACCTTTGTGAAGCAGCTGAAATCAGACTTTTCACATTATTCAGCTTGATTAAATATAAGTATTTCAAGTAGATAAAAAAAACATGCAAAAGAGAGGGTACTATTTTCCCCCTCTTATAATATGGCCCTGTATTTCTAAGGTGGATTGACTGGGTCAAATTTTCAAGAATGGAAAGCATCAGCTGTACACAAAGAGAAGTATGCATGCTCTACGTGTCTGAAATTCAGGCCAAAACACCAGTTTCACAAAGATGCTTAAGTTGCTCCAAAATGCAAGCAAGTCCTATGCTGTCAAACATACCTGTATTGGAGTCCTGAAAACACTGTTGCACAGGCCCCAGATGACTTTAAAGGAAATCTGTAGTAGAGATGGAAACATCTCAATATAACATTTTAACTGCAAGATCATCTTCCCTTTAGCGAATGTCACAATTACCCAGCTAAACAAATAATCCTTAAAACACCACCACAAAGGAGGCTCAATATTGTGCATCAGAATTATCTGATTTATAGTGAACTAAAGATGAAAGCCAAGAGGTGAAAGTGCCTCTAACTCTAACAAAAATCTCACAAACTGGGTTTTGGCTTTGAAAACTTCATCTGTAAAAAAGGTCCCTTGTACTAACTCTTCCTCAAGAGACTGTAAAAATTAAGGAGATTGAGGGATATGAAAGAAGAAAAAGATCAAGATAGGCTAATTAAGTTTTGGACCATCTCTAGGGGAATTTCAGCTGACCTGCTGTAAGATAAGCGGAGCAGACCTGAGTCCACAACCCATCCATTCTGCCTTGCCTCTTAACTCCCTAGGCTGGTTTACATCTACAAAGCACAGAGAAAATAATCACCAGTGAAGGATGGCAATGTAGTGCTCTTCTGGCTCTGTCGGGTGCTGAGCCCAGTCCACAGATTCAGCCTTTCTGAGAAATGAAGATGGGTGAAAAACAAGAAGTTTGAACTAGGTCAGATTGCCCTGCCTGTGTATTTTGGTTGTGGCCCATCCTATTGTACCAAACAAGATTTCACAGTTGCCAAAAAATTAAATAAAAAGCAATGCATTTGTTATTTTAACTTTGAATTGCATACATATATATATATATATTTGTTTCTGGATATATGTGTACATGATAGCTATATTTTCTGTTTGTCTTTACTTCCCTATTTATAGTAGCATGCCTCTCCCAGTGACAGAAGGTTAAAAAAGAAGAAAGAAAGAAG
The DNA here is from genome assembly GCF_971803275.1 of Cyanistes caeruleus. Classification (NCBI taxonomy): domain Eukaryota; kingdom Metazoa; phylum Chordata; class Aves; order Passeriformes; family Paridae; genus Cyanistes; species Cyanistes caeruleus. Next base: position 109,115,948 of record NC_141701.1, read on the forward strand.
AAATGGGAAAAAAAAAATAATAAACCTGTACAACATATCTCCTTTTCCTTTTCAGTCAAAAGAAAATAATATTAAATTTCCTATCAAATACATGTTCACGATTATTTCCATGTCAGTTTTGTATTGAATGTTTTGAACCAGCTCTAATCATAATGTGTAAGTACAGCATAAGGATCTAATTTCACAATGACAGGTTATAATAGACATACACAAGTACCTAAGATTGAAAGAAACATTTTATTATAATTGAAAAAAGCATGGTTGGAAAGCATAACCACCTTTTGAATTCTTAATCATTCAGTCTCAATGGTGCATTAATGTATTTAACACTAACCCATATTGCTAGCTAGCAACAAAACCCAACATAGTTTATATTAATATTTTTTAGCAAAAATATCAGTATGATAAACAGATGTGAAAGGCTAGGCATTTTTAAGACCTTCTTGTGTACTCTGCCAGATCCTCTTGCCCCCATGACAGGGTGCTAGTTCAGGGGCAATCCCAGCTGAAGTGTTTGCTGGTTTCCTCTGCTCAGCTATTTTAGAGCACACATTCATCTTGAAATGAAGTCTATCACTTCAAAGACAAAGTCTGTCTGAACTAGCTTCTTCTATGAAATTATAACAACTTCAGCTCTAAGAATAGGAACATCTTTGGCAGATCTGGATGGATGGATGCATAAATGAATAACCATTTGACACAAAAAGGAAGACGATGTCTTGACCTACGTCTTTCTGGTTAAACCTCCTTTTAACAGAGCCATTTACTACCTCCTTTATAATCAGACATTCAATATGGTAAGAAGAGAAGGGAGATAAAGTGAGCTCTGAAATATGACTGCACTGCTTTGGTGGGCTGATCAACATACACTGGAAAGTAGAACAGTACACCTGCTTAGACTTGACATCTCATCTCAGGGTTTATTATAACCGTGTCTAGTTCAAGGGACACCATTTATTTATTCACAACTTTCCCAGGGTTTGAAGTCAAAGGACAAAATGGCCACAGAAAAAAAAAAAAGAGACTACCAACCAGTGACCCAGCCATTAATAGCAACTGTTTTTACAGAAGACTATTTTGCACACCATTTTGAGACAGTGAATAGAAACAAAACAAAAAATTTAACATGGCATCACACAGAAATATAGCCATAACATAAAAATTTAGGTTTTTGAGGAAGGTGGAAGGAAATAGGCTCTTGGTAATTTCCAAATTATTCATTCTTCTGCCTACAAGGTTACTGTAGTGCAAACACTGAATTTCATTTGAAAATGCATGTAGCACTGTCTGATTCAATAGGAAGAATTTAGAAGAAAATTAAATGCCAGAGCAGCACGGCTTATTGGTTTTATTCAATGTAAATTCACTTTTTATGCAACTGTGAATAATAATAATGTCCTAGTCTGTGTCAACGTGATGTCTACAACGTAAGGCTTTGGAGAGGGGGACTGAAGGCAAAAGGAGAGGAAGGGTAAGATGATTGGGCAAGATGCTAACTTGGAACTGACAGAGATTTAGCACTACGTGACAGGTCTGTAGCTTTAGACAGGATTTAGCACGCAGATCACTGTGTGTCTTATTTTCTTCCTTTTCAGTTTGTGCAGCCAGCAAGACTGCTACTGGCTAAACAGCTCATCTTCCCTCCTTCAAAAGGTTCACTGGTATACATAGAGGTGCAAGTAAGCCACAAGGAAATGCATATGAAAAAAAAAAAAAAAAGGGAAATCTCAAAACACCAGAATCTAAAAACACATTATGCTGTCAAGTAAGATTATGCTCAGATGCACAGCTTATTCTAATAGGTTACTGAAAACTCTCATTTACTGCCTGGGACTGTGAAGTTCTTCCTCAGGTGAAGTTCTTCCTCAGGTGAAGCCCACTGACCCTAACAGGAGATTTCAGTATACATGCAGCACCTGCCTCAAGATTTATAAAGCAGTGCTAGCAAATGCCACCATTTGAAGAAGGTCCTTTTTTTTTCCTGACAGGGGTAAGGAAGAGCCTAGACAGGGAAAGAATAAGACTGCTTAGGTGAAGGACTGATAGGTGGATTTAATAAACATGTACCTGAATAACTGACTGCAGCTAAAATGTGATGAGGACCATTTTGTGTGTCCAATACTTTTTGCTACACTGCAACTGAGATGACCTAAGCCACATTCTGAGCTGCTGACTAAAAACTTAGAGTAATTCCAGTGACTCTGTCCTACCACAATGCAATTCAATATGAAAATGGACTGATGAAGGAAAATGGGGAAGAATGGTCTAGAACAGAACAGGAGAGGATGCTGGGGACACTGGAGTATATACAGCAGGATTTTTGCAGGTACAGACTTCAGTGAGACTCCCTTCTCATTGTGAAAGCTAATAGAGACTGACTGGTATTTGTGCATCTGAAAAACATTCTCTGTACCTTTCTCTCTCTCTCTTTTCCTACTAAAGAAAAATCTTTCAGCAAAACAGAGACTGCCTCTTCCATGTCCCGCTTGATTGCACCATGGCTTTGCTTCTACAAGCTGTAAAAAGTCAGGGAAAACATGCTGTGTCATTTGGGTGCAATGCACTTCTGAGCTACGAGTTCAGCCTTGCAAACACAAAGTCAGGAGATGTCCAGCCATGGGTATATTGTGTGACAGGGTTCCCCCCTTATCCCCAAATCAGCTCACACAATTTGAGGCCACCGAGGGACACAATGAAGGGTTCTTTTAAAATAAAATTGCACCTTCTCACTGCTTCAGGAGCTCCTGCTCCTGCATGCCAAGGTTGCCACAACAAGAAGATATGAATCAATATGAAGGAGTGAGAGCCCTTCTGGTGCATCTATCCTGGCAGTGCAAGAAATCTGGACCGGCTACAATCTGTACATAGACAATGCAAATAAAGCTTGGTTTTTAGTCTAATATCCAGCCTCATTCAGTGTAAGAGCAAGGACTGACTGCACACATTCAGCAAGTCAAGGTCAGATCAAGAAGGAACTTGCTGTTTGCTGCATCTCTGCCTCACCACTGATGGCAATGGACAGTCCAGCAAGAATGAGGTAAGGGTTTGGAAAACCACCACGGTGTGCCTAGGGCAGTGGAAAGCTGCCCTGGGGAACTGGATTCCATCTCTGCCTCAGTGCCTAATGCCAAGGTAGTCACAAAACCCTAACTCCATGCAGGCAGTCATTAATTGCATCTTCTTTGTTTGCTTAGAGCAGAGCACAGAACACCTGCGCTCTGAACTGCGGAAGTGTGGAGCAATTCCAACTGTGATGGACTCAGTAAAAGCCAACTGCAAAACAAAGAAAAGATGATCCAATTCTGTTTCTGCAAATTCAGGGCATGAACATCTCAAGTTGGGCATCCAAATTAAATGTCCTTTGTTGACATTATGATTCTCTGCATAATGTTCCCCGGTGCGTAATGTCATTTCACCTTATCGGCACATTGTGAAGATAAATTCATTAATGTTTTTAAAGTACTTGGATGCCACAATAATGAGAGCCACAGAAGTGCTCCCCAGGAAATTAATAACTCTGGCTTCAAAGCTGGCTCTGAATGATGTACAGTTACAAGAGGAAGAGGTGACATAATGAACTACTATGATAAAATAAAATATTGATTCATCTGAGCAGTGTTGACTGAAATCTCTCCATATTTAAGAGAGCTTTGCTTTGTACCCTTAAAAGGCTTTTAAGGAACGTATATAGTTTCAAAACTACAACAACAAAAAAAACCAAAATAGTAATTTTTAAAAAAAATTAAAATAAAAACAATCTTCCAGAGGACTCGAGTCTTTTCTGTTCTGAGCCCAGACTTTAACCCTTGAACTAACACCTGCCCTTGCCTTACTGCTAGTCTGGTCCCTACTGCCAGAATCCTGTCTACCTCTCTCTCTCTCCCCCACATGTATTGGTTCCATCCCTTCTTAAATGTCCCACCCTCTCCTCCTTTTCTCTCTGTCTCACCACTTTATCTCCACATATTAATAATCTTTGTCCCTCTCCTACTTTTCCTGCCGGGGGACCATTCCCAGCCCTGTCCTTTTTTCACCATTTCAATACCCAAGGCAACCACTTAGGCCGTGGCCACAACCGTGATAGCTCTCCATTTGAAGCATGCTCCCTATTGATAAAATCCTAGGACAGCTGAACTGCAAAATCTGAAGAAACATACATGGATTTTTCAGACCAGAAGGCAGTCTAATGTGGCAGTCTAACGTGTCAGTTTTCTATTAATATGAGAAATATTAACAGAAATATAAGAAAAGCTCTAACCTTGACTTCCACTACAGAAATACCTCTTAGTTTGTGTCCTGCATTGTCCTCCCTCCCTGACAGATTTCAACTTCCTGATCTGTGATATGGAAATCCCACAAAATAATACAAGCTACTGTAATGTGATTAAACATGATTTCCCATCCTCCTTGTTCATTTATTTTTCTCTCAGAGACTAAATTATTCTTACTGAAATGAAAAAAATTACAGACTAAAATGGCATCAGGCAACCTTTACCAGACTCAAGGTCAACAGAGTCCTTGCCTATATTTTTCTGCATTCAGGAAGACTCTGACCCACCAAATCAGCAGGCACTCAAGTCTTTGCAAGGAGATAATCAAACCATCAAGAAGGGGAAATCATGTAGATAAAAGTATCTGATTCTTCAGATACTTCACTCCAAATTATGTGAGCAAACTTTCTGGCTTCTGCTGGACCATATACAGAGAGGTGTATTATGATTTGGAGACATTATCACTGAAGCATTCTTCAATCTCCTTCATATTGAAAGATATGAATGCAAATCCTTAACTGAAATATATTTAAAGAAATTAACTAAAATAACATATAGAATACTTTTGCAAAAAATGCATTAATTGTATGCAAACTGAATTAAGTCTTTTATTAGCATGTAATTGGGAGAAATATTAATACATTATTTAAATTTGAAAAATCATAAGTTAGAAGCTTTGAAACATAAAGCTGCATAATGGCAGCTTTAACATTAAGATGTCATTGTAAAAATGAATGTATATAATGAACTCAGAAAAACAGAAATATAAGTGTCTGATCCTTTCCTTGTTTCTCGTACATCTGCATTGGAGTTTGTCTATTGTTATTCAACTAGCTAATCATCATCTTTTGTGTGGTGTGCCTGTGTTTTTACTCGGAGAGGCTAATCTGTGAAGACATCTGTTATTTGGTAGATAATAGGCCATTTCAAGTCTCAAAGCCCTGTAAGGCATTTCTGAAGAAGGAGAAGTAGATACATCTGTTCCCACCAGGTAGGAGTACAACTGAGCACGCTGTAGCACAGCAGAACAAAACTTTCACTCGCTATTCACCAGAAGGCTAAATGCACATGGAACAATGCAAACAAAGAGCAATTCTGGAGTAGTTTCTTAGGGCTGGGAGTGAGATTGACTTAATGTAAACAATTTTATGTTTTCTTGAGAAAACAGTGTATCTCACACCAAAGAACAGTGGGATTTCTTACAGTGATCCTGGATCTATAAACCAGGCACAGTCACAAAAGCAGTGGTCCACTGAATCTTATGTTCTTTTGTTGGAAAAAGTCAATATTAGACATTTTGAGGGCAATGTAGATGCTTGATTATTCACTTGGAAAGAAAATCTTGTGCCATTTCTCTCTAATAACTTATCTGTATGAACCAGATAAGTTTCTCTCTGCATTCCAGTGGAAATACACTACATCTGCATTATCCATGAATCAATTGCAGCTTTGAATAATCCTTCTTATCACAGATTCAGAAAAAAACAGGACACATCTTTATGTTAGAATGTCCAAGTAACTTAGCACACAGCACCTGAATTGTGCAATTTTTACACCATTTCTTACATCTTCATCACTCTGTCAAGTCTCTCCTATTGTGCTATAAATGCAGATGAGACCCATATATTCAGATTTATCTTACCTAGGGTCTGTGATGCTTTTACTGACATCTGACTGTTCTGAAAGCAGGCTGGCCATGCAAACAACATTACAGATGTCAGTAGGAGAACAATTCGTATACGTGACCTTAACATATGTGCAGGTTCCTTGTATTTCCACTTTGGAACTGCACTAGCCACAAACTGCAAATTCAAAGAGGTGGTTTCTTACTCCAGTTTCACCTACTTGTGCATTTTGGAGAATCATTGCTTACACAGGAGTAAAAATTTTCCCTTTTTTTTTTTACTACCTCAGCTCACAGGCCTAGAATACTACAGCAACAGCAGAGTTGATGCAGTGTTGCCCCAAACTCTGATTTGTCAACTGCAGAAATATTAAACTGAAAAGTGAGATATGATGTTGACACCTTCTGATGGTGTGTACAACTGAAACTGTTGTTCAATGAGACGAGTTAGATATTTTTCCCACTCCAAATTTTTTTCCTTTATTGAGGTTTCAGATATTTGACCGCTCTTCTTGGATGGAAAAATGACCTTTCAACCCTTTTCTCAGAAAAATAAGGCTCCTTTGGGGGTTAAGCTAGTTATCCACATCCTAGATGAGTACTTTAACCATCATTCTGCTGAGTACTCCAACATAGGGCTTCCTTCCCTATCCTCCTAGAGCTATTTTCCATTTTGTATAAATAAGACACAAAACCTGAGCCTCCTCTCTGTAATGAGAATGCCCTAAAATCTCCATTAAATGGAAGGATGAGTTTCTCTCTCTCTCTCTCTGTCTCTCTCTCTCTGGCCATGAACACCCAACCATTTATTTGAGACAAAACGGCTATAGCAGGACTAAGATGCACAGATTGATTGTAGCCTGTTAAAAATTTAGGTAAAAAGAATAAAATGACACACATAGATTTAAAGCTCACATAGTCATTTCTTCTCTCTGTTTCTTGGCTGAGACTTCTATGTATCAGCATCAACAGCCTGAGATTTGTGGTCAAGATTAAATCCTGTTCACAACGTATGCTCATTTTGTCAGAGATATTAAGCACATGGACGCAAAGCAGCTGAGCTAACTTGTGTTGACAATATTTTGGCTACAGAAAGAGTCAGAAAAGACCACAGATGCTGTAAATGATTAGCAGGTGCCTTGAAAGCCTCCCTGGGTTGTGGGATGATTCCAGTCAATGCCACAGTGTGCTTTCACCTTTAATATATGCAATAAAAGCATCCTACACATTCAGTCTGTTTCTCCACATGAAGAGCAGCATTTCAAACATCCTAAAGGTTTGGAAACGGCAGCAACTGTTGCTCCTAGATACCATCTACACATAAAGAAGTACCTCCCCAAGGAGCCAAGAGCCTGCAAGCCCAGACAAGACACATTCACTCTACACATAAGGTTACATCTACACAGCCTTTTGCAGATAAGGACAGACATATTCTACAGATTATATGAGCTGGCTGAAGGCAAAAGCCACACAGTGTGGCACTATGCTCTAGGGAATAAATCCAGCCTCCTGAGAGAGCTTATTGGATCAAGCAGAGCTAAGACAGCTACAGGGCTTCCCATTCAAACTGGGTTTGGGGAAGTCAAGATCAAAGTGAACTCAGACTGGTCTGCAAAACTCCATCAAAGCACAATTAATAGGCAGGAAACCCTACTCCTGGTGAGAGATTTCTCTGTAAAACATGAAGTAATAGCTGTATGTGGAAAACAGATCCTGGAAAAACTGCATTATACATTATAAATGTATATTTATGGCATAAAATGCTCAGCAGATGAAGAAGGAAACTGGAAATGTATTTATAACAAAAAAGATCAATAGTAATGATATAAAACACAGTATATCAGACACAAGTTTCGCAGCAATGCTGCAAATATCGTTTATAGAATTGTGATCTCATCAGTGGCTATTCGTCTCTACCCAGGCAGGACTCCTGCACATTAATTCTTGTATTGAAAGACTCCAAATATTTCCTCCAAGTGTCTGGAGGAAATATTATTCAGTTTAATGTCAGATTTGAGTCAAGGCCCATCTTTGGGAATCTCCCGTAAGCCATTTACATAAAGCTTTTAAATCTTTACAATGCTGGGATCAGGTCCTGTACTAAAACAGGTTTGATTGCTAACCATGGGTTAGTCCAAAATCAGATCTGGGAACTTGAGCAGCGTCAGAAATCAAACAAACCCCAAGTTTCTTTTCCAAGTGGTGCTGCAGTGGAACACATAGATGAGATTCCTCCCCATGACATCTCTAGAGCATGTAAAATAATGCCACTCAGTCCTTGACATATTAGCACTGCTAAATAGATGCTAGCACTGAAATACATCCAGGGATAAAGCTGATCAAAGAGCTTGTAAAATTATCCACAATGAACAAGTTTAACAGATGGTGGATAAACAATTTATGGACACATGAAGTATAGAGATGGTGGAATCAAGGAAGAATCAAGACAAATTTAAAAAGAGAAAGTACCACACAAGATTTCACAGCATCCAGATACATTCTGGTATGGGACTGTTTTTTTAAGACAAGTGGGGTGAGTAGAGCCAGCACATTATAAAATAGATAGGCAAAACATTTGGAAACATGTTGCCAGTCAGAATTACTTCACAAGAATTTGATGCCTGAATAGCCCATGTCTCCCTGCAGCTTCCATTCTTCTATTTGATCACAATCAGTCCAGCTCTGCACTTGCTTTTCAAGCCACAAGAAATATTAAAATGAAATCTGGAGGCACAGCTTGAAATTGCAAACAATGATCAATTAGCATCTCTCACCATACAATTTACTACCTTTCTTTTTCATGGCCTTTGACATGTCCTTAAGTGCCACACCGATTTACCACACTGTTCTGCTTAATTATCTCTAGTGCTTTCTTTCAGAAGTGATATTAATCTTAGCTGTTTCTTTACTGATAGTATTGCATTTGGAGGGCCCATTCCATCACCTGTTTCAAAGCTATAGCAGCAAGACCAGATCTGCAGTTTAGAAGCAAGGGATACATTTCAAGTATTTGGGAAAGAAGCTGCTGCAAACTACAGAAAGAAAATTCCAAAGTTAGTTTATACCAACAGGCCTGAGAAAACTAATGGCAGAATGCAGCTGCCTCCTCTCTGGAAGATTATTCTTGAGGGTGAGACATGACAACATTCAGGCACCTGGGAAATTAATATTTTCTGAGAATTCTTAATTCAGTTACAGCATCCTACAAGGAGGCTTTCACCTGTCTCACCTTGGAGCACAGGAACATGCAGGCTGGCACATACGAGGATATGGTGACAGCCAGCTGGGAACGCATTCAAAGTGGAAATCAGATGACAGTCAGTAAATAGTGGAGATTTTAGAACACAGGAGTGTAAAAGAAAACAAAACAACCCTTAATTTTTAAAATGAAGCTCAGTGTGTCTGTCAAAGGGTCATTGATACAGCAGTTCAGACAGAAGGGGACTTACTCTAGGTCTGCATTTCTCTGCTCCTGGAAAGGCTGATTTGTTAAGGCCAAGCCAAATGACAGTGACTCTTTGACTTGATTATTTGTGCTCCTACATAACAGTATTTCACAGTGTATGTGAAAACTACATGAATTGAAAGTGGAAGAGAAATATACAAGTGCCTAACTTCTATTAATAAAAGCAGTGTGTATGTTCAATGAGCGATTCCTGCAATCCAAACCCACCATTGACAATAGAATGTAGACTCTTGCAGTATCCACTCTTAAAAATCCAACCCAGAACTGAACTAAAAGTTGTAGAAATATGTTTCTATTTTTTATTATTTATTTTTTCTATTTTTTCTATTTTTTATTTATCTATTATTCTCTAATGTTGATAAATAACGATTGAATAGCCTCCCTAGCACATATTTATGCTTAAAAGTCAAGATTTGCCAAAAGGTAACAAAATATTTCTGCAAGACTGTCATGGTTTTAAAGCATTAGCTAAAAACTCACTACTTACTCATTTTTTGCTGTGAGATATGGATTAGAAGAAGAGCAAAACAGACTTAAAACTTAAAAGGAATAAAGAAAATTTATTAACAAAACTACAAGAATAAGAAACCAGAATAAAACCTCCAGAAACCCTTTTTCCCTACTACCCAACCATTTTCCTTGTTCACATGACAACATAGAGAAAGAAAAAAACTGGTGGTTAAAACAGTCTCAACTTTGTTATAGTCTTTTCATCAGTCTTTGTAGAGAAAAAAGAAGTCCTGTTTTGTCAATCTATGGAGTTTTCCACAACAAAACCATTTACTCATGGTTTTCTCTTTTTCTGATGCCAGCCGCCCAGAAAACTCTCCCATCAGTTCTCTCCTCCCATTTCACACCACTCTGAGGTGTGTTATGGGCCATAAGTCAAGGGGTGTCATTTTAAGGATGAGTTATTCAAAGGCAAAAGTTCTCTTCATCTATCTCTGTGAGCATCTCTGGAAACAGAAGTTTTCTCTTTGCCTCTTAAGGGCCACAAATCTTCAACAACTATCACTTCTCTTTTTCTGTTCCAGCATCCATAGGATCACAACTACTTCACCATTTGCTTAGATCTACACTTTGAAATACTCCATTCACCCCAAAATAGTCTTGCACGAATTAAAGGAGTTTTTTCAGAACACTATTGTCCATCTCCATAATTTTAGCAAAAAAATATTTCAGCTTATTAAAGCATCTTCTTATTTCTCTTCCCCCTCTGAAGCTTAATTCCTTTCTTCACTGTCTTTGAGAGTTTATGGTGTCTCTTTACGTGTTGATCACTCTCTCTCTTCCCCTCTCCCTGAAAAAAAGGATTAATCTGCAAGTCTCATCTGGGTAGTGAAAGGGTTAAAATCTTGCCCAGGTTTTGTGGCTGGTTCTGCAATCTCTGCCGGAGCAGCGGCTGGAGCTGTCTAGGATGGAAGATTTATTTCATGGCTGCTCTGGAGGAGCATGGCCACTGTCTCAGCACGCTGCAGGTCAATGGCTTTCCCTCTCTTTACTCGGCAGTCTCTGGTGAAACCCAGCAGTGGCAGAAACTGCAGCCGAGCCAGGGACCGGCCTGACCCGGCCTGGGCCCGCTCCCCGCCCCACCCCGCCTTCCACGGCCTTGTCCGGCCTGGTGTCGGGGGAGGAGGCTGAACCAGAGCCCTGTTACCTCTTCAGAAGCCAGAAACCAAAGAGAACAAGAAATTCCTGGCTTAGGTGTTAAGGTGGTGTTCACAGGTTGATCTCACTTTTCAATGGTCAAAACTACTGTCAGTTGTCAGAAATGGCAGTTATTGGCCAGGAGAAAAACTCCCATCAGCCTCCAGCAGCTCTAACTTCCTTAGGTGTTTCTCTTTGTTTCTTAAATACCAATCCATCACAAAGACATAATGAGAAAGACCTGTTGTAACAGGGATGTAGGATACAAGGATGTAGGAACAAAAGTTGGTTTTTTACTACCAGGCCTTGCATAAGGAAGGGTAACTAAGGTAATAGGATATGTGTTTATGCAGAAGAGAAAACATATTAGGTAGCTAACAACAAAAGAGCTTTGAAGGCAAATGTGATTTTGTCTACTGCCAGAAGTCATGGCAAATACAATGCCATTTCTTAAATTATTCTTCATTTCCACATTCTTTATTTTTCGTGCCAAATGCTGCCCCTATCTCTAACAGGAAAGTGTCCGTGTCAAAAATGAGAGACATAGTATAACTGAAAATAAAAGTTAATTACTGTGGAAATTCAACTCCAGAGCTTTAATTAAAGCCTGACAAATGTATCATGGACCCCAGGCACCAGCATGTAGTACACCCATTAGAGAGATTACTCATCTTTCTATGGCCTCCCATGCTAACACAAAGGGAATATCAATCATGCCAGAAAATGGCTTTTCCAAATCAAAGATGCTGGGAATTATTCTATTACCTTTCTCGCAGATAATTTTCAGAGTTGCTGAGAGGGATTTTTATGCAAGAAAGCAGCATGTTAGCGTAAATTTTTGTTTAATTGCTAGGTTAATGTTAAATTGCAGCTTTTCTTTTAGGAAAAATGGCAGCTGGTGAGCCCCTTTCTATAAACCTACATTTCCTCTGTAGCTTCTCAATATCTAAGTAGGTATGTGAGAAACAAACAGCTTCAAAATGACATGTGTTGAAAAGAAGCAGAGGACACTGAGATGCTTGCAGCAATCCTCTCCCAGTGGAGTCAACTGCAGTGGACTCCGTCTAGAATTCTTTAGCAAGCCCATGAATGTTTTTTCCTACCCTCCAACCAGCCTGCTCCGAAGAAATATTTCCACTGGAGTCCCCATTAAGAGCTGTTTGGGATGAGTCACCTACTCCCACAGCGTGGTCAGTACTGTGTTCATTTATTTCTTTTAGATATACTTTATAGCTCCACTGCAATATTTTCATCGTCTGCTGAGCACTCAGAAGCAATGAACAATGCTGACAATATAATAGAGTAAGAGAGATGAACATTCTTGCTTTTATTTTCTTAATATTTAATATTTAAATTATTAATATTAATTAATTAAAAATATTATTACTATTTAAGGCTTGGGTTTGTAGGTGATCAAGAAATAAAAGCAAAATATGCTCAAATCTCAAGAGTTGTTTTGTTACTCCTTCTGCTGCTAAGAGATTTAAATAAATAACTTTCTCTTTCACAGCCCAGGTTCTCCCCTCTTTGATCCTAAAGCAATAATCCCACATTTATGAGATTATTTTTTGTTGCCATGGAAATTAACGATGTAAGAAATTCAGCATTATCATTTCTGTATAGGCAGGCAAGATGCAGTCCTTTTGAAAGACAAGTATTTCCCAGACACCTCTCCCTACCCCCACCATCCTACACACAAGACAGGTCACAGCACAAGAAGCAGAAGACACATGCTGTGCACAGCACACAATGTATGGCAAGATTCCTCATACAGGTCAGACTCACAGTACTTTTAGGACTGTAAGGAAAAATCCATCCCACCCCAGTGCCACACTAGACTTCATTTGTGGCACCATGAGCTTGATAAAAACTAGAGACAGCAGTTTGTGGTAGTTTGGGATTGCAGGACCTTACCCTACAATGTAGTGGTCTAAAATCACAGACTCCTCTCCCCAAAAAACCCAATCTGAGATTATTAAAAGCACTTTATTAAAAGCCTCTTTGTTCTTTGCATATGCACTGAACAGCATCATAATCTGTGAAGTGGGACTTCAGTGTTTCAGCAATCTCCCCACTCATCCTGCAGTAAGACACTACTTACCAACACTGACTGGCAGACATCTCAGGCTTTAGTAAATCCACAAAGCCACTCAGGAACAAAGACACCCCCAAAGCATCCTGCTCTTATGTCTTGCATATGCTGGTGGCTGATAAGCTATAGCACACACAGTAAATGTGAAGTTGTTCCTCAACGAAGTATTGGACTAAACACCTTATTTTGTCTGTAAATTTACTCTTGGCTCTTAAAGAGTTGCTGTTATGCATAGAAAAGACTAAAAGACAGGATTCAGGAAATTGCATTTTCATGCAGTTTTTGAATCTGAAAAACATGCATCCAGATCCCAGACATATCCAATGAGTCTGACTTGTACTCTTATAGCAGTCAGTAAAAGAATTTGCACAAAGCTCCCCAAACTTGCCCCACAGCACTCCGATCAACATCCTGATAAGTTCCCTCTTTCACAGTGACTCAAGTGGTTGTTCCAGGGCTGGGGATAAAACTGAATTCTTTCTGCCGCTCCTTTTGCACTGAATCCTTAATGCATCCCCCTCCCAGGCTTAGCATGGTGTGAATAAAGTAACAATCACACGACAACATTGTCTATATATTTTTGGTTATAAGTCTATTTTAATAACACGATATCCCAAAAGGACAGCAAGAGGAATCATGAGATTTCAAAACCCATACAATGTAACGTCCAAGTAACAAAGCAGATTTCTTTACCCTCCTTTGCTATTCTCTCAGGTCTGACCTAGAGAGACCAAGAGGGGTAAAACTCCTTGTCTCTTCAATCCTTAGATGCATTGATGAGACAGGCAAGGTTTCAAGCCAACTGTGATGATGATTGTTAAGATGTGGACATCTGTTTGCTGAGACTGGCACATTTGTTTCCTCACAAATGAAAGGGCCGAGAGCAAGCCAGTTTTTAATCGTCTTCATGGATTTACTTGACAGTAATACTCAAGAAAAATAAAACTTGCACAATCTACATTCAGCTTTATAATTTTGCTGGTACCAAAAATGTTTTAGCTACAGAGAATTTATCTCTTGAAGCAGGAAACAGTTTCTTGACCGAGCTTTCTATTATTTCATTCTTTAGTGAAACAGGCTTAATTTTATAGCACATATCTGAAGGGTAAAAAGGGACCTATGCTGAGTAACAATTCATATTTATCACTCTGTTTATGTATTAATATCATACTTATCCAGTTTTCTGACCATTAGCCATGAGCACACATAGGAAAGTACCTGTCCCCTTTCTATTACAGGAGTAAATTGTACCTGGTTTTTGTAGATGCTTTAATCCAGATATCAGTATAGAGGTGATGCTTACAGTTGATGTGATACATACACAGATTTACTTTTCTCCCTCACAATTTACTTCTTTACTTCCATTTTTATTTCTTGCTGCTCTTTCAAGAAAGGTGCAATCTCCAATTCAATTTACTGAATGGCAGCTAAGAAACCTATATTTAAGAGGTTCATGTAGAATGACCACAGACCACCTACAGCAACTACAGAAAATGGGCTTTAGCACCCAAGTGTAAATAAGCAAATATTACCATTCACTAGCAACAGCAGACAAACTCATGTCTTTCTCTACAACCACCACTGGGATCAATTCTACTGGGTTATTAAGAGTGCCACAGAATTTCTCTGCCCATATGGACACAGACGTGAAGAACTTGACGCTGCTCCCATACTGCTCGGGTTTCCTTCTCTGTGGCCCCAGTGCTGATCTGCCCATCACACATCAGAAGAAACAAACAACTTTCTCCCTTTTCAAAGGAAAAGCTGTTTAGCAAAACAGAAGCCCCTTGTAACTGAGGTTGTCAAGCCAGAGCAATTCCCAAGTGCTGAGATCACAAGATGTAAAGAATTTACTTGAAGTGGCCAAATTGCTTTCCCAAAATAAAAAGACCCCTAATACTCAGAGAAGACACGTTTGTCTGTGTTTACAAATGTTCCCCCAGCCAAGCAATGATATCTGAACATGAATACACTGTAATTCTGATAAGAGTTAGAAAGATTAATGTACTTTAAATCCAGAGGGAAATCCCTCCTGACATTGTTTCGAGAAGCTTAGAAATCAGTTTTTTCCCCCCCCCTCCCCCATGGTTGCCACTATTCCTTAGCAACAAAACTAGTCTGCTGAACATGGCTGTGCTGTAACACATTCCAGAAATAACTAGCAGGGCTGGCATTGTTTGGACTAAAGGGAAAACTAATCAGGTCATTTGCTGTGTGCTAGTGCTCTCCACCTGCTGACCACCTGCACGTCCCCAGGACAAGCCAAGAAATGCCCACATACACTCACACGGAGTGTGTGTGTACCTAAACATACAGACGTGTATTTGAGGAATATGTATAAGGAGCAATTTTCCACAGCTCTTATGTGAGGGATGGAGATGGAGGAGGACAAAACAAAGGCATTCTTTTGTCTCTAACAGAAAACAGTAGGAGTTCTGCTGAAGCCCCAAGTGCCTTTCCCACCCACCCAAGAGTTCCACAATGGCCAGGAAGAACCTATGTCCTTGTCCTCCAGACAGCATAAGAACCACCCTCTGTCCAAAACTGCAAACTCCACTCCTAAGGAGTGGAGACAATGTAGAGAGGTGCTTACACTGTGCTCCCACATTCTTTCATCTTTACAAAAGTGTGGATATAGCAGCTCCCAAAACCACTCTGCTAATGCAAAAACTCCCTTGTTGCAGTGTTTGGAGACTTTGTTTCTCACTTTTCAGGGCTTGCCAATGAGATGAGGTTCCAGATCAGCTCATACTACAGAATCCAAATGACACTTAAATAAAGAGTTGCTTGCAATCGATCATAAAGGGCAGGATTTATTTTTTGTTAAGAAAATTACCAACATTTTGAATATTTTTCTGTTCCACACTGTGCTAAGGAATTTACACTTAGAATTGCAGTGGGCAAAAAAAGGAAAAACAAAAAAACCCCAACTAACCAAAAAAAACCAAACAAAAAACCAAAACAAACAAAACCAAAAAACACCCAGAAAAAATTCCATAAACTCTAAACAAAACCTCCTCTTGGATCTAGAAAAGTACCAGCTCAAATTTTTGCTTTATCTGATTCAACCAGGGACTTGAATCTATAGCTCCAGCTTCTCACACGAGTGTCCACATCAGGAGGGTGTTACATACCCTGGAGAGGGACATTCTTTGTCTTACATTAGACCTGACAAACAGATATTAGGTGAAATGGCTGTGTATTTTAGTAAGACAACACTTTCCACTTTCCTTTCAATGCAAAAGTATTTTCTGATAAAATATATTGCATTTTTAACATCAAGGCTCGTTGTAATTCAAATCTAAGAGGTCCAAGCTCGGTGCCAAGAGGAACACTGACTGCCCAACACTTCACATGCACAGACAAAATTGCATCTGTGGCAAATGCTCTGCCATGAAGTAAATGAATGTAAACCATAATGCTACACTAACAAAGTATGGACAAATACCAACAAAACATGTACAAAATTCAAGAGAACATAGCCAGGCCCTGCTAAGTAGTGCTTCATCTGTTCTAGCTGATGGCACGACTTGAGGATTTTCTCTCAGTGCTTTCAATGCTGTCTGTGCTACTAATATGCTACCATTACACTGAATGGTACTGTGGTACACTGAATTCAAGGTCAAAAAAGAGGGAAGGAGAGAAGAAAATTTAGCAGACTTTAACTTACTTTGATTTGATTTTTAGAGGTATGGGATAAATTGTTTTCTCTCACCCTCAGCCCAGAAAAAGTGGCAGAAAAGCAGAGAGAAGCATAAATCAGATACTGATTTATGAAAGTTCAATACACCTGCCACTACCAGCCAGAAGCTTTCCTTTCTGTTCTGACTCACACAATGCCTCACGGTGCAATCCAGCTTACTGCAAATAAACCCCTTCATTTTGAATTTTACACATTTGCTGCTTCATAAAAGAGTTCAATACTTCCCGAACAATGAACCGATTCTGACATGTAAGTAAGCTTGGGTTTGTAGAAGTGACTGAGCCTCTCCAAGGTGCTTCACAACATGCCTCAGGTGTGCTCACTGGGCTGTGACACACACCAAGAGCCAAGCTGCTGTGTGCTGTTATATATTCTACATACCCTGCAGCATTTCATCCTTGGGACAACGGTTTCCAGTGTGATGGTGCCTCCAGGTGAGAGGCACACAGCTAAAACACAGAGCAGTGTTTAGGGATGCCCCCACACTCAGGTGTACCTGAAATTGTGGCAGCCATGAACCAGTTAACAAATAAATCACTGTATAAATACAAAGATAGCTGTTAAAAGTCTCCTCTTTCCTTGAATTGAAAAGCCTTCAATTACGAAGACTTGCTCTATTCACACAGAAATTATATGTAAAAATCCGACTTTCAACTTTCCATTAGCAATAAAAGAGTTTTATTTGTTATGGCATATTATACTTTCTGTTAATTTTTATTTACTCCCACTATTTCAAAACAGCCAGTTGATATCTAGCAATGTTAAATGCATTTTTGTAAGAAAAAAACCCTCCAAAACCAAACTAACCAAGCAGTCAAGTTTCAGGCATCTCTTTGGAAGAAAAGACATAGTAAAATAAAATATCAGGTGCCTGGTCAAAATCAACATATGTTTACTGAAATCAGTGGGATCACAGTGACTCCTAAACACCCCAGAAATCCTCCCCAGTATTGCCTGTACCCATTAAAAAGGGGTCAGGAAAGGCGTGGAGAGGGGAGAAGGAAGATTATTTAAAGAGCTGAAAAAAATTCCATAAGAATTTAACCTTTTGGTGGCCTTTTCTTAATTGAAGCTTTGCCAGTTAGTACCAAAAGCATAAAAACAGCAATGGTGAAAGAACCTTTTATATACTTTCTTGTATCACATGGAGGGTTATTAACATAAGTAGCATTAACATCTCCTAAAGCCTACTTGTGTGTTCTGATGATTTACTCCTCGGCTTGTGTATTTAACTAAGCCAGTGCTCAGCATTCCCCTCCCAGTGACTCAAAGTCACAGCTCTGTGTCACAGTCATGGACTGTTTGCTGTCTTAATCTGAGCTATTTTTCACACTTGTGCTAATTACAGAAATAAACACAATTATATGTCAAAGAAATATAAAGAATACTGTGTATCATCTTTTTTTTTTTTACTAATACAGGATTTGTAGGGGTCTTATTTTGCTTCAGCTGATTTAGAGATTCATGAGATAAAATTCAGGTTCTTCAATAACTTATACAAAGAGAAATGAAATTCATTCTAATGAAATATGATGAGTTTTCGATGAAAATCAGTATTTTAACTGATTCTTTTCAGTAACACTAAACTGCAATACACACTAGCATAGAATCTCAGAAGATTTGATACTATCAAATTACTGAGTACATTATATGCTAAAATGTTACCAATAGAGGAAAATGACCCTTAATGTTTTATTTTCTTTTTAATGGAGTTGAACTGGAGTAGTGCCCCAAAGCATTTTTCCAAAAGCTCCCATATATATCCAGAGGAGCCTGAGGTCAAATTTTTCCACTTAAAAGATCTCTGGTGTAATTGTCATTGACTTCAGGAGGGTGAGATCTTGGATTTACAGGATTTTTGTGTATAAAATACTATTTCTGTTTCCAATTAAATCAATAGGGAACATACTTATGGTAGACATGGGATTTAAATATGAATCAGATCATTAAATGCACATCACAACAAGAAAAAAAGGATTATCTTTCCTTTTTCCATTCTATGAGTAATAGCAATTGAGGTCATGAAAATCTGACCTGTCTGAAATATGTCTTGGGGATGCTTTCAATGGAGAATGGATTACTGCAGCCCACCTCTTTATTTCATAATCTAAGGTAACAATCAGAAATCAGCAAGCATCTTAGCTTTCTTCTTGAAGGATGGCTAACAAAATACCAAGAATATTTATTAAAAATGGAAAGCTAGCACCTGTCAATTTGAGAAAATGGATCAAGTGCTTAACAGGTTACATTTAACCTGGCATTCAAGAGCCATGAAAATGTCTAAACTGAACACAAAGGAGATTTTAAAACTAATGGAAATGTAATCAGTTCTTTTTTTTATCCTCCAGGATTCTGTTATATTGCTCCAGACTGCTCCCGCTATCTCCTGTCTCGGAAGCTCAATCTTCTCATGCAAAAGCTTTGATCTACATGTTCTTTGCTAAGTAGTTTCAAGTATTAAAAAATTAATAACCATGCAGTGTATTTTCCCTCGCCTAATTCTGCATGCTGTATGGTTCTTCAGAAAATCAAACATTATCTGTCAGACAAATGGCACCACGGTTATTTGGAACATTTGATTTGGCAGTTTTCTAGCAATTCAGTAGTATTTTCAATTATGGTAATGTAATACTGAAAACACTGGCATTGTCTGGCTACCACAGACAGTTTTCTGGTACAGCATGAAAGAAAACAGGCGCACCCAGTTGTCCTGGCAAGAGTGAACTGGACTGGTTACTACCCAGCCCACATGGTGGGAATAAGCTGCAACACCACTCTTTTGTTCAGCTGCGGTGGGGCATCTTCTGAACTTCCTCAGCCTCCATACAATGTGTGGTCTGTTGATCATTTAACAGCGATATAACTACAAGAATCTGTCCTGTTTCATCCAGACAGTAGTAGTAATAAACATGGCTACTCGGGAAGTATTTGTATCCTGCGCTGTATTTGGCAACTTTTAATTAACAGCTTGCAAAATGAAGCAGTCGCAATTGTTCTTCTATTCCTCAACAGATCCAGAGTCTTAGTAGTGGCATTTCATTGCAGCACTGAGGAAGTTAAATGAAAGTGGAGTTTATATGGGTCATCCATCTTCAAAGGATCACAGTTATTGTAGGATCAAGGAGGCGCCCCTCCCTGGGCAGCTGGGAATCTGCTGGTGTCTGAGGCAATCTCACCCTGCCCTGCTGTGACTACTCAGGGGCTGATGAGAAAATCACCATCACCACCTCCAGCAAGAGAGGTTTTGAATATGGAGCCTTCTACATGAGAGTATGAAGCCTTCATGCATGAAGGCTTGAACTGAACTCCATGGAATGAGTTGCTCTACAGAGCCTGGTAGTTCCAGGCTACATCTATTAAGCAAGTAGTGTAGCCCAACTGGAGTAGTTTTTCATGATAGTGTTGCTAAAGATCCAGCAAGCACATCCTGTATGTTTCAGGGCAGCTGACCTGGGACAAGCTTTGCTTTAGTCTCCCGTGGATTGAGTAAGAGAAATTTGCATACAGAGCTGCAGCTTCTGTTTTAGTTTCCAAAATGAAATCCAAAACTAGTCCAGTTCACAAGCACCAGGACTGCTGTGAGTGAAAGTATAAGAAGTGCAGACAAGATTATCATCAAAACCAGATTCCTAAACCAAACTTGAACACTAGTGCAGATGTACCGTCCACTGTCTACCTTTCTTTTGCAATGGGGCTGATCACTGAAAACACAGATGTGATGTCACAGCAGAAGCACATTCAAGGAAGATGTTTACAACTGGGTTAGAATGGATGGGTTTTCGGCTTCTGCGTCAACAGAGGTAAAGTTACTGAGTTTGTGCCATGACTGAGGCTTCCAGGTATACCATGGAAATGGAAATTTTCCCCAAATTTACTCTTTATGTCCCCCCATAACCATAAATAAACTGAGGTAATTGTACTAGCTATCGAGCAGGGAGCTGTAGAGCCTGCCAAGGAGGTGACCCAGCATGCGGTGATTGCTGCCTCTGGCTACGGAATTGCTGCAACTGTTCTCTCCTTTATTTTTCAGTCATAGCTGAGGGACATATACAGTGCTCACAATGCACTCTACTACTGGGGAAAAGAAAACAAATTCTCGTCATGTTCAAAGGATGAAAAACAGAATACATAAGAACAAATAAGGGAAAGAGCTACTTTAATGTAGTCTTTGAATTTCTTAAGCTAAAGCAATATGCCCTATCCTGCAGCTCTTGATATCCTTGCTAAAGCCACTAACACAAGAAGAAGAAATCTGAGCCTCAGGATATATATGCAATTTAAAACAAACTTTCAAAAACATTATAGCAGAGGACACTAGGAGGAATGCTTAATAGCATAGCAGAGCCACATGGATGATGCAAGTAACTCCTTTATTTAACTGCCTGATCATAACCTGCTGTGGCATGAATCCACTGCTAAATGCCTGGATTTTCTCTGCCAGCCACTCTATCTAATAGTTATCCTTGACCTTTGTGTATCAAAATGCTTGCTAGTTTACTGACTTCTCTCATGTTAACTTCAGAACTCTCAAAGGTAAAACTCCTTTCCAAAGAAGCTAGCAGGGATATTTTTGCTTTTGAAAATATTCTCTCCTCTTATTAAGTGACAATTAAGTTGCAGAAAAATCCCATTGATGTAACAGCAGTGTTGCCTGAACTGAGATGCTGAAGAGTATCAACTCACTAGGCCATTGCCCACATATGCTGTATTTCAAGATAAAAAAGTACACTTATCCCATGTAAAATTACAGCTTCTCCATAACACTTCTTGTCATCCAGAGGATTTCTGAGTAGCAACATCAAAAACTGCACACTCACAGGACACCATTTTTCACAGTAATCCCATTAAAGCTGAATTTGTGCTCCTTTTCAGGTCTTTCGTGATGGTCACCATATTTCAGTCTTTCAACTACAGCTGACATGTTTGCAACCACCTAGTTCTTGCTGTTTCAGACACACTAATATCTAAAAAACCTGCACTTCTGCTTTCTTTTAGAGACCTCTGTCAGGAAGAGGCCACCTCATGCCAACCAGTCAGACACATGTGAGGAAAACACACTGAGTGTCAAAAAAGGTCCAATTTGATGGCTGTTTTCAACTGCCCCTTTTAACACATCCTGCTCCCAGTGCTGGAGAACAGAGCTGCCCACAGCACCAAAGCTTTATTTAAGTCAGGTGCTGCTCCAGCCCCTAAGGTATCTGAAAAACAAAATCACCCACCTCCCACAACTCTGTGCAGCTGAGAGAGAATGACTGTTCTTCACAGCCAGGTACTGCCTGCAATAACCAAGTCCTCTGTCAGTGAATGCTCCTCTCTGGCAAACCATCTAACATTGGCACAATACACATTTCCATGCCAAATCTTCAACCTAGGTATATGAAATAGCACAACAAATTTTTTTCACTCTGCTCTGGCTACTATTCAAGCATCATTTACTGAAAATGTCCCAAATTTAATCACCTAAGTCTTGTGCATAAAGACATAATTTTAGGACACTTTTTCTGCAGTGAGTTGAGCCCTTCCAATTCCCATTACAGCTAAATGGAGGTGAAGGAGGTCCTTATAAACCAAAATATTCAAATGATAGGTCATTATTTCTTATAAATGTTCTGGGTAAAAGAGAAACCAACACTTTCATACAGGTTGATTTAATGAAATACAGTCAAATAGCTTTATATTTATAAAATAATATTTTATATTTATAAAATAATATTTAATGAAATATAGTCAAAAGACAGCCCTTCTTGGTACTTGAGATCTTCTGTCTATTCGGCTTTTTACCTATTTTACAGCAAAGGAAAAAAATATGAAAAATCTTTGCCACTTTTACATGAGTATTGCATGTCATCTCCTAACTTGACAGTCTGATGGCAAGTAAAATCAGCAAGAATGTTAACCATTCACCACTGCTGACGGCAATCAGCCTTGCTAATTTGAAGGGAAAAAGTCAAAAAAGGAGACAAGGAGTTTAAATATGGTGTTTAAAGGTTCTATCCACACAGGGTAGCACCTTTTAAAAATTATGTTGCTGATATGCAAACAGAGGAAAAGAACTGGCTGTCAGTTTGTTTCAATGCCACATGGCTAGGAGACCAGACGCATGAGAATGTTTCCAATTCATGGAAAATATTAATCCTATTATACATAAGTTCGTATAATTTCAGTAAAATAAATATGTAAATAGGCAAGTCTTAAAGTCTTTAGCAGGTACATACAGGTCATCTATTTGAGACACTCTAGATTTTTCTAGGATTGACTGTGGCTTCAGTCACGAGCTGTTATGCTGGCTCAGGATGCTCCATCTTGTAATTAAAGGCTTAATCTCCTCTTAGTCATCTGGGCAGTTGTAATGAAATATGCCAGTTACTCCCTACTCTTGTTTTGGAAAAATGCCCAGCAGATTACAACAGCAACAAAATTAAATTACCCATTCTGTACATCCACTTCACAGCACACTCATATTGTCCTTTACCAGTCTTGCATTAAAGCAAGATATATTAAACCAAAACAGCTTTCCCTGTTTTTCAGATTTCATTACCGTTCAGCAAAAAAATAAAAGTCTTCCTCAGGACTCAGTATGTCACTTTGCTTTTCTGACATGTCACTTCACACTTTAGTTGAGAGACAGCTTTCTGCAGCACTAGGAAGAACACATTTTAGCTGTTACACATTGGTGACGAAGCAATATTAACCACAGACTCTTATGTCATTTAAAAAAAAATTAAATAACAAGGGTATAAAATATTCTCAGAAGCCAGATATCTTTCCCCAAACATACTCTTATACCATCTGGCTTTGACCACACTGTCATCTTCTTTCCTCTCCCCTTCTCCCTGCTCTTCCTTTCATGCTCTATGTACTGCAGGTGCCAGTGGCAAGTCCAAGCCACATTTGGGTAAAAAAAAAGCTGAAACAAAATTTAAGTAACAGGTCAAAAATTATAAAATGAGTGAGGAAAAGGTATGCAGCAGCTGTTTGCTGGCTTCTGAAAATGTTCAACAGCTCAGCTGAACTGAGGGAAGTCACATCTTACACATAAACACAAACATTTCCACTGGTCTAGGCTGAGAAGTTATCAGTCACATCCTGTTGCAGTGGATCTGGCAAGGTAAAGGGTCCCATCAATACCAAATGCTACGACTGCCTCAACAAAGCATCCCCAGTTTCTGCCTGGAGCAGTGAAGATTCACCTCTTTTTACACGGACCAGAATGCAAGTTTTTGGTACCGCTGACAATCCCTGAGCAGATGTGGGACATGAGGCTCAGTGCTCTTAGCGTAAAGACTACATGGGTCAAGCAAAAAATTTAGGTGCATATTGAAAATCTATTCTGCACTAACAGAACACATTTGTAACTGCCCTTCTGCCAGTAGCACCAAGAACAGAATTAGTGAACTACAGCTGGCTGGTTTTAATAAGAAAAGGTGAAAGACAATCATAAATGCAATAAAAATCTAAATACCAGTGGTATTGATTAAGTCTATTTTTGGAGCAAAGGCATTTGCATTGTTTGTGATCCTGAGACAGGAGGAGCAGCAGAGTGTTCCAGTAAGCCCTCCTGGACTGAGTGCAATCTATTTTAAGGGACTTACCTTAAAACCATTTTATTTCTTATATTCTGCATTAATGAATAGATTATGCTTTCAATTATCTTTAAAAAAATATGAAATAAAACTGTTTCATTTGTTCTGAATTTACAAAAGATCACAAACCATACTGTTCTAAAAATTGTTCTGATAGCACACGCATCTATGCAGTGACAGGCTCATGCCTTGCTCCAAATCCTTCAACTCCTCAGAAGGACAACATGGGGAGACACTTGGCATGTGTACTCTAATCTAGAATAGCTGCTGTCTCACAGCCCATCCTCAATGACGTTAGGAAGTGCCAGTGTGGAAGGAAGTCGATAAAAACCAGATGGACCTGTTTCTCTGTCATGAACCATTCACACACAGAAGTGGGACAGGCTTTTCAGCAATGCTCAGCTCACACAAGCCCTGCTGCTAACAAGGAACCAGGCTGCAGGGTTGTAGCAATCAGAGATGTACAACACTACACCAAAAACTCCAGTGTCAAGTTAAAAAGCTGCTCCAGAGCTTCATCTGTTGACAAATATTCATACACATTTACATTCCAAGTCTGGTCTTTCCCCATTTCACAAAGATATTACAAGCAATTTTAGCCAGCACAGTGTTTACAGGGTGGAATCCCACATCATGATTTTAACCAGCAGAACAAAACACTAGTGTTTACATTCAGATCTTTGTAAATGCTTTTATGTGACAAAGATGACCAAATTCAATGACTCATTTCTTATAAAGGCAGACAAACATGAATACCCTCGGGAGGATCGGGGAGATGACAGTCATTAAGCAGACATACATCAAGACCAAATGAATGCCTTAATGAGAATGGGAATTACCCTTCCTTTTGTGGGTTTTTATTCCACTCCTACTCAGCTTACACCAAAATGATTTTGATGATGTTATTAAAAATCACAGGTTCTTACAGAAAATGGGCTCGGTAAGTCTCAAGGCAGCTATTTTGACTCCTTAGTAAAGGCCAAATTACCTTGTTGCAAAATGGTTGCTTCTGCAACCAATAAAAGTGACTGTGGGACTCATGCAACAAACAGTAGTTCTGGAGAAGCTTCCAAACAATCCATGTTTAATTTAGGAATTTGGACAGAGAGTTTGACATTTGATTAAATCTGAATTTCCAAATTAAACAATCTAAAGAGCATTAAATTAACAACAGCATTATATCTTGCCAGTGACATAACAACTCCCAGTGCCTCCGTGGGTATTGTTAGGCACCAGCAGTTGATCAGAAGTCCTGATAAAGCTCAGAGACAACTCTCCCCAGACTGATTAAATGCAGGTGCTTTTTACATCTGGTTTTCAGAGCCCACACAAGCCTATCATGCATCACAGCTGAGACTGCACTGCTGTTCTGCCACTCTTTTTAAATAAGCCCACCGATCACTCCAGAGGCAAAGGTGTTCAGCTTCAGTCCTCACTCCTGACACCCTGCCCCAGCTGAATTTGGCATTTATCTCATATGCAAGTATTTGAAAATGTATGCAAGTGCTCACAGAGACAGGGTCTAGCAGCAGATGTCCAGTGTTTCAAATGATAGCATGCTCAAGCCAGAGCAGGGGAAGCCAACAGACAGGTGTTCTGACTCCTCCGCGCTGCCAAGTCTGCCCCCATTAAGGAAACGAGGCTGAAGGCCATCAGTGCAACAGTCAAAACTTAATCGCCAAATGTGTCTCTGTTCTAAATACCTCTCACCAGCTGGTTACTACTTATCCCCTGATGGTGTCTGGGCACATTCCCTCCAAAAAAGCAATCAAGCTCTTCTGATGTGGTGTGAAAAGCCAAGTCTGTTCCTTCCTCAGTGTATGAATACATGATCCATCTACAAAAAGTTCACAGAGCAGCAAAAAGAAATGCTCAGAAACTCATTTTTCCATGTTGGGCTGGGAAAATCGCACAACCAGGGCTGACATTTTGCTTTTGTCATCAGGATTTTTTTCTGGGGAAGCAGAGGTAACATTACTGCCCTCCTCATCTGCCCCTGCAACTGCCACATGACATCACACCGAATTCCTCACTACTGGAAACTGGCTGCAGCTCCATGGGTTCTGTGGAAAATGTAGTCCAAATCAGGACTTCTCATGGTCCTGCTTCTGCATATGTGTTGTCTCACTCATAACCAAAGGATGGGTTAAGAACAGGTAAACCACGTTTAATCAGCTTCTTCAAAATCAAAAAGGTTTGTGTTTGGTCTTTTTTATGGTTAGGCTTGATCATCTTAAAGGTCTTTTCCCATGTAAATCATAGATATTCTATGATTCTCGTTTTTTAAGAAAACTTATGGGTTTAATGGTACTTTTGTACTTCCCCTGCTAGTGTCCCTGCCCCTATGGAAAAATACCTATTTTTGGGCTTGGGCCCAATTTAAAAATAAGGATTTGAGTTTGCTGTATATTTCAGGGAGGGACTTTACTTAAAACATTCAATCCCTGAGTTAGGGAACAGTCAGTGCCAGCACAGGAATGCAGAAAAGTGGTCCAAGAGTGTAAACAGCACACTTTGGTCACATACACAATTTTTGTTACTAGGAACTTAAACACACACTTCACCTCTTTTGTTCCTTTTTATCCAAGCATCCAGATTAACCTTGAGTACTAAAAAGAGGTATTCCAACTATGAGGTAGTGTTCTGAGTCAAACAGAAGCAATTCTTACATTTTTAGCACCGTTGCTAAGATATCTGTAAATTATTTAGAGAGGGAAAAAAGAAAAGCTAATTTATTTTTATGACCTCTGTTTAGTTTTTCCGCCTTCCCCAATTGGTACAGTGCTTTTTCTCATCTACCAGAAGAATGTTAGTTATTTTCCAGCCTATGGGAGATATGCTTAAATTTGTTTAGAAATCACAAAGCAGGAGGATTGTCTTTTTATCAGAGTAGTGTACTGGGACTCAAGAAACCTTGGCTCATTCCCTACTCTAACAGAAATTCTCTTTTTTACATTCAGCAAAATGCTTTATTTCTCCACACTTCTGAAAACAACATTACTCCTCTGTTATCCTGTGTGAATAGTGAAACCCCATCTGAAAAAGGGAGATATCATTTCCTTTTTGTTACCCATCTTCTTGCCTGATTATACTGCAGTCTCTGCAGGATTGGGACTTTTCCCCACTATGGGGGAAATAGCACTAGAAAATAGTGCACTCCTAGCACTAAGAAGCCAAAATTACTGTGGAAAAGTAATCTGTGAAAGCTCCAAACTCAAGTCCTGGAGTCCTCATCCTGACAAAACACTTTGGGCTACTAAGATGTCAGACTTCAGCCATAAATAAGGGAGGCATTATTTTATCAACCAAGCTGGTAATGTCTTCTCAGTAATAAATGTAGAGGTGGAACCCAGTCTGGAAGCAAATCTGTGATGAGAAAGGGACGTAGAGCCCTGCCTGACTGACAAATTCAGGTTTTCCATTATTCACACCAGAGGATTCCATATGAAGGCAACTGCAGAGAAGGGAGTTTAATTTATCCTACATTAGGATTCAAATTGTTCAGAGATAGACTATCACTGATTTAACTTCACTCTACAAGATATCATGGCCTATGATTTAATTGGCCAATTACTTATCCCTGATGAGAGACTGGTGAGAATGCTGTGCCTCATACATGAAGCAGTGGCTTTAGTAAAATGTGGATGAAATGTGCAAGTCTAAATCAGAGCATTTTATCAATCATTTGCAAAGCTGACAGGTTTAATGGGTTTGGAATGATGAATATATTGGCATTTTGTTATTTGTCACAAACTAATAGAAAGCCCTATTAAAGTTATGCAAATTCTCTGTCCAGCATAAACAAATTATGATCCATATTCATATTTGCCTCAGGAGGAATAAAACACATACATTAACTCATTAGTTGTTTTTTCTGGATAATACTTCACACAAAGTGTGGAGAAATTAATTTTTGTAAATGGTCAACTACTTCCCAGTTTTTTTAACCAGTGTGCTCAGGGGAACCAAACCTCCCTTAGACTTTGAAGTCGTGAATTGGACAAGATGCTGCCATTTGGAGCACACAACAAGCTCCTGGGCCATCATCATTCTCTGCAGGTGCCCAGCAGTCAAGGAAGAATTTATTGATGTCTGAATGTAAAGCCCCAAGGATGACTGAGAAAAAATGGAGATCTTGAAAGGAAGAAAGTAATGTTTCAGTTTTGAGGCAATTTTCTGTCTGTCCTGCCCCTGTGAGATGCAGTTCAGACAGAGGTTGTTGCACAGGTACTTTTATTGTGCTGAAAGGCCTCATACAGAATTACTGTGCAGGATTAGGCTGGGTAAAGCCCAATTTTGCCTGTGTATAAGAAAAGTGGGTGACAAGAACACCTACAGAAGAACACTGGAGCATACGAGCCCACACATGAACAGTTACATGCTTCAATATACCCTTTTGAGCAGTATGTTCACCCAGCATGAGCACTCTTAGTGGTAAAACGTATTATTTGCTCAATCCACTCCAAAACCTTTTGTTCTCATTTCTGTGTCCATTCAATTTATCTCCCTAAGGGATCAGGATATTTCTATCTCTTATGCTGCACATTACAATGGCCGAGCAATTCCAGCTCCATTAGGAGGTGACTGTTCATACAGCCTCGGGAGAAGGGCCCCAAGTGACTACTATGTGCAGAAGAAGAAGAGCCCTCTGCTCCTTAGGCTGTAGGAAGCGAGCAGGGGCCAGTGGATTTCCAATGTCCAGGCAATGCCAAACTAGCGTAAGATTCATGCTAACCTCTCATCTTTGTTTTCTCCATTGCCTCCTGATGGTGATGGGCCATCTCATTTATGGTGCCTGAATAGTAAAGTATAATCCTTCCTAAAGCCAAAGGGAAGGATCTGCAGATACAAGCAGCTTTGCTGCTTTATGACTGAAGGGGAATATACCACACTTTGGAATTGAGTGGTCCCAGTAATTCACATCAGTTTCTGGGAATGCAAAGAGGAAGAACTGGGCCTGTGATTTACCTTATTTTTCCGGTGGCACAGCTGCAAACATTTCCATTGCAGGCAACAGAAAATAATAATAATCCTTAATATTCTGAGGATTCACAAGTTAAACTCAGACATCTTCGATGCTTAGCTCCATCGTGCAGTGCATGATATTTGGGCTTTTGCTTGAAACAAGGTGATATAATTGGAAATAATTACACAGAGGAGATATTCCAATAACAACTGCTAAGAAGGGAAAGACTTACAGAGGTCTTCTAGACACATGTGCAGAATATGTCAAGTGAAATGAAGCTTTTAACCATGCACCTTTGGCTTGTTCAGTGCCTGGAGAAGGAATGTCTGAAAACACAACAGGTGCTAGGCTGGTAGTGATCTGTGTGTGTTTAGAGCCAGTCTGCTCACCATCCTCCTGCACAGGCCTGTTGTTGCAAGGGAAGTCTCTGGAAATTAATGAAGACTGTTTAGGGCCTGCTAACTTAGCTAAACTTCTAGAGCCCTACTGCACTGGCATCCAGAAAAGACCACTGAAGCACGTAGCTTCAAACAACCTTGGGCTGTGGTCAGTTCACTTCTTTAAATGAGGGAGTCTTATTTAAGTAAGTCCACTGCATTCAGCAGAGGATCTCCATGGGCCTTGAAGGAGGCTCTTAATACATCTTGAAATGCAAAAAAAAAAAATTCAAAATTTCAAGTGTTGTGCTTATGGGATTTCCACATTATCAAATTATTGAGGTGAAGTGGTGTCTAGGGAGAAGGCAGAATTTCAGAATTGCATACTGCCAGTGCTTTAAAAAATTTCTGCTACTACTGTGCAGGATAAGAATCTTATTACACTTGAGAGTATTCCTGCATATAAATGAAAGCAGAGAGAAAACACTGGGAGGAATCAATGGGCTGAATGGAAGGGATTCTTTCTTATAATCATGTTCCAATTTTGCGTTTCTGAAAGTTATTCTTATCTCTTTCTTTCTATTATCCTCAAGTGCCTGAAATTCTCTTTGATGGAAGACAGCTGCATCCTACTGCAGTTGACAAGCCCTGGAAAAATGCATCTGACAACCACGCTCTGGAAAGATGCATCTGTAATGGCTCCTTTCAGTGCAAAAAGAATCAGTGCAGAAGGTAAGAGCTCTTGCTCAGCTGCTGCTTTCTGACACTTTGATCTCTGCTTGCAAGGTGATCTAGCCTGAAGGCATGCCAGGGAGGGCCTCCAATCTTGTCAGATCCTATAAACAATGCAGGACTGCAACTGGTCAGTACTTAGTTGGAAAGCTAAATTTTTCGAGAGAAAATGATAAGGATTCAATAGATGGCAGTCTTACCTCAGAGTCAAGACTGAGGAGATGAAATGTGATATCAAGGGCTGGGGGTGCCATCTTTCAGAGGTGCAAAAATCAGGGACCAGGCTGAAAAAACTCTAAGGTAAACTTAGTAGATCATGACCAACTGCTAATGTTCCACTGAGAAATGCCATTTGCCAGCCTGTAGACATTCTCTCATAATTTCAAAGCCGTACTCTTGTGAAGCCATGACATGCTTTTAAGTCTCCCATCTCCTGCTCCAGAGATTACTCAGCTTAATGAAAAATTATCTGTGTATATGAGACCAGAATTTCTCTGTACAAGCCACTGAAGACAGTGTCAGGTGGGCAGTAGAGATCACAAGAGTAACACTGAAATATGGATTTTTTAAGTTTCAGTGTTGAATCTGCCTTGTACTATACAGATAAGAGATGACTACACTGTGACTGTATTCAGAAATGAGAGAAGTAGAAGAATTCTACTTACAACACTGAATAATTTATCATTTTCCTGGGTCTATGAAAAAGCATTCCTGAGCAGGTAGGAGATAAAAGTTTTCTGCTACCTCATGCATGCCTTGGTTAGCTAGCAGAAATCAACCAGTGGCAGCCATGAGCTGTCTGGACCAATGGCAACACATTGTGCCAAATTTTTATGCAAAAAGCAAACTTGCATCAAGAATTAATGTCTCTCTAACTGTCCTATCTTCACTGGCCAGACAAAAAGGCATTATTATATCAAAGGTTCAAGGCACCTGCCCATGTGGGCCATATACTATTTTCAATCATCTGGTCCTAAACATGAACTGACTTTACACTACTGTCCAACCAAACCTACACAAACAATTGGATGCTTTCCTCACATCAAACTACAAGCAATTTTAATACTTTTGGATCAACAGATCTTCTGATGTGTTTATCAAGGTCTGTGATGTCTGTCTCCCAATTTTTTAATGTCAGCTGTAGGGACTTAATCCTGCAGTTCCCAGCTCAGAGAGATTGGAAAAACCACAAGCTAGGAGGAACTTATGCTTTCAAGCATAAGTTATGCCAGTTATAAGCAAACTTAAGCCAGCATTCAGCCATACAACAAGTACCCCTTCTTTTCTGGACAGACCTATCACACAATGTCAACTTCATCTCAGACCATTTTTTCCCTGACCCAGGAAAAATAAAGTGGTGATGTACATGCGTTGATAACTTCATAAATACAATTGTGAACAAGATGCATCTCGAGCAGCTGTAATGACTTAGGTAAAGCATGCATGGGTTTGTATCTTTACTTATGGATGCAGGTATATTAATATGCTTACATGTATGCAAAGGATTTTTCTTTTTCAGAATTTGTACACTTAGTTGTTTGGATTAGTTTCCATATTTTTCTGAACACTGAGAGGTAATAGTCCACAGTGTTCTTTATGTACAAACTCTTTTGCCTTGTTTGCAGAAAAAACAAAGTAACTTTTAAACAGTAAAAAACAAGGTGCTGAACAATGGAAACAATCTAAAAAGGCGTAAACAAGCCTTTTTAAATATTTAAAAGGAGCCCTACCAGGCACAGGTATTTTAACTATTTTAACCCTTTGAAGAATTTAATCTCATTCCACCACAGGTAAGATTTACTGTACCAAGAAATCAACTAGTCTTTGGTACATGCTGCAGAGGGATCTGTAACCAATGAAGAAAAGGTCTCAAGAAGTGGTTCAGTGAAGTTGACTTTTGCCCTTATGCTAGCAAGTTATGACATTCTCAGTGTATCGCTGACAGACTATTCAGCAAATCTGAGTTAATAAAAAGTATTTGCAAAAGGTGCTGATTAAATGACTGGCATGAGGAAACAGTCAAGAAATACAGAAAACAGCATACTTGTGTGGCTACCTGCAAATTTTATGTGCATATTATGATGTCAGGACCCAGCAGCACAGTCTTTCAAAAATACAATCCAGTGTCATTAGAAACTAGTGAGTCCCAGATTCCTCTCAGGAAATGATGCTATGCTGCTTTTGATAAGGTACTTTATTGCTTTTCTGCATGTTTAACTAGATGTAAATGGAGAGAATATCACATACCTACCTTAGGTGAAGGTTAGCATTCTTAACTCCATAACAGACCTGAAGTATTGTCATCAAAAAAACCAAACCTTTTGACTGAAAAAAAAAACCTACCATCTACATTTCAAGGGGTTTTAGCCATTTTTATTGATTCATTTCTTACAGAGACAGAAAATGTTTAACCTATTAGAGGGAGGAAAGAGATATGGAAAGAAACACAAACCTCTCTGTCATTCCTTTACCAGTAAGTGGATGTAAGTACTACAGAACTGGCATGGATTCTAAGGGAAGGCCATTGATAAAGCTATCTGTACAGCTTTAAGACCTGGCATATCTGTCACTGTACATACAATCAAGTCTGATGCCTATTCACAGTGAGAACTGTACTAGTTTGAAATCAAACCAGTGAGAGATCGCAAGTCAGAATTATAATTTAATAGGAAAATGATAAAAAGAATAAATGCAATAATATCAAAAACACTGACAGAGTCAGAATACAGCCTGGAACCCTGTTAGGGTGATGGTAGTCGTCCAGATGAGGTGGTCTTGTTGAAGCGTGATCCTCTGGAAGAAAGGGGGTCTGGTCTTCAGCTGAAAGTCCAGCAGTAGCTCCTGTCCTCTGGAAGTCCCGTAGGTAAGGGCTGCTGTGGTGTTCGAATTCTCAGCTTATATCCAGTATGGAATGCTTGGCTCCTCCCTCAGGGAGGAGCATCTCACAATGGGATGGTGAGTCATGAGATAAGGCCTTGATGAGCCATTAACAGAAAACAGTCCAGGAGGAAGTTATCTCTGAGTCATGCAGCAAGGCAGTGGTGGGCCCATTAACAGGGGACAATACAGGGGGAAGTTATCTATGAGTCATGGGGCAGGGCATTGATGGGCCCATTAACAGAAGGTAGCCCGGGGTGGGGGGGGGGGGGAGGCAGGGAGCACTGCCTCACCTGGTTTCAACAGTACATGAGGATGGTGATAGAATATACTGCAACCCAGGACATAATCCACCCCTTATTCTATTACCATCTACATAATTCCAAATCAGTACCTTCCTTAAACTCCACACACACACACACACATATATATATATATATATACAATGGAACCTTACACACAGTTCTCACTTAAAATGAGGTCTCCTTGTGGCACACATCGGGTTTCCCCATCTTTCCGCATTACCCACCAAGTGCAACCAGGTCCTTGAGCGAAGACAATCCCACGGATAGGTTTGCTCTTGCCTGAGGTGGGATTAATCCAAACAGTCTTTCCTAACATACCTCTCATGTGTACCACAGGGACTTTATCTCCATCCACCGTGTGCAAGGGTTCAGACTGGGCAGGACCAGCTCGATTGATGGATCCTCTGGTGTTAACCATCCAGGTGGCCTTTGCTAAGTTCACTTCCCAATTTTTGAAGGTTCCTCCACCAAGTGCTTTTAGGGTAGTCTTGAGTAGTCCATTGCACCGTTCAACTTTCCCAGCAGCTGGTGCATGATAAGGGATATGATAGATCCATTCAATTCCATGTTCTCTGGCCCAAGTACTTACGAGGCTGTTCTTGAAATGCGTCCCGTTGTCTGACTCGATTCTCTCAGGGGTGCCATGTCTCCAAAGGACTTGCTTTTCCAGGCCCAAGATGGTGTTCCGGGCAGTAGCATGAGGCACAGGGTATGTCTCCAGCCATCCAGTGGTTGCTTCCACCATGGTCAACACGTAGCGCTTGCCTTGGCGGGTTTGGGGAAGGGTGATGTAGTCAATTTGCCAGGCTTCCCCATACCTGTACTTGGACCATCTTCCACCGTACCACAGAGGCTTTACCCGCTTGGCCTGTTTGATTGCAGCGCAGGTCTCGCAGTTGTGGATAACCTGTGAGATGCTGTCCATAGCAAGGTCCACCCCTCGCTCACGAGCCCATCGGTACGTTGCATCTCGTCCCTGATGACCAGAGGCATCATGGGCCCAACGAGCTAAAAATAATTCTCCCTTGTGCTGCCAGTCCAGATCCACCTGTGATATTTTCACCTTGGCAGCTCGATCCACCTGCTCATTGTTACGGTGCTCTTCATTAGCCCGACTTTTGGGTACATGAGCATCCACGTGTCGAACCTTCACGATCAGCTTCTCCACCCGAGCGGCGATGTCCTGCCAAATCTCAGCGGCCCAGATGGGTTTCCCTCTGCGCTGCCAGTTGGCTTTTCTCCATCGATCCAGCCATCCCCACAGAGCATTAGCTACCATCCAGGAGTCAGTGTAGAGATAGAGCCTCGGCCACTTCTCTCTTTCAGCAATATCTAAAGCCAGCTGGACAGCTTTAAGTTCTGCGACCTGACTCGATCCACCCTCTCCCTCGGTAGCTTGTGCAACTCGTCGTGTGGGGCTCCATACAGCAGCTTTCCATTTCCGGTTAGTGCTTACAATTCGGCAGGAACCATCGGTGAAGAGGGCATATCGTCTTTCACTCTCCGGTAGCTCATTATATGGTGGGGCTTCCTCAGCACGTGTCACTTGCTCCTCTTCTTCAGAAGATAATCCAAAAGTCTCACCTTCAGGCCAGTTTGTTATAATTTCCAGAATCCCAGGGCGGTTCAGGTTTCCAATACGGGCACGCTGTGTAATGAGGGCAATCCATTTGCTCCAAGTAGCATCGGTGGCATGATGCGTGGAAGGAATCTTTCCCTTGAACATCCACCCCAGCACCGGCAGTCGGGGTGCCAGAAGCAGCTGCGCTTCAGTACCAATGACCTCTGAGGCAGCTTGGACTCCTTCATAGGCGGCCAAAATTTCCTTCTCTGTTGGGGTGTAGTTGGCCTCGGATCCTCTGTAGCTTCGGCTCCAGAATCCCAGTGGTCGACCCCGAGTCTCACCAGGCACCTTCTGCCAAAGGCTCCAGGACAGACCATTGTTCCCGGCTGCAGAGTAGAGCACGTTTTTCACTTCTGGCCCCGTTCTGACTGGACCAAGGGCTACCGCATGAGCGATTTCCTGCTTGATCTGGGCGAAAGCTTGTTGTTGTTCAGGGCCCCAATGGAAATTGTTCTTCTTGCGGGTAACCAGGTAGAGAGGGCTCACAATCTGGCTATATTCAGGAATGTGCATTCTCCAAAAGCCTATGGCACCTAGGAAAGCTTGTGTTTCCTTCTTGTTGGTCGGTGGAGACATCGCAGTGATCTTATTGATGACTTCAGTGGGAATCTGACGCCGTCCATCTTGCCACTTTACCCCCAGGAACTGGATCTCCCGGGCAGGTCCCTTGACTTTGCTCCTCTTGATGGCAAAACCAGCCTTCAGGAGAATCTGGATGATCTTCTGTCCCTTCTCAAATACTTCTGCTGCCGTGTTCCCCCACACAATGATGTCATCAATGTACTGCAGGTGTTCTGGAGCCTCACCCTTTTCTAGCACAGTCTGGATCAGTCCATGGCAGATAGTAGGACTGTGCTTCCACCCCTGGGGCAATCGGTTCCAGGTATACTGCACACCCCTCCAGGTGAAGGCAAACTGAGGCCTGCACTCTGCTGCCAGAGGAATGGAGAAAAACGCATTTGCAATATCAATGGTCGCGTACCACTTTGCTGCCTTGGATTCCAGCTCATACTGAAGCTCCAGCATGTCTGGTACGGCTGCACTCAGTGGTGGCGTGACTTCATTCAGTCCACGGTAATCCACCGTCAGTCTCCATTCTCCACTGGACTTACGCACTGGCCATATGGGGCTGTTAAAGGGTGAACGAGCCTTGCTGACCACCCCTTGGCTCTCCAGCTCACGAATCATCGTATGGATGGGGACCACAGAGTCTCTGTCGGTGCGGTATTGCCGACGGTGCACTGTTGCTCTGGCAATTGGTACCTGTTGTTCTTCAATTCTCAGTAGTCCCACAGCAGAAGGGTTGTCTGAGAGACCAGGCAAGGTACTCAGTTGTCTGATGCCTTCTGTCTCTAGAGCAGCTATCCCAAAAGCCCAGCGATAACCTTTTGGGTCTTTGAAGTACCCGTTCCTGAGGTAATCTATGCCGAGGATGCATGGGGCCTCTGGACCAGTCACGATGGGGTGTTTCTGCCACTCATTCCCAGTTAAACTCACTTCAGCTTCCAGTACCGTGAGCTCCTGGGATCCCCCTGTCACCCCAGAAATAGAAATGGGTTCCGCTCCCACATACCTTGATGGCATTAGAGTGCATTGAGCGCCGGTATCAACCAAAGCCGTATATCTTTGTGGGTCAGATGTGCCAGGCCATCGGATCCACACTGTCCAATAGATCCGGTTGTCCCTCTCCTCTACCTGGCTAGAGGCAGGGACCCTCTAACCCTGGTCATGGTGCACGTTGCTCTCCTCCGGTGAATATGCTCTTGATGTCCCTTCAAGAGGATCACTCATATCATCATTTCTATACCTTCTGATGTTCTGGCCACGAGAGACCGGAGCGGCGCTGGCTCTAGATGAGCTCCTTGTGGTAGTTGTCCCTCTTTTTAGTTCACGTACCCGGGCTGCTAAGGAGGAGGTGGGTTTTCCATCCCACTTCCTCATGTCTTCTCCATGCTCCTGGAGAAAAAACCAGAGGTTACCTCGTGGAGTGTATCCTTTCTCCCTGGCTGGGGAATGCCTACTCCTAATAGCAGAGACTCTTGTTGGTTCTGGGGAGACGTGGTAAATTTCTTCCTTAAGTTCCTTTTTTAGTTTCTGATGGCCCTCTTCAATCAAGCTCCGGACTTGCTCAGCCAGCCTTGTTTCCACAGATGAGACATGGGTGCGAAACGGGGCAGTGACAGTGTCCTCGTAGATTCTTAGTTTATTGGCCAGGACACCCACCCTGTCCTCACCTTCCCTCCATTGCAGTGTTGCCAGGTAACGGGAGTACATCTCTGGTCCAAGCCGTGCAAATCTCAGCCACATCTGTGACGTGCACTGGACACCATCTGGGCTCTTAGGAAATCTCTCATCTTCTGCAAAAATGATCTCCAGCACAGCCAACTCCCTCAGGCATCGGATACCCTGTTCCATTGTGCTCCATTTTCCCTGGTGCACCTGGAGGTCTTCTTTGCAGAGGTATCTGTCCCTTACACTTGTCAGCAGTCGCCTCCAGAGGCTGAGAGTTTCTTGGGTTCTCCCAATCCCCTGGTCAATGACCACATCCCGGGACAGCGATCCCAGTTGCCTGGCCTCACTTCCATCCAGGATGGTGTCGTTTGCTGCAGCGTCCCAGATGCGGAGCAGCCAGGTTAGGATGGACTCATTCGTCTGGCGGGTGAATTCCCTCCGCAGGTCACGCAGCTCACCTAGGGATAGAGAGCGAGTGATAATCTCTGGTTCTGTCTCCTCCGCTGCGTGTGAAGGTCCTGCCTCACCCTCATCAGTCACTATGCGGACTGATTTGCTTTTTGATTTCTTTTTCTGAATGGGGGCAACTTCTACCGGTTTAGGCTGCTCTGGTTCGGTGACTGTTGGTGTGGAGGTGCTCATGGCCCTTTTGGTTCCTTTCTCCTCTGTGGTAGTCTGCGTAGACATGGACGCTGTTGTTTTGCTCTTGGTTCCTTTCTCCTCTGTGGCAGTCTGAGTGGACACGGATGCTGTTGCTTTGCTCTTGGTTTCTTTCTCCTCTGTGGCAGTCTGCGTAGACACGGACGCTGTGGCTTTGCTCTTGGTTCCTTTCTCCTCTGTGGCAGTCTGTGTGGTCATGGATGCTGTTGCTCTGCTCTTGGTTCTTTTCTCTTCCTCCTCAAGAAGACGCTGTACCACACCAAACAGTGCTTTGTTTCTAAGCATGGTGTACATGGTGCAGGCCATGCAGAGAAAACAAAACAGCAAGACTAGGCTGTCCTTGGCATCCAGAGAGAACTCAATATTTTTAAAAACTGCTGTGCCTGACCTGAAAGGCTGGAAGAAACCACTCTCCACTCTTCCCACCAAGGGCAGGGTGCGATTGTTGAGAAGGTCCCAGATGTAGCAGCCCAGACTAGGACAAGCAAACAAAATTGAGTATATATTCCGAATGGTATTCATTGCCTCACAGGTTATCATGCCATAAGCATAATAAACCAATAAAGCAATTCTCATACCATTCCCTGGTCTCAACAGGAGCAATACAACAGGCAAGTAGTTCCCCATGTGAGGGAAAATATAGAGAGCAAGATACAGTACCCATATAGACAAGCCAACCACCATGGTGGATAGGTTTCTGTTAATATGAAATTGCAATTCTGACTTTCTCTCAGGTTAATGCCCCACGTTGGGCGCCAAAATATGTACTAGTTTGAAATCAAACCAGTGAGAGATCGCAAGTCAGAATTATAATTTAATAGGAAAATGATAAAAAGAATAAATGCAATAATATCAAAAACACTGACAGAGTCAGAATACAGCCTGGAACCCTGTTAGGGTGATGGTAGTCGTCCAGATGAGGTGGTCTTGTTGAAGCGTGATCCTCTGGAAGAAAGGGGGTCTGGTCTTCAGCTGAAAGTCCAGCAGTAGCTCCTGTCCTCTGGAAGTCCCGTAGGTAAGGGCTGCTGTGGTGTTCGAATTCTCAGCTTATATCCAGTATGGAATGCTTGGCTCCTCCCTCAGGGAGGAGCATCTCACAATGGGATGGTGAGTCATGAGATAAGGCCTTGATGAGCCATTAACAGAAAACAGTCCAGGAGGAAGTTATCTCTGAGTCATGCAGCAAGGCAGTGGTGGGCCCATTAACAGGGGACAATACAGGGGGAAGTTATCTATGAGTCATGGGGCAGGGCATTGATGGGCCCATTAACAGAAGGTAGCCCGGGGTGGGGGGGGGGGGGGAGGCAGGGAGCACTGCCTCACCTGGTTTCAACAGTACATGAGGATGGTGATAGAATATACTGCAACCCAGGACAAGAACAAAAAGTCCTCTACCTAGGTTTTCTCCTGAAACAAAGCTTGTGTTCTGTGACATTTTACGCTTCTCAATTTTAAATGAACTGCTGTTCCCTCTCTCCTGCTTTTGGCTAGCAATCAGGAGTCATCAATATTCTCCTCCTGTTTTCACTGTAAGTCAACCTTGATGACCTAGCTGCCTCATAACAAAATCTTAACTGAACAAAAAAACCATTACTCATCTATTTCACATAATGCAGCACAAATGAAAGTCCTGGAAATGTCTTATTCCTCCATATTGCTTGTCACATGCAGCTTTTCAGCAGCACTCTATTTGTCCTCTATCCATTTCCACACAGTAATTTTATTATCATCCAGCCCCAGAAGGGCAGGAACTTGCTGTTATTAAAATGTGAGAACACATTTTGAACTACTTAATGCCCATGGCAACCTGCAAACTCAGCTGCAGCAAGTCCATGTCTGGATGAGCAGACCTAAGCAGCAGAGCTCAGCAGGGAAGTGGCACCCAAAGCAAGACCTGCCCTCAGGCACTCATCTCCAAGTCAGGTGAATTCCTGACAACTATATAGGAAATTTTGCTGTTCTGTTGGAACAAAACCTGCAAATTTTCAAGTGTATTCCATCATCCAGGAGTCGTAACATAAACTAATTGCTTGTTCTTGAAATTCAAGGACACGGGCAAGTTTGGTTGCAAAATGCACACAAAAAAAGTGGGAAATAGCTTGAAAGAATTTTGAAGAGTTTCTACACACTGCAAAACCAATGGTATCTCTATCACTGTTATTCCCACGTAGTCAGTCTTATTTCCAGCAGAAATCAAAAATTATTTCTGAAAGTAAGTGTTGAGTACACTTCATTGCCCCAATTCAGATTTCACTGGGTTCGTTCCAACTTTAAAAAATATTTTCAAACCAACTACTAGTTGTAGTAGTTGAGTGACAGTGGTATCTAGTTGTGTCCAGCTTGACCTACCTGGTTCTTGCCCTTTTTAATTGAAATCTATAACTACATTATTTATCAAATTGTTCCCATAGTCCCAATAAGAAAAAATGACATCATATTAACCATGAGAGATGCTCATCTCAGTGTAACATTATACACAATCACCTCTGTGGTTTACACATTTTGAGAAAGCATATCTTAAAGGCGAGTGAAAAGGGTTTACAAGCAGATTAAAGGATAAAACTGCCAAATGCACTAAAATACATGGTCGATATGCTGCTAACCACAAATCCATAACTGTTTTGCTGATAAAGCATTGCCTAAGCTGCAGTTTGTTCAGATTGCTTCTTCAGATTCCTCATGACATGATCAGCAAAATGAGGAGTAGCAATCTGCTATTTTCAAAAGAGATGTGTTGGCTTGCAGTCATGTCTGTATAACTGATTTTCAAATTCCTCTCTTAAGCTTTGAAGTGATTAAAGGAAACCAGTATGGAATTTCCCCTTCATCCTTTCTTCAGCAAACCTACTTATGGAAAGTGTTTTGATTTACAGTGTAGGTCTTACAGTTTGAGAGATTAATTCCACCTTCTTCCACCTAGAGCTGTGTGTTCATGAAACACCAGCTGATTACTAGCTGAACTCCCTGCCCAAGAGCAAAATGACCATGCTGGAGTGCTACTCTGCTCAAAGACCTTGCAATACCTCCTCTGGAGGTTTGCAAGACTCAGCAAGGCAAAGCCACACTTCACCTGAGCCACACTCCAAGGCTGGCAGTAGCCACCTTTGGGCCAGAGGCTGGACCAGGTGACCTCCAGAGACACCTGCTTATCACCAATTAATATGGTTCAGTGCCTTTGTATTTGGTCAGTAGTTAAGTTGTAAAAAGCACTGCTCCTGGAACAGCTATTTCTAGCTATTTCTCAGTAGAGAGCCTTCAGCAACAGTCAGAAATGGAAGATTTCATTGTATGAGGGTATGTTTGGAATCCTCTGCTGTCTCATATCCTCAGAATGATCTTGTGACATTAGGAGAATGTATGCAAAATGCAGAGATGTTACAGACAGTGCTTTCTCCATCCTGACCAACGCTAAGAAAATGATCTTCAGTGAGCAAAGTAAGAGATAACCATATGGATCATTAAAGAGAGATCTGTAGTAATTACAAGGTCCTCTCCCCCACCACAAACCCTTTCTCTAGCAGAAGGTTGGTGAATGAAGACATAGTTCTTGCAAAACTCCTTGTAGTACTCTGCGCTCTTCATAAATGCAAGGTGCCAACTTTAGTGGACTAGCACCCCTAGACATTATAACAACCTATTTCTTTAAAAGGAAAGTAAGACAAATGGTCTTCATTTAGACTCAAACATAAATATAAAATAATTCAGTTTTA
The DNA here is from genome assembly GCF_971803275.1 of Cyanistes caeruleus. Taxonomy (NCBI): domain Eukaryota; kingdom Metazoa; phylum Chordata; class Aves; order Passeriformes; family Paridae; genus Cyanistes; species Cyanistes caeruleus. The sequence continues at coordinate 109,157,817 of NC_141701.1, forward strand.
AAAAATCACCCCAGAACATCAATATGCATCTGCTAAAAAATGACAAGAGGTACCTCAAATACATTGAAGCCATGCTAAAACAATAGATTGTTCAACATACTCATATGTTCTAAAAATGTAGGCTATTAAGTTGTAGTCTAGTTTACGGTTTGAAAAGTAAGACAGAAGTAAGCACATAATATCTAAATATGAATTTATGCATGAAAATCACCCCAACTGCACAAAGGCTGCTCAGAATGCATCCATACTGTAGTCACTAGTCTCATGCATTAGAATATGGTCTGTGTTAAACATTCCACCCATGATGTAAGCTAAACTTAATAGAAATTACAAAAAAAAAACAGCTGCACTTGTAAATAGAATTGATTATGCAAGTATTATTGCTCAAGGTATGCACACGAAGCATAAATCACACTAACAGCAGAGAGGCACTTAAATTTATCTCTGGAGTACAATCTAACTAAAAAGTCATTGCTTGAAGATAACAGTTGTGCCAAGGTAGCATTTGATATCTAAATAATTGATTTGAAAGTCTTGTTAGTTGATGGCAGAAAAGCATTCTGTCTGTTTGCTAAAATACCTCAAAACAGACCAGACCCTTGTGAGAGTGTCTGGGGTTTTTTATCTCACAATATCAGGACGAAAGCGTTCTTTGACACTTACCTTGAAGAAATCAAAAGAATGGCAATTTCTTTTCCAGTACATACACAATGCCAATTGTTAAAGCAATCCATATTGTGAGTTTTTACCTGCAGTTAGATTAGCTCCCTATAATAATCAGATGTATGTAATTGTGTAATCTAGTGATTTTCAATCTTTCTCCATTTGCAGACCTCCCCTAGGAGTTTTTCAAAAGGGGTGAGCCTGGGTTTCAATCAGTTTTAAACCTCCTGAAGTAAACTTACTTTACCTTGTGCTGCAGAACATCTAGGAAGTAGCTCAGAGTTACCCAGGTATCTGCAGACTGAGCTCCAGGAGCACAGTGCTGCCTCCATGAGCCTGCTCATACTGACATGGGCATGCCCTTGAGCAGGGAAACTTCAGCTAGTACTAGAACTCTGTTTCCCCAGTGGAAACAATTTCACAAGCCTTCCTTAGTACACTTCACAGCTATTGAGGATAGTACTAAGTCTCATACCTCTACATTTTTGGGGTTTTTTTCAAATAAATGAAAACCAATTTAAGATTAAATTTATCTGCCTTACTGTATATCTCATGTCTCAGCTTTCTAATATGTACGAGAATCAAAAAGAACATAACGGTCATTACAAACATCACATAAAATGTTCATTCGTGTACTTGAAAAAAATATTCTCTATTATGTACAGAAGTACTTAAAAGCTTTTGTCCCAGCTATTTCTACTTAGTTTTGTTTTTTTTTTTTAAATTCAAAATATGATCCTCTCATTATATCCTGGTCAGGTGTCTCACCTGGTCAAAGATCTGCAATCAAACCCAGCCAAAGATAAATCATTAGTTGCTTCCAAACTGAGGAGTCTTCTTTCCAAAGTCTCTCCCTCAGAACTGGGAGCACTGAATTATGTTGAAGGTAAGAAGAACCGCACTCCTTTCACTGCTCCTGGCCTGTGGTATTAAAACAGACACCTTTCTTTGCATTTCAAACTTGCATTCAGATCATGAATGCTATAGAGCAGACAGGGCACTTTGCTAAGTTAGCTCAAAAAAGGAAGTTTGCTTCAGAAGACATTTGAAGTTCACTCCAAGAAACACCCTAATTTTTAATTTATTTTTTTAAAAGCACAGCCTAGAAAAAGTTAAGAAGGATAAAACTTAATAGGCCTGCACACAAGTGAATGATGAAGGTAAGGATAATCAAAAGTCTGCATTTCTCAAGCACGTATTCCAAACACGAGTGTGTTCCAAATACTAGGGATTTACTACCCCTGCAGAGCATTTTTTGAAGCCAGCATGCCACAGTTTGAAAAAGGTATATGCATCTCTGCAAAAAAAATATGGCTGAAGTTAGTGCACAAGAGTTACATTTTATTTCTTTTCCCCCACTCAGCAATAGGACAACTCTCTAAAAGGGATGTTCGCTGCCTCTACAGGGGCCTCTTCCCTTCTTCCCTCTTTGAACCCCACAAACATGGCATTAAATCCCAAGCACTGCAACAGCCCGACACAACTAGGACATAGTTGTACATGTGAAACAAAGCTGTCATAAATATCACTGCAGGACTCCTGGACTCAACTATATTATCGTAATGAGCTCTGTATCAATCAAACATGCTCCTCTTGTCAGAAATAAAGCCTAGTTTCTGACTTTTAAAAATAGCCATTAACGTCAATCATGATTCATAGTCAATCACACCAGAAGAGCTGTGGTTGGATCTTGAAAATTGTATGACATGACAGATGGTAATTGGAAGCTTTTGTTACTCCTGCAGCAGCAACACCAGCTACTCTGATTCCAGGATATACAAAGAGAAACACAAGCAAGGCTTTAGGTCAGCGTTTCATACCAAGACACACACACAGCAATGAAGGGCTTTTTGTTGTACAGGAACATGTGAACCTCTAATCCTCAAATCTCCACAAGATTGAGATCTGCATTTCAGATACCTGTGTTAGTAAAGCTGTCATGTAGAGTTATTTTTTAAAAAATACCATTTTCCCTATGTGATAAGAGATGCATATAACAAATCCCCAAAACAGCCCTATAAGTGGATACCCCCTGCTAAAACCTGTCTACACGGGAAACCAGCATCAGCTGCATCCATGTAAAAATCACTGCAGTCAAGTAAGCCAAGCAAGCAACTCTTTCATTACATCTAGCCTTGTACTTTATATACCAAGTGTTTACTGAAGTGCCTCTGTGAAGGACCAAGACTAAAAAGCTTTCCATCTTCAGACATAAATCAACAACACAATTGAAAAAGAGTTTCACAAAGACGGCCAAACAGTACCCTGAACAATGTGGTCTTTAAGGCATAAACATGACTGGCAAGCAAGTTAAAGAAAAGAAACACATGCCTAAAGTCATTCTAGCTGCACTATGAAAACATTGAACAGATTTTTGGCATGGGACAATAGTCTAAATTCATGTTTCATCACAGGCTACTGTACATCTACAAAAGAAACGGTGGGCAGTGGGAATGACTCCTTTCTAGGGGTCACCCAAAAAACACAGGATCTTGTCACTGAACTCGTGACTGCTACAGAAACTAACCAAAGTGACCGAGATACAGCGAGCCCTTCTCTATTGCAAATCAACATACTGTTCCTGAGAGCAGCCTGGCTGCCAGGCAGCCCTACAAAGGAAAACGGCAAACAACACTGCATTTATTCCTTACAACAACAATGCACTTTGTGAAATACAACTGACGTTTCTTCTAATTGCCCTTTCTCAGATGCTGCCATCTTAGATGAATGGCAAGGTAATTCTCCATTGGGCTGCTGCCTCCCCTCTGTCTCCTCTCAGGTGACAGTCACTGCCATGATCAATGTCCCACTAAAATTGATGTTTGGTTTCTACCCCAGCTGATACCCGACCCACAGCCTTGTGAACCCAGAAAAGCTCCAAAGAGGAAAAGTTACCATTTGTCAAAATTCTTCACTCAGCTCCTTGCCTCAATGGTGTTCCATTCACACTTCCTGGTGAGATAATAGTTTTCACTGTCTGTATTTCTGGGTTATATACTTTTCATTGTGTCCATTGTACAGTGGCTTGTAAAGCCCATAGATATCTGAAAAACCAATCTACAAAGCAGTCTTTGCAGAACTGTGCACATGAAAAATCACCCTGTTCAGGTCCTGAAGCTTAGTTCTCTCTAAAATTAACAAAGATCTACAGTTCATGCAGAACTAACAAAATACAGCTTAGAATTCCTCAACAGCACATCAAAATTTTTTCCTCTCCTTCAGTCCCATGCAATTGAGAGGCATGTCTACCACTCACCCCTGAATAAGGCATTTCTAGGACTGCCAATTCTTTTTTTTTTTTTTTCAGTCTCTGAAACTCTGTCCTAGTTCTCAGTGAGACTTTCTGCCTTGATCTTAGAGATCTTGTGCAGAGCACAGCACAAGTTTATAATTCAAGGCAGATACTGCTCAGTTTTCAAAGTATTCCAATTAGTGTCCATCATGTGCTCTTATACTCAAAGGATGCACTCCAACACTGCAGCTGCTTAAGTGTAAATAAACAATTCTTTGTCATCCAGGTGTCCAAAATAATGCTTTCTAGTCATAGGTACCAGCAGATAAGCAAAGTTTCCTGGAATAAGAGATGGAACACAGAGATCATTAAAGCAAGAAAAGGTCGGTAAACAACTTGCTTTACCTCAGACAAAACAGATGAGAACATATAATTCTGTTTTCTACACCTGCTTTTTTATCTTCAGTTTTCCAAGTGAACCCAGAGCAATTTTCCACAGAACTCAGTAAGGCTGAGCACAATCCTATTTATGAGCAACACAGCCCATGCAGGAGGACAAGTACAGGGACAGAGCTTGCAGCCAATGTGACTGAGACATTTTTTTGCGGTAAGGGACATCAGAAGCCTCAAGATTATCAGCCTTTCTTTGAATTCCAAGCCTATAAGAGCAGGTAAGTGTGATTAGCACTTCTCTGTTTTCCTCTTCACATCCTTTTCTTTACTGCTTGAGGAATTTTACAGACAAGGAAAAGAAAAAGGTTCCAACTTTTTGTCTGGAATTTCTGGGACACCAAACACCTTTGGTCAGAGGACTACCTCGTAACAAAAATGCATTTGACAACTGTACAAGACCTGCCCTGTAGATTAAACCTTGCAAAGTGCAGTGTGTTCAACGCAACTAGAAAGAAGCAGAACTGCTGCACACGTGCAGGCAATGCTTTGCTGCACAGTGGGGGCTCAGCACCATTTAGAGGCAGAATGCTTCTTACTGGCTGATGTGAAACTGATGCACTGAAGATTCATCCCTCACTGTTTATACTCTGCTTGTGAAGTTGAGGAAGAGACCTTGGAGAACATTAACTACTTTGAAAAGGAAAAAAATCAGTTGTTTATTCCTAGAAAATGCGCTCACCCATCTAGCTAGAAAGAACATCTAACTTGCAGTATTTCACATCCCACCTGAAAACAAATTAGTAGGTTATGAGACCAAAATTCCAGCCACAAGTGTACCTGGAATTTATAAGTAATTTTCCCAACCAAATCAAGTTTCTTTCCACAAAACATACAAATTGCTTCCCATCCCAACATAGACTGCACTCCTGAATGCATAGAATGCATCCCTGAATAAATTCAATCTACTAGACACAGTTTGAACAATGGGGGCATTTTTAACATGAAGGAATATATAGTCCAGCATTCAGAGCAAGCATGCTTCCTTCAGGCAGCAGCCCAATCCAAATAATTTTCTTTGGTTTTCATTTTAACCAGATTTCAGATCTCTCCATTCCTGACAGGCTGCATATAAAATACAACTTTTTTTTTCCCCCAGAGGGACACTATTCACACAGTATTTCCACCTTTGCAAGAATAAGGATGTAAAAGGTGCCAAAATAATCCAAAAAAAATTATTCCTACTCACTGTTTGAGAGAGCTGATTTGGCCTCTCTGAACTTAAACTTCCTTCCTTTAACACTGTCTTAGGCTGACCATAGCAGAAATGGCTATTTAACCATAAGTTTAGTGTAAGTCCTCTGAAGAAACAAGGCAAATGCTCATTATTTTTTAGGTGATTTGTTTTCAGTTCATTAACAAAGCTGAGATCATTCCCAAACCCCAAAAACAGCATCTTTAGCAGGAGATGGATTAGTTTTTCTCACTAAGACTTTGATATGACATTTCCTTCCCACAAAATTCCATGCTACATACACTTTTGTGAGTGGAACTGTAAGAAATGTTATAATTTCATCTTGCAGTTTTAGCCTATGAGTGATGGGTTTTTTTAAAGCAGCTGAACAGGTGAAATGCCTGAATCCATCTGCTGTGAAAAGCTGTTGTGGATGTAGAGTAGGAAAGGAGGAAGAAGAGGGCTGATGTCAGTTTGATAACACAGTTGCTAGAAGAAAACATGTTTTATATGGATAGCAAGGGTCATCAATAAAAATCATGACCATCATAAAGCACTGTTACAATATAAATGTGACATCCATTCTGAGACAGGGCTGTTGGGTGTTTAACTGCACCATGAAATATGACATTTCCTAATGTTTTATGTCAGTCAGCAGTGGCAGGGCCATGTTCCTTGTGTGTTTGTTTGTTTGGTTGCAATAAAAACATTTGAGATACACTTCATTATTTAAATAGTACAATTGACTTGTTCAGAGCTGCAGTAAGTTTTAAGATATGCAGTTGGGCTGTGACTGTCATAGTGGGATTTTCCAATTCTCCTTGGAAAAATCTCCTGTGATGACACGGCTGAATTACAGTCAGCTCTTCATGCAGATTCATCTTGCTGGATGTACTATAAATTAATAAATATATGCATAAACAAATAAAACAAGCATTCCAGAAATATGTGGGGAAAAGGAAAAAGCTGTCTATTAGAAAGTGAATGTATAGCTCAGCAATAACAGCTGAATAGAAGGACAGATCAATGGACAGTTGGTACCTCAAAAAATAAATAGAAATTGGAATCTCAGTCTTCCTGACTCAGAGCCATGCTGATCCACTGGCACAGTTACCTTTAGATATTTATTATCACAGTTCAGAATTGTCTAACCTTGATGGAATTGTACTGCAATTAAGAAGTAAGACAATAATGTAAAGTGTCCTTTTTTCCACACTTTTGTAAAGTGTGTTTTTTCCAGTGGCTAAGGATGCCATCAATTTTACCAGATTCTACTGAAATCAATTCAGATATGTTCTCAGTGACAAAAGGACCAGAGTTTTCCCTTTCTTCACAGAAATTCCTTTGGCATCAATGCAAAAATTCAGTCAGGGGCCAGCTCCTTTTGTACAATAGTTTTCAGGACTTCTGCCATACTCCTACAAACAAAGTAATTAAAAAATTCTCAGCCGAAGAACAACAAAGTAAATCTATTAACTCGAAAGAAAGAAAAAAATCTGAAGCTTCCTATGCTTGGAAGACACAGTGAAATAACCCTTATTGTACAGAAAAAAAAAAAAGTGCCATTATGAAAAAAAAAGTCTGTTGTAAAGACCCAAAAGAATAACCCAGTATGTAGTCAGTAACTAAAGAAGAAATCTGTGACTATTAGCTCAAAAAGCAGTCATTCTACCAAATTGCTTAAAAAAGCAATCATTTCACTCGCAGCCTGTTTCCTAAACAGTAATTTTCTTTTCCCTCTACCTTAATAATCTCAGAAAAGTTTCCCACCCACGCATCCCAGTGTCTTTCCTCGGTACCATGGCTCACTCATATCTATGAACCAGACAGACTTGGCAGCTGGCTTCAGCCAGGCTGAGCCTAAAACAGGAAAGCTAGGGAAATTAACTCATTCTTTCCCTTCCAACCAGTCATAGAAGCTGTTATTTCAATTTATTTTTTTTCATCCCTTGGTGAATTTTTGGGAGAGAAAATAAACTGAGAATAAGATTAATAGTTTGTTGTGTTTAAGCATGACAGAGTAATGAGCACAGACTGAAGACCCCTAGCTTCAGTACAGTTGCGTGGCTCATGTAAATTAATCCTTTAAATAGCCCTGAACACACGGCATATGTCTAACACACCCCAACCAGCCATCACACAGCCACTGAACACACATCTCCAGCTGCTGCTGCTCCTGTGACATTGAAGTTGTCAAGGGCGTGCCAAACACGCACTTGGGGATTAGCCAGCACTTTTGGAGAGAGTATTAACTGTTCATCAGAGCACGTGGATTTCACGAGCCTTGTAAGTACAGAGGAATCTAAGAAACGGATCCAAACGATTCAGAGTCCCAGAGCAACACAAGACACTGAAAGGTCAATCTTCTACTTCCTGGTATCAGGGAAGCACACTCTTGAAAAAAAACCAACAGCTTGTAATTATCATCACTGAACTCCCTCCATTTGCTCTTCATCCCCAGACCATGGGAATTAGGGCCAGAATGAGGCCTTGGCACAAAAGAGTGAGTGGCTTCCTTCCTGTGCCAACTATATCCAGTAACGTCTTCTACACCATGCTCTGTGTCAGCTCCCTTTGATACCCAGACAAAAAGGCTGGTATCTTTTGTGACATAGACTAAATTGGTTCTCATGAAGGCTTGTACCAATGGTAATATAAAGCTTTCTTTGTTCACCTTTACCTAACAGCTCAAGTGGACCACGTGGCTCCTTCCACTGCTCGGGCCCCAATCTAAGAGCCTGTACAAATTGTGTGCTGCCAGTTTGGTGCTTGTCCACCAGAAAAATGCATTCAGTTCCCTTCTTCACAGATCATTAATAGCTGCTTTACCAGCACACAAGCATTCTCAATCAATGCTGGAAGCCACCAGACTTATGTAATGCTGGACAAGATACTTCTCCCTTTATGTTTTAATCTAAAATAAAGAGCCTAGATAACAGGAGAAAAGTATTTGAAATGATGACTGCTTTGAGATGTTATTAACTGTTTTTCAAACTCCTCTGTGAAAGAAGTAGCAAAGATCACAGGAAAGCAATGTCTGTGATCCTAGACTTGAGGAGCATATAATCTTTCTCACTACCTTTTAGACAGTCTGCTCAAAGATAGGCAGTTAAAGCATATGTGAAGGGGGCCTGCCTGACCACTGTGCATCTTACAGCATTATTTGTACAACTTCAACTCAGTAGAATTATCTTAGCATGAGACTGGCATAACACAGTGTCTAATCAGTCTTATTATCCTAAATTCTCAATTGTTTCCTGGTAAGCTGCATTTATGCCTTAGCTGATTATCCACTTAAACTATCAAGTACCAATTATAAAATGCAGTAACATTAACATCACAGATGCTTGAATTCAGAGAGAAGCAACCCCAGATCATTTTTGGATAATAAGTTGCACTACAGAGACAGCAGACCTCAGTATGAAATCCCTGCCTCTGTGGTTTTAAATAAATAAATAAATCATTCTGATGTACAAATTACTCATTCCTAAATAAGACTTCAAATAGTTAGAAATAAACCATGGTATAAGCTTGCTTTCAGCATTGCTGAAAATGGGTGTTAGGATGACATTCACATAATGGCATGGGAAAGTGTAATTCCTTGTGCACTCAACAGAAAAGTGCCACTTTTTAGCCTTGTTTCATAGCTGATCCTCATAGAAAAAAGTCCCAATAATCTTGTTCTCCTTGTGTAGAGAGTTCTGAAAAAAATGGTAGCAGTTCTGTGGAAGAAGACTTGCAACATGTCCCAGTTCACTTTTCCAGTCAAGCTCCTTAGGCTCAAACAAACTTCAGACATTCAAAAGCAAAACTTGCTATATTCAAAATAAACTCTCAGTTCCTGAAGGCAAAGTCAACCCAAAACACTTTAGGTTGTCAAGAATGTCAAGATCAACCTGACTCATTGTGCATCCTCACTGGCTATCTCTGACCTTTCATTATCATTATAATGTCAGCTTTCCACCCCCTTCTATACCCTCCAGAGAAAGCCAACCTACTGCACCCTGGGTGCTGGAAATTAATCACCAATGCTGTTAAATCACTCAAAGGGTCACTGTCCTGGATTTGACAATTCCCAGACACATTTTGGGAGTTAGCAATCTACAGACACCACACCAAGCAAGCAGTTTACATGTGGCTATCATCTAAAAACTAAAAAAATGTTTGATTATACAGAGCTGAACTGCATGTAGCTAGCTGTGCTCAGGGTCTGAGTGACCCTGGGCATGCTGGCCACATTTATTAATGCTGGTGCAGCCATAATGGTTAGGCAAAATAAACAGCTTCCAGCTGTAGCCCCGTAGCTATCTTCCCTTTTTTGCACGGCTTAATCGTAGAATCACAGAATGTTAAGGGATTGGAAGAGATCTTAAAGATACCTAATCCTAAAATAGGCAGGGATGCTGCCCAGGTTGCTCATGGCATTATCCTTGAACAATGCCAGGGTTGGGACATCTCTAGGCAACCTGCTCCAGTCTCACCACTCTGACCGTAAAGAATTTCTTCCTAATATTGAACCTAAATTTCCCCTCTTTCAATTTGCACCCATCTACTAATGGCACAGGACACTTCCAAGAAGAAACAGGAATCAAAATACTTTGGAGACCTGTGTGTCTTTGTCTAAAAAAACATGGTCTTCCAGCTCAGCTTGAAGAGGCCAAAGCTTTTCCCACAGCAGGTCACCATGGGCCACTCATCCCAGAGAAGGCTCTATCTGGGAAGAATTGGATCTGTCCACTTTCACACTGACCACCTTTGCCTCAGGTCCCAGCTGTCTCCCCTCTCTACACATTGCTCTGACATTACTTATCTTTCTTTGACAAATACTGTTCCCTTGTACTTTCATGGCTTCTTACCTTTCCTTTCATGACATCTGTTACCTCCTGCCTGCGTCCTTGCTGACACAGACCAAGAGGCTTTCCTCTCAGTGGTGTAGCAAAAATGCTTTCAGGGAGCTCTCCCTTCTTGCTTTCTACTCCATCTGAACACCACTGCCACAAGGACAGCTGAAACTGAAGAAAGAGAAAGAAGAATCTAAAGGAAAAATACACAGAAGATATTAAGCAAGGGGAATGAATCCTATAGCGCTGTAGAAGAACAGGTTGGTGTTATTTTTGGCAGATCACTACAGCTTTAAACAGTTTTTAAAGATAGAGTCATTAAATGGCTTAAAAACTGAGTGATTTGCAAATGGAACAGATGAGCCATAGGGGAAGTAAATGTTCAGAGAAGAGCTGCTATTATCATCTAAAAATTGCCATCCTGAAGCTGACCAGGGAACCATCCACCCAGTACCCTGTCCTCAAGACTAGCATGCTTGAAAAAGCCTTTTTATTTCTCCTCAGGATGTAATTCTTGGGTATTGAAATTCTGTTATTCAAAATGCTAGTGACTTTAACACCGAGTAAATAGCTAGGACAGAAAGAATGAATTTCGGTCCTAATGACAAGTTAAGTTAAAAAGGAATTAAAAAACCTCAACAAATTATCATTTCTCCCCAAATTACCATTTCTTCAAACTTCTGCCTCTATCCATGCACTAAGTTGCATATCACCCCATTTGTTGCTAACCAAAAGCAATATATAGTACATGTATTAAAAGATTCAAGGAATTACTTAACAGCTTCCAGGGGATTTCTTTCAGTCCTTTCCACTGGTGAAGTAATGCTGTGTCTGTAATTGCAGTAGGCTAAGATGCGTATCTGTATTTATACCTACATCTGTACCTATCTAGCTGTAAATCTTCTCATTCAAATTTCCCAAAGCATTTTACAAAATAATCTGCAGAAACCTTTATTAAATCAGGCAACATAACCTTCTTAAGCATGGATGTACTGAAGAGCCAAGGTACTCTGTGTCACAGAGCAAATCAGTTAAACTGAGAAAATCAGTCTACCAGCTGTGAAGTCAGGAACCCTGACCCCACCTCTTCCACTTGCTCAATTTACCAAGCTACATGCACATCTCTCAGTCCTATTAATGCCGCCTTGCCCTCTCCTTCCATTCCTCTTATTTCATGAGCAAAGTGCTTTTGTCAGCACAATTCCTTAACGATGAGAACAAATGGGAATGAATATCCAACATCTCTTTCCAAAACCAAGCATAAACCATTCACTTTTTTTTTTTTTTGTTTGCATTTAATCCTACAGAGATAATTAGCTGGCCAGAACTGAGAAGGCTGGGCAAGCAGCTTCACTTCCTTAGTGTCAGGAAGAACAAAATTCAGTGGATGGCTCTGCTAATCAAGCAAGATAAATGCTGGACTGTACTTCTTTCAGTCCTCACTTACAGTAGCTGGTTTAAGTGACAATACAAGCCACAGAGGTTCAAGTTTTGCAACTTCTTCAGTATTTTCGTCTGTTAAATAAAAGAAGAGAGTGCAAAAACTTTCCATTTGAAGCACTTCCACACTGGAAATTATTTCTGGAAGAGACTGAGTGTAATTTTTTTTTAAAAGTAAAGGAAACATTTTTAAAGTAATCTTTTAAATACAACTAAAGGTTTAGTTGACTAGTATGTATGGTGGGCTGTAGGATAGAAGAGAGAAGAAAAAAAGTTTTACCTGAATTAAGGTGACTTTGCATGAGTAGAAGGGACTGCCAGTCCTTTCACATAGATAAAGAGTTATGAAATGGCAAAAGACTCATACTACAGATCAGCATCTATAACTAGATTATGAGAAGGTTATTAATTCTCATTAAGAAATACAGCCACTTCCATAATGAGGGACTGAATCCACAACTTTTCCTGGCTAACCAGAAAACCTACTTACCACTGTATTCTTCCAGGAGGTTGGAATACAAAGCCCAGTGTTTACTGCAGAGTTTGTAAGCCAATCACTTAATAAACCACCTGAGAAGACCTTCAAGAAGCAACACTTGTACCTTTTCAGACCCTTATAAATCAAGGGGTCACATGCTTTCTCTTCCAATTTCACCAGCTGATCATTAAGATTTATAAACTTCTCCATTATTAAACAAAACACATTGATTCATCTCAGCAAAAATCATTCTACATTGATGAACTTTTGACTGCAACGAAGAAACAAAACTCGTAACAAAAAAAACTCTTAACAAAACTCATCTAAGAACCTCAAACTTACCCAGACAGGAGGAGGAAATTATGGGCAATCTGTCATTCAAGTTACCAAAAAGTGGATCCATTTTTCCACTGCATAAGGCAGGGGAAAACATGACACCAGGAATGAACCTGCTTTGGCATGGCAATGAATCGAGTTATCTATGATCTTTTTCATCATCTACTGTTGAGTTATGTGAATTGAAAGACAGTATAAATACACTATAACTATAAATCAAAAAAAATACATTAAACTACTGCTATTTCATTTCACAGATCAGAATAGATATATTATTTTGAAACCTGAGAAACCACTGTTTATACCAAACAGTGACCTTCTGTAATAACTGGGAGAGAATATCTGAGAGGACAGTGACTTAAGTACATGGTCTTGAAAGTACACAGTCCAGAATCAAGTATTGAAAGTTATCTAATTTTTAAGGTAATTTGTTCTCTTATTAGACTTCTGTGGCACCCTGCAGTTAGGTATTAATATATTTTGAATTGTATCTTCACTGGATAAAGAAGAATAAAAATATTGGTAGTGGAATATTTTCCTTCCTATGAAGGAAAAGGAGTAAAGAGAAAAGCTGTGGAGATGACTAACTAATACTTGTCATTCATCCCTGATGTTCCTGGAGTAGTCATTAATTTTTTCTGGTCTGAAGTAAACTACAACGTGTCAGTCTTTTAAATAAGCAGAAATTATGTTGGAATCAAGTGATGGTGTTATTCAGAAGATTATAAAAATATGGTAACATAACACTGTTTTACTGCAAAATAACAGAAGAAATTCTGAGTTTGAGCAAAACATGATTTTCAAATGTGCTAAACAGTGCTGTTGTACATAAAGTAACAAAAACAATATAAACTCTGAGAGGAGAAGTCCAGCTAAAAGCACTGCATAAAAACATTGCAATTAAAACTATCATCATTAACAGCATAGAATCAAAATCTCTCACATTGACTCATGAGTCAATGGGAGAGAGAGAGTAACTGATTCATGTTTATTCAAATAGTTCAAAAACAGAAACAAACAAAAAATAATTCTTTATCTTGATGAATGACACCTTCTGGAGAAGCACATTTTATAACAACTTTTTCCACACTTTGAGGTCTAACTGTTTTGGAGACAAGAAAGCAGTATCACATTCAACAAATGTCATGCCTACTTCAGTGATCTCTAGGATTATTCGAGAACTCCACAGTTTCTAATTAACCCTATTTTCTTGCTATTAAATCTTCATCATTCTCCTATGATCAGTCCAGTCCAAATCATTGAAAACAGCTACACAAAAACACCAAAACCAATTTCAACCATAAAGTCAGCAGACAGTTTACTTTTAATTTCAGTAAGAGATCTCCTGTGCTGTTCCAAAAATATTTATGATATAGTTTGTAGTCTTCAGCCAAGATGAAAGCATAAATTACTAAGGATTGCCTCATACTAAGCAGGGACTTGATTATTTTCACAGTAGAAAAGGCTGCATAAATGGGAGAAAATACCCCTATGGATTCCCTTGAGGTGCTACCTCAAATACCAAGCTGAAAAAAACCCAAACCAAAATAAAAACCTCCAAATCAAACAAAACCAAAACCAAATTACAACTTATTTTAAGTTTAAAACACAGAAGGAGAGAGAGCAAATAAATTCAGCCATGGGACTGCTCCCAGAAACCAGTGAACAAACGTGCACAGAATCGGTCTCTGTGACGCCTCCTGCCCTTCCCATGCAGCACTATGGTATCAGCTACTTTCACTGCTCCTGACAAGGATTTGTGGGCAGTGTATTATTCTGGAGTAGCCAGTATGTTATTTTGCACGATGGTGATGTTAAAGCAAAACAGCAATCAGCCTGGTCCTTAGTAAAATGAATTGGGCAAGCCCTCTCAAAACGATAAACTGAGCTTTCATTAGCACCTTTTCTCATCACATTGTGTATGATAGGAGGGACACCTAAACAAAACCCACCTCTGCAGCTATTTACTGTATTTAGAAAGGATCTGCAGTGCCAAAATGCAAAGAGGTGGATTACTTCTGATCTTTACCTAGTTAGATGTATACCCATCTACATCTTACAGCTTGTAAGCTCCAGTGATTAGAAATCAGCTTTAACAGACCTTTGAAAAAGTTTGAAAAAATATCATGACTTGCAAAATCATGTTTTGCAAGTTTTGTTGCATTTAGAATGCAAAAATTATTATATGGCATAAAAAAATCTGATTACACATCCCGTGATAATCCAAACAAGTGATGTTGTGCAGGCTCTCTAAAGAATAAGAACCTTAGCTTTTAACATCTACACAAAAAATTGAGAGCTGTGACACGGGGATGACGGAAATAAAAAATGGTGCTGTGTTTCGCTTGATTTTAACAAACAAAACTAACAGAACTAAATTGCCTTGCAACATCAGTAAGGGCATTCTATTCCAAAAAAGTGCTTGAATGTTGTAAGTTTTCATGCAGTATTGACTACACAGCAAGGAGTTCAGTACAATTCCTTGTGTAGCTAACTTAAAAAGAAGGACAATGCAAACCCCCTATGGAAGAGATGTATTATTGCAACTAACCTCACGTAAAATTTTATTCAGAGTCAGACTTCTTTGCAACAGAGGTAGAAAGAAGGTGGGTTAAAGCAAATACACAGAAGGTCCTAAGGGAACAGACACTGCCTAATGATGAAATCACTCTCCCAGGAGTTGAGACTCATAGTTTCTATTTTTGTCATTCCTGTTATCATAGTGTTAAGACCTTGGGAGGAGGATATATGGTATGTGACAGGGCTAGCTTCCATGATTTTACCCAACAGCATACTTCCACTCATAAACAGCTACAATAATTACAATATAACTACTCAGAGAGCACTGCCTAACACAGGTCAGATGCTGCCTCAGAATGGTATTGTAAAGTTTAATTACTGCACACAAAACACTGGGAAAGCCTGAGGCTAGGTCACTGCATCACTGCAAGGTTGTGTGTCACAGTCACTGAACAATATTACTGGAAGCCTGAAGAAAAATAGTGAATGATGTCATTGTTGCAACAGGTCTGAGTATGTGTCATAACCCACTAATGTAGTCTATATCAGAGAGGGAAAATGAAGGCAATTCAGTAGGACATAGGGTTCAACTGGAGATAAGAAGCACTGAAAAAAAATGCATGGAAAAATTTTCACAGCTACCATTCCTGCAATATTTCAGTGAGTTCTCCTCTCATCAAATAAGAACTTACAATTAGCCTGTGAATATCCCCTGAGGATAGCTATCCATGTCAGATTTCAGGATATTAGATTAAACACAGAGCTTATGTTACTTGCACAGAGTGTGAAAATTATCTTCCCGCCCCCTCAACGCCTTCCCTGATTCTCCCTCCCAAGCTCCCACCTCAGCACCAAATTAAACAACTGTGCTATCAGACTGAGTGCTAGACAAGTTTTTTACTATTAGTTGCTGATATCTAAAAACACCTTTCCTTTTAAGAAGAAGTCACTGCTGGCATCCATCTATCCAAACCTAATTCTTAGGGAGTCCTGCTGGTACTCTATATCCTATGGTTCTTAAAAACTAAGCACACATTTGGGAAAGTAGCCAATTATTCCCTTTTTGCTCCACTGAAACAGATGCACACCTTAGATGAGATGGTGCCTCTGATATCTGAGGTAGTTAGAAATTTTCTGCAATTTTGCAGGGAAAGATCTGCAGAATGGCTTCTTCTATGCCTGAACTGATCTACTGATCAGTCTAGACAGTCTTCATACTTGAAAGCCAACACTCTAGGGAAATTTTTAAGGCTTATTTCCTTTACAGGTTACATGACATCACTTTTCTGTGCCTTTTCTACCTGTGCAGGAGAAAATCACAGCACTTCTGTCCCAGCAGCTGCTTATGTGAAGAGAGAAAGGACTGCTATTTCATTAGGACTGCTTTGCTCTGATCTGCAATGTGTACAGCGCATGAATTTTGGTCTTTTATTTCTGAGCTTACTTTTAAATACATGGTACCAGTTACATTAGAGAGAAACCAGGCATTAAGTTTTCTCAACCTATTTCTGGCTGTTGAAATTTGTTGAAAATTACCACCTCCATTTCTTGCCAAAATTCTTTTTAACAAGTTCCAGATTTCTTTCACTCTTCCAAGTCAGGTGTTCTGCAACTTGAATCATGAGAGCAGCAACATTAAATTAGACAAGATTCTGGATGGAACAAGACAGGAAACTCAGCAGATATCCTCTGACAGTCACTGGGAAGTTTTATACAAATGTGTGAAGAGCACAAAGCACAGGTTTGATAAGTAGATAGATAGATAGATAGATAGATAGATAGATAGATAGATAGATAGATAGATGTATATATACACACACAAACATACCATTGATGTTGCAAGAGACAGACACGATGTTAGCAATGCCTAGTAAGTTTAGCACAGGACTACAGCAATGCTAGCATTAGATTGAGACACCATGTAAATCTATTTGATATGCATTTAGGTAAGACACAAAAAAGCTGCCTACTATCATGAAAACGTGTTTGATATTTTTGTGATTGAGAAGCACAATATTTCTACTTTTCCACAGAGCAAAAGTTCAAGGGATGAGACAGTCCCAGGAGGGAAACACAAAGAAGATTCCACTTAGTGTAAAGCTGGATAAAAACAGATTGATCACCAGTAAGCAGACAACTAAAATTAACCTGGAAAGGTGCAGGAAGATGAAATAATTTCAACAGTCTAAGGGGAAGGAAGAAAGACATCACATCCTCCAAAAGGGGAAACTCAAGGCAAGACATAAATGATGTCTTGCCTTAATGAATGATGAAGAAAGATGCAAACTACTACTGGGAAACAAAAAACTGAAAAATACAGTATTATTAAATTGCCAAAGAAAGTACAAAGTGAAAGTGTGGTGGTTCCTGCCAATTGGTACCTGACAGCTTCCCTTCTGAATGCTATTAGGTTGTGTGACAGAATCAGGAAATAAAATAAACATTGTCTGCCTAAGACATCATGTTAAGAGAGATTATACTCAAGGGCATGAAGATGCCATTTCAAAAGAGAAAGAAAAAACTGCAAATTAGCATCTTTATTGTGATAGGTAGAACATCTTTCAATTTAAAGAAAAGCTCTGAGAATAAGATTTCACATGCACCATTTTTGGAGTTGCCTTTACCATAAGGTAAGGCATAAGCAGCTAATAAGACCAAATTAGAAAGAAGAGAACAAGGTGACTCTCTGAAGTCATTCTTACCTTTGAAAGTCTCTTCTGGACAATGATGTGGAAAATTAAAAAAGATTCAGCATAAAAGGCAGAGCAGCTGAACTACCTGAGGTTTATAGACAACATATCCTACCTCCAAAATCTGACTAAGCTGAGCAAGGAAAGTTGGCAGTGGATGCAGCTAAATGAGCAAAGAGTGCAATTCTTCATCATATTCCAAAAAAAGGATTAGGACAAAGACCATAACTTTAAAAAAAGCACAAACCTTTTCTTTGAATAGCTGTAAGAGAGAACATGAGTTATGACATTGACGCATACAAAAGGCAACCACAATAGAGGATTTTGGGAATTAAATACGTATTTGGTAGTTCACTAGGATGCCTAGACAATGCTTTCTGCTGATCATGCTGTTCAAATGAGACCAAAGTTGTATAATACCAGCAGTCTGAGTTTTTAACAATCTGGAGCTTCAGCAACTGCACATGTAAATCCACCACCTCAATTCATTCCCAAAGTCAAGCTATTACTCCTTTGAACCAAAGGAAAGATTTAAGGTGAATAATTAGGAAATTAGCTAAAGCCATGCAAAAAGAACCTGCAGGTAAGACTATGTTCAGATAATCATTTATCTCATTTTCTAGCAAAACACCACCACTCTGCCTCCTTCTGACATAGTCTATCATATATATCAGTTTCCCAAGCCTGTACACATTTAGAAAGAAGCCAACAGTTTAACTTTGAATCCCACACTGAAATGCTTGGAAACAGGATTTTACAAAACATTTGGAAGTCACAATCTTTCCTGGCTTTTTAAGCTCTTTGATTCAACAACTCGGCAGTCAGCAAGCTTTTCACAGCAATAAACATCCCCAGCTAGCTGCAAAACAGGATGCTGGCTTGCACTTGTGAAACTTCACTTGATGTGCTTCTGCCTTCCTACTTGCAGGCATTTCCTTGACTTCTTAGCACTGCTGTTGGCACACTAAATGCCAAAAGACAGGTTTTTAAAAAGAATGTTACTTTGAATTTGCTTTTGCAAAGGCTTGCTTTTAAGCAGTTTAAGATCTAACTAAATCTAAGCAATCACCACATGCATGTAGGGAGGAATAAAAAACAAGAGAAAAACAAAAAAAAAGAAAAGGTCAAATCACAAATAGATGTTTTAAAGATTCACTTCTAGTAGTCTAACATGCAGTTAATAGCACAGATACAAAAACAAATATACAAGTCATCTTGTATAGATTTTCTATACTGATTTAATTTCTTGTATGAGGATCTTCATTTATAGGGACCTCTTTAGCACAAAGTGATGCTATCTCAGCTGCAATTTCACCTTTGCAGGCAGATTAGAATTTAAAAGTTCAGTGTGGCCTGCTTCTTGAAAACTGAGTCTTTCTTGAATTTCTGTAGCTCTCTGTACTCCATTTACTATTTTCAGTTCTCTTCCTGAAGAGCAAAGAGTTGAAGTGTGACCTTTTTACTCACTTTAAATCTGACCTAGAAATGCACAGCTGAAATTTACCTCCTGAACCTGAGGACAGGTGTGGTACGGCCCAGTCATTCTGCAGAAAGATCAGCCCACGGATGTAGGAGCATAGCCAGGTCTGGTGCTTAGTTTTAGAAGAGGAATTTAGTTCTTTGCTTTGCATGATCCTGGGCTAATCTCAGTGGCCATCTGTATGGGAGGGGCGGTGGGATAAGGACATTTCCCCACCCCACAGAGCTGATACAAGGTTGTCCTCAAAACTATGGCTCATTATGGATTGCAAGGAACCAGAGGCTCAGTAATTAAATACCTAAAAGTCTCCCAGCTTTCATTTCTATGCTTGGTGAGAAACCAGAGGACTATGACATCCTGCATAGCCAGATTAGTCTCATAGATAGTTTATCTTTTTATCAGATTTCACAGTCTGATTTTACACAGTACACCGGTTTATTTTTCCATACCAGATACTGAACAAGGACCATAATGCCAAACTTACTCCACTTACTGGTGAATTACCCACCACACTTAACAACATTTAACTGTACCCAAGAGACTTTTCTTTCCACTATCTACTGCCCTGAAAGATACACTGTCATTTACTCTTAGAAATAGTAATCAAACTTGTCAGGGCCAGATCATCAAGTGGAGTGAATTGTGTACATTCAGTGTCATCAACATGAACAAAACGCTATCAAAACAACTTTATTTTCCACCTAATCATCAAAGAAGTAGCTGCTGCATCTCACATGTTTCCTGAATAAATGAATAGGCAACAAGTGTTTAGATATTCTTTACTAAAGAGTGCTAAATTCTTTCCATTTGGAAACAAATTAAAAACAAAGTTGGAACAATTCCCCATCAAAACCAAAAAAAGGCTTTTTGTGAGTTTAGACTGTGATCTTTGTTCATATAATTTTGCTTTTGACAGATTTTGAATACAATATTCTGTGACTAGTGACCAGTGTTAGTTGTAGTAGAAGCAAGAACAAAAAGACCTGATTATTAGGAAGCTCTGTTTTTATTTCTGCATCTTAATGTCTGCTTTGTAAGGGCTGACTTATGAAGCTAACTCCTTCAGGATGTAGCTCACAAAGGATCAGTGACTTCTAGCATGCTCTTGAGTACCAACAAGGGAAAAACCTGGCGTTGCTAGCTGCTATCTCATCTTTTTACTTCAGGCAGCACTGGGAAACACTGCAAGGCAGAACTTATCACTGGGGAAAAGGGATCAAGAGGGCTGAAATTAGAAAAGACAGTTTGGCTGCTTTCAGTTCAAGTGGAAGTATTATGAAAAGTGTTCCGAATTATGTCACACGGGGCAAATGTCACTGCAGTTAGTAAGAACTTACTGTGCCAGCAAATGTCAGGACAAATTACACAGTAGGACAGGCAAGCTATATGTCACATTCACTTCCAAAAGGAAAAGGCTTCCCCCCACTGCCAAAAACCGGCTCCCATTTCCAAGCTGATTTTAATCAACCTGCTCTTATTCAAATGAAATCAGCATAGAGGGAGTACTATAGTGACACGATGTGCAATTCTTTGGATCCTTCCCCACTTGAATGGATGAAATGCCTTGGTTCTCCACCACCTTAAAACACCATCACCTCAAGGCTACAGAGCTGTATATGTAAATGGCTGCCTGCAGGTTCCTGAAGGCACTGCTTACCATGCTGATCAAAAATGTCTCACTGTCCCTATGCTCCTGGGTCACACCCATCTAATCTTTCTCACCTCTTTGATCATATACCCTTTTGCAGAAAGATGTATTTGCAGTTTATGTGGGCCCCAACACAATATGAAAAACAACTGAGGCCTCATCAAGGCCTGGGGTGCCTTAGCACTATTAGAAAAGTGATCAATAAAAGGAACATAATATTCAGTGCACCAGAAAGGAAAAAGACAGGACTAAGTCATTAGCAAAATATTTTTTTTAAAATTTAAATATAAGGAAGTCTCACTAGACTGCAAACTCCTAGCAAAGTGAACTCATTTTGATTCAGCTATCCTTAGCTTAAAAATAAACGTTTCAATTAAAAATCACCAGTTCTTCGGTATGGAGGAAAAACACATCCTTATGTTCTACAGAGGAAACAAACAAACAAAAAACCCACAACAAAACGAGCTACAAAATATTTGGATGAGTTGAAGAAAATGTTTATTCAGTTTTTAACTTTTCTAATCTAGGATTTTTCAGAGGTTTTCAGGCTTTCATTTTCATGAAATGAATATTAACTGAAACTCATATAGCTTCTTGTAATATCGGAATATCCGTGCTGGGCATAAACCAGAAGGTCGTTTTCTCCTTCAGTTCCTAAGCTTTGTTTGGTGTTTCAATAATTTCTCAGCCAAAACCAGATAAACACAGCCAAACAGCCAACAAGAATAATGCCCACAAATAAACCACAATTTAAAAGCTCAGGAATTCAAACTCTGGCTTTGATTTAAGCCACTATTACCTCCAGTTATTTATTCTATCCAGCAGCTGCAGGCTATCATCAAGAATCACCATGCAACATATACTATATAAACTATACTACATATAATAACACCAATCTGGAAGTCACTATAGTAGATCATCTCAGATGCTTTAAAAGCAAGTAGTGCACAGCACTGAAAGAGCAGTGAAGTTTTAGGTGAAGACCAAGACCGTTCACAGAGGTAGCTGAGTTGCAAGCTCACATTTCCACACAGCAACACTGCAGGGACGACAGCCTTTGGCAAATGAAAAGTAACAAAGCAACTCTGGGGCTCTAACAACATTTCTGCTGTGAAGCAGCACCAATAAATCCAGTTAACTAGGACACTGCAGAATACTCTGACCCTGTACATTTTTCTTAGCCACTAGTACAAGTTCTTTTCAGATACTCAATTTGCGTGCAACTCTGTCATCGACTGGTGTTCTGAATGGCTGGGCTTGAGCTATGTCTGAGTAAGCACAATTTGCCTCCATGTATTCACTCTCTATCCCCAGAACGGCTGCTGCAAGAATGCAAATCCTATTTGGAAGGATTACTTGCCACGCAACAGCCAGAGGCCCTGTCCAAGGCTGGGCTCCCTGCTGTGCCAAGAAGCACAAACCCAGAAGCTCTGATCCAGAAAAGGACAAGACTAAAGCAGCCAAGGTGGCACAGGAAGTGGCATTGTCCCTTCACATATGCAGAACCAAAGCTGTCATTCCCCGCCCCCCCTGCGTACACCTTGTGTAAAGGTGTTCAAACAAGAAAGCACAGACAGGAATTTATATTTGTGGGAGCTGGCAACAACTGGTGGCAATACAGATTCCACTGGGGCACTTAAGTGTGGACACCAGGGGTTACACACTCATCTGGTAGAGGA
This sequence comes from Cyanistes caeruleus, assembly GCF_971803275.1. Lineage (NCBI taxonomy): Eukaryota > Metazoa > Chordata > Aves > Passeriformes > Paridae > Cyanistes > Cyanistes caeruleus. The sequence goes on from NC_141701.1 coordinate 109,180,448, forward strand.
AATAAAACACTCTAGAGAAGTGTCTGCTATCTAGACTAGATCCTACAGATTTTTTATGATCTCTGTACATTCCTTCCTCACAAGAGTTGTGGAAAATTACTGGAATGTCCCAAGTACTTGAGAGCTTGAATGTGTTTTTCCTTTTAAGTTGTATTTGCTATTACTTATCTTTGCATTTTCTGAATACTTTATACATGTCATTCCTGTTATTTCAGCATGTAAGGGAGCCCCCCCAATATCTACAGGAGGCAGTGCCACAGTCTGTTACATTCCCCACCTCTCCAATTTAGTTCTTCCACAAAAGGAGATTGGTTATCTCACACTTGTGGAAATGGCAGACTGATAACACTGGTGGGCATATCCATATAGGATAGAAGCAATGGTAGTGCACTGCACAGGATTGTTCCCTTATCATTTAACACTGGCTGGTGAAAATGGAGAAATTAGTTGTTGCACTGACTAGAGCTGAATGTCCTCTCTTCAGCCGCTGTGGGTTAAAGCAGAGATCAGCTAAGCCCAGTTGCAGCTGCCTCTTTTTCCAACTGCTCAGCTGCCTGGTTTGAGCCCCTGAGTAAAACAGAAATGGTATGGTTTTGTATTTGCTTTGTAGCAAACTTGGGTTGATCCGAATTGTTAAAATATGAAGAAGTCCCACATACCCGCTCCCCAAACATGCAGAGCTACATCATCTCAAAAATGAGAAATTTTACTTTAAAACAAGTTCAGTTCATGTATTTCTCAAGTGTTTCTACCAGTTTCAAGTCGCTTTTTGAAAATCTGTGTTTTGTACTGTGTTTTTTCCCTAAAAACTACTCAGTAAACATTCAGAGTAAGTGAAAGTATATCTGGTCATCAGACAAAAGATGTCCAGCAAATCTATCAGGCTCAACACCACCTTCAGCTTAGACCAAGAAGTAATTCTTTTTACTGGTAGGGGGGGAAAAAAAAAAAGAAAATTAAGCATGTTTTGTAAACAAATCATGTAATAATCCAGAAAGTGAAACACAAACTGTACAAAGAAAATAGCACAACTGGCATCTCCAGTCAGAGACATTTTCTGGCATCCAGTTTAGAGACCTTTTCTCCTGATCAGCTGCTACACTACGTACAGGTTTCAAGTCTACTTCAATCTACAGTAATTAATAAGCACATAAAAAAGATGCCTTAGGTGAGCAGGAAGGTCTTCTATTAGCATATGTTAAAAATAGACAACCTGTAGAGAAATCTGAACAGATACTTCATATAATAAAACTTCAAATTTTACAGGCCCTGAGGATCCAAATTTATCATTGGCTTTTGAAACTTCAGGCTTTTTTGGGTCTGCATATCATCCATTTATGTTATTAATAACTGGCCACAGTTAGTAGCAGTCAGCCACTAGGCTGAACAAGCTTTGGAGAACACCTCCACTATTATCTTGGGCAGTGCCACAAAAGGGAGTAGCACTGCAATGAGGAGACACAACCTAGCAGAGAAATCCATTCGTGCCTTACCTTGTAATGGGAAGAGCAGATGCCTTCAAACATATCAATATCCATACAGTCCATTGGTTCAGACTTTCCTGGTGCTCAAAACTCTTCCAGGTTCTTGTTTTCTTATTTTTTATTTGCCAGCTGGTGCAACCTGCAAATTTACAGAAGTGGGAGTGTTATTCCAAGATGTTTATTCATCTCATTTTATAAGGCATTCAATTTAAATACATGTGGCACTGTGCCATGTGGCTCCTATTGCTCTCCAGAGCTTTCAGTGTAATGGATTACAGACCACATTGTTTCTGTAGGTTATTGATTTTTGGGAGTATAAGTAAAAGACTCTTTAGGATTTCTTTGCAGAATCAGACTTTCCAGACTGTCACCTTCCATATGTGTATATCCTACAGATTTCACAACATGCTCCTAATTTTATGAAATTCAAACACTTAACAAAAAAAACATGGCACAGCTTGCATCTCTGAATTGTCATTTTCTTTGTTAATTTATCTGTTAAAGGTTGAGTCTTGTGGAAAGAGACTAAATTCAATTTAAATACTAGTTTCAGAATAAGAATGCTTCTGATCTGAGAAACTGGAGGTTGACAGAGTGGCCAAGATTTATATTCAGCAACCAAGGTAATAATAAAGAAAAAACCTTCCCAAAAAGTGTCCCTGGACACTGATCAATGGTTTTCAGGAACAAAATTAATTAGTGGGACATAAGAAAAATTCAGTCACAGATTTTTTTTATTTTTTTTTAAACTACTCAAGGAATCTCAGTGACATTCCTCAAACATATCCAGAGCTGCAGTGCCTTCCAAGTATCTAAATTTGGTCATTTGAAACAAAAGGACCCGTGAAAACCAAGCAGCAGGTTCTCTGCTTATACAGTATAGTTTTCCTCTATGAAAGCTATCAGGGAGTCACATATATGCTTGACTCCCCACTGCAGGTTGTTCAGCATATAGAGCATTACCTCTATAGCTGACACCCCACCCCAATATCTTGATCCCTATATGCAGGATCCACAAGCAGAACACATTCTCATGGTGGATTTTACAAAAACCATATTGCAGTTTTCATGAAAGTTCAATTAAACAACCGAGTGTAATTATCTGTTTACTGGCAGACAGGCAGCCCGTGTTAGTTCAAGAGCTGCTTTGCTGAGCTGTATTCAACTGCTCAAACAACTGTTTCATTATGAGATTTCACCAGACACTCCTGGCTCCAGCACCACAGCACAGAAAAGGGAATGCGTATTTGCTGCTTTCCATTTGGCTCCTGCTGCTTAAAAACTGTCTGTGATCTCCACAGAAATTGTTTATGAGTATTTCAAAGGTTAGTGTAGCTTTGTGTATATGTGGTTTGTAGCATACATATCCTCTGTAGCCTGCTCTCTCCCTCCCTTTTTAATTATGGAAAATTGAAAATTAACTCACTTCAGTCAGAATGCCCAAAAATCATAACTGGTGACACTTATGAACCACTTGTAGCCTTACATCCTGATGTAAATTCTCACCATGAAGGATGGCACACAAAGCTGCCCCATCCCTGCATGTCACACACTGATGGCACACATTACATCTGGTTTGATTGCTATTCAAACCTAAAATTCCTGATGGAGCCAGAAAAAACTGCGATCCTGAGACATGTTTTAAAGCATCTGTCTCTGCCTTGATGCAGACAGATCTCAGATCTGAAAGGTCCCACACAATTACCCTAGAATCCTTGATTTTGAATCTCCAAATAATAACATTACGCAGGCTCTCCTTTTACTGCCAACAAGTTTCAGGACTTGGTGTCTGTGAAGTAAAAGATTTGTCCTTCAGAAGTACTGGATAAAATGTCAGTCATGACCTAGCATGGGGAAAAAATACAACACACACTGTTGCAAATTAAGCACCACAATGCAAACTGCTAGGAAAAAATACCACACTGTGCAGGTTATCTGAACATTTGCAGGCTATATTTGTATTCAACCCATGGTTTTGGACCTCTCTACTTAGAAAAAAAAAAAAATCCACCTTCTTCATGACAGTGGAGCATGCAGAGACTGACATGGGGAAGCAGCTTGGATTGAAATTCCACTATATATTACAATTGCTGCACCATGCTAATGCTAGGATTTTGGCATAATACTGTGTGACTCTTTCAGAATACAAATCAAACATAATGTCAAATACCTTCAAATAAGTAAATCTGGTCAGAACACATGAAACCCTCCTGCCATCTCAGACCTGTTGGATGGACCAGGACCTGTAGGTCAGGAGAGGCGGCCAACAAGTCTTTTTGTGATCAGTTTCCCTTTAACACCAAGGAGCAAAAAACACCCTGCAAGAGCAGGGTTCAGACAGAAGTGAGCAGCTGCTGTTCTTTGAATGGTGGGCCAAAGAGAAGCCTCACTGAAACATGGACTGGGACCACTTGACTTGGCAGAAAGAGGCAGCAGGTTAAGAAAAGGGACATCTGGGACACAGGCCTTGGCATTTGCCTGGATGCAGGTAAAGAGAATTTTGATGGCATTGTTCTGACACCTTAGCATGGTTCACATGGATCATACCTCTGGTGACTTTGAAAAGGAAAACTGTATTTTATGTTTCTTGGGCAACTTTCAATTTTCTGGAAGAAAAAACGAAAGTACAAAGGTTGGACAGATTGACTCCATTGACTTTGAGTGACCTGTTCACAGTGAATGTGGAATAATAATAAGGAAAAGCTGCAACTACTTCTGAGCTAGGAAAGACTCCCAGTATGCCTGTGTGATTTCCAAACACCAAGGAATTCTATGTTCCAGTGTACATGTGTTATGAAACACCAGAATCAACCTTATTGCAGAACCTCCATTTTTACAACCACCATAAAGGACTCCTAAATGTAGTCCTGTATTATCTACTCTAGAGGACTACCACTGGATTAAAATAGGAATGCTAGTGATCCTATAAGTGACCACGGAAGGCTTCTCTCACCCATGTCATCCACAACTAACTTATCATACTAGTGGCTTGTCACAAAACTATTGTTGTTCCTTTAGGCATCATGATGTTTTACTGAAAGGCCATTTCTGGAAAAGTCTGCCTTAACAGACAGCTTACTAAGGCAGTGAGCTGCCCAGCCAAACCTCTTATTACATCACAGTTTATGGCATTGCAAAGACCACTGAAAATTCCTGGCTGCCCTGGAAGCCTGTGTACCAACCTCAGAGAAAAAAACTCACACATCCTTGTTGAGTCATACTAATGTCATTGTTTATAACAACAGGATGCATTAAATCCTGCTTAAATTACCAGGCATAAAAGCACTTGTGGATTGACATGTGGTCTTCCCTCAATAGCGCTATAATGGGGCTGAGGTAAACCAGCATAATGTCTCCAGATGCCTGCATTCCTCTGCACACTCCCACCCACCTCCCACCACATCTCCTACTCTTTTTCCTTTGTCATTTTCTCTTCTTCCCACCTTTCTGTTTAGCCCTCTCTCTCCTTGTGTGCCAGCAGAGGTTGGAGGGCAGCTGGCTAGCAAAATGGATTTGCAGAGCAGGACCTGGGACTCTCAGTGGACAAGCTGACCCGAGACAAGGAGCATGCCCATGTGACAAAGAAGGGACAGCAAAGAAGATGAAGCCAAGCTCTTCTCAGGGACTCACTGAAAGAACAGGATGAAACAGGCACAACCGAAAATGCGAGCAACCACATTTAAACAGAAGAAAACCCTTACTGTGAAGTCAGTCCAACACAGAAACAGGTGACACAGAGAGGCAGTGGAATCTCCAAACCCAGAGGCTGGAGACATTCAAAACTCAGCCTGCACACAGTCCTGTGCAACCTGCTCTAGATGCTTTGAGCAAAGGGTTGGCTACACAACCTCCAGAGTTCCCTGCAACCTCAGCAATTCTATGACCCTGTAAACAGAGCTCTGTTCCCAAATTTACTTAACTCTTTTTTAAAACAGGTTCACCATAGTATGCTACTGACCTGGCCAAATTAAGAAGTTGATCCTGAACGGTGGTACAGGAATTTCAGTTGAGGTCTCCACACTTCACAGGTGGAATGGACTGATGATGAAATTACTTTGAAAATGTACCAAGATATTAGAGATGCTTCTTAGTGTAAGAATCATGCAGCTCCTTTTATGCTTTTCTTAGGAGAAAAGCTCCAGTGGTCACTGCTGCCTGCAGCAAGATCTGTACTCCTACTTCCAGCATTTCATGCATTACCCACTTGTAAAATTACATTTATGTCTTGCTCTTTATATCATGCTCCCAAATGGTGACTGCCAAGGTAATTTTTAGCAAATCTATTCCTCAGCCTCCCAGCACACTGGATAAAACCTGTTTTTCTAATGCAGAAGAATTAAGAGAAAGCATAGACAATTCATTGCCATAATAAAGAACAAGTTGGACCCTTACCCGGCTCCAGAGAGCTTTTTAAAGGAAAACTGGCAAGCATGCCAACTCATACACTTCTTTCAGGGAATGATATCAGCAAACCAAAGGTCACAATGAGTGTTTTACCTATGGATTACATATATCATCATCAAGGCAAGGTTTACTCAGTACCAAGCAGAGATGTATCATGTTCTTGTCCAAAGAGGTAGCTAAGTGTTCTGCATAATTCATTTACTCCATCAGCCAGGAGCAAGACATAGCATTCTTTCCTACACACATCACTCCTTATGTCAACAGTTACCACACTCCTGTTACTAATCATCTATCGATAACACCTCTAACCTCACCATTCTGAGTCCTAGTATCTCAAACTCAAAGTCTGAAAAGATTTATTTATAACAGACTACAAAGCAGATCCAAAGTTGCAACATAGGCTAAGTCCTGTTTTTTTGAAGAATAACTCAGTCTTCAGTCAGACAAAAGAGTTAATTATGAAGCTTTCTCTTTGTGGATGTTAAGTTAAAAATTTAACAGAGATTTTCATTCTTCCTAGTTTGTATATTTACTGTGGTCAGCACATGTCTCCAGGTGAGTCACTCATAGTTACCCCACAGTAACAGTGTCTAGTGGTTTCTTTGAAATAATTCAGGGAAGAACAGTATTTTTGGTTCATTTTAATTACTACTGATTTTAAGCCTTAAATATATTCAGTATCATAGTCTCCCTATCACTCAAAGGAGATCTATTGTAGACACCATATTGTCTTTAGTTGTGTTCCACAACACAGCTGAGTTTTGGATGCAAAAATTTAGTATCTATTCATAAAAAATCATATGTTGCTTATTAATTTAGTTGTTTAGTAAGTACAGCCAGGCATACCAGTTCGTATTTTGCACAAGCAATGATGTAATGGAAAAAGTCTGGGAAAGTTTACCACTCAGATCCACTAACTCTGACAAGAATAAATTATTTGCAAACACATAGACTATAATTTATTACATTAGTTGCCTCTATTTACCTGGCAATTGATTAATCCAATTTACAGCATGGCCAAAACTTCTGGTCTGCCTATAATCCAATAGACTGGGGCAAGAGTTGGTTAGTTTCTGTTGATGCAACTGAGGTCTGTTGCATGGTCACTGAGAGATTTGGCTTAGCTGAGCTCTTGCTTTGGGGAGCTGCAGGCTGTGAAGAAATGCAATCTGTGCTGATTCAGCTTATCTGCTAAGGCAACACTCAGCCATGGCAAGACCTCCAGTGGAAGGCAGCACCAGAGCAGATGCTACGGCACAAGCACTTAGGAATATTGCCTCCTGTTGCCAGGAGAGGAAAGACTGCCCAGTGTTTTCAAACTTTTAAAGGCAGTGACAACACATAAAATATCTTTAATGTATGCACAATACTGCAGATATGTCAGCAGTATATTGACATATCCATTTTATTAGCAGAAATAAAAGATTTTGTCAATAATAACCTTGAGTTTAGTTTTATTCTGCATTAGGCTGTTACAACTGCAGATCCAGGGTGCAATCACATAATTGCATCTCTACCATTATAACACTTGTAATTGGCTTCCCTCTTTCTTTAATCTCCCCAGCGGAAAGACAAAAGTTCAAACTATTTCATACCTGGCATTAGTCTAAGGAACATCAGTTTGCAAGGATAGAACGAAGTCCATCAGTTCTAACAGGATTAAAGACGTTTCTGCAGTTTTCAATTCCTCAGAAGTAACATTCGTTTTTTTAAAGGAGTAACTGGTGTTCACACAGTTGATTAACATGGTCCACCACAATCAGAATAGCTGGTAAGAAATTTAGCATAATAATCTCACTGCATCTGCATGAAGTTATTACTTTATGATTATGACGTACAGTAAGTCTGACATAAACTAGAGGGGAGTAGGTCACTCTGGGACAACAGCATAGTCAGCAATGGCCAGCTGCTTGCATGTGTACTTCTAGGTCTAGTTAAGTTTTTAAATCTCTAGAATATCTTCAGATACAGATAGTGTCACTGCTACTATACTGTTATCTATTCCTACAAATTACCTGGTTAAAATCACTCTGCAAACATCAGAGTCAGAACTTAACACAGATTTGAACAGTTACATCTGCCTTCCAGAGGTAGTGCTGCAAAGCAGCAGAAAATGATTGCTTTATTTTTTTTTTCTTTTGAATTGCATTCCTTAATCTACTGATTTGCACACTTTCCCCTCTCTCCACACACCCCCCCCCAATAATAAAGGCCAAGTATAAAATGACACCCTCATTCATCAAAAGCACATTCTCACTGCTGATTTACCTTCTCAGGCAGTCAAAGGGTCATTTTTAAACATTAAATTGTCAATAGGATAAAGAGGAACTGATCCTACTTGCTATAATTAGTGGCTTTTTCCACAGCAGCCTCTTCATATAAAGGACTTTCTCCATAGACCTTGAGTGCCTCACTGCTTTCTGCAGTTGAGAGAGGTGAATTTTCTCTGATACAGTATATATTTTGTAGTTCTGTTGCACAAGCATGGCCATTGAGTCATTGCAGAGTTCAATTTTCTTCCCAATTTTTCCTGTATAAGTCTGTTCAATCCTTAATTACTTACCCATAGTTTTTTTTAAATCTCTGTTACAACCATTTGTGCAATCTATGCTTTAAAATATTTTGCTGAACCAGTCAGCTGGCCCCTCCTACTATATGAGAGAAATATATGACGGCTGTCTCTAGTAAACTGCCTATCACTACTACAACAGGCTTTTTCTGTGGTTACACTTCAAGACATCTTTAAAAAAGGATGCCGTCTTTCATGCACTGTTCTACTTTAAATACAACACACAAGCCACAGGCTCCCAGTTCATTATGATATGGAGCAGTGTCGTGCCTTTAGCTGTGTATCACCAATACGCATCTCTGCAAACTGGTCATGACAAGCACCTGATAGTTCCTGCTTGAAAAACAAACAAACAAAAAAAAAATAAATAAAATCCTGCCTTCTACACGAGATGCGATGCTTTTCATGCAACGGTAGCTACTAATGTCACCTTCCCTCGCAGCTCCCACCCATTCGAAAAGAGTGGGTATAAACCACACGCTATTTTCACTACGTGCCCACCCTGAAACTGCTTATTCACATGTAACCGAGCTCACTACGCTGCAGAAGCACAGTTACAACGCACTGCTCTTTAAACTACGGGCGCAAGAACCATCAGGCTGCTGACACTTCACATCATCTCTCACGAAACAAGAACAAGAAAACAAACCGAGATGCGAACGCGTCTCACACCCCGTCCCTCTGGCACCCTCGCCCCGGAGCTGGTGCCGCCGAACCGAACGGCGGAGCCCCGCTCACCTCCCCTGCGCTGCGGAGCTGGAGCTGCTGCTGCCGCTGCTGCTGGCCCGGCGGCGGGCGGGGCTCGGCCGGCCCGGCCTCCCCGGGCAGGGTCCCTGGCTGCGGCAGGGCGGGGGAGGCGGCGGCCCCGCCGCGGGGGCGCGGAGCGGCGGCGGCGGGCGAGGCGCGGGCGGCGAATGTAAATGGGGAGCGGCGGCTGCGGCAGCGGCTGGCACAGGGATGAGGGGCAGGGTCTTTCCGGGGCTGGGAGGAGGGGGGGGTTAGCCGTGATTGCGCCGAGGGGGGAAGCCCGGGGTTTGGCGGGGCCGGGCTAGAGAGGTTAAATGAGCGGCAGAAGCTGTTGGCAGGAGTACGGCGTTACGGTGAAATTACAGGTGGCTGCCACAGAGGTTCGCTCCTTACAGCCCCTTCCGCTGCCAGCAGTGGGTTGTTTGACATTCTGGCAGTGTTTTAGAGCTCATTTACACCGGGGCTCGTGTGCCGCCAGGGCAACTCTTACAGGTTTGAGCCTGGCTGGAAGAGACCTCCAGAGGAAATTTGCTGCTGATGAGTTAGGATTTATCCCGCAGGCAAGGGAACGTTTGTAGAGAATCGGTGTGGCAGCTCCAAGAGAAACTGAGCCTCGGAAGTGCAGATCTAAATTCCAGTTCAATGCCTTACCCAAAGCACTACTGCTTCCTAAAAATTTTAAGCCTTCCTTCCTCTCCCCTCATTAGCCACAATCATTATTGGTTGGTATTTTTCTGTGTGACCCAATAGACGGGAAAACCCTACCTTTTTCGGTTTCCTCATTTCCCCTTAGGTTTGCTATTGCTATGTAATTATCGTCATCCAATACAAACCTGCTACATCTGTCTTCTGACAGTGTAGGCTATCTTACTTTTTCTTTCTTATTACTTCAGTGGAAATGTTGAGTGTGTCAGGAATTTAGGACTTAAGAGTGCAAAGTACAGTGCATCAGTACACAGAGCTTCTGATGTATAGAACAATCACAGAATGGTTCGGGTTGGAAAGGACCTTTAAAAGTCGTTTAGTCCAACTCCCCTGCAACGAGCAGGGACAACTCCAAATAGATCAGGTTGTTGTTCCAAGCTCTATCCAGCCTGTCCTTGAATGTTACCAGGAATGGGGTGTCCAGTATGTCTCTGGGGAACCTGTGCCAGTGTTTTACCACCCTCTGAACCCACCTCTTTTAGATGAAAACCACTACCCCTTGTCCTATCACAACTGGCCCGATTAAAAACTTTGTTCTTATCTTTTATATAAGTCCCTTTTCAACACTGAAAGGCCAAAACAAGATCTCCCCATCAGCACTTCATTCAACAGGCTTTACAATCTTTGCAGACTTCCTTCCAATTAAAGAAAGCATTGCTGCTGGTGAAATATCACCAACATTGAAACGATGGATTCAGTAAGATTTTACTTTCTTAATGCAAAACCAACCACTGTTGTGTTTTTATGGCTTTCCCTTCCTGTTTCTTCTTTTGCCCAATATTTCCTTCAAGTTGCTGCATGAATGGCTGAATCCATGTCATACACCAACAAATAACATCTGCAGTTATGTTTTCAATCACAGTACAAATATTAAATAATTAGGTTAAATATGGTAATGAAGCTGTAATAACAGAGTAACCTATTACTGACTAGGAAGTGTAAGATTTTCACCTTCCTGTATGATGAGCAAATAGATATGAGGAGAGTTTCCCAGGCTGGCAGCCTTGATTGTGTCTGCCAGTCTGTCACTCTAGGTCATAGTCAAAGAGAGAAGTAGTGTCCCTCTGCCTAATCTCCCTGCTGCGTTATACAGAATAAAGTAACAGCCTGAAGTTAAATAGACACCTTTGCTCCACACAGGGGGCTTGTTTGGCAGAATGTCCATCAATTCTGCTAAACTTTAAAAATAATTTTTCTTCTGTAAAAGCTTTTTCTTCCATAGTTGCTTAATACGGTTCCAGAGGAAATTTCAGCTGCTAAGAAAACATTATCCCAGGGTTCACACAAACCACATATGGAAACCATGTTTCAGGAAAATCACTTGTCTGCTTATGTTTTACATAACGAGGCTAACCATTTTAAGGCAGTTTGTTTAACTATCCAGCAATAGATATTTACAGGTTAAAAGATATTTCCTGAAGAAGACTAAAGTTCAGTCACTTCAGAGATCTACACTTTGAAGAGAAATTATGACTTGTTTCTGGTCAAAAGCCAGCAAGCTTGGCTCCTTTGAGGCACTGTAATTCATAAGTAATTATAAAGGACAAATGAAAAAAATTGGAGTTTCTTTCTCATTGGAACAAAATTATTTTTGATGTTATAACTCTAGTTATAAGAAATTTTTAAAATCCTCATGGGACTTGTAAAAACACATGACACTATTCATCTTATACCTAATGAAATTATTTTAAAAAGGAGTGTCAAACAAAAACAAATGAGAATTTTTAGTGCATAGAGAATCCAAATTGAACTGGTTTAGACATAAAGTGAAATTTATCTTTGCAAAAGGAATGGAAGCTGTAAAATGGGATGATCAAGGGTATATACATACAAGAATTCTTTGTCCTTGAGGGATTCCTTAGCACTCAAGGGAACTGAAGCCTGATAGATCCCCATCAGCTTCAAAGGATCAGGATGAGGTGCACAAGGAACACTGAGCTGTCAACTGTCAGAGCTACGGCCCTGAGGAACCTCAGATGAGTCCTCTGACTGTATCCATTTCTTCTCTGTAGGCCAGTCACTTGGTAGCTAACCAATACCCAGCAGGAGCTGAGAGATTTGCAGTTCCTAAAACTGAATCAGTCTGTGACTGAAAGGAAAAACTGTACACAACTTATTACACAGTATTTTTCCACCCCCTTCTTATTCTAGGACTATAATTATTCCCTGTTGCAGAAGCTGTATAGTAGTAATCCCTCTCCTCCTACATGCTTCATTTACAACTTGAGAGCTAACAGCATATTAAATTTTTAATAAATTATACTAAAATATTGTGGCACTGCTCTAAAAATAAAACCTGGAGATGAGTTGTTAAGAAAATGTTCCTTAGATGCATAAAACTATCCCTGAAATATGCAGGATTTTTTACAAAAATGTCTTGGCTTATAAACATCTGTGATCATAAATACTTCTCATAAAAGCACTGGCAGTGAATCTCTAGTATTTGAGTCACTTTTGTAAAGGAGAAAGCTTTTTCCTTTTCACTATTAATCTCTTTTTCTTTCATCTCAAATTTAATTCATCTCTAGGTCTTTACAAAGTCACGAAATTATGCATGTGCTAAGAATGATGAGTTAGAATGAAAGAAGGACCTCACAAAGATTTGATAAAAGTAATAATAAAAATACTGGAAAGAATAAGGAAAATATTTGAGTTTCATTCATTCAGGACCACAACATTGGTCTGAGCCATTTCAGCAAGCTTTAAAAATAATTTTTCTAATTTTTTTTTTAGTTTTGATTTTGAATTCAGATAACAGCAGGTAGTGGGATGTTCTTTTACTACTGTAGTTTTGTATTTATGCTTACCCTTAACATTGGGTCCCTGAATCCATGATAAAATATTTAGTTAAATAGTCTGATTTTCAGGAATCCTAAGTGTTTTCCTGCATATAGAAGCTATAAATACCTAGCAGCTCTAGAAGTGAGCACTGTTTAATTAAATGTTTATACGTGGTCCTGGAAATCCAACGTTAAGCCTACAGACTTAAAAAACCTTATATTTCATAAGCTTTTCTATGCTCTTTTGTTTCTCAGAAGCATCTCATAGCTCCCCAGAATTTGTAAAGAGAAAGAGGACTGAAGGAGGAAAAGATGATCAGCTATGAATGCCAAAGTCATTTACACGTAAGACTTGCTCATATATGGAATAGTTTTAGGAAGGTGCTCTAAGATTTCGTTTTGATGCATATTGATTGAGATGGGTTCTCAAAAAGGCAGCTGTTTATAGGGAAAAGTTATTCTTGTGCTGGTTGCATGAACATAGCAGAAGTCTCCAAGCAGTTAATTAAGCAAGATGGAAGCAATGTATTAAAAATACAAAATCTTAAACAAAACAAAAAAACCTACTAATGCTTTAAAAGTTCTGATAGAGGGAAGGAAAAACCTCAGGGTTTATAGGAGAATTCAAAACACTTTGAGAGTAGTTTTCACTAGGTAAGACTGTAGCTGTTACGGGATTTTGCAGAAGAGCATGGAGTATACCACTGAAAAGAGTAAACTAAAATATAACATTTCCAAAGCTTGCCACTATTATTTTAAATCTGTATCTAAATATTACATATCAGGCTTTGGAATGGGGATGCTTCTCTTGGAAGTGTGCTGAATAGACTATTCAAAACCAGACCTGTTGAGGATGTGTGTATACCCCACCCATACCTTAATGAAACATTTTTGAGGAAGATCACTTGTAGCTGAAAGTAAACTTAGGGTTATTTGTTATTTTGGTTCAGCACAAAGAGAATAATTCACACAGAGAAAAACACTTTTAGAAACATGTCAACAAAGAAAACTAGTTTGAAGTAGCCCTCCCCCATAAGGAATTCCTGGTCCTGCTTGAGCAATCTCTGCTGGTGGGAGCTGTGTCCCTGTAAGGTCACCACATCACACCAGAACAGTGGAGGCTTAACTTCCATTTTACCCCGTGTCTATCAGAGTTAGTGCCACAGCAGGGAAGAAGCTGAGGCAATCTGGACACCAAGTGACCGATAAGACCTTCCCCCACAACACACTTTAGTCTCTTCAAAAAGACATATATCTTCACATGTCCCATAAGCTCCAGGGATTTGTTGTTCCTGACTTTCCCTTCATTTTAGGTGTTTCCCTAGTTTGTGTCTGTATGGTCGACAGAAACGTTCCACCACCAGCTTTAGGCTGGGTTTTAATATGTGCTTTCCAGCAAAGACCTCAGGTGATGTATATCACATGGAAACTTAGTGTGGAAATTAAATTATTCTCCTTATGCCCAGCTCTTAGAAAAAGAAAAAAATATTATTTTAATGGTGCAAGTTAAAAACTAAATAAAACTAAAAGCAACTGCAGGAAAAGCTGTAAGAATATTATTTTTTTAAAAAAAATAAAATATTACTTTCCTATCTGTTGTGAAATGATCTTAACTAAATACTTAATCCTGCAGTTGGGTTTTAATAAACTGGTGTTAGGGATGTTGTTATTGTGTCAGCATTGTGATAAAAAAAATTCAAGTGGCCTTTCCAGACATCATCACCAAAACACTAAAAAGATAGGGCTTGCTATTTTCTTAATAAACAACAGATAAGATACAAACTTCTTGTGTACTTAGAATCTCCCTCCTATTCAGAAACTAAATTCATTGCTTCAATATAATTAGGACTTTTACAGATTTCTTTATAATTGCTATAATTACTTTTTAATCTCCCTGGCAATAAATAGATTTTCTAAACTTAATTGATTTCACTCACAAGGACTAACAGATTACCCAAGATTGTGCTCACCATCTGTCATGTAAACACAGGTAAAGTAAAATTTTCCTTGCTTTTTCTTCCTAAATTGCATCTATTTTCCTTTGGAGTTGTTGTGTCCAGATTTACAGTATCACCAGCAGGTTTTGGATGGACGCATTTATTTGTAAAATAACTTTTGAGAAGCAGAAATTATATATACAGTGAGGACTTTCAGTATATATATATATATATATATATTAAAGTTCCCCTGAAAAGATAGTGCAGTTCTTATTCCTAAATGTAAAAATATCTAAAACTACAATCACGTTCCAATTAGCGAGTGCTGGATTAATTCATTATTATAGCTCTCCAAATTAAGACTAAAATAAGATGAGCTATTTGTCTTCTTCTCACATTCTTCTGTGCATTTCAGGGAGAAAAGGAATAGGTAAGGAATAGAAAATTCATGTTTCCAACCTCAAAGGTTGGGACACTTTGTACTGAAAATTAATTGTCATATAACTTGCAAGTCTAGGAAGTGAGACTTCAGAAACAGATGTCTGATTAAAATTGTTTGCTCTGTCCCTGATCCAATTAGAAAACTATCCCTCTACCATCATGGCACTGTTATTTCTGGGTTTTATGAAAATATAACCATTTAGAACCTACTGGATCTCTTCTTTACAGCTGGATGAAAGTATTTGAACAACTGCATTACCAGAACAGTTTTCTAAGTCTTTTTCAGGGGCTATTAGTTCAGCCATGTAAACAGTAGCATTTTGTAGAGATTTTTAAGTGTATTTGGTCACAAAACATACTGCTGTATTTTGATTCAGTAATACATTATTTGTCTGATGGTGTGACTCCTGGAAATGCCCCAGTCAGTGCAGTTTTTCAGAATGTTTCCACAATGGCTTCCATGTTCTGACAACAGTATTTTTTTTTCTCTTTTTCAAGAAAAAGAAGAAGGTATTTTGTCAAAATATGACTTCCAATTAAAGTGTGAAAGTATTTCAGTCAAATAGAAGATATGGTCAATGTACCTGCCTTTTGTTTATTATTAAAGTAAAAGTGGAGCATTGACAAAACAAATAAAATATGTCTGTTTTCTGTGAAAAAAAAAAAGAAGAGTAAAAGTATGTATTACATGGAAACCTTGAAGGTGAATTCTGTTCTAGTATATTGATTTCTTTTGATTGTTTTTATTGTGTGATATTTTTGTTTACTCCACAGACAGGAAAAATAAAATAATTTTCAGCGAGTGGTCTCCTTTCTTTTAGTATATTCCAAGACAAAAAAACCTCTTTGTTTTCTACTCACCTTGCCATCTCCCTTTTGCCTACCATTTGTATCATTTGTTGCTTTCATCCCTGCTTGCAAAAGGTTCTCAGCCATTTTCATAGGGCCAACCTTCTAAACTGCCCATCAGTTTCCTGTGGGTTCAGGTGTTTGACTCTTCTAAAATTCTGGAAAGACCAGTCTGTGGCTTTGCAATACAAATCTACAAATTCTACATTTGTCACATCCGTTCTGATGATATTCTTTGGATATTTATCTCGTAATATGTATGAATTAGCTATGTTAATCAACTTTGACATTAATTATCAGACATGATCAGAGAGAGGAGTCTTAAAGAGTGCCATTCCCTGGTTTCCCGTTGGGGAGAGTGCTGGGCTCAGGTGATGCACTATCAGGTCATTCCTCAGGGACTCATAATAACTTTCCCACTGTCAACCAGGTGCAGCTACAGACTGACAGATCTGCAGATGTCTGTCTGGAAGCAGATCTTTAGTCTACTGGCAAGCTCAATCACCTCTGAACATCCAATAAGGCAAGCACACCATCCACTTTGTCTAGATTTTAAAGCAATTACAAGTTACTCAGTGCAGATAGCACAATTGCTGATATTTGCATGAATCACATAAGGATTTTCCTGGAAAGGATGGGTCAGCAAATGTTCTTTGAATGAAGAAGAAATGCATCTTACTTATGCTCAGTAAAAATGAGGGTCCCAAATGTGAGTGAATTTGTTCATAATGTGTCATACTTTAAGGTGTTTGGCTGAACATTGGTCACACTCTGAAATTAACAGTATCCAAAGCATTGGTATGCCAACAGGCCAATCCTTGGAAAGAAAATAGGTATATTCAGGCTGTGAAATTTGAATTCACCTGGCCCTGTTGTAGCAGTGTAAGGAATCAGGCTGGTAGCTGCTGAGCTTGGACTGATAGCAGCAGGGCTTCTCTCACCTGAAACAACCAACCCAAGGGGACTGGAAAATCCCTCACTAGGGGTGTCATGCTATGCCTGGAATTCACAAATTAGACAGCAAACTGTGTCTGAGTGTGAATGTGTATATATGTGCAATAGTAAATAAATGTGATTTGCAGCTCAAACAGCATCCATGTCCTCTTTCATCAGTGCTCTCAGATAAAATATTTTATCAGCATTAGCATCAAGCTTTTCAGCTCAAAAGCAAAGGAGTTTTCTTAAGCCATTGAAGAGTTTACATTTCTCCCATCTGTCCTGTAACTTCCTCACTGTACATGGAAAATGAAGGTTTCCAATCTCTGTGCCTGGTTCTGTTTGCTTAATTCAACCTTGTTATTAACCCTCTAGCAACTCACAGTCCAGCACACATCAATCAAGGTGATCCTAATGGTTTTACAGGCCCATGGCCATATTCTGAGACTTTGAAGTTAATAATTTTGCTTGAATAAGGAGTTCAGAAATGTTAAAGCTTTTGGTTAAGAACTGCAGACACAGGAACAAGAAATACAGTGTTCCCTGCATACCCCTTTTTCTCTTGAAGACCAAGAGGAAATATTTGCCTCATTCTTTTCTCTTCGTATGCAAGTATCTGCAGTTTCACAAGGTTTACATCATTAAAAATTCTCCTCTAAGGCAAAAGTTGTAGAGCCAACTGAACAGGGCTCATTTTCAAGTCAATGAGTTTCTATTTGAACAGTCAAGTCATACAAGTTAAGATAGTGGAATAAGAAAGCAATAATCTAGTAATAATGAAGTGGGAAGAAGTGTATTAAGCCTTGCTCCCTCAGGACTCAAAATTATGTCCGAAATGTGCTGAGCTTCAACTTTAGTCATGTGCACATAATGGAGCAGAGAAAATTGTAACAAATTTACAATATTAACAGTTTACTGAATTTTGCACTTGTGTAAGTAGTACCTCAGTGTGTAATTTATTTTTCTTAAGCTGCCATTCAAAAATAAAATTAATTAGAGAGAAATGGAAAGGCAACACTCTATTCAGTCAAAAAGAGTGAGTATGTTTTAATGCTGTTCTTTTTTCAATTTGTTTTGTCTTAGAGGAGGACCATGAGTAGTTTTTTCCCATTACAATTATTTTTGGAATGCTGAGAGGAAAGAATGAAGAAATAAACAGAAAACAAAGGGCATTTTTTAAACTAATATAATTTGTCTGTGGAGTTTTAGCACTCATGAAACATATGTTTGAATTCAAACATACATTCAAATTTCTCTTTGTCTGAGTTGGGGTTTTTTTGGGAGACACTGACCACATTTCAGCTTTGATATAACCATTTTTATCCTAGACAACTTACAGCTTTAATTATTTAGTACCTGTGTCAGGCAGCTAAATCTTCAGAGTTGGCCTCCTTCAATAAGAAATCCCTAAACTCATTCTTCCTCTACCCCTCCAGCCTCATCATAGACTCAAACTTTAGTCAATCCATAATCAACTTCTTCCAACCAGTGTATTTATTTATTTGGTGCCTTTTGATTTATAATGCCCTTCAGTGTGGCATCTACCTCATCTCAGCCCTGTTCAACCTTCACCAATGTCTTGCTAGGCACTTCCTTATTTATGTCCTCCAAGAAATGCTTTACCTAATGGAGAGTTGTAGTTCTCCATTTCTCAAAGTAAGCAGTGAAGGAACCTTTGTCAGCTGCATGCACATAGTTATATGCACATATATATATATATATATATATATATATTTTTCATTGCTCACTACCAGTTTTTCCAATCACAAAAAGTTTCTCTGTCAGGAAAACTTTGTGTTCTTACATTATCTAGAATACTATCAGCTTTGACTCCATCACTATTAAAGCAAACTAGAACTTATTCTTCTCTTTTCCTCTTGACTTTTATTTCCTTCCTGTCCTAGACATGGCAAGAAAGATCATATGGGGAACGCAATACACCCAGGCAAAAGAAAATATAGTCTAAACAGACAAACTTGATTAAAAATCTGCCTGAACAACACTAGAAATTATAAAAAAAAATTGAAAAATTAAATACACAGTCATGGTTTACATAATGCTGACCTACCAGTATTTTTGTACTTCAGCTGCTGCTACTGGCTCTCTCATCCCTTTGCACATTTGCAGTGGCATCACAAGACCGCTGGCAGTGCTACTGTCCAGCTGACGTCAATATAAGCCCTGCTGTTGACTCCAAGGATCAAGAACTTTATTTTAGATGTAAGTCAGGATTTTGTTTTTGAAACAATGTAAATTTTGGTAGCTTCAAAAGTGGTTTTACCTTCTCTTTACCTGCTGCTTTCTCCCTGTCTTGTTCATTTGACTGGCTAAAAATAATTACCATGTTATAAATAACTAATATCCTGAATACAAGGGGAAATGAAAAGAAAATGGAGACATCTTTTGCATTAGTTTAAAACCTTTTGAGGGTAATCTCCTCTGGAGTGTGATTGTAATTGGTCAACTGTGACTGAATGTTAGGAAAGACATAAGAATTAAAAGGAAGGGAAATAACCTACATCTCACTTTGAAATGAAATCTGTTTGCCTGACACAAAGAGTCTTGCTTAATAACTTCATAGGAGAAATACAAATAGTCAGGGGATAATTTTGTCCATAATGCAAAAAAATTACAGAGAACTGAGCAATGAAGGTCTAAGGAAATACTAAAAATAGCAGGAAACTGCGCCAGTCAGTCATGGGACCAACAACACTGCGAAATGTTGTACAGAAAGAGTAAGAAATAATTCCTTTAGAAGATTCAAATTCCCATATGTTTTGTAAGGTATCAGACGTTTTATTTGTCTGGAAGGACATTACACCCTTGCAAAAAACCCCAGTGTGTTTGTTACTGACTTTGAAGCAGACTGTTTCCTCTTGCAGAATTAATTTTCCTTGCATTTTGCTTAAAACGAAATTTTACTTTCAAGAATGTTTTCTAAAGCAGCAAATGATTGTGAAATATTAAAGACTTTTTTATAGGTAATTTTAATGAAAAAGAAGTTGCTTAAGAAAACATACCTAGAGTATGGTCTAGCAGTGCTTATTCATTTTCACCAGACACCCTTGATTACAAAAGAAGATAGATAAGGCACAAGTCATAATAAGTTTCCTGGTCTTATCACCACTACAGTGGTATTACTGCTACAGTTGCTGCTAGAAGGAGGATTCTGCTTCTTCATACTGGAAGTGCTGTCCAAGTTCACTAAAATATAAGACTACACTTGTAATTTTTTTCACACTACTCTTGTTTGAATGGAAAATGTGAAGGAAGACACAACTGAAAAACAGACCTAAGTTTTATCAAAATGTGGAGATAAATTTATAAATTTCATATGAATGAAGGTAAATTTTGTAGGATGTGTGTGGTACAGTAAGACAACACAGGGGAGTCTAGAAGCTCAGAGTTTCTTTGTGAGGTTCTGCCTAACTGAATGTATAGTAAATGCCACTGGAAATAGCAGCAACATGCTGATAAGTTGAGGCATTCTTCATGCATTTCTTTAACAGAAAAGTACAGGTAAGTTACCATTCACTTCACTAGCCAGAAGCAGTTCAGTTCCATCTTTCTCATTTTAACTTTGTCACCCTCTGTATCCTGGTTGCTAAAACACAATTCTGCCCCTCCATTCTGCAATGTTTACATTGTTTTAAAAACTGTTCCTGAGAAATCATTTGCCATAATTAAAATGTTTCTTTTATTTGCTTCTGAGAATGCTGCCTATTTGTCATATCTTCAAAGGGTCTGGAGGAAAGTATTAGTAATAATACAGAAAAATGGGAATGAGTTATTATAAGAAAATAATGGATTTTTTTTTTTTTTAGGGAAATAATTTTTAAGAATTTGTGTTAAGAAGATAGTTATATCAGTCATTGCTTGTGATAGTAATTCTGAATTAATTACTGCATACACAGTGCTATCATCAATTTGCTACCTAACCAGCATGAAAACAATAGTAGTGGATTTCAATGCATAGACTTATGTGATCCTAATTTTGATTTACATAAACCATTATAAAATTTGAGATCAACTATAATGACCTCCAGCTGCACAAAATATTTCAGAGAGAAAGAGGTTGCTCTAGCTCAATTCCTATTTTTTAATCCACTTTGCTAAAAATAAAAGATGAAAATTCTGACACATTTATTCACATTGCAAGTACCCATCTGCAGGTGCTGCTCTATAGAAGAATAGAAAGGCATGGTCTGACTGAAGGTTCATTGATGCTGCAATGAACATCTGATTACAGGAAAAATTCCACTAAGTCTGCAGGAGCATGGTTATAAATAGGTTGTGCTCAGCAAAAGTCAAGCATGCAGATTTTACCTCATCAGGCATAAAAAGAAGTATCGGTTCACTTTATGTTCTCCATCTTTGTTTGGATAACTCACTTCTTAATCCAATACAGGCAGCAAGCAATTAATTTTTTTTCCCATGCTCTGACTCCTGTCAGTCCCAGTAATAGAGGGCTATGCCTTGTTGTTTCTTTGGATCATTACTGAAACACATTTATTCACTGCTGTCTCAGTGTTGATGAACAGGTGTATTCTTAAATCTTCATTTAGTTTTCAGTGAACCCTTTGGATGTCTCAGTGTTTGATCCCTCACATCCATTCCTCCATGTCACTCAAATTTACCTTGTGCTGACAGGATTGCAGTGCCAGATTAATTACTGTATATGACTTTGCTTTGCTAGCAAGTCATGACTTGAGGAAACTACAGTGCATAAAAAACTATTGTTGTAGTTCTGATAAAGCAAGGTCTGTAGAATGGGCACATCCTCTTACTAATTCAAATGATTCAGTCAGGAAAAACAGACATGCTTCCAGGCACAAGCATCTGGAGCCTAATTGTGTGTCCCAACTGTATCAGCTGGTTTAATGCCATTCTTTGTCTCTCTGTCATGCACACATACACAAACATCACACACACAGGCTACTTATTTGTGCCTTGCACATTAATTTCAAAGGAAGGTCTGATTTCCAGGATTTTTCAAGGAAAAGGAGGGGAGGAAAATAGGTAAGAGAAACAGTTGAGAGAGAATTCTGAACTTCCCTGAGACTGAACAGTAAATTTTGTTGCTTATGAAGATTATTATAGAGTAGATATTGGTGCACACAACTGACTGCAAATTTCTTTGTGAGATGACTGTGATTGAGGTTCAAATCTATAGACCTCTGGGCTTCATAAATTTGTATCATGACAGATTTTGAGCTGCTCTGTGCTGATTTGCATTCTCTTGGGTTATTCTGTTGTTGAGATGTTTACTGCATGAATTTATTGGTATGGCATGACAGCTGGGGAGAAATAAATGGGGAATGTTGGAAATGTTAAGAAACAAGTCTGGGAAAAGGAAACACCTGTGAGAAAAGGACAAAAGCCAAGGTTCTTTCTGACAAAGAAAAGTGTTACGCTGGAGAAACTAGCCAAGAAACAATATACAACTATGCAAAGGCAAAATTCAGTGAAGCGTACGAAATCTGAGTGAAATCACACAAGTATTTAGGAACATAGAATAAAAATAAGTGCTACAGATGCCCTCTGCAGACATTTCTCCACAGTTTTTTGCCTCTGAATAGGATCTCAATCCCCATGCATACCAATGTCCCTAGGCTGTCATTCATCTGCCATTTTATCATCAATGGGTAAGATTTAAAACATTTTTTTACTAACTCTTAATTAAAAATACACCCTAATTCTGAAGCTGATTAGAAAAAAAAGTCAAGTAATTTTTCTATTATGTCCTTACCCTGACAGTAATCACTGAAGTTGTCACCACTAAAGGCTTATTGCTTTTGATAATGATTTTTCTTGGTGAAATCAACAAATTCTTGTCCAGGTAAGAGTGAAGACAGTGAAGTAGGGTTTTTTATGTGTCAGTCTGAGGCAGAGTGTGTGCTATATCAGTATTATGTCTACCATGCAGATTAAAGGGGAGGTTCTACCAAAAGAAAAAGCAAATACTTGGTATACAACAGATATGGTTGTCCATTATGTTGCTGGGCCACTTAACTGGTGATTCCAAAGCAGTTCTCAGGCTGATGGTATTATAGAACAGAGGGAGATACTCATGCTGCTAATGGTAAAAAAAAAAACAAAACAAAACAACAATGAAAAGCCACCAAACAACTTGCCTATTATGATCATAGGATCAGGCCAAATTATCGACTGGAAAAAGTACTTCCAAGAAAACAGTTACTCTGGGCCCTGGGGAAACCAGTCTGTCTCAACTGCTGCTGTTCCAAAAGGACATAGCACATCTGACAAACTGAATGCTTTTTGTAACCAAGGCTAACATTAGTATGACCTATACCATACCACAATAATGCAGTGGACAGAGCCAAGATTAAAAGGATAGGTAAAGCTTAATTTACTCAATGGGACAATAGAAGATACTGCTCAGGTTTCTGGCCCCATTTTTCATCAAAATAACACATGGTGGTTTGTTTAATGTACTGAGGGGGAAGAAAGGCTTGGACAGATTTAATCAAAATGTAAACTTCCTGCATATTTCCATACATGACATTGTTTCTTTCAGATCACTCCTGCAAGGCTCAGAGCACAGTCTGAAAGGTGTTTCTTCCATTGTTTCCAAAGCACACTCAGACTCTGCCTTCCTCCTTTTGCGTAAGATTCTGCCAGAACATTAGTGTCCTATGAGGAAGGGATAAGAAAGTTGGGGGTTGGGTTTGGCCAGCCTGGAAAAGAGAAGGCTCCAGGGTGACCTTATTGCATCATTTGGTACCTGAAGGAGCTTACAGGAGAGCTGGAAAGAGACTTTTTACACAGTCATGTAGTGATAGGACAAAGGGTGACAGTTTTAAACTGAAAGAAGGCAGGTTTAGATTAGATATTAAGAAGAAAATCTTTGTTGTCACGGTGGTAAGACACTGGCACAGGTTGCCCACAGAAGATGTGAATGTTCTGGAAGTGTTCAATGCCAGGCTGAATGGGGCACTAAGCAACCTGGTCTAGTGAAAGTCCCTCAGCCCATGGTGGGGAGAGTTGGAACTAGATGGTCTTTAAGGTCCCTCACCAGCCCAACCTGCATCACAACCCAATTTATGATTCCATGATTTTCCATTACTAAATTTATTTGCTAACTCTATGCATTGGCAACATTTGCAAAGCTCTCCCATATATCATTCCCACACAGCTGCCTCCTTTCCATGTGTTTCTAATACACAAAGAAAATGAAGAATAAAACCTAATATATATATCACATAAAGTATTCTGATGTGTTTATTAGAGTGTTCATACACTGTTGCTTCTATTCGGACCATGAGGAACACAACTGTTGTTTTTTTCTGTCCATTAGCCTGTGCTTCTCAGAGCATTCACTCTGAGCTGTCTAATCCTCCTCTACTTTGGTCGGCCCATGTAGTGCTTATTGCAGATCAGGAATGACAATATTGTTCCTTAATTCTATGTCCTCTGCCACACAGCAACCAGCTCTAGGGAGGGACTACTGCTCCTTCATCCTCTAGCTCACTCTCCTTTGGAAAACCTGAGGCTATGACTTTGGTTTCCATGAGTTCAGGAGGATCAGGCCAGCACCATGCTCCACAGTAGAAGCACCAGCCCGAAGCCACAGGACCATCACAGTTGCTGCACCAAAGCAGCACCTACACAGTTCCTCGTCACCATGGCAACGGGCATGATTGCCATCCAGATGATGAAACAAAACTAATCCTTTTGGCCTTTGCAAATCACTGAAATTCTCCATTGCTTTGATGAAATTGCTTTCCTTTGGGTGAGGGTCCGTAGTGACACAGAATCCCTGGGCAGGTGGAAAGGAGATCTGCGTTATTGCAAAAAACAGGCCTTTTTAAGCAGTTAGGCCTTTATCAGTTATATAGTTTTAAATCATAACAAATTTAATTCAATCAGCTACCATGCACCCCAATGTGAACATGTAATGGTTATTTAACTTGTTTTTCTACCTCTAATTCAGCTGAGTTACTCTCCCATAGTCCTTTTCTACTTAGCCAAAGCAGCAGGCCTGAGCCATGATTTTACAAGGGTAACAAGGCCCTTATTTTATAAGGTTTTACCCGTATGCAACACCCTCAGTATCATAGAGGTCAGTAATTTGCGCTAAATTTGTGCAGCCATTTTGTCATGAAGCTGATGGCTTTGTGCATTGATAAATCTGAAATGCAGGATACCATAAGGCCTAAAAAGTTCAGGAATTCATTTCCCAGAACCAGACTAACCTGGAAAATTATGTTTTGGAGTTTTAAATGCCCAACAAATTTAAAATTATTATTTGAGGTATATTCCCAATCTATCTTCTAAGCCTCCATTTCCTTGGTATTTCCTATCAATTAGAAGGCCTCATATTTACATAAGACATTGTACATGCATGCTACTATGTGTACCTTTTTGATGTGCTTTGAGGTGAAAAGCAGCATATTAATGTGAGATTACTATCTTTTCTTCAATAAGAAATCAAAGGGAAAAAGGATCAAAAGGTACTGATTTCATATAAAAACACAATGAGAGGTCTCTGTCTTCATGTTTTGTCTACCAAGTTATTTACAACCTGTAATTATCCCCACCCTTTCCATGACATAAATAGGCTGCACATGGTAGATTATTAGAGTGATTATTCTGTATTGGACAAGCCTTAAGGTCCTAATTAATTCCTAGTACAAGTAAAATTATTAAACTCAGTCACAGCTTTATCTACAAATATCTACAAATGGAGCAAAAGCAGACTATTTTCTCAGCACCTGACGTACTATTTTATTTCACAGTTCTATTATCATCTCTATATACACTGCTTTTTCCAACATACAGCATTTCCACTGGCTTTGCATGAGAATGAGACTAACAGAGATGTGTCATTCCTTGGAGTAGCTTTGCCTGGACCAGCTAAGAGAAACAAGCACTGCCTTTTGGTACTACACATCATTTTTTTAACAGACCTAAATATGAAGTATTGCTTAAATTCTTGTTTGTTTTAATAAAATTGATATTCAGAAGAGGTTGTCTAGGTAAGGGTGAAAAATGAGAAGTGACTTGAGGTTCTGATCCAACTTTTAACAACCACCAGAGTTTAAGGAGTAAACTGAGAGATACCATCAATGGCAAAATGTGCTAACGTGAGACTACACAATTTCCTATGCTTTAGATTCAATATCTTAGTAGCAATAGACAAGTTTATCCCTACATTAAATATCAAGGTCAGTTTGCATAGCAGATTTACTGAAAATGATGATGGGAAGCACAGCATGAAAAAATGGAATACAGCTGGCAGGAATGCCTAGTTTCTGGGAAACCAACACCAGGGTACACAATACCTACCTTTTTGAATTGAAAGCTGAAAGAGATAAAGGCTATTTAAATTAAATCAAAATATCAGATCTAAATTTGATGGTTTTCCACCTTATTCATATTTGCCGTTTATTTACCGAGTTTGCTGTTCCAGAATTTGTGAATTCAGTGCCATCATATATCTTTGACTCATAAGAAGAGTTGAATGTGAAACCAGGTTCAGACTTTTTGACTCATACCAAACCACAGTGCATGGCTGGTAAAAACTTAATTAATTTTACCTGTCTATTTTAACTGTCTATACAGACTAAGTCCCACATGTATTATAAGTAAAATAAGAAAGTTAAACAATCAAATAGAATCTCAAAATTTTATTACACAGAAATACTTCAAAAAACAAATGTTCCATGTGCAGACTAGCAGTGAAAAAAAGAGATTGGTTTTTACCTCTTTCTCAGTACATGGCATGTGTTTCATTTACTGCCTATAGATTGCCAGTTTTCCTAGTCTTCATGGTGAGTAAAATCTGATTACCTTAAAGCTCAAAAATATATCACAGAAATAATAGTTGTAAACCAGAACAGATATCCTTCTGAAGAAATGATGCTAAACCACACACCTCTCATCTCATGGTCATGCAGACACTAGTGAAAAATGCAATGACCTCCACTACTGTACCCACTAAAAGTTATAAGATCTGAATAATCAGCAGTTAATTTTGAGCAATGTCAAGTGCTGTTTTTAGAAGATGATTATGTATAATTTTTTTAAAATTTCTTGTTGTATCTTTGTGCAGACATGACTGGAATTCCACAAAAGATACAAATTTATTCTGGATCTCCCTTAAGGTTTAGTTTCAGTTATGGAGAAAGGAGCAGAGTCTGTGCTGAGCAATTGTAACCTAATAATAAAATGCATTGAAAATGTAACTAACTGCCTTGAGTTTATATTCTGTTTAAAGGAGAATGATGGAAAAAGATAAAAAGTCTTAGTGTATTGCCCTCACAGAAGAAAGAATATGTGTTTGGCAATGAGACAAGAAGCAGAAGGAACAGTGGAAGGATTAGCTACTCTGGGGTGCTGAAGTCACGAGTATCATCCCATATTGAACCACTTGAACATCTATACCATGCTGCATATTGCATACGCCACATAATTTACAGAAAATACTTCTATATGTTCATTATATTGTTTAGAAACCATTTTTGGGAGTAGAGAATTTCTATCTAAATGAAGCAGTAACTATAAGGACAATGCTCTGGTCTTATTCTCCAATAAACTGCAGTTTCTCACATTCTTAAAAGTACTGTATAATTAAAACCGACTGCCCTTACAAAGGAATTGTAATTTAGGACCTTTGATGAATGCTTTTGTAAAACTGGTTGGAAAATGAGAATGCATAAAAAATTCTGAGATTTCATTCATTGGCTGCTCTTTTTATAAAGATTTGCCAATATTTTCTTAGGAATAATGAGAGACATGCTGAACTGAGATTATTTAAATCAAAGCAACCAACTCCTTATACATTAGAGGCACAGGTCCACTGTCCTGTCTTTCTTGAATCTCCCATATTCTAGACAGGAGAGAGATCTAACCATCCATCACAAGGGTTAATTTCTCTGCAGCCAAGAGAGGTGGAGTTTTACACAAAGCACAGGAACTGAATCCAAAGAGTCTGAGAGACTTCCATCCTGGAAAAGCCAATAATTTTAGGATAAACCATTCATCAGATACAATGGCACTTGCTTGAGCCCTTTCTCTGTATTTAACATACTGATTTGACCAGATCTATTTTTATCCCAAATGAATGTCTTGGTTAGTGGCTATTAGCTGCTCTAGGGATCTTTCTTTTCCTCATATGGCCCTTTTGCAGCAGTCTGTATCCTGAATCCTAAAAGCTTCTAATATTTTTCCATCAAATTTGGTATGTTTGTATTTTACTGTTTCTTTCTCAAAAAGTCAGAATTTGAGGTCATACTTGTGCAATCTTTTCCTTAACAAGCAGTTTGAAATAGTAGGGGAAATGTGAAGGAGATGCATTAGGGAGGGATAAATAGTACACTTGGCACACTAAGGCCAGCAGCAAATGTATTTCTCACCTAATGCTTCGATTTGCTGGGAAGATTGGACAGGTAATCTTTGCAAACTGTTAGAGGTACTGGTGTACCATTAGCAAACATAGCCCTCATTTTAAGAGTCTGTTTACATCTCTCTGATTGGTTCCAGGGGGTTCCTGTTTGTCAGAAACACAAATTTTAAAAAAATGCAAATGACAGTATAACAGAAATTTGAAAGGAAGAGATCTATGTGGTTCCACAACACATTCTCCTACTGGGAATTAATCTCTTTATTCTGATTTATCTGAAATGTTCAGATGTGTGCTAATTTTAGCATTTTTTTAAGAATATTTGAAGAAATTGATTTGCTTTTACAGCAGTGAGATATAATGGAGTTTTCCTTAGAGAGAGAGGAGTCTAAAACAACACCAATCTGTTCCTGTGTTTGGAAATCATTTACCTACCACCTGAGAACATCACAAACTGACATATGGTACTGTCATTGTCTGTCTCCTGGAAGCTAGTAGAGTATCTACATGAGAGGAAAGTTTAGCCTAGTTAGCACCAAAGAACACTAGAAACAAGAGAACTGTATTTTTTCTCAAGTGAAAATTGCACTCTTAAATAATTCTTAAAATATTGAAGCAATAATTAGACACCAGGAGAGACTGAGCTTGCCACACTGTATTTAAATGAAGAGACACAAGAAACAAAATAGAAGAACTATTTACCACAATAAAATAATCCAGCAGTGAAACTGATGGCCACAGTAGAACAAACGTATGAAGAGATTCAGAAGATTGCTAGGTAAATTCATGCAAGAACAATCCTTAAATGGGAATAAAATAGTATTATAGATTGCAATTGTGGATGAAATCTCCAATCTAAGAGATGTCTCTAATTTTTTAAACAGACAGAAGTTAGGAGGATATACTGATAGTAGTGTCACTATATGTTTGTCATTTTTCAATATTTTCTCTAAAGCATCCTCTAATGGACATTGCCAAAGATGTTGGGGATGGTCACCTTCTTGTCTGACCCGCTGTAGCTCTTCTGTGTAAGAAATGTTCTTTACAAAATCACCAGTCATCGCGTAAGCTACGAGTCTAAAAGAAATAGCAAGCCAGGTACCTTTATTATCAATTTAGTCATGCACTTCTATTTATGTGTCTGAATACAGCTGTACGTGTCAGATTTTAGGCTTTTGCTTTCAAAACTTTTATCTACTCAACTTTATAAGCATGAAACTTAAGCTAGTTGTGTAAAAAATGGATGCATGGCACCTTATTTATGATAGTTGTGACATAGTTTTATGTGTCCAAATTTATTTCAAGACCTTTTAACATCCTACAGTCTGCCTTTTATGTTTATCTGCCAACAGCTATTCTGGTTGCACTAAAAGGAGAAGGACATGTCCAATCTACAGCAAAATACATTCCCTAAGCAGTAAATATAAGCAAGAGTTCAGCTAATATCCTCTGTGTCAGCGTCTGCAAATCTATTATAGTCACATAAAACCTGTTTTTTGTAATTAAATTGCTGGAACTAGTTAAGTAACTTGCATACATCTGGAGAAGGAATGACACTGACAACATAGGTCTGATGCCGAAGTGCATACCAAAGGTTCCTGTTGGTAACCTTGCAGCCAGTCTAAAATTATGCAGATGGACTAAGAATTTTCTAAATTTCAAATGCAAATCTATTATTGATCCTGAAAGACTGGTTAGAAGATGAATGTGGCGATTATGTTTCTGGAACTTCAGTGATTTTATTGGTGATGAGCCCCAAGCCATGAGGCAAAAAACCCCACTAGAATGGAGTCAAACAAATGTTCCTATTGAGCAAGCAGCTGAACCTTATCTTCCCTCTGGGAAAGTAATCCTAGTTGTCTTTAGAGGGCAGAACACTGCAAAGGATGCAGAAAAAGCTTAGTCCTAAGAAATCTGCATTATTTACTTTTAATCTGTCCTTTGACCCTCACGTCTTTGAAGGACTAATGAAGTCACTATTCTTTTATATGAGAAATTCATATGCAGTTTGCCTAAAACAACCCTCTTAGCAGGTATTTTTTCATTGCTGCTTCAGAGCAGCACAGATGATGCCAGCAAAGGCAACTCCTTTCTTGATATGCAATCCTCCACCACACTTAAGTGTTAGATAGAAGCAGAATAGATCTCAGCCACGTAAACCTTTATTTTTTTCATATACTCCAGTCTCATGTGGAGATAGCAACTGACTTCTGAAAACACATAACAGCATAACCTGGCACTGTGCTATGTCTAAGCTGATGCAGATGTGCATCGAGGCTGCTCAAGCCCATATCAATGTTCTTTGCAGCTCAGGTGTGCCCTGCTCTCTATAGTGCTGCTCACAGAGATGTCTCTGTTTTGAACACTGATGATAAACCTCTCTGAGATAAACATCTCTGCTGTTGGTGTATTCTGACTGGAAGCCTCTCCTTGAGAAAAAGCACAGGAAAGCAGGATTAGGGGGCCAAGTCCTTAATTGTTTTTGACCCAAATAGCTCCACTAATGTCAGTGGATCAATGTCCATTTCCATTACCAGAACATGAGCCCTGCTGTGTGTGTGAGGAAAGTGTAAACTTCCTTTCTCAAAAGAAGATAGTGCTGCACGTTCAGGAATTTGTAGTTTTTGATCTGATTTTCTCCTGTTTGATCTCACTGTCCTTCAGTACAGACACAGCCTTAGCCTGCTCTTTCATGACCACACAACATTGAGTTGGACTGGGATTTAAATTGAATGCTCATAGATAACATTACCAACCACTGTGGGGAAAGAGATAGGAGTCAATCAGCTAATGAATTCTTCCATAATGCAAGAAGTGCATAGGGAAAAGCACTCAATGGAGTAGAAAAATATCTGCCTGATGGTAATATGCTCTTACAGGCAACATCTTGCAAAGAAGAACTAAATGACTCCAGGCTACACTCTTGAGTGTAGCTTCCTTGAGGAAAGTAAAAAGGGAAAACACTGAGCTAAAAAGCTAATGGATCAAAAGTAAATATGTCAGGGCAAAAAAAGGCAAGGGGTTGAGAGGGATGGCAGTAGGAAGGGGGTGGTGGAGGGAGAAGAAAACAGCATTACTTACAAAAATTGAAGGCATAGCTGGGAGTGTGCTATATCCCTGACATTAAGAAAACTGCACTTTCTGTTTGAATTTACATCAACATCCCCAGAAAGCACTTTGAGATATACAAGAAATGCTGTGATATACAAGAAACTCTTTTTCTTGACACTTGTGTATCCAGCCCTTTTGCCTGTTTTTTTAAGCTTGATTTTCTGTGTAGACAATGAATCCTAACATGCAAGTGAGAAGCCTCCAGGGCAGAAGTTAAATGGAAAAGACAGCTTATTTTCCTAGGGTCAATGCATTCCAATACATTCCAAAAGTTTTTTTTCTGTATTGTAAATATGGACTGTTTCATACCAAGTGTCTGCAGAGTGACAGCAATAAAGAAAGCAGCCTGGAGCAGAGTTAAAATAAGTTGTCCTTATTTCTTTGCAAAACAATTTATTTTTCCACCATCACTCAAGAAACAAAAAAGTTTTTAAAAGTGACACTGGGTGAAGGAGGGAAAAAAAACCACTATGAAGGAATGGGAAAAGAATGTCTCCTCCTGTTAAATAAGAACTCCTTAAAACTTGCCAATGGCAAACAACAACTTTATTGTACTATTTTGTTTTCTCCTTTATATCAAAGAACCAGATTTGCAATGACAAACTAACAAGCAGAAAAATTTTATTGTGGCTTGATGTTCAGGTGTGGTCAATGGAAAAGCAGGTGCTACCATTGCCCACACAACAAATCCATCAACTATCTTTTACTTTACTGGATTCATAGTAGAAGGAATGTTGATGCCAGCAGGTCTTGCACCAAGAAAATGTAATTTCTGTTAAATTTTTCTTGTACATTGGTATAATTGAAAGGAGGCTTAGGATCCATACTTTCCCTATTCTATCTTGATAGTATACCCAAGCTTTACTTTGGTCTCTTGCAAAACAACAGAGAGTAAATACATTGAGATGTAAGACCAAGGGAGGGAATTAATCAAATGAGATGCAGCAAATAAAATCACTTTTATGTCTTTAGAATCTGATGTGTTAAATTGGGAGAGCAGTAAGATTTATTTCCCTGTGTCATATCACCCAAAACCTGCATATCTCTCTCCAAATTTGCAATTTAATGCTAAAAAAGATTATTATCTTTCCACCCCTCCTCATAAATAATGGACATGGTCTAATTTCCGGTTCAGATTGCTGATGTCAAGATTAACAGTGGTTTACTTGCTTTGGCATGTGGATGGGAGATAGCCAAAGGACTGTTCCTAAATAGGGAGTATGCAGTCTTTCCCCTCTTCTTGCTGCTGCTGCTACAGCTTTGGATGCAGTCCTGAGAATGCCATGTTTTAGTAGAAATGTCTTTAATTGGACAGAAGATCAAGTTTTACCTCAACTGTTATGGAGGAGGCAGTAAAGCAGGAATATTGACACATCTGCACATCTGCTCCAGAAATCCATTGTACACAAATTGCTCTGAACAACTAATACTTTTTTCTGATTTCAAAAATGCAAATAGTTTAAATCTTTTGCACAAAATGAACTGGTAGTCAGGTCAAAGCATGCTCACTTAACCTCATCTAGAAAGCAATCTATTGCCAGAGGAATTATTATTTATTTTAGGAAAGCGTTTCTCAAACTCACCCATTTTTCATGACACCAGAAAAACACAGCTTGGAAACTTCAATACCAGCCTGTGACACAAGTGTAGGATTCCATTTAATTTTGCTGATTTATACAAGGAGAAAAAGGAGAAAAAAAAGGAGAGTCAAAGTGGCCAGAGGCTTATCAAGTATCTAATTATAAAAATAGAAAAATCAGTCTTGACACAAGGAATATGTTCAAGTTCATGAAATGTACAGCATTTTGAACAGAAAACTAGAAAAGCAATGGAGAGCAGAATGGCATTTCCTTTGTTGACAAGACTGAAGGAAAGATCCTCATGTTTAACTATATTTGATGACAACCTGATTGACAGTCATTATCAAATACTCAAAGAACTGAAAAAAGGTGTACCCTTTTCCCTCTCTTTTTTAAAAAAAGAGACCTCTCCCTGACAAAGCCAAGAGGCCTTGTTCTTAGCTGCTCTTTAGCACTGCTGGGTGTTATAACCATGAAACAACAATACAGCAAAGTGAAAGAACCATTAAAATGATGAGACAATGAGTGGGCACTGATCTGGACCTCCCAGACAGCATGTGTCACTTGCTTAATGAGATTCAGAGTATAAAACATACCCAGAAGCTTATGTTCTTACTAAAGATGTTGCTCACATGACAAAAAAACATTCAAAGGCAGCATCAAAAATGCTGCACAATTAAACAAGCATGCTCCAGATGAAACAAATCTGTTTGCAATAATTGAAAGATAAAATAAGGAAAAGGAACTACATCTAATAACCAGTATCATTTTCATTTATTTACTAGAACTGTTGCTTAACATTCCTGCAGACTTTGAAGAGGCAGCAAAAGGCGTGTGTATCTGACTGAATCCTGTCCTTTACAAGCATTTTTTGAAGTCTGAGTTAAGTTTATATCTACAAATATTGTGATTTGTTGATATTTTGTCTGTAGCCATAATTCTTATGACAAATCTGCCCAGTGGTATTTGAATTTGCATCCTGTGTTCCTTTCTCCAATCTAAAATCCTATTATAATGTTGTTATGGCTTTTTATGGCCATAGAGAGGCCAGAAACTTGTGCTTCAAAAGCTATTGAGTCAGGAAACCTTAGTGCCATTGCAGTTAATAGTAAATCACAGCTGGAATGGGAGCTGTCCTCATTTCAAGTTAAGCAGGTTCTCTACTTCTCTCATAACAATGTCTTTTCCATGATAGCTCCCAGACATGTAGTCTCATTATAATTGCTGTGTCTAAGATGTCCAATAAGCAGGGGAGGGAGTACATAATGAAGGTGGATTGCTGTTTCTTGGTACAAATTACTGGCTTTTTTATGTCCTCTGAGGGTGCTACATTTAAAATAACAGAGTGGATGGACTGAGAATATCTCTTCTTAAGCAACCTTTTTCCTGCTTGAAAACTGGTATTACCTTGCCTCTGATTACTCTTCTCTAGGCTATTTTTCACATCCTCCTTGTGTAGACTTCAAGGAGATTTTTCTGCTGTAAATGTATATTCTGTATATTTTTGGCAGGGAGGGAAGCAGTTTCTTCCATTACTCATGTGCTATTACTGCAAATGTACATTTTAATATGGAAATTCTCTGTACCATGATTCTCTGTGCCACTTGGTGAAAAGGACACTGTTAGTTTGCTTGTTTTACAGAGGAAAGAAGAAGTTGAATCCAACAGAAAATGCATTTATTAAGGCAGGGAAATAATATTTTTAAATCCTAGAGTGGGAGTTGCATACATTACCCTCCAGATCTACAATACAATATTTTTTTCAAAATGCAACATTACTAGGTTTAAATCTTTTATATTTAAGTTCTGTAATTATAATGAGATTAATATTTTATCCTCTACCATATGATCACCCTAGGCTGTTTAATTTTAGACCATGAACCATATTTAACTAATATATTAAAATGTAAGATATCATACAAAATTACTTGGGTTTTTAAATACATTGATATATGGGGTGTGAACCTTACAAGACACTTTCACTGTACCTCCATTTACTGTGAAATCCCTGTTCTCTTCAAGCTTACCACATTGTAAAACTGTATCAGAATTACACTATCACAGAGAAACCTACAGAACTAAAAACATTTAATTGCTCAGAAAGTATCTGCCTGTGTGCAAATCCTGCCTATTCCTGCTTTGTTTCTGCCAAAGCTGCTATAATCCATGTCTCACTTTGGCAGCCTCCATTACCCAAGGCCAGAGAGATAATGTCATTGAACTGGTGCTCTTGCACCTAGATATTTAGATGCTCCAGAACACCTCCCACTGCTTTATTTTCTTCCACTCATTGGCTTTTTCACTTCCCCCTCTGTTACTTCTTTTTCTTCATTAAAGAGGGTGCTGAAGGATTTGAGCCTCTTCACTTATGCAGGCTACAGTTTAAAATGTTTCCATCCCTAGCCATGGCACAGAGGGTCAAGCTGGATGAATGCAAGCCTTGCTTTGCCAGATTTTAGGATGCTGGGGAAGAAGACAATGTGTGTGTTGTGTTTCTGATTGGAATAATTGTTCCACACCTTTGCAGGCAATTGCAATTCACTGAGAAGACTCAACACTTTCTTAAGACCTTAACTGGAGTACCTCTGCAGAGCACTAGATTTAGGCTGCTCTGGGTACTAACAAGGGTTAGTATGCTCAGGGTCATCTCTGTGTAGAGCCAGAGCCTGCAGAGATGAAATCTCACTCTCTAACATTACAGTTACTTGTATAATCTTCTTGTTAGTTCAGTCCAGGCTCCTTCACCTCTGCATCTCCAGGTGAGACAGGTGGCAAAGAACAACTGTATAGACTTGGAGATGCCCTTCTGTGTTTGTCTTGAATATTGCAGACCTTTTCCAACTCTGTTCAGCACATTCACGTCTGTGCCCATTACAGGGAAAGAAAAAAAAACCTGCATTCTTGTATGTATATTCCTTTTGTTGAGGAACCTGTAATGCAGACAGCCAGAGGACAAAGTGCTCTCATCAACACTGGCACTTGTGTTCTCCACTGTATTAAAGAGTTTCATTGGATTATGGCATATGACCAATAGGAAATCACTGCCTGGTTGGTACTACAAAGAAAATGTTATATCATGCTAAACAGCACAATAGATAATCCCCTCCTCAGAGTCCTGAGAAAATACTTTTCTGGACTTCTTTTGGAGCATCTCTCTTCAAAACAAATTATTCAAAAAGCCTAGACATGTTGGCATGCAAAGCAATTCCCTGGAAGCTCCAAGAGCTCTGCTGCAGGATTCTGGTCAGATGATCTCTCTCAGAGGAATAATCTTTGTGATATCTCCTGATGGATTGTCAGAGCTGTGAAGTGCTATGTAACACCTTTGTTGCTGCCAGCCCACAGTCCCTAGGAGGGGATTCATCTGATTTTTTACACGTGGGGTCACTTACTGGACAAGTGCAGCCCTCAGTGATGCCTGGGCATTCCCTACAGAGCACACCAGGGTATGAAAATTTGTGCAGGTAGATTATGCACAACCTTGGGTCATCTCCAAGGCTAATTAATGTCCCACAGCAAATAAAAAGTGAGTATTAGTTCTTCCAAGATTGTTATGTAGTCAGCCCTGAAAGCCTCCCAGAATACTGCAAGTATATGAAATTTTAGGATAATATCCCTTAATTTCTGAAATACATCTTTCTGAAGTACATAGAGGTTATTTACCCCAGTTTTTTTTAATCATTTTACTTAAAGGGTTCCTTATACACTTGGTGACAGTGAGGAGCAGATGTCCTCAGAGGTCGAATGCATCCACATGCATGAAGAAGGTGTCCAGTGCTCCTGTGTACCTCAGAGCTGAAGCACACAAGAATGTAGCTTTTTCTCTCATTTGTGTGAAGCAGCTAGTACTAACCGGAGAGGAAGACTGTTCAGCTTTTGAAGTCTTCCTTCTTGCAATTAATTAACTTTTTCCCATTTGTGTTGTGGTTTGATTGTTGGTTTTGTTTTTTAAATCATAATCTCTTGGATAAAGATAGGAAAATAATGACTTACAGTATCCCTATCCTTTGAAGTTCTTTATAGAATACAACTCTGGTGGGAAACAAAAGCATAACTCAAAATTTGACTACATTCTGCTGCCATATACTTAAAAATATCTATTTTTTTAATTTTTTTTTTATCTTTTATTTTCATCTGTTGTTATTTTGAATGACTTCTTCTCCATTCTTAGCTCACTTTCCTAGAATGTCTCCTTAGTCTTTCCAGACATAGCAGTGAGAGTATTTCATTGTATGTTCCACAGTGTTCCATCAGTGTTAGAAAATACAAGGTATTGGATGCAACTATTCCCAAATGGTAAAACTTCGATTTTTCTTATAAGTACACTGATTTTAAAAGAGAGGTAGGAATCAGTTGTTCTTCGTGACAACAAATATTTCCTCTTACAAGTTCAACTCTATTGGAAACAAATATCAAGTGATACACAACTGATGTTTTGTGGTTGTGCTGCAGTGTCTACAGAGAATTTCAAGAATTACACTTACAAAATAACCACTAAATCTATTCAATACCCATCCTTAGAAATATAAAAAAATCCATCACTTCAAAATATTTAATAACTACTAATATAAGGAGAGTCTCAGAATAAAGAAGCAATATGTAAATAAGAGCCTTTAGATGTCTGTGAAATTGGAATAATAAATAGGAAAGAGTATTATTGCATATTTCTTTAGTCTACCCTTACCCCAGGATTACTTCATAAGTTTAGCAACAGTAGTATGTACATTGTCACTATAATTTTCTTCTCCAGAAAAAAATGGGTTGGTATCAAACTTCTAATTTGGAAGTCCTTTGTTATCTAGTAAATGTACAGTATATTTATGTGGATAAATACCACATAATTGAAACCTTATATCATTTCCAGGAAATCCACAGAGATCATCCCTCAAAGTTGTGTCCCAAAACTCACTCAATGATTTTCTCTCAGGTTCTGGGAAAAAACTAAATTATTTTAGCACCATGTTTTATATTGAAATTAATGAATCTCTTCGCAACAAATTGCACACTTTACTGGGTTTGTGTTTGCTCAGATATTATTAATCACCGTCACCAATATACACTTGTAATAAAAAGCCAATAATCTGAAATAGAATTTGATGGTACATAATTGGAAGTGCAGGTAACAATACAACTATTTTACAGAAGATGTCCCTTGCCCCTCCTTAAGAAATGGATAATATAAAATTTAGATTCCAGTTGCATCAGTTAAATTGTTGACTTTATAATCTCTGTTCACAATGGAAAATTACATTCCCTTGAAAAAGGAATAATTACCATTTCCGAGCATTTCCCCTAGCTCCTAAGACTTATATCAAACCCTAGCAAAGGATGGAATTGCCATAGCAACTGCCAATCTGCTTTCTTTTTATTGCTGTTTTTGTTTTCTCACTCAGAAACCCATATAATAAACCTGCTTCATCAAATGACCAGCCATGGGAGACTGAAATCAATGCTTTCAGAGAAGACAGTGCTTTTCTAGCAGAGCAAGATGTTGAAAGATGAAAAAACAGCCAAGGCAGATGGCAATTACAATCCAACTGCATTTCAAAACTTTCAACAGAGTGAATCTTTGGCGTGGTCATTAAAGTATCCAACAAAACACTTGTGCTGCAGAAACATTTCTGTGTATTGCTTTTATAAGCTGTACACTGCATCAGGACATTTCCATTGGACTACTGACCTCTGGTATATCCCAACACGGGGACTCAGCAAAACCAGACAGGAACTTAACTTCCAACTCAAACCATTCTGTGATTCTATGATTAAAAAACAGGGTTTTGGCATTGAAGAAGGACCTTTCACTTAGGCAAGTTATGCCAATAGAAAACAGTAAGTTCTCATCCTCTTAACACAATTGAATGGCAAAACCATGTGTAATTTCTGAAAGAAATGAATAATGTAGAAAACAACAAATAGTTAAAAGCAGACTTAGGACTCCTGACATACTCTCTTCTATATTAAATAATAGCTCTGAGTAGGATATTAAATGCTTGAGCTGTATGGCATGTAAATCTTATTCTGCCTTGCCACCAGGAGTACTTTTGATGAAAATATATTCTTAAATTGTACATGTATTGATCAAAGAAACTGTAAATTCTGAAGGTTCTGACGTTTCCCTAGTAAAAAAATCACATTCTTGTTTTGCATCCAAGAAAAAGATTTGCTGGTCATTTATTCAAAGGCTGTCACTGACCACTCAGAAATGAATGAAACAATTAAACAGTAAGAAAATTAATGTCTTCAACTGTCTTAAATTCTGTGTAATTTTTACATGTAGGATAATTTGCAAACCTATTTGGTTTATTTTCAACTCCCCCTACAATATCAGTCTCTCCTTTTATTTATTTCATGTCCAAGAGCATGGGAGTAACAAGTTTGTTCTTGAGAGCAGGAAAAATGTGGGACAGCAGAGAAACATTTCAAAAATATCAGCTGCATATAACATGCTATGATTTAATTGGCCCTATCAATCATTCCTGCAAGGCAGCATTGTGCCAATTCAACTGACAA
Source organism: Cyanistes caeruleus (assembly GCF_971803275.1). Taxonomy (NCBI): domain Eukaryota; kingdom Metazoa; phylum Chordata; class Aves; order Passeriformes; family Paridae; genus Cyanistes; species Cyanistes caeruleus. The sequence continues at coordinate 109,219,866 of NC_141701.1, forward strand.
CACATAAAGAATTTCTGTGACCTAGTTCTGAGGTTTTGGGCTCATGGTAGTGGAATAAGGAGTTAAAAGTGAAATGCTCAATGACATGTTCATCCTTTACCTGCAACCAAACTCATCCAGCACTACCTTCACAACAGAGAGGATTTGGATCCTTCTCAAGCATGGCCATCCAACCAAGCTTTTGCTATTTTTGTTCTTTAAAATCACCAGGATGCTACTACAACTTCCAATTAAATAAAACAAAATTGCTTTAATGACTCTGAAATCCAGTTAAAAAATAGAATAGACTTACAAACAAGTCCTAGTTTTACAAGTAAAGCAGCAGGAAAAAGCATCAGCATATGCCTAACCCACCAAACATCAGTGGATGGTTCAATAATATCAGGAGGAGAGATGGCTCCTACAAATACTGAAAATTTTTACAAAGTGGAAATTATGTGATACTTGTGCTTTTAATTGCTAAGTTTCATTTTTGTGTAGATGCTGGAATTTCCTGACATGAGCTTATATAGTCAGGACAGTGCTATCTAATAGAGTTTTTTAAAATGTTGAACACATATTGTAAGATGAAAAATTAAAAAAAAATAAATATTTTTGACTCCATAAGGGTCTTAGCTTCATACTTTTGATGTGTTTTAGAACCATTTTGTTTCTAAAACACATCATAATTTAGTTCATTCTCTTTCAAAAACAGCTGCATTTCCATCATCTCTCCTTTCTGTGGGAAAAATTCACCTCAATTCACCTTTCTTCAGAAAACAGGTAAAAAAATATCTAGGAAACAAAACAGTGACCTGACTGCATCCTCAGTAGCACTGGTGATTATCAGGTGGATTATTTTGCATTCAGGATGCTTCCATCTTTTGTTTGACTTGGGGTGCTATTTGCTGACTGTTGCCTCATGAGTCTGGACTCCTACACAAGCTGCAAAAATCTCCTTTTCTGGAAACATGGAAAAGCTGCATCAAAAACTGGTACATCTGCATATGGATGTCTAATTTCCCTTTTTTATGTATATTGTGTATATTTTAAAGATATCTGTATGTTGATCAAAAATAGCTTTGCAGTTTCTATTGTAACTACTTAGAATACCATTTTTAAAAAATATATCACGTTCTATGACTTTTTTCCAGTGAGAAGAAATTCTAGTCCTTAGGGGAAAATCCAGAACTTTAATAACATTTATGTTTAAAAATAAAAATCCTAATTCTGTAGTTCCTTAAAGTCACTTGGGAAATAGATGCAAAATTTGTTTCACCAAGATCAAATAGTCTTTGCTGAATCACCTTATTGGGAAATCATGCCTACCTAGTACTTACTTGGTTTTTTTTTTAAATTAAGTAGTATTTATGGTAACTTTGCAAATCACACTTGTAGTTGTATTTCAATTAAGAATGTAAATATTTTAGCTCAGAGATTAATAATTTGCATTATACTTAATTCCTAATTTACATGTAAAAGTATTTGCTAGCTATCAATGAGGTAGTTATCACTCTAGGTAGTACATACACTACTCAATACACCAAGTAACACAGTGTTGGGGCTCTTTTCATTCAATCTGCCCTTTGCTTAAATGGATGGTACACTTCATGTATGTCAGTAAATACAGAAACAGGACTGAAGTTCATTTCTGTTACGTACAATAGAAAAAAAGACCGCAAACTATGTGGAACAAGCAATGGGATGAAGACTACAGTGTATACTATATATAGTTCAAGAGTAAATGGTGAAAGATATACAGTAACCTTTAAAATCCCTGTTTCTACAGAAGAGAGATGCAATATCCCCTGACACACTGTGCTGTCTCCTGCAAACACACCTGTCTCTGAAAACCTTGGTGATGGTTTACAATTCCCAAGATGCCAACTGTCTTGCACCTTGTTCTCAGTGAACATGCATTGCTATTCTGGACTGGCACTGCTCAATTAAGTTTGTCCCATGTGTTTTCCACAGAGTCTTTAATGAATGTGGGCTGCCTAGAAGAAAAGCCTTTGGGAGCTTAAAGCAAACGAAGGAACAAACTTTTAATCAAAGCATCTAAGTAGGCTCAGAGCTTGGTTGTGTGAAATACAGAGAGAGCTGTGGGTTCTCAGCATCCCACAGGAATAAGCAAACATGGTGGAAGGTGAAAAGATTGCAGCCAGAAAGTCAAGATCACCCATTCTCAAAAATCGGGATTTATAATGCATACCATGTAGAGAATGATTCACTAATAATGGCTAATTCGCAAGAAGAAATTATGTATCTTCTGAAAATAAAACCCTAATTAGAACCATATTAAATTTCAAGATGTATAGAGCTGTAGTCTGAGCTATAGGTTTTAAATGCTAGTTAATGACTTTCTGATATCATTCCTTTAAAATTATATCAAGAGTCACTTTCTGCTCTTCATATAATGACTTTAAAATAAATTACGCTTTGCAAATTCAGACAGAAAGATTATCAATGTAAGGGCAACTCTGGAATTTTCAAAAACATCTGTCAATTTTTCTGTGAATCAATCATTTAGAGTTGCAGTTTTGAATCCCTATTGCTTAACCAATATTTTGCAGTAATTTTCTTAGGCTTAAAATATTCATGTGAGAACATTTCCTACATCCAAATCCCATTTTATGATAGTTTTTACCAAGGAGAAAAGAAAGATCATTTATTTCTTATCTGAATATGTAATTTAGACAGGCAGGATTGCACACAATGGTGAAAACCTCATAACCCACCTAGAATAAAATGTAATATCCCCAGGTGATCTTCAGATCTGCAAAACAGTACCAAAAGGTGAGATTTCTGCGTCTTTACAGAAGACTTATTTCACAATAACACTCTGCTGGATAAGATCTGTTCAGGGAAGAACACGTTCCCAGATACAGCTCCCAGAAAGGGATATGGATCCACATCATCGTTAATCAAAATATATAAGTACCCTCAAAATCAAAGGCATGTGTTCAACTCTGCCTGCTCCAAAGCCAGTCCTCCCTGCAGTACAGAATGAGCCAAGCCTTGGGGCAAATGATTCCTGGGAAGCCCTATGGCATGATTCTAGATTACATCAAGGTCTCTGCACCATCTCATCAACCCATCAAAATAAGCTCTGTGCAAAGCAGGAGGACATGTCTGCAATGACAGTGATGACAGCCTAGGTATGTAATTAAATTATAGTTTAATCAGTTTTCTAACTATAAGCTGCATAGGAAATTTCAAAATGCAAAGCTTGTAATGACTTGGAGCTCGGTTTGTGCCACAAAAAGCACCCAGCACATGAAATATACACCTAAAGGGTCATTCTGTGTGGAGCCTGGAAGCAATAGCTAAACTATCTAATTTGCAACTAATTTCATTGTGTTCACAAGGCCGTCACTGCTGCAACAAAACCCACACAACTACTGCATAACAAATGTCCAATTGACCTGGCAAGAAGAATGGTATGGACACTGCAAGTGCTATGTGCATTTAGCAAAGGTTTAGCTAGTAAGAAATCTGTGTCTGAGCAAGAACTCCCTTCTAGGGTGCCAACTAGTTCTATAGCCAAGATTTTAACTTCAGCTTAGGTATTTAAGCTACCCCAAGATTCCTGCTGGTGCAGAGAGGGGAGGGGAGTGGAAAAAGTTTTATGCTTGGCTGCCTAATTTATGATATAATCTGAGCGTAAAATAGATCTTGTACAGGTTTTCCTTATAAACAGGTTTATGGTTTTTAAACAACTCACTCTCTTCCAGTTCTAATGAAAATGTGAAGACCCTGAACTCCTATTCTGCCCATGTGATAATAACATGAATAATCTTTGCATTCCATTTTTATCAACTTGGTGGTTTGGGGCCATTATCAAGATTTCTGAAAGTCTAGAAATGGGAACCGGAATCAGGGTTTATTTGTATTCTATTTTAAAACATTTAAAAAATGAATGGCATAAAGATTTAATGAACTAATAACAAAACACAGATATCTTGCTGAGAATTGCAGTGTTACACAGCAGCAATTTCTGCATCTCGGATAATTTTAATAAACATATCAAAGGGAGAAAATGAAATAGCTAATATTTTTGATGCTAGATAATTGTTCTTGTTCATATTTATATTTTATTTAATTAATCTGTAGCTCAGAAACTTGCAGATACACCATTTTTTAAATATATCATGACAGGTTAAAAAATTAGGGATCTCTTTCATGTATACTTACAAGATGTGCTTGACTGCCACACTTACTGGTTTATTTTTATAATACTTATTAGAAATCCAGCATCATACATTGTCAGAAAACAATGAAATTTTGAATGTGAGTGGAAAGTCACTTTTCTTGGGATACTGTGAATATGTGCACCTGAAATAAATTTCCCTTTGTGTAACAGTTCTAGAGCCAATGTTATAAAATGCTGAGCACCATTTTTTCCTTGAGGGCTGTACCCAAAATGCTTTTTCCAAAAATTGTTTATAAAAACCGGTTTCTGCCCGAGGTCTTTTCTGTTAGCAAGTCACCCCCACCTTTAAGAAAGCTGTTGGTGTGGGATGTGTTGGACAGATGCCCTCCCAGACTCTTCTAAAATTAAATATTTTAGGATTTTATTTTAAGACCAGCTGAGTTCTGACAGAAAACAGCATCTCATTAGATATAGTGGCACATAAAAAAAACTCCAGGATATCAACAATTAATGCCTGGAAGGTAAGTTTCTAAGCACTCAGAAAGGCAACTGACAGGTGATCACAGTCCACACTTGAAATGGGCTCTGCTGCAGAATTCAGATACAGAAATTCTAAGTCTCAGCAACTGAAAGTCTGTTTGTAACTCATTTGGACATATTGGATTTCAGAATTATATAATTAAAAGGAATAAAACCTATAAGCCTAATCACAAATAAACAATTTGAAACCTTTGGTGTACACTTATTTTTCATTGGGAGTTTGGGCCCAATTTCACTTAGCAGTCAGTTTTTTGTAGTGTCTTCTATGCAACTAAAACTTAAAGCATCAATTATCATCGCAGTGTTTGGAGAACTTCATCACCTACGATTACAAGGTACCACCCAAAGGGGAAGGAAAAGGTTCTTCATAGATTCTTGTATTCTGTGAATTAGTGATGACAGATCTGTCTCTCTGGCTCCTGCTTGAAAATATCAATTCAGAAAAACAAAATACCTGTCTTTAAGCCAATTATGATCAATAGGACAAAGCCTATCAATTGATGTATCTGGGAAGACTCAGAGAAGACAGTGGAAAATTACACCTGACTCTGACTAACCTTACCAAAGATCAGTAACTAATGATGGGATGCACATATTTTAAAAGCCAGGAGGCCTGAATGTAAATACTTTGTACATTCTCAGCTGCTTCTGTGGTACCTTTCTGTGCATGTTTTAGGTAGGAGGCTGCTTCCATCTTGAACCCCTTATTCTGTTCTTTCTGTTCCCAGTGGGACACACAAAGACTTTTGGAAAGTCACTATGAATTTTCTAACTGGAACTGAGTTCATACCTGAGAGTGCAGACCAGCTGTCCAGGAAGACATGAATATATTCAGCTGTTTTGAGTTTAGGGGTTGAGGGCACTGAGCATATTTGCAAACTCTGCTCTTCCATGAGAAAACCCTAACTTAATTTCTGGTCTTTCTGTCCACCTACCACATAAGGCATCATAACTTAGCTCATTGCATATTTAAATGTGATATGTGCTATGGAGACAAATAACTCAACATGATACTTCTCAGTTAATTATTTGCAGTACTTTCTATTTTCTAGGAATAAAACAGGAAATTCTAATAAAATTTATTAGTTAGACTGTGAGACTGTGAATTTTTATCCCTTGAAAACAAAATGAGGCAGCTTCAGGGTATCTTTATTTTATGACTTTATTCTCTGACCTCATTCTTAAATAAAAAAAATTAGTTACAACTAGAATATATAAAGAATGCTATTCTGCAATTAAACTGCCACAGAGAAGTTTCTGATGTCTGGGAAACAACTTCACAAAGAGTCATTTCTCTAAATGAAGCCTGCATTCTATAAACAGGTTGTTCCCATTTCAGAAGACTTAGGAAGTAGAGACTTTAAAAATGTAATATTGGGTGTTCCCAGTTAATGTAATTGTGCCATAACACACTATTCTAAAAAGGAAATATTCCATCCTTTTGAGCACTGCACTCTGAGATATGAATTTAGTTCTGGTTAGAAAACTCAGTAACTTTCCCAAAATCTTTGTGTGCCCCACTGGGAAGAACATCAGAATTAGGGCTTCAAGATGAAAGCAATCTCCAACCTAGAACATTCAGGGAAAGTTACTACAGAAGCAGCTAAGGAACTACAAAGGGAGTTGCAATCAGAGCTCCTGGCTTCCACACTCACTGTTGTCAGTGCGGGCAGCACTAGTCAGAAGGGTGCTTGCTGACTTAATGTGGAATAAAATTACCTATTTAGAACTATTTGGTCTCTTCCTTGAAGAAGGAGCTGCAGAGTTTTAATTCTTAATTATGAAGAGCATAATTTATGTTTTGAGCTTTCTGTCATCCTTCCAGCTCATCTCTGACAGGTTTCAGAATTAAGGGGTTTTGCAAGAAAATGTTCTTTTTATGCTCTTATTTATGCTTTTATTTCCATTTATTTATGACCATGTTTTCTACAGTTTTATTACCAACTCTTGAAGAAAGTTCTGAACTATCAGGCACTGAGTAGCTGGACTCTGTCCTATGCTCAAAAGCCGTGAAGTAAGGAGCACTGTGAAACTCATTATACATTACAAAATTCACCTTGATTTTTATTTCTGCAGCTACAAACTCCTAGAAGTTTACTGGGTTTAATGACCTCCTCCTTATAATTTCTCTATATATAATCTCTACCTGGGCCCAGATATTAACGATTTCAAAATCTGTTTTAAAACAGTGTTTCTTCTCTTCTTCATTTTCATGAATACCTAGTAATTCCATTCAGTTCAGTGAATTTAAATTTTTCTACATCCAAATCAAAACAATACTCTCACAAATCTTACTTTGATACAACTTTTAATTAATGACCATTCTGCTGTATGTCCAGATTTGTCTGCCCTGCAGTGAACATACCTTTAGTTCATGGGCTCTCCCAGAGCATTGAATAGTTTATCCAGCAAAAAGATAAAAGTAATAAGTAATTCCAATTCAAATACTTGTTGCAGCCATTATATATCATAAGGAATTTTTGTGTCTGGAAAGGAGTGAACTGACTAATCCAGTAAGATATTTCCACCCCTGACTCATGTCAGAGAATACTCCAAGTAAATTATTCTCTTTTTCTGAAGTATAACTTAGATTATTTGAGAAAGAATAAAAAAACATGGTGAAATGAAAGTAAACAATGCTATAAAATATAGCATATTTTATATGTGAGGAAATACTGAAGTAAGAAGTATGATTTCTACAGCACAAAATGACGCACGGTGAAAGAACAGGCCTCTTTATTATCTTGCACTTTTTTGTCTTATGAAGAAACAGATTGCCAATTTGTATAATTACTGATCAATTCCAGGAACTTACCAGTTACCATAGAAGGGGAACTGTGGCTGCTAATGGCAGGTTCATGACTGGATTAATTTTGCAGCAGTTCCTATTGACATTTTTATTGGCCTCATGCTAGAGATTTGTTCTCAGCAATGTCAATTAGCATAGCTTTTCTTTTACGTGAACACAACTATATAATTTCTAGTATTGTAGTGCAGATATCCCTGCACAGTGTTGCTTTATGCTGGATAGCTGCAGCCTTCTGACCTGGACAAAAGCTGAATCTTTTTATCACACACTACAGTTTTCAGATGACTCTGAAATTTATTATTTATGTGAGAATGTAATAAGGATAAAAGCATCTAGAGCAGATGGATACTAAAAGAAAAGAAGCTCCTGATTGTAAAGGCTTTGAAAAATACCACAGAAGAGAAATGAAATTGTAATGTATGGATTAATAATGATCCATCATATACTCTCCTATATAAACACACACACAAAGACATATACACACTCACACATGAAAAGCTTTTCAAAATAATTTTTCAGAGATCATTCTGACCACATTCTAAAAATAAAAGCAAATAAATATAGATTAGCAGCTCCAGGAGGTAAAGCCAAAGGCAATAGATTAAAGAAGTGCTGTTGCTGTTTTATTGCGTCCTTGAAAATCGGAAGCCTTTAAACGGTAACTGTTTAAAAATAGCATTGAAATAAAAGGAAATATCTTTTTTTAAAAGTATCCAGAGGAGGGCTACAAAGATGGTGAAGGGTCTTGAGGGGAAGCTGCATGAGGAGCTGCTGAGGTCATTTTGTCTGTTCACCCTAGAGAAGGGGATACTGAGGCAAGACCCCATTGCACCTACAATTTCCTCCTGAGGAAGGAAGGAGGGGCAGGCACTGATCTTTTCTCTCTGGTGACCAGTGACAGGACCTGAGGGTATGGCCTGAAGCTGATTGAGGAGAAGTTTAGGCTGGATATCAGGAGAAGGTTTTTCACCCAGAGGGTGGCCAGGCACTGGAACAGGCTTCCCAGGGAAGTGGTCACAGCACAGGCCTGACAGAGCTCAAGACACATTTGGACAATGCTGTTGGGCACGCAGTGTGACTGTTGGGGTGTCCTGCACAGGGCCAGAGTTGGATGATATTTTAAAGAAATATAATAAAATAGAACAAATAAAACCAATAAAGAAATGTAGCACCTGCTTGGACAAGGCAGCTATAGTATCTCAGCTAAGGATGATGCGTATACCATGTATTTAGATTACATTAGCACCCCTGTTAGGTACATTAGTATCTTTTTTAGTACACTGAGCAGCAGGGAATTCATTGTCTTTCACTAGCTCTGCATAGACAGCTATCTACCATCAGAAAATCCCTTATATCTGACAGGTTTCACAAGCATACTGAGACTCAAGCTAGACTGCATCATAATGGTCAAAACAGCAGTCCTACCCTGCATTGGTTCTGGGCACAAAAGGTTTCCAGGTATTTTGTTCTCTAAGCTCTAAGGTTACAGTATAAAAAAAAAAAATAAATCCACAAAACCTCAAGAAACTTCCAGATAAAAAGAAAAAGAAAAGCACAGCTATCTTTCTGGATTTTGGTACGTTAGCAAGACAAAGAAAAATCCATTACTTGCCACTGGAAAAAGAGGTGGGCTTTTCACCCAGTGGGTCACAGGTCTACATTTGACCTTTTTACAGGGCAATCAAATACAAAATAAGCTTTTTATCTCTTCCCCCTTGGAGGTTTTTACACTGTTCAGTTGCTGTATCCTCCAGCAAAATTACTGTTAAACAGATGACAGTTTTAAATGTCTCTCCATAAAAAGCCAGCAAAGCCCATCATCAAATCTCCATAGGTTTTAAATTATTTGGAGTTTATCATCAAAACTGCATTTTCCAGTTCAGTGAATCCTTTTGATGACTATTGCTCCAACATCCTTGTTTGCCATTACCAAATCTAAAGTCACCATATGACTCATAATAACTTGGATTTAATTGCAAAGATATGACTTTGGTCCAAATGGATAGTATGGGAGGGTGGGGCAGGGAGGTTATTCCCTATCTTTAAAGCAATGATAAGATTTCTTTGAAATATTTTCAAATCATGTTCAGTTCTGAAAGTCCTTATTAGATTTCTTCCAATCTAAAATATTCCTGGGGGTTCTCTCTTGTGCTGTTATTGCCTAATAAATGGTGTGGAAACTTCGAATCTTTCATAAAAGCTCCAACAACATGAAAATAGTTTCCATAATGAATAGATTTTAATCTGACTCCCTCTGTAGAAATGTTTTAATCATGAAAGACAGAATGGAGTTCTCATGGGGTTGTTATTTAAAATACTAAAAAAAAATATTTCCATCTATTTTGCAACTGTGAAATATGGCTTGGTGCTTTGTTTACAACAGGCAAGCAGATGTTTATTTTATTGAAAGAATTGACTGGCATTTTGCATGTTTTTTTGAGAGGGAGTGTATTTGTGCACTGTGATATCCTCATATTTATATAATCTGAAAAATTATATTGTTCTGAGCTTATATATTGATATTATTTGTAGGGGAATATTGAGTATTTGGAGTAAGAAAGAACCTTTCCATATAATATTCTTCACATGCACTGGAAGCAAATGAATAGCAAATAAATAGCAATATTCTGTCAAATGCAGTATTCTCCCATAGGTTTATGTTATTGCTATCTCCAGAGTGAGGATAGGGAGGATTGGGCACAAGTGTGGATTTCACATTTTCCAAATCCACATTTTGAAACAGTGAAAATAAAAAGAATGTATAAAGGAGACCAAGTTTGCAGATACTGCTAAACATCTAAATAACATGAATCTTGACTCTACTTACAACAACAAAATTTCATTCCAGCTGTGCATCCTGCATTTATTAGCAATTAACACCGTTTTGATTTAATTTCTAGCTTCTTCTATTCCTTCTTACATATGCAACATGTACCACACAAGCATTTGAACTTAATCTTCTCGTGTGAGTGATAAATATGGATGTGATGGGAGGTTCATGACTCCATAGACAAAAATCCTCTGAGATTTGATTTTATGTATAATTAGGTAATGAAAATATTACTAAAATCAAGCATAAAATGTTATTACTAATCTAATGTTAGATGCACAAGAAGAAAAGAGTAACAATAGCCTTATTGAAACATGGAGGTCCCTGTGACCACAAAATCCCATAAAATTCATTAATACCACCAGTTTACTAGGTGATAATTTTATTAAACTATAGATGGCCTTGCATGGGAAGAAGTAAATTTACCGGAATCTTGACTTAAAACCAGTATTCAATATAGCCTTTCGTTTGGGTGAATTTTATTTTTCATGTCAGAATATTTACCCTGCATATAGCAACATATCTTATTTTGAGGAATTGCTTAAAAAGTTTTCAAGATCTTCCTGAATCAATCAACAAACAGATGGAAACATGGGATAAGTAAGTACAGAAAAAGGGAAGCAAACCAAAACCTAACACTTGGCTGGGGGAAAAAGTCACTACCTTGGAAAACTGTTTTATTCAAAATTTCAAAATAGACCATTTTTGTATCATTAATTAAAAGTTCAGTGAGAGCAAAAGTTCTGTCAAGTAAGTGCAAATAAGTAAAAATTTTAAAGGTCAGGTTTTCTAACTTTAATTTTCTAATTTTAGTTAGAAAACCATCAAATGCCAAGAGCAAAAAAGGATTTGGTACAGTACTAAAGATATTTCAAATGTAGGGGTACACATATACTGCAAATGGCTCAAGACTGAATGTTTTAGGATTGTTTTAGGAATGTTTTGCATCTGTTTCTCTCTATTTATAGTGCCTATTTAAAGGGGCTTTCTTAAATTTATTAACATTTTCTTGTTTATTTTCTCCTTGAATGTACATTTAGTTATTCAAATACATCATTATATTTTAGTGCTTCCCCTTATGGAAGGGATTTTTACAATGCCATTTAGAAAAACATCAATTTTCTATGGTATCTTATCCTTTTGAATTGCCAACTAAAGTTCATCTAAAAATAAAGGACTATATTAAGCATAATTTAAAAGCCCATAGGAAAAAACAGTCATTTTTTAATAAGAGAAACATGGTTTTAATAATAATGTATGTGGAGATTTTTATTTCTGTTAGCTTGCACAAGGCTTTCACATTGGGGTATCATATTGATCTCCTAACTCCTGGTAAAGTGGAGCTGTACTGACAAAGAAGGCAGCAGGATAAAATGTTCAGTAACCTTTGAGAGAGTGATTCTGAAGAGCTCCACCAGGACCAATTATAATGAAGCAATTGGATGTTATGACGATGATATTAAATTGAAGGTAGAAAAGTGCAAGGCGGTGCACCTTGGAAAGGACAATTTAAACTACTCATATGCACTGATAACTTCTGAATTAGTTATAAGATCCTGGTGGGAAAAAAAAAAAAAGGAGTCACCAAGGAGAATTGAATTAGAACATTTGTTCACTATTCAGCCAAAAATCATGCTAACATGTTAGGATTCATTAAGAAGGAAATACAGATTTGAAGATATAATGTTAATATCAAAATCACTGGTGTATCCTCACTTCCAATATTATATGCAGGTGTAGAATTTCGTCCCCAAAAACCCCAATACAATAGAAAGAGAATTAAAAAAAAATAAAATTGCTATGCCTCATGGACAGGTAAAGACTGTCACAGGACCTTTCTCAACAATAAGAACCTCAAAAGGAAATGAAAGTAGAGGTAGAGAAAAATAAGTGTTTCCCAAAGTGTTTCCCACCATTTATAGGAATATTCAAATGGAACTGTCTGGTTCTGGCCAGGATAGAGTTAATTTTTGCAGCAGGGCCATGACCAGGACACTGAGACTATTCTATACCACCTCATGTCATTGCCAAGGGTGGGGATAAGGAACTGTCTTCCAAGTAGAAGAGGTTCCTTCCAGTCAAGAAAATCGTGGCTAGATGGGGGGGATCAGGTTAGCAGGGTGCTGGTCCCAAGCTGGAGAGAGCAGTGGAGTGGCTCTGGATGCAGCTGGGTCAGGTTGGGCTCAATGAGCATTTTTCATGTGAACCACCTTCTCTTCTGTACACTTTTGTTATTAATATTGTGGCTCTTACTGTTCATTTTCCTATCTCATTGCCATTTACAGTAAATTGATTTTATCTCAACCTGTGATCTTTGTCTTTTGTGCCTCCAATTCTCAACTCCATCCCACTGCATTGGGAAGGGAGCAGGACACACAGGAGTGAGAGAAAGCAGCAATGTGGTTTTGAAAAGTCTCAGTGGGGGCACTGAATTGTGGAGTGCCATTTCTCATGCAGAACAAAAAGCCAAAGAGGTTTTCATTGTGTGTAAAGAACCTGTGTGGGGAGGAGAGGAAAAAATAGAAGAAGAGACTTCACCAGAAAAACAGAAAAGACATGAAGGAAGACCATCAGACCTTCTAGGCTACCCCTCAGATCTTAAACATCAAAAAATATTGAGTCCATTCATCAGCTCCTAAAATGAAGGTCTATATTTGATCCTTGCCCATGACTTGTACTGTACAGCTATCCCAGTGACATTAACATGATGCCAGTGGTGGTTTAGGCCAGAGATGTTCAACCCTCCCACCAAAGCTGACAAAGAGAAAAGATTCTAGTGCTCCTAGTTCTGCAGAATCTCACACTTTTGGGTAAGGCAATGGTTTGGACGTTCAAAACCCATGACATTCAGATAAAAGGCAATATATTAAGCTATCAAACCTTAAAAAATGGTCCAGTTAATATTCTTCATAATATCCAAGTAAATATATACTTCCCATTTTTTTAAATACTTATATACACACAACATTAACTAGCGCTACAAGATACTGCAAAAGCAGAGTCTCACAAAGCTTTAGAAAACAATCACGGTGAATCAATACATAATCAGGAACTGCAACTTCTGTACTACCTTGGATCAGCACATCCTGCCCCACAAACCACTTCTCACACAACTGGCATCTTTTTCCTAGGCAAAGCAACATATTACAGGAAATACAGCATGTTTCAGTATGCACTATTGCATGCTTCTGAGCCAGTACGAAACTTCTACCCAAGTATGGAATTCCCTTAGTCACTTTTTGAGGTACTCCTAAGAAACCACAATGCTAGATACACCATAAAAGCCTCAGAAGATTAGGTTAACCAAAAATAGGTTCTTTTCTATCATGAATTATTTTCACAATCACCTAAAGAAAGCTATAAAAATTTTTACTCAATCCCTTCCAAAGAAAACAACTGAATTGTAACAGACCAAAGCCAGTACAGTCTTTAAATAAAACTAAGATTTGAAAATAAAGGTTGATACAGCTAGTTATTCTCATCTTGACTTCTTTACTATGGTTCTTGTTTATTATTACCCACGATTTCTGGAGTAACATCTTGGAAGTAACAGTGCTGCATGTTATTTTGGGCTGAATGGGAGAACATGAGTGTCTTGATTGTAATTCCCTTCTGGAATTTATTTGTGTTGACTGCTGACCAAGCTGTCTGAATCCTAACAATACAAAGGCAGGAATTACTTAGTCACTGTCTCTTTTCTTCTGTGTCTGTTTCAACTCCAGACATCTCTGCATACACTGAAGATGAAAGGATGTGATTATCTTCCTGTCTGGATACAGGCTCACAGTTGGTACAATATTTCTTTCCTATGTAGACAGATGAGTAGTTGATCTGTTTTATAAGGAAAAATAGGCAGCAAACATCAGACTCATGCAAATTTTATAAATATTGGATTTAAAAAACTCCAAACACAACAACCACAATAAGAAAAGTTTGCTGGGAAAATTATGCACAAACTCTCCTCTATTGCAATTACGGTCTTGCATCAATGGATTTCTGAGAATTGCAGCTTGGGGCTCCAGTCACTTCTATACGCCTACTACTACTACTGCTACTACTGCTGCTGCTACTACTACTACTACTACTACTACTACTACTACTACTACTACTACTACTACTACTTTATAATTCTTTTTCCAGGATTCTTCATTCTCCCCTTTCAGGTTTTCAGGTTTCATGTTCAAAAGCATTTACTTCACTGAAGTAATTCTGAACACAAGAGTGAATGTAAGAACTGAAGTTCATACGAGCAAAAGGGAACGTAAACAAAGAAAATATTAACTGTGGTGGTACTGTCCTTATTGTCTCTACTGCCAGGGTAAAAATAGCATCTAGGGGAACTTGCCTCTGAAAGACATAGATGCCACATAGATAAAATCTGTTGATTTCTTTCTACTTTGAAAACATTTGCTTTTGGGAACCTTTAGTCAAATAAGTTTATCTCATGTTTTTCTGAAAACCTAACTTGAAGAGGTAAAGAAAGTAAAGTAGTAGTATGTGGAGAAGTGAAAACAATATTACTGAAGTTTGAATTTTGGTTTATATATTCCATTTATTTTGAAAAATCAGCCTTTCGGTATTTAATATTACAGCTTTCAATATTTCCCAAAAAAGTATTTTAATTCTTATTTACTTTGCTGGCAACTTGGCTAGCAAATCATTTGTGCTTGTCTCTAGGCTAGTATAAAGCTGACAGAATGCTCTCCTCAACTTCTATTATGTCAAAACTTACAGAGTATATTTGATCTGCGTGAAGCCAAAGAGAACTTTCAGTAGCTCTACTACTTGGCTTAGCAGTGAAAGAAACATCAGGATTAGCTCAGAAAGCAGACAGTCATCTGTGTTGACAGAAAAGCTGACTTGAAAGGCTAAGCTGGAACATATTTTCAAAACCCCTCTCCCTTTGTTTCTGTGGGAAACATGCAACCATGTTTTTACTATCAATCAATGATTGCCTCAATCTTCTAGTATCATTATTTTTCAAGGTATTAAAATTCTGAGTGTTGGCTAGCATAGGATAAAAATACAAGAACTTCACACATCTTTAACTAGTTTTCCTACAATAAGCTTTCCTCAAGCTGGTAAATTACCATCTTAACCATAAAGTATTTTTGTAGACAGATTCAGTTGCAGTTACAGGAATGAGGTGGCGAAAAGCTTGAAGAGATGCAAATAAAAGTGATCATGCATGTGAACCCAATGGTAATACATTTCTGAATTCCATATCAAAACTTAGGAGTATAATGATACTTTCAGACAAATTCAATGGCACTTTATTAATCTCAATGGATTTGTACCCACTTACAATAATAGCAAATCTGATCCATCCATTTCTATTGTCAGCATTTTTCAGTTTGTAGGAGAAAACTATATTTTTTTCTGACAGCTGAAAAGCAAGGCTAGAAAATTAAGACTGGGTTGCTTTCCCCATCCCTTGCTTGCTGAATAAATGCAGAGAAGCCTAGAGAGATGGGAAGTTCCCTGCCACTACAAGTTTTAACTATAAAATACCCAGCCTCCTAAATGTATTTAGTTAGAGAATTACTAATTTCAGATTTATTATCTGTGCTCTGCAGTAGCAACTATTAGATCATCCAAATGCTCATTTTGATTCCACAGTCTAAGCAGCTAATCCTGGAAGCAAGCCAACAAGTAGTTAAACACATTTCCAATATACCCTTGCATCTAATTTTCAAAAGTCTTCTTATGATTTACTATTCTTGATGACCAGATCAGCTGAGCTACTAATAGAAGACTGCCTTGGAATACCTACTTGGTCACAAGAATTTGGCAGCTTTCAAATTAGTTTCTTGGGGAGGAATAACTGATAATGGAAGCACAGGTAGCTTTAGTCCTGTCCTTATTTGTACCCAAAGGTGTAAATTCCTGTTTCCCTGAACCCCAGTGAGTAATTCCATGCTTTACCACAGTCTGTACTCAGCCCAAGACTGAGTCTCCCTTAATTTTTTAAAGGTCATTGTGACCGCGTTTTCTTTGGTTTTATTTTGTCTGAATTTACTTTTATTTCTCTCCTTTCTCCAGTCAATCCTAGTTCCCAAGTGTTTTATCATTTCCCAAGAAAAGGCATTAGCCAAAATGGTTTCTGCTCATTCTTATCCAGGTCTGTGTTCTGGTTTTCCTATTTTTTCTGTTTTTGCCTATTTTGGCTGAACTTTTGTTCAGCCAAAACTGTTCCCTCATTTACACTGAATTGAAAGGAAGCTGCTTTGTGTAACAACCCAAACTGTAATGAGTTGTTTTTTTACACACACATACATTTCCTTTAAAATTTTCTATTTTAAATTCCTTTATAACATATATTTTGTACATAATATATTTTGGAACTGACTGATGACTGATGGAATTAAGCAGTCACCATTGCCAGAGTTTGTATAAGCATATGGTCTTATTTATAATAATTCCATCAAAGCCTTGCTTCTAGCATTAGGATGCTGTATAACACTTTAGCTATGTAGGACACATGACTTTTACTAATTATATTTTTCTTAATAATATTAAGAAGCAGAGTTATGAAAAGTCAATGTACAGAGCAACATGCAAGTATGAATTTACACCGTGTGATCCATTCTGCACAACATGGATTTCACCAAAGACCAACCCTACATGGCAGAAGAGCCAGGCAGAATGAAAACTATCAACACCAATACGACTCTAAAAAGAGATTTGTAGAAATTAACAAGAAAATTATCATCCTTACTAGTTAGTATGCTTCCCTCTTTCTCCCAAAACAACCATGGGCAAATGCTACTTCAAAAATAATTCTAATAGGACATTTCAATGAAGGCGGGTTGAAAAAAACTGTTTTCTTGCTTGCTAATTTAATTCAGGTAAGTTACACATCATTGTTAGATGGGGTTCAAACCAAAAGCACTTTGAAGTTCTTCAAAGCTCGTCTATTTAAACTTCTAAATACATCCACCACCACATACATAGCATGACTGTACTTAAAAAGAATGTAGGGGGTTTATAATGCATTCATTGTTAATGTAAATTAACACCACCACACAACAGCATGTAGCATTTCCATACACTGTGATGTTTCTCAACAGAATAGCTTCTGCTAAAACTATTACAATCCTCAAAGTGTCATCTTCTTACCCAACAGGCACGGGAGGCAAATCTGTTGTTATTTCAGGTACACAGATTGTACTTTTCGCATTGCAAAAACATTCACAGAAAAAGATTGTTCTCTGAATATAGTCATATAGTTATTATTTTTAAAACAGTGACATCAATAAAAGTTATAAGAAATATAAGCCTAAATTTTCAGGCCCCTTACAGAAGGGGCCTAAAAATTTTAAAAAACTGGTGATACTTTGTATGTCATACATATATCTAGGTTTCTAAACATTCATAAAGACATATATCAATAGCTATAGCTTGGATTTTGGAAACAATATATAACCAGATGGCTAAGTTACACTGAATTGGAAAAGCATGCAAATACTGAATGTTTCACAATTAAAATACAGCTGATGTTTTCAGTATTCAAGGAGATACAGTTTTCTTATTGAATACCAGTTCTGTGATGGCTAATATAAATCAATAACTTTAAGTATATTTCTACCACTCAATCATGTGTCAGAATGACAATATATATCAGCTGCAACAGCTACTATAATTTTCAGTATTTTGGAAACCATGTCTGTATTTGAAGGCAAGCAGGAACAGCAGAAATCAAGTAAAGAACTTCAGCAGTCTGTTACAGCAACTCTAAGTATATAGCAATCATAAATTTTTGTTCATAAATTTTATTTTTGGAAAGATTCTGGGAAGATTCAACAGAAACCATAAAAAGCAAAACACCTCCAGATTAGTCCAACATCAGAAAATGAAAATTACAGTCTCACACAGCAGACAGAAACTGAAAATACCCTCAAGTCAGTTGCACAAGAACTAAAAACAACTGGTCTGGCTCAAAGAAATCCGATTTTCCCAAAGGAAATTCCAACACAGAAGCAAGGAGTGCTGAAAAAGACAAAACCTCAAGCAAGCTTCACTTGTAAACCTTCCAAGAAATCTCAACTACATCTTCACCTGGCAGGGTCTTTAGTTTAACCAGTCAAAAGTGATCTCACCTAAATAAAGGCTGAATAAAAAGATACTCAGTTTTTTTTTTCCACTGACAGTTGCTCTTCACCAAAATCTGCTAAATAAAATATTTTAAACCACTGAAAAAGAATTTCAGCCAAATTCATCTAGAAATGAAATTATATCTTCAGGCTTACAAAAATATAGACAAGATGATGCACAAGATACTTTAGGTATCTGACTTATCTGGAGCAAAGAGTGGAGAAACTCAAAATTATCTTGGTTTTCCAGACAAGGATCTATTTGGAGAAATAAAGCACAGAAATGAAAATGAACACCATGATGGCAATATATTCATGTCTGGTTTCCTACAGGATCTTTGAGAGTTAATCAGTAACTGTCATTCTTCAGTCATTGTTCATCCCCCCAACTGACATTACTTCATTATGACTTGGGTATGTGTTGCACCTACTTATCAAATGTTTAGAAAGGAACATCTGTGGACCCTGAAAGATTTTTTGTGTAGTGTGAGTTGTGTCTATCATATACAACCCCTGACTGGAGAAACTGGGACTATATTAGAAATAGATCTCCTGCACCTTGGAATAGAAAATTCCAAGTAGGATCATAGCATCATTTAGGCTTGAAAAGACCTTTCAGATCATCAAGTACCACAGTCAGTGATTATTAAATCCTCTTCCCCCATCTCTCTCTAATATCCATAGGTTGAATTTTCAGCACAGAACATACAAAGAAGGAAAGTCTTTTGACTTGACTTTGAAAGCTTGAGAAACAAAGAAGGAAAACCTTTTAGCTTTGGGAGCTGGAATCTAAGTAAGAGCAGGCTTTCTTGTTGCCTCACATTTAAAATAGTGAGTTATAATAGTGCAGAGACTTAAAGACTGTATAAACAGAATAGTATTTTTTGTAAAGACGCTATTAAAACAGGAAAATAGAACACAAAGGAAAAGTAGACAAAAAGAAAGCTACCTCAAAATAATCTTGAACTAAATGCATTGAACAAAAATAGATTGTTTATTTTTTAAACAATCTTGTTCGTATGCTAACAAAATGGATGAGAGAAAATGGACTTTAGAGGATTTAAAAGCAGCACTTAACAAAAAGAAAGTGAAATGTGTGTCCGAGAAATAAAGCTGTTTTGAGATTTTCAAAATTTTGTTTCTACTAACAGTCATACTATGATTAAAGTGTGAAAGCTGAAGACCAGGTATTTGCATCCATAAACACTTAAAGGTTTTCTTCATGTTTCAAATATTATGATTGAAAAGCAGTAACAGAGGTTTCTCACCTTAAAGATACACTTAAAACAGAAGTTTCCAGTGGCATGTATCTCTGCAGAAGAATCTTCAGATTCTCAACTGGAGTAGGTGACTCAGTGTAGATTATGAAAAAAACTTAAACCTAATATTCTATCAGGCCTCAGAAGACCTTTCAAAAACAGTCTTTCAGACAGTCTGAACGAATTATACCAAACATTTTTCGATATTTTGTTATTCTATTTAAATTTTTCATAACATGCCTCTTCCCTCAAAACATACACAGGCTCTGACCTTTCCTCTATGAGTATTTCAGTTAAAATAACACTATTTCAACAGGATCATGGTAACTCTGAGGAATTAGTTATTTCCTGGACACCAAATGGGCAAATTTTCTCCCAGCCCCTATGTTTGTCCATCTTTTCTATTGCTTTTGAGGAAGTTTTCAGAAAATGGAGATACAGTTGTAAAAAGTTTTGTAAAAGTTCATATTGTAATTCTCAATCTATCGTACAGAGTGCCCAGAGCACTCAGTGAACGGCTGCAGATGGATTTAAAAAAAAACCTAGAATGGTAACAAAGAGTCAGATCTATTCTGTACTCATTCTTAGTCATACATACAGAATATGCCTTTTCCATTATTTTTGGGCTGAACTGCTGTTAAACTGGGTTAAATATGCTTTTTGAACAGAATTTCTACCTTGAGCATATACGTTATATGCATCTGACCCTTCAAGGTCTTTCTAATTAAAATCAGACTATATCATCATTTGCTAAATGCACTTGGAGCTAATGTAATTTACCATGGCATTTCTAATATATTACAAGACAAGTTACTTGAATCCCAATATGAAATAGATCTACTACCAATGCAATGAAATCATTATAGCAATTAACAAAAATTTAGTTGTATAAAATCCTGAAAACCTGAGTGGGACAGTGGCTAAGACAAAACAGAGAGAGCACTTCCATAAAAACAGAGGCGGGCACAAATGCCACCTAGCAAACAAATGGTACCAGGATTAAGGAACTTGGGACTGTCCCAGAGTGCTACAGAGCTTAATATGTCACAAACCTAGTCTTATACAACTCACTTAAAATTGTCTCCTTGGGAAAAAAACTTTCAGGCATTTAGCAATCCATATATTTTATAAGCTGCCCTATCCTCCACATGTTCCAAAATCCTAAACTATTCCAATCATGTAGAAACAGCAAGACAAGAGAGAAATGTGCTCATTGACATCCTTGGTTAGAGATTTGCTAATAAGCAAGGGAATGGCATACTGCTGTATGTGTAACATCCTACTGCAAGGAGATTAACATGATTGAAGGTAAATGTCCTGATCTACCCTGACACTTTCTTTGAGGCTTTTTTTTCTCTAAGTATCTTGTACTCTTTGTCTAGAGTCATGAGTAAGCCACTGCTCTGGATATTGTGTCCACATCATCATTACGAAAAGTAAGTGCATTAATTCCTTTAGGCACCACCTCTGTCCTTGACTGTTTGGAGTCAGTTTATTCCAGATTTGTAAAGTGGTTGACTGATTGACTTTTTCACTCATGTCATCCACTCCCATTAAAATGCAGTCTGCTGTAGATTTGACCTAAGAAATGCCTTCTCCCTGTGTATTCAGCAAACACTGAACACTCTTCTCAAAGAGATGTTGAAACTTTTGATGATGCAGGTGCACAAACCAATAAATCAAATAAAGATGCTTTAATATTAAACTCAGTTTGAGATGCAAGAGAGACGATAACGAAAAAAAAAATTTAATCTCTGATAAATCTAAAATAATTAGTGAATTAATTTTTTTCAGGCTTCAGAACCATTTCCATAAATTATCAATCAATAAAAAACCTCAAATCTTCTTAAAAAATTTCTCTAGCTGTACCATTTTTGATGCTTCCAACACATTTTAAAAATATTCAGGCAATCGAGAAAAGCAGTCAGGGCCTTGCTGATGACATGATTCCTGCAGAGTTTAATACCAGCTTCCTGCAGAGTAAAAAGGTCTTGCATATAAGTATCTGATTAAAGCCAGTAGCTCCTTAATAAGTTAGTTGCCTTTTTTACTCTAAACAATAACTAAGCATCTGAAAACTAGAGGCAGTGAATCCACTGAACCTTGTCTGCATTACTCTCAGGGTGTACCTAAAATGCTGTCACTGTGCCTGCATATCTGGGAACTAGCTCAGCACCAACAGTGGCTGAATGTACAGAAGTACATATCTGGACTTTTAAACAAAAAAAAACCAAACTGTGCTATCAATACCAGAATAGGTAAGTACAAAACCAGCTCATATATGCCTCTGTGTGCTGTTGTTGTCTGAGTACTGCAGACACTGCATCAGAGCATTGTTTGGGATAGAAGTGGAACTGGTAGGAGGAAATGGAAGATGAAGAGAGACCAGAGGAAGAGGCAGAAATAAACTAAGGAGCTATAAAGACAAAAAGGGAAGCGGGTAAGAGAGAGCAAGGAAAGAAAAGAGGGAACAATTGAACAATTTTGTCAGATTTCATATGCAAATGATTTGTGTGCAACAATGGACTAACACACAGTGTGATGGGGAAATTATTTACAAAGGCTCTGCTACCTTGAACCTAGAGCCTTCAAAAGACAGAACCTACACAGAAGGGAATTCCCAATGGTGGAAAGCTGTCTCTACCACGACTTCATGTAATAGCGAGTGACTAAGGAAGAGACATTTGTGTATGCATTTCTGGCAACTGAATCATTAGCATGGATATTTGGCACATAAAATATCCCTCACCACAGTATTTTTATTTTCTAGAGGCTGAGAAGTTTCTTTACTGTCAAAGGACCAGCAGAACATCCATTCTGACACACTGCCAGAAAAATAAAGCAGAGACATAAAATAAAGACAGAGCAGATCTAAAGAATGTTTTGGAAGATGTAGGTTTGATTTCTGCACATGAAAACCACCCACATATGTACAGCAAGCTCTAGCCATATTAATAGTGATACTATTTTTAGCAGCAAGGATACAACAGGACATTCTCACATGCAGAATTCTATTTTCTTTGAGATAAGGGAATTAGCTCTGAAAAAGTAACAGTTATAAAGCAGCCAGTTTCTAAGGGGATTAATATCAACTCATAGTATTATTGATATATACAGAAACTACATGGAGCTATCCTGCCACAAATTAGGGTATCTTATTCCTGAAAATAATCATTTTTTAAATCAAATTTTAGGTGGCTGAAGAGGTTTAAAAATCACCAGAACTCTTTAGGCTCTACTGTCACACAAACTTCAACTTGGACACTACGCCAGACTCCTGTGCTTTATTGTATATGACAATCTTTAAATAATAAGATGGAGAAAATGAGAGGTATACATATTATCTTATGTTTACTGCTGAATAAAAGTATTATCTGATAGACAGTACTAAAGTTCTTGTTTGTAAACCTAATGAGATATCTGTTTCAGTGTTTGTGTGGAAAAAATGCCAAATCTCTTCCTAATTAAAGTGCATATTTAAGCCTGAAATGCTCAAATAAATTCCAAATTTTTGTACAATGTCAAATAATTCAAGATTAATGAAGCGCTTCAGTTTTATTTCTTTTCCGTAAGGAACAATTTTCAATGTTGAAAGAAGGCAAAAAAAGCCCAATTTGGCTGTAGAAAAAACATCTTGAACTGAAGAAACAACCACTTTCTGAATTCATAAATTAAGCATTGAAAATAAATATGGGGTAGAAGGAAAAACATACCTTTGTCTATGCATAAGTACTTTCATGATTTAATAATTAAACTGAAAAAAATTAGCTAACAGAAAAAGAACACCCAACTTCAGATGTATCCAAATATTTTGCAATGCATCATAATATAAGTTACTACCACAAACCAGAATTTGTAACTGCAAGAATCTGTGAATGTGAAGAGCAGTATGTAGAAATACAAACAAGGAGCTTTAATTCCCGATCTCAAAACAATTTCTTGGATGAGAGATAAATCCTAAGGTTTTCATAAAGCCATACAAGCAGGGCATACCTTTGTACAATATGGATCTCATCTCCATCTTGTAGGTCTGTGAAACACAGACCTAAGCAACACTGGAAGAAGAAACAATTGAGAGACTAGTCATAAAACAAAATCTTTTTTCCTTATTTTGCTATTTTTCCCATTCTACTTCCCCAGTAGAGAGTTATTCAGGCAGTGCATTCACTGGAAGTATAAAAGTCTACCCTGACCCTGTCCAAAAGGTCTCACTGAGTTCTGGAAGTGGAGATGTACATCAGGGATCTTTCACATAGCTACAACTTGGACACGGCTGTGAGTTACACTGCCAGTCGCTTTTGTTAAATGGAGAAGACTAATAAGATAATGTTATTTATTCAAAAGCTATGAGAGTTTAAAGAAGCATTTCTGCTTTCATTCTTAGATTGCATCAAAAGTATTTTCTAAAACTGCAACATTTTCCCTTACATACATATTGTCATATAATATTTATAAGGCACCTCCACCTCCACCCCTGGGGTGCTTCATGAGCAATTAAAATGCAATCATCATAATAAAGAAATAAATAACCTTAATTAAAACATTGCACAGGAACCTTCCTCAGATGCAGAGCCAGTGGGGAGCTGTCTGTCTTCATGAGATTTTACATATCTGTCAGTCAGACTGGAACTCAGATGCAACATCCGGTTTCATGGACAACATTTGGATTTATTATATCCTCTGAGAGTCATGGGTTCATCTCCCCACCAAACAGAAAAGAGGATACTCAATGTAGATTACTTATTTTTTAGATAAGATTTTTTTAATCGCTTCATTTTATTAATTTTTTTTAAGACTTCTGGATTTGTGGGCCACACACAATCTTCTCTACTCCACCACCACCCTTCTCATCTTCTCTGTTTCAAAAACAAACAGAACATCTTCAGTACCATTTATTTACCCTCCTAAATTTTATTTTTCCATCAAAGCATGTTAGATTATAATTTTTGGTTGTAATTTAAAATCTATCTAAAAATAGATTATAATTTTTTTTATAATTTCCTTCTATCATTCTCTTTTCAATGCTGTGCTTACCAGCATTACTTCATCATTCCAGGCAAAGAAAAAATCTGCAAAATATTTTCCCCCTACCCATCACCCACCAGTAGGCCTAGAATGTTCTCCATTAAGTTTTTTTAATCATCAGTTTTTCAGTGTAATATTTCCCAAAGGGAAGAGAATACCACAGCAAAAAAATACTGCTCTGAAGTTTGGTTACTTTCAAAAGCGCTACACTGGCTTTTTCTGTGTACTAAAACTCCAACACCAAAGGAAATAAAGAAAAAACAATTGATTTATTTAACTGTTTGGGCCCAGAATCACAGTTCTTCCTGGCTGAAACTCCTACTTGATAATATAGTTTAGTCTCCAACTCCCATAGCAATTTTTTTGTGCTTTACTTGGCATTTTGCTTACAATCTTGATGCAAAACTAACCACTCCTTTTAAATACTTTGATACATACTAAGGAAATTCTTAACAGTTTCTGATCCAAACTGTCAACTTTGTGACTTACACTTTTAATATTCAAGTCTAACTGCCACAGAATGTGTGTCCAACTCTGTCCCTCTAGCCTAACACCAGAATATGTAAATGCTCTGACAATTTTGAAGAGCAGTTGGCAACAACCATGATCTTAGAGTGGTCCTGTCTAAGATACTGACCATGATGCCAGGGTCCAGGCCCTTTAAGGATGGTCATGTGCTCTGTTACAGCTGTAGCTGTGATGATGTCTATTTTCAATATAAGTAGTTCTTCCATTCAGGTCCTTTTCCCATGGAGCTACTAGTACCATGCAAATAGGCAGCAAAGTTTTCATGAAGCCATGGGAGAAAGGGCATGACTAAAGGGAAGATATCCTTCAATGAACACAGAGGCACAGAAATTAGTACAAATGGCTCTTGCCTGAAGTGAGTAAATTGTTTCCACAGATATGTGGAAAGAGGTGTATCCCTCCCCCTTTCATCTTGCAAGCTTTCTTTTCCTTTGAATGAAAATAATTCAGCTGAGGGCTAAAATCACGCTGCTGCATGCAGCTAATTCCATGTTTACAATTAAAGATTGCTGAGCTGTATGTTATACATTGTGCCTTTCATATGCTTTGAGTATTATATTTTCTAATTGTATCTGTACCTATTGGTATTCACTAAGGACCACATAGACTCATGGCTCTCAAGCTTAATATTGAAGTATTTGGATTCTGACTGATGCATTTTAATTTCAGGAGATCTCTCAAGTTCTACAGAGCTTTCAGAAGAGTGAAATACAACAGAATAGCATAATTTTCTTATTTTCCAGGAGGAATTCAGGATATCTCATTGCCTAAGGCATATGCTAATTATTTTCTATTAATTACTAGGATTTTATGCACCAGGCTTCCTCCTGTTATAACCGTGTTTAGAGCATATTCCCCTTTTCTGAGCAGTCCTTTTATATTTTAGTATCTCCTCTGAACTGAAAGGGAATGAATGAAAAATAGCTAACAAGTGGCAACATCCACAAGGGTAACATGAACACAGGCAGAGCTTTTATTTTATCACTTTGAAACAAAGCAGCTTTGTATGCCGTGATCTGCCTAATTTGGTGTACAAACAACAGTTCCTTTTCCAGATCTTCCTGCAAGATTACTATTGTGCTTCAGTACCTACAGCTAAAACTGCATTTCCTTTTTTGAACAGAGCTATATTTGTTAACTCCTGACATTGCCCTTCAGTCAGTTTTATAAATTAAAGTAATGGGCTGGATGAATAGAAGGTGCTATAGCCTCAAGAGGATGTCACGTACTGCTGCATTTTACTTCGTATGTTTGTGAGTGCATATGGCACACATTGTCTCAGTGTGGGCTACTGCTTCCCCTCTGAAACAACAATGCAAAACCCCACTAAACTTCATGTCACCACCACTATTCTCTGTGAGCCCTCCTGTTACCATGGCAAGGGCTGCAAGAAGTAGCGAATCCTCCATTCTTTATCTTTGTTGCAAACAGATAAAAAACATTCTCTTTCCTAAAAAACACATAAAGCAAAAAGTTTTATTCTTGCCTTTTGTCTTTTCTTTCCAAAGGAGTACATGAATTATCAAAATCAAAACAGTAAGAGTGATGAAGGGACTGCAATTTTTTATATACCATCCACACTCACTGTTGATCACTCTTATAAAAGAAATAATCAAGATATGGGTGAAAGAGGAAAAAATAGAACTTCTATATTGTGTAGAATCTACATAGCAGAGATTGTCCTTTTTATGCTCTAGATATTCAGTATGTCAGTAAAGACAAGACCTTAAAACCCACAGCTTTTTCTTCAAAATACAAAATCCTTCCAAGAGTAATTTCAGGTGGCTACAAGAGATGCACACATTTATGAGAGACTTCCCCTTTGTCTATTATCAACTGAATAGACATTCCTTGAAAAGAATTTGTTATGGATTACTGAAAACTGTAATCCAGATCACACTAGAAATGAGATTAGATTGAAGATACACGATGCATTTAAAAATCCTTCTGGATTTTTAAACAGCTAGACATTGATAGTAGTTTAGACCAGCCTGTTCTTGAAACCATCTTTGTGAGAAAATGAAGAAAAGTGAAGTTAGTTTTAAAATTAAAATACCATTAAAATTCAGTAACAGATATGTATGCATGTAGACCAAAATGGATTTCACAATAATGAGTAGGCAGGTGGTCTTTTTACACCCGAGATTCAGGAGCAAATATAAAGTTTTAAATTAGATCTTCTTGTTATAGATAGTATCTTAGGTACATTTAAAGCTACATACAGATGCATATTTATATGCCCTATAGATATGGTGATGGTGTGTATGGTATGGAATGCATGTGAAAATAGTCAGAATTTTTGTAATAGCATTTGCATGAACAGAGGTGATTTAATGGGAGTATCCACTCTTGCCTTTATTTATGTGAAAATGTATGGAATTGCGGGAAGGAGATGCAAGACTATTGACTATTAGACTGTATTTTAAAATGAGATTGAATATGGGTGTTTTGTTCCTCTATAGCTCTGTTTAGATGAGGAAGTTAACAGGTGAATTTGAAATTCAATAGCTAATACACACTAATTTCCTCTGTTAACGCTATTTCCTGTATGAACACTATACAGAATAAGTCGAATAAGTATGCAGAATAATGTTTCACACAAAGTAAAGAGATGCCCATACTAGGAGACAGAGTGGAATTACAATGTAAAATTACGGTTCCTAGTACAAGTGAGTGGAATACAAAGAAAATTACCCTCTATATATTTTAATGGCATGCAAGCAAGTTCCAACAGAATAATTTCAAGATTTCCAACTTACAGGGATTTATTTCACAGTAGACTGAAGAATTTATCTTTAAGAGAGAGAAGCTAAAGGCTCTAATCTTATAAGTGAGATCTAAATAATTTTAGAGACTGAGCTCTTAAATATCTAAATATTTTGTGTCGGTTTATATTACAAAAATGTTAATGAAGTCTTTATTGCTAATCTAATTTTAAAGTAATTACATGGTGACTAGATTTATCTCATACTTTTAAGACTCTGAGTTCTTCTTAACAGCCATTAATTAATAAAAATATTACAAAAACATTTCTCAATGTGAATCTAATAATTTTTTTCAGTTAAAAGCAAGTGAAGTAATAATTTCTACATTCCCCATTATTTGCATTGTGGAAGCCCCCAGGTGCACCAATTGATTTGAAAATATGAAAACAAATGGTCCTTTATACCATTTAATTTTACTCATGGCAGTTTCTCCTTGCATTAGCTTTTATTCAAGCAAAGAAGCATCTTACTATCAATATTAAATCACTCTAGGTTAAAAATAATTGCTCCTTAGATCCATGCAGAGTTAAGGCTTTTAATTCACTTTTCAAAAATTAGATGAGTCAAAATATTGCCAAAAATAAGGTTATTAGCTGTTGTCCTGCCTAACATCTACCTACAAATGAGAAGGTAAAAAGCATTTTATATTCCATCCTGAGGTCTGTCGTAAGTAATTTCTTTCCATAAACTGTGAGAATTGTGAAGACCTATCTAAATATCATCAGAAAAAATTACAGGTTTAATTTATTCTGTAACTGAATTACTGCAGCCATAAAATACATAACGAGTGAAACAGGAATTCAAAATTAAAGTTTTAGTTCATGTTAATGTCTTAAATTTTGCAGTGCAATACTTGAGCCATAGGTATATTCAATACCCAGACTACTATATTTCTAAGGTCACTGTAAAACATGCGTGGTTGTTTTCCTCATCTCACCTGCAGACGGTCACAATTTGTTTTACTGAATTTGTCTCCATTGTCTTCAAAGTTGCACTGACTTCCAAAATATATTCTTGCTTAGAAGAATAGCTTGTTCATTCAGACTACAACCAGACAATTTTGGTTTTAGTGCTCAGTAATGAAGTCTGTTTTAGTGCACTCACCGAAGGAAAGGAAAACACAAATTTTCCTATTCTGTTTGCTTTTGGAGAGATTTGAATTTCAAACGTCAAAGTGTTAAAATTAGGAAGTCACAAGCTTCTGGAAAATTACTTTTGTGTCTGCTTCCTTTCAAGAAACAAAATGGTGATGAAGGTTGCAGAAACAAAGCAATAATGGGTTTGCACCCATTGCACCATTTACCCATATTTAAATGGGCAAATAGCAGCCAGCCTAGAAATATAGTATAAACCAAAGTGACATAGAGGATTCATTTTTCCATGCTTATAAGAAATCTCATAAATGAGAAGTGTTATTGACCCCTCCACCCCACAGGAGAAAACTAACAAAGTTGAGGGGGTTTTCCATTGTAATTAACAGACTACTTTAATTCAGCTCTTGTCATTAAGGTCTAATTTTCTCCTTTACATTGTTGCTGCAGATTGGTAATCAGTGAAGCAGCTAAGATGTTGATGGCAGTCCCCACCATAAATTTACAATCCAATGATGACTTGCCACACTCCCTGAAAAACAAGGCCTTGCATCCAAGGCATTAGTAAAGCTGCAGGCTGCCTGAGCACAATTACTGTATAAGTGAAAACTGCCATTCCATGAGACAATTAAATCAAGTTTATAGTTGGACCAGAAACCAGAACACAGGATTCTGCCTGTAAACAGTGTCATTTTTTAAATTGCCCTTGGAAGGACTGGAATTAAACTAAGTAATAAACTGACCTAACACGGAAAATTTTCTATAAATTATCGAGCATACAGCAGTTATGGATCACTGTCAGACATGGGATCAGTTTCAGTAGCATTGCAACTTCCCTTATTATAGTCATCTATAACAGTGAAACATCTTACATCAAATGATTCATTTTGTAGTAAAACTGAAATGACCATACAAATTATTTCCTGACAGTTTACAGAAAAAGAGAAAACTCTCCTGTCTTTTACCAATATAACTCTGCAACAAGGAACAAAGAAATTCATTCCCTTGCTCACAGGAAACATAAAGGGGTCACATATATTAATATGTGTGTGAAAAATGGATAGTTGTGTGAGGAACAACATCCTTCCAGCTACTGCCTTATAGATACAATCTTTCAAGACAATATACTGTCTTAGGCCACAAAGACAAAATAATGCCCCAAACTGGAAAGAAGAGGTGGAAAGAGGGAGAACAGATATAAAGCTGAAATATAAACCATTCCCAAAATCCAAGCAGTGATGCAAACCTGGTATTTCCTTTATTCCACTAGTTACTGCATAAAAATATACTGGAATGACAGAAAAGAAATACATGTTTGCCAAAAGTCCATAAACTCTTTTTATGCCACAGGTACATCACATTAAATTTCTAATCCATTTACTTTTTTGCTAAAACATTTGAACAAGATTTCTATATCTAAAAATACATGGGAAAAAAATAATATCTATGACAAATATGTAAAAGGAGATTTGTTGCACACAAATAATGGATTATCAATTTCAGAACAAGTATAATACTTTTATATATCTGTTAAAATTTCCTGTCAGTTACAGTTAAGCAATCAGGATGTCAGATCAAATGAGATATGTAAGATACAACAAATAGAACATTTGGTAGGTGTAGTAGATAGTGAAAGGCATGGTCAGTTTCTTTATAGGAAAAATAATTTATTTGGATCTGAATTCTTTAGAAAGTAATTTGCTGCTGCTGCAGAATTCTGTTCATCACTAAACATGAGGAAAAACAACAGCAGAGAGACTAAAGGACTGACTGTAAGAGAGCAATTCTCTCATAAGACATGCATACTGCACAGATAGACAACAAGCCACAACTGTGTCTTCACACCTAAATTAGAGGACTCATAGATTTGTGATTAATGGGTATTGGTACCTGAAAGAAAGATTTGTGACTAATCTAGCACAGATGAGAAGATATATCTAGAAAGTCAAATAAGAAGCTAGAAGCAAAAAGACTTCTTCTGCAGTTAAAGGAGAATAAATTGTCTTTCTTAAACTACTAAAAGAAGAAAGTACTTTTCCATTATATATATATATATATATTTTTATATATATATATATATATATATATGTATGTATGTATGTATGTATGTATATATGTATGTATATATGTATATATATGTGTATATATATATATACACACACATAATTGCCCTGTACACTGACACAAACTCAATAGAAGACCATCAAGAAAAACACTAAGAATGTGAAGGTCAAGGGGAGTGAAAAGGATGGAGGTTTTCTTGACAGTCATTGGACAGTTGACTTGAGCCATTCAGTTAGTATCATTAGTTCATTAGTATACACCAGTCAATAACATTAGCTGCAAGTGCATTATTTATTTATAATACTGCTATTATAGTTTTGAATTAAAGCAAAAATGAAGGTTAATCTGAAATCTTGTCTGAAGAGCACTTTCTTTGCAGAAGCAAAAGTGAGTCAGAAAACAGACATCTTCTGCTGTGATGGCATAAAAACACTCACTAAATACTTTGGCCAGAGTTTCTTAGTCAAGTTAAGAACTAAGTGTGAAGTAGATTAATCTAGACTGTCCAATCCTTTTGTTCCTACTGGACTTTAATGAGAGGAGAGACAGCTCAGCACCCTGTTCACTGCACTTCCCAGCAAACTCCACATAACTTTGACAAGTAGGAGTCAGATGATTTCATCAGCAATGAGCCCAGACACAATAAAAAGGGTTAAATTTCTTAATTTAGGTTTCTCATGCTCTGTAATTGCAGGAAGTGCTCTCTTAAATGGAAAATGTCCAGCAGCTATTAAAAGTAGCCTTATAACAAACTCAGTATTATTGTCTTTGGATAGCATGAAATTGAATACAATAAGGTCATTATCCTTCAATACTCAAATTCTGTTTTTCTATGATTATGTTTTCTGATCACAGGAACCTTGTGTATCAGAGCCAACAAAGTCCACATTATACTACAAAAGTTGAGGCCACAGGGTCAGCTGACCTTTATATTTATCATTCATAGAAAAGAATACTTTTTAAAGTAAGTATTTTTTAGTTTAGACTACTTCCCCTGCTGCTAGAAGTACTTTTAAACTTAAGAACTATGCTGTTTTCCTTCCTTTGGCATGTTTTTTGCCCTTAACTATAATAAATGCTAATAAAAGTGCTAGTGCAATTCTTATTGCATAGTGCATATTAACTATTTTATTGCTTATGTTATGTTTGGAAATAAATATATAAATTCAATTTATCCATTGTACATGTTGCAATCTCACAGGATTATAGCCATTAAATTAAAATTCTGGGTGTAGTTTATAGGATAATAAATTCTTGAAAATGCTGTATTCTTTGTGATCATCCATTCAGAACATGAGATACCAGTTCTCACCATGACTTTCCATGCACTTACACTTAACTTATTTTGTAATCTTTCCTTAAATTACAGAGCCAGCACTTGAAGTGCTCACAGGTAATTTCAGAAGAAAACCCACTCCATGGAAAGAGTTTGTTTACTACACATTACTCTGAGAAAGGTGTTGCTTTCTTTAAATTTTTTAAATTGTATTGCAATCCAGTTTTACTAATAGCAATCCAATATTATGGGCCAAAGAAATATTGTCTGAGCAAATGGCTGAAGATGAAATGAGAAGGACAAAAGGAAGAAATGCTGCAAATCACTGATCAACTTAGATGTCTGTATACTAATGAAAAAAACACAAGGTGGCAGAAATCAGGTGGCAGATGACCAAGGGTGTGAAATAAGAGATGCAAATGTGTAACTCAGTTGCCCCACATTTAAGCCAGTTTGTTTCACGAAGATAGAAGAGAGCAAAGAGAGAAGTGAAATTAGCTTGCACATGAAGAATTTGCTCTGAAGCCTGGAATGTGGATGAACTCATTGAAAGCATATGAACAAACAGGAGAAAAGGAAAAAAGGAGGATCTGTTCTGGAAAGGTTACTCATGAAGCCAAATCATCAAAATCAGATAAATCAAAATTTATGCAGGCCTTTTGTAAAATCATTCAAAACCAACTTGTGTGGTGGGTATGAGGGATGTTAGCTTGATCAGATACCTCTTGGGGAAGGAACATGTCTAGTCAGCTCTGGAAATGCATTGGTCAAAAAGAACTATGCACAAATATTCCTCAATATTTGTTTCTAATAATAGGAAGCAGCTACTGGAGAACATTGAAGTAGATGCATCTTGGTCTTCAATGACTTCATAGAAGCACATAGAGAAAAAAAATTGTTCCCATTAAGGCAGTCAAATACTGAAAAAAGATATTCAGAGAAGCTGCAGCCTCTCCATTCTTTCAGATATTAAAGACTGGAAAAAGCTGGTAACAATCTGATCTTGGCTGGCATTGTTTTGAACTGGGATTTCAACCAGGGAGATCATCCAAAAGTTCCATACAAGTTTTATCATTTCCTTGATTCTATGATCCTATATGAAATGGCAGTGTTCTTGGCCCTCACAAGGGAAAGAAGAAACGTGAATATACACTGAAGCTGAACCTCAGCAACTTGAGAACCAATCCAATATATACCTAGTTTAAAATCTTACTTCCATGAGTGACTGAACAATTAAGAGACTATGTTATTTTTGCATGAGAAGTATGAAAGGTAGTTACTATGGCAAAAAAGGCCTGAAGGAGACACACAACCTGCAGCAAAATCAATTCAGATTAGGCATTAGAGACAATATTTTAGTGATAAAGGTAGTGAATCAATAAAAACTAGGTAAGTAGCAGAAGTAGATAAGTTGCAGAAGCTGCAGTTTTGGAGTTGTTTAAGAATACATCGGACAACCATGTAAGATTCACTAATAAGAGTTAAACTGAATGACTCAACTGTCTCCTTCTGTCTCACAGATTCACCAACATGAGTAAAACTAAGACATTTTTACATTTTCTTTTAATCTCTCCCTTCTGTTTCCTTTGCCAATCAGCAAATCTCTCTCATCAGTATTCATTACAGCAGCTGATCACTACTTTGGAGTTAGACTTTCCTCTAAAATCCTCACACCCACATTGCAAGTGAATCTCAGTCAAGTTAGAAACTTCCACTCTGCCTTTGAAATTCTGCGCATGCTATCAAACCATAGGATCTGCATCTCATTACCTTGCAATATTGCAACCCCTTTTCTGTTGGTCCTGATCAGTCCAAGCTGGCCCTGCTCATACATATCCAGAAAGCTGCTGAAAAAGTAATTTTCCAAGTTCATATTTTAACTGCTGTTTCTTTGCATCCTTCCACTCGCTGCCCTCTCTTACTACAAGAAATCAGAAAAAAGGCTGGTATGCATTTTCAGAATGTGTGCATGTATCTCTACCTATCAAACAAATTTTACTAACATTGTGATCTGTCAATGCCAAATTAGTTTTAGGCTTACTAAATGAACAGGCAAGCAAGAAAACAGCAACATAATTTATGCTTTCCTTCCTCTTGTCTATGATACTTTGAGCATATGTTAACCTTAACATCTGCATAGCTGCCCTGTTATTCTCCTTACATCTCTCTTTGCTGTACCAGAGTGCTCACACAGTGGGCTATCAGATTGAGCAAAACCAGCCCACTGAATCCTTGTCCTCCCTTTTTGGTCTTCATTTACACCCATTTTAAAATATGTAGACTTGTATTTAAAATTTAATTTATGGGCCAAAAGCACAATTTTTCTTTTCTGTGAGCACAGTTCTCAACAAAATTAGACCCACAGCATAACAACACTCTTGCTATCAGAACCTGGTTTATCAAACATTTTTCTATCTGAGGATGTGGATCTGAAAAATCTATAGTTGCTTTTCCTAGCATTTAATGTCACACAATAAACATAAGGCAAGTGATTTTTTTAAATTCTTCTTTCAAAATGGGAAAGCTACAGAATCTCCATCTCCCCTTTGCAAATAATTACAATCTTCTGTACAAGCTATGGTGTTAAACAAAGGTAATTCAATGTTTCTTTAAGCTTGGGTATTGTAGCTAACTGATGAGTATACATTACTTACATTATTTGAAGACCTTTTTCATAAGGACATAAAAAAACAAGTATAGATAAACAAAACATCTGGCTGAACTGCCAGAGCCCAGTAAAGCCAAATGAAACCATTTTTGTAGGCATACAGCAGTGTTCAATATCTTCCTTCAAAGAAGAGAGGTGCAACTCTGCTCTTAGTTAGAGCTGGTAGATTTCATCTGCCTGCAGGTGCAATTGCCTAATTATCATGATGAAGAGAGAGTATGCTAAGAATGATCTCTTCCCCATCTCTCTCTGCAAGGAAAAAAAGCTATGTTAAGAATGGTGAACCTGAAATCAAGAAGAGCATTGTTTTCATTTCAATATTTCCTGAAACAAGATGAAAAACTTTTCATCTTGTATCAAGATGTTTGATACTGTCCTTATTTTGCTAAAAGGGCAATTTTTGTGGTATCAATCTTTTCTTTAGCTTGCCCTATCTTTGTGAATTGCATTAAGCCTAGTTTTATATAGTTAGATACTTGTGGTCTTCTAAAACAAATAGAACAAATGATAGAGTGTGATAAAAAACCACTCAGGTGTATTCCAATGATTTAAAAAGGATTCTTCATAGAATATGAAGCTCAGAAATCTGAGCTATCATATACCAGTCGAGGGTCAAGGCCTCACCGTTGGAATTCCATAGGGATGATGAACAAACTTTGCATCAGCAGCACTTGACTTACTGTAAAGGCACTGAAAAGGGTTTAGTTTCTCTCTTCTGTGCTCTACATGTATTGAGGCTCCGTCCCAAAGACAAATTATTTTTAAGAAAACTGAAGGCACTACAATCAAATGGTTGCCACTTCATCTAATTTATACCACTATTGAAAAGGACTCAGAATTTTAAAATATTTCAAAGTTGGTATTTCTCTTTTATTTAATTAAAAAGGTATTTTATTAAAATACTTCATACCCATATATCAAGGAGACATATATAACATAGTGGCCTTTTCCATATTTAGAAAATATTATTTAAGTATTAAATTACACTGTATTAACTAAAATACTGTGTAGTGAAATATCACAGCTATCATATCTAAATACACTGCTTTGATACATGCAGCATAATAATTCACAAATGTGCAAAAAGATTTATCATGATGGAATGCATAAGAATTTTTATTTCAGTAAACACTATCTGGCATTCACATCTTTCTCATTATACAGTGCCACAACTCTTACAGCAAAGTACTCAAACTGAAGATGCCTCATTGTAAGAGTTGTGAACATTCTCCAAAGTCTTTCAACATCTTCTGACAAACAACAGTAGAAATTTGATGTTCTGTGAGCCACTCAAATTCACTTTTCTATTTGAAGATAGCATCAGCAAAGATCATTTCACCTTAGAACATACAGAGGGCTGCAGAACAGTTCATAGGGCATAGCTTTCTTTGATTTTGCCTTTAAACAAAACTGCTTTTAATTTTGCATTATTCCCTGTTGTGTGCCATTTAAGGAGGCGACAGCTGTCTAAAACATTAGGTTGGGTTCTTTGCTGACATTAAAAACCGGTAAAAGTAGGCCTTTTTTCTTCAAAGTAAAAGGTCTGCATATATTAATTTACTGCATATATTTCATATTAGACACTATGAACAGTCTATACTTCAACTATTCTTGCCCACTGGGGGGTTATGAGCCTATATAAGCCCAAAGTGTAACAGTGCCCTTGTACCTTCTGTTAAATGCTTACTATTGAATATGTTCACCAAGTAATCTTTGCTCTGGTAAGCTTTCTGTAGCTGGACTCCTTCTTTTCCCACAGTTTAAAAATATGGAAATAAAGTACTAAGACAAAAACAGAGACTGTTTTTGCTCCATACAGAGGGAAACAGTTTTCAAAAGGCATAAAATCAGCAGAGGAAAAATGCAACTTTCAAAACTCTGATATGGTTAATCAGAAATATAAATTAGAATCTATGGAAGTATTTCAATATTCTTTTAAGTAAAATTAGAAAGATTTGAAAATCACAATGTACTTGACTGAGGTCAAACACAATTAATATTAAATTTGTAAAGAAGAAACTTCAAATATATGTGGGGTTTTGGGCTTGGGTTTGCTTTATTTTAATTGCTAGAGCTTGGCTCTGTAGGAAAACCATTAATTTTAAAAGTCAACACAAATCAGGAAACTGCATTTTTATCATCTTCATCAGTGAAAAAAAGCTCACACTTTTCATGCAATTTTAGGACCTTGAGCCATTCTTCTTAGTCAATGTAGTAACCCAGGGCACTCATTGCAAGTCTGATATACTTTCTAGCAGTTTAACTCATTTCACTCTGTTAATTCTTTACATTTTATTACATATAATTCTTGCATTATCAGTGATAGCTCATAGGTCCTATCCAAGGAGGATTTGATTCAAACTTCTCCAGAAGAAAAATGTCTGGAGAAATTCAAAGCCAACTGCTGCACAAATTATCAAAAGCCTTTTGAATTATCTAGAAATCATAGAACTATCTTATCTAGAAATCATACAAACAACATATTCCAATTTACTAGAAACTTTGGGAAAAAATGAGTTGATATGTATCCAAAATAGTAAGTTCAAATAATATATCTCTATTAAATTAATACATCTATTTTACTATAGGATGGGAAACTGAGTAATTGAACATTATGCAATTATCAATACTACAAAACAAGCCATCAGATTATTGTTCTCATTCACTGGACAATTAAATTCATTGCCATTCCTTGCTGTAAAGCAAAGCAAATGAGTACGTGAAAGTTTTTTCCCTTGGTAGAATTAAGATATGCAGTCACGTGTTCTGTTTACAGGACTCTGTGGTCAGCATATATAAAAGTAAATGAGCTGCTCAGTAAGATAAGAGTTTGCACCTATCATTTCATAACTTTTTCACACAGAAATCAGATAAGTATTTTGTAAAATGATTTTTTTTTTTTTTTCCTGCTTCATTACTGTTACCCTTTTTGGCATCAGCTATCAAAGACTTTGGCCAAACACCCAACCTAAACTGATAATTGGATGTATTTAAGTCAGTGGAATGATGATATTTTATATCAGCTAGAAATCCCTTTATAAAAATTAATCTGGCACTATGATGAAGCAGTGTTTGCCATCAGAAGAAGCAAAGTAAATAATATCAAATATACAGCTGTTCTGTTATCTAATGACAAGATCTATTTATGGCTAATTGACACAGTAACTAAGCTGACAAATTTTATTTGGCATTGTAGAAATAGCTGCATTATTCAAAATGCATTTCATAGCCTGATGGGCCCTAGGAATTTCTTCATTTTCTTGTCTTTTGATTGCTATCAGGCAAAAGAAAGATGGGATCAATTCAGCTCCATTTGATGGAACCAGTGTACCTGAGAAGTTGAAGGCTTGGGCAACTAAGTGCAAAGCTTGGTTCTGATGAAAATGTGCAATGTAGCAAATTCTTTTTCAATCAGCTCTGCCCCTTGCACTTGCTTTTGTGGTCTGCCTGATCCATTCTTCTGACTTTCTGAAACTGAATGCTCATCTATATCCTCTATGTCATTTATTTTATACTTTTCTCCTTTCATGCCATTTTGTCCTCTGCCTTCATTTAGTGGTTTCTAACTTCCATGCCCACACAACCTTCCCAATCCCCTCCCCCTTTCAAGATCCAGTATCCATGAAAATAATTTACAATCATATCACCTGACACTGAGATTTAAAAAAAAAAAAAAAAAATCCTAAATATTACAGAGCAGTCCTGGAATCTAACTCAACACTGTATTTGAAAGAAATTTACTAAAATAAATCTAAGGTTGACTGAAAAAATTGGAGTAATGCAGAACTGCAACATAGAAAATGCAGTTCTGACGTATTTACATTTGTGTTTGCAAGAATTTTATTATTAATCACTCTAAAAGAGATTTATCACCATATATGCTCAAAGAGATTAAAAAAAAGAAAGATCACAAATCTGAGCTTCTGCAAACACAAAAAGAAATAACCACACTGATGTATGAAAATTGTAAAATCTCTTTTTGGAAGACTTAAAATAGCTGGTGCAAAGTCTCCATTGTAGAATGTCAC
The DNA here is from genome assembly GCF_971803275.1 of Cyanistes caeruleus. Lineage (NCBI taxonomy): Eukaryota > Metazoa > Chordata > Aves > Passeriformes > Paridae > Cyanistes > Cyanistes caeruleus. The sequence continues at coordinate 109,258,974 of NC_141701.1, forward strand.
TCTTCTTCCAGAGGATTCAAAGAGATATTAAAATTTCTGTAAAGGTTTTTGGGTTTAAACCCAACCTTGTACAGTCAAGTTAAAGAAGCTGCATTAACACAGGATTACACTTTCTTTAGAAAATTCATGACATGAACTGTGCAATTGAAATAATCCTACTTTTTCTTTTTGAAGGTTTTCTTAGGAGAGAATTTTTTACTTCTGTTTTTAAGGAAAAGCAATTATCTGTTTACATCTTTTATTATATTCAGTGATGTTGCTAATGATTCTTTGTATTTTTTCTGAAAAGTTCTAGAGTTTTTCACAAGCACCTTTAAGTTTTTTAATCTGATTTGCTAAGAAATACACATTTGATAGCAAAGTGGGTATGTATTTTAGTGGAACACTTAGGAGTCACTTCTTTAAGAGTCAACTTCTTTTGGACATGGGGCTGCATGAATAGGTGGTTTAAAAATGGAATGCAGTACATATTTTTTTCATAAATGTACAAGGGGTTTGAGTCGAAGTATGAATAAGCAATATGGACACTGAGCTATCACAGTTTAAGTATTTTAACACAGGTTTTCTTGAAACAAGTGGATAAATAAAGTGGGCGGTTCTCTACAAAATTATGAAATGTGATGAAAATGATGCCATGTGTGATATCATACTGAAATTTTCATCCATACCACAGAATATGTAAAAGAGTTACTGACATTCAGGCTGAGCTTTTCCTCTGCAGAAGTAGAAACATAAACTGTAGAAAGTCTCTTCTTCTCACAGCCTCACCTCATGATGACATGTTATTTATGGAACTCTTTGGGTTCTGTTCTGTCTTCACTGATTTTGGGCTGATTTGGGTCTACAGAAACTACTTCTACAGGAAGAAGAAAGAAGGTCTAAAGAGTGAAGGCTGTGGATTGCCAGCCCTGTTAACAGCAGCAGCTTTGCAGAAAAGACATGGATGAGTGACTCTTACCTATGTCTGTACACAGATGCTTCAGTAATATTTGCACTACTTAAAGATGGAGAAAAACAAGAGCTGTTCAAACTATGTCTGAAGTTGTTATATTTTATCTCAGGACCTAAATCCCAGAAGAACAACTCAAATCCAAATATTATGTAATCTCACCATTCTTTATAGCTTTGTTATACAAAACAAAGCTATATATTTTTGTCACCCAGTAAAGATGTGTCAGCAAACATCTCAACTACATTTAAGATTTTGCTACCTTCCTAGAATCTTCCAAATTTATTCCATATTTCAACTGTCTTTAATATGTATTATTTTAAAATGCTTACCTAAAGGATTATAACAAAGTTAAGCAAGAGGGACTGAAGAAAAATATTAACTCTGCAAAAAAAAATAATTTCTTTCATCAATGCAAAAATGGTATTTACAACAGACATTAGTGAAGATTTAAAATGCAAGGTTCCACAGTCTGAGTAAATTATAATGTCTTCTAAGATACAAAAATTAAGAATAGAATAATCTGTTCAGAGGTGTTATGGGTCTAGGAAAGAATCATGTAATAAGAAAAATAATTCTTTAGGGCACTCAACTTCTTTCACCTTTAGTTTCTCCTTTACATTTTTAGCAAAATTCCTACTCTGTTCTGTCAATACTACTGTTTACTCATCATTCCTACAATCTAGCCTAAGTGATTTGAAGGAAAACAGCAACAATAATATTTCTCATTTTCTACATTTTCTAACAAGCACTAAGATTCTTTAAAATAAATAATTATGGCTGCACATTAGACACTGGTATTTAGGCTCCATTTTTACATTGGTTCAAACAGAATTTAAGACAAATTCAACATTGTTCTAAGAAATCTGATGAAAAAGTAAATTAGATTTCTAAGTCACCTAGAGTACTTTTTAATATTTTATCTGGTATTTAATTAAAATATCATAACGTAGATAGAAAACAAGGCTCTGCTTCATTATGCTATGGTCTGGAGTGTGTCTCTAAATGAATCAGCTCCAAGCTGTAATAGGAAAACATGTTTCTGAGAGCAGCAAGCACACAGCTGTTTAACCATATGGAAGTGTAGCTCCTTGAAGCTCTGTTAATATCCACTTCTCACCTTCCCACTTACATCAATACATGTTGCTCTGGGGCAGGCTCCTACTTCCACCTTTGCTCCCCTGCAGCCTCCTGCTGTTCCCATCCTTTTGTCCTACTCCAATACCTCAGCTGTTCCGAGAGCTCCTGCAGGTCACCCAGCCACATGACCTTGAACACTGACAAGCACCCTACCAAATACACCCAATCTTGCACAGCTTGTTTTAGATTAACTTTAGATGTCTCAGGTAACTAAATATACATGCATCACTTACTGGAAAAATCAGTCAAACAGTTTTCATGTTCTTTCTATGTAGCTGGAACCCTGCAAAGGAACAATATCAGTTAGCAGGGGATATATGCTGTTTCTTTCAGTCACTCTGAACAGGTTTATACAATAATATAATATGATCCTCTTAGTTTTTAAGTTTTCTACAGCAAAGCTTTACAAGAAGACATACAGGAACTAATGTACAGAAATCTATGCTTTAAAAACTGAATCATAAATTATGCATGTGACAACTAATGAGGAGCAAATATATAAAAGGAGATAATCAGCTAGATTAATATCAGAAGAACGAACATGCATAGATCAATTGTCCTTAACTGATAAACTTACTGATAGGTTTCAAGTTGACAAAGAATTTTTTTAGCACACGGAAAGACTGATTACTTGCTTAGTTGAATTTGTCACAGATTCAAGTTAATTCCTCATTAATTAGCACAGAACTCAGGAACTTTTTAGCACTGATCTGATTGCTTACTATACTTGTTTTTCAACTATTCATTTTAAATAACTGAAAAAAGAAGACTCCAATTCTTCTCCAATTACAACATGCTATAAGAGAATAAGATACTCATACATTCAGCAAAATTTCCCTACAGTGTGACTAAGTAAAGAGGTATCTTCTTGAACGTCATGAAAATTCATGACTGCATTGAAATACAAAATCAGAACCCACTACCAAACACAGTCTCTACCCAACCATCATCGAAGAAAACACATGCTCAACTCTGTTGCTCATTCCCTGTGGGCTTCAGGCACTGCAACCCATCTGTGCTCTGAACATTTTTCTGTGAGCTGCGTTCTTAGGCTGGTATTCTGCTTTCACACCCTTCTGAAAGTGCCTGGTGCCCAAGGAGACACTTCATATGGAACATGTATTTGCCTGTGCTCAGAAAAACAAACCATAACCACTTAAATACCATTCTATGTTTCAGGCTAACCAAAGGCACACACTGGCCTTTGAAAATATGTATCCAAACACTGCAATATCATCTCCAGTGTAGGTCCTGGTCAATGGCAAGTTGAATGCGAGTCAGCAGTGCTCTGGAAGTCAGGAGGACCAAGCGTCTCCTGGGGTGCATCAGGCACAGCATCACCAGCCAGGCAAGGGAGGGGATTGTCCCGCTCTGCTCTGCCCTGGGGCAGCCTCACCTCACCAGTGCTGGGGGCAGTTTTGGCAGCCACAATGTAAAGAAGATATTTAACTATTAGAGAGGGTCCAGAGGAGGGCAACAAGGATGGTGAAGGGCCCTGAGGGGAAGCCTGGTGAGAAGTGGCTGAGGTCACTTGGTCTGTTCAGCCTGGAGGAGACTGAAGAGAGACCTCACTGCAGTTACAACTTCCTTGTGTGGGGAAGAGGAGGGGCAGACACTGATTTGTCTGTTGACCAGTGACAGGATCCAAGGGAATGGCCTGAAGCTGAGTCAGAGGTGGTTTAGATTGGACATTAGAAAAAGCTTTTTCACCCAGAGGGTGGTCAGGCACTGAACAGGCTCCCCAGGGAAGTAGTTACAGCACCAAGCCTGACAGAGTTCAAGAAGCATTTGGACAATCCTCTCAGGCACTATTCTAAGTGCCTGAGACAGTGCCTTAATAGCCTAAGGTGTGACTTTTAGGAATGGTTCTGGGCAGAGCCAGGACTTGGACTCAGTGATTCTTGTGGTTTCCTTCTAACTCAGCATATTCTGTAATTCTGTGACATTACTCTATGTTAATACTATGCCCTAAACTGCAACAAGAAGAGAACAGAGACATTGCCTTATTTCCATAGCATATTCTGCAGGGAAAGGACCCTGGAATGCAATTCCAAAAAGGCATTGTCACATTGCACAGCAAAAGGAATTTGGAGACATTTGGTTCTGAAACCAAGCACATGAGTTTTCTATTTACTAGATATGAATGTCCCACCTCAAGACTCCTGATTCCCTGAGGAAGCACTGCCACAATACTTCAAAGCAAAAGTACTTCACTTGTGCCCAGTTAATGTCCAAGCTATTCAAGTGTTGTGGGGGAAAAGCTCATTGCTACCTAAATTCCTGACACAAGATGGCCCTTAACCCAAAAATTACAGTTATTTTCTTCCATCACCTGTGTAGCAGGAAGAAGGCTGCCCTTGCTCTCAATTTCTTTTCCATGCAGATTAATTTTCAAAGAAATCTCTGAATGTTTCAAGCAGCCTTGGGCATTTTTTAGCAGGTACATGAAAATGAAGTGACAGGCTTTAGGGAGGATGGGGAAATAAAGTAGTATTTTGAATGTTTCCTTTACTGTTAGCAATCAGTACTGTTTATTCTAACGTATCCTCTAATCTAAAGGCATGTCAATGGAAAGGCTTCACCAGAGACTGCAACAAATTGTTTACTCAATAAAGGTCATTCAATTGGTGCTGTTCATCATTTAGTTCCATTGTGAACATAAGCTCAGCTCTGACATTTAACAGTTTAAAGCTAGGTAGGGTTACTGTTTTCAAGACTAGTCTCATTGCCAGACAGAATTTTAAAATTGTTTTGAAGATGTAGTGGGAAATATTTCTTCTGATTCAAAGGCAGTATGTTTTTTACAGCTCTGAGCTATGTATTTAATGGCTTTATTTACCTTGCTTGAGAATAAAGTGATATTTTGTTGTTTATAAATACATTTGAAAATACATTTTACAGCTTGGTTTCCCTTTCAATTCATTATGGTCTTTAAAGGTCTTTAAAAGGACCTTAAAAGGTCTTCAAAACATGTAGAAAAAGTCTGCTTTGTTTGTTCTTAGAAACTGCCCTGGGGAGTCAGGTCTCTCTTCTCATTACTGTTTGCTTTCTTTGTGCAGAGCAGAAACTGTCAAAAAGAAGTTTAGCCCTCGTGACTGCAAAGACATTTTTCTAATGCACTTGAGATACCAGCAGGTATTAGATTGTACCTCACACCAAGTACTTTGCCTTGTCTTTTCTCCATGATTTGAAACACCTATGCTCTACTTCCTACCACAGAGATATTGATGAGAGACTGCAGTCTTCCAGTTGCCAGAACATACTTTCATCTACATTGACCCCAAACCAAAAAGATACCTCTCATATTTTTCCCCTTCCCTAATCATATGTTGTTTTGAAGGTTTTTTTGTTGTTATTTTTTTCTTTAAAGAGATAGAAGACTAAATTAGGATCTGAGGGGATGAAGTTAGACTTGTGGTGCAGAGCAATACCTAAAAGAGTGAAATGTCTGACTGTTGCATCACTTGTACTTGAATATCAGGAGTGAAGAGCCCCTGCTAGTGTCTGTCTGGTTGTCTGACTATTCCTTTGGCATGTACTGAAAGATGGTGAAAGGTGACATGGGAATGAAGACTGGAAGGGAGAAAAAAATAAATTTGTAAAGGACAACTGGGAAAATAACTTATCAGAAATGAAGTAATAATTATGTGGCATGTCCTTTATTTTGAAGTTTTCAAGTCATAAGCTGTAACTTAATTGAATGTATATCTGACCCCAAAATCCTTCTTTATTTGAGTCACATTTTTAAAATTACATAAGTTTAAAAGAGTATTTGCAGCTCCAGTGTTCTCCAGCCACTCCTATTATGCAATGGTTATCTAATTTTTCTGTATGCAAGTCAGGTATAGCCTCAGGATATTCAGAATCTGCTACAGTTATAAAAAGAGAAACATAATTTGGTTTCAATACATGTCTCATATAGAGAATTTAAACACAATAGAAAATGAAGTACTAAAAAGAACTGCTACCCTATTAGAATGAGAAAGTTTTAAGAAACTACATAAACTGAGTCAAAAATATGCCACAAAATGGTTTAGAGATAAAATTCTACATCATGCTGTTGCCCATTTCAGCTCATAAATATAGAACTTACGTAGCACACAAGTAACTACATTCTCTGTCTATTAACATGAACTCCATGGAAAATATGCAACATTCTTCATCCCATTTATCAGTACACATAACAAAATATAACAGCACCCCTGTAATAAGCAGTTCAAGCTACATAATTAAAACTGGGGGATCAATGGAAAACTAAAGGAACTTAGTATTTAATTTTCAGCTAGATGAAAAGGACTGCCTCTGGAAGTTCAGAGCATATAATCCTTTGATGAGATCCATTCAGATCTGAAATCAGAGTTTCAAATGCACTAAGAACTTCTGGGAAGCTTTCTAGTATTTATTTTCTTGAAGATGGGATTCAACATCCCACATGCCACACCTCTGCTGGCACTTCAACCCTAGCCTAACAATGCAGGGATTTCTGAAGAAACTTCTCACAGGATTTCAACAAAAATTCTTCTGCATTTGATCAAGTCTATAAAAAAAAAACCAACTCTATGGCTGTCCTTATGACTAAAAACAAAATAGCTTGTGCTTGAAGATAAAGTTGACACCAACTGCAAGAAAAAAAATCAGGAAGGAATTAGCCCCTTGGATTTCAAAGTAAATGATGGCATGATTACAGATTAGGCATGATTAAGGACACTGCTAAATTGGTACCTTAGTGAACTGCAACCATTTGCATCACTGAATAAAGACTATTCTAGAAAGAGAGTTAAATATGACATCTTCTAGCACTGTCACACTAAATTTTAAGCCTCTTGCCCTGACAGTGCACTCTGTGGCTTTAAATGTCTGACTTATCTAGAGACTACAAGGGCAGAGTCACACTTGACCACAGACAGATACAGAATGACAGAGACAATAGCTACCTAAAGGAATGATGAAGAATGACTACATCATATATGGTTTATACTTGATCACTCTTGGAATCTCTGGTACTTCCCAGAATCTGGCATCTAAAATGAAGTAAGAGTTCACGTCATCCTCACCTGGGTATAGCTCAGTACATCTGGAGACAGAATATATTTTTTTAGCTTGCTGGAAGAGAAGAGAAATCCTATTCACTGATTTAGATAATCCTGATTCCTATAGTTCATTATGGTCCCATAAAACATGCATTCTCTGCTGTATGACATACTAGTTCTCTCCAGACAGCTGCAGAAAGTCTGATCCCAGTCCTGCCTATAGCCCCCTGGTCAAGTCAACATTCTGGGAAACAGAAAATGCAGAATTTAATTGCTCCAGTCTAAAAAAGCACTCACTAAAAAACTCACTCAGATACCAAACTTTCATATTGGTAGTGCCATTTCCATGTGTTTTCAAAGAAAATTTTCTTCAGATTTACGATGTGTAATGTGTATCCACACAGGATAAATTATTGGGACACTCAGCCCTGCCAAGAAGGCAGATGTTCTAGGGATGAACAATGCAGCATGAAAGTACTTGAGAAATTTCACTTGGGTCCTATTGAATTTCACATTCCCACTAACATAAGATTTTGTAAAGAACACTTGTTAAGTGATCCTCAAAATTATTAGGTGCAAGTTTCAGCATATTTCTCTATATTCATCCCTTGCTATGCACCATCGTTGTTTTCTGGCTCTAGGCTGAAGCAATAAAGAGCATGGCAACAGTGATTGCTTGTCACTGCTGTGTCTCTGTTTTGCTGATTGTTTGGATATTTTCTTCACTTTCTCCCCACTTTTCTGGTGAGCAAGATTAGTTGTTCCTCAGGCTTGTGATCATATACATTAATCCAACTGGCCTGGAATGAAATGACCATGAGACTGCAAAATCTGATATGTCCTTCTCAGTTCAGTGATGATTCAGTGATGATAAAATAGATGTTCAGGAGCTCTTCTTGCTATGATTATAACTCACTGTATAATTTTCAGTTAAAACTCAATTCAGATTTATGACAAATTAAGGTCACTTCAAAGAGGCTTTTGAACCCTTAATGGAGAAATATCACCAAGTGACTTACCATAAAGATTAAATAAGTTTTTTCTGTCTGACATGTTAAAGCCACAAAGGTGAAAAGTTTGATTTTGGTTATGAATTGCACTGCTCTGAATGCATTTCCTACAGCTTATGTTGAAACCTTTAATGAGTCCTTGCATTAGAAGTTACAGAATAAATATGATTAAAGTAATGGGTGTAGAGGCAGAAGATTCCTTTTCAGTGTGTTCAGTCTATATTTCCATTCTAAATAACAGACTGTAAGAATCTTTCTACATAAGGGTATCTCATTTATTCATCAAAAAATCAGAACAACTATGAGTTATTTAAGATTTCAAAGAAAAGTTCTAGTATGGCTGAAATCAATACAAAACTATATATGAATTAAATGGAAACAGCATACAGCTCTCAAAGCTAATTAGTACTGTACTTTTCAAATAACATCATCTATAACTGATAGACAAAGCACTACATTAAAACTTCAGCTTTTATTTGTCTGCCTCCTCCATATTTTCTCTTTAAATATCTTCCAAAACTGACCCAACCTTTAAGAAAATTGATTATACCTAGAAGAATATAACTTCTGAACTAAGGCTTTCTAAACTCTTGTGTAAGCAATTTCTCTCCTTTTCTCTCACCTCCTCACACAATGTCCTTTTCCTGAGATCTTGCTGTCCTCTAGTGGCAAAGGGCTATGACATGTAAAGTCGTCGAAGCATTTGAAAGCAGATGTCCTCTTCTTCATTATGATTTTCATCATCTCTGCTCCAGGTAACTTTCAAGAGTGGCAGCAAATGGATTCGTGAAAGAAGCTGATGATTTCAACTTGCCAGACCATAGCAAAGTTACTGAGTGAAACATAGCAAGTTCAGTAGGTATTTGAACTTAGAACTATGCCCCAAGGTTGCATTTGTTAAGCAGTCTACAATTAACCACAGGTATATTTAATTAATTATTTTTTATCTTGAAAAGAAAAAGCAGATGTATTAGAGACCCTCATAAGCATGCCTATTGAAATAAATTATCTTAAGACTTTAGATGGGATTTTCAGTACATTTCCTCAGACTTCAATTGTACAGTCCTACTTCTAAAAAAGTTTATGACAAAGTCTTGCTTATGAATGTTAACTTCTAACTAGTTGAGCTAATGATGAACTGTGGTCAATTTTGTAATTACCCTGTGTCTTATACTCACAACACCTCAAATGACTCAAATCCCAGTTATGCAATTTCATGCTGGGTCACAGAAAGACTGCAAGGTGTAAGCCATTCATAACGATGGATGTAGCCACAGCCATGCTGTGACACATGAAAAGGGGAGAAGACATCTACCTCTCCACCATCCAGCAACCATCACCTCAGCTTCACATGGCTCCAGAACCCTACATACCAGCCAGCGTGTCTGGTGAATCATGGAACTGCAGATGCTTACCATGAAGGTCTCCAAGGAGAACTGAGGCAGATGTCCAGATATCTTTCATGCAGATGAACAAAATGCAGATATCACAACAGGGAAAAAAAACAACAAAGCAATCATAAGATTTGGCAGTTTAAAGCTTTTATGGAACAGCTAGTGTACCAGATTCAAAACAGATTTTTCTCAATTGAAAATCATCAGGTCTCATTATATAAAACAAAGAAGATAAGTAGAAGGTAAGTAGATCAGCCATTTGGCTTATTCAAACTAGCACTCTGTGCTCAATGTACAGTACTGGGGAAAGAAAACAAGTAAATAAAGAACAGCCCAATAGCAAATCTCCTTTTAGACCTTATATCATAAAACCATAGACTCATGAAAATGTTTGGGTTGGAAGGACCTGAAAAATTATCTAGTTCCAACTCCCCTCCCATGGGCAGGGACACCTTCCATTAGATCTGGTTGCTCAAAGCTGCATCTAACTTGGCCTTGAACACTGCCAGGGATGGGCCATCCACAACCTCTCTGGGCAATCTGTTCCAGTGCCTCACCACCCTCACAGTAAAGAACTTCTTTGTAGTATGTAATCTAAATATACCCTCTTTCAGTTTAAAGTTATTACCCCTTGTGCTATCACTCCATGCCCTGGTAAAAAGTCTGTACAATCCAGCAAATCTAAAAGCAATCTTTTAAGAATTACATTCTATATATTTTATATCTATGTCCTCACTAGAATTACCTTATCATGTTCCATCAGACACAGACATTTTTTGAATAATGAATGAGATAATAAAGTCTTTTCAACTCCCTTCAGTGTAGGCAAAAACAATTTAATACCGATTTGTGAAGGATTTTTATTTATGCCTGTAATATACAGCCTTAAAAGTCACTCCAATTTCTGAGCTAACAGAAAGGATGTTGTGCAGAAGTTTGGTCACTTGTCTTTCATTTAAAGCACGTTCTGTTTTCAGGTCATTATCATCATTCATTCTAAACAAAAGAATGCAACTCTAAAGCAACTCTCATTTTTACTATTACTCAATCTGTGGCAATTTATCATCTTCAGCCTTCCTAAGCTTCCCCTTACTTGCCATATCTTGGCCTCGTACACTAAATTTTACTGGAATGCATGGGTATCAGATACTTTATTTTATAAAATGAACATCTGCTAACTTGGAGCTGAGCTTAATAATACATGTGAAAAACCAAACCTTCTTGCAAAGGTCTAATTCCTGCAGTTGTACTTTTCTCTATGGGACAGATCCTTAGATCCATAGAACTTGTTTGTCAACAGTCACCAACAACTCCTAAAATGAAATGAAGTCAGGGGTAAGAAAATTCAACAATAGATGTATTGTTGATGTAGTAATATATATAGTAATAAGAGCTGGCTGAGGTTAACCCTGCGCATTTCACTCCTGGGATGTTTTAATTAACTGTATAAATTATGTAAATAATAAAAATGGTAAATAAGAAGCTGCTCAACTATCCCAAATATCTTCACTGACCAGTGAAGAACTTTATAACACAATACACCCAACATCAATACCCTCAAAGGACTAAGGATTGGGCTGCTCCAATTGACACTTTAAAAAGTAGCATAATATGAAGAAAAATTTTTAAATAACTTGATAAGGTGTTTTCTCCAGCAAATGATTTTGTGGATCCATTCATTTCTGAAAGCTAAGACATCTCATCTTCAGATACTGTTTCAAATATTTGTGCAATGAACAGCTGGATTGCTTTCTGAATTGTCCTAATCAGTGATTTAAAACAAACTTTGTTAACTTACAAATTATATTTTGAGGTAAACTATTCTAATCTCTAAACATCAGGAAAATCAATCCATAAAGCAATAGGGAAGCAGTTTAAATTTCTGTTTAGAAAGGGTTGTGTTAATATGGTCTTTATTATCCATAAAAATTCCATAATGCACCCAGGGGCAGCATTAGAGAAACAGCATTTACAGTTCTTCCAATCTATTTGTTAATGTCAAGTGGATTATTAGAAGGAATGCAAGAGCTCTCACAATACTACACTTTTTATTCCAGGCTTAAAGCTTAGAGATTTTGATATTCAAAAACCCAGAATATGAAAATAATTCAGTTCAAACACCAGCATGAATGTATTTTTAATTGTTCCCGGAGCTCAGACAGCAGTGAAGTGGACAAACTGCCTGATACCAACACACAAATGAAATCAAGAGCTTTGCTTTGTTACAGAACTTGCTGAATCACCAAATACTGTGCAAGCTATGTTACTGCCAGTATTAGAGGAAACATAGCAGCACTCTTCCCTTAATTGTCACAAATTCTGTATCAGTCTTTTTCAGTGAAGCAGGGTTTAAGTAGAATACATCACCAATGTCATTTATCAATAAATTATATTCAGATAAGGAATTGTTTTTTCCTCATTAAAACAATGAGGTAAAATTAGGGTGGGGAAAGAAAGTACATATTCTCCAAACAAAGTTTTTACTCAGGGAAATATAGGAACATTTTTTATTCTATTTCTACTACTGTACAAAAAAAAAAGTAGTTTCCCCTTTCAGTAGATTTTGAAACTCAGGATTATCTCATTGGAAAGACATTTCTAAGGTTATTTTTTTTTCCTCATTGTTAAGAGGAAATGGTTGCCTTGGTCATGGCTAACAAACCTGGCACATACATGAGGCAAAATCTGTTTTGAAGTGATGACATTTTTGTCATTCATGACAAAGGTAGGACAGATTCTGAGGTTTGGGAACAAATGGATGTTCTCCTCTGCCATGGGGATGTTACACTGAATTCCCTATGACAGGTGAAGGAACCAAACAGGATTTTTTTGGGAGACAGAGAAGGAAATGTCATTAGGATAATTTAAGGAGCTGCTATCATTATTCTTGACAGGGAATCTTCAAACAGGGAATTCACAAGTTTCGTATGAGGCGCACAAGGCGCAAGCACTGACCTGGGGCACGACAGGGCACCATTGCCCAGCGCTCGCTTCTTGGCGGTGCCACTACCAGCTTTTATGTTCTTCTTCGTGGGCAGTGCCAGCTGGTCTCACAGGTCACAGATTCCTACCGGTGAGGGGTAATTTCCCCTCCAAGGTCTCCTCAACACCAAAGCTGGTGACATAACCTGCGTGTCCCTCTTTGGCCAGGGAGAACAGTGCGAGGTAATCGCGTAGACCTGCCCGGGATGTGGCGCAACCTGAGGGATCCGGGGCAGGTGACAGAGAGAACAGAAATGGACACTTGAGGAGAAATAGACGCGGTGAAGAGAAAATGGAAACTCTTTTTTTTCTTCTTCTTTTTGCTGGAGCATCCCCGAAGAAGCTGAGATGGTGGCAGCGGGAACGGGGAAGTTTGCTGTGACCTCACATTAACTCGTTTTTAGCAGCACAACCCAAAAAACGCCGTCACGTTTAGCTGAGGGCAGCAGATTCCCGCCGCCAGCCCCTCCGGCTCTCCCTCTCCGCTATTCCCCAGCCTCTGGCGGCGCTCCCCCTACCGGGCTGCTCCAGCAGCGTCCCGAGCAGGGAGCCGCCGCGGGACGGGGCGGGAGCGGCGGAGAGAGGGAGGGAGGGAGAGAGTCGGCCCGGGGGCAGCTTCCTCCCGCTCTCCCTTCCTCGTCCGGTGGCCGCAAGGAGCGGACCATGGCCCGCAGCCGCCGCCGGGAAGGCTCCGCTCCGGGCACGGCCCCGCCGCCAGGTCCCGCCGTGGTCACCGGGCCCTGGGCTCGGGGTTAGAGCCTCGCCCGGGGCGGACGCGGGGCCATGGGCACGGCGTCGTCGCTGGTGAGCCCGGCGGGCGCGGTCGGGGAGGTGATCGAGGACACGTACGGCGGCGGCGGCGGCGAGGCCTGCGAGATCCCGGTGGAGGTGAAGCCCAAGGCGCGGCTGCTGCGGGGCTCCCTGCGGCGCGTCGGCGGCTCCCGGCCCGGCGGCCTCATCGGGGCCAGCTTCAAGTCGACGGCCTCGGTGCAGGAGCTGGAGTGCGTGGCCGAGTACGAGCGCCTGAGGAAGGAGTACGAGATCTTCCGCGTCAGCAAGAACAACGAGGTGGCCTCCATGGTGAAGAAGGAGGCCAAGCTGGACAGGGAGAACAAGCGGCTGCGCGCCGAGCTGCAGGTAGAGCCCGCTGCCCCGCGGGTGAGGGCACTGAGCAGCAAAGCTGAGGCTGCCTCGTCCCGCTTCTGGGGAAAGCTGTGGCAGGGAGGTGACGGGTGCGAGGGAAGGCAAGGTGCTGGGCAAGGTGCTGGGGAAATGGTGCCCCGCTGCTCTCCTGCTGAGCCATGGGGATGCTGTCAAAGTGCGGGATGGGGACCGCACCCTGCGCTGCTCTGGCGACCGATGACAGGGAATAGCCTGAAGCTGTGCCAGGGGAGGCTTAGGCAGGATATTAGAAAAAGCTTCCAGACCCAGAGGGTCTGGGACACTGGAATAAGCACCCCGGGGAAGTGGTCTCAGCAGAAGGCTCGCAGAGTCCAAGAAGTGTTTCGACAATGACATGGTGTGACTATTGGAGTGTCCTGTGCAGGGCCGGAGTTGGACTCGATGGCCCTTGTGGTTGCCTTCCAACTCAGAATATTCTCTGATTCTGGTCGCCCTACAGTAAGGAGAGATGTAGGGTGCTGAGATAATACTGTTGTCAGGCCTGAAAAGTAATCTAAAACCTCTTACCGTCAACAAAACTCTGAAAAAAATTAAATATGAAATGTTTCCAGGCACTTCAGAAAACATACCAGAAAATACTGAGAGAGAAAGAAAGTGCATTAGAAGCTAAATACCAAGCCATGGAGAGAGCTGCTACTTTTGAACATGATCGAGACAAGGTCAAAAGGCAATTCAAGGTACGGTTTGACTTTCTATTCATCGGAAAATGACCAAAAGAGATGGATGTCACTTGTTCACATTCCGTAAATGAACCTTTCTCCAATAGCTTTCATGAGGGCCTGTCCTTAAAGACACCTTAGAGTGTCATAGCTGTAGCTGCCTATTTCCATTAAAATAATCCTACTGAAACCTCTCTGTAAGACTAACATGAAAAAAATATGAAATAACTTTATTAATATTAAAAAGAGAATATAAGGTGATATATCATCAGCTAAATTCCTGCATTGAATTTGAACACAGGAGTATATTCATATTGGAAAGTGACAAGCAAACATGAGCTGAAAATTGACACATGCTTAAGGAATGTATAAACACAGAGTTCTATTATTTCTGAATAAATTTTATATATTGCATTGTAAGGTGTAACACTTCTAGCTTACATTTTTTGAAAAGTGTGTATTGGTGCATCTCTTTTGACTTCAAAAATACGATAGTAAGTTAAAGACGGTTTTGCAGTCTATGGAGGGATGACTTGAAAGGCCAGGCATGTTTCTGCTTTTCCTTTGCTGCAGATGATACTTTTGCCACCCAAAACAGGGAAGTAGGTTCTAGTTTTTCACTATTTTCAAGATTCTTCATGTCCTTAATTTTAGTTGTCTGTAGTTACATGTAGTTTGTGTTTAGAAGATATATAAAAAGAAGATTATTTCTGACCTTATTTGAGAAATGAGACATGAAGACTATTTCATTTCTTTGAATTTAAAACTAGATTAGTGGTTTTTTTCCCACATGATGATAGTAAGTTACAAACAGGACAGCTAGAGATGCTTGATCAATTTCTGTCATAGAAAATTTACATTCCTGCAACAATAAAATGTAAATACAAGACTATATGTAATTGTAAAGATATACATGGAAGAATCTAAGGAAACCTTTGAAAAAATTGTTACATATAGCAATTTTAGAAGACAATAAAGTTTAAAGAGTAAAAAGAGTTGTTTTAATTTTTAAGAAAAATACTAATGCAGGCTTCTTTCAGAACGATATGCTAAAGTTTATAATGGTAAAATTTTAAAAATAGATATTTTTTAACAATGGTGTCCTGCTCATTTCTGATTCACAGTGGCTTCAGGTTCATATTTTCATGTCTTTGCCTGGTAAATGAATGCTAGAAGCTTACTTTTTAAATTGAAAGTAGATAACATGAGCTCAGGAACAGATACTGAATTTTAAAAGATTTTTTTTTTCTCCTTCCTGCTGATAGATTTTTAGAGAAACTAAAGAAAATGAGATTCAAGACTTACTGAGGGCCAAACGAGAGCTCGAAGCAAAACTCCAAAGACTCCAGGCCCAGGGAATCCAAGTGTTTGATCCTGAAGAGTCTGATTCTGATGATAACTGTACAGATGTTACAGGTGAGAATTTCATCCCCAACGCTTTGTGCTGGAACATGACTAAAGTCTCCAAATAATAAAGCAGAAGAAAGATAGTTATGTTGTTTTGAAAAAAAAAAAAAAAAGTTTTATTAATCCAGATGAAAAGCAATTTAAAGTAGTTTGAAGGGTAAAAGCAACCAACCTTGCAAACTTGGTTTAGATTGTGGGAACTTCACATTTCTGGTGTTACAAATGGATAAATGAAGACACAGAGTACTGTCTAGACACAGTTATTTGAACACTTTTTAAAAATTTTTCATTAACTATTCTGAGCTTTCTAGTCTTTTCTGAGTTTTCTTATTGTCGATCTAAGAGATGATGCTCCAGTGTATCCAAAAATCACATCTGAAACATGAGGAAGTTTTAGATAGACACTTTGGATGGTGACATATGCCAGTGTCAGCTGCTGTGTGTTCCAGAACAGCAGAGTTAGATCTTTAACAAAGAAGAAGTAGGTACAAAACCTTGTATATGCTGTATGGTGAATTTAATAACATGGAAAGGGTTCAGATAAGTATGTGAGCTATCTATGTAATAGCAAATATTAGGAAATATCCTCAGCCTTTGGTGTCATGGATTCTCATTAACTTTGGACAACTGTTTAGAAAACTGCTGAAGGAGGAAGAATTATGTTCAGTGGCATGTGGCTGTAGGTTTCAGCTGGAGTATTTAGGACTGATAATTACCTTGTGAAGTGACAATGAAGAGTGAAGAGGGTTTTTTTGGTTTTTTTTCCAATTCTTAGCTACTGGGGCACAATCTGAATACTGGAATGGAGGAGTGCTGGGAAGTGAGCCATCCATGGGTAGTATGATGCAACTTCAGCAGTCTTTCAGAGGGCCTGAATTTGCTCATAGCTCTATAGATGTCGAGGGACCATTTGCAAACATAAACAGAGGTAAGTAATGGCAATTTATTTTGCTGGGATTGTAGGTGTCTATGGAATTTTTCCAACTATGCTTAAGTAACCGTTCCTTCTTAGATCCTTTTCTGTCCACTCTTGGGTAATTTAGCTAAAGGGTTTTTTGGAATTCTTTGTAAAAATAAACAGAAATGTAGCTAAATTATGGTCAATATATGTGGTGACTGTGGTATGTGCAGCAGTGATCTTAGCAAACAGCAGTTACCAGTGCTTTGTTGTATGTTCCTTATGTTGACAATGGAAGATAGTGGCTTCTTCTTTCAATATCTGCTGGTGTTCTTTTTTTCCATTTGTATTCAGATTCCCTACTTCCTGAATATGAGCATCATATTTGTATTAGAATAAATTATACCTCTGTTTTATTCATTGATTTTGCATGGGTTTTGACTCTGCCTAGGGGGCCACTTATGGAAATCTGATTGCAAGACCAGGATGTACGTGTTGTTATGTAAATCAGTGCTTGATTTTTTCTTGTCAATAATTACTGCTTTTGAACTTTGTTTCCCAAGTGGCCTCTTATAAATTGGCTTCTGATACTCTGGTTTCCTTCACTGTTGTCCTGGCTCTGGAACCTCTCCTGCATATAGCTGAGTTTTCTGTCAGTTTCTCCCTTTTCAGTTCAATCCTTCAGGCTCTGTCTAATTTAGAAGTCTGTGCCTGCAAAGTGGGAGGGGTGGGTCATCCCTGTGATGGCCCCAGCTTCATATACTAAGCCTTTAATCAACCTATGTGGTCCTGAGAAGAGAACCTATTTCTATCTTGAAAGAATGACCATCCACAAGAAGTCTAAGAAAGTTTTAAAACTTAAAAGTCTCTGCTTCTGTAGGGAATAAACATACAATGCTACAGAAAGCAAAGGAATTTTTCTTCAGAAGTGGAAGTTCCCACAGTGTTTTGCTGTGTTTTTTATTCATATAGTCTAATTGAAATACATGTAGATCTGAAGGAAAAAAAAAGTGTTTGGTTATGAATGAATATATTACTCCTATATATTATTACTTATTTTACAACTGTCAGCTTGATTTCGTGGAAACATTTCATCAATCCTTTTTAAAGGAAATATCATTGTGGTGATAACATAAATATATTTAACACTTTTATTTTGCCACATTATCAAATTGTGTGACATTATCAAATGGTATGAGTTCTTAAAATTTGTAAAATTTAAATAATCAAGTAAAAACACTACTACTATTTTGAATAAAATGTAGTATTCATGATGTTAAGAGGTTATGACTTACCTCTTATGCAGTGTAATGACATGTGAAGATCTCTAAGACTTCATTGTGGGTTTTTTTTCCATTGGCAGATGATTGGGATGCTGCTGTTGCCAGTTTATTGCAAGTTACTCCTCTGTTTTCCCACTCTCTGTGGAGTAACACAGTAAGATGTTATATTATCAGTACTGATGAGACTCAGCCAGAAGTGACTATATTCATTAGAGTGAGTACCTCATAAACCTATGCTCACTTGTATGCTATCTTGTTTGAATGTGATGCTGGTTCAGAAGTTTGTCTAATACTTCTTAGTATGTAAAGACTACATGTACTAACATGTAGTCTGATTTCAGTGAAATCAGTGAAAGTATTGTCAAGGGCTTCAGGGGAGCACACTGCTTAGAGAAAAGAAACAGATTTGTTTGGTAGGTCCTTAGTGCTACGCATGTTTAGTAATAAAGCACTGTTGCTCACATTTGCTTTCAGAACTACTCTCCAAAACTTCAGAGAGTCTGTGAAACAATGGGGTACTTCTTTCAAGTTGTTAATTTTCCAACAGAGAATGAAAGGCCCCTTCAGGATGTAAGAAGATGGGAAATTGAAAAAAGTTCATTAGTCATTTTGCTCCTGCATTTAACTTTGCCAAGGTGAGTATTTTCCAGGCTGGTGAAACAAATGGCAGCTGGTAATTTATGCAGAAGGCATAGCTTATTAAAATGTATGGGATGCTTTGCTCAGTATGTTTCCTAAGCTAGTAACTTCAGAGTGATACTCCTTCAAACTTTAGGTTTGCTAGAGCAGACACTTAAAAGAATATATCAGCTTTGTACCATTTTCTTTTTCTTGTAGCTACAAATTCTCTTAAAATACAGCCTGAACGGTATCTTAATAACATGCAGAAATGTTCTGTTTTTCAAGAGCAGCTCTCTGTTGTTCATGTGGCTGTGTCTTAGGAATTCAAGATGGCTGATGTGCATGTTCTCAGTGTTTTTCATTTGCTTATCTAGCCTTACACCTGTCTGTAGTATTTGGGATTTATTCTATCGCATGTTAGCTCCTGGTTTTGGCTGTCTTTCAGACTAATTTCATGGCTCTCCCGTGTGTTACCTTATGCTAGCTTTTGACAGTTTAGATTTACTGAAGTCATGATGTTTCATAACAAATAGTGATGGAATGTGGTCTGTTTGTTCAGTGAGTAATTTCTTAACCTTCTAGAAGAAGCATGATTCACTAAAGAAAATACACCAAAGGAGAGATACTTTTTGAATTGTGTTGGGAATGTTACTGTTACGCCTTATATGCTGTTGCCAATAACCCAGTTTTACATATTTGGAGCACAAATATGTAAGAACAAAATATGCAGGGGAAAAAGAACCCATAAATATTAATTTCGAGAATTTTTCTTAGAAAAACTCTAATGAAAATTGTAGTGCTTGTGTAAAGATGGTAATATTTGAGCAATCCTGTCTGCTATTGTTAGCATCCCCAAGCAGTATAGTTCCTTCTGTGGAAGAGCAATGGATATCCATGAATATCATACACATCTATAAATGCAAAGTGGTTTTGAATTTGAAGGTGTCAGATTCTCCTTTTTACATACTATAAATTGAAAGACTGTTCCCCAAGACATCTGGCAGATACTAAAGGACGCTTCCTAAAGTGATCAAAGATAGAGCAGAACCTTCAGATAACTGATAGCAAAGCATATATATGATGCTTATTAATCATATGTGAAACCAGGTTCTTTCCATGAAAGGCAATTACCTTTCATTCTGCATATTGATATGGCAGGAAAAACAACTTCAAATTTACAAATCAATAATCATAAAAAATTAATAAATTGTTTTACTGGTTTTAGTACAGGTAGCATAAATCTCTCTCAGCTTTTACTTGCTTCAGAATTTTTCTCAAATTCTCTGTTGAAGTATTTGATTGCTTTTTGCTATAAATAGTGAAACCCATCTTTGGAGCTTGTGTTGATTGAACTGTTTACTACAGCAGTGTAATATAGCACAAGAATGCTGATTTCCAATCTAGTTGTTTGTTGGAGGACTGTGAAGAAGCCTTCTTGAAAAATCCAGAAGAAAAACCACGGTTAATTTACCACAGAAGGGAGGATGGCAGAGTCAGTTCAGTCTCAGTGCAACAGTTAATTGAGCAAATTTCTTGCATGAACAAAGCAAAGGTATGGCATTTAAAAATTGCTATAAACAACACTGCATGCTAATAGTCCCAGATTTTAGAAGAAATTGCATTGCACTCATTGCTCTGGCTGCTCATTCTGTGAGCAGATCGATGAAGCTGAAATTTATGAATGTTATGAAATTTTCATTAGCAGGGGAGAAAAAAAAGCCACATCACTTTCACTGAAAAAAAAATGTCTGTGCTATAAGGTTAGAATTTCTTACCTGTATTTAGGCATTTAAATGGCAAAGTTGTTTATCTGAGGTCCCTCTGAAGCCACTGATGGAAATGAAATGTAACTCTAGAGAGATTCCTTCTGCCTAAAAATTGATCCATTATGATTTATTTTCCTCTACAGAAACAACGGCTGAGAACAGCTGAAACGAGATGCCTGACTTTTAAAGTTCTTGGGCAAAGTGAATCTTGCCTAAGGAAGGCAACAGAATGGAATTTAAATGTGTTCCAGAATGTTTTTATTGAAAGCCCTAAATACTATTCTCAGTTGGATTCAGAGTTGTGTCATGCTTTGCCATTTACTTTTTCAGATGATTGACCATGTCGGAGGTGTGGAGGAAGGAGCATATGAAATCTATAATTGCGTGGAAAAAATTATTAAACAGGTAAAGTAAATGATGCATTTTAGTTTTTTCGGTCTATGCTGATTTATGATCTTAAATGATGTCAGTGTAATTACTATGTGGTACTTAGATGTGATTTGAAGTATTCCTCTGTTTTATCATTAATATCTGGCAAGCAAGGAGATGTGCAAGTGGAAAATAAAACCCCAAACTGAGCAGTGCTTTTGTGGACAGAAGCACAGGACCACGGGAGAGGGTTCTATTTATGAGCCTAAATTAGCTTTTAATTTCTCTTTATCCATATCATAGATATATCCTTTCCTTATTCTTGTGGTGAGTTGTTTCCACTATGAGATATTAAAAATCAGTGTTCACTTTCATTTAATTGCTTATTTATTTATTTTCTCTGCTACCCTGCGAGGAAATGAGCATATTGGTGTTAGTAGATCCACACTCGTAATGAGACTAACAGCAAATGTACTTGCACTAGAGTTGCAGTTTTCTCCATGTAATTTCTTTTTACTTAGGATATATTGGGGTGTGAAATCACAGACCTAGAAGGCAAGGATTTGGGTAGTAAGGAAGACCCCACTGCTCCTGAGGAAGAAGTTTTTGGTGATGTTTTGTGGGATGCACACGATGAACAAGAACAGATGGAAGCTTTTCAACAGGCCTCTAATTCAACATGTGAGCTGGGCTTTGAGAAAGTGAGTACATTATAAAGGTATATAGATGAAGAGAAAGTCATCACTCATTTCTATCCCTTGTTGGGCAAGATGCGCTTCAACAGAAGAAGCTGTGTCTGAGAGCATCCTTAAGGCTATCACTCCTTACACTGGAAGGAGCCATATGTCAGATATAGATGACATATTTCTTTTCTGGGAGAGATGCCAGTTGTGTTGTTGAATGACATTGATGAAGAAGTAGCTGTTGTGTCTGCACTGGAGAAAAACCCTATAACAGTGTGCCAGAAGCAGAGCATCCTCTTAGACGTTGGTCATCAATAGAAAACACTTTGAGTATCTATCTTTTCTTCTTTTTTTTTTCTTTTTTATTTCTCTTTTATTTTTCCCCAAGGAAATCCAATCTCTTTCTTGACACCTGGAGTTAGGTCTTTAGGAGATGGTTAATGAAAAGATTTCATCTTATCATGCAGCCATAAAAGAAGAACAAAGGAAACTTTATAGTGGAAAGCTGCTGAATAGCTCAGTACTTACTCATTACTGGAAATAATTTTTTAAAAACATTTCAATTTGGGAGTATCAGGAACAGTTATATGTTGGGAAGATATAAAGATTGTAGGAAGATTGACATTAAAGTCAAGAATGTGGTACAGTGTTTTATTTGGGCAATGTAATGTAAGCGTGCAGTTTCTGTTACTGTTTTTAAATTCACAGTAGCCCTATTTTACTGGCACAATATATTCTTTTACTTCACCACTTCTATACTGGTAATGGTTTGGAGGATTGTACCATCTTTACTACATTCTAAAGCAATCATAATATAGCATTAAAGAAAAGATACCAATGTATGTCTAAATGCACCTCTTATTTTGAAGACAAAATATTTCTTCCAAGCAGATGAAGGGTGTTTTGCTTTGGTTTATTTTGTCATCTGCTGCAACATTTTTGGACATTGATATACTGAAAAAAGCCTTCTTTTGTATGCTTTTGTATGCTCAAAATAGTCATTCATGGCAGATGCCAGCTTCTTCCTGGCAACCATATCCAATGCAGTGGAGTAGTTTGGGGAAAGGAGGGGCAAGGAAGCCCAAACAAACACAGAGCACAGTTGCTTCACTATTACACTAATTCAGTTTATTTGTACTGAAGAATCCATTTTATATAAATTTTTGAATAAAGTGTTAATTAATTTTACACTTTTTTAAAAAGAGGTAATAAATTACTTGGTTTAAATGTTTCCTTACAACATCTATTTACACCTGTACTGTATTGCATTTCACTCCTTTATAAATTGGTACATGCATTTTGAATCTAAATGGTTTACAATACCATGTACTATATTTTTTCCTTAAACACTGGAATATTTATAATGATTGCTTCTTTTTTATAGTATTTTGAACGTCTGAATGACCTAGTAGCAGCACCAGCACCAATTCCACCATTGCTTGTATCAGGAGGACCAGGCTCTGGGAAATCTCTCCTTCTGTCAAAATGGTACTGTAAATTGTTTTGGTTTTTTTATATGAATGAAATTTAAGAAAAATGTTTCCATTACTTTTCAAACATTGTGTCAGTAAGAGGTAAAACGGGGGCATTTAGAAAGTGCTGAAGTTAATGAAGCCTTCTGGAAAGATTTGTTGTATTTGAGTAGCTAATTTCATCTGGACTGCCTTTAACAGCTCCCTGCCTCCAGCTGCAACACCTTATGATAAGGCATCGCTTACTGCGTTTGCACAGCATTACAAATAGTTCAATAGTGTTGTCCTTCTCTGATACACAAGAAGGCTCTGAAATAAAGAAAGAATTGTCATAATTTATCATAGACCATAGAATTTTATGGTCACTTGTACGCTATGACAGAATTTGCCATCATAAAAATAAATTGATCGTGTTATTGCTTTTTAAAAGCTTAGTGGCACATGACTATTCAGTGCCAGAAAGGGCACTTGCTAATTGCTGTCAGTAATGATGAGAGCAAAAGTGGAATCTGACATTAAAAGTTCAGTTATAGCTCAGGAAATGTCTATCCTGTTTTGTAAGATAAACATGGAGCATGTGTAGCTCTATCTCCTTTGGCAAAACTGATGCTTTTTGTTTGAGATCTATTTGGAAAATTTTGGTCTGTTGAATCTTTTTTTTTCTTCTCTTCTTTCATTAGGATTCAATTACAGCAGAAGCATTCACCAAACACTCTAATTCTTTACCACTTTGTTGGGAGGTCCATGTCTACTAGTTCAGAATCTGCATTAATAATTAAGCGCCTTACTCTAAAGGTAATGCTGTATTGTATGCCCTGTATTGCATCTTTCTTTGTCTGTGTGTGTGTGTGTCCGTGTGTGCAAAGATAACATTTTCTACAAATTTTTAGCATCTGTGAAAAGTAATACAAATGTAGGAGAAAAATATTCAGGTTTGGATTGGCCAGGACTCTGGGCAGCCTGGTCTGGTTGAAGATGTCCCAGCTCACTGCAGGGAGTTTGACTAGGTGGCCTTTAAAGCTTCTTCCAATCCAAACTCTTCTGTGACTCTATGATATGTAAGGCGTTATAGAATGAGGGGAGTCTGATCCTGTGTAGCTCAATTAAATAGCATCTCTGGGATATTCATAACAGATCAGCATTAGCATTTATGTTTCCAGTGACCTATTTCCAGTGACTTATAAAACCATATAAACTCCTTCCAAAATTCCCTGCCATCTGACCAATGGGAAAGGCAGGTGGTACCTCTTGGGTCTATACTTAGAAACCTGAGGTTGTATTGGCCACTTGACACCATCTTGTTTCTAGACCAGGCTCACTCCTATATTAATTCATTTTTAATTGTGTGCTAAATACATGGGAAATAAGAAGGATAGTTTTTGTGCCAGGGTCTGAACTTGCTTTTTCCACCACAGAGTGGTACTAAGGGCCTTACAGTACTAAAACCTGTAGAAAAATGAATTCAGTTTTGCTATCCTTGCAATTTTCTCATCTATCCTAAATGTTTGCCTGTTTAATCTGTGCAACTTCAATTCCTTTAAGTCTCCATATTTCTTGTCTATTTTGTAAAGGTTATCTCTAGAATTTAAACACTGAGTTCAAGAGACATGCTTTGTTCTGCATATGTCAGCTCTCTGCATATGCTAGAAGGAAAGAACTCTGTGTGACCTTGACTAGGAAAATTGCACCCAAATCACACAGAGTTTTTTTTTGGGGGGGAGGGTGAGGTAGGGGGAGAGAATTGGGGTTTTTTTCTCTTTTGTGTCTGTAGGACTTCTTTCAACTATCCTAGCTGATTTTTAAGGTAGAATTTCTTGTACATGTTTATAATTCTGCAGCTTATGCAACACTCTTGGTTAGTATCACCTCTGACTTTCGATCCAGCTAAACTTCTGGAAGAGTTTCCCCATTGGCTGGAAAAACTTTCTGCACGCCATCAAGGCAGCATTATTATAATTATTGACTCTATTGACCAAATACAGGTATGTTTTAAAAATCTTTGCCATTTGTCAGTCTAAGGGGAATCTTGACTATTGTGATAGGTTCAGCCATAGCTTTATAACAGAAAAATTGCTGTTTGCTTTGCTCTGAAGAGAAAATACAGAAAATAGTTTTGTAAAAAGTGCAGCTGAGTTATTTTTGTAGATACATTATTTGGAGGTTGTTTTGGTTTTTCTTCTTTTAAATTTTATCTTTACGCCTTAATTTCTGGGCACTCTGGTTACATTACTTATCCAAAGATTCAAGGCTGTGAGCTGATTTATTGGGCATGTAAATGGCCTGGTTTTTATGAGGTGAACATTTCAACAATAGTATTCTATCTGCTTTATTTAGTGTACAGTTGTGCTGATACATATAAATGGGTCATTTAGTACTGTCTAGAGGACCAGACCATGAAACATTTTAAAGGACACTGGAGAATTTAAGACTCCATTCATTAGGTTGCACAGTTAATGAAACATAGAAACTTCTGGCATTGTTTTAAACTACCTCTGTGCTAAGAAATTAAAATTTGTTTTTAAGCAAGCTGAGAAGCATATGAAGTGGTTGATAGATCCACTGCCAGTGAACGTGAGAGTGATTGTATCAGTGAACGTAGAAACATGTCCGCAGGCGTGGAGGTATGTTATATTTCTGTGATGTGTCAAAGTATCCTGGCTTAGAATTATTATTTTAAATTGCAGTTACTCATTGAAGAGCAGACAGATTTGTCAAGACATGGAGATTTAATAGGATAAGATCTTGCAACCTATGAGGAAAATGAAAGCTTCTCTATTGTAGCTACAATGACAGATTTTAGCTGTTGGAAAACCAGATTTTTGTTTTACTGTGATGGCTCTATCCACGTGACTGTATGAAAGATGATATTAAATGCAGTCAGATTCACATCAAGAACTGCAGTACCATCATGTAGATTCAGGACAAGGCTAAAAGTGGAAATTTTACTTCAGATTATTAGAATTTCATAGTAGCAGGGAACAGCTTCAATTACTGCTTTGATATAAATCTTTAAAAAGCCCTGGAACTCTGATGTCTTTTCTTTTCCTTTTTTGTGCTGTTTAATAAGGTTCAGATATGACTTTGTTCTCTCTTAACAAAGGTTATGGCCCACTCTTCATCTTGATCCACTGAATTCCAATGATGTTAAATCTCTCATTAGTGCAGAATGTAACTCAGCAAATGTTAAATTGACTAAAGAGCAGGTATGTCTGTTGCAGTTTTTCTAAAATACATTACTCTAGTATAACTTCTAATGAAAACATGGAAAAATGAAATAAGCCCAGCTGCCAAAATAAAGAATTATATTTAGCTAACTAAATATGATTGCTCAAGATAGCATAAAGTTTGAGTATTTTTTCCCCATGGCTTATAGCACTGAAACACATATGGAACAACATAAATTTTTAACAGAAAAACTGTGCAGTTGCACATACTGCTGTAAATGTGTTATTTTATTTTAGAATAACAGATTTAATTATGTTTTAATTAATTTTTGTTGCATAATACTGTAACAATGATTGACAGAGTGGGAAAAACAGTATTTTACCTTTGCCCTTGAGACTAATTCTGTAAGGTAATCTTCATGTTGAGATAATATTAGATCCTAACTCTTCATCTTAAATTCGGATAGAATTTTCACTCATATGCTCCTATAGCTGGAAATGTGTAGTATTTCGTGCACTACTTACTATGTTATAGTCTTCAGATGATACAGATAGAAGAATATCTAGAACTTTTGTTTTCTTATAAAACAGTGAACATTTTATTTGTATGGTTAGTTTTATTTCAGCTCACAGATTTTATTTAAAATGTTGTAGGAGAAGAAGCTTGAGAGACATTGTCGTTCTGCCACAACTTGCAATGCTTTGTATGTCACTCTCTTGGGCAAAATCATTGCTTGGTAAGCTGAGGTGTTTTGCAAATGACTATGGTCATCGCTAGATTAGAAGAATTCAAGTAGGTTAGCCTTTCAAAATACTTTCATTTAACATACAATGAATCTTTTTAAGAAAAAACAATGAAGAAGTTTTGCTCTTCACTGACTCTGCAACAGGAACAGAAATCAGAGTGTATGGTCACCAGTTTGATACTAAGGGAACCCAAATAGTTGCATCTATTTGTTTTCAGCTCTTCAATTCCTGTTTTGTTTTAATTTGTTCTTCTATATGGGTGTATCAGTTGCTTCAGTGATTTTTAAAGGTATTTGGAGAATGTTGGTATTGTGTTGTTAAACAGTTAAATTCAGGTGTGTTGTATTTACTGATGTACCAGAGAGTTTGCCCCATAGATTTTTAAGGCTACAAGGAAGTTAAACAACTGTTTAGTTTAACATCCTGCATATGGTCCTTAGCCTTGTAATTCCTGCTGTGGAGAAAATTAATCTTCCCTGTTGTGCAAGAGAATACCTAATAAGTGCATTGGCTTCTTATTAACCTAGACTTCATCTTGTTGAGAAAGATGCATTTTTAGTTAAGAGAGTCCCAGAAGATGAGACACTAATTGGTAATTTACTCCGGGTGACTGATTTCATTATTTTTGTTCACGTTTTATGTTCTAGAAGACTTAATTGCTCCTGAAAACATGCTTTGTAAATGCATTAAATGAAATAGCAGCATGTGGTTTTATCTTTACCCTTCCTGATGTTCTTACTTGTACTCCTGCTGGAGAAAATAACACTGCAGTGTAGGTTTTTTAATAAAACTGTTGCAGCTATTTCGAAAAATCAGACAATATGACAGAAGTTGTCTTGGAAGAAATTACCTCTTCTTTGTTTAAATCACACCAGGTGCTGTGCACCTTTTGAACCCAGTAGGAATTCAGAGAATATTTGAGATAGAGCTCTTCTGTAGTTTCAAAACACTCTTACTCAGCCAGATTTAATATGCTAAACCTTACCCTTTTTGTCCTTCTGCTCAGTGTTGGAAATACAGGAGATATTGATGAGATTCTTCAGCAGTGTTGCCAGTGTCAAGACACAGTGTCACTGTACAGGCTTGTTCTGAGATCAATTCAGGAATCATTGCAGAGTGATAAAGAGAAAGGTCTTTTGAGAGAGGTAAGCAGAGAATGCATCACTATTTCTACAGGTAATGAATACTCTTCCCTGTAAAGACTTTTCCTTAACTCAAAAGTAAATACAAATTTTTATTAGTTCATATGTATGATTCTGAGATTATTGTATATTGTTAGTATAAAAGGGACAACTTAATTAATGTAATTACATCTGTTGCATAACTATAGAATGTATGACTGCTTTGTGTTAAATATCAACTGAGCTATGGTCTCACAGAATAAAGCAGGGCTTTTTCACTATATGATGCAGAATTAGCACTTCTTTGCTGATCACTGCCATAATCTAGGGATTAACTACATTGGACATAGTAAACGCAATCAAAACATGGTGTCTTGTGAATACAAGCATTGCTTATTACATTTCTCACTCCTCTTCCTATGTTTGCAGGATTTTCCTCTTGTGCAAAACATTTTATAATTAGGACACAAAAACGTTTTTTAATTAGGACACAATACTCCCACTTGCTACTTCTTTGATTCTGGCAGCAAAAGATTCTCAGCATATTTTATCTAGATGAAAGTTCCTTGTGATAATGGAGTTACTCTCTCCCAGTGTTCTAGAGGAAAATTTGAAGAGCCATTAGTTTGTCCCAGCGTGTCCTATTTAGTGCTTTATCTATTAGAATATTAAACCATTAATACTAAGGCCTCTTCTTTGAGAAGAGAGAAAGGGCTTGTATAGGCAGGGTTTTTTCCTTTGGCTATAAAATTATCACAGTGATAAAAAGTATTTTTCTTGAGATTTCAGTGTAACTAAGCTCTCCAGGAAATATTGCTAACTGTGAAATCATGTTTTCTTCTTCATGCAGATACTGTGTGTCATTGGTGTCAGCCACAATGGGGTGAGTGAGTCAGAGCTGATGGAGCTTTATCCTGAGCTGACTTCTGCAGTGCTGGCCTCACTCCTTCACAGCCTGCACAAAATGCGTCTGCTGACATATGGCTGTGGTTTGCTGAAGTTCCAGCACCTCCAGGTAGAGTTTGTAGTTTTAAGCATGTGCAAGTGAAACTCCCACCCCTAACTCAAATCCCTGTTTTTTAGCTAAGATCTGTTGTTAGCTAGGTAGGCCTACAAAATGTTGATGTTTGCTCATCCATTCTCCTTAAAACATCTGGTCTGATTTAGAAACACTTTGAAAACTACCAGAGCTGCGATAAACTAGTATTGCTGAAAATCTGGCCTTTCAAACCTTCAAAAATTACTAATCTATTAATGGTTAACTCCATATATCCTTGAAAACATTGGTTTCCCAAAAAAACCACAAAGAATCAAAAGTGAAAGGAATATTGCCTCAATAACCAGAGCTGTGGTCTAATATAAGACAATTTGTTTGTAGTACCTTTGTCATTGAAAGATTTTCAGTTCTACAAGAGATGTGTATCATCAGCACTTAAATTAAATGCTTTCTCTTTCTTTTAATTATACTCTCTTTTAGGCTTGGGAGATGGTAAAACTAGAGTATATGGAAGCAGGTGAAAATGTTATTTCTGCCTATAGACAAAAACTAGTGGAGTATTTCACCATGCAGTTAAGGTAGGTCAGAATTCTTTAAGATGTGCTAAATTGCAGATTGCATGCCTCATAGATATTTGTGTTTTCTTCTTATGCCTTCTTTGAGTTTAGTAAATTATTATGGCAAAATAATTACGCAAAATTGTCAGTTTATAAGTTCATTTATTGATATGTTGTTTTTTAATCTTGAAAGAGAATGAGGTTTTTGAAGGGGAATGGGCATATGATAAAGTGATAGTGGGGAAATGTAGGGCATGAATTTGTACCATATCACTTATTTTGTGGTCTCCAGTCCCCCTTGGATTTCTAACTCCCAGTAAATTCTACAAAATTTGAGCTTGCTTTGGACTTGAAGCAAAAAACCACTTGTGTTCAGCAAAAAATTAGCACATAGATAAGAGAAGGACCAGTAGGACAGCTGAACATCTACAGGTTCATATCCAGCTTGAAAACTGATTTGCATTTACATCCTGAGTTACTGTGTCCCAGCTGTGGGCTGCTGTTTATTGCTCCTCCAAGCATCCACTGTTGGGTAGCAGTAAGCCAAGAGGGACACAGTGTGCCAGACAAAGGAGGCACAAAGGGACAGTGGGCTGCTGCAGGGCTGCAATTCCTGCTGGAAGGCACAGATTAGTCCATATGAGATGGGAAGCAACTTCCTGTGGAGTGCCTGGGGGTTCCAGTGCCTTCTGAGGTGATATTAAAATTAACAATAACAAAATTGAGTACATAGGTCTTACAGTAATCTGTCTGTTCAGATATTCAGGTATGGAAATTGTATGCTTGCCTGGTTTTTACATCAAACTGACAAGATGTTAGGCCTGTCAGAGTTTTCATTTTCATTGTTTTTCTTTCAATAGTCAAGACCGAGTGACTTGGAGAAGTGCAGATGAACTTCCCTGGCTCTTCCAACAGCAGGGTGATAAGCAAAAGCTACACAAGTGTCTTTTGAATCTCTTTGTGTCCCAAAACCTTTACAAAAGGTACAAAGGTAGCAACTGCTTTGGCCATTATAAACATTTCATAGTAATTTTTTGTCAATATAAATCAGAAAGTGACAGATTCAGATACTTAAATAGTAGAGGCTGAAGTGCTAAATGCTGTTTCCATATAAATAATGTATTTTTTCTATTCTGTTACACCCTGGGGGGTGGTAATGGAATAAATATTGCTGTTGAATACTGTTAGTCTCCATGGATTGTCCCTGTAGATGCTGTAGCATAACAACATTTGTGCATGTAGGCCTTTTATTTCCTAAGCTAGCATCGGTATGAATAGAGGGGTATCAGAGATAAGATTCTTTTCCTTGTTAAAACAGGGGACATTTTGCAGAATTGCTGAGTTACTGGCAGCTGGTTGGGAAAGATAAGAGCTCTATGGCAGCTGAGTATTTTGACTCTCTGAAAGAATATGAAAAAAGCAGTGAGGGAGAGGAAAGTATGATCTGCCTGTCTGATCTTTATGAGACCCTGGGACGTTTTCTTAAGGACCTAGGTCTGCTCAGTCAGGTAAGTACATTTAGAGATTGTTGTAACAGCAAAAAGGCAAATGAAGCAGAGCTCAGTGTGTGCTTTCTATGGCAGCAGTTAAGTTATTGCAGCATAGAGAATGCTGCCTGCTGTCCTCACGCTCTGGACTTGGCTGTTACAGGCTGTAGCTCCTCTGCAGCGCTCTCTGGAGATTCGAGAGACCGCGCTGGATCCAGACCACCCGAGGGTGGCACAGTCACTCCACCAGCTGGCAGGAGTGTATGTTCAATGGAAGAAGTTTGGAAATGCTGAACAGCTGTATAAGCAGGCACTGGAAATCTCTGAAAACGCCTATGGAGCTGAACACCCTCGGGTGGCTCGTGAGCTTGATGCACTTGCAACCCTGTACCAAAAACAGAACAAGTAAGCTTAATTACACTGCTGGTTTTGTTT
Organism: Cyanistes caeruleus; assembly: GCF_971803275.1. NCBI lineage: Eukaryota > Metazoa > Chordata > Aves > Passeriformes > Paridae > Cyanistes > Cyanistes caeruleus. The sequence continues at coordinate 109,290,327 of NC_141701.1, forward strand.
TGTGGAGGAAGTACAAAAAAAAAAAAAATAGCAGCAAAGGTTTTCTTTCTGAAGCCAGAATTTTAATTTGGTTCTTTTTTTTTGAGTTTGATATGTTCAAGTTCACCCAAGAGCATCCCCTCTCTATTCTTGTAGCAGGTCACATAGGAGGGGCCAACTTTTCTGCATAGTTTAACAAAAAACTTGTATAGATAAAGGAGGAACATTGTCTGGCCCTTAGGATTCTGTTAATTTTTTATTTGAAAATGTGTGGTGATTTTCAAAAATCTTAAATTTCTAAATCTGTGCACTTAACTTGGAATTTTTCCAGCACATTTATTGATGCTACATTTGACATTCTTCTAACACTATGAATGACTGCTTTCAGATATGAACAAGCTGAGCAGCTGAGGAAAAAGTCCTTCAAAATACGCCAAAAAGCAGCAAGGCAGAAGGGCAGTCTGGTAAGGAAGTGCTTGATATTTAAAAAGAGGTGTAGGGCATGTTGCAGCTGTGCTAAACAGATGATAAATTGTGTCTGCAGAGCTGACAATGCTGCAGGGCTTTTAAAAATTGTGGGCATAGGTAGTGAAGCACCTTAGCAGCAGCTTTGGTAACTGCCCTTTCAACTCTGCTGGAAGTGGAGATGTATCAGTGCAACTGGAATGGAGGTGATGGAAATGGAAAAGAAAGAATTAGGTATAAACATTTCAGAAGTGCAGAATTACAGGTGTTATGATTGTGTGTCAAAGTGACAATGGAAAAAGGTGTTCTCCAGAATAGGCCTCTCCTGAAGCCTTTATCCTAATAGTGAACACAGTGCTTCTTGCAATGGAAAATCCCAGTAAAAGTATAGGTAACATACAGAGTTTTTCTGTGTTTTCTTCTCTGTTGTTTTTCAACTGCAGGGTTTCCCTTGTCATTTTTGAGCTAAGGGTTTATCATGTGATGCCTGTACTGTAAAAACTCCAGAGCTCAAGTTGTAGCTCTAATGAAAGTAGTAAAAAACCATAAATATGTTGCTATTTCCACAGTGATTAAATAAGAATAAATTTGGTTCATGAAGATTTGGTCTATTTCTGTAATGAGTTCTGCTGCAAAAATATTTTTATCAAGACTGCAAAGATCAAAAATAGAGTGTGTAAAAACAACTGCACTTTTATTTATTTTGCTTGTAAGAATTAGCTTGTCTGCCCATTTTAAAAGATTGATGTGAAGCCTTGAGTAATATTTTATATGTGTATATATATATGGTGTTTAGGACAGGAGATTATATTAAGTTTTGAGTATATAAACTTAAGAATTTGATCTGAATTGGTTATTTGAACTGTGGATTTTAAGAAAATTAGCATGTCTGATACAGGGAGAGCAGTGTGACAGCACAGTAACTTGAATTGCCTGGAAATTTTCACCAAAATTTCACATTTTTGATGCAATTTGCTGATAGATTGTAAGTAAGCATTTGCCACGTGGCTCAAAAATAGAACTTGAGGATTATTGTGCACCTTTGGCACCAAATTAAGTATTTTGTTTTTCTGTCTCTAGTGTTAAACTTTAAAATTACTGGTGACTGGCTTACATTTTCTTCTTTTTGCTGTAGTGTGGCTTTGCTCTCCTGCGTCAAAGAGCCCTGCAACTGGAGGAGCTCACGTTAGGCAAGGATACACCAGATAATGCTCGAACCCTCAATGAGCTTGGAGTCCTCTACTACCTGCAGAATAATCTTGAGTGAGTTGTACTGATTGTGGCACATGCACTGAATGTTCTCAGATGTCTGAATGGAGGAAGAGCATGGAGATCTACGCTAAATGTAGACACATGATCGAATGCTTCTGGTTGTACTGCCCCTTATTCAAAATCCTACTGGGTTTTGTTCACTGTGAAATTCACTCCTATTTTTTTATTTGGTGCTGTTGGTATGTGAGTATTAAACAAGTCAGTGCACTTCCTGCATTCAGAATTGATATTCCACAATTAATAGCCTTTGTTGCAAATACCGGTTCCCTCTCAAAACTTCTGCATCCTCTACTCAGCTGCAGTATTTTGTGACTCTCCTTTGCCGTGTTCATCTTTGAACAGCAGGATTGTTGTTTTTCTATGACAGTATTTCAAGAAGTCATGACCTAAATATTCATTGTGCTTGTAATCCCTCTGCTTTTACCCTGAGGTCCTGTTAAAAGCCAGAAAGGGCCAGAACAGCACAAAGGTTTCTAAAAGAGACAGAGATAAGCAGGGGTGTTGAAGAAGGGGAATAAAAGGTACAAGATAGTTCTGATGGTATGTTTAGCCACTCTTCACATCAACTTTAGCTGACAGAGGAATCTAAACTGTGTGTTGTGAGGGAATTGTAAAGTCACCTAAATCCCACTCTACTGAACTGAATCTTTTCATAGAAGAACAAAAGTGCCCAGCAAAAAAGCACAGAGGGAGTTGTGGAAGTATTTTTGTTACCATTCTTCCTGTACATGATCTTTAAGGCACCTGTAGCTTTTGAGTTATTACAGAAGTATGTAATTATTTAGGATCTGCATACAGAATCATCTCTGCAATGAAGGAATTGATCGTTAACAGTTTTTGGGCATGTGGGGTTTTCATCAGTTTACTCCGATGAAGTGACTAATTATAGAGAAGCAATATTTTATCCAATCTCATACAAGATTGTGTAATATTCCATGTCATTCATACATAGTTCCTGTTAACATGCAACCTTCAAGAATAGCTGTATCTCCACTATTACATAGGTGAGAAAAGCTATAAACTTTGCTCTAGTGGAGGTTTAAGGAACTTTTAAAAATGGATATCCCTGCTCTGAACCAGCAAGGCCAAGACTTCATGTAGTTAAAATCAAATCAGTGGCAGATGGATATATGTGAGTTAATGAATAATTATTTGTCATACATCATCCTCCAGGCCTTGCATAGAGTGAATACCTTTTGACACTTGTCTAAGAGCTCTAGAATTGAACCTAGAGTTCAGTATATAAATGGTCTTTTTTTTTCTATAATGTAAAAATGAATTTTTCTGATTTATTAAGCTGACCTCTTGAGAATAGCATGAGTGGATTTGTGTGGATGTCAGGATGAGGAGCTGCCTAGTAATAATGGATACTGTCAGTTTTATGGGGGGATCACCTGTAGTTTTGATAGGGGAGCTGCTGTAAAGCTGTAATGAAATAGCAGCACCCTACTGTAGTGAGGTTAAAAGTGCCCTTTGCTCCAGTGGTGACATTACACAGAGTCTTTTCTACTTTGTCAGTTCTAAACAGATTTTACTATTGAGTTTCCAAGGCTGAATTTGTTGTTTCTAACAGGCACTTCAGCCTATAGAGATTTAAAATATTGATGAGCAAATATGTTGTGTAGGACAGCAGAGCTTTTCCTGAAGCGCTCCTTGGAAATGCGAGAGCGAGTCCTGGGATCCAACCACCCAGACTGCGCGCAGTCTTTGAACAACCTGGCAGCCTTGTACAATGAGAAGAAGCACTATGACAAGGCTGAGGAGCTCTATGAGAAAGCTTTGGACATCAGGAGGAGAGCCTTGGCTCCAGATCATCCCTCCTTGGCTTATACTGTGAAACACCTGGCAGTGCTGTACAAAAAGATGGTGAGCTCAAGGCTATTACCTCTTCTGATCGCCTAGACTAACTGTAATGTCTTTGTATTAATGGAAAAAATCATGTTTTAGGGGGTAGGAATAGTTCTTTTTATACAACAACCTTGAATTTACAGTCAGCTTAAGGGTAATTTGAAGGCTTATGAGGGAGAGAGTATTTCACAAATAAACTTTCTGACCGAGCCACCTTCAGTTTATGTTGACTCAGTGAAAGATGAGTATTACTCCCATGCAAAATGCACTGTGAGGAGTAAAATTAACCAGAGTATAAACGTCTCCATTTCATAATTTCAAAATGGGTTATGAATATTTGTGTTTGTAGATGATTGTTCTAACCATTTGCTATTATTAGTGTAATAGTGATGTACTCTTTCCAACTGTTGAACCAAGATCAAGTTCAGTGAATTGTAAGAATTTTATCTATTTTCTATTTTCACATTTTACTGTACTTCAAAGAGAAAAAAGACCTTCAAGATAATCTCTTGGATCAAATTTGCTCATGTTTTTGCTAAATAGTTGCTACTTGCTATTGTGTGCATTAAATGGTTTTGGGTCACGATATTTTCTGCTCACTTTAGCTCCTAATTTTCATGCTGCTAGAAGCTGAAAAACCACTCAACATTTGCATCAAAAACCTCTTTGCTAGTTTAAAGGAGCACAAATTAGAAGTCAGTGGAAACAATTATTTAGATAAAAGTACAACTGAAATTCTTTTTTTTCAGCCTTCTCAATGAGACACTTGTGGGGAAAAAATAAATTAAGAAAGGAAGAAATAGACCTAGCTGAGAAACACCTTAACTGGGAGTTGAATATGCCCAGTATTTTGGAAAATTAGGTTCTAATAAATATTCACAATAAATTATCTGTGCAGCATATACATATTATTTAGCAAAGTTATCCCCTTATTCTAGAAACAATTAGATCTTCTCCAAGGCTTTTGTTTAAAATAGATTTTGCTGTTACCATCTTGATACAAGAGTACTGAATCTTTTTTTTTCCTGTTATTTCTAGGGAAAGCTTGACAAGGCTGTTCCTCTGTATGAGCTAGCAGTTGAAATTCGACAGAAGTCATTTGGCCCAAAACACCCAAGTGTAGCAACTGCTCTAGTAAACCTGGCTGTCCTTTACTGTCAGATGGTAAGTTTCTCAAGTCTAACATTTGTTTTTCCTGTCTTAGGCTTTTTTATGACTTGTACCTAAATGAAACAAAAGAAGCTTGACCGTATTGAAAAGGGAAATTCCTTATAGTACTTGCAAATTCTTGGGTTCCATTTTAAGTATAGAAAGCATATTTGGCAAAGAAAATGTGTTTCAAGGAAATGTAATTGCTGTGACTGGTAGGCAACACATTGCATCTAGGATGTATTGATACTGTGTTGGCAAAAAAAGAAAAGCCAATGTAATTCACATCTGTAACAAAGATACTCGTTTGTAACAAAGAAACTTTCTGCTACCCAAAGAAAAAGCAAATTGAAGCTTTGCCTCTCTATGAACGCGCACTGAAGATTTACGAAGACAGCTTTGGCCAAATGCATCCTCGCGTGGGGGAAACACTGAAAAACTTGGCTGTGCTAAGGTAAGATTAAATGCTTCAACCCAATAAATGCAAATTACTGCGTGAAACAAAACATCTGGGCTTGTGTACTTTCTAGGAAAATAGAGAGTTTTAAGTACATTGATAGTATGGTGTATATTTCAATTCAAAATGAAACTTTGTTTTGCTCTTTTCCAAAGCTATGAAAGGGGAGACTTCGAGAAGGCAGCTGAACTTTACAAGAGAGCTATGGAAATAAAAGAAGCAGAAACTTTGTTGATAGGTGGAAAAGCAACTTCTCGACACTCATCAAGTGGAGACACATTCAGCTTAAAAAGTGCATTATCACCAAACGCTTTCCCAGAACATGGACAAAGGTGATATAAACCTGCTCCAAGAAAAGGAAGTCTCTATTGATATTTTCAAGTAGACAGAAAATTACTGCAACAAATCCATTTTTCCAAGGATTATGTTCTAGGACTCACACCTGTCTTCATGAATGACATGGAAACAAATGTTTCAGCTTGAAATCCTTCTGCCTTAACTTTGCAGACTGTATGGTACGAAGTGAGCTTCTTTCATTGTATGTGGGTACACACCTTAGTTACTAGCTCAAGTTGTAGCTAACACCAAAAATATGGACATGATGCCTCTTAGTCTAAGTGCCAGGATTATACCAAATTGTATAAACACTGAGGAGTAGTTCTTATTTCTGTGTTGTAATGGCATGGCTTAGAGGATTTGTGTATTTTTCTATCATCAATCCTTCCTGCCTTTTTACAAGCCTTTAAAGTTGTTTCTGAAGAAAATGGTCATTTTGAAAAAACTGAAAATACTGTTTAACCTGAAGTTTTACCTGCAGCGTTATTTAAGCTGTAGGCAAACTTTGATTCAGGGGACTTGTGGAAAATTAATTGGTTTCCTTGGGAAGGTAAGGTATCTAAATATATCATCTACAGTTAAAGCTGTTGTAAGATTCCACTCTGTTCAATAAAAATACTTCCAACGAGCAATCAGAATGAAGATGATCATGGCCAGATTTCCTGTTCTTAAACCTTTAGCAATACTTCTGCTATTTAATCTTATTTAATCCCTTAAAATACAAGAATGTTTGTATTGGCTAGGAAAATCTAGTGATGCAAAATAGTTTGCCATCTGATAAAGAAATGTTAATCAAATCTACCTGTCTGTTGTATTTCTTAACACAGGAGTCATCTGAAAGAACCAGTCTGAGTTCTGTTCTCAGTCCATAAGTACATGCATCAATTTAAATACATACTAAAAAAAGACTTTTTATAAAAACCAGAACCTAAATGGAAAATTAATTGAAACCCTACTATATTTCAGAGGCAAATGAAGATTAATTTGATGCAGTTTCAAAAATGCAAATGGTCTTCACTTCAAACGAGTACTTACCTTCCACAGTGTTTTTTCTCTTTTAGAGCAGAATTAAATATTACTCATTTCAGACCTAATTCTGATTAGGAGGAATTTAGTATTTTGGTAATTAAGGAACTTGGCAAAAGAAGAGGTATATAAAACTGACAGCACAAATATACAACTCAAATTTTATTTTTAAGATAAGGGTGTAGTTGAAAACAAAAACAGCTCTTGAGGTTGTTATGACAGAGCACTAAGAGTTGACATTTTGTAATAGCTCTCTGGATATTCTCCTCTTATTCAGAAAATGGGTTTGTGAGCAAAGCAGAGTGGTAAAACCCTTATTTCAGCCACCTTGAAAAGTTTTGAAAATGGGAAGGTTCTTTGCAGGATTGTCACCAACTAAGAAGAGGGGCAAAAGGAAAAACAGACAAACATAAAAAAAAAAAAACTTCAAACAGAACTAACCTAAACACCCCCATCCTCCAAAACCTCAACCTACTCAACTTGTGTGTTCATGTTGCCTGATGTTCTTAGACCTGGTAATTCCTCTAAAGAATTACCAGATGTGTGGTCTAGCTTGTTATGACTGTTCTGATTTTAACAGTGGTGCATCTTCCTCTCCTAAAGTTTCCCCTACTGTGCCTAGTTTAAATAAGAAGTTACTTTCTAGATCCTTAATGTTACTGTACTGTTACAATTCTTCCATTGAACAGAATATTCTCTTCTTTCCACCGACCATTGACCAGTTGGAGCTTCTCTCCAACTTCCTCATAGCCCTGCAGGGCTGGTTTTGGAATAAGAAAAAAATTAAAATAAAAAATTGGTCCCTAAAAAGTAGCAGACCCCAACCATCCATCATCCTTTAGCAAAGAGGGTGAGGAATCCACGTGCCTACCATGTGAACCCAAAGAAAGCTTACAAAACAGCTTCCATGGAGCTGTGCCTCATGGACAGCAAGGAAAAACCATCTGTATATATTTATATATATATGGGGTGTGCCAGATTATACTTCTGTATAGAACTCCACTTCAAAGCAGAGGGTCACCAGTTTAAATGGAGATTTAATTACACTGTCAGAATATCAACATCTTAATAATGTTCATGAGACACTAAAAACTGAACACTTTTATAAGATTGACAAACAAACAAAGCTGGACTTAATCATGGCGATGTACTTTGATTTGTTAGTTCATAACTAAGGAAGCAATAAATAATCTATTGTGTTTTACAGTTAGAGCACATTATACATGTAAATATCTTTTTAATTAAAAAAAATCCTTAATGCTGCTTTTTTGGATGCTGTTTATTTTTAAATAGTTTTAACCATTGACACATATAATCATCTTTTATTTATTTTCTGATTATTTCAAGTTCTTCTTATATAAGTTGAAAGTATATACAAGTTGAAAATCTAAAAGTAACACAGGAACCATTTTGTGTACTCGCTAAGAGGGCATACAGAAGTGTATTAATTCCTTCATAAAAGTGGACATGAAGTTGCCTCTTGAGAAGCTGTGATAGCAGCCATGTTAGCCACATAGTTAAGAGTCAGGATGAACTGAGTAGAAATGGGTCAGCCATTTGCCTCAGGATCTCCAGAGCCAGCTGTGTGCCTGACTTTTATTGTTCCCAACAGAAAGGTGAAAGTCATACAGAAATGTAAGTAACACGTAAATTGAAGCTGGATCAAGCTAACACAGATTGAAGTATCTACCTTTTTAATGGTCTCATTATTCTATTTCCTATCTTTCTTTGCAGTTCATTTCTAAAACCTGGTTTCTCTAAAACAGAACTCAATCCAAAAAAGCCACTTTGATTTTACAGTATCGTGCCCCACACTCAAAACCCACCCAAAATCTCCCTCACTCGTTTCAGAGGTGATCTTTATGTATATAATAAGATGTCAGCTGTGGAGGAAACTGATTTTGAAGTTTGTAACCCTTGTTCAGAAATAAAACATTTTTTAAACTAACTGCAACTAGGTAATCGTTCAGCTGCCCTAAGAAACAGAAGCACCACCTTGATATTGCTGTCTCTTTACCCTTTAGTGGGATACTACCACTGCCATTTACATCTGGCTCTGTGTTGGCTGCATCACATTGTGGAAAAGCTTTTTGAAGAGCCCAGCTTGGAAATATTTGTATTATACTGCAAAGGCTGAAATAACTACCAAGTTCTGGATAAGATGCCCACAGCAGTTAAAATATTTAAAATTAATCCTTCCAGTTCTGCAGGGTACTGGCACTCCAGGATGCAAATATTTACAGGTCAATTTAACACGTGGCCATTTAGAAAGTTTTATGACAGTACTAATGTAGTTTTTAAGACAAATACAATAGGTGAGCTACTCCAATGAAGATATTTGCAAAACTAAAAATTTATAGCAACTGATTTTAGAAGATTTTCTATGCAAACTCAGAATTATGTTCCTTAATATAACTCATGTGATTGGGAGTGATCAGAATTATAGCTAAACTTCCAGTAACCAAGAAAAATATAATATTGAGACTTTTGAAAAGGTAGACAGAATCTCCAGTTTTTTACAATGTCGCTCATAATTTTGTCATGAAAAACATCTGCCAGACAAAGCAGTGGCGTGCTGATATGCAGTCTGCTACTGTAATACAAACAAAAGACTTCACCTTCTTACAGTATACTCAAAACATCACATAAAAAACATAGGCAGCTGTTTAAGGACAAGCATTAGTAAGACATTGATAAAGAAAATTCCATTCCACAGATATTTAAGGCAAAGGAAAAGGCTTAGATGTTCTCATTACTCAGAAAAAGTAGCCACAGCATGATCCATGCCAAGACTTTAGAGCAATGAATGACAACCAAGTACAAGTGTCTGGAAAATCAAGAGCAGCAACATGAGAGAGGCATTATCATCTGGCCTTCACCTACTCAGTCCACTCCAATAGATTTCATCTTTCCCTTGGCCTGATCTCTGGGCTATTCTCATCACATGATAGGGTATATAATGTGCTGTGCCTGCTTTTTTAGTTTATCCAGGTCCTTTTATTTGCCACTGAATATCTGGACACTAGCAATGCTGAGAAACTAAAATTTATAGTAGCACAGCTCTGTTAATAAAGACATGATGAGAAAACAGAATATAAACAATGTAAGTCTGTGTCCGTCCTGCCTCTGTAACAGTTCTGTTTCATCAGAAAGCTAAAGGTAGGCTTTAACAGAGATAAAAGAAAAAAAAACAAGAAGCCTGGTCTTCTCAAAATCCAGTGTCCATCCAAATTCATGAAAGTTGTAGTCAATATTTGTTTTTCTACATGTTTCTCATTTTGGCCATGAGTTCTTCTAAGCTTTCTTCAGAATCTGCTACTGTCTCCCCAGTTATTAAATTATCTTCCTGTTAGGAAGAAGAAGAAAAAGTTGTCAACAAAAAAAGTAAACAAAAAACCCCCAGAGACTGGCTTTATTGTTGTTACACCGCACATTTTCCTGGCACCAGGCACTCAGTTGTGAGACTAGGCCTAAGTGATTATAAACTTCAATTGTAAACTATTTTGACTAGGACTTAGAATGTTCTTACTGTAATACATTCAGATTCTATGTTCCCCAGGTACTCTCATTGCTCTTTGACTACATACAGCTTTTACAAGGTACATATGATAAAAATTAATTAGCCACCAAAACACCAACTTAGAAATTCACATTTGCTGTCCTTCCCCCAGCCCCCAAATGCATTCCTATCATCTCAGCAGTGCATTCAGACTAGCATCCACACTTACAGAACTATCTTTCCTAGGAAGACAAAACTGGACCATAAAAAGGAATACTCAAATGAACTGAGGTCAAGTTTCAATGTTTAAGATGGAATTTTGTTTTAGGTTTAAAGGGTAACCAAACTGGCTGTTATCATACATTTAATCTACAATGTGGATTTCAAAAACTCATAAAGAATAAATATGTTACCTTGTCTGGGATAGTATATGCTACACTAATTCCCTCAGGAAGCTCAGGTACTGGGCCAGATGCAGCCTTCAGCTCATCTTCAGAAATTTCTGATACTAATTCAATGCCTTTGCATTAAAAGGAAACAAGAACTCCATTAAAAGTTAGAAGAAAAAGATCTTCAATCAGCAAGTTATCACAGTAATAGGAAAGGTGCAGGTACTTCCCCAAAACAGAAAAAAATTAAAGCAGAAACACCTTTGACTTTAACAACTTCGTTCTAATATCAATACAAAATATTTTCCCTTTACAATATATGAAATAATTCTATATAGGCAACTTCTGAACCAGAACGGCATCTCTCCCTTGCCCTTACCATTTAAACTTAACCATAAGGACACTTCTCTCAGTGTAAGATAAGATTATTTTCTATAGCATGTAATAAGCAGAACACTCCATTGTTAAAATGGTTAAATAAAACACCTTTACCGTTCCTTAAGATAATTCCTTCTAAATTGAAACCCTCAGAGGAGTGTAAAAATCCATAGGATGCCTCAGCACAGTGGTTATGGAAATGACAACTGCTCTTCAGTATATTTAAAAGGAATATGCAGTTAATACATTTTCTCATATCTCATCTTCAGACCATCTTCTGAGAAAGATTTTATTGAAGCAGCAGTTACATTTTGAGACTAAAACCTGCACATTGCACTAGAAACGTATCATCAAGTTGTGGTAAAATTACTTTCAAAACCTGTGAAAAGCCAACAGTAATTACACTGTGTAAGTTACAAAAAGTAGGCACTAGAAGAATTCTATGTACCCTAAACTGTGTTCCCTCAAATTGAATCTTAGTATTGGGAACATCATTTAGTCTCCAGTTAATGACTTACCCCAGTCATTTTCTTCGTGCACTATTTCTTCTTCCTTTTCAATTACTTCTTCTTTTGGTCTTGCAGCTTCCTTTTTCTGGAGGGAAAACACAAAAAGTAAACCCCTCAAAATCTAATAGTCCAATTTGCAATAACAGCAAAGAAGATCAAGCCTGATATTCACATTTCTTTCAATATGTAAGATAAAAAAGTTCTAAATGGTGACTGCTTAGGAGCAAAAAAACAGAATACCACCGAGTCCAGAAAAACACCAAACCCATTAACACTCAGAAACACGAGTGACGGAATAGTTTGCATTCAGTTAAGTAATATATTCTTCTACATAATTCCTCAACCTTTCTTCCTACCCTTTAATTTAAGGTAAATATTGTATATTTAGAAACATGTGCAACCACTAAAGACAAATGCTGCGAAGTGGAGTAGCAACGAACACTTTCTTTTACTATAGATTTGCAGCTTGCTTTGTTCTCTAAGAAAAGGGAAATAAAAAAATTGACCCATGAACACAAACCATTTTTACCTTATAATTTTCTTGCTGTTTTCTGCAATTGTGGTCACTACATTGGGGGTTTGGCTTCATAGACATAGTTGGGAAGAAATCCTGCATTGCATTGTAACCAAGGTAATAACTCACAGTACCAAAATTTAACAGGTATCTAGAAACACAGAGAAAGAAGGAGCTTGTAATGCAGCTGCAAACCTATAACTTCAGTTGTTCAAGGAATAATTTTTCCTCAACCTTTAGAATACACTTTCCTGGAGTTGTAGAGTCACTGTAATTGCCTTAAAACCAGTTATGCTGCAGTCAGCTGACAACAGAATAACTGCATCAATATAGAATCCCATCTTCTCGTAGTGTGTGAGAATAACTCAGCTACAGGCAAGAGAAGTAAATTATTTTCCATGTACAAAATTTCAAAGACAAGTCAGTGCTGTAGCATTTTTTATGTATAACTTAATGCTGTCAAATCAGAGCATGTTTAAATGCAGAACTAAGAAAAAAATGTGCATATGTGTATGCAGTAACAGAAATTCTTTGGTAAACACTGAAACTGTTTCTTACCTCTGAAAGGCTCTAGTTCAAATTCAAGCAATGTGTATTTCAGCCCTGTTCAATGTGGCCAATACCATTAGGAAACAAGACATGGACAAGAACCAGACCTGTCATTATGAAATGTTCCTTCAGGGGTCTTTTTCTCATATTTTGCTGTACACATCAAATAGCAACAACTCAGTCACTTACTTGAGAACATTTTGTACAAGCATTCCTGCCACAACACCCATGGTTGTAGGAAGACTGGCTGCACAAACTCCTTCTCGTTTCAATGTCTTCTCATCAATATTTGCAGCTACTACCAGTGGAGGAGCACACTGAGGGGCAGTAGAGAAATTAAACTGTAAAAAAGCGTTCAAGAAATCCCACAGATCACAAAGAATTTTAAAGTACTGCATCAGCTGTGCCAGGATCACACCCACTAGGCCAACTAATCTTCACATTCCCAGTCCCACTCTGAAAGGCAAGTGAGCATTTCAGCAGAGCACCACGTACCGCAAAACAAGCAGATTCACCAGGTATGATCAGCTGGATGTGTCCTGACACTGCATTTTCACTCACTCCAGACTCCATCCAGATTTGTCCAAGTTCATTGCAGGCCTTATAAACACATAAACACACATGTCAGCAATGCAGAAGTCTAATGAAAAGGAACCCAAAAATGTGATAAATTGGGAGTGATGAAACACATTCATCTCCCTGCTTTCAGGCAAAAAGGCTAGGGTCAGAAAAAGGGACATGAAGAGATAGAAATTATTTATCAAAGGACAAATCAGAATTAAAGTTGCCCTCATGAAGCCAGCCAGCCCTTTGTGCTTTCCTGAGGACCTGAGATGTTTTAACAAATACAGATATTAGTGACCCAGTTACAGCACACTACAGAATATAATTCTGTATAATTCTGTATCTGTGTGCCTTCCCTACCTGCAATTTATGGACCAAGTCAACTGAAGGGTAACAGAAAACATACATTTGGCATATACCCTACACTGGCTGCTACTATAAATAAAAAGAGTTTGATTAAATAAACAGCATTTTTAGTATACAAAAAGTCATGTAAAGTATACAATTAGCTATAGAAAATTCTTTAAGTTTCTAAGATTTAGCATACCAGCCTTTGAAAATACCATTATATAAACAGAGTAATTTGAAAAGACAGGGTTTATGACACTTCAATCTTTTACTAACCATTAGCTGATAGTAATTTTAAAGTCTTCAGTGATATGTATACACATTAAACAAGTTGATAAGAACTGAGTAAAAGCTCAGATTTCTCAAGCCAAGGAGGACATTTCTTAGGAGATTGTTTTTTAGTTCCTGTCTTTTCTATACTTCCACAATTCCTAACATTATTTATAGGAGAAAATGGACTTCCAGAAGCTCATGCCTTTGGTGGCCCTACCGTGTTAATTGCCATGCGAGCTTCAAAATTGTCCACGCAGCTTAGAACCAGATCCACAGGCTTCCCTTCCTCCAGTGCACCATTACTGAAACAAGCATCAGAAGTTTATATGAAATTTCTGGCAGAACAAAATACCAACATGGCAATCAAAATGCTGCTTTAGAGTACAGAAGCCCAAGAAAAGTGAATTTCTAACAAAAGCTATGCAAATGCAGTACAGAATACAACCAGCATCTTAGATCTGAGGTAGAAACAATATCATGCTGAACCTGGGATTTAAATATATGGACATCTTAGACTGTTTTATATAGTATGCACTCACAGTACAAAGTATTAGAGAATTGTGTCTTTGTACAACAAAACTGCAAATGGTGTAAGTTATTCCAGATCTCTGTAAGAACCACTTACAACTACTTTCTTCTTCATTCTATAAACCATACCTGAAACTACTACAGAGCATTCAAGGTATGATCTGATCTGTTTTCCATAATGGAAAACCTAGTGTTTTAGATGGAAATCTAAAGATGCACTCATAAAAAATAACTATGTAACAGTAGAAATAAATGCCAGCTGTAGAGGACGCATCTAGGGAGGAATGTCTTCATATACATATGTTTCCCAGAGGTTTTCAATTGGAAGTTATTAAATCGAAAAAGAGCCCCAACAAGAAAGACATGAGGCTGTATAGAGCCACACATCAGCAGAAGTCAGCAATATGATAAAGTTGGAGGATTTTACCTTATTCTATCCATGAAGTGCTCAAAGTTGTCCAGTGTTGTGATGTTGTAGTTATGTACTTCAAACTGAACATCAGGATTAATGTCCCTTATGGAGGAAATAATTGGAGTCAGTAATAAAGAATACAATGATAATTTGCATTCTACTTCCCACCTTCACAAGTGTTGCTACAGTCTTAAGTTTCCAGTCTGAACTCTAGAATTCACCCATATTTGTCAAAAATTCAGATTAGATAAGAAAAAAACCCGCAACGTATGGAAGTGGCATCGTTTATACCAAACTTCTGAGCAAAACTGGCTATACTTAAAAAGCAGACTCACATTAAGGTTTATTGGCCAGTACAAAAATGTCTTTGAAGTATCAATCATCCCCACAAATATTTCATACTCAAATTCCCAAATTAGATCATGCTCCTTTGCAAATGATTAAGAGTGAAACATTGGTTTTTCTGGAGCAGCATCCTCATTAAATACATTTTGATACCCACTTCTCCAAGTTATACCTCAAAGTGTGTTCTGCTGCTTGTACTTTACTTAATCCAGCTTGATGAGGTTGGAAGAAGAGTCTGTTCATGTTTGCTAGTTCCACTTTGTCATAATCAAACAGAAGCAGCTAGAATAAAGATTGTTTTAACATGTGTGAATCTCCAGAGACTCTGCACTGTGGCAAAGCATTTTGAACAACAAAATTAATTCTAAAACCAAAGCCATAGAAAACTCCCCCAACCAAACTCCCTCCCTCAGAGATCCATTCAGTTCACATACAAGAATCATCATTTCACATCATAAGGACATGAAAACTGAACCAATCTGTTAAGTCATTAAAATTACTCAATAAAACGTTAACTCTTTATTTGAGCTAAACTAAGAATATTAAACTGATTAACCTAGATGAACAGTATCACATCTATTATCACATCCCTACTTGCTGCCATGTGACAAACCAATGTTTGTGATAAAGGGATCTGTTTGCCATCTATGCCACTATGACATTTCAATTGCATGAGATAAACTTGGTTCATATGAGACACTATCTCTTATGTGAAATACCCCCACCTTTTTTTGTATTTTGTTTTCCTTTTGCAGTAATCCAGCATGAAAATTAGTGAGATGGGGTCATATGGAAGTGACAAACATCCAAACAAAAATCATCCATATGATACAGGATTAAGTTCTAAATAAATCAGTTTTACCAGCGCAAGAAAAATACATACTCTTCATGTGTGTTTACACAAGCGCTGTTCTTGAGTGCTTTCTTCACAATATTTTTTTATTTGGTGATCAACAGGGTGAAATCAAATCAAATACTTTACAAAGAGGACTGGTCAATCTACTAAAAGATATTGAAGAATAAATAAAACTCTCATTACCTTACCAATGCCACACCTTGTCAGCATTTCAGCAGTCACACTGCCAACGCCCCCTACGCCTACTACTGCAACTGTGAAGGTACGGATTTTCTGTAGAAAGAAATAATATACAGATCAGTATCTCAAATGTGGTCCTCCCAGGGAAAAAATGCAAGCAATATTTCATTACAGATAGAATCCTACCTCATAGTCTTTGACAATTCCCATTCTTTTTAACGCCATCAAGCGACTACGAAGAAAAAAAAATGCAACATTACACAGAAAATGTTCTTTATGTTTCTAACAACAATTTTGCTTTTCAGGTACTTAAAATCACTTCTGCTTTAGAAATAACCTCACCAAGCAATAAAGTCAAGCCTGCTATTTCCACTGCAGTTGTGACTGCAAGCTAGGTACGTTCTGAGTGACAGAGTAGATGCTTTCCTATTTGCACTAGAGTCCTAACCCTGCAGAAACTCATGCACTCATGTACCTATTCCTCTGGTACATGTAATATCGATGGCATCAGGAGGACACAGCTATTTTTCTAAATGAATCCCTGACTTACAGAATGAAAGGTGACACTTTTTTTGGTAATGAACCATATGGCAGCAAACTAGTGAAGACTTGCACTGTTTTCTGATCGACTTGATTAGATTAATGTAACATTAAAAAAAAATAACAGGGACTATCTGGTTTTGAGGATAACTGAAAGGATTTTAAAGTAACATTTTATACCTCTGTTGCATTTTTCATGAATGTACATATATCAACTTGTACTGAGGAAAAATAAAACCAAACCCAAATCAACAAAACAAAAACCAAAAAATCATCAGATCTCTAGAAGGGGAAGGGTCTCTAAAGCTCAACAATTCTATAAACCAACTTCTAAAATAGGCAATTTGGAGGAATGAGGATAAGACCTCATGTAATACCTGTCCCATTTATCAGCAACCTAGCTGAAAAACTCACAAGATTTCCTCTCTTTCGCTCTCCCCGCCTGTACTGTAAAGCAAGATAATACAAAGTAACCCTGACATCCACCCCTGCCAGCCCAGCCAGGTGGGAAATCCGAGAGCATCTCTGCCCTGCTCCGCACGGAGCACCCGCCTCCTGGACTGCCCGACACCCTTCTGAGCACACCCAGCCCCATCCCTGAGATTCCCACCGGTCCGAGCCTCCTCCACCTCCGCGTGCCTCTCCCGCTTCACCCAGACCCACCGTCCCGGCCCTCCTTCCCCATCCTCCGCATCCTGACAGAGCCCTCCGCAGCCCTCACGGCCCCTCCGCGCACCTGTAGGGGTTGGAGTCCGTCACCTCGGGGCTCATGGTGTCGATGCGGGCCCGCGCCGCTCCCCGCCCGCGCCTCTCCCGGGCCAGCTCCTCCTCCAGCTCCCGCACGCGCCGCTCCAGCCGCTCCAGCCGACCGGGATCCGCCATGCCAGCGACACGTCTGTGCCCGGCCCCGGGAGCTGCCGGGAAGCGCCGGGGCCGGCCCTTCCCGGGGCCGGCCCTTCCCGGGGCCGGCCCTTCCCGGGGCCGGCCCTTCCCGGGGCCGGCCCTTCCCGGGGCCGGCCCTTCCCGGGGCCGGCCCTTCCCGGGGCCGGCCCTTCCCGGGGCCGGCCCTTCCCGGGGCCGGCCCTTCCCGGGGCCGGCCCTTCCCGGGGCCGGCCCTTCCCGGGGCCTTCTGAGGGAGGAGACTGAGGGGCGGTGGCCGCCGGGGTGGTACTTGCTTGCTGGGGAGCGTCGTGTTCCGAGAGGGGCCGACAGTCAGGGGGCGGTGAAGTGCTCTTCTTGGCGCACCGTAGGCGCCTCTGGGTGACCGGCCTGCGAGGATGGCGGCGGAGCCGGGCACTAGCGCGGTGCGGCAGCAGCACCGCTTCGACCAGGACAGCCTGGAGCGGTACCTGAGCAGCCGCTTGCCCGGCTTCCCTCGGCAGCCCGCGGGCGCGCTGGCTGTCAGGCAGTACAGGTAACACAGGTGACACTGGTGACAGGTGGCTGGCTCAGCTGGCGGGGCAGCCGCCGCTCCCCTGGCCCGGGTAGGGGCGAGCAGAGGAGCCGCTCGCTGCCGCCTGCCAGGGAAGGTGGTCAGGGGTAGCGCCCTTTGCTGTCGGGATGGCGGACAGCAGCCATCAGTGGATTTTTAAGATGCATTCTGAGTTGTTCCAATTAAAAGCACGTCACAGCTCGTCCCTTGAGCTGCTGGAGAATACAAAGTTCGCGGTGGCGGCCGAAGTGACCTTTGGCAGGCTCAGTCTGTGGCTGTCTGTGGGCGGGCTGTGTTGGGTGGACTAACCGCTGTCCTCAGAGTACACCCGCTCTTGTTTCATTGCCTAGACATAAATCGCAATTGATCTGCTCCATCTTCAATTGCACATCAAATAGTGACGTTCAGAAGCACATACATGGCTTAAGAAATCAATGGTAAAAGCGTTAGGCTGTCACTATTTGTAAGCAAATCCACAGGGAACCGCGCAAAGGTGTGCCGATATTCCCGTTACTGCCCGCGGAGCATAATGCGGTGTGCCAAGGAGGTGCTACACCCGGGCTCCGGAGCCTCTGTTCCAGAGAGAACTGAGTTCATCTGCATCCAGCAAATCAGTGGTGTGGCTGCACAACTTCATGTCAGGAACTAACTATTAGAAGCAAAGTTATTCCAAAAATAAGGATTCGTTCCTTTGTAGTCATGACCATAACATATGTATGCTATCACTAAGCAACAGTGAACAATTTTTCATTGTCTTCTGATGTAAATATAAAACATTAATTCATTCAATCTTCCCTAATCTTCCTATGTACCTCAGCTGAGAAGAATTTAGGGGGCGCCTTAGGAGAAGAGCTAATAGTAAAGTCTCCTAAAATTTTGTTAGTATTTGTGCTTTTACTTTGTCTTGTAATTGTAATTACAGTTTAGGGATTCAGCTGACCTAAATTTCTTTTGTTCTGGGCAGAGTATTTGTCAGATAAACTTTTTAAACTATTACAAACTATGCCCTAACTACTTTGGGGAGAATGGAAATGTAATGAGAGGAATGAGGGCAAAAGTTCATTTGACTTTTATTTTCCAATAGCTGTCTAATCATTTATTCAACTATGTCAGAATACATCTTAAAAAGTAACCAGAATAAGGGGAGAAAAGCATGCATATTAACTTAGAGCCTTGAGGAAAATAAGGATCAATGGGTTTGATTGCAATATGATAGACAAGGTGTTATGAAGGATTTAACTGTGTTTTCCTTCTCTTTTACACATGTGATTGAAATGCCTAATTTTCTTTATGACTCGAACATGCATCCTTTAAAATTTTACAGTTCCTATAGGCTGTCCCTTAAGCATAATCTTTGGACATGATAATCAGGCTGTCAAACAGAGGGGCTTGGTACTGGAATCAGTAATATAATCATAGAATAGAATCATAGAGTGGTTTGGGCTGGAAGGGACCTTAAAGATCATCTAGTTCCAATTCCCTTATCATGGGCAGGGACACCTTTCTCTAGACCAGGTTGTTTTAGAGCACTATCCAGCCTGGGCTTGAATACTTTCAGAGATGGGGCATCCACAACTGCTCTGGGCAGCCTGTTTCAGTTGAGATTTGAAAAAAACCCACAGCACAAAACAGCTCTGGAGAAGATGCTTTCCTCCATCTTGCCGTTTTGTTTAGGTCAAGTCACACTTCATTTTGCAAGTCACATTTCTGTTAGAAGTTTACAAATTTGTAGGTACTTGAATTTTTGAGTAATTATAATCTTTCTCTTTGCAGCTCAGGCCAGTCAAACCCAACCTTTTACCTTGAGAAGGGTGGGCAGGCTTTTGTGCTCAGGAAGAAGCCCCATGGTCCCCTTTTACCTAGAGCACACAAGGTAAGTAACGTTCTTCACTGAGCTCCATACACTTTGTATTGCAGGTGAACAGTGTCTATATGTGATGGTCAAGCACATTGAAGAATGTGTCCAGAAATGCAGTGAGTTGCTGGATTATTTGCTATGTTTTGTGCTCTACATGTAATTAAACATTCAAGAGGATTCACTGTACTCATTAATGTTTGGGAGGTTTTAATTGAACCTAAATTTCTGTGTCTCCTTCAGGTCGACAGAGAATATCGTGTGCAGAAAGCCTTATTTTCAGCTGGGTTTCCAGTGCCTGAGCCCCTTTTGTATTGCAGTGATGTTTCTATCATTGGAACAGAGTTTTATGTAATGCAGCATGTGAAGGTTGGTCCTTCAGTTTGAGATTCTTTCCTTCTCCCTCCTACAAGCTGCTTTTGAATTGTCTAAAACCTTTCTGTTAGAGCCTTACCCAGCACAGTATTGTGATATGAGCATAAATAATCTTCTGATATTTTAAAGAAATGCTAGCTATCAGTAATTCTCACAGATTTCAGCTTCTCCAGGGCTTATTTCACACTTTGCTGAATTTTTTAGCACAGTATTTAACCTCTTGTTCTTGTTTGAGCTCTTGGAAGGATATCTTGAAATGAGGCAATATTGCTTCTGTGGAAAGCATACACAAATCAGAGGGAAAAAATTCTGTCTGTAAACTGAATCTTTGGACATCCTGGAGCCTGTATTGAAGATAGGAACTGACATAAAATCACCTTTTCTTGAAAACAAAGCAGAATTCCAGTTTGAACACTAGTTTCAGAAAGAACACAGCATATCTCTGTCTGCACTCTGGGGGTGCTGTAGCTGAGTTGATATACTTTTTGTTAGATTTTGGTGATTTTGAGCATAAGTCTGCTGTACTGTGTCTTTTTTTCTTATCCTGTGGGAGGAGGAGTTGAATTCAGGCCTTTTCCTCTTCACAGCATTCCATTCTATCACCAGGTTCACTGGGAAATTAGAAATGTAAGTTTGTGGGCCACTTTCTGAAGATTAGGTTAACCTTCTTACAAAAACCATAAATCAAGAGTAATAGAATGTAAGAGCTGTGAAAAATTTGAAACACGTTTCTTACGTCAAAGATGGAGAATTTTACTAATTTTGATTAGAACAAAGTGATTCCTTTAGAAGAAACATTTTACATTTCTAAGTATGTAAATGTACGGTCTGTCCATTCTACAATGGTCAGCACTGCTCCCTTTTTAACAGTTGTGAAAATGGAACAACAAACCCATCTTCTAAATGTATTCAACTGCTTTTAAGGAGAAAAACAAGTGAATTTCTTTGGATTATTTGAATCTTTTTACCCACAACCCACCCATTCCACTGCCTGCCCCTCCTTTCCCCGGGGTCTTGATTGGTATTTTTTCTGCAATTTAGCTTTTAGGGACAATACAGAAACATTGTTTTTCCTGATACTTTTAAACTTGAGGGTATCTGGATTGAGTGCTCTAATTCAGAATTTCATCTACAGATACACCATAGACTAATGACCTGGGTTTACCATGAACCCCTTCATTGGCTCTGGGTGAGAAACAAAATAATTGAGGAAGGAATTTTTGATTGCATAGGGAGTGTTGGTTCACTGCATTTGTTTTTGGTTGTGTAATGTATAGCTTTACTTCTTTTCATCTGATGTGTACATCCCACCAAGTACCTGATTTATGGTATTTCTAGGGTCGCATTTTCCGAAACATCTCTCTGCCTGAGGTGGGCCCAGCAGAGCGTTCTGCTCTGTATCTTGCAATGATAGAAACTCTGGCCCTGTTGCACTCCTTTGATTTACAGTCATTGGGTCTCCAAGGATATGGTAGAGGACCAGGATACTGCAAAAGACAGGTACAGCTCTTAACATTCTCCTTTTTTGTCTGATCTTTGAATGTTTATTTGATTTGCAAGCTAAATTGTTAATTATTAATGATCACATTTTAGCTATTAAACCTTCACTTAGTTCAATTAATTGTGCACATTTTGAAGCCACTACTACATTCAGATTGATTCTATAATGCTGTACTTAGGGAGTGATAAGCATTTGCTTTTGGACTAACACTAGATTTGGGCTATGTAAATAGGATTGAAATAGATGTAGTCTTCATTTAAACTTTTGATAGTTCATATTTGCAAATGCAGAGATACTGGGTTTTACTGAATTTTCAAGCAACATGGTGATAACCAAAGCCCAGAAGTATGTGCTTCAAAATTTTGTACTCTTGAAAAACTTGTCAATCAACTGAAAAATCTGTTGGAGTGTTTGTATTTTTTAGGTATCAACTTGGAAAAAGCAGTATGATGCAGCTGCTCATACAGATATTCCTGCCATGAACAAGCTGGCTGAGTGGTTAGCAAACAACTTGCCACCTGATGATAATGGAGAAAGCCTGATTCATGGAGACTTCAGAATAGATAACATCATCTTCCACCCAACAGAGGTATTTGAAATGTGTTTGTACTTTTAGTAGGTTTTGGCCCTCCGTTTGTTTGTACTCATGTCATGGGACACTTACATGTGGATTATTTTAGTGCATGAAACATCTTTGAAAGAAAAAGTAGAAAACTAAACTGTTCTTTATACTCTGTGTAAGGTGTTTAGGTACCTAATACAGTCCTGGCTTTCATTGAAGGAGCTAGATAGAATTGATGGAATCATAGAATGGTTTGGATAGGAAGAGACCTTAAAGATCGTCTATTTCCAACTCCTTGGCCATGGGCAGGGACACCTTTTACTAGACCAAGTTCCTCAGGACCCCATCCAACCTGACTTTGAGAGATACTCTATTTACTCATTAGTTCTAGTCCCTGCTTCAAAGTACAGGAATGAAGCATTTTATATGCATAGACCCTATTGGATTCAGTGCAACTGAAAGCTCACTTCATTAAACTACATAAACATCTTATCCAAAGCCCACTGACATCTGTTTTATGGTTTTGGTTAACAACAAGGGCTTTTGGAGGAGGAGCTGAATGTATGATACATGACACTAGCGCAAGCAAAGGAAAACCTGCCAAACCTGTTTAGTTATGGAGCACATGAAAATCACAGACACCCTGAAAGTTTCCCCATTCATCTTCAGGGAAAAAAAGAGATTTTTTGTTTGTTTGTTTGTTTCTAGTTTATGTAAATAAATATGTGCTACCTGTCTATCAACACAGTTGCATTTTCATTACTTTTTTCTATGCTACCTGCCGTGTTGTGACCAGAAGACATGCCTGGAGCTTGTGACCATGACTGCAATGCCTGCTTCATGACAAAGCAACTGATCCCAAAGATTCCTAGAGATTTTGTGCATTGATTAGTTCATAGACATGATTTTTAGGCTTATATGTGCTGATTGATTCCCTGAGCAGGGAATTTGACAGATTTGAGGACTCTCCCAGCTGTTTCTGATGCAACTGTAGGAATTGACCAAGTTGTACATAGGTAATTTTAAGTCACCTGTAGAAACCATTCCTGAATATGTAGGAGTGACCATGTAGGAAAGACTTTTCCATGAAAAGCATGGGTCATGAGTAGGCTGGAGGGGTCATTCAGGTTGCCAGGATGGCTGGATTATAAGAATCATCAGAATGACACTGTGGGGAGTCTCAGACCACCCAGTTGAAGACACCTTTGCAGGGATGCTTGCATCAGAGGCTCACTCTGAGCAGTGATTGAGTTCCTATTTAAGAAATTCAATTCCCCAAATAAATGTTAATCTAGGGACAGTGTTGTGATAAATTAGGTTTTCTGATGCATGATCTGTCTGTGAATTTCTGTGCTAAAGGACTGTGCAACTCTCAATACTACTGTTCCTTAGGATATTTTAATTCAATCATCTTTTATACTAGAGAAATTTGGAAGTTTCTGACAGGAGGAACACTACTCGAAAATGTAGATTTAAATCAGATTTTCTTTGGAAGAATGCCTATTTTTCTGTCTTTATATGAATGTTAATTTTCTGCAGATCTTTAGATAGTGCCAGAAGGAACTCTTTTTGCTGTAGACAGCTAGTGTGTGTTTATATTTTAAGCATATAATAACCAAATAAAACCCTTGAATATTGAGTGTGTTGTGCATTTGTGGATGGAGGGAACATGTCTTCTAGCACTCACTTGAGGTTTTTATTTTTATATAAGGCTCGTGTTTTGGCAGTGCTGGACTGGGAACTTTCAACTACTGGTCATCCTTTAGCAGATTTAGCATATACCACTCAATTCTACTTTTGGCCTACATCTATTAAGGACTTGGGTCAAGGCTCTATCTTGGGATTCAAAGACACCATAGGTATGAAACTATAATCTTTTTGAAACAAATCCTAGGCTTGTTTTCTATTTGAAATGTTATAGGAATTAAATGGTAAATTCACAAACATATAATTTTGTGTTTGTAAAGAACTTTTCCATAATTTTTTCATTGTAGCAAGCATGCTGATAATGAGGCTTTAGATAGTTTTGTTCTTTCAAGCTCTGTCTTAGCTACAACATGCTACTTCTGTAAAACCTTATTTTGAATCTTTCTAAGAGAAAATGGGAAGAAAAAATAAATTTAAATGTAAATTTATTAATTTATTATTTTTTTAAAAAAAGTCTTTTCTCCCACTGGTGAAATTATTTGCCTGACTTGAGTGGAGACAAAGGGCAGCAGGAAATGTTATGATTATCTAAAATTCTGGCAACTCCTACTTCCTTTGGTCTCTCCATATCAGAGTTATGTCATAAGAAATGATAAATTGTGGTGTTTACTATGTAAAAGAAATACCTCATACAGTTAAAAATTGTTCAAATGTTTGAAGAATAAGGTGGAAAAAAAAATCATAGAAAATGTTGAGTATTCTAAACAAATCTATTATATTTTTTTGTAGAAACTCCTTCCTTTGAAGAACTGGTTTCCATTTACTGCCGCTGCCGGCGTATTTCCACTACTTTACCCAACTTTAACTTTTTTCTTGCTTTGTCCCATTTTAAAATGGCAGCAATAGCCCAGGTAATACCCTCATATTTGCTGAAGTGTTAAATTTCTTTGTGTATTTGTTGGTAGTTCATTTAGTCATGGGTGATAGTTGTATGTCTATGCTGTTGTCAGTTGGCTTAAGGGACAGGCTGGGCTCGTTTGCCGTATCACATGCAGACATTTCTTTTTTACCTTTCCACTACTGCTTTTTGTGATTTGCCTTTCATTTGTTTTAGCTGGGATATGGTGTTAACTCTTGTGCAGCAAGCATCTTCATTATATCATAAATGCACCAAAACCAGTATTAGCATATCCCAGTGAGTTTTCTCCTTTTAAGACTATGTACATTTCAGTGTTACTTTCATATTTGAAGAAATCACCTGTGTGTTAAAGAGACAATTTTAAGTGCATAATTATACCATATATGGCTTTCTTTTGGTTTTAGGGTGTATATGCCAGGTATCTCATTGGAAACGCTTCTGCAGAGAATAGTCATGAATTTGCAAATATTGTGGAGCCTTTGGCAGAAAGAGGATTAGAGCTCTCAAAAAAGTAAGAGTGGTCTAAACTGGTCAAAGGCAAGGCAAAGCTTTTCCTACATCTTCATTTAAATGCTTGTCTAAGGCAGCTTATGTTACTATGAGGGAAAATCTGGTCTTGTTACTGCATTGAATGTTCTTCCCTAGGTCGTCCTTCAGCAGCACACAGCACAGCATTTCTGGAGAGCTCTTCCATCAAAGTAGGAAAGGCCAAGAAATTTTGCTGAAGGTTAAGCAGTTCATGAAACAGCACATTTATCCAGCTGAGAAGGTAAAAAGTTTTTATTAACCTGCTTATAAAGGAGCATTTTCTGACTAGACTTTATAAAAATGTAAAAAAAACATATAGAAGTCATGTCTTCTGGGGGTTTTTTTACAAACAGCCTTATTTTCATACAGTCATGATTATAGCATTACAAAATATTACCATAAATTGTAATAGACAGCATTATTTTTTTCAGGGTTAAAATGTTGTATGCTTTGTTAATGAAAGAGTTATTTTTTAACTTTTGAAGTGTAAAATCTTCTCTTTTTAGAAGAAGTTACTTTTTAAAGGAGGTTGCCAAAATACTTGTTAGACTAATAACAACCTAGAACTCTTAGACACTGAGCCCAAAGACACCTATTTGAAAATAGAAAATCCTGATTTTAACCATATGAAGCTCTGTTTCTTGCTTTTTAGGCTGTGATAAAAAATGGGATTTCATAATGTATCACAGTAGCCTCATTCCTGAATATATCTAATACCAATGAAGGTTTGAAATCAGATAATGAAATATACACAAAGTCCATAGTTAGTGGAAGGGAAAAATAGATGAAGTAGTTTACATCTTATCCTAGGAAGGTTAGGAATTTCCACTTAGAAGGTTGGTTCAGCTTTTAGCCTCATGGAAGGCTTTTGTTGCAGAATTTGTTGTTTTGGCTTTCTGAGTTGTTGAGTTTTTTCCCAAGTCAGGCAGAAATGCAGAAAACATCTTAATCTAAAAGATTTATGAATACATCTGCCTATCACAAGGTCGAGGGCAGTAGCTCTTGACATGCAGAGTTTTTTAAAAAGTATGTCTGTGATTAAGTTAGGATTGTAGTTTTGGATTGTCCAAGAAAGCCTTGCAATAATTAAAGTATTTGTTTTAAAAACCAAACAAACCACAAATAACCATACAAGTTTTTCAGATTAGTCAAGTTGTGCTTGGAAGTTATTTCTGGTAACAGGGATTGTGAATCAGGACTCATAAATTCTAATTGGCCATTTGTCTTTATTGTGTCATTTTCAGAATTGGGCACTACTTCTATTCATTTTATAACTAGGTCTGAGCCAGGTTTGAAGTTCTGTGCCTCACTAAAACATGCTTGTGAAGATACCAAGATTACTGAATGTAGAGGTTCACTTAAAACTATGACTGGTGCTTGGAATGGCTGCTTACATTATCTGTTAAGGAATTTTTTTGACAGGAAGAGAAAATGTATTTTTGTGGGGTTTTTTGCTGTTATTGTTGTTGGTTTTTTTCCTCACAATTAACAAAATATTAGCTGGGTTATCTATCTGAATCTTAAGTGTCAGTACATCAGGCTTTTATTTGTTGTTTTACTTTGGGGTTCGTGCCTCCTGTGTGTATTGTTGGTAACAAGTACTTTTATCTCTAGAAAAATCTGACCTCCTAGTGCCATCATCACATATTTTAAACCATCCCAAATAGTAGTTAAGGTACTGATTGGGGTCATCTGATATTTAAAAATGCAAAATGCATTTCATGCAAAATGAATTGGTTAGTGTTGAACTTTCAATTATATATTTAATTTTAAAATGCAACCAATTATATAATGTAAACCTGTGTTGAATATTTTTTACTTGGTTCCTTGGGTCATAGATCTGGGAGAGATGAATTATTATTTCTATGTTACATGTGTTCTTAATTTAAACAACATATTTTTATTGTTTCTCTAAGGAAATAATAAAATATTATACTGAACATAGAAATACTGAAGACAAATGGAAGAAGCCAGCACTGCTGGAGAGACTGAAGGTATGGAATAACAAATATTTTTAGCACTCTAGCAGTAAAAGATCGCAGACATAGAGCACAAGAGTGATTTGTGTATGCTGCTGGAGAAGTTACATGGAAAGAAACAATGTGAGGAACAGTGAAAAGAAAGAAAGAGGGGAGTATGGAAAAAGTGAAAAAACAAAGAAGAAAAACAAAATCAGGTCTGAGAGGGGTATATCTTAACTTTAAGTCAAAGACTGAACCTACAGTTTCAGAATAGCTATTGAAAAAGGCATCAGATATATTGGACAGCAGGGTAGGCAGGAGTGAAGAAAATGTGTTGCAAGCCAGAATTTAATTTTTTTTTTTTTAAGACTTATTGCTGATATTTTTTCTGTTGATTCTTGTGATAGGAATTGGCCAAAGCAGAAGGTCTGTGGAACCTTTTCCTCCCAGATGTCAGTGGTCTCAGCCAGCTTGACTATGCCCTAATAGCTGAGGAGACAGGGAGATGCCTTTTTGCACCTGAGGTTTTCAACTGTCACGCACCAGGTTAGCAACCCTGTCCCAGAACTACAGCACTGGGTTCATTAAAAAGTTGAGCATCTTACTTCTTACAGGCTGTGTTTCTTGAGCAGTAAGCATGACTGCTGATTTCTTACAGACACAGGAAACATGGAGGTCCTCCACATGTATGGCACAGAAGAGCAAAAGAAAGAGTGGCTGGAGCCTCTTCTAGAAGGGAAAATTAGTTCCTGCTTCTGCATGACAGGTAAATTTTTCTCCAGAAGAAAGTTAGAGCCAATTAGTTGAAACGTCACATGGTGTATGAATGGAAAAGTAGAAGACTGCAAGTTGTGTGTTACAGTGGACATTTCTGTACTAATTCAGTATCAGTGAATGTCTTTGAATATAAAATAATCTATGAGGTGTGAATACAATCTGGAGCAGCCTTACTGCCTTTCCTGATAGTTATCAACTTTCATGGTTACAATAATTAGTATTGGCTTTCTATATGTTTTAAATCTAATTTTTACTAGTAAAATACAATTTATGGTACCAAACAGGTTTACAATAGAGCTTACCCTTCCTTTTAGTGTTCTGTGGAGTTCTCTAGACATGCATAATTGGGTCCAATTATGATTATTGTGATT
Organism: Cyanistes caeruleus; assembly: GCF_971803275.1. Lineage (NCBI taxonomy): Eukaryota > Metazoa > Chordata > Aves > Passeriformes > Paridae > Cyanistes > Cyanistes caeruleus. Next base: position 109,318,671 of record NC_141701.1, read on the forward strand.
AAAGTATGTGGTTGTGCAGTGTCATAGGTTTTTTTAAGGTATAACCTGAAAGCTCCTGAAAAAGCTGATGGCATTCAGCATCTCTGGAAAGTCTGGCTCTTGCTCTATGAAGTTAGCTTTTGGAACACATGATGTCAAAATCTTCATCTCCTGTGTCAGATGGAGTCCAGAGAACTCAGCCTTGCAGACACTTTGCAAATTCTGTTTCACTGTGTTTCCCAAGAGGAAATAGTTACTTTTGTTTTAAAGTTAGATGGCCTATAAAAAGAGGTAATGGTGAAAGGAGAGAGGATCTTTCCTGTTCCAAAAAATCACTGATGACATTTTGCTGACAACTTCATGTAGTCTATTTTATATACAACCACAAAATTATTTTCAATCTCTTTTGGCTTGAGAAGAACCCAGGAGGAGAAAACAGGCTGAGGAGAAATATAACTGTTACCTGTAAGTACAATGGAAGGATAAAGGATTTAGAAACACAAGGAAAGGAAGAAGGCTGATTGCAAAGGATGGTCCAAGCCCAAGAATAAGTACATTTAAACTGGCTATGAATAACAGATTGTTGGAAAACAGGAAGTCTTTTGACCACCAGCAGCAAGGTTCTTCAAAGAGTTTTTCTACTGGTAGCAAAACTGTGTACTTTTAAGAGTATATCTAGAGCCCTGTATTTGTGGAGCTTGTATTACTTTTATAATTCATCTGGTGGTTTTTTTTTTCCTTTAACACAGAACCTGATGTGGCTTCAAGTGATGCCACCAATATGCAATGCACCATTGAGCGAGATGGGAATAGCTACGTGATCAATGGCAAGAAGTGGTGGAGCAGTGGTAAGTGTGGAAGCCTAAGTAAGAGTGGCTGGGGATAGAATTTTTCCAAGAATTATTAGAACAAAGGTATTTGTGCTCCATTTCTGAGATGAAGTGGAATTTCTGTCTTCTCTTGAGTAAAAACAATAGAACGTAAAACAGCACAAGGAGCTGAATTCAGCTTTTGGTTCTATGAACCAAAGTCCAAGATTCAAATCCAATTTGGGGATTTGGGCCCTTTTTGGAACCTCTGAATTTTGTTCACAGAGAGAATGCTGTTATTTTCTTTAAACATTTCCTCTTTCTGTCAGTTAACTTACACATTTATAGCTTAGTTTTCATGAAGCTGTCTTTGGCAGCTTGTGTGAGAGGTTTGAGAGTACCTTCTACCTACAGTAAAATGTGGCTGCTTTTAAAGTAGCCTGTGATGCTGTTAGACTACTACAGGAGATGTTTTTTATGATATAATTCCCAGTAAAATCAGTGCATTGTACTGTAAGTGGCAACTGTCCCTAATATTGTAGTAGTACTACTTTTTTTGCCAAAATGTGTGACAGAAACTTGAAAGTCATCATTCCCTGAGAGTTTGGAATCCAAGTAAGTAAACTGAGTTGTTAAACTTCAAAGTTTCATTTACATGCATGATTGTGACAGCTGCCTGCTGATACATGCTTGTGCAATACCTGGAGTCACCAGAAGATAGATCTCTCTCTCTGTTCTGCTCCTGTAAAACTGGCAGTAAAAAAAGGCATGGAATCTTGTCTCCTGACCCAAGAGTGTTGCTTAACTACTTGTGCTTGCTCTGGGTCAGTGTCTCCCAGCTATGCATTGCAGTCCCTGAGGAAGTAATGAGAAGGTTTTAGAGGGTCACACACACAAAATAATATAATAATAAATAATAAATAATAAACTTAGTTATGTTAATTATAAAAAGGAGAGTAGACATGAGACAGCATGATTTGGTTTGTCTTATTTCTGATACAGTTAGGGCAATCAGATTTGCATAGAGACAGATGCACAAAAGGCACTGCAATTCCAAGAAGTTTGAGAAACATGTTTATTTGGCTCTGTGTTAGTCTCTCTTTCTGCCTGGCTAGGAAGGTGTTTTTTTGTTTGTTTGTTTTGGTTGGGATTTTTAACTTTTGGGACATTAAAACCTTGGATGTGTGGGAATTCCAGAAGCCTGACAGCCTGATCAGAATGTCACTCTGTATTTGTGAAGACAAATCGTAAATCACACATGCAAGGAGTCAGTTACTTCATGGAAGAAGTGGGATTTCTTACTGTGCTCTGCACGTGTACAGTAAATCCAGTGTGGCTTAAATATGTCAGATTTATGGTGTTTGTGTAGAAAACCAGTCAAGCACTTCTGACTTATCTGTTCATGCCCTAGTATTTCTCAAAACACTGGGCAGACATTCTGTAAGCTTTTGTCATCCAAACAGGGAGAAGAGGCTCATGTTTGTTTATGCTACTGTTGTTTCTTGTCTTACCATTTTAGAACTTTTTGTTCCAGTCCATAATTGTGTAACTAGGAACAGTATCTAAAAATGAGAAATTCTTGTTGGCTTTCATAATCTATAGATGAGACATTTTATCAGAGCCCCCAGGATGTTTGAAGACAAGGACAATAAGTGCTGTAACACCACTTCTTCATTTTGAAGGTTAAGCTAGTATGTCAGTACGTTTGAAATGCTTCCAGTGTCTCATGGAAAAGTGCTGTTTTCCTGGAATCCCTGCCAACACTGTGGCAGGGGACGGCTTTGGTACCTCTCTGTGTAAAAACTGTAAATCCATGAGCTCCATATGGAATGGGAACCTCTCTCTTTTGTCAAGCAAGGCCTCTCCCATTTACTGGTTGGTCTACAATGAGAAATGTCAGCACTTACTAAAGCAAAACAAAAATAAAGATAAGGAAAAACAAAAGCCGGTACACTTCTCCCATTCTTTGATTTTATTGTATCTCTGTATATATTTTAGCAAATACAGTTTTTGCAGTGCTTGATTAATTTTAAAAATTCTGAATAGAAAATCCAGGCCTTGTATCTGAAGATTACCTGAACTTTTTATTACATTTACAAAAATCTAGACTGGGCCACCCTTAGAGTACTGGTCTTATTGAAGTTTAGGGTGAGCAGGAGAGAAGAGATGAAAGGTCATTTTTTTCTGTAGTTATAGAAAAGGAATTGCTGGGGTGTTTTTGTGAAGGATGTTGTTGCTGCTATACATTTGTAGAAACACATAGAAAATGGCTTTTCCCACCTCTTTCTTCCTCTCAGTTCTCAGCCATAAGCTTATACTTCATTTCAATCTGCAAGGATATCTGTTGAATGATAGTTGAGTTGAGAAATGGAACTGAACTATTAGGCAAATGTTCTAAAGTTTTACAAAATAGTTGGAGAAACACACGATTATTAACTTCTGGTACAAAGGTTCCTGTTGTTTGATTGCTGATGGTTTGTTTTTTTTTTCTCTGTTTTAATTACATACTTAGATATGTACAGGTTGTTCATTACGCAGTTTCTTAATTGTCTAGTACTGTGACACTTTGAATTTTAAATCTTGGGGGTGCTTTTAGGTTTTGTTGTGGTGGGTTTTTTGGTTTGAGTTGCTTGATGTTGTTTAGTAAATATCTTGGCTTGTTTCTAGTTTCAGTATTCAGTTCTTGCTTGATTCCGATAAACACATTCTATTTTGAAGTGCTCTGTAGTGTCTTGGCAGGTTCAGAAATTAATCTGAAAGTTGACTTGCAGAGAAACAGCTGCAGAAACAATACCCCCTGGAATTAGTAAACAATTCCCTTGGTTCTGTAAGATGATGGAAGCAAGGGATGGCCTATATAGTGAAACTGATTGTTTCTTCAGTAGGTTCTTCATGATTCATAGAAATTTCTTCAGGTCTTCCATCCTGCTGTTGTCTTCTCCAGTACCCATAATTTTTTGCAATTTTCATGACGTGCATTTTGAAAGAGGCGCCCAGAAAGGCGTAGAGGAGGGGGTTGAGGCAGGTGTGGAACAAAGCGATGCTCTTGGTGACCTGGAGCGCCACGTCCATGGTTTTACTGGTGCCACAGTCCGTAACCAACATGTAGATGCTGTCAATGGCTCGCCACAGCTTCACGACGTTGTAGGGTAGCTGGGTGACAATGAAAGTAGCCACTACTGCCAGCAGAACCATGAAAGGCCTGGACTTCTTCACATTTGCAGACCTGAAGATCGCCCGAGCAGTAGCGGAATAGCAGATCAGCATTACTAGGAAAGGAAGCAGAAATTCCAGGATAATTTCCAGGATTTGAATGGTTGATTTTAAGAGTGTTTCCATGTTCATTGGAAATACGGGAAGGCATTCATTCCTCTCATTGTGTTTCTTGACTTGGTTAAATATCAGCTCAGGGATACTGAGGAAGATGGCAGCCAGCCAGACACAGATGCAGGTAACACCGCAGTGTTTGCCAACTCTTCCACGGCCCTGGGATTCAGAAGTGGCCCTGTATCTATCCACACTGATACAGGCCAGGAACAGCATACTGGAGCTGAAATTCATGGTGTACAGAGAAGAAGTGAGCTTGCACATCGGGTTTCCAAGTTCCCATCCCTGCACTGCATTTGCAGCCCAAAAAGGGAGGGTGAAGAGCAGGAGCAGATCAGCGATGGCGAGGTGCATGATGTACACATCCGTCTTGGTCTTGGGTTTCTTGCAGTAGGCATAAATTGCAACCACTAATGAGTTTCCAGCCACTCCAACTGTGAAAGCCAGTGTGTAGAAAACTGGGAGGAATAATTTTCTGAAATTTCTCACATCATTTTTTTCGCAGAGAAGCTCATAGGTATTGTAATCTATAAGAGGGTTGAGATCATTCTCCTCATCCTCAATCCAGTAATCTGTTGAGTTATTCATATCTCAGACCTTGGCAAAACTACAAGACACAAAAATGTGGAAAGAAGGAAACGTCAAATAAATGATATTGGGCTTAAGTTCTAAAATTTCTGTTGAAACCTAAAACCCTTCTTCAGGGCTGCTTACACATCTCAAATTTAAAGAAGTTGGATATTCAGAATACATTTGTGAATAATCAAAGTGAAGCTAGACAGTAACAGGGGCAGAGCAGACCATCTCAAGTTCTCATGTGAGGTAGGGTAACTGACATCATCTGTGTGGGCAATACATGCAAAATGGTTTCAGTTTAAACCATTAAGGGTTTCCTTACCCTTAGCATTTGAGATTATAAAATGCTTGGAGTGCCTCTCACTGATTTCCACATTTGAGTCAAAGAGCCATCATTGCTTTAACTGCTCCAACTGTGTTATGCTTGACAATATTCCATTGCACATAACTGTGTCTGTACCTTTTTAGGGCTGGAATTGAACCCTCCTCTCTCCAGCCTCGGCAATGCAAAGGAATACAGCTGAAGGCTGTAAATGCTGTTACAATCACGTGTATAAGGAATATGAGCAGATTACAGCTGAGGCAAGCAGTTGCCTGCTGTTAAAAATGTTCAGTGCCTGCTGTCATAAATTCTGACAAATTTTGGATATGAGTATAGTACAAGGAGAGTGTTTTTGTTTGTTTCTCAGGCACACTGTACATGCCCATTACAAAAAGTACAACAGGGGAGTCACTTGCTGAACAACAGCAGAACAAACTTAATTTACTCTCCATCCGACAAAGTGAGCCATGCCCATGTGGCATTTCTTACAGAAGCAGATTGCTGTGGGTACACTGCATCTTCCAGCTGGAGTTTCTCAGGATGTTATGACAGGAAGGAATTTTATCACATGTAAACTGCCCACAAATACCCAAACAGCTCAGAAACTCTGCTGGTTTTTCAAGTACGATCTTATGACAGATTTACTCTGTAAGTGAGTACTGGCTGGCTTCTCACTGCCATCTTAGGGTTAAAGTTTAATAATTCATATCTCCAGGTTGTGTCTTAAGCAAGTTCATGTCCTGCATTATTTTCTTCTTTTCCTGTAACCGTGTTCATTGACTAATGTGCTGAAATTCTGTCTGTTGTAAAATACAGTCCTGCAGTACCGTGTTTTCTCAAAATAAATGGTACTAAGATTTCTTAGCAGCAGTAGCAAAAATCAGCTGAGAATAAAAAATAAATCCCCTTTTTGTCATCATATGCAGTGTTCAGAATTTGAGGTCAATGTTGCTGAAAGAAGATTGTTATCTGATATTCTGCCCCAGAGCTACAATTTGGCTTTTTCAAGCTGGAAAGAAAAATGCAAATACCATTTCTGTTTCTTAGACAGTTGTTTAAATGTAGGGCTGCCAAGTGTCTCTTAAAGTTTTTTGAATATATCTATCTACTAGGAAAGAGAAGTTACTGATTGATCTCATAATAAGGGATGAAAGCCAATTAAATAGAAAGAAATTAATATTTTTTATTTTTGATTTTTTTTTAATGATTCTCCTAGCCAATTTTTTTTTAAAGTGTATTAGTTTGAAATTAACTATCTGGTTTAGCTCTATCTTTAATGACTTTGTTGTACTATTCTGTTAACATTTCAAAACTCTCCCCATCAAACTTTAAAAAGAACGATTAGTCCTATTTTAAGTCTTGCAATTTGTTCTTTATTGTTGCCTTAATGAGATGTGCAGAATGGAAAAGTACAGTCACTCTACTTAATACTTTGGCAAAGGGATGTCTGTTCTATGCCTAACAAGCTGTGTTAGTAAGATTCTCCAGCAGCAGTAATCTTTTGCAGCTTTATAGTACTTTGAAGAGAGATTTAGTTGTCAGCAGCAAAAGAGCCTTTTTTTATTAATTTTTTTAGTAGAAAAGAAGCTGCAGCAAGAAGAGTTTAATCCACTTAGCTGAGAGGAGAGGAAAATTAGAAGTTAATTGAGAGGATTTGGTGGTGGTCTTAAAACACATAATACAGAACCCATCAAGGAGCATTTAATCAAATTGGATCACTGGCAAATTTATTTTAAAGCAAACCAGTAAACGTTTCAGGGCAAACTTTAAAGGTCTGTGTATGACAAACCAGTTTGGCTGTGACTCTGTGCTCCGCTGCCTGATAAGCGTTTGCTTGCCCTGAGTTTGTGACAGAAACAAAGTTATCTAAAATGCAACAGTTGACATTTCTCCCTTAAAAGCACAGTTATGTTTTGGCTCCCATGGCTGTTCACGTTTGTCTTTCCTGGTAATGCTGTTTCTCAGGCACACGTGCATGTGCCCATTGCAAACAGCCAAGCAGTCCCGTGGGAGTCGGGCACTGAAGAGTGGTGGAAAAGCTTAGTTTAGTCTCCATCCCACACAGCGAGCCGTGCCCATGTGGCATTTCTTACAGAAGCAGATTGCTGTGGGTACACTGCATCTTCCAGCTGGAGTTTCTCAGGATGTTATGACAGAAAAGAATTTTATCATAAACAAACTGCCCACAAGTACCCAAACAGCTCAGAAGCTGCTGGTTTTTCAAACAGTGTTTTCTAGGAGGTATACTAATACATATATTAAAGCTGCAACTGCATGTTTTCTTGCAGAATTATTTCAGCTTTCCAGTCAGATAGAAATTCAGTGTGCTTTAACTTGATGTGGAATTGTCTGAATTATGTTGAATTAAATTAATATGCCTAGTTTAGACAGACAAATTTTTTCCCCTGATAAATTAAGCAGTATTCGGTCCTGCTACTGAACAAATCTAATTTTGATACTGGAAAGGAGATGTGCCTTAGTGAATCTCTGTAAATCATATTTAACTAAAGGTATGCAAAGAAGATATCATACAATATACATACACAGCAGTAAGGATTAAAACAAAACTAACCTTCTTTTGTCAGCAGACGAGTAGCAGGTACTGCAATTGAAATGTGCCTCGGTGAAGTGATCTGAATTGCTCTGACACATTGCATTTTGTCTTCAAACACCACACCCTCATGTGGAAGTCTGTTGCACTTTCATTTTGACTTGACAGTTTAAAAAAAACCTTTTAAAAATTGTGCTTTCCTGGAGACTCCTCTTGTGTTCAATGTGTACATTTCCTACATTCCTCCCTGTTCCCACCAGACTGTGACTGTTCTTTGTAAGGTCAGGACACTTACTGCTTCTCTTTGTTGTTTGTGGTTTTATTCCTGGAAGTCCAAATGTTTTATACATCACCAAGAGGCTTTTATCAAACAACACATTATAAAGGTGAAAAGAATAGAAAGAAGGTCCATCTGGGGCTGATTTACTGCTCCAGATACCACAGGGAGTCACTCTATTTTTTCCTGAGGGCACTACTGTGTTTTTGATGGCTGACTGTATAAGGTTTTAAGGGATACTTACATCCTCTCCTTATATAACTCTTTCAGGGGATACAATAGAAAGGTGAGTTACTTTTTGTGAGGTGGGGAAAGGGGTTCTTTCAGTGTGTGAAACCAGAAAGATGGTAAAGAAAATATGTGAATGCAAGTGGCAAATTGTCAACCAGAGTACAAGCAGATAGTCCTGCGTCCTAGGGGAGAGTTCTCAGGAGCTTGAATGTTGCCAGTCAATCTCAAAATCAAATTCGTGACCCGTTTGAACTATCATGGATTAGATAGCAATCTAATGAGCTTCAGTAAATGCAATATTGAAGCCCAACAACAGAGAGATGGAGCAGACCAGAGGTCAGATTTTGGGGTTTTTTGGCATTCTGGTGCACCTGCCACAACTGGATTTACCTTCTATCTGTGCATCAATTATTTTGAAGTATGTGGAAGGAAAGATTCTTAAAAATGGGCAGCTAAGAATGTAATGGGAAGATGATTTCTACATGCTATATTCTGTTTCAGAATGACAAAATAAAATGGGCTGGGAGAGGAATTGCAGTCTAGAGGAAGAGTGCCACAATATTTGTGCATATTTCTGTATTGCTTTCATCTTCAGTTATCACAGTACTTCAGTGGTGCTCCTCTCAGTGGCAGATAAGATGCTCGGGCTCCTTCCCAGCCATCTCCTCACAGGTCATGTCATGGATTTGAGGCCTCAGCCACATCACTTTAAAACAAGTGAAACTTTCAGTTCTGAATAGGCTTTGTCTCAATGGGGTCTACAACCAGATGGAATAATCAGACTAGAGCTGGGAATTCTCCCAGGGAATTGTGTGTTGCTCACAGAAGTGCCCAAGGGGTTCTGTGGGCAGGCTGTTCATGCAAATCCTTCCTTGCTTATTGCAGTTACTCAGCTCCTCGTAACTTTCCAGAGGTGCAGGGAAAGGACTGATCCTTCCAGTCAGGGTAAAGAAATAATATTGCTATGTATGTATTTCAGTAGGGTCAAAAGTAACAAAAATTATTTAGTAAGTAAGAATGAATAAGAAACAGATCCTACTAAGTAAAAAAACCTTGTGGCTGTGTAAAAGTGGCATGAGGGCAAGGAAAAAAAAGGCTGAGCAGCTGGTCTCACTGGCACTATCAGAGCCCATGAGCTCCAGCTGGGAATGACCAGCAGCCACATTCAGTGACAAGACTGCAAAATGTTGCAGCTGCATGGCCCCAGCATTGCCTTTTTGCTTGCAGCTACAGTGTAGTCTTTGTCCTCCATGAACCAACTGCCTGCAGTGTTGTCTGGAGAAGATGAGATAAAACTGTGGAATACAATATGCTTATGGATTAAATTACAGTGGGCTCTTGGTGGGGTGTGCCTGTGTGTGTCTCTTTTCTCCATTTGGAGGCTCCCACATTCCAACAATCAGTACCACACTGCCATCCACCCTACTAAGATCAGTTTCTTCTTGTAGAAGAGTCCAGAACGTTGTGTTTGTCAGTGCCAGGAAGCTGTCAGGTCTGTAAGACACCACAGACCCTTGACCTTTAACAGAGAAAGTAACCTGCTGGGCTGAGGGGTGCAGCAGCCAATGTGGCAAAAATCATAGGTATTCAGCATTCAGGCAGTAGTTTATCTGGCTTCAGTTATCTTAGACTGAAGACTGAAAAATAAATAGATTGCAGGAGTTTAAAGTGCTGCTTGTTCTGAAAGCAGACTTTGTGGCAGCTTCTTCAAGAACAGATGGTCCTCAGAGGTTGCCACATTTAGTAGTCTCTTCACCAGAAAGAACCTGTATAAGTTGATTGTGTGAAGATCAGTAAACTTAAGCGTGTTATACCCCGATAGCAAAGATTAGGCTTCTAATAAGATTGTGATCAACGCTCTAAGCACATTTTAAAATACTATCTTTGCCTATGCAAGTGAGTATCATGAAGAGTTCAAAAGTATAAGTTAGTTAAATCAAAGATGTTTGCTGGTTTAGGAGCACTGTGGTCTAAAAGCTTTGGACAGGTTGTGTGGTCATATACATTGAAAACTTTATTGAAAGCTCATCAGTATGAAAATATAATTAAAAATTACCTTCTAAAATGTGTAGTGTTTCTTCAATTGTGAGTTTCTCACAAAACTACTTCTAACTCCTACCAAAATAACTGGCTTCTCTGACTCTACCCCTCCATCCTCCAGCAACATCTTTGAATTCTGTAAGTGATGTGAAAATGTCACTTAAATGAGTTGTTTATTCCATCCAGGATGTTTGCAATCCATCCAAAGCACTGGAGTTTTTCAGAGTCTTGCATTAGACCAGAACTTGTTTCCTGTCTTTTATAGGTCAAAGTGACATAAAATTTGTTTAAGTTTTTCAGGACTTCAGACTCTAAGGAGTGGAAGGGCCAGGAATCTGTCGTCCTTTGCTGGGCTTAGATAAGAACAAGCACATATGAGCTGGAGGTATCATTTGCCTTCCAGAAATGTGTACAAATGATTTAGAACATCTAACCAGATGTGCAGCTCTCAGTGAACTCCTCACTGAGTTCAACATGAAAGCTTCTCCTGAGTTTTGGGTGGTTTTTTTCATACAACATGGTTAAATTTGCCCTCTGTTTTGAAGCAGGGATGTGACTTGAGGATTATTTACAAAACAGTTTTTCAGAAGATTTCAGGAGGTCAAAATATCTTTTATTGTAAACCTCACTTGAAAATGGGTCTGGTCTAGAAAATAGCACTTGTGCAATTCTTTACTTTCCATGGAAAAGCAGAAGAGTCAAAATACCCCTTATGCAGGAGTGATATTTCCCTGTGCAGGGTCATACCCCACAAAGCATGTGTTGGGTCATTTGGGGTTGATCACCTGCTTATTGCAGTTGCCCAAATGAGCCAAATGTCCAAATGAGCCAGTTTTTGTTGTTTGGGGTTTTTTTCCAAGTTGATTTTATGCCCCTGCCTAAAGCTTTTCACTGGGATTTTTAGCTTGTCAGCATTGTGCAGCTCGTGGGCCACTCTGTAAGCCCCCTCTGGAAACAATGGCTGGATACCATGATGCAAAAGAGGAAAGAAAGCAAACAGCTGGCAGTCTGGCCCTCCAAACAGGCAGTGTTCGTCACAACTAAATAAATCTCTCTCCCACTTCCTGGCCATCACAGTGGCTGTTTGTAGGAGGAAGTGGCTCAGCTCAAAGCCAGGTGGTTGTATTGTCCAGATCAGTCTCCCAAACCTTGTGAGAACAGCTGGCAGAGAAGTTATAAAGTTGTATTTGCTTCTAACCTCAGAACAAAACCAAACTGTTACACATCAAGCCTTGAATTGAATCTCTACAAAGCTTGTCATCTGCACTGAGATAGCAGTAAAAAATTACTGATTGCTACACCCATTGGGTATTTTCCCTAACTTGTTTGTGGGAGGCTTTGAAAGGAATGAGCATGCTTTGGTACTAAGAAACTTTTAAAGAAAAAGACAGGGAGGATTAAGGGTCATAGAAATGTTATTTGAATCAATGGTAGAATCTTCTTCAGGACTAGTACATTAAAGTGCTCTCTTTATGCTACAAAGGCTTAATAAATATGTCCATATAAGAAACATCTCAAATGATGTTATCAATGTCTTGAAATGCTAGCATGCTATTTTCAGGTAATAATTTTCACTCAGATCTTTCTTCAAAGTGCAATCTAAAATAATTTGTGTATAAAGGGGGAAGAAATCCTACATTCCAGAGAAGTTATGCTGAAGTAGTAGCAAAATTATTGTGGTAACCCTTTGACAGCCTTATCTGCATAATTTGGTTATAATGTGGTTGGTGTTTCATTCCCACATAGACCCTCCAGTCTTTATAGGTTGAAAAAGTTTCTTTAAGTTTTACTTTCGAAATGGCAGCATCTCACCTTGATAGATGTGCTGTTTTATCACACTTATTTGCTTAGCTGTAATGGAGACAGAAGTAATTAGATTCCATTTCAAGTACCTTCTTGTTCCCTTTTCACAGGAATAGGGGATGGTGATGGAGCCAGAGGGTTTGGATATTTGGCTTTTCACGTTCCTCTTCCCACAAGTCAGCTCCCTTTTACATGTTAAGTACTAATGTGTATTTTGTTTCAGTGTGATACTCAGAATGTAAACACAGGGGTAGATTGCATCTCCTGCATCACAAAAGGAAGGGAGTAGGCTTTCTTGTAAAGAAACTTCGTTTGATTTGAGGTTTTATACTAAAAACCAATTTTGTGTTTCCCACTTTTTTTAAGGTGCTGGGAACCCAAATTGCAAAGTTGCAATTGTAATGGGCAAAACCAAAAACTCATCAGCATCCAGGTAAGAATTCCTAGGAGACTCAGAATTCCCTAAAACTTGTTCCCTGGAGGAGTCACTGCTTGTGAAAATTTTCTTAAATGAAATGCCATTAATCGACTTGACCAGTTGGATGTTCTCCTAAATTAGAGAGATGTTTGTAACCTCAGCACCTGTCTGTTGTAGCCTGAGTTCCTGTTTTGCTGTCAGATGCTGTTGACTGAGTCCTCCCAACCTTTCCACTTTAACTGGCACACTTCCCACTTCTCTCCATTGCACCAGCTCTAGTGTTTGTGCAGCTGTGATGAATTGGATCAGGAAATTTTGGGGGCTTCACTAACTTTATCTTGGTCACATAAATTTTAGTCTGCATCAGTTGTTTAGTTTGCACCAACAACCCTGGCTTACAATTTAATTTGTAAGTTTAGTATATAAAACAACACCAGGAAGAATTAAATAATAAAAAATAACACTTAAATTATAAAACCAAAACTTTTCAGAGCTTCCCTGAACAGAATGAGTATAAGAAGCACATCAGCGACCTGAAGTTACTGATTAAGTTTTCCACAAACTTATCTGTAGATAAAGTTAAGTCTGAAACATGAGGTAAGGTGAAGCTGTGTAAGGAGAGAGCACTGTACATCTTAAATCAGACCTACTCATTCCATTCCTCTATGTGTAAATATAACCTTTACCTCTTCTTCTTTGACACAAATATGTTCAACTCTTGTTATCAAACTAGAATTGCAAACTTTTGCAAAAACTTATACCAGTAATGAATAAAATGCTTCGTGGCTGGTGCTAACATCACACAGCTTGTAATGCAAAAGAATTGTGACATTTATCTAAGGAGAATTTTAGCCTAAATCCCATGGATAATCTGAAGTTTTTTGGTTTGGCTAGGTTCCACCAGAAGCAATCAGTAACTTGCACACAACACTCAGGAAGGTTTGCCTGGAAGTTGTACAGATAGTGGCATCTGTTTAGCTCTCAGAAGCTGAAGAGAAGTTAATGGAGGGGATTATGTGACACTCCACTTGCTAGAACTTGAGGCTGCATTCAGAGACCTGGGGCATCACCTCCAGTTCTGTGTGACTAACAGCTGACCTTAAATATTCTGAAGGAATGTAAACTGGGGGATGGATTTCTCTTTCCTAAACTGTAGGCAGGCCAAGATGATGATTCTGATAAACTGGCTTTGAGAACAAAACAGAAGGGTAGAGGGGGAAGAACTGACTGGGTGATACAGAACTGTGTGCACAGAATTGACAGCACCAGGAGTTTCTCAGTCATGGTGCATTAGATGCCACTAATACATTTTCCCTTGTTGACTGGTGGCTTAAGAAGTGTTGAAGCCACACTGTGTGGACAGGATGGTGCAGGTGGTACAGGTAAACCTCAGCACTGGCTTTATGTGAGTCCTAAATTGGGGAGGGAAAATAAAAAAAGCGGAAGAGGCAGACAGAAGGGAGGCTCAGATTTAACTGTGCTTTTTGTCTTGATCAGGTACAAGCAGCACAGTATGATTCTTGTTCCCATGGACACCCCAGGACTGAAGCTGATAAGACCTCTCTCAGTGTTTGGCTACATGGGTAGGTGATCACATTATCAGCTATATTAATCAGTGTATTAATTTATTAGCAGGCTCAGAAGTTGCAGTTATGCTAATAATATTGTATGTGGAATAAATCAGTAAAATAGATATATAGAAAAAAGGTTAGGCATTGGTGGCCAGTATTTTTATCCCCCTTTGTTTTAGCCTGCTGATGTGTTTTTTGTCTCTGTAGATGAGATCCACGGAGGACATTTTGAGATACACTTCAATGATGTGCGAGTACCTGTCTCCAATATAATACTGGGTGAGTTTCAGCACTGATTTCTTTTTAATACATACAGCAATGAACCAAGCTTTATTAGACAGTGGTTTCTGTCATGAATTACCGTAAGTTATTTTAAACAGCTCTGATCAGTTGAGGGAGCCCCCTCTTCCTTTAGCAGCCTACCTGCTGCTTGAATGTACCTTACTTTAGAGCAGAAGGAAGCAGGGCAGCTCTAGCTGGCATGCAAATATCTTTGCCCTGAAGTAGAGCACAGCAAAGTCTGTTAGTGGTGTTCTTCCCACAAAAGCAGCTCTTGTAGACTTTTCAGACTTTTAGAAAGAATGTTCTGCTGCAGTCCATGGCTGTTACTTGGCAGAAATGAAAAAGAAGTAACAAGCAGGCCAGCACTGTGACCCCCTGCAGGGGGAACTCTGCTCTACTTCTCTCGCTTAGTATAGATCCTGATTTCTTCTATTTCGCCTCTACTTTTATTTTGCTATGGGGCCACTTCTGCTTGGAGACTTGGACCCTTTCAAGAGGGAATCATGGAGTCTGCAGTGCCTGCTTTTCTTTCCAACCAGGTGAGGGCAGGGGGTTTGAGATAGCCCAGGGCCGGCTGGGGCCAGGCCGGATCCATCACTGCATGCGGTCCCTCGGAGCGGCCGAGGCTGCTCTGGAGATCCTGTGCCAGCGCGCGGCTCAGCGCGAGACCTTCGGCAAGAAACTCTATCAGCACGTAAGCACCTTCCCTCTCTGGCTCGGTTCACACACTCCACACATTGACCTTTGCTTTGCCCACACACAGCCTTGTGGCTCTGATAATGGACATGGCAACAGCTGTGCCCTAACCTTGAATTCCTATTCATAAAGCTTTGGGTGGCAAAGGGAAAAAACCAAAACATATTGCAAGGCTCCCATTTTTCAACATAATCTACAACATCTTTTTTTTTTTTCTTTCCCTTGCAATGAGCAATGAATTGGATATCCTTTGCTGGATTTAAATAGGGATTTTGTCACTGTGTGTTGTTCTCTCTTTTCCTGATCAATTTGGACGGGTATTTTTTCAGGCATGCAGTTTATGTTTCTGTAGTTATAATCTGAATTCATCATTTTTGTGTATCCATTCTGTCACCTGGCTGTCTCCGTTCACAACCACTGGAGACACTCAGGGATCTACACTTCACTGAAAATTTTACTTCTTTGATCAAATATTTGTAGTTGTTTATGAAAATACAGACCACATCAAGGGCAGGTTGGACATCCTTGCCCTTATCTTGCTCAGGATTAAAATACTGTTTAATGAGCAAGAGCTTGCTGAAACAACAAAAGTATGATAGTCTGCTTTATATAGGAACCAACAGCCATTGGTAGTTGGCCTGTCACGTTTCAAGTGTTCCTTAATCTTACCCAACAGCTAGGATGGCTTTATTGGAAAAAACAAGTAAAAGCGATGGAAAGAGGAAATTGAATTAGCATCTGGCACAGATTGCATCAAATTGTTCGTGCAGATCCAGAGGGAGCAACTTTACATATCTATTTTCCAGTCACGTAATTGTCCAACTTCCGTTCACCACCATAACCTGCAATGAGTAAGAGGTGCATGAGGCACACTCTGGTTCTCAGAAGCTTGTTGAAGTAACAGTGATGTTTGATGAAGCCACAGGCCTGACCTGGAGGCAACTGCACAGCCCATGCAGGTTCTTCACAGTGAGGATGGCTAAGGACAAGGTGAGGGTGGCAGCTTCCTTGAGTACCAGTGCCTGTCCCCACCCAGGACATCATTTCTGTCCCCAGGAGCTGTTGACTGAAGAGAACTGAACAGCCCACCTAGGTTCAGATCACCTTTGCTGGCACCAGCCAGGCTGAGCTTCTAGACTGCACTGAAGCAAGTGCTGCACATTTGCTTGTGTATCCTACAAAAGCCACAGCTCTAGAAGTGCATCTGAGGCTGGCTTAGACTCCAAACAGTTTTTGCACTGACAAGCATCAGACATTTGTTTCTCCTGTGGTATGTTGGCTGCAGGGGGGCGTTAGCCAAGAAGAGCAGGGAAGGGCTGCCAAAATCCTAACTTCGTTTTGGATCCAAAGAGTTACTAATTTATCATCAGTCAGAGGCAGCAGGCACCACCCTGCAGCTGTTAGCCTCTATGTGTCATACACCACCCATCACCAGTTTAAGCAAAACAAGGAATTCCTCTCCCCTTTCCCCCCCTGCTTTTGTATATGGGGTCTTATTATATGGAGAGAAGGTTGTGAGGATTGGTAAGAGATAAAGGAAAGCAGGGAGGAAAAAGCAGGCATGAAAGAGCTTCAGGAAAATGGCCAGCATGCAGTGGGGTCTGATCAGGTGGCAGAATCCACAGGTTTTCCATTTTTCTTGTTTCCTGGAAGGAGAAGAATGGCTCAGTCTTTAGTATTTCTGTTAGTCAAGTGTTTTTATTATTATGCCTCATATTAGATATGTTGTAGGGTGACTGAATGTGCACATGCTGAGGAAGAGGGGCAGCTCCACGTGTGCTCAGAGGCATTAACTGATGTTGGCTTTGGATTCTGCAGGAAGTTGTTGCCCACTGGATTGCAGAATGCCGCCTTAGCATAGAACAGGCTCGCCTGCTCACGCTACAAACAGCCCGCAAGATTGACATGTTGGGCAACAGAAGAGCAAGGAAAGAGGTAAATTTTATGTTTTGGTAGCTAGGACTTGGTGGATGCAATGCCTGTGCATTCAGCTGGCTAAAATAACAAGGTAGAACATATTGTTAAACATTATTATTCTAAGTGTAGAGTTTAACTCCATGTTGAAAACAGCTTTAAGATATGCTTTTAATTGTCAGAAGATCAGGGGTGTGATCTCTGTCTGAAACAGAGCTGAATCTGTTAAAGCATTGCTTGCTTGTCTCAACACAGTAGCATATTTTTGGGTGACTGGAAACAGTTTTACCGTAGCCAGGGAACGGGAAGAGCAGAGCTCTCATCCAACCCCAAGGGGAAGGAATGTACTCAGAGATACCAATATTCAACAGAAGTGTTGGGTAAATATTTTCACTTGCTCATGAATTGTTACTGATAATGTGAGTTCTTCTAACTACAGGTAGCCATGACCAAAGTGGTTGTTCCACGAGCTGTGCTTAAAGTGATTGACTGTGCAGTTCAAGTGTGTGGTGGAGCTGGAGTTTCCCAGGATTTTCCTTTGGCCTTCATGTGAGTAAAGGGAGATCTCCTGTAGATTCTAAGCATTTCTTTTACAAAAACTTGTAACACCAGTACATGCCGTTTCACCTCAGCATGAAATAATAGTGTGTGTCCCTTTAAGCTATAAAATTTAAAACAATTGTTTTTATAGTTCAACTAGCCTTACAAAAATAAAAGCTGGCACTGGACCTAAAATAGTTCTTATCAGCAGTAAAGAGGATGTGCTTCTAAAACTTTATGTTATCCCTTATGGCCTTGGGGAGAAGCGAAACTTCTGAATTCCCAGTCCTCCCCTCTCAATCCTGCCAGGAAGATTTTGCTGCAGTATCTCCCATGTGACAGGACTTTTCAAAGCAAGGAGTGTCAAAAGGGCAGCAAGAGCGGTGCTGAGAGCTCCCACATGAGCCTGTGTAGCTGCTGTGGCAGGTCAGGAACCCACCCCTAACTTGGCTCTCCCCACACAGGTTCGCGTCCATACGCACCTTGCGCCTAGCAGATGGGCCCGATGAAGTTCATCTCTCAACAATTGCAAGGTGGGAACTCCTTGATCAGTCAAAGAAGCTCACTGCAAAAATCTAAGGTCAGCATAAAGCCTTCTCAAAGGGAGGGAAGAATTAGGAAAAGTATCAGTGTAATAATGGTATCCCAAGGTAAAATTGAATGAATACAAAAACTTGATTCTAACTGGAAGCAATTATCTCACTATTTTCACTTATTGCAGTTAATAATTATGGGCTTGCTTTTTAAGAATTTGCAGAAGCCATGTAAATAACTTATCTGGGCTCTTTGTAACACTAAATAAAATCTATTTCTAACAGGCCTAAAGTGCTTTCTTTGTGCTGAATCAAAGCCCTTTATCCTTTTATTGTAGACAAAGCAGTTTTGAGTCAGAAAATTTAATTTATTACAAGGTAGGCTAAACATCTAATGTTGTGAAATGACAAACACTGGAGGTAGTACCTTGCTTTTTCTTTTCCAAAGCTCAGCTGCAATCCAACCCTCTCTGCTCCCCAGCTCTCAGCTGCCTTCCTTTCCTGTAGGCACTGAGACTATGCTCAGTCCTACCCCCAGCTCCCCTCAAGTGAGGCTCAGGGCAGCACAGAAGGCTGGTGTCACATGTAGCAGATTGTCTGCTGCTGCTTGCTTATTACTCTGCATTGCTTTTCCAAATAGATCTCCCCACCTTTCCCCTTACAGATGTCCCTTTTGTCTTCCTTTGCATCCTTCTTCCTGTCCCTCCTTTTGTGCACCCTCACAAGCCTCCTCCTGGTTCCAGCTGCTCCCACCTTTTCCTGAATCTGCCTAAGCTAAGGTGGCACCTTTCTCCCTAAAGAGTTGATGTTTTGGCTGGCAGCAGCAGTGTCAGGGTGCAGTTCATGGCCTCTGCTGCTACCAAAACAGGCTCTGGCATTTATGCCCAATACACCTGTATGGAGTTCTCAAAGGTCAGAGTTACTCAGTTCTGCTCCAATTCCCTTTGACCTGAGCTACTTCAAGAGAACCTGCCCATGCAGGAACAGAACCAGGCAGATCACAGCACACTGCACCACTGGTAGCTCTACTTCCTGGAGCTAGGATAATCACTTTTCAACTTACACAGGGGTGGTAACTTAAGGGCAATGAAAAGTTAAGGACACAAGGGTTTACGTTATGTTTTTCATGCTTGCATGAACAGACAAGCCCCTCCCTCCAAGCTCCTTCCTGCTGGAGCCCAGGAAGAACACATTCTGCTTGCCTCTGTTTTCAGGATGAGGCTGTGCCTGTTCTGTCCTTGAGCCCAGAGCCAAGTGCTCACTTGAAGGGTGTCCAGCTGCGGCTGCAGTGGTCACTGAGGGGTACAGTGGCAGAGTACTTAGAACTGGAAGCATTCCATGAAGTTCCTTACTTCATTATACTTAAAACCAAGATTATAACATCTTTTGAGAAAGCAGTAATTCTTGTTTACATTTACATCCACCTTAGTTTCCTCTTGCTTTCTGCCAAGAACGTTTTCTAGGAAGTTAAGAGTGTGAGCAGGTCAGTGGCTGAAATTCACTTCAAATACAAAACCACCTGCACTGTACTACTACACGTGGTTCAGGAGTTCTGCTCTAGGCTGTCAAAACCTGCACAAAGTGTTTTCTCAACCAAGAACGCCCAGGATCATATTCAGCCACGTTCCAATTAGTTCCACCTAATTAGAACTTTCAAAGAACAGCTAGACAAGAACACCACCTTTATCTCATTAACAAGGCTCTTAATTCCCTTTATTTTAAAATTCTATGTACATATGAATGATCTGTATAATGTACACTCAATATAGAAAGTTTTTATATACTGGATAATGTATAGAACATTTCACAATTACACTAATTTCTTACATAACATGTCAACTTTTTAAGGTTTTTTTGCTGAAGCTTCGTCAATTTGGTCAAGCCAGTTATACATACAAATGTCTAATGCTGTTTGATCCAAGGAAGAAGATAATGTTAATGATTAAGGACATGAGTGAACTGGTGCAGGGACAAACCCTTTCAGGTCATGTTCAATGGGAGTGATCACATCAGACTGAGAAATGAAGGGATGCCCTTTTAGCGGGGTCGGTGAGGTCAAAGTTATTTTAGCCCAATTCCTCTAGACTGTAGCTCAACTCCAGTCATGCTAATTCATAAAATATAAAAACTAGGAAAGTTTGATTCACAGTCTTGTAAACAAATATAAAGGAACAAAATGTGCTTATGTACAACAAGAAAAAAATTCTTGTGTACCCATTTCAGCTGATCCACAGAGTGCTTTCTTGTGTTACAGTGTGGTAGTTAGAATCACTGACTTTTCTGAGAAAAAAAAAGTCATAGAAAAAAGGAATAACACTGTCATAAACACCTGGCAAGGCAGTAAGTTCACTTCAATGTATTGGAGGAAAGTGCTGTTCCTCGTCACTGGCCAGTCTGCCTTTGTCTCTTCCACAAGGATTTCCAGTCCTTAGCTGACATCTCCCACTTCGTTGTCTACCGGGGGTGGTACGTTGGGCATTACGGATGATGTCGTCCCTGCAGTGAGGTAACCAGCAACTCCAGGGCCTTTCAGGAGGAAAAAAAATACTGGTGATTAGTTTTCCTTCTATTTTATTCCCTCTGGTAACACTCATATGCATCATCTAAGTCAATCAGATACCTTACACAAGAATATTTAAGTTTTTCTTTAAATTCTTTAAAATCTAGGAACACTAGAAACTAAAGGCTTCTTAGTCTACCAAGTGGAATAGCTTGTGGGGGGCATTTTTCAGCTTTTTCATTTTTATTTTATTCTGATATGCCACATAAGTTAAAAAGAACCCCAACCACCTGCACTACCCATCTCACCATCCATCATGGAAGCAGCAGCAAAGCAGGGATGGCCTTCCTTTGCTAAAGAAAGGCCCTGCCATGAAATCAAAGTGAGTTCAGGCATATGTTCCACTACTGGGCTCCTTGTGTGTCTTTTCAGTGTTGTAAAGGTTTTTCCCAGCTGCATAGTTCCAGAAAGCACTGTGGGCTGCCCCATGAAGAAGCAGAACTGCCTAAAGTTTGTCTACCCAGCATTTTGTGCCTTCAGCTGAAATAAAGTGACAGCATTCTTAGGATACAAATTTCAAACTGGAGATGCGGGACTCACACCATTACTAAGTTTCCATGTTGATTACTATAGGGGCAATCAGTTTTGCACTGCAGGCAAAGCCCCTCTCCCTCAAAGCCTGGAATTAAAAATTTGGTCATATAGAAACTCTCAACACATGCAATAAAAGCTTAGGTTGCAGCATGAGGTGTTTTAACAGTAATTTTTATCATATTTGTGACTAGAAAACTGATCACTCACAACATGTTCCTGCACCAATAGAGCGACTGACTTGGGTCTTAGACCTCCAGCCTACAATGCCTATATTCAACATACTAAGTTCTGCTGGGTCCTGTACTCTTCCCCTTTAAGCTATCCTCACTGAGTTCTCCCTCAGTGGGAGGAATTTACTATTCCTTCCTGCCCCACCCTCCTTTCTCACACTTCAGCCCAGAGCCAGAACATCAGAGCATGGTTTGTCTCCCTGCAAACAGTCCCACACTGCTACAAGGCAGAGAGCAAAGCAAGCAATGCCTCTGGCAATAAAAAGCTCTCTGACTGCAGGAGGGAACCTCTCTTTGCCAGCCCATCAGTGAAACCTGCCAAGTGTCACACCCACAGTTACCCATCCTAGTGCAAAAATTCCCCATAGTTATCTTGTGCCTCAAGGTTTTCCATTATGGAGGATTCCTAACATAGTTGCAAAGTTGAATTCCTGTGTAGTACCAGCAAGTACCAGCCAGTGCAGTTGTCAGTGTAGTAATCCTGTGTGCTCGAGGAAGGCAAGTGTGTCGGTGTTGGGCAGTGTGGGACCACGCATTTGTACAGCTCTAGGACATGCATCTGTTATCGGAATGCAGCGAGCGCAGCGTGCGTTCTGCGAGGTGGTATCTACCTGCTTTAGAGAGCTACACAGAAGTTAGCAAGCTGCCTGACACAGCAGATCTAAAGCCCACTTCTCAGGTGAAGGGGACTGCTGCCAGTTAGAAGGGAAGGAGAAGAGACACCTGAGGGAAGAGAAATAAGCAAGGGAAGTTTCAAGGGAAGTGCAAATAGCAAAGCAATTTGAAGCAAGACATAAGGCAGAATACAAGGTAAGAGAGGTTAAAGATTGATTAAAGTTTGGTTTCCATCTACACTTTGCATTTGTACAGCACCTTCATTCTACATTAGCAAGCACTTAAACATTAGGCAATATAAAAGCAGCATGGGCCTTAAGGCAATTGGAAAACTGTATTGCCCCCAGTCTCAAAGCCTGACCACATCTGGTAGTCTCAGTTCTTGGCCAATAATCAGTCAGCATTTTCTTCCTATTACTAAATTTATAGTATTTATGAAATACCAAGAAAATTCAGTACAAACTGAATCAGTTCCAGTGTTCTTTGACTGGCATTAAACAGTACAAAACCAGAAAACTCCTGTTCAGAGCCAAAGCACAGACTCCTGTGTGAAAAAATGCATCAAGTGTTGCAACACCTACTCTCAAAATATAAGCAACTACTTCTAGAAGATGTAGTTCCTGACTTGAAAGGCTCTTGCTTCATTTTCTCAAAATACCTGCTAATATCTTGCAAGAAAAACTTTGGCCATTTGATTTACATGTCATTATTTCAGTTATGCTCAGAAGCTTTACCTATATTCCTATATTGGGTTAGATGAGAAAGTTCCATGTGGCACATGGCTGTGTCCACACTGGCTTGTCACAAAGGACTTTAAAACCTCACCTGTGAGGCAAAGCTTTTAAGACCAAGTGTTTGTTGAGGCTACTGAGGAGTCAGAAGTTTGCATCATGTCTTGCTTTAGACAGTTTGCTGCAGTGTCATTATTTGCTACATCTGAAAATATTTTATGTGATAGTGATGTTCTGGACTGTGATGTTCTGTGTCTGCCAAGTGCTGCTCAAGTGAAGGAAAAACAGGACTTGATTTGCAGTGACATAACTGATCTGGGAGTATGTCTGCACCATGCAAAGAAGTTCCCATCAATTGTTAACCTTAGCGTGCACACAGAGTTAAAATGCTCTTCCTCATCACCAGTGAGGCTGGTGTGCCTCTGGGGTGCCATTTCAATCTTGGTGGCACCAGCAGGGGACTCACCCAAGGTGTGCCACTGCTGCAGTGAAGTATATGCTGCAAGCTCCATGTACAGGCGTGAGGCCACCCTGGCAGGCCACTGATTCTGGCTGAACACAGCCTCAAACTCCAACCTATTAGCATTCCAACTCTTCCAACAGTACAACTACCTGTCTGACACTAAAGTTGTGTTAATTCACAAAGCAAACTAACACAGACAGTCTGAGTGATTCTGAAGGGATGTTTACACATCCCTTCAACTGTGGAAAAACTTGTGTTCTAGAACTGAAGTAGACTGATCCTGAGAAAGCATGGAAAGCTACTGTCATTCTTCAGTTTCAATTACATCTCTGCTTTATCACTGCAGAGTACTTGCAAGGCTTGCCAGTGTCCAGATTCTGTTGCTAAGCATGTACAGTAAAGACTGTGCAGAGAAATACCTTCTCAACCAGCAAGAAGATTACCTTTTAGCAAGTGTTCTAAAAACATACTGTATTTTTACAGCATTGAATGTTCAGACCACCTGATGGCACTAGATCCTGGGGATAAACAGTAACTCCAGAGTTCATTGTGACAACTAAGCAACAGTTCAGTACAATTTGGGATAAAAACAGGAAAGAGTTGCTAACCTGTGAGGTATCCTGATGTTTGTGTATCAGAAATGAACAAGTCGTGTTTCTGATCCTTGAAGGCACTCCACACAGAAGAACGGGACAGAATTTCATTTACCTACAGTATTTGAAGAGATAACACAGTGAGCAAGTGCCATTTGTTGCATTCTAGGCAAAAAATACCTCATTTTCTATTACCAAACCATTCGGAAGGGATTACACCAAAGAACATGGCAGTAGTTCAGGCTGTGATATGGAATTTGTGTGCACTTCCAAGGAGACTTGCTTTTCCATGTGAATTGTGCAGCTGAACACAATGCTCAAAAGAAGTTATTTAGTAGCTTGACTTTATCCTTTATTCCCCAGAAAAGTGACAAGGAAAAGCAACCCTAGAAGCAGCCCTTGCCAGTCACTGACAGCTGAGGGAGAAGAGGACTTTTCCTGTACTAGAGCAAGATAGGGACTACATGGTCTTTCTATAGGAAGAAAGACCTATTCCAAGTTTCCTCCCCTTGAGAAAGCTTTCAACAAAAGGGTAAGAGAAAGGCATTAAGAACTAGCACAGTTACTGGGACAAATTTACTTAGATATACACCCATGTTTACTTAGATATACTGCTGCAGTTATGTATTTATTCAAAAAACAGAGGAGAAATTTACATTTATAACACAAGTTCTGAAGAGTTGTCAGTTAAAGCTAACCAGCTCATAGAACATTTCTGCACTTAATATAATAACAAGAATAATAAAAATTGTCATTCTCATTAGTGCTCTTCACATGCATTGAGCCAATGACTTCTCCACAAGCAAGAAATTAAGAAATTCCAAGCCCTAATCATTTTGCAGTTGGCAGAATGTTAACATTTTAGGTAGAATGATGCACATGACAGCCAGAAGATTAAACAAGAGATGTTCAAAGTTAGACCTACCAAGTGTCAAACCCCAGATAAAGACTTGTGAGTACTCACCTGTTCCCCATACTGCAGGCTGCGAGACATGGATTTCAGAGTCTTAACAATCTGAGCTTTTGTTGCAGATGGGCTTTCAAGGTTCTCAAGACCAACCCCTTCAAGCAGCTTTAGAAGATAAGGGACCAAATCTGCTTTCAAAGCCTGCAAACATACCCAAATGAGTTGTCTTAACACAGACCAGGAAGTTCTACAGAGATCTTTTTTATACCACTACCATTAGTATGAAACAAAAGTGCCAACAACTATTACTACAAATGCCAAAGATGAGTCCATTTTTCCTGAGCTGTATGAATACAAACAAGAGAAAGCAAAGATACTGTCCAGCAATTCTGCTTTATCTAGGTGTAAACTCAGTTGCATTACATGTCACTGCACTCTCTCAGTAGACACACTACCCTGTGCATTAAGCTTCAATGCTCAGGTAACATCCTTGAACAGGTCTACATTTTAGATAAGAAACTTTTCCAACAATAAAAGCACATTAGTTAAGTGTCCAGGAGGCTTCCCAGGTGCCATTTAAGTTGAACAGTTTAAACATACCACATTTTTACAGTTTGAAAATGTACTACTTACTTGGGCTACTAAGTCAGTTTGTTCCTTCTGAAACATTCGATTCAGTGTTTCACAGGCTATCCCAACTACATCTGATCTCTTTTTCATTCCATTCATGAGAGGGCCAATGGTCTCCAGTGATGCCATCGCTCTAACACAAAGCTGTAGAGAGATAAAACATCCTGAGGACTTTATTTTATGCCAAGATTAATGGTCATTGCAGATATGGTCAGCCAACACCATAAATTTCTCATTGTTTAATCTAGCAATTCTCCATTAATTATCTATAGGTCACTGCTCACTTGCTACACAGTATTTATAGTTAGAATAAAGCCCTTTTAGGAACACTACTAAACAATACAAATAACTCCAGCTATGCTTTTCTCCCCACAAGGACTTGGATGACTCAGTACCTCATTGTCTGACAATATGTGCATGACACGAATGGCACTTTTAGGAATGGCATTGTTCTTGTGATTCATAGCCTGGATTATCTTGTGAAGATGACCAAGAGGAGGAACTTGATCAGCTAGCTGAGGCTGGGCACTGAACAGGCACACAGTTGCTGTTGTAATGGTTTCTAATGTTTCCCCCTGCAGAAAATTGAAAATCAACAGAAAGTGTTACTCAGTAAAGCCTTAAGTATCATCATAACAACAACATTTCTCACTTGCTTTGCGTTATAGATTTTTTCCCTAAAGCTTTTATATCACTTAGCTCTCAAACTGTTAAAACAACAAGTTAAGAATATGATTATCAGCTCCAATAGTGGCAAATATACACTAGTTGCACAAAGACAGATCACATGGGAATTCCTAAGCACTCTTTCCAGCATCTTGAGAATCCAGTATCTGGCTAAGTTGTTTGGTGGAAGACAACATGGATGTTCAGCTGAATTCCCAAAGTATTCTGCAGTCTGTGCAGAATCACTTGTCATGCCTTGTGTATTCTGCATGCCTCTACAAACTGCTATCACATCTTCATAAGACGCCTGTTTTATTCAACATGCTAGTTAGTTTCCATCCTGCAAGACTAACACAGAATCTGCCTGGACACTGTTTAAAAATTAATTTTCAAACTGTATCGCATTTGCTGTACTCATTACAGTAACTGCAGCCTACTGTAGGCCACATAATTTAGCATGAGTGGGAAGTTAGAGTTGCAGAAGGGAAACAGAAGTCTCAAGAGCAGAAGAATTTTAGGTGGTATAGAACAAGTACCATTTTTTTGGTTGGTCAGTCCTGGAATAATTAAAAGACACTTCACTTGTTAAGCCTCATCTCTAGCATAAAATAAGTCCCTAAGACTTAAGTGAATCTAATTCTATGGCTTCAGGGACTTTAAAACCTTGACTCATGTTCAAAAGTTGCCTAAACATATCAGCATGCTTTTACAGAGAGTCATAAAGCAGACAGAAAACACCATTTATAATGGGAAGAAAGTGTGAGAATCTAAATCAGACACTAAGAGACTTAAGAATGCTAAATAAATTCAAAGCACAGAACCAGAAAAAATCATCTTACATGGGGGTTATTTTTCTCCAGTAGTTCAGTAAACTTTTCCAACAGTGCAATGAGAAATTCTCTTGGTTTCCGTAAAACCCAGGCCGGCTGGGCAATAAAAATCCTGAGGAAGACTCCCCCCACTGAAAGTTCACCTTCTGCCTCACCATACACCACAGCAAAGTCTTCAGGCAGCTGTTGAATTGTAAAGTGGAAGTTATTGACAAGGATATTAGAGAGATCTAAAACTGTTAGAGTCTCTAAGTGGTTAGGGTCACTAACTGTATTCTCCAAAACAGCTGTGCAAGACAATAAACCCTTCATCTTGAAAGAACATGAGGTAAGAAATGACAGTAGAAAGAACAGTGAAGTGCAGGCAGTACCGCTATAGTGAACTTTTCTTTCAAAGAACACAAGGAACTGAACCTACCAACAGTGACAAACCCTAGTTCAAGAGAAGCACTAGCAACAAGGCTGATTATACAACAGCCCTTTCCTTCCTTGCACACTTCAGGGAAAGGTTCTCACCATCAGTCTAGGGAAGTTTCCAGTATTCATCTGGATCAAAACAGACATCATGATGCGTTGAGAAACTGGTTTAATGTTGAACTAAAGGACTGTTGGGAGGAAGTCATGTCTAGCTTTTTTAAGGTACTGGGAATCACTACATACTGAAACACCTCATTGATGTGCCTGATGTGAGGGAATAATGGCTAAGGACTCTTAATTATTTTTTGAGACCCAGTGACTTATGAAAGTTACTTCACATTTACCAAGAGCAAGTTTACAATGGCTAGAGTAGTGACAGGACTTCTTCCAGCAAACCAGTATTCGCCTTTGTTGCAGACTTTTGATGAGTTTTAGAGTAACCTGAACTATCAGAACATTCAGAGTATACTGACAGTGGTTTTACCAGTAAGTGTCTAATTTCTAGGTGCAAGTAATAACAAAAGCATAAATTCAACATTAAACCAGTTATGTTTTCAGTAATCAAGTTACATTTTACAGCACAGCAGCGAATCCCTGTTAGTACTTTAAGAGAAAAGCCTCTTAGAGTCCAATACATGCACCTATTATGGTGTTGCCTACAGCCTCCCTGGACACACTCAAAGCAGAAACAGTATAGTTTTACCTTCCAGTTAGTGTCAGGGTTGTCCCTCTGAAGTTTAAAGTGCCTTTAAAAAGAAAGCAAGTTTTAATGAGCAGTAAATGAAGGAGTTGTCTTCTCTACTTGACACTTCAGTCTCCCTCCATCATTGTGAAGCACTGTTTCTAAGCCCCATTCTACCCCCACTGTAACCCTCCAAATCCTACAGCAGTGAGCAAATACCTGGGACTGTGCACAAACTACACCTGCATCATTAACTTACAGGTGCAGTACACAGTGAACAAGTTTCTTTCACTGAAGTCTGGCTTACAAGAGTTCTGCTTTTTACAGGAGGAGCTCTGTCTCACAGTTCTTCTACAGCAACTCCAGTTTACTGCCACTAAGAGAGTTTTTCAGTTAAACATAACTGAATCAGAAGGTTTCCACATACTCAAGCATCATTTCTCGAACTGTTGTTGATACTCTCTCCCTGGAGCTGTCATTCCAAATTAATTCTGGATTTTCATGGGTTCCCTCAAAGATATGAACAGCAGCTTCAGGGTTGTCTCTCATGGCATCCATGAAGACTCCAGGTAAAAATTTCATTAGTGTGATTCTAACCTAGAAGGCATGAACATAAATGACATTTAGTATATCGTATGACAAACTAACTGACAGGACAAACTGACAAAAATAGAAAACTCCACAATGTCCAACTATCTTTAATGCTAGAATTGTCAAGTGCTAGACCACAACACCACAAAATAAAACAGTGCCACCATTTCAAATAGTAATAGCCAATGACACTGAAATCTAGGTCTCTACTGTTAATACTGTTAAAGTCACAATGAATGGAAACCAAACTGCTTATACCAGTTACATACTGCTTATATAGTTACATGCAATAGTTGTGAAGTTGCTCACAGATTAAAAGTTAAATTATTTTGAAAAAGCCTGACTGATCCTTACATGAGTATTTTAGATACAGAAAATGATTTTTTTGCTCATCTTTAGAGAGATACAGGTAATATCAAGAAAGAGTTCCAACATGAGCTGTTAAGATTCTTACCTTTGGTCCCACCAGCTTATCTGCAGTCATTTTGGCAAAAAGCTCCGCCGTTTGGGCTCGGACCTGTGGATGAGTTGAGTTGCAAAACATATCTAGTAAGTAGATTAAAGCACCTGTAACAAAGAGATAGGGAACATTGAAATTTTTTTTCTTTCTGGTCACAAGTTGTAGAAATTCTCCAATTCAACACAGATTATTTGAAATGGGCGAGTGGCCACTCTATTCACTTTAAGTCCATTGCTGCAGAAACATTTGCTTTCAGTGTAGTACTGTACCTTTTGCCATGGCCTCTTTAATTATTTTTGTGCTAGATGTCAAAGCATACAAAGTTTCAAGGACAAGCTGCCGACCTGTCAAAATAAAGAGCATTAAGAACTTTGTGTCACACAGAATGAAAAAGCCAAGATAAATGTAACTGTTCTTAACAGAAACCTGTATCAAAAGTGCAATAAAGCTTCCAACAATTACAAGCTTAGGGATTTCTGGCTACAGTACATTAGTTAAAGAATGTCAAATCAATCACACATTCTAATACAGAATAACTTCTTAGATGCTAATTAGCTAAATTCTCAGAAATAATTAGGCAATGGAACACTACACAATTCAGAAGTAATCAGAGTACCTGCCATTCATATGCTTCAGGTCACACATTTAAGACCAAAAACTGGTCACACACAACAGTTTTGTAAGCCATCCTTGTTAGCTTTGGATATGATAGTCATCTAATGTTAAAATCATCAGACAGAAGTGACTTACTAGCACATCATAGGGCCTATGTGATGACAGAGATTGTCTAAAATTTGCATTTGTTTAAAAAACTATTTCTAATCCTGCTTCTTGTCACCTTTAAAAAAAAAAAAAGGTGATATCTGTTTGGTCGCTTTGCTTTTCTTACCTAGCTATCAACTGATAGCTGAAGATATTGTTATTAGGACTGGGCATAGAAACACAGTATTTCACTGAGGATGTATTGCAGTACTGTCTTTACTGCTCTCATTAATAGCTGTGCAACTGGAATAGAGCACAGCAACAGCTGAGAAGTCTGAGGAAAGCTTTGTTCCAATGTATATGTGTTCTTACTGTAGTTTCTCTTCATAACCCAGCTCTCTATCCTATAAAGCTAACAAGACCATTTTAACCTAAAACTCAGTGCTAATTTCAGCCAGCTGCATTCTTATAAATTTCTGACTTAGAAACCCTTTGCCTTTGCAAGATAGAGAATCTTACAATACCTACTTGAAGGTAAGGAATGCAGGAGTGCCAATAAGTTAGCAAGAACCATTGCCTCAGCAATGTTGTTAACACATTCTTGATTACTTGTTACTATGTTCACTACCTGCAAAAGAACAGAAACAGTACTTGATTATATTTCAGCTATTCAGACACTTTTCAGAAAAAACCCCAGTGGATGAAGTCAGCCAACTCACGGGCCAATAGACCTGATATTTAGAACAGTTATTCCTGCCACCAAATTGTTTTGTCTCTTCAGGCAAGAAGGATGCAAAGACACAGGCACAAAGTATCACATGCTCCTCCAAGGAGGAGCTGACACCTTAGAACCGCACTCTTAGTATTTTTCAGATGCTACTCTAACAGCTACACAGTCAGGTTTGCTTATGGCGATTATGTAAAGCATCCAGACAGGGAGGTTGAGAGTCTGTGGGGATTGGTTTGTTTTTTGGTTGGTTGGGCTTTTTACCTCCAGAGCCAACTGCTGCACCAGGCCAGCTCCATGAACACGCAGAAGGGAGAATATCAACTTGAAGTGCCCTATGCATTCACACTCAGAACCTGCAAGAGACCAAGTAAGTTACTCTCCATGTTAGCCAAAGCAGTCACTGAAGGGCCATTCCCATATTTCACTATACAGAGAGGTGCTAAAGACTACACAGCTATATGTAGTTGTAACAGTTCATAAAGGACAGCAGCTGCTACAGAGTTAGAAAATTATCAACTCCTCTCTGTTAATCTACCTTCCACAGAATTTCAGGTCAACAACATTTCAAAAACAGAAGGTAACTCCCCTCTCTAAGGAAAGTAACTGATGCAGTTCTTGGACTACACTTAGTTACTTGCATTCTTAGAAAACAACTGTTCCTTAATTTTAAAACAAATTCCTTAATTTTATTTATCATTAACCATCAAAACCTATTGTCTTCAAATACACTTGCCCTTTCAGAATGTCCCAGCTCAGAGCAGGATTACTATCTCCAGCAGAAACAGTTGGCCTTCAGGTTTATAACACACTGAGAACATCCTAACCGGCTATTATTAGATGCCACAATAGTAACATGGTTTGCTTCTAGAAGTAGCATAACATCATAATCATTTGTCTCAGGCTTTTCCAGTCTGTACATTGATGTCTGCTCATTAAACTTTGAAGAGCACCTTCTCCTCTTGCTTTACTATGGCCCTAACATGGGTGCCACTTAGATGTTTACTAGCACACAGTATGCAGTTCAAGGAGGATTTTTTGACACAAGGAAACTTAAAAATCAGTTGAAGATTCTTTGAAGGATTACAGAAAGTTTTTTTTAAAGAGGTTTAAGTCTTCCTAGCAACAGCAGGATCAAATTACAATTAAAACCTAATGATTCAGAAATGAAAACAGATAAAGCTTGAACTTAACTCAAAATTTTGCTACATCTACTGACAGTGCTCTCCTGGTAAGGAAAAAACCGGCAAGCTCATATGGCTTACCGACAACGTTAAGCAAAGCAAAAAAAAGCTTCCTTCTCACTGAAAGATAAAGACTACAGAGGTTCTGAGTTTTTAAGGCTGTCCACAGAAAAGTATACTGGGGAAGTTCAATTTTAAGCCTACCTGGGTTGTGTTTTATGACATTTCTCAGAGCCTCCAAGGCCATTTCAACTCTCCGTAAGCGATCTCCGTGTTGATTGGACTCCACTTTCCCAGTCTGAGTTATTGCCATGAGCGTATGAAGGTACTGCGCTTGTGAGCCTACATAATCCAAGAGGCTTGCAGCAAATGCTTTAGGAAGCTTTGAAGTAGAGATGACAGCATTTTTAACTGTGTAATGCAACAGTACATAGTAGAAAATGTATCCAACTTCTACATTTCACATATTCCTTTCTTCCAGATAGGCAACAATTCTCTATGATCACTGTAACACCTGGATCATATTAAACCCTATTCCTATCTAAACATACATTTAAAAAGCTGCCACTACTCCAACAGGCATGTGTTTGCCCATATATACTGATTATAAAGCCAATAGGCAGAATCACCACTTCCTGGATATACTGAATCAGCCCAAGTGTCTGCATCACAAGCTTGTAGAGAGAAGTCACTAAGATATTTGAAGACCACACCTTATGACAGATTTGTTATTTTAATTTATTCTGCTCCAGTGAAGTTTTTTCTCATGTTGATCTTGAAGTAAATTTCCATAACATTTTTTTATTTTCTCCATTCTGTTTGTACTGACAGATAGATAAACAGGAAGAAGTAGCATTCCAAACACTAGTTTTAACGGGAAGATTTTTAGCTACATCTCACCTCTAGTTGGAAGGTAGGGACCTCATTGTAGACTCTAACAAAAATCTCTCCCACAATAAGTTCCTTTGCATGGTCACTGAAGACAAAGTCAGATCCATAGCTCTTGTCACAATCACCCTTTAAGCAGAGATAAGCAGCACAAGCTCAGACAGAAAATAATCTTATAGAAAGTGTAAAGCTATAATCCGATAATGAAATAAGCAATACTTGAACAGAAAACTTAATTCTTCAGCAAGTCAGAAGCTCAGACTGAAACATTACATGAAGTGAACAAGCAAAATCATAGGGTTTTTGTTTTCTTTTAAAAACTGTGGAATGAAGAAAGTGACTTTGGGGTAGACAACAATGGATACTTGTATTAATCATACAATTTCATCCCAAGAGGATATAGGAAAACACGGAACAGTTTTTTAAAAAAATAGTACTGGGATTTAAAGTAAAGAGTATCTTACTCTCTTAATCATGCTTTCTTGCTGCGATTCCAAAAACTCCAGTAATTCAGCTCGTGTCCCATTGTTCCAGATCAAGTAGGGGTTCTCTGTGTTACTGTTAAGCATCTTCAGAGTCTAAGAAAAGGAATTTACATGATGCTGCAATTTACATTTGCAACATTTTTGGATCATTATGCACATTAATCAGCATGTTTCATGGTATCAGTCAATCCAATCTCATTAACAGCTAGACTAATTACAGAAGCAAGTTTAAAGTGTAAAATTTACCATATTGGAAAAACATACCAGAAAAACAGTATGTGCAAGTTATGAGGTAAAGTACAACCTACATTTTAGTTTTCTCTTTATTCTGCTCTGAGACACACTTCAGATTCTCCATCCACTTTTGACAGTGAGCAGCAACTACCTGCACTATCTGTTTACAGACGGCTTTCTTGGCACCACTTTTAAAGAGTTAAGTTAAAACTTTGCTCCCCATCATCATTATATCCTAAAGCCTTGAACAATTAACTCCACTTTTTTGTTCTTGTATTTGTTTTGCAAATATTATTCTAGGAAGCACTGTTCCTGTCCATAGTGTCTGAGGCTGAACCAGTTTTCCCCTGCAGTTACCTCAGCTGCAAATAAAAATCATATTGCTGTTAATTGGTCTAAGAAAGTTGAATGTTTTAGAAGTGACCAGCTATTCCTTTCATAAATCACTAGAGAAAGTTTTGGCCAGCAGATGCTTACCTCGGTAGGACTGACCACAGCAAGTTTTCTTGCAATGTAGGGTGTCAACATTCCAGCCAAGCTTTTCCTGATTGTTGGGTTTTCAGGAGTAGCTTGTTCATCAGAAAGATATCCTCCAAGGCGACTCAGGGCCAGGAGACTGAGTTTAGCAAGGCAATTTGCTACCTCCTGAAAAATACAGAGGCCATTTGAGAAAACCTAGAGCCTTCTTCTCGTCTCAAAAACTTACTTTTATACTGCTTGCTATAGATTAAAAGTGTCTTGCATGAAGTCCATTAGAAACTATGGGTTTTGGCAGCTTTAACAGTTGAACACTTTAAAAAACCAAAAAAACCTCAGAGTATTCATCACTATACAAAAATTCCCTACCAAAACTCTCTGTTAATGTTACTCTTCATGCAATTCAATGATTTTAACAAACACTTGAATACACTTATTCTTGGTAAGTAAATTAACTCCTAGTAAGAGATGGAAAACAACAGCCACTGGTTGCTGAAAGCACCTTGGCAAAATTACCTGGTGGTTTGAATCTTCACTTTTCTGAATCCCGCTCTCCTCCAGCGTATAGTCATAATTGAAGAGGTAACCCAGTAAGTACCACAGAACTCCAGCTTGGAACAAATGTGTTTGTAGCCAGTAATCTAAGGCAAAGGAGCTGACACATTCTACTCCTAAAGCAGCTACTCGTGGTATGGTCTGAGGGGAGAAAAAAGAAGTCTGCCTTAATACCTGTAACCAAAGAATGCCAACTGGTTTCTGTACCAAAGATTTAAAAGCCAAAACTTGCTAATTCTGCAGTACTATCTCAGCAGGCCAGAGATGAAAACTGAAGTAGACATAATTTCTGCAGCTGAAGTATTTGGTAATGAACAACATGGCTAATTAGCCAGCACCTTTCAAGGGGAAGAGTACTTGAATAGTTATTTCGTATGATTAGAAAGAAGCATTGGTGAACTGTGGCAGAGATTCCCAGGTGAGTTTTTTACAGCAATACATGTGTCCTGCAGGGTCTAAAGAACACACAGGCATATACAATCAATTACTAGAATCCGGTTTTAGTCTCCTGTTTCCCCACAACCCACATGAAAAGTTGAAGACAAGCTTTCTTTTCTTAATTCAGACAAAATTCAGCATTTTTATAACAGGGGGCAAGTTCAAAAGAGGTAAATGGCAAGAAAGACTACAGTCAGCATAAACTCTGGGAACAGTATTCAAGAAGTTATCTGCTTATGCAGGGTCCAGTTGTAGCAATTTTATCTGCTGATTTAGTACAGTAAGCCAAGCTGCCTGATGTGTCAGTTAAAAGGCAAAAGTAGCTGAATGTTTAGAGTGGTTGCAGTTTAAATCTACAGTTTCAATGGATTCAAACAAGTGTTGAAACCAGGCAGTTGAGCTCTGTACCTCATGATTTGCTGGGATCTTACAGAAGGGTTTAACTAGTCAATTAGAACTATGAGGAAAGACCAAAAGAATTTGGTTTGTTCAGCCTGGAGAAGAGAAGGCTCTAAGGTGACCTAACTGTGGCCCTCAAGTACCTGAAGGGAGCCTGCACAAAAGGGGAGTGACTATTTACAACAATTTGGAGTGACAGGACAAGGGGAAAAAGCTTCAAACAGAGAGTGTAGGTTTAAATCAGATACTAGGAAGTATTCTTTACTGTGAGAGTGGTGAGGCACTGAAACAGGCTGCCCAGAGAAACTGTGGATGCTTCATCACTGTAAGTCTTGAAGGTCAGGTTGGATGCAGGTCTAGGCAACCTGGTCTAGTGAAATGTGTCCCTGCCCATGGCAGGGGATTTGGAATTAGATGAACTTAAGGTCTCTTCCAACACAAACCATTCTGTGATTCTATGACTCTTATCTACCCTATAAGCAGAATATTCCCCATAATATTTAAACACCCATTTGGACAAAGAAAAGGAGCACTCACCTTGCCATAATACAGTAGTCTACAGAGGTCCTTAATTATGTTAGGCATTTCTGTAATCTTTTCTCTGCATTCCTCAAACTGAGCTGCTACACTGTAACACTTACTAATGTATCCACATACCTACAAAACACAATATTTTATTGGTTCCAAGTGGAGGAAAAATGCATGTTTACAATTGTATTTTTAATATATACAATACTAGATAAATGTTTTTATTATATATACACACACATTTGTGTTTATTATCATATTGTACATATCCATACACCATGTAGTCTTCTGAGAAGACAATACACTCAGTTAAAGCAGCTGCTTTAAACTCACCTGTACAGACATATCATCTGGCTTGCTAGAACGAGTCAAGACTGCCACACAACGATTAAATGCCTCTTGCAATACCTGTGAGGATTGGATGATGCACAAGTTCAGTCACAACAGAAAGGGGTAAAAGCCAGCAAAACCAAACCGTTAGCTGGTAAAGTAATTTTTAATGTCGGAAGGTAAACATCTGACAGAAGTCTGCTGCTAGCATAAATGGTTTGTAGTGCAAAATTCCTTGCAAGCGCTAGTAACACCCTTTGATGCTTTAAGAGCTGACAATCTTCTCACATGTGAGCTAATACCTCAGCCAGTGTGCAGATGACACTAAGTTGTGTGGGAGTGTGGATCTCCTGGAGGGCAGGAAGGCTCTACAGAGGGATCTGGACAGGCTGGACCAATGGGCCAAGGCCAACTGTATGAGTTTCAACAAGGTGAAGTGCCAGATTCTGCACTTGGGTCACAACAACCCCATGCAGTACTACAGGCTGGGGGCAGAGTGGCTGGGAAGCTGCCTGGCAGAAAAGGACCTGGGGGTGCTGCTCAACGGCCACTGAACGTGAGCCAGGGTGTGCCCAGGAGGCCAAGAAGGACAATGGCATCCTAGGCTCAGCAACAGCGTGGCCAGCAGGACCAGGGCAGTGACTGTCCCACTGTACTCAGCACTGGTGAGGCTGCACCTTGAATGCTGTGTTCCTTTTTGGGCCTCTCTCTGCAAGGAAGACATTGAGCTGGAGCATCTCCAGAGAAGGGCAACAGAGCTGGGGAAGATTCTGGAGTACAGATCTGACAAGAAGCAGCTGCTGAGACAGTAGGAATTGTTTAGTCTTGAGAAAAGAAAGCTATGGAGAGAGCTTATTACTCTCTACAAGCACCTGAAAGGAGGGTGTACCTAGGTGGGGATCGGTCTCTTCTCCCAAGTAACAAGAGACAGGACAAGAGGAAGTGGCCTCATGTTATGCCAGGAAAGACTTAGATTGGATATTAGGAGAAATTTCTTCACTGAAAGGGTGGTCAAGCACTGGAACAGGCTGCCAAGGCAAGTGGCTGAGTTGCCAGCCCTGAAGGTATTTAAAAAGGCATGGAGACATGATTTAGTGGGACTTGTCAGTGTTGGGATCAGTGACTGGACTCAGTGATCTACAACATCTTTTCCAACCTAGATGGCTCTAATATGGCAATATGTACAATGAAAAGGCTTTCTGCTCAAGACTTGTTCACATTTATCTATTCTTTCACATAAAAAATGCAGCAGTTCTGTAAAGGAGTAGAGAAACTTCGTATGTACCTTGCTTATCCACAGTTCACTAGACAAGCCCAGGTCGAGAAAAGAGTATACTGTGCAAGATGTTTCTCCTACTGTATCAAGAACATCTGAGATGTTTAGATTAACAGGTGTCTCAAAACCAAAAGTGATTCACAATTACATCTGATTTCCCAGGCATTGAGGATCTAAGCTTTCTAGCTACAGAAAAGTTACACTAAAAGCATGCACTTCAACACATTTCTTTAGATTTACCTCAATTCCACTTTCTCTCCTCAGTTCTTCTGCATTTAATGCTGAACAACTGACAGTATGAAAAGCAAGTTCTGTAGCAGCAGGCAACAGTGGAGATTCTTTGGAAAACAAAAGGTCATCTGATGTTTCAATGGTAATGGTCTTTATCAGCATAGGATAGCCCGCATACTTGTAAGGTTTCAAATCTGAAAGAGGAAAAAAAGTCCAAGTTTATGTATATGCAGAGTCTAAATAATTTAAGCCATCACAAAATTACTGGTGGAAGATATATCAGATATATAAGGATTAGGAAAGGAAGCCAACACCTGGGGAATCCAGAACAAGATGGAACAGTCCACAAAATCTATCACATAGAACTGTTCATGCTTAAAGCCAACAGAGCTTCACAGGAAGAACTCATTTAAGATCAAAAAGGCTTATCTCCAATTCAGTACACCCCCTAGCTCAGAGACTTGCCAGTGATGATTGTCTCTCTCCAGAGAAACACAAGTATAGCTTGGTCTGTGTGTCTTAGGCCAGGATTGACTAACAAGCCTATAAGGACCTTGTCCAGTTTGACACAACAATTTTAAGTTTTAAATTGCATTTTTTATTCCTGTAGAGTTCAGCAGTGCTAAAGAATAATTTCATTTTTCATATGGAGCCAACATGTTTAAATCTATACCAATACTGTCCCTAGCTCCACATAACTGACAGGACTATGACTGCACATGAGATTCTTGGTTTACCATTATAATGTAACACACAGCAGAACACTGCTGGCTCTGCAAGACTTGGACATGGTGGAAGCCTGAGACTGTAGCTGGAGCCAAGGGTTAGGGTGCTCCAGCTATCCCTCTTTCCCAGCTGAGCAGTGAGAGAGGTTGTGTTGCAGCACACTCACCTGAGGACTCTTAACACTGGTCAGAATTTATGCAAGAATGGCTCACTGTTAATAGGCAAGTGAGTGTAATCCCATGTATAATCAGCATCTGGGTGACTGAGTACTAGCGGATTTTTCTGCATAGATGGAATTCCATATGGAGGAAGATTCAAACTGATTAGTGCTGGAGCAGAGCACTTCAAAGAGATATTCATGCTGTTTTGAATTAAGTCTTACTGCAGATTAATTTATTTCATGGAAGAAAAAGTCCTATTTTGAAGCCCTATACCATAGCTACACAATGCTGCGACAAGTCAGAAACCAGATCAACAGAGCAGAGACTCAAGAAGAGAGGAGATTAAAGCTGACCAAAATGAACACTAAAGAAATTAACATAAAACACTGAGACAGCATGCTTACCTTCCTTATGCCTGTTGAAGAGGATGCTTTGAGTTTTCAAGATCAAAATTATGTTTTCTGGATCTGGCCCATCTATCACCTTGGCAGACTTTGTGCATAGAAACTCGTATGCTTTATTAACTTTTTCAAACATGTCCTGCAAATAAGGATAAACAGCCTGTAAGTGTTGTTAAGAATCCTCTAGAACCCTCTAAATTACTGGAGCATCAGTTTAAGTAGATAAATAAATAGAGCATTTAAATAAATTTAAATAGAGCATTTCAGGTTATTAGTGACAGCACTAGCTTTGGTGCCTCACTGCACTTCAGGAAACACTGCAAACAACACTGGTTCATAGATCAGTTTTCTTTTGTCTCCTGAACCCTGCCCTAGGCAAAAGACTTCAAGTAAATCATACTATGACAAAAGCAGTAAGTATAGCTGGATTGTGAGAATGGGCAGAGGATGCAGTTAGTCTCTGAAAAGGAACAAATAGCTTACTTAGGTCCTTGTAACTCTCTAAACAAGACAACTTCTGAGATGTGAGTCTGATCTGACTATAACAGTTTACTGTAGAAATTCTAAAACCTTGAATGAGATTATTTCAGTTATTCATCTGTAGCATTAATCTGTATTTTAGCATTTACCTAGGGCATAGCTTTTAAAAGGAAAAAAGACAATTTAAGTGTGCATTTCAAAATTCTTAATATACATAATAGCTGAGTATGTCCCCATTTTGTTAACACCATAAATTTGTGCTGTACATACCCTGCCTTCTGGATTCTTGTCTGGGTGATATTTTTGAGCCAGCCTGAAATAAGCTTTCCTGATCTTGCTTTCATCATTTCTACAATAAAACAAGTTCCATCAATTACATTTAATAACAAAAAACAACAACAAAAAAACCCACAGCAAAACCAGCCTGGGGTTCTGCCAACACTACTAACAGTAACTGCAATTGAGTGAAAACTACAGAGCTCTCCTACTTCCTTTTTAAAACCCTGCTTCGTCATCTTACACTGAATCAGGGGTGATCAGGTATTCACAATAGGAAGGAGTTTTAGAGACTGAAAGTATTTTAATAGATCTTGTACCTAATATACTAACCAGAAGGCACTCAAAGTCCCTCAATATTTTAAATGAAGAATCTAAATGAGCTACAAGTGTTAAAAGTTAGTATTTCATCATTTGCAGTAAATGTACTGTTCTTGAAGGATAAACACAAACTGCTGTTGGTTCACTTCTAGGGATCTGAAGTCAGAAACCAGTGGCAAGACAGGACACAAGAAATTCTAAGGATATAATCACTGAGAAAAAGGGAAATATGGGGGAGGGAGAAGGATGATTACAGAAAAAAGCTTCTTTGAACACATTCAAGTTCTGCTATATTCTTTTCTCACTATGGTTGAATCTAAAGCTTGTCCTTTAAAAGAGCAAAGCTCAAAGCATTCTTTCCTCCACTTTCAGCTTATCTAAACACTTTAACAACTGTCTTCTCTAACACTGGAATTGTATTTCCAAGCTTTGCTTCTTTTTAGCAAATCAATCCTCCACTGTGAAAGAAGGTGCTACACATGACTGAGCTGGTACCAATAACTCAAGTACAGAGACAAGAAACTTCAGTTTGTTTAGTGCATGGAATTTATATAGAAGTAATTATACAACTTTAAATCCTGAAGACAACTTACTGGCCTTGTCCTCTGGGTAGGTTAAGAACTTCATAAGCATCATCTATTGACATGGTAGGTGGCTTCTTCTCCACCTCCTTCTTCCAAGCCTCTAGGGTATCTTTCAACAGTTTAACCTCAAGAATTACAATTTATTAGTGTTTAATTTATGCTGACACCAGTATACATAATTTTTAATAAAATGCTGTTTTATTAATTAATCCTGTCTTTTTTGAAGATAAAAGCACCTTGAGATTAAAATGACTATGTAAGAGTCAAATTAGAGGATGGCAAATCACTTAAATAAGACACACTTCACATCATGGTACTGTAAAAACTGCAAAGCTGCATGAATAAATAAAGCTGCTTAGACAAATCTAGTCCATAGACTTGTACCAAAAAGATCTCTTCAGTTAATGTACTGACATGTTAGCTTGGTTTCTTCTGCAGTGTGGACAAATAGAACCCCAAAGTCGTGATTTCCATTCCCTCTCCCCATCCCCAAAATAAGAGTCACTGAAACACTCTCTGAAGTTTCTTGGATGCTTGATTTTGCTATTTAAGTAGTCACCACAAGAAGGACACATTTATGGGGTTGCTATGTGGAAAGAACACTATGGTGCTTCAAGATAAAGTAGGGTTTAAAGTATTTACTTGTAGACCAAAATTCACAATAAAGGAGTTACTTGAAACAAACCTAGCATTTGATTTTTGTTCACATTTTAGGACTTTTCATTAACTTTTAGGACTGAAAAATCAGGAACTAAATGAATCTTAAAATACTTCCTACTTACCGGATCTTTAATTGGCCAGTCTGGAAATCTGAGTGTATCACAAAGATGCTTGAGGTAATAAATGTTACAGAACAGCTCATTTTCCAGTTGGGGATAGTTGATAACTGGGATGGGACAGTATTGGTAGAGGGCTCTTGTATTGCTTTGAAGACGAGGGGTGAAGTCAGCAAGATGAGCAGCAATCTTCTCTATCATTAGACGCCTGAAAGTCACAAAGTTTAGTTTACCACTTGCCCAGCTGTCCTCAATCCTCACTCATTGTACAAGTGTGTTCAATGATTTCTTCTGCAAAGGTTTTGCTTGGAATTTTCCCACTTTTCAGGAGGGGTTTAGAATTAGATTCTGTCCTTTTCTATCAGAGAGCTATTTAAACACCATGAAAACTAGTTTATTGAAAACAATTAAAATGGTATTTTGCCTTTCTCAAC
Source organism: Cyanistes caeruleus (assembly GCF_971803275.1). NCBI lineage: Eukaryota > Metazoa > Chordata > Aves > Passeriformes > Paridae > Cyanistes > Cyanistes caeruleus. Next base: position 109,360,062 of record NC_141701.1, read on the forward strand.
ACCTCTTTACTTTCTGGGAGAGCCTAATATGTATTTGAATATTAGAGGTATATCACAGAGATAGATACTGGTAATAAAAAAGTTCATATAAATGAGTAAGTATAAGCACTTCACATAGATAGTCAAATCTCCATTGACGAAATAATTTACTCAAGATGTTCTAAGAAATATTCCCATTCCCAGTGCCAATTCTGCTCTCCCTTGCCCTCATTATTTTTGGTTGAAGCAGAGTGCAGTGCACGACATTGCCCTTGCAGAAGGTAAACAAGAGGAAGCCATGGAATCCAGGTATTTTCAGCTTTCTTTAAGAATGTCAAATACCTTTTCAACATAACCTGCCATTCAGATTTATTTGTCCCTCTGACAGAAAACAGTTACCTCATTTCATTGCTCCAAATTGCTTCCGGAGTGTCAAATTCTCCAAGGAATATCTCAGAAAATTTTTCTGGTTCATAGTTTTCTAAATAACACACCATTGCTTCAGGAAGAATATGTCCAAGTATACTTCTTTGAACTATATCTTGACTTTTTGTCTACAGAAGAGATCACATGGTCATCTCAAAGGTAATTGAATTCTGTCTTGCTAATTAATTTGAGACCAAAAAGCTCTCCCCCTTTTCCCTTATAGTTCTTTTAAATTCTAGTTAAAAAACTACTACAGGTAGTCTGCAAAACTATTTGGAAACAGAGGTAGTTACTTTTGCAATCTACTCACTTCTTCAGACTTGAAAGCTTGTTTTGTATGTGTGTATTTCAAAAACCTGGAAGAGAAACAGCAGTTACTTTCTTTTTGTCTGATACTATGGTACCCTAGAATAGTAAGCAGACCAACATAGTCCAGGCTGGCAGGTACTGCACATTTACTTTGAGATAGAAGAGTAACTACAACAGCTGTATGAATTTCTGCACTAAGTTCATTAAATCCTTGGAACTCCACCAAGCTAAGCACTCCTGCGTTATAAATGTTGCCTTATGCTCATCATTTCAGTTTCAGTCTTGTTCCTGAAAGCTTGTTTTCTCCACACACAAAAAAAGATGCTGATAGAGACACAGACAACCTCTGTGCTGCTAGATCATCACTGCAGGGATGATTTTATACTAACAGCTGACAGGTCTATTACACCAGAGTCATCATGGAAGCATGCAATCATTTCCCAATGCATTTCACTGTACAAGAGACTTAACTGGAATTGTAGGACAGCTTTTTATGAACTATTGCATTTATAAGGAAAGTACTGAAATGAACTGCAGTAGCCACCTGCATGTGCAGTGCATTATCAGGCAGTACAGATTAATTTAACTGTTTTAGGCTTCAATATTAAAAGAGGCTATTAGCTTTTTTAAACCGTTTAAATAGCTGCCTACTATCAAAAGCTATATCAGCATATATGTAGCCTGTGTTACTGCTTTTTAGTGCTTTAATGTTTATTCTACAATAAGGCATGCCCAGCTATACTGTTAAAACTGTATCATTGGACATGCTCTCATTCCCTCTCTGGAAGGATCATAAGCTATTTGCTTTTTAGTGACTGACAAGATCATGGGGAGGAAATTTTTTTAGAAGAATTTCATGTTGGTTCTAGCTACCCACACTCCCCCAGAGCATGTAGAGATGTATGTAGAGCAGCAGTCCTGAGCATGACTGGTCACAAGGTACTTTTGGCTGTTCATTTTCCTCACCTTGCAATGGGAAGTACATTGGAACCAGTGTACATCATGATGAAGAAGAATACTCCACTCAGATAAAAACGAGGTAACTGAGGGTTGTCTTGCATGACATGAGAGAGTAATACAGCAACTTTTTCCACAAGGATAGGATCAAAAGTCAGTAATAGCTGAAATCAAACACAAGCATTTATATTAACTGCAAGAAGTGCAAATTATCTGGCCAAAACTGAAGCTTTAACTAATTATTGGGACAACCCAGAAACTTACAGAAATTATAGTTAAAGAATACTTCAGCTTGAAAACAGCAAGTGTCAATCAAAGACTATTTTAAGTTGAAAGAGACCTCAAATTCCTCTGCTAAAAGCATGATCTTCTAGACCTAGTTGATAAAGACCATGTCCGGGTCTTTATAAGTCCAGGTCTAGGTGGCTCTTCAGTATCTCCAAGAACAGAAGCATTTTTTAACAAAATTGGCTGCAAAGCATGAAATTTGAAACAACACCCTATGAAAGGAACAACTGCATGATCAGAGATCTGCACAATGTTACAATTGTTCTTTGATGTGTTTGCCCCACCTAAAGTATTTGGATGCAGAAGATAAAGTCAAACTTTCACTCATTTAGGTACATTTTAGAAGTTACTTACCTGAGTGATATGAGGAAGACAAGTACTATCTGACAACAGCCTTTTCACTTTAGGCAGAGGTCTTATAATAGCATTATCTTGATCCCTAAAGAAATCAAGTAGTAGAGCAGTAAGCACAATCAGTGCCTTTTCTCTTTCAAGAAGTAACAATTTTATTAATTATTAGACTATTGAAGCCACACCCTTTGTCTTTCTTCATTAGCTTCAAAGTTTGTTGTTAGACTTAGTAAATGTGGTTTAGTGTCCTGCATTAAAGCAGTTTAAAGTTAAACAAGAGCCTGTCTATAGCATTAGAAATGCACATAGCTTGTGCATTCATTCTTGCCGTCCCTTTCACAATATTAGTATTGTCTCATTTACAAACTCTCTATTTGACCACAAAATGAATTACTACCATGTAAAAGGCTCTTTAATAGAGTTCCTTAATGTACTACTTTCTAAGAAAAGCTTTAAGACAGAATTTACAAATTCATGCATCTGTCAGATAAAGTTAATCCTTTCTGCTAAAAAATCCCTGTTTACCTGCTGGGAAAATATCCACACATGGTGATGAGCATGTTGAGGACAAGTGTGGCAAGGTCAGTCTCATTCAACACAGGCTGGCCACTGGCAAGCAAGCACCACTTCAGCTGAGGGATGACCTGTAAGGGTCGCCAGCCATCCATACCCTGAGCCCAGCAACGAGTTTTTGAAGTCAGATTTCCATTATTCCATAGTTCCTGCATCTATTGCAAGATTAGAGATGAATTTAGTTTATTCAGCATGCAGAACCACCTTTGCTCCTAAACACTCACACTCATGGCAAGTTTTCAACTGCTGTACAGCTGACTATTATTGTTGAATGAAATTTCAATGTGTTTATAACACTGTCACACAGAATCATAAAGTAGAAGGTGTCAGATGATGTTGCAACTAACAGGCATGGAGGGGTAGGCAGTCTTACCAAAAAGGTTGTAGTTCTTGGCACTACATCAAGTCTTTTATCTAGCTTTAATCCTTATTTAAAGAGTTACTTGAAGAACATTCTTTAGCATTGTTTATGGTCCCTCTCACTGTTTGAGTCACACCAGTCACCAGGACAAAAATAATTTGTCAAGTTGTGAGTCTGAAGCTGCCAGGTACCTCTTGAAAGCTGTAAGGACCACTCCTTTCTTTGTCAGCATTGCCAAAGTACCATTCTTTCTCGCTCTCCCTCTTCGCATCAGGTGCTGCCTCAATCACGTTGCTCTAAAAGTGGATGTTTACAAGAATAGCTTCAGCTTCACAGTGCAAATATCACATTTCTACAGGAAATGTGAAAAGTACATTGATTTTTTTTAAGAACTGTCCCTTTTGCAGAGCAACATATGAGTAGTAAGAAACAAAGGCCCCATACCTGCAAAGGTACTGTAGCTCTGCTCGTGTGAAGATGTGCCAGAGTAAGAAGATCTACGAGAATTCTGATACCATTTGAATCCATAAGGTCCTTCACATTTCTCTGTTAATAAATGAACTGAATTACTAAAATAATTTTCTAGATAAGCATTGCTGCAATTAAGCAATGATAATTTATTTCATCAATTTTTATTCAAGTAAGCTTCATTCAAGTAAGAAGTGACCACAAAGCAAGTCAAATCATTCTCTAAAGTGACTAGAATGATACAATCACCACAATGTTTACATATTTCCTTCAGCTTTCTCACCAGTAAATAACAGCTATCACATTCCAGAAAGCTGTATCAAACATTATTATAAAACTTCCTCAATACTTGAATTTTTGTTCAAGTTAATCCTGAAAGACTAGTTCAGACTATTTTACCCAGTCAAAAGACTGATAAACTGCTGTACATGTCCACCTTACCTTATTGAGGATCAGCTTATTGAGGAACAGGATCAATCTGTCCCGCTCAAGCCTGTCAGTGCACTGTTGCAACAGAAAAGAACAAGTTAGTATTTCATAGCACATACTAAAAGTTCCTTCAAAAATCAACACAGTTGCAGCTGCAAAGCCCCATATTGTTTTTTCATGCCCAGAAAACCTGCTGACTATTTATTAAGTGTTCAGTTTCATGCACAGCTAATAAAGCTGGTTTTCTGCCACTAAGGAGCAAAGGCCCTGCAACACTGTTGCTGCCCTGGATCAAACCCACTATTCTTCCAAGTCTCTGCTCTGTCAGGACTATGTTTGCAATCCCAGTGAACCAGTTAAAATAAGCACAAGAGAAAAAGAAATTGCTTTTAGCCAGCAGACAGTTACATCCCTGGTGAGATTATCAAGGCTCAAAGCAAAATAACAAGGGACTACACTGGTTCAGTTTCACTTGCAACAGCCAAAACCCATGCTGATGCAGGGGCAGAACTCTTCCTTCAGACTTAACAGAAATTTATTTTTGCAAGCTGAATCAGTTGTCAGACATAACTTAACAGACACTTAATAGACAAATCAGCTACTACTACAAATCTAATTCACCACATGTGCTCATCTGGAGCTATCGTTTCCCTAGGTCTGGGACTATGACTTGAAGTCAGTACTTTGAAACAATGTGATATGAAAAAAGATTCTCCTCTTATAAAGCTTCTGCATTTTTAAAAAGCAAGCTGAAGTTATATCTGCATTCTGTTGGTCTTAAGGAGACTAGTTTGAAATATCTCTATGATCAGCAGGTTTTTTAGTTAAACTTTAATGAAACTAAAACAAAGGGAGATACTAAGAACAGCTGTTGGACAGCATGGAAAAAAGTATTCACATACTGTAAATACAAAACTTGGGTTTCACAGTAACTTGAAGGATCTGAACATATGTTGGACTAGCAGTATGTTAACTACTATATGCAATAATTTAAAATAATTCTTACCCTTTCTAACATTCCAACAATGTACTTGGTATCAGAAAATGGTCCTATTTCTTCATGACACCTTCCATAAACAATGGCCAATGCTTGCAGACATAAGCATTTCATATTCACTTTTGGGGTAAGCAAGAAGCGATGGTAGAGTTCATTGAAGAATTCATATCTAAAACAGAAATGAGATTTTAGTAAAGAAAACAAACAGACCTTAGGAATGAGATAAGGTTTTAATAATATCTCACGATCTTTTGATTGCTCCACTCTCTTCAGTTTCATCTTCTTCCAGCAACAATCTTAGATAATAATCCCCTATTTTTATTTCCTCAGAAAGGCACTCATATTTCACCTGTAACACAGAACACCTTAGTTAACAATATATATTGACAATATATATTGTTTCTCCTTCAGTAAGTTTTTGCTTGCATAACAATACTGAGCTCAATTGCATCTAAAAACCCAACAAGGTTAGCAAACTCTCCTAAGATGTAGGAAAACTGAAATCCGCAAGTTTTCTGTTAAAGAAACGTACATCTACAAAATAAAAGCCACTGACTATTGCTGCCCTCATGAATAAATGAAGCTTCTTATCTTACTGAAATCTCTATTTCCAGCCTTCAACAAACTTGTTTCTAATACCAGCTGGTTTTATTAACTAAACTTGAGTAGCACATGATGCATTCAGTGACTCAGGTTTTAATAAGTAGTTATACCATTGCAAGGTATTTCACTTAATGTTACTGCAAGTGTGAAACACAAGCACAATCTAATTACTAGTTATGCTTGCTGCTGTGCTGGATAATAAAAGCCTAGAGGCATCAGTTCACAAAACAAGAAGCCGAAATAAAATTGCACAATAAAAACCAACATTAACTTCAGAGCAGCTGCATTAAATTTAATAAATGCCTCAATGTTCAGTGGTAACAAGCACTTGGCAAGCACTTAATTAGAGGTACCTCTAACATACAACAAAGCTACTCTACAGTGTGCTTTTTTTATCCATACTTTGCAGATTTTTCATGAGGCCACAAAGTTATCTACAGATTTGATCATAGCCTTCAGAGGAGTCTCAATCCACCACCCCCCTTGCCAAAGATTTCATAGTTGATAGGAAAGTCTTTGTCCCCACTATTTAGTTCAAATACTTACAGCATAGTCCAGTAACATATTCATTACTATTTAAAAGCAAATCTGTGGGACAGCAGCTGTTCAATCCAGTCCCAGAGTATCCCGGGTCATAGCTGCAAGAATGCTACTGATACATTCCAGCAGCCTAAAGCCACACAGGAGCACAGAGTACGTGGGGGAAGTCTTTATTACTAAGTTTCAAATCTGTACTTCTGATTCTGTCCCAGTTTGCAGTGCTAAAAGGTTGGGATAGCAGACACTGTGCCTGACCTATACCTGAAGGAAACTTTGAAAGACAAATGCCGAAGTGCAAGAAATACCTATCTAAACCCAGCCTATTTACTGCATCAGTGTAAGAAGCAACCTATAGTTGTGTGATAAGGATAAACTGTACATGTAAAATTGTTCTCTTGCATAGAGCATTAGCCTGATGTCTTGCAGTTCTTCCTGATTTTCAGAGTAATCAGCTAAGAAATTCCCCAAACCAAGTTTGTTTTCATTTCACTAACAGTTCTCAGTTCAAATGTAACTAGAAAGCCATACTCAAGGATGGCAATGGGAACATCTAAGGAGTATCTTGCAGTTGAATTCAAGGGTGGCCTTGCTTTGCTAAAGCATTACACATTAATTAAAACCACACTGTTGTTTGGAACCACAACAATACTGGAGATAAGAGAACAGTAAAGGAAGTGTTTATTAGCACATTACTTGAAAACATCTTGCAAGATGTTTTGAGAAAGCCAATCAGGACCATACAGATTGCTCTGCAGAAGCATCCAAGTTTTTTTTTAGTTTTGGTTCTGCTGTTCCTAGAATGGGATGACAATGACCTTCATCTATAATTTACAATGCAGCATATTTTAGCCCCATAACCTATTCATAATTTGGCAATACAGCATTTAACAGACACAGGATTACTGAAACATGATGGAAATAAAGACAATAAACTTGTTATCAGAAAAAAGTGACTTCTGAAACTACCCAAAACAATTTGGACAGAACACACACAAAAACAATTATGACTTATCTGGACAACAGTGTAAGGACCAACTCTTGACCTAATGCAAGAATACACCATGGGTTCTGATAAATGTTTCATCTTCACAGCACCATTTGTTAGGTTAAAGAGGATTCTGTTTTGCACAGTGACACTGGACAGTAGTACCTGTTCACTGACTCAAGCCTTAACAGTTGATTCCATAACCCAAAAAAAAATTCTAGCTTGCAGTCAGGGATCATCCACACAAGATTCACTCTTGTGTGTGAATAAGAGACAGAAGTGACACTTCAAGTAGACATATTTTACAGATGCATTTTGCCCTATAGTAGGTCAATTACCTCAAACTCCTGGTGGTTCCATGAGATAACGTTAGCACTACCAAGTTCTCTGTCAATATTAAATGCTCTCATCTCAGACTCAAGAGTATCTCTCAGTTCTTCTCGTGTTTTGAAGTTCCAAATCAAGTTTGATCTAGCATGATCCTGAACAAATCTAAAAAAGAAGTTACATAGTTTAAACCCTGCAAAACATTATCTGAAAAGCAGATAAAATTCATCTGGCAAGCTAGTGGAGATTGTTAGCATTAATGGACCTTAATTAAAAGACAGAGAGCAGTGGTCTCGAATTTGTTACAGTAATTACAGTTGTTCACTTGTATACTGTTTTCATAGCCATGGACACCAGCCTAGACTAAAGCACGCCCATGTCATCCCTTTGGGCTCACTTTGCCATCTGCATGTAGTTGATGAGCAGGAGAAAGGCAAGCAATTCACTGTAAGCCAGTAAAGGCTACAGGTAAACAATCCAGAGCAGCAGACATGCACATACCAGCTGTGTTTTAAACCAACAAAAACATTAAGTAGCTCATGTAGTAAAATAGAAGTTGATGCTGTAAGTGTCACAAAACAGTCAGTGGACGTTCTTTAGTAGCAGTTACCAACACAGCCTTCGGATCCAAAGATTGAAAATGGACTTTAAAACCAAAGGTTTAGGAGCACACAAATCTTCCTTTCATGGAACTATTTGACATTTAGAAACATCAAGCAGCTAAGTTTAAGGAATTTCCCCAAGCTTGCTTACATAGTTTGTTAGCCAAACCAAGTTTCATTAGTCTACTTAACACAATGGCCCTAGCCAAAGCGATATATCTTTCCCAGATGGATGCCCCTCCCTTGTAACTTTGACAGCTGTAAGAACTCACAGGCAAGCAAGCTTTAGGACCTCATTTAGGACCTGTGGCACTATTTTATATAAATCCAGTATCCATGTGCTTTCTCTTGCCCTGTTCTAAGGTCATGTTTGTTCCAATTCAAGTTACAACATCTCAAGTAGCTCACAGGTTGACATACCATCAAACTACAATGCTTTCCAGTGGTACTTCACTTGGCCTTCAATACCATGCAGATTTGCACCTGCAGTTTGTTATTTACTCTTCCTTTTGGTTCAAGGGAAAAAACTATGTAGTTTGATAATATTTCAGAAGCTTTCTAAATTCCTCCTTTCCCTGAACACAAGTGAAATCCTTATTTATAGCTTAGGGGGTTTTTAGTATGTAGTTGCTAGAAAACACTTGCACTGTTTCAAGTCAGGCAGAAATTGGAAGTCACTTGTATCTGAGACCACAATATTAACTTTAGCATTTTCACCTGTAATAGAAGAGATCCCAGTTTGCTTCTATTTTTATTCTTTGGCGCCGTTTCCTTAATATCACTGGTTTCTGAATAATGTTCTGCAAAAAAACCAAATTTCACAAGTTAGTAGAGGCAGATACCTCCCATTTTTCCCTTTTAAAATAAAATGCTGGATTTTTTTACACTCCTTCAAAAACAATAATAAGTTAAGCATCATTAATAATGTCTCCTTTTCTAGTGAGTAGCAGCAACAGACTTTTTTCACAAGTGTTATTTGCACCAAGTTAAATCATGCCAGAGAAACTTTCAGCTGTTTGATAAATCATTTGTTTAGAATCAAGTTCTCCCTGAAAAAAGCTTAATTTCCACCACCATAGGCATTCATCAGCTCCAAAGCTGATGGAGGTGAAAGCCCACATTAAGAATGTTTTGCTCTTGAAAGAACTAGAGGAAGTCACAAAAATAAAACCAAGCCTGACTTGGTCACTGAAAGATTCCCTATTTTGATGAAGCATGAAATCAGTGTTATCATCTACAAGAGGTATCACATGCAAGCAGAAGTCTGAGCAATAGAGTCCACACAAGTGACAGAGATATACAGACTCACCATATTGTTTCTGTCCTGATTATGAAGAAAAATTGGAAGAAAAAGAAAAATACATTTAACACTCCAGAGTCACTGAAGTAATTTAAAGCTGTAACACCAAACTTGCTACTATCTTCTCCAAGCTACACTTGCACACGTTTACTGCGAAATGACACAGCTCAGAACTCCTCATAGAAAAATTACTCTTTAAACTCAGTACCTAGACAAGTTGTTTAAAGTCCTTTAAGCAAAGTTTAAAATTTGACCTTCCATTATTTTTCACATTTCTTCAATTTTCCTCTTTTGAACTTAATTCACCATTACTTCAGAAATATTACTATCAAACTTCTGCACCGTGTGTAGGACATGAGCTAGATTTTCCTAAATTAAAGCTTATTACTACATCAAAACAATTACAAAGACAGGCATTTTCAATACTCTGCATTTTCATCCTTCTTTGCATGTACAACAGACTGTTTCACTTCCAGAATGTACAAAAATAAGCTTATACTACAGAAAGTTAAGGGAAACACCTCATAATTGAAAGTTTGTCATTTAGAACATGGCAATAAAACTAAAAGAAAAAGGAGACCAACTGTAAAAACTCAACCAGCGCTTAAGCTCTCCTCTAATAACAACAGATCAAAACAGTTATTACTTCAGTCTCAATACTGACCTTAGTTACAGCCTTGTGTTGCCCTTTAAGCACTGAGACACCCATATTCAAGTGAATCCTAAGGTGGTGTCCTTGGACGGGGGAATAGAACTAGATGATGTTTACGGTCCCTTCCAACCCAGGCTATTCTATGATTCCTCAAGCAGGTTCCATAACTAAAATATTACTGGTGGAAAGTACATCATTTTGTATGCAATGAATATTCCATTTCTTTTAAATATACTTCAAAAACTGGTTTCAACATATTTCCAGGAATTTTCTCCTGTATCTTACAAGAAATGCACACAGGCTGCACTGCAGTTTGATAAGGTCGGCTAAAGCTTAATACATATGCTGAAGGAATTAATTTGTCTGCTCAACATTCTCCCTGGAACCCATTTCTAACCCAAGAATAGCAAGAAGTAGAGAGTTTGCTAAAAGGAAGGAGAACTCTCACATCACAACACTTCTTTACTATTTATTTGAGTGTGTATTCTGACACTCAACTGGTTACTGTGACTTAGTCAAGTTGCTCTAACAGAGTTTCAAATACTTTTACCTCTTTTTGAGCTATGCCCATTCGATCTCTCCAGTGCATCAAGACTAGATCCACCTTCTCTTTGGCAAATTTTTCAACTTCCTTTGCAGCTTTTCCAGCCAGTCTCTGCCACTCTGGCACTTTATTAAACTTGCCATACTGATCCTGCAGAATAAAACTAATTATTTACAGTTGTGGGTTATCTTTGCTGCAGGTCAATGCAGCAGTCAAGTGTCTGTATTAGAAAAGTCACTAAGACTGTACATCTATATAATGGAAGAGGTAAGACAACTACAATTACTTACAGTTGCAATTTTTAAGTTATCTCTAACATGCATTCTATCAGCATCTTTTTCAGGAACAGGATCAGTACTGTCAAGGTATGCCAGCAAACCTGGTGGCTAAAAACATTTAAAACCAATGTAAACACACGTGGTTAATGAACAGAAACCATCACATTAGGTAATAACAATTTCTTTAAATCAGAGATTTCAAAATTTGTATTTTATAGTTTTATCAAGTATTTATATTCTACTCTGAAGTAAGTATGTAAAGCTACAACATTTTTTTTGCTGTGATTAGTAAAATGCCTCCGTCCTCAACAGAATTGCTCAACAGAGACATATTACTGGCTTCAGTGAAGCAGAACTCTGGGCTATATCCCATTTCTTCAAGCAGCACTTAATGAACCTAAAGAATTCAGGAAGAAAATAGGGCTATACTGAGAGGGATGAATAGAATCCAGTAGAATCCATGCATATCCTCTGATATGGACTAAATGTTACATGTGACATTAGAGATGAGATAGTCTTTTTTGACTAAGCTTTCCATAAGAATAGTGACCAAGATCAGGACAGTTTGCTCTGCCAAAAAGGAAGGAACTGCTATTTTGAAATTCAAAGCTGTTAACTTCCCAGATAGAATAATTTCTTACAACACTATTCATTAAACTGACTTCACTGAAGTAACTTAAGCAAGAAGCATTCAGGAGGCTGTAAGGGTGGAAGAACATATTAATGATCAGCATATGAACTAACAACATATAAATTTAACCAAGTTACAAGCAAACAAAGTTGGACAGGCAAGACATGAACGCATAGACAGAACTCTTAATATCTTAATTTCTTATTGGCACAAAATATTAGAGACATGCTTACAATGTCTCCCACATTTTTGTCCTTTTAATCAAGAAAAAGAAGTCAAGACACCTTATTTCAGAGTTTTGTGACATAAAGTATTTTAAAAAGTGTCAGGGGGGTAACAGAAAATTTTTAGAGTATGAGATGCCAGACTGCTGATCTTCCAAGCAAGACCTTCTCCCTTGAAAGGAAAAGGGAATACGTTTACTATATAGACTGTCCCAACTTTGATACTGCAAGCTTTCATATTTTATTCTTTTGCTACTCCATACTTTGATTTTACTTACCAAAATACGTTTCAACAAATTCATAGCAGTTTTGTTCTCAGCTGTCCAGAGGCCAACCAAATGTCTACTTAACTGCCTGAAAAAGCCATTGAAATTAATAAACTGCTAGTTACTACTTTAAACAGATTTTTAAACCGCTAAACTGTCACCCTTACCAAGCTGATGAAATGAAGATGAGCAAGAGCTTCGTGCTCTTGAGTGAGTAAGAGCACAAAGCATTACATTCTTCAAGGATATGCTTAGCATGCTTTAAAGTGTTGCCTCTAAGAAGTTCCAGTGAAGTTAGTGGAACAGTAGCAGCACATGCTTTTTGATCTAGACCTCAAAGAACACTTGAGCAATAGAGCAGAAACATCTAATAACCAAGTGTAAGTTTATCCAGCCAACCTTAATTTACAGCTAAAGTTAAGAGACCAGAGGCCACAAAGAACTGCTACATGCTCTACTTGAAATTCTTAGTATCATTCTTATTGGCTAGAAAAGCCTTTCTGGAAGCCTGCCTTCTATGCCAACTGATGCTTTCTGCCAACATTTGTCACTAGGATTCTACTGCACTGAACTGAAGCACTGCTACAAGCACATTGTAAGCAGTAGCACCAAACAGAACTAGCATGACAGCTGGTTTCATACCAGCTCTCTCCTGAATGATACACAGTGGCAACAAGCTCCACTTGTCCCTACATTCCTTAACAACTCTAAGCATTTCAGGAATTCACAGCAAAAGCTTCTGAAAGCTTGTATTTGAATGGAAAAAAATTGAATCATTGCTCATCCACTACAGCATTCTCTCAGAGATCACAAGTTGACTGTTGATTCAGGAAATAATTTCTGTGAGGAAACTTCTCTGTCAAATAGGATGGGTGACCCTAACTGCATGCAAGATGTCTGAGATGTGCACACATTTTTTATACAGTTGTACAGTACAAGTTGAAACTTTTTACAAGTTCCAAACATTCTACTTGCCTTTTCTTCCCCTGAATTAAAAGAAATAAAAACCAAAACTCGAGCCATTAATGAGCAACCAACCCAAGCCCACCTTAACAAACGAATAATCAAGGATTTATTAAGTGGCTGCAGCCTTGGCTGAAGCTTGGTCTACTAAAATATACCAGCTGCTAAAGAAAATATTCTCCTGAAGAACTGCAACTTTTCTTCCCTGACCTCCCAGTGTTCCCTAGGCCATTACTTAGATTTTTTTAAACATGATATATCAAGTGAGATGGACATACCTATTTGTAAGCATCCTTTGATCTGTGCTTATTGTAAACATAGCAGTGTGCAAGTGACGAGGTAAGGCACCTTCACTGAGGGCAAGATCTTGCATTTTGGTAGCAATCTCTTTGTCTCCTTCCTTTGGAAACAGGGCAATATGGTTACTAAACAAAGCATCTTAGTTAAGCTGCTTTTATCTAAGTCTACAGTTCCAAGGCCTTCTTGACCATCAATTATGCCAACTAATATTAAAAAACCAGAAGCTAGAGTATGATAGGTTTTAAATAAAAGTTCTCCACAGCAACTGCTCAATGCTGTAGTAAAGCCATGGACCAAATAACTGGTAGTTACATCTATGAGGACAGTAACTGAAGAGGGCAGGATGCCTGTCTCACATCATACATCAGGAGGTTGTAGTAGAAGTACCATTTTCACACTGCAATTAGAAATTGGAATTAAATGAAAAATGGCAGCCAAGGGCTTGTTGCTTGACTTTTGCCAACAGTAACCATTTAAGATTGATGGCTGCTGTTCAGTTTAGACAGCCACATGGGTAAGACTGCCACTCAGTCAAGATACATTAGTTGCAATGAACAAGAAAAAGCTTTTGCAGCACTTTTACCCTTCTAGATGACAGGACTTTTAATAAACACCATAGTAACTTTTAGCTAACATTATCAGGTACACATTGATGGAAACTTGAAGATTTGGAACATCTCTATTTCAAGTGTTCATTCACTTCCATTCCAAGAAAGTAGTAGATGGGTTTCAGATGCGTAAGCCATTGTGATTCAAAGAAGCACTAACTTAAACCCTGAATTTCAACCCAGGAAGTGTAAAGAGTAAGTTAGCAAGGACATCCTGCAACAACCATGAGCAACCCTTGAGAAGTATGGACTTGGCCCATACATTACATGGTATGGAAACTTAAAGCCAAAGCAAGAACAGAGGCTGACATCAGTAGCTCTGGGACATTACTACTTGCTAATCCCAGTCCCACTCCATCTGGCAATGCACCCTAGGAAATACAGCCTCTCCTCCTTGAGATACCTCTAACATGCAGGAGAAGTCTGGTGGCTCTGAGGTATGTGGCTGAGCTACATACAACATTTACAGCCAAATCTTGACTGCAATATGAAGACATGCAAGCCATTACCTAATGTCCCAAATCACATGCTTTCCAAACCCCCAAGTGTAAGATAAAGCAAGTTGCTATATTAAACCACTCACAATTAAGCAGGTGTTCTGTTCCTCACCTTTCAAATTCCCCCTCCCCACTTCCCACTTTGAGAAGCTAATATAACAAACTTCTCCTGGTCAGCAACTTCACTTCCAAAATAGACAATACATATTTTGCATGCTATCCCAGTCAACATTGATAAAATCTCACCTCTATTATTGCCTTCATCACCAAACCTGCTCCTTTCACAATTGCCATGGAAGGGTGCTAGAACAGAATAAAAACAAACCAAAAAAAAAAAAAAAAAAAAAAAAAAAAATCATCCAAGTGCAAAAACTGAAGATTAGATCATCTGTGATTCAGTTTCCTTAACTAATGTACATGGCTGCTCTACCTCCAATTCAGTTTTGTGAAAACTAGCCTTAAGGGTTCATACCCTATCTTTGAACAAGCATCTCTCATGCAACTCCCAGACAGAATTCCTGGCACTGAACAGCAGTCTTTATCAGAGAAACTGGAATAATGATGAGGAAACTGGCTGACACAAGCTGACACTCATCAAAAAGCACAAGAAAATACTACTTCTACAGTAAGAAGGCATGGATATTTTAGCTAAAAATGCTACAATCCTTACAGGTTTATTACTGAAGAGGATGTTACTCTGGTGTTCTATCTCTTAACTCTCATTTACTGAGAAAGAAACAAAAAGGCAGAAGACTTTCCAGTCAGGGGAAGATCTCTGCATCTGTTGAATCTATCTGGAAGTCCAACCTGTGTTAAACAGGTCTTAGGCAGTCTATTCTACAATGATTTGGCGTATCATTCACCACAGAATAATCACCTCAATCTGATATCTGAAGGCAAAATAAAAGGCTGCTAAAACATTCACCAAGATAGAAAAGATTCAGGCACATTAACCAGCTGAAGACAAATCTGTCTTTTAGGAACACAAGAAAAAATTCATGTTCATTGATTACCTGAAGCCTCTAATAATAGTGAAAAGTAAGTCTTACCTGAAAGAGCTTAAATAATGTTCTTCCATTAGATGCCACCATTTCCAACAACATGTCAAACTGCTGCCCCTCAGTAGTCTCACTATATGGAGCACATAGGGCAAATGTCAGGAAGTCCAGAAGTGAACTAATTACTAGGGCACCTGTCCCATGATCCTGAAATTAGGAAGACAGGTATGTAATTCAGATACAGTGGTCCAAGAGTATTCATGATGCTGAAGCTGCTCTTCTTTGTCATGGCATTAAAATAGTCTGTAAACAAAAACTACGAGTTTAGAATACTCCATTATTTGGTGTATGGCACAACCCTGGTAAAAAAATTGGTTTCTATAGCGTATTGGAGATTCATACTACTTTTATCTAGTTTAATCCCACAAATCCAAGTTTATGCTATTCATTTACTTATCCAGTTTCCATATTAAACATACAAACATTTGTTGCAAGATATTCAAATTCTGAAGTATTGACAACTATGTCCTAACCTGTCAAGATCCAAGCTTAATTAGAACAAACTTCAGTGCCAGACAGCTGTATTTTCAACTGCAGGTGCAAATACCTTCAAAGAGACATCTAAGTATGACAAAAGCATTTTCATTACAATTAGGAAAGGCACTTAAAGAAGCTTAAATCTATTTCCAAAATTTGACTTACCACATGGGAATTAAATTTCTCTAGTAGATTTTCTAGAAATTTCTTTGAAGAAAGAAGGGAAGCTTTGTTCAGCTGCTCCTGCCTCAAGTCATAGTCATCATGCATGGGCTATAAAAAAACAAATATTCACTATGTAGCCATATTTCAACCCTAAGCTCTTAACAGCTCCAAAATCCACTCTGTAATCCAAAAGCTATTCTCTCTACCCACATCCCCCTTCAAGTTCAGCAAGAAATCACTGTATAACAAGTTATTCCATGTCTGAACACACTGCAGGTTGAATGGCAATCCCTATTTCCACATCTTTCAGTAGCCTGAAGTTCACGTATTCCAAAGTAAAAGAACCTGAAATTTAATACTTACACACATAAGAGCACAAAGCATGTCAATAGAGGCATGGGTTACTCCATCATTGTTCCTTTTGAGGGCTTTCACAACCTTCACTCCTAATCGTTCTCGAAATCTTTTGAAACGAAAGCAAAACCACTAAGATCAGAGAAGAAACTAAAATCTTAAAATTAAGATTAAATCTAGTCAGCAGCCAAGAGGGGTCTGCTCCCATTGCATTTAGCAAGCCAGTACCTTGATATTTTCATAAATTTGAGATTCTTGGTAGGAAAATATTGACTTCACTGTTAGCAACATGCCAAGCACACTCACCAAAATAAAGATGTATCTGTGTAGTTACAGGAGACTATTTACAGAGAAACAGAAGTTTATAAAGGTCTCAGACTAAGTGCTTCTGTTACTCCTCTCATCATTCTCTATATTATAGTTGCTCTATATTTCCTAGTCATAAATATTTCTAATAATATTTTGTTTTCAGAACAACAGACAGTTTTTCTGCTTCCTTATGTTATTTAAGACAAACTCCAAGCAGTCTGTACTTACTACAGAAGTGCAACCTCCTAACATCATTTTATCTTGTGTTGAACTGAAGACAGCAATGACATTAGCATACTTTGAGAATAAACAACTGCCTACTTCAAGGACGGATGAAGGTACATGTTAAAAATTTTTCCACTAGGAAAATCATTAAACTGTAGTTGCCTCAAGACAGAGTATTTAGCACATGAAGAATTAGCTTTACTTGCAAATTATTACCTGGGATTGTCAATTTGCACAAAAGCCGGGTGACAGCCTCATACTACTGAAAACAATCTTGTACAGTGTTACAGTCCTTTTCAGAAGGGAGTCCTAATTCCATTTCTTACTTTTAGACATAAGTTACTAACAAAAGCTCAAGACCTATTTTCATCTACTACCTCCAAGCTTTAAGAGACTTTGCACTTACTTTGGAAGCTGAGTAAAGGCAAGGAAGCCTGCTTTTGAAGCCACTAGTCGTCTTACTGCTTGGAATTGGCTTTCAAGCTCTGCATTAGATGCTGCAATATCTCCCTCCTGGGAGAGCAATGCTGTTATGGCATTATTAATGAGCTTCTCCTTGTTTTCTGAGAAGAGACCCTGGTTAAAAAATAACAAGCATTAATTCCTTTATGCATTAGCAACATCTTAAAAGGATGGGTAAAGGCTCTATTCTTACATCTTGTGTGACTGCATGTAGGACTCCACTGTAGGAAATGTTAGCATTGAACCTGAACACAGCATCTGCAAAGTTACCATCTGAAAAAAGACATACCAAAAGTTAAGTGTACAGTACCTGACTCAATATCTGGATGCCTTAAAGAGCACTACAAACCCAGCTAAGAAGCATTAGCTTACTTGGAGGAGCAGCCAAAAACTTCAGATGAAGGCTCTCTACTTCTTCATCTACAGGCATACTGAGTAACCCCCAACGCTGGCCTTTGTGTGTGGAGGTCATTTTCACACAGACATCTCTATTACCAGAGGCTCTCACTCCATCCAGCAAGCTAGCCAGGAGAGAATCTCTGTGTTGGGACAATGACACACAAATAGAATTTAAATCAGAAGTGGTGACAAAGAACCAAGGGGGAAAAAAATCACATCATGAAAGGCAGCAATACTTGGAGTCTCTAACACTACTGCAAACAGCTACACCTCTGGAAGAAACCATTAACTTTCAGTGTTCCTTCACTGACTGTTAGGAGAGAGCTGACTTGAACTCAGTATAGCCAGCTGCAGCCTTTCACTAATGGGATCAATTCTAGATTACCTGTTAATGAGTGACACATACTGTCAGCCAACTGATCCCTGTGCTTTCTGCAAAACCTCACTTGGCAGGATTAGACTGTATTACAACTGCAAGTGCACTGTTCTACTGGTTGTTTTAAATAGAATCAACTAAGACTGTTCCAAGCAAAGAGCTCAAAGGGTTCACAGCCTCCACAATTCCATACTACCTAGACTGTGCTTTCTTCCCTTGTTTCAGATATACTACTTAACCAAGTACTGCATACACAGAACTATATTGCTTAGGAGAAACATCTAATAGTCCAACACCTTTTTATGTTCATCAGAACACCTCTGGAGAGATTTTCTCAAAGTTAAGATGAAGGTAAATGGGAGAGATTTAGTTTCTTGATTTATAAGTGGCAAACTGCTAGAACAGCAAGGCTTGGAGTTAACCCCTGCAAGGGTCAAAGTTTATAAAAGCTGAGGAACAATAAGCACTACGATAAGTAGCAACTCCCATTAGAATCTATAATGCACAGAAGCTCCAGTTACCTTTCTGTTGAAGAGTATTTCCGAATTTGTCCTTTGATGAATTCAATGGTGAAAAGCTGGGGGTTTTCACAGTCACACACTATTGCAAATACCTAAAAATAAGGGACAAGTATAACATTCATGAAGCAGTGTTATTTAGCTACTCCACAAATTAAGGCTTACATATACTGTCAATTCCTCCCTTTTAGAGCCTTTATTTGAAGAAGTAGTACTGAGAAAGAATGCCCCTTACCTCGCCTAAAGGTTTCAAGGTTGCAATGTTGTAGGTAGCTGGATCCCTCTCAACTAAGCAAGCTTCTGTAAGAGCTAGTACTCTTTTCACAGGCTCCTTGTAAAACAAGAGAGAGGCATGCTAGGAAAGAGAACACTTAGTACTTAGTAGGAACCAAGTATGTTCAGTCTGACAGCCTTACCAAGTGCCTAGGTGTTATTTTTTGAACAACAAACTCTGCTAAAGATGTTATAGATTCATCATTGCTGTACTTTCCAAAGCGAAGATTCAAGTACTGCTCGAATTCTAGGGATTCTTTCCTTATCCGCAGAGAGATGCCTATGAAGTTGCCAGCATGCTCTATTGCACTCTTGATAATTTCCTCCCTCTGCTCAGAGGCAAACAAGTGCTGCAAATTTTGTAAAGAAAAAAAAATACATCACAACTGAAGAAAATCACAGTTCTATAAACAATCCTCCTCTGTATACCTAACAGTAGGGAATGTGCACAGTAGCTGGACTGGCCTTTGCTAAGTGCATAGTATAGACATGTATTTATTACACAAGAGATCCACTATTAACTTTACATTTGCCTTTAAAAAAATATCTACAGCAGCTATTCCTAAAGGATACCCTGCTATACATTAGTGTGCCATTAAAGTTGTGGTCTGCATGACTTGCCTGTCTACCCTTGGCAACAGACCCTGACAGCCTGGCAGGAGTGAGGACCCTGAGAAAGCAATTTCTACCACAGGTGATCTTCAAGGTTAGGGCAGCTCTAGAGGATCCGCTACATATTGCTAGTCTTATGCCAGAGAAAAGCATGCTGCAGAACAAAAGACATGGAAACCCTCATCTAGTCCTATTTTCTTAGTAGAGACTGAGGTAGTTATATATGAGAATTAATTTATGGTTAATAGTGCAAAGATCCTTTTCAGCTGCTTGAAGTACAGTACACAGAAACCCTGTCATCATTTTAGAACCAACATTATACTGCAGTATTTCCCAAGCAAAGTTGCCAATTAATCAGATCACAGGTCTAAAGAGGCAATGGCATCACTGGTCAGTCTATTTCTGAATTGAATCCTTCCATCAGTTAGGTAGATTAGTAACACACTGCCTGTCACTTCTGTAAATTTGAGAAATGACAGGAAATTCCACATCCACATTACATTTTACATATTTACTATCTGAAAAAACCTAAATATTTCATCCTTTCTAGTTCTTAAACATGTAATACACACAAAAAAAAATCCCTCACACCAAAAACCGTAACCAAACTCATACATAACTCTCAAATGTTTTAACTATTTTCCTTTCCTTTTAGGACCTGTCCATAAGCCTTGAGGCTCCACAGCTGGGTCCCAAAGATGCACATACTTATATGTTCCACCTATTCTGAAGTCTCATTATCAAATATGCAGTTATAAACATCCTAAGAACGATACCAAGATATTTTGATTTAATACTTACCAATCTACTAAATCCTCCATAGAGGATACAGAAGCCTCCCTGATAGCCAGTAATATCAACAAAGCCTTCAATATTTCTGTAGTCATAGGAGCACAGGACCTTATTTGTTGCAGGATCAATTTGGTCAATACCTCCAGGAGTCACTTCCAGAATCACAGGTTTCCTCGTATCACTCCAGTGATGCTTATAGCAGTTATACCTCTGCAGAGAGAGCTAATTTTAGACATCTACATATGTTCCATTACTACACAGCAGTACTTCTCTACTTAGCTAGTAAGTTCAAAAAATTATATAATTTTCCTTAATGCTCTTATCTATATTAAGAAAACTATGAAGGAAAGGAAAGTAGATGTAGATGTCAATTGACAAGGAGGTCACAGCTTAAACAATGCATGTTGAAGCAAGAACAGAATCCCAGAAGAGTCACTCCCAAAGGAAGTAAGTTCTCTTGTTGCAGAAGGTGGTCTACCCACTGACTTCTGAACACTGTGGTTAGATGAGGAAATAGCATTTACATCAAATACTGTTATTCAGCTAATTAAATCAAGTTAAGCTAAGTTTGTCACTGTAGTGAACATTTTTCATCTCCTGCAGTCATATTCCATTACAAATACAAACTTACTTAAACCAGCAAAAGTTAGAGGTCTGTTCTAAACTACAATAAGACAAAGGGAATCCCCATATTCCAGCAGCATTACTATGCTCATGCCTGAAGATTTATTCTATGCAGTACTTTAAATTATGTAAAGTAACTTTAAGCACTCGAAGTACTATCTTCTATGACTAGAAGACAAATACAAAGTCCAGCTCTGTAGACTGCACTGCTTATTGCTGTATTACCACAATGCAGTAAATGCCAATCTTGACTTACAGAAATCCTTCCAGGAAGCATCAAATATTTAGGATGTTAAGCAGAAAATATTTAATTAGAAAGTAAAGCAAACATTGACTAATTAATCAATGTTTTTCTCCTCTCCAGGTAAGAACTTCACATAGCACAGACCTGTATTTCAACAGTAACATTCCATGTACAAGTATGAGGCTCAGGCCAATCAAAGAGTTCAAATATTCTACTGGTGAAGAGGCTCCCAATGCTCTTGAACAAACTCCACTTTCTCTCCTCAAAGACTTTGGATCCAAATTCACAAAAGCTATTTTATGCAGCACATAGCACAAGCATAAAATACATGAGCAAAGTAGAAGTTTGAGTCTTTAGATCATTTCCTTAAACCACACATGATGCAGATAAGCCAGACACTCACCCGTCCTGTGATTTTTCCTTCTGAGAAGTCTGTCCTGAATCTCTGTTTTTAAAAAAGTTAACAGTGAATGAATGCAAATATGACAACCTATCTATCCAGAATGTCTACATTTAAGCTGACTCGTTTTATGGGACTCATTTTAAGCCTCCTCAGAAGGCTCACCATTCCACTGCAGTTTAATATATTCAATATTTGTAGCTTTACTCACTCTTTACAAATCATACAGTACCTGCTCCAACTGACACCAGATAAAGATCATTAACATAACAGCTCAAAAAACTTGCTTTCCTACTTTTTAGGCAGTGAAAGAAAGCATAATAAACTACCACAACTACATGGTAATGGTAACCAAGTACTTACTGCTTGCTTGAAGAAAAGAAAAATCTTACCAGTGCCTCTGTAAGGAGTTCTGTTCTGTGCTCTGTGGAAAATTTAAGTGTCTCGGATTTTTTTCCACTCCCTTTGCGAAAAGTGAGATTAAATTCTGTTCCTTGTCCTTTTCCAACAGGAGAAATACTACAGATATCTCCATAAGGCCACTAGACAAATGAAAGTAATTAGGTTATACCGTTAGTAATTTTAAAGCTACATCTCCTGCCCTTAAAACCTATAATAACCCTGTAACAAGATGACAGCAAGGATGCTATGTGACAGCATGAGCTTTAGCTTCCTATTTGATACTGTGCAAAGTAACTAACTGTCCCAACTCCCTTCAGAGACATAGCTTAGCAGTGATCAAACTTATCCCAGTTCCTTCAGAACAGTACAGCCAAAGGCAAACTACTACCTGTTGGCCAATAAAAAGAAATTGCTTAAAAGTACAAAACCCTACTGGGTATTTGTAGAGTAAACAAAGGCAAGACAGACCTTCTGTTATGTGTGCTTTTGTACACAGCTGCCACACCTTCTGGCTCTTCTGAAATCTCGTCAGACTAGATGGTTTCTTAAGCCTGAATGACACTATTCACTCTGGATAATGAACACAAGTCAAAATCAGCTTCAAAAAGGACAGTTACCTGATTTGTAACTTCCAGCGTGTTGGGGTTGTACGTGGTGATGGCATGGGTTCCAACTGAAAAGACTCGCTTATATCTAGAATACAAAAGTGTGTTAAGTTTCTCCAGAAGTCACAGGAAAATCCATACTGAGCTGCAAAAATGATGTTAAGAAGATATATACAGGTTTTTGTTAGGAAATGGATATGAAATTCTTTTTTGTTAGCTTCCAGTTTACCCTTATAATATGTTAAGCTCTTCTGCTCTATATACCCATAAAGGGGACATACAGGCTAAATACTATTAAACAGATTTACTTATGCATACATTTTTCTAAGTTAGTGGCTAAGTCAGGATCAAACTCTTGGAACTTGCACTGAAAGGTACTACCAGACAAGAACAAATTCTAAGAAGGCTACACAGGTAGAGGAAAAAAAACCTCAAGCATTCCTGCAATAGTCTAAAGAAGCATTTGTCTGAAGCTGTCTCAGCCATCAGTTTTAACACAAAATCCAATTTACACAATTTGTCACAATACTGTACCAAGTCAAAGTACTACTATAGCCAAGTCTGATTTTCTTTATCTTGAGGGAAACCAAAGATACCAAACTCAAGAAAGACTCAGATCACCAAGCTACAGTCACTGCACATTAATATGACAGACAAGTTAACTGTCACAGGGCTTAAAGAATAGCAAGGTACTTACTTCTGTTTCAAATGTATCAGACACAAGCAGCAATGAGCTAAAGCTACAAAATTTAGATGCATCAAGTGCAAAATCAAAGCCTTACCATGGCTTCATTTTCTAGATAATCTTCAAAATACACCCTGAACAAAACAGACTCTTTACATATTTCTGAATCTGGGAGTTTTGAAACAGCTAAGCAGAGTTTGGAACAGTAGATTATTAATAATACCTTATTACTTGAACAAACCATGTTCTCGGGCGCTCCATCTGGAAGCCATCCAGCCCAAAAAGTAAAGCCAAACCTAACCAGAGCCAGTGCTAGTAAAGCAACAGCATCTGAACATGGATGCCCTTCTTGAACTTGAACCAAATAAAAATAATTTGGCTAGCTGTCAATATTAAAACTGATTCAGTGTAGGACTTTAAGTTTCAATTCTGGGTAAACTGGGTTTGCTTGGAGAAGATATTATCAACCAGATGCTTCATTAATCTGAGTATGTGCCACATTAGACTGCATCAAGAGCCAGCAGGTCACTTTCATCCTTTTCTGCATTCTTGTGTTGCAGTCCTTTCTCCTCTCTCACTTGACAGGTTTGCAGCACAAGCCATCATTTCTGTAAAAAGTCAAACTTTGCTCAGGCTTCAAATATATTCAGAGCAGCTCCCACATATCCCTTATAACAGGAAGGTCAGGAGCATCTATCTGACAGTCAGGTAATCTCACAAACTTAATACCCTTCCATTTTCCATTATTATTCAAATAACCAGTGCGAGCTGAAACCTTTACTGTCCCAGAGTTTACTTAGGAACTAAAACAAGTGCTTATTTTCTTCAAAGTTTAGGAACATCTGCATTGAACAGATCTGCCACCATAATGATGTTTAACGTATTTGCAAAACCTATTTGTTTTTCCACATAGTTGAAATTTCCTTATTTAGGATGCAGGTTAAAGAAGTCATGAAGCAATGAAGCAAAACGTTTGATGCAACTCTACCTGCTAATAATTCCACTACATTCAGCCTGTCAAAGAATGCTCCAGATGTTAGTTCATAAGAAGAAACCAACTTCTCCTCTTGTTGCGCAATGTAGGTAAGTATTCTGTCTTTTATACAGCTTATAAATAAGGTTTAAGTTCTTTAGAACAGCATATCACAAGTAATAAAGCTCTTTATTACTTGCTCAAGGTTTTGTTTACTTACTTAGCCTGCTATGAGCTGCACAGTGCTTTGTCACAGAGTAAGGATTTGCAACCATTACACGAAACTGAAGACCAGCTTCCAAACATCATAGCCCCTTCCTTTTCTCCCCTTATGCTCAAGCCTACATTTCAAGATTCAGGAAGCATTTATTATCCAGAGTTTTTAATATGTAATAGGACAAGGAACACAAGAGAGAACAGCAGTTTTGCTGAGTTGCCATTTGCCTTGTTTCCTCTCCCTAGGTAAACTCAGAAGACCCAAGTTTTGTTTCACTAACAGAGAAGATTCAGAAGTCAGCTTTTATATGTGGTCTACTCTTGTCCAGAATTTCATGTATAAACATGTAAGAAAGGTATTCATACCTCCAGGACTTCAAGAGTTTACTATTAATTATCTCTCAAACTACTCTGCAGTACTGTCTAATACCAAGCTGTTTCGAGAAGAGTTCAACCAAATGTTCTCTTCCCCACAAAAAGGCCTGTTCACTGGTTATTTCAAAGCACCAGAGAGACCTTTAAAATCAGAATGAACCTGGCAGATAAATGTCATACCACCACACCCAACAAAAAAATACTTTTCATTAATTTCACAGATATACAGATTAACACTGGAGCATCATCATTTGCACTACTGGAAAATACTTTATGGACACACAGAGGCCATATTCAAAGTGACAAATTCTATGAGCAGTCAAAATGATTCAGTCTCATTTAGCACCACACATTAAGTTACTGGGTTTTTTTAATATTATACATAGATTATACTGAGAATGTATGACTATGAACTGAGTGGACTAAAGAATTCAAATAGAAAATTACTGAAAACCAAATAAGCTTCTGCTGCAACAAACAAGAGGCAACTACATACTAAATACTTCTTTCCCCCTCACTATAAAAGAATTAACACGCCACTAAATTTGTAAACTAAATCTGTTCTAGACTTTAGACTTAGCCTAAAGCTCTATAAGACTTCTCTAAGTGTACCAGAACATTACAATCAAGGTTCAAGA